>NC_083727.1:36947500-38197500 GCF_028564815.1 Eubalaena glacialis | reverse complement strand
TTCCTTACAACAGTAAACATTGGAATGAAAAACAAAGGCTTGTTTTACTTTAGAAAGAGGTTCAGATCCAATTATTTAACCTTAGCACTCTCTCTTGCCTACTTTAGCAAAATATATCTACATTCTTTGCTTAAATATTTTCACCCATGTAATGGTCATGGCTGAACATTAGAGTTATCTGTTACCTATTTTGTTTGCACATTTAAACTCATTTATGGTAGGACGGTGGACAGATGAATCCAGAGCCAAAACCTTGCAACAAAGAAAGGACCATACTTGAGTTTTTCATTCAAATCACAAAGGATTTAACATCTGGTATAGTTGAACCCATTATACCAACACACCCTTTTATTTGAAGAGTTGAAATATTATACAGACTATTACAAAATAGTAATACCTTTTGACTTGGAAAATGGGTGAGATGAGAGAAACTGAGAAAAGGTACCCTTCATGTTATATTTTAGCTTTGAAGTTTGACTTTTATCTGGAAAGGCGAAATGTATTAAATCTAGAAGAATCAGAATTTAACTTGTATATTAATTAATTTATAGAAAGTAAGAGTGGAGAAGGAATTTGAGAGCTCACAAATCCAAACCATTTATTTTAGATGAATTACTAGAAGCTGAGAAAGGGTAAATCGTTTTGATGAAACTGTACAGATCTTGTTAAAGACTCAAGCCTAGAGTTTGTTCTCTGGTAGTTTTTCAATCATACCAGGCTATTTGAAGTTGTAAGTCATACCAAGAGCATTTTCTAAATTAAAAATCTGTTTTGCCTAACTTATTAATTTGCAATAATAGCAAGTCTGTCTCTGAGATCAAGTTGTCATTCTAATGAGTAATGAAATTATAACTTTATGTTGTAGATGTTCTGTTATTGGGGTTTTTAATTTTCTATTAAAATTTTCTGCTACTTTTTTATTTTATTAAGACTTCCAACTATCATCTGACAGCTTACTTTAGCATATTTATTTAAATAATTCATTATTACTTGCAACTCCTCTCTTTCTATTTCTTGGTTTTCAATCAAGAACCCTGAGCTAGACACCAGGAGTTTAGAGTTTCCAGCTCTGCCATTTAATGATTGTATGACTTCAGGCAAAAGAACACTTTTCAGGGTCTTTGTTGTTTTAGTTGTGAATTGATTGAGTTGAACAGTGTGATTCTATAGACTCATTCTGGTCACAGTAATTGACACAGTATTCTATTATTCTTTGGCATTTTTATTGGACCCTTTTAATGATATGCTCCAACCTTCCTTGATCCATATACTTTACCCCAGAATGTTGGCCAAATGACATTTCTTATTTCTGACTCTCTCTCTTTCATCACTTGTAGTTCTTTCCTCTCTTCTCAACATTTACCTTTGATCCCTCTTCTCACTTTTATTCTCACTCTTGGGATTAACAACCTCAAACAATAGTGAAAGAGGTCAAACTACTTGGGTAACTTCTTTTGGATACATTTGTCAGATTTAAAATACCTGCGCTTCATAGAAACTTTAAGTTCTTCCAGATTAATAGTGCTTGGTGAAAAGACATATTCCCAACATGTTCATTAAGAAGCATGCAACCAAATAAACACTGAAATGAGAACAAACCACTAAGTCAAATGGAGGAAAATGCATTGAAAGGCACATATCTGTTTCATTAGAGTTAGCATGGCAATAGGATGTGATTTTTCACTTATACGGATAATTTTTCTTGTGACTTTAATTTATTATTTGTGCAGCTGCATTGGAAGTGTCTTGAATTCCCGCCTCTACTTATAATGATTTTGCTGACATGTCACTCATGCTAAGACTTTTAAATTGCATAAGACAACTAATTTATACTCTTTCTGAAATTATGATTATAAAGTCAATATTTGAAATACACTTAATGTTTTACCAAACAAAAGGAGGGCTATAGATTCTTTTATGTTATACCTACAATTCACAAAAACACCAAATGTATCTCCCTAAGTTATGTTTGTTAGAACTGATGACAAAGTATTATTGTCTCTTGGAAGACATTTGAACAAGATCTTAGACTAACATTCACAGACAGATAAAACTATATCTGGTTTGAAAAATATACAGAGAAGAAAATGCCACAAACTCCCTTTAGAAATTCATTTTAGTAGAATTAAAGACCTGGCAAGAAGATGCCCCACTCATACAACCATGCTTCTGTCACTTTGTGCTCACATACATCCAACGTGGATACTCTTCTGGGCTGCCCTGGAAACATTTATATATCCACTGCCACCATGGAAAATTATAGAGTTGTTTTCATGATTTTAAAATAGGGAATCACAGATTAGCCAGTTTCCAAAGACCACATCTACTACATTAATGTATGTGAAACCAAATGTAAGCAGGAAGTAAGAAGCAAATAGGAAGGAACATGAACCACTATGGAGTTAATAAGATGTCAGGCATGTTTTGTTATTGGATTTTCATTTGTATGCCCAATAGAGCCCATTCTTAATTAGCATCTCTAGTGATTAGAAAGTCATGACATGTTTGCCAATGTCTGAAGAGACCTGCATGCAGAAGAGAGACTACTGCCTGCCTGATGAATCTATGCGTTTGAGTTTATATATGTATATTTTTTACTTTCAAAATTTAAATGTGTTATGAAAAATGGAAACAACACAAGTAAAAATTCAGTCTCCCCTCACCTCTAAGTAATCCGAATAACCACTGTAAACCACTGTTAACCTCTAGTTTCAAACTTCTGAGCGAGAGAGATATAAATATAGAAAATGTGTACAAACATATAATCATGCATTTTTATTTACATAAATAGGATAATTTCTTTGTGGGTTTTTTTTATTTTTCACTCATGACCATGCTTCCTACCAATTAAGTATATGAACATTTGGAAATAAAAATAAAGATGCATAGCTGAAAATTCTTTAGTAGACAGAAATAATTGTCCTGCAGTTAGTGTATCTTCAGTTAGTGTATCAGGCAAGACAGTAAATGTTTTTAATTTAATCATTCCTCTCCAATAAAATGTAATCACTTGCTCTTACTCCTAGTGGGTGGAAACATCATTAGTTTTCTCCAGTCATTGCGTTTGACTGTGTGTGATCTCCGTTTCCCATTCTGTAAAAACTTCTCAGGCCGATCTCATAGATTCCCAAGCTCTTTCAGGTATTAATATTCCAGTTCAGTACAGTTTAAAACTTTAATCACTTTTCCACTTTACTGATTATCCTCCCCATCAACTTCCCTCCCTGATTCATCAACTTGCACTGGGAAGAGGCCATGACCTGCTTTTCCATGCTTTCTGTGTCTCTGATCTCTCCCCTCGTCTTCTGGGATTCTTTCTTCTCCAGTATATTGCTGACCAGAGGGGAGAAAGAGGTAAATATCTCTTACTTAATTGACGGTGTGAAAGTTCTCCCATGTTGATTATTGAAATTTCTCCAATCATACCCTCTATGTGGCTGGCACCCCCATGCTTGCTCTTTGATAGAGTATGTGTCATTTCCTTGAAGGATCCTTCAACAATATCATCATGGCAAAATCAATCTTCACTGCAGAAAAATCCACTCTGGCTCAACCTCTTTTAATCTCTCTCTTCTCCCAACCCAAAGTTCATGGCACTGAGGGCCCATTTAGCAAGTCTCCTATCAAAATGTCCTATTGAAGGAGATGCCAGTCTCTCTTTTTTGTGATTAGCACCTATCTCTACAAGGGAGTCTCTTGGACCTCCCAGGGAAGGTGGAAGTTTGGGAAAAGCTCTGGCAGTCTCTAACTAGACCAAGGTTTGCTTTTCAGACCTTCAAGCTTCTGCTTAAATGGGCTGGAGCGGTGGGACTGAAGTGAGGGAGCAGAGGTGGATTGGCTGCCAGGGGTGTAGAAGCCCATTGCTTTTACCTTTTTTAGAATGTGAAGTACTTTCTCCATGTCTCAGTTTCCTAGCAGTGCCAAGCAATTTAGACCATTGGAAAAGTCTTCCTCGACATCCATTGCATGAGCAGAAATTAAAGAAAATCACAGAGTGATTTGTTTTGCCTTTTAAATCAGAACAGATCATTCATGGAAAATGAGTCAAATATTCAGGACTTTTTGACACTTTGGTGCTCTCTTTGAACTCATTTCCACTAAATATTACTCCTATGAAGGAAAAGGTTTTGAAGCTTTGAGGTGGAGGGGGCTTGCTGGGACATGTTGTGGGAGACCCACCTACTAGCAAGGGAGGGTGGCAGGATAAGGCAGAGGGAGAAGCTGCAGTGCTTTTGCAAAGGAAGCCTCAGCTCATTCTCTGAGGACTATGGAGTAGGCATAGCCCTTCAGAGTTGGGCCAAATTGAGGCAATGCAAGGGCTGGGGTCTTTCACTCCCCACATCAGCCCGTCGGTAGTTGCATCCTGTCCCCTGGGAAGGATGCAGCCTTGGGTGATGCGGTTCCCTGAGGCCTCGGGCAATGCTCAGTGAGAAGCTCAGCTGTGAGTCCCCAGCAGCCAGTATTCCCAGGAGCTGGGCTTGAGGGCCTTTACCTAAAGAGAGAATATAGAAGGGCACCACTTCAGTGTCCATTATAGAAAGCAGACGAATTCATTCTAACATTCCATTAGAATAAGTTGCTTCTGTTTGTACATACATTAATCTAATATCCTATCTCATGAGTGCCTAGCACCTAGTATGAATACTTCAATTTATATATAGAAGCCTTGCCTCAGTTTCTCTAAATATAAAATGAAAATTCTAATGTGGGATATTTAATATACTAATAGTATTAGTTCTTTATATAGAATATGATGAATATAGCCCTGAAGTGGTAATGTGCATAATGTATTATTTTCAGTATATTATTATTAATGAAAAGTCCTAGAGTTTAAATTTAGGGAAGGACTGCATTTCTCTTTTAGATGATGAGTTAGATGCATCTGCATTTGGAAGATCTTCAGTGCATCCAGAATCAGCATGTCTGGCATCTTGTGCTTGTAACTAATCAACAAAGCCATCCAGGCTTCCCAGGCATATGGCTACAAAGTGACAGGAATTCAGAGATAAAGCTATGGATTTTTTTTCTAATAGGATATTACAGAAGGCAAATGAGCAGATATCATTTATAGAAAGAAGTAGTTACAGTGTCAGAGAAGGTAGTGAAAGCACTAAAAACTGACTTCTCTCAGGATAGCAGCACAAAAAGAGAACCTCATAAAACTGAAGAAACTTGTACAATTTTGGAAGCCATTGACAGGTGTAAAATTATTCATGGATCAAAAGTTGCTAAGAGCCTAAAATCTCTTCTAGTTTCTAGAGAATCAACATATTGAAGACATGACTTCAATTGTAAGGGCTTAGCATATGAATAGAATTGGCAGAGGATTAATGTTCCAAAGTATTGAATCTCCAAATGTAAATTATACTGCACTGACCCTTTGTTCTCTGAACGCAGTAGAGAAAAGATACTATCCTGCTGGATGTCCTTGCTTTTGTCTCCCAAAATACACATTTAGTGCAAGGTCCAGTCCTTTTCGTATTCCAGTAAGAAATGGACAAATGTGCAGCTATATTACCATAAACTCTTATTTGCTTATATCTCTTCTTCTTCAAAACAAATCTTATTTTCCTGTTAAAATAAAAACAGCTATCAGAAGCTCAGAACTGATGGGGTCAACTTAAAATATTTCTGTCACAAGATGGGTGAACGTTTTCCTTAAACTTTGCATCTAGGAGGCTTAGTATCAAGAGAAAAAATCAACAGAGGTGAACTGTAATCAGACAGTCATTAAATTTCTTATTCACTCTCATAACTATATGTATATCAGTGTGAGAACATGTATATCAGAAGTGAACATCAACATATAGAAAGAGATGATTGGTGGATGGAGTCAGTGTAATCAGTGTAAATTAAGCAGACTGTAGGATATACACACATCTGGTTCATTAATATAATAATCTTCATAGTTAATTTTTATGTACTGAGTCTCTAAAAGTCATAAGGTTAGAGAAGTAATTTTTTGATATTCATGAAAACTATAAAGATAAATGAAAGTGGAAAAGAGGGATATTGATAGTTTTCTAAAAATCACAAGAGAAAGTTAAGAAAAAGAAAAATTAGGAATTTCAGGTAAAACTTCCCAGTGCAATTATAACATTCTGGAAAAGTCTCTAAATGTTAGTAGCAGATATGCTATTAGAGAGATAAATTAAAGTGCAGTAAGGTGACTTATTCAACTCAAAGTACCTTGCAGAATTTAAAGATTCAGGTGGGCTGGGAAAGCACCATTGTATTTGACACGTGCTAGGTGGCTCCTTGTTTTTTCTATTGGTGGTCATGGAAGGTAAAGAGCAGCTATGGCTCATTAGCAGTGGGGCTCTAAAGAAGTAAATTTAAGGAGACTTCTGCAGGGCTCTTGAGCTGGTAGAATTCAGGAGTGATGCCTGCAGCTAGGGAAGGCTGAGCCCTGGTTAGCAGTATTTCAAAGCTTGTTGGAATAAGGCACTGTGATCCTTTCTCAAGTTTTGATTCTACATTTCATATCAATGCATCCAGTACCTCTTGAGGCTTACCTACATGTAAGCCTTTGGACTGAAGTCTTTATCCTGAACAGAATCTTATACAGCATAGGGAAGAATTTTCTCTTTCTCTCTCTCTCTCTCTCTCTCTCTTTTTTTTTTTAATTTCAGAGAGACCAGTTTAGACACTAGGTACTGATTCAGTATTTCTAAAGGACTCTTCGCATGTCTGCTACTTAAATCGTATTAATAACAGGACAGGAGAAATGGCTAGTGCTGTATGAAGCAGGCTGTTCTTGCTTTGGATACATGCTGTGGTCTGTGAGTTCATAACCATTTGCACTTCCTGTGATTTTTCCTGGAGTGACTGAGTTGGGTTACAATAAACATAATTCTTTATCATCTCGTTAGGTACTGTTTTTACACAAACTAAAAAGGAGAGAAGAAAAATATCTGATTTTCTTAAGTAACAGGTTTCTAAAATATATGCATTCATGCTCAGAGAAATAATAGAGCAAAATATTCCTTTAAATATTTTGGTCACCAGTTTTCTAGGTTATTCACAATTTGTGGAACTTTAGTTTCTCCAACATTTTGCTCACAATGAGTCAATATATTTATAAGAACTTTTCCAAATATGCCTGATATGTAGATCCATTTCTTATAACACTAGCAAATAGTGCTTTTTACTTTTCCTGTAACTTTCTTGGCTAATGAAGTTTGCTGGTTGGATTTATTTTGATCATCCTTAAATCCTTTCATGCTGACAGTTTTAATTAAAAGAAAAAATTCCAATCATTTCTGCTAATGCCAGAGAAATGCTAAGTACAAATCATTTCTATTCAGAATTTCAATACCATCTCCTCTGTTAAAGCCTCATGAAATAGTTTTGGCGTTTATAGAGTTTTTCATAGATTGCATAGTAAACGTGAGCAATGCTACTTTACTTCTTGTAAAAAATATATATATATATCCAAGACCTAAAGAGATTACAAATGTTGTAGAAAGTAGTACTGATATTCTGCTCTCTTATTCTTATTATGGGTTTAGACCCTGCCAATTTTGAAATTTTGTCGGATTTTCCCTGATTTCCCTCAGCAATTCAAATAATTATTTGTTGGTTGAGGTTTATGTCTGTTTCTGACATTTACTCAAAATCATCTTTGGAGACAGTGAGACAAATTATGGATTTTCATTTTAACAACATTTTCCTCATATGCCAGTGAATTTTTATTGATAATTCTTAAGGATAGCCTCTTGATAGACTTTTGAGTGTTTTTCACATTTAGATAATATCTTAGCATTATTATTTATGCTTCTCTGGTACTGATTTTCTTTTTAAGTTTTCCCCTGTCCCCTTCATATTTATTTTCTTCATTTCAATTTATTTTTCTTTGACTTTCAACTTTTCAGCTTCACAGAGAATTTGACTACCTAATAAAAAGAAATACATTTTCTGGACCAAAAAGAAGTTGTGCTGAGACAAAATGACAGAATCATAATGCTCAATGTAGAAACAGCGTGTAGCCCAATTAGGGGAACAAGTAGTTTAGCTCTGAATGATCAAAGCCTGACCCTAACATAAAAAGTCAAATTATTGTTCTTCATACTCAGACCCCAAGAGAAAGAGATTCTAAAGCTCACGGAGTAAACAACTCTGGGGCTTACACTGAACCGAGAGGCATTAGTGAACATTTCCTTTCTTAAAGTTTCTTTTTTCATTTACTATAATTATTTAATACAGAATTATGATTAGAGGTGCTTTGCTTTTTACTTTGAGCAATGGTGGGTTATTGAGACTATTTCTGGGCTACAGGTCCTATTTAGGCCTATGTGCCCTGTTGAGTTAGCATATAAAGGTAAAACTGCAGTGTGTCTGCCCAGTCCCCAGAAGGAAGTAATAAGTCTCAGTGAACCCATTTTACAAAAGGGAAAACTATGGCACAGAGAATTTGTGACTCTGAAAATTATAAAAATAGGGCATGGAAGAACATACATGTAAATCAAAATCTAACTTCAAGCCAATATTTCAGCATGTTTCACTTTGGCATTCAACAGCTGATTCTAAACCCACTTTACCCCCCAAAATATAGGGACATATTTTATTGGCTAACAAGTCAGAGAGGTCTAGTTACTTCCTCACTGAAAGCAATAGAAAATTCTGAAGATTTCAAAGACATGTAGAGAACCCTTATTGCATTTAATTGCTGACGGGGTGATTTTTGTTAGATGATTTATTTAATGCTCCCTGAAGTACAGCAATATAATTAGTTACGCCATTATCTTTGCCATAAATGTTTTCATTACTTAGAAAAGTATTCTATTCTTTTTGAATCCCAGGTATTTTTTATTTGTTTTCTATGACCTCTAGTAACTGAGAGTGCTAAAATGTTATTATACATGCTGGACAAATAACTATGTCCATTCGTTTTAAGTATCTTGCCCTTTAATTTCATTGAGTTTGTCCCCTCAATCTCTTATTATGCGTCGGGGTACAAGGGCAGAACAAACTCATTTTCATTCTGCCCTTTGTTATTTTGAAAAATCCAAGTCACTCTTTATTTTCCATTTTTCTGCACTGATAATTCTATATTTTTCACATTTAATTTTAAGTGTTTAATTAGTGACATCTGGATCATCAGGTGGAGAAATCTGCAGCTATAAATTAAGCCACAGTTTTAAAAATGGGCTTTAAAAAATATGACCAGAACTTTAAAAAACAAAAAAAGGTGACCAGATCTAATCTGCTGCATTTTCACTGTGTATTTGTGGAAGATCCATTTGGCTCATGATACTTCTGCCCTTGAATTGAAATCTGGGTTAATTGAGGCAAAGCTGAACTTGCTCTTTTGCAAAATGTGTAGAATGCTACTGCTCTTTTAATTGCTAAAGTCATCAATACTGTCTTGACATTTGGACATACTCCCATTTTATTTAAAGTGTCAGCTATTTGCTCTCATATTTAGTTGCCTCTTGCACTATCAGGGTTTTGATTTAAACTTTTATCCAAAATGGCATTTATCTCTAATGTTATAAGAAATACCTTCTTGTAATTGCTGCCCAGTTCCACAAAACCAGGAGCCCAATTCAAATGACGGAATTTTTTAAATGATCTTCTTTGGAAGGTCTTTGAAATAAAATGAGACAAAAAGCAGTTGAGTAAATGATATTCTGCAACCCTCCAAGCATTCCTAAGGATAAGATTTATTCTAAACTGAGAGAGCTTTTCCCTTTATTCCTCATAACATGTTTCCACATATGAAAATCATTCATTCCCCTGCCTACCTCCCCCAGTAGACTGAGATCTTTGAAGGCAAACTGCTTAGTATTTATTGCTATATCTGCAGCTACCAGCCCAATTTATGGGCTCAATAAATGTTTGTTATGAGAATAAATATTTAGTCAGAATGGTGAGAATGTAGCAAAAGTAAGTGACTATTTTGATTTAAAACATTTCATCCATGATATTCAATGAATACCCTGAGGTACAATGACTGCCTTATCCATTTTTTAAAGTAGTGAACTTGATTGAGCTGTGATACCTTTTAGGGTGCTTATGGGTTCTCAAACAGCTAATAGTTTCAACTATAAACCAGAACTGCTTTTTACAGAGGATGATAAATGAGGACATTAAAGGCAGCTTTAGCTAGGAAATTGAAATTTGTTGTCTCACTGATTTTTGAGGCGACCTGAGTGAGTCTTCACACTAACAGCAAGGCAAAGTTAGGCCCCTAAGTATTCCCAGTGCCCGCTGAGCTAACTTCCATCACACTAATCTAAATAACACACTAATTACTAAATAATCTGTAACTACCCAGTGTTTCCATGCCTGGTGTGGGCTGTGAGCCACATGGCAGCAGGCAGTGTGTGCGGTTTTAACTCAAAGTTAGCACCGACCAGAGTGCCCAAAGCCAGTGGTCAATAATTCAATATTTTTTGGGCATTTAATGAAGTACAGATGGTTGGAATACATATTTTCACTGAAATCATCCAAACCATGTCAGTCTTGCCTTCCTTTTATCACTTTTTCATCTCTTCTTTCACTGATTATTTCAAATTTTCCATGACCCTTTGACTCTTTTCCTAAGAAACTCATAAAAGACAGAATGTGTGGCCAAGATGACAGAGTAGGAAGACTCTGAGCTCACCTCCTCTCCCAGGCACACCAAAACTACAACTATTTACAGAGAAACTCTCAATGATGAGAATGACCTGAAGATCAGCAGAAAAGATTTTCCACAACGAAAGCTATAAAGAAGGACTGCAATGAGATGGATATTTGCGGGTTAGAGATGTGATATGATAAAGATCCCTACCCCCAGGTGGGCAACCCACAAACAGGAGGGTAATTACAATTGCAGAGGTTCTCCCCAAGGAGTGAGGGGTCTGAGCCCCTCGCTGAGCCTCCCCAGCCCAGGAGTCATGCAACAGGAAGATGAGCCCCTAGAACATCTGGCTTTGAAGATCAGTGGGGCTTCTGTATGGGAGAGCTGGAGTACTGTCTGAAACAGAAACTTCTCTCTTAAATGGTGTGTGCAAAATCTCACACACTCCGAGTCCCAGTGCAGAGGCAGTAATTTGAAAGGAGCCTGGGTCAGACCCACTTGCTGACCTTGGAGAGCCTACCAGAGAGGCAGGAGGCAACTGGGACTCCCTTTGGGAACATAGATGCTGGCAGCAGACATTTCTGGGAGCTTATTCTACTATAAGGACACTGGCCCTGGCAACTTGCCATTTTGGAGTCTTCTCTCTAGCCTATTAGTGCCAGGGGATTACCTGCCCACCAGTGGACCAATACCAGTCCCGGGACCCCTCAGGCCATGAGGTCAGCCATGTAGGGATCCAGCCCCGCCCATCAGCAGGCTGTTAGCCACCACCCAAGGCAGAGCCTGGCAGCCAACTGGACTGGGGGCCAGCCCTGTCTACCTGTGTGCCCACAGTAGTCAGCCCATCAATAACAGACGGTCCCATGAAGCCCACATAGGGGGTGCCACTAGAGCATATAGCTCTGGTGACTAGAGGTGAGTGTGCTCCTTGGTCCCCTAGGATGTCTCCTACATAAGGCTGTTTCTCTAAGATCAGGAAACGTAACCAACCTACCTAATACATAGAAATCAACACAGGGAATTAGACAAAATGAGGAAATGGGAATCTGTTCCAAATGAAGGAACAAGACAAAACCTTAGAAAAAGAACTAAACAGCAAGGATAAGCCGTCTACAGGATAAAGAGATCAATGTAATGATCATGAGCATAAAGATGGTCAAAGAAATCAGGAGAAGAGTGGATGAACACAGTGGAATTTTAACAAAGAGAAAATATAAAGAGTTAACCAAGCTGAAGAATAAGAAAACTGAAATAAAAAATACACTAGAAGGAATCAATAGTACATTACATGATACAGAGGAATGGATCAGTGAATTAGAAGACAGAGTAGTGGAAATCAATGACTTCATCTGAATTAGATATTTTGTTCTGTGAAAGACCCTGCTGAAGGGATGAAAAGACAATCTGCACAGTGGGAGAAAATAATTTCAAACCACAAGTCTGACAAAGAACTCATATTTAGGATATATTAAAAAAGTCAAAACTCAATAGTATAAAAACAAACAATACAGGGACTTCCCTGGTGGTCCAGTGGTTAAGACTCCGCACTTCCACTGCAGGGAATGCACGTTCAGTCCCCGGTTGGGAACTAAGATCCTGCCTGCCACATGGCATGGCCAAAAAAAGAAAAAAAATACAATTAGAAAATGGGCAAAAGACATGAGAGACGTTTCACCGAAGAGGATATACAGATGACAAAAAAAAAAGCACATGACAAACATTCCCAACATCATCAGACATTAGGAAAGTGCAAATTAAGTACCAGATGGGATATTATTACATACCTATTGCAGCAGCTAAAACTAAAAAAAAAAAAAAAAAAAAAAAAGGCACACCAAAGCTGGTGAGGATGTGGAAAAACTGGATCTATCACACATTTCTGGTAGAATATAAAATTGTACAGCCACTCTGAAAGTAGTTTGGCAGAGTCTTTCAAAGAACAAAATATCTAATTTGGATGAAGTCCAATTTATTCATTTTTTTTTGATTTTATGGATCATGCTTTTGGTGTCATCTAAGAACTTTTTACCAGGTCCTTGTTCCCAAAGATTTTTCTCCTATACTGTCTTCTAAAAGTTCTATAGTTTTATGTTTTATATTTAAATCTATGATCCATTTTGAATATATTCATGTAATGTGTAGGGTTTAGGTCCAGGTTTATTTTTTGCCTATGGATATTCAGTTGCTCTCATAACATTTCTTGAAAAGACTCTCCTTTCCCAACTTAATTGCTTTTGTACCTTTGTCAAAAATTAGTTGGACATATTTGTATGGCACTTTTTCTGAGTTCATTATTATGATCCATTAATCTATGTGTTTATCTCTCTGCCAATACTACACTGTCTTGATTACTGTAACTGTTAAATCAATACAGTCATTCCTCTCACTTTATTCTTCTTTTTCAAGGTTGCTTTGGTTACTTTAATTTCTTTACCTTTCCATATAAATTTTATAATAATCTTGTCTATATCTACGAAAAAAATCTTGCTAGGATTTGGATAGTGATTATTTTAACTGTACTTTAAACCTGTAATGAGGATAATTCGACATCTTCACTACATTGAGTCTTCCAATTTATGAATGTGGTATGTCTCTCCATTCATTTGGATCGTCTTTGATTTCTTTCTCAGCATTTTATAGTTTTCATCATACAAATCTTGTACATGTTTTTCTAGATATATACCTGAATATTTTGGGTTTTTTGAGTGATTTTAAATGGTATTATATTTTAAATTTCTGTGTTTATTGCTAGTATATAGAAATACAGTATATTGCTCTTGTAACCTTTTACCTACCGTAACTCACTTATTAGTTCTAGGAGGATTTTTGTAGAGTCCTTTTGAGTTCAGCATACACAATCATGTCATCTATAAATAGGGACAATTATCTTCATTCATTTCTGACCATTATGCTTCTTATTTAATTTTCTTGTATTATTGTTCTAGCTAGAACTTCCAAACTTTTAAAAGGAATGGTGGGGACAAACATTCTTGCCATGTTATTAATCTTAGAAGGAAAACATTCAGTATTTCAACATAAAGTATGATTTTAGTTGTAAGCATTTTTTAGATGATCTTTATCACATTGAGGAAATTCACCTCTATTCCTGGTTTTTAAATCATGAATTAGTGTTGAATTTTGTCAAATGCTTTTCTGCATCAATCAATATAATCACGTGTTTCTTTTTTTCTTTTTTAACCTATTAATATAATAGATTACATTGATTAATTTTTAAATATTGAATAAGCTTGCATCCCTTAAATAAATAGTATTTGAATAGTTGATCGTAGTTGATTAATATACTTTTTTAGTTTTAATAATATATTTTATTTAACCCAATATATCCAAATAATACCATTTCAGGATGTAATAAATATATATTGTTAATGAGATATTTTATATTCTTTTTTTGTACTGAGTCTTCAAAACCATTATGTACAGATTTTACATAAAGCATATCCCAATTTAGACTAGTCATGAAGATTAATATATTTCTATATTGCTGAATTTCAAGGACTAACATTTTGTTAAGGATTTTTACATCTGTATTCATGAGGGACATTTGTGTGTAATTTTCTTTTTTATTTTTTTGCACTGTTGTCTGGGGTTCTTTTATCAGGGTAATACTGACTTCATAATATGAATTAGAAAGTGTTCTCACATCTGTTTTCTTGAAGAAATTTTGTGGAATCAGTGTTAAATCTTTAAATTTTAGAAGAATGTTCTCATGTAGTCATCTAGGCCTGGAAATTTTCTTTCGGTAGTTTTAAAATTATGAATGAAATTTCTTTAATAGTGATAGAGCTATTCAAATTATTTCATATTGGTTAAGTTGATAATATGTGCCTGTCAAGGAATTGGTCCACTCCATTTAATTTGTCGAATGTATTTGTCTAGAGTTGTTTGTAGCAGTATCTTATTATCCTTTTGATGTCAGCAGGTGTCTGAATATTGGACATTCTGTTCATTTCTGATATTGTATTTTGTCTTCCTTTTTTCTTTGTCAGTCTTGATATCAATTTTATTGTTGATTTTTTCACGAATTAGATTTTTGTTTCATTGATAATATCTGACCAATAAGCACATAAACATACATTCAACTTTAGGGAAATGCAAATTAAAACTCTCTAAGATTCTTCTTCACAAACTAGAATAACTAAAATAAAAAAGATTGGCAATACCAATTGCCAGAGAGACTGTGGAGCAAGTAGAATTCTCATGCATTGCTGGTGGGAATATAAAATGGTTCAAACATTGTAGAAAACAGTTTGGCAATTGTTTTTAAATGACATACTCTATGACCCAACAATCCCACTCCTCTAAGTATTTATCCAAAAGAAATAGAAAATTTATGTCTACAAAAAGTCTTGTACATGAATATTGATAACAGCTTTATTCTTAATAGCTGAGAAGCAGGAAAAAAGACAAATATCCATCAACAGATTAATGGGTAAACGCATTGGATGTATTCATATAGTGTAATGCAATAAAAGAGAATAAGCTGCTGACACAAGCAATAACATTGATTCATCTCAGAAACGCTCTGTGCAATCAAAGAAGGCAGACATTGTATACCTTATGTTTCCATTTACATGAAGTTTTACAAAAGGGAAAACTAAGCTATGTTAATAAAATCAAAACAGTAGAATCTTACATTGGGGGTGATTATTTGGATTCTATAAATGCATATCTTTTTGTGTGTGTGTGTGTGTTTTTGTTTTTTTTTTAATCAGTCATCAATTTTATACACATCACTTTATACATGTCAATCCCAATCGCCCAATTCAGCACACCACCATCCCCACCCCACCACAGTTTTCCCCCCTTGGTGTCCATACGTTTGTTCTCTACATCTGTGTCTCAACTTCTGCCCTGCAACCCGGTTCATCTGTACCATTTTTCTAGGTTCCACATACATGCATTAATATACAATATTTGTTTTTCTCTTTCTGACTTACTTCACTCTGTATGACAGTCTCTAGATCCATCCACATCTCAACAAATGACTCAATTTCGTTCCTTTTTATGGCTGAGTAATATTCCATTGTATATATGTACCACAACTTCTTTATCCATTTGTCTGTTGATGGGCATTTAGGTTGCTTCCATGACCTGGCTATTGTAAATAGTGCTGCAATGAACATTCGGGTGCATGTGTCTTTTTGAATTACGGTTTTCTCTGCGTATATGCCCAGTAGTGAGATTGCTGGGTCATATGGTAATTCTATTTTTAGTTTTTTAAGGAACCTCCATACTGTTCTCCATAGTGGCTGTATCAATTTACATTCCCACCAACAGTGCAAGAGGGTTCCCTTTTCTCCACACCCTCTCCAGCATTTGTTGTTTGTAGATTTTCTGATGATGCCCATTCTAACTGGTGTGAAGTGATACCTCATTGTAGTTTTGATTTGCATTTCTCTAATAATTAGTGATGTTGAGCATCTTTTCATGTGCTTCGTGGCCGTCTGTATGTCTTCTTTGGAGAAATGTCTATTTAGGTCTTCTGCCCATTTTTGGATTGGGGTGTTTGTTTCTTTAATATTGAGCTGCATGAGCTGTTTATATATTTTGGAGATTAATCCTTGTCCATTGATTCGTTTGCAAATATTTTCTCCCATTCTGAGGGTGTTCTTTTCATCTTGTTTATGGTTTCCTTTGCTGTGCAAAAGCTTTGAAGTTTCATTAGGTCCCATTTGTGTATTTTTGTTTTTATTTCCATTACTCTAGGAGGTGGATCAAAAAATATCTTGCTGTGATTTATGTCAAAGAGTGTTCTTCCTATGTTTTACTCTAAGAGTTTTATAGTGTCCAGTCTAACATTTAGGTCTCTAATCCATTTTGAGTTTATTTTTGTTTATGGTGTTAGGGAGTATTCTAATTTCATTCTTTTACATGTAGCTGTCCAGTTTTCCCAGCACCACTTATTGAAGAGACTGTCTTTTCTCCATTGTATATCTTTGCCTCCTTTGTCATAGATTAGTTGACCATAGGTGCGTGGGTTTATCTCTGGGCTTTCTATCTTGTTCCATTGATGTATGTTTCTGTTTTTGTGCCAGTACCATATTGTCTTGATTACTGTAGCTTTGCAGTATAGTCTGAAGTCAGGGAGTCTGATTCCCCCAGCTCTGTTTTTTTCCCTCAAGACTGCTTTGGCTATTCGGGGTCTTTTGTGTCTCCATACAAATTTTAAGATGATTTGTTCTAGTTCTGTAAAAAATGCCATTGGTAATTTGATAGGGATTGCACTGAATCTGTAGATTGCTTTGGGTAGTATAGTCATTTTCACAATGTTGATTCTTCCAATCCAAGAACATGGTATATCTCTCCATCTGTTGGTATCATCTTTAATTTCTTTCATCAGTGTCTTATAGTTTTCTGCATACAGGTCTTTTGTCTCCCTAGGTAGGTTTATTCCTAGGTATTTTATTCTTTTGTTGCAATGGTACATGGGAGTGTTTCCATAATTTCTCTTTCAGATTGTTCATCATTAGTGTATAGGAATGCAAGAGATTTCTGTGCATTAATTTTGTATCCTGCAACTTTACCAAATTCATTAATTAGCTCTAGCAGTTTTCTGGTGGCAGTTTTAGGATTCTCTGTGTATAGTATCATGTCATCTGCAAACAGTGACAGTTTTACTTCTTCTTTTCCAATTTGTATTCCTTTTATTTCTTTTTCTTCTCTGATTGCCGTGGCTAGGACTTCCAGAACTATGTTGAATAATAGTGGTGAGAGTGGACATCCTTGTCTCGTTCCTGATCTTAGAGGAAATGCTTTCAGTTTTTCACTGTTGAGAATGATGTTTGCTGCGGGTTTGTCATATATGGCCTTTATTATGTTGAGGTAGTTTCCCTCTATGCCCACTTTCTGGAGAGTTTTTTTATCATAAATGGGTGTTGAATTTTGTCAAAAGCTTTTTCTGCATCTATTGAGATAATCATATGGTTTTTATTCTTCAATTTGTTAATATGGTGTATCACATTGATTGATTTGCGTATATTGAAGAATCCTTGCATCCCTGGGATAAATCCCACTTGATCGTGGTGTATGATCCTTTTCATGTGTTGTTGGATTCTGTTTGCTAGTATTTTGTTGAGGATTTTTGCATCTATATTCATCAGTGATATTGGCCTGTAGTTTTCTTTCTTTGTGACATCTTTGTCTGGTTTTGGTATCAGGGTGATGGTGGCCTCATAGAATGAGTTTGGGAGTGTTCCTTCCTCTGCAATTTTTTGGAAGAGTTTGAGAAGGATAGGTGTTATCTCTTCTCTAAATGTTTGATAGAATTCACCTGTGAAGCCATCTGGTCCTGGACTTTTGTTTGTTGGAAGATTTTTAATCACAGTTTCAATTTCATTACTTGTGATTGGTCTGTTCATATTTTCTGTTTCTTCCTGGTTCAGTCTTGGAAGGTTATACCATTCTAAGAATTTGTCCATTTCTTCCAGGTTGTCCATTTTATTGGCATAGAGTTGCTTGTAATAGTCTCTTAGGATGCTTTGTATTTCTGTGGTGTCTGTTGTAACTTCTCCTTTTTCATTTCTAGTTTTATTGATTTGAGTCCTCTCCCTCTTTTTCTTGATGAGTCTGGCTAATGGCTTATCAATTTTATTTATCTTCTCAAAGAACCAGCTTTTAGTTTTATTGATCTGTGCTATTGTTTTTTTTTGTTTCTATTTCATTTATTTCCGCTCTGTTCTTTATGATTTCTTTCCTTCTGCTAACTTTGGGTTTTGTTTGTTCTTCTTTCTCTAGTTTCTTTAGGTGTAATGTTAGATTGTTTACTTGAGATTTTTCTTGTTTCTTTAGGTAGGCTTGTATAGCTATAAACTTCCCTCTTAGAACTGCTTTTGCCGCATCCCATAGGTTTTGGGTCGTCGTGTTTTCATTGTCATTTGTCTCTAGGTATTTTTTGATTTCCTCTTTGATTTCTTCAGTGATCTCTTGGTTATTTAGTAACGTAGTGTTTAGCCTCCATGTGTTTGTGTTTTTTACGTTTTTTCCCCTGTAATTCATTTCTAATCTCATAGCGTTGTGGTCAGAAAAGATGCTTGATATGATTTCAATTTTCTTAAATTTACTGAGGCTTGATTTGTGACCCAAGATGTGATCTATCCTGGAGAATGTTCCGTGCGCACTTGAGAAGAACGTGTAATCTGCTGTTTTTGGATGGAATGTCCTATAAATATCAATTAAATCTATCTGGTCTATTGTGTCATTTAAAGCTTCTGTTTCCTTATTTATTTTCATTTTGGATGATCTGTCCATTGGTGTAAGTGAGGTGTTAAAGTCCCCCACTATTATTGTGTTACTGTCAATTTCCTCTTTTAGAGCTGTTAGCAGTTGCCTTATGTATTGAGGTGCTCCTATTTTGGGTGCATATATATTTATAATTGTTATATCTTCTTCTTGGATTGATCCCTTGATCATTATGTAGTGTCCTTCCTTGTCTCTTGTAACATTCTTTATTTTAAAGTCTATTTTATCTGATATGAGTATAGCTACTCCAGCTTTCTTTTGATTTCCATTTGCATGGAATATCTTTTTCCATCCCCTCACTTTCAGTCTGTATGTGTCCCTAGGTCTAAAGTGGGTCTCTTGTAGACAGCATATATATGGGTCTTGTTTTTGTATCCATTCAGCAAGCCTGTGCCTTTTGGTTGGAGCATTTAATCCATTCACGTTTAAGGTAATTATCAATATGTATGTTCCTATGACCATTTTCTTAATTGTTTTGGGTTTGTTTATGTAGGTCCTTTTCTTCTCTTGTGTTTCCCACTTAGAGAAGTTCCTTTAGCATTTGTTGTAGAGCTGGTTTGGTGGTGCTGAATTCTCTTTGCTTTTGTTTGTCTGTAAAGCTTTTGATTTCTCCATCAAATCTAAATGAGATCCTTGCCGGGTAGAGTAATCTTGGTTGTAGGTTCTTCCCTTTCATCACTTTAAGTATATCATGCCACTCCCTTTTGGCTTGTAGAGTTTCTGCTGAGAAATCAGCTGTTAACCTTATGGGAGTTCCCTTGTATGTTATTTGTCGTTTTTCCCTTGCTGCTTTCAATAATTTTTCTTTGTCTTTAATTTTTGCCAATTTGATTACTATGTTTCTCCTTGGGTTTATCCTGTATGGGACTCGCTGCGCTTCCTGGACTTGGGTGGCTATTTCCTTTCCCATGTTAGGGAAGTTTTCGACTATAATCTCTTCAAATATTTTCTCTGGTCCTTTCTCTCTCTCTTCTTCTGGGACCCCTATAATGTGAATGTTGTTGCGTTTAATGTTGTCCCAGAGGTCTCTTAGGCTGTCTTCATTTCTTTTCATTCTTTTTTCTTTAGTCTGTTCCACAGCAGTGAATTCCACCATTCTGTCTTCCAGGTCACTTATCCATTCTTCTGCCTCAGTTATTCTGCTATTGATTCCTTCTAGTGTAGTTTTCATTTCAGTTATTGTATTGGTCATCTCTGTTTGTTTGTTCTTTAATTCTTCTAGGTCTTTGTTAATCATTTCTTGCATCTTCTCAATCTTTGCCTCCATTCTTATTCCGAGGTCCTGGATCATCTTCACTATCATCATTCTGAATTCTTTTTCTGGAAGGTTGCCTATCTCTACTTAATTTAGTTGTTTTTCTGGGGTTTTTTCTTGTTCCTTCATCTGGTATATAGCCCTCTGCCTTTTCATCCTGTCTATCTTTCTGTAAATGGGGTTTTTGTTCCACAGGCTGCAGGATTGTAGTTTTTCTTGCTTCTGCTGTCTGCCCTCTGGTGGTTGAGGCTATCTGAGAGACTTGATGGGAGGCTCTGGTGGTGGGTAGAGCTGACTGTTGCTGTGGCGGTCAGAGCTCCAACAAACTTTAATCCACTTGACTGTTGATGGGTGGGGCTGGGTTCCCTCCCTGTTGGTTGTTTTGCCTGAGGCAGCCCAACACTGGAGCCTACTTGGGCTCTTTGGTGGGGCTAATGGCAGACTCTGGGAGGGCTCACACCAAGGAGTACTTCCCAGAACCTCCGCTGCCAGTGTCCTTGTCCCCACGGTGAAACAGAGCCAGCCCCCGCCTCTGCAGGAGACCCTCCAACACTAGCCGGTAGGTCTGGTTCAGTGTCCCCCAGGGTCACTGCTCCTTCCCCCGGGTCCCGATGCGCACACTATTCCGTGTGTGCCCTCCAAGAGTGGAGTCTCTGTTTCCCCCAGTCCTGCCGAAGTCCTGCAGTCATTTCCCACTAGGCTTCAAAGTCTGATTCTCTATGAATTCCTCCTCCCGTTGCCGGCCCCCCAGGTTGGGAAGCCTGACGTGGGGCTCAGAACCTTCACTCCGGTGGGTGGACTTCTGTGGTATAAGTGTTCGCCAGTCTGTGAGTCACCCACCCAGCAGTTATGGGATTTGATTTTACTCTGATTGTGCCCCTCCTACCGTCTCACTGTGGCTTCTCCTCTGTCCTTGGACGTGGGGTATCCTCCTTGGTGAAGTCCAGTGTCTTCCTGTCGATGATTGTCCAGCAGCCAGTTGTGATTCTGCTGCTCTCGCAAGAGGGAGTGAGAGCACGTCCTTCTACTCCGCCATCTTGGTTAATCTCCCCTATAAATGCATATCTTAATTGGGGTGCTGCTTACATGGCTTTATACAATTGTCAAAAGTAATACAACTGCACACTTAAAATTTATGCATTTTATCATATATAAATTATACCTCAGTTTTTAAAAAGTGATACATTTACTGGCATATGTCTCCTTTATGTTTTAAGTTGATTTTGGTTTTTAATATGTGAAATGAGAGCTCTTTTATTTCAAGAAAATTTTACTGAGTTAAGGGTTTAAATATTTTTCTGTTCTTTTCTTTGATTTCATTCTTTGGTGACTCCTGTTTTCTGTGTGGGTGTGTGTGCGCACGCACGCGTGTGTGTATCATTTTCTTAATCTTTTTACTTTCCTTTTTTTTTTTTTCTATTTTATCCTTTACACCTTCCTATACTTCATTTATTTACCTTACAGTGTATTTTTCTTTGACTATATACCTTTTAATTCCATCATCCTTTCTGAAGATTTTTTTTCTTACTCTTGCTTGAGAACTGTCAGTTCTTTTTTTTTTTTTTTTTTTTGCCACTTATTGTATGACCATTCAGTTTCTGAGCTTTTCTATTTCTTTTTGTTGTTGTTATTTCAGTCTTCTGTTTTCTTAATTTTTTTTAGCTCATTTTGGGATATTAGAATTTAGTTTTCATCTTTTGTGGCTACACTTTTTGGTGGTGATTTTATTTTATTTTTCCCTAGTTTGAATAAAATAGAATTTCTATGACTTTTATGAAGAGGTTGCTGTGGAGAATGCAGAGATGGATCAAAATAGCTTTCACTGCTTCACCACTCTAGGGGTACCTCTTCTCAAATTATGGGGTTTTTTGTGTATCCATGTCTCCATCTCTGACCTAAGTCTAATTCAGGGAGGTTATCTTTTCCAGAAAACCTTGTGTTTCAAGATGGTGTTCAATCTGTAGATGACATATTTTGCAGTTACAAGATTTGGGGGGATCTCCTATCTCTTGACCCATTCATTCCCTCTAGTATTTATCTCTTCTTTATCTCCAGTGTTCTTGCTCTGCTCATTTTTCTTTGACCTCCAGTAGTATTAATTCAGGGTGAGGTTCTATACTTCTAGATATTTCTGAAACCCTGGAGGTAGTGTTGCCAGATAAAATATAGATGCCTGGTATAATTTGATTTTCCAGTACACAACATTTTTTTTTTTTTTAGTGTAAATATGTTCCATACAATATTTTATCTGCTGAATCAAGTAATTCTACCTGGAGGACATATATGACCACAACTGTTCCCCATCTCCCCTCCCCCCACTTAATGACCTTAGCCACTCAGTTTTTGCACCCACACGTGACTCCCCAATTTTGGCCAACCCTTCGAAGAATCTGAAGCCAGGATTCTGTTCAGTGTGAGGGCCTTAACTTCTAGAGGTAAGTTTTATTTATGATCTAGAGGTTCTGTGCCTCATGGGACTCATCAGACATTCCTTTTCATTTCCTGTAACTTCTATTATTCAGATCTTTTAATGGTTTGGCCACATCCACCCGTATTTTGGGGTTTATATATGGCGATTCTTTGTCAACAAGTGTTGTTGAAGATACTATGTATTTTCTTTCCCTGCCCTTGTTGATATGTTTGGTTTCTAAAGAAAAGTTTGAAAGAATAAAAAAAAAAAAATTACATAATTTACATCTCAAGTGTCCAGAAGCCAGAAGTCCAGAACCAATAACTTTTAAAATAATATTTTCTTGCTATATTTTACTGTTTATAGGAACACAATAGATGTTTTTGTATTGATCATCCTTCATTATTCAACTCTTAATTAGCTCTAATAATTTTTCTGCCAATTCTCTTGTAAATAATCATATCATCTATGCATAATGAAAGTTTAATTTTTTCCTTCCTAACTTTTTATTGATTTCTTACATTCTCCTGTGCTGCCTAAATTATATAGTATAATGTTGAATAGGAGAGGTGAGTAGTCTTGTGTCTCTTCATTCAATTTTATCGTGGGAGTAATAATACCTACTTGATAGGATTATCTGAGGATTGAAAGAGGCAACGATGTAAACTTATTTTAGCAGTATTTAGTACATATTGAACTGGTAATAAATGATACTATTATTATGTCAATACAATCATTCCATATTATACTCATAAATGTATAAAGTGCCAGAAAAAAAATGAAAGGGCTTAGGAAATAATAATTAGAATATGTATGTGGATGCCTTCACAAATAACCATATTATTTTGGGCTACTCTGCACTGACAGAGAGAATATGTTTGGAATTAAAAATAGATATATAGTGATTTATTTAATGAATTATGGTTTTCCATATCATTGTCTTCAAAAATAAAATATTTTCACATTAAAATATTTAAAATAATAACAAATTTGTAAAGTACAGGATATTGTCACTTTCCTTACAATACGGGGTAAGCATATGATTTTATAGGTGTGCATGGGAGGTGAAAGGACAGGAAAGGGAAAAAAATCTAAATGGAAAGGAAGACTCAGCTGAAGAAGCCAGAAGCAAATGGCTGGGTATATTATTTAGGAACAGTCTGTGTGTATTACACACTGGGGACAGCTTTGTTGAAATTATGGTACAGACATTATTGATATATTATTGGACATTTGAATGGTAAGCCCTTTAAAATAGTCACAACCTGTGTGATTTTCTAAAAAATCTGTAATATATTTGTAAAATAATAGAGTGTTTCAGATATTGATCCTGGCTTATAAATTTTCACATGGAATTGAGCCCTATTCTTGCTTATTTCTTACAGTGTTTTTAGTATTTCATTTACGCTTATGGTATTTTCATCAAAGTGATTTATGAAATCTCATTTTTTGCTGAAGAAATTCAGGGGACATTTTCTTTTCTATAACTTGTAGTAACGTCAACATATAGGTCAGGGTCTCCGGGATACCAACTTAGAGACAGAGATTTATATTCAGCAAGCTTATTGGAGTGTGCTCTTAAGAACAAAGACAGGATTGGGTAGATGAAAAATTGGAACTGCAATGCAGTTGCAATCCTTTTATGTTATGGGGCACTCTAAAGCCATGATGATCTTTCATATATGTCCAAATTTGGGAGAATGATGGGCAGGCCTTTGTATTCCCCCATGGACCTGTCATTGGCTGTATGCTGCCTGTAGGAGTGGGACATGACCTTGAGTTATGCAGCTCCCTTTGACCAGGGGGCAATTCCTTGAGAGGGACTTAGCTGTGAGACATTAATTAGCCATGCTGGAAGAATAAGCACTTAACGCTAAAGGGTAGATCTAGATGGTGCACCATGGATTCTCTTCAATCCATACCTTGCACTACACAGATCCCCCTGCTTCAGGTAGTACTGTCATCCAATTTGGAAACACCCCCCTCTACTAGTTGATTTCTTTTCCAAAGTGAACTTACAAGATCAGTGGGACAAACTGCAGTTCCACCTCTGCAGTTGCTCTTGGAGTATGCTGCACTATCCATTTTACCTATATTCTCTGGACCTTCATCTTCCTGTCTAGGCAGCTTACCTACTGGGTTAATCCAGACCCTCAACCATGAGGAATGTAAGTCACTGTTCACTATGCTTGTCAAGCCATGGTTACTTCTCTGATGCATTGCCATTAAAACTGGGTAAGGGATTAGCAAGAGATGTCCCACTGTTTCACCAGGGTACCAAATATATTCTTATCTGGCCCCACTGATAACCAGAATATATTGTCCCTATCAAGAGGGTGATTCTTTTCATCACTGCTGGTCTCTTAGATCAAAGAATCAAAAGTGACTGAGTGGCAGCCATAGCTTACGTTTAGTGGAAATTTTGCTTTATCCTCTAGTGGAAGTATTTCCCTCTGGAACCCAGGACATCTAGATCCACAAAGGCTAATTTGTGGGGACAGGAAGGACAAATTCTCCAAATACATCACAGTGAGTGACAGTGAGCAGAGCTACTCCTGCTTTCGCTCCTCCGCTCCCAGATCCATGTATTCTACCTATTGAAGACCCAACACCATATCATAGTCATTCGTGTAGGGCATTTACTGCATCCTGTAGGAAGACACCTAGCCTTGTACAGTATCATCTCCAAGTTAGCACCCCATTTGCAAATTCAAAAGTCAGATGAGTCTGTCAGACTGACAATTTCTGGGTGCTATGACACCAATAGATCCCATAGTCATTTGTTAACTTCCATCCTTTCCTAACTATAAAGTGTGTCCTTTGTATCAATGCAGTGCTTTGGGGGACCCTGTGTTGGTGAGTCAAACATCCTTTAAGACCTCAGTTAGTGGTTCTTCCAAAACTTAGAAGCAGGAAAGACAATCTATAATTAGAATTTCAACTTCTGCCCAGATGAACCACTCCCACTTTTAGGATAGAAGGGATTCAATGTAATCATCTATTATAGACTGGCTGTTGGTCTTCTCAAGGAGTTGTGCCATGCTGGGGACTCAGCCTTGCTCTGTTGCTGGCAGGTTAGTTATTCATCTATAGCTAAATAAGTCATCCCAGTTCACCACCAGTACAAAAGTTAATAGTTTTAGTGCTACTGTATGCCAAGAGCTGTCATTACACCGTCTATTCCTATCATGAGGTCCTCATTGCCAGGCATCAGGAAGTGATCTAGGTCCAAAATTCCCCTTTAATATCTGCTTTCCAGGACCACTCCTATTTTCAATCATTGTTAGTCAAGTTTTTCTGTAGTAGATTCGGAGGTGGAAATTCACATGCACGTCATTTATAGGGGAGTGTTCCCAGGGACAACACCTGTAATAGAGTGAGGGAAACAAGACTGGTCAGATGAAGTTTAACTTCAGACAGCCAACAGAAGCCTCAGCTGATCCCATGTAGAGCTCTGAAACTATGCTGGTCTTTCATAAATGTCCAGAATTAAGACAAGGGTCTGGGAGTTTTGAACTTTAGTATTGACCAGGCATGAGATGAGGGTTGCTCCTGGAGGTGAGCATAAATCATAAGCAAGACAGCTCACTTTGACCAAGGGTAATTCCTGATAAGGAGCTTGGCTGTGAGCTATCAACAGGCAACACTTCTGACAGCTGGATAATGATTAGTGCTTCAGTCCTAAAGGGGCACCTAGGCAGTGCCCACCCACCAGACAGCATCCACTACAATCTGAGTTCCAAAATGCTTTATTTGAATAATACTTCTTTCAAATACATGTTTGTAATCTTGAAATTTTACACAGAAATAAGTTTGTACTGAAATAAATTGATAAAAGATTTTCAATTTTTATGTATGATCTATTAGAAAAAATATCATTTCCACATGAATATGAAACTATTAAGGAATAAACAATAAATAGGACACATGACTTTACAGTTTGGATGAATTTTCACCATTCCTCACATTCACTTACCTTATAACACCTTGTAACCTTACATTTGCAAGGCATGTGTCTCTGCTAAGATTTATGTTCTGTATATCACTTACATGTGGAGTCTAAAATATGACACAAATGACCCCATATACGAAACAGAAACAGACTCACAGATATAGAGAAGAGACTTACGGTTGCCAAGGGGGAGGGGATTGGGGGAGGGATGGAGTGGGAGGTTGGAGTTAGCAGATATAAGCTATTATATATAGAATGGATAAACAACAAGGTCCTCCTACTGTATAGCACAGAGAACTATATTCAATACCCTACAATAAACCATAATGGAAAAGAATATTCAAAAATAGAATATATATATATATATATATATATATATATATATATAAAACTGAATTACTTTTCTCTACAGCAAAAATTAACACATTGTAAATCAGCTATAATTCAATTTAAAAAATAAAAAATAAAGAGCAGAAATTTTAAAAAAAGATTTCTGTTCTGTAGACAATAAGCAGGAAAAACTCTAAGGAGTCTGTGTAGGCATCCAATCTAAGACCATACCCTATTCTTAACACCTGGGCTAAATAGTCATAAATTTGATGAAGATATGATAACTGTTTTAGAGCCAAATATAAAACTTGATTTCTTAGGCTGATTTGGACTAAACTCAATTTTACCCCTGAGTAGGAGAAAATATTTTTAAGAGGAAGATAGTTTTTAAAGCTTTTATACTTGAATACCATGTTTAAGCTGAAAATTAGTCATTTTAGCCTTTGGGTGACTAAAAAAGCAAACAAAAGATTGGAAGAAACTCATGTGTGTAATGAAACATAACTATCCATTATTGGGACTTGCAGATCATCATTATTTGACCTTATTTTCATCTTTCTAGAAAGTTAATATCTATTAAGCCCTCATTCAAAGGTCATTTTAGTACTAAATGCACATTAATATATACACATCTGGCGACATTATTTTTACATACTCTCCAAGGCCCTGTCTACCAGCAGCAACACATTTGATCACGTAATGTTAGTCTTGCAAAGAATGTATCTACTTGATGGCTGTTAAGAAGGCTGATAGTTTTTTCTTAAGATACATTCCTTAAGAAATGGTGAATACATCCTTTATAAAAGAGTTCTTGTATAATGATACAAAAAGTGATTGCCAGTGCTAATACTTTTGGTTGATATCACTCTGCAGTCATTGTATCCAATAAAAATGATTGACTGTCTTAAGTGGCTGACATAAGGAGTGAAACATTCTGTTTATTGCTATCACCATTGTTGGGCTAGCCCATGGGCACTGCAGCTAACACTTGTAATGTGAGAAAGGGTCTACTTCTCCAAAAAAATAATAGTAAATCACCTTGCATTCATCTAGGAATGTTAGTTTCAAAATTAGATAGAAATACCAATATTGTCCAAATTATAGAGGTAGATTCATTATAGAGATAGGGCTTGAACCCAGGTCTCCTAACTTCTAGATATACTTTTCTATGAAATAACTAATTTAATAAATAATGATAACAATTTTATTTCTAGAAAAAAATATAGGCAAATTGATGTAGTATATCAAAATGTCTTAAAATTCAAAAGGAAATACCTATACTAAAAGTCAGTCTGAAAGAGTCTGTTAGATCCAGTCTACTTAATATACAATGTATTTATAGCACTTGGCCCTTGTGGGAAATTAGTTGACAGTTAAAAATATTTTTTTAAAAAATGAAAACCTCAATATTAATGTATTAGTGTCCTATTGCTGCATAACAAATTACCACAAACTTAGAGGCTTAAAGTAACACCCATTCAGTTATTCTCTCACAGTTCTGTAGGCCAGAAGTCCAGGTGGGCTTGGCTGAATATTGTGCTTCGGATCTAAGGAGACAGAAATCAAGATAGTGACTGTCCTGGGCTCAGGTCTGGGGCCCCTGGGGTACAGTCTTCATCCAGCTCATTCAGGTTTTTGGCAGAATTCAATTCCATTTGATTGTAGGAATGAGGTCCTCATTTCCTCACTCACTATTTGCTGGGGATTGTTTGCAGCTTCATGTGCTTTATATCTCTCCGACTTCCCCTTCTGCCACCAGCCAGAAAAAGCTATCTGCTTTAGAAGACTCATGTGATTAGATTAGGCTCACCTGGATAATCTCCTTCATTTTAGGTCAACGCTGCCTATGGCATAACACAGTCACAGGAGTAATAATTCATCATATTCACAGGTTCTGAGGATTAGGGTCGGATATATTTGAGGGGCCATCTTTCTGCCTACCACAATTAAGAAATTAAAAAATAAATGAATTTAAGAAAATCGCTAAATCGATTTTTAAAAAACACACTTTGTTGATTTGTATTCCATTTATGAATCAAAGTTTGCACATGAAACCAAAAGCTTAATTAATCAGGTAAACCTATAACTTTACCTTTGTGTTCTTAAAAGCTAGAAATGAAATCAAAAAGACATTTTTATTGGATACTATTACTATTATTTTCAGAGTATCTTTTACACAGCGTAAAGATGTGTAACTTAAAATTGAATTATGCTCTGCATTGGACCAAGTTCTTGTAAGAGACTTTCCCTTTTAAACCAACTAATAAAAAACATAGTTCTAATATTTCATGATGATTCATTTTAGCTCTTCTGAGGGTAAGCTTTCTACATTCAATGCTTCTGTCTTATGCAGTATGCATTTCAATACAGATATTTAATTAATTAAAAATCTAGTGATTTTAAGTTTTCCACTCTAACATTTAGATTTCAATATATGGTTATCTCTTTAAGAGGCTTTATTTATCTGGGCTTCTTAGCTTCTTGAGCCCAACATACCAGTATAGCAAGCAGTATTCACCAAATATGGTATGACTAAGCTTTTACTATTGACGGTATCCAATCAAGAAGGCAGGTATTCAGAAGACATATCACATGAAATATTGGTAAACGTCTATCCTGTCACTTATTTAGGCAGAAGAAAAATTCCCTCAGTAAAAATCTTGTTGCAAATCGTTTTATCCAAAAACAAGTTAGGAAGTTGTATTGAAGTAATTTTAAATGTTTGGGAGAACTTTATACTCACCCCATACTTACAGTCTAATGTCATACAAAGCACCCAAGAGAAATGAAGTTTCCTTAATGTTTCAGCCTAAAATAAGACCAAATATGTATATATGCATACATATATAGACATATATACACATACATATATAGAGAGAGAGAGTGACCTGTATCTGTACTTAGATGTTTTTAAACCAAGCACAGCAAGTAGACATTTTTAAAGGTTATATTAATAGATTTACCATACCCCAATTAGGATAATTTACATATTTTAGAAGGTTGTTTACCTCACTATAGTCTTGCTTTGAAGTTGAGATGAAAGCTAAGGGGCTAGAAAAGCGAAGAAGAGATTAAAACCTTTCTGGTTGAAAGAGACAAGATATTTTCTAATTTCAAAAGGAAAAAAGTGGTAGATTATGCTCACTCAATCAAAATTCTCAACCACCACACATCTACCACATCTTAGTGAAGCATATTTATATAAATTTTGAAAATGCCATTGTTAACTTTCTACTTTTAACTCTTTAGAGGGCCCTGTTTTCCTTATTTGAATATTCTTAATATTTTCCATAATACTTTTCTTCCTTCTCAAGACATAGATGTTTTACATTTCCAATGAGACCACTAACACTCTGTATATTTTTCCTCTTTGTATGTTCCTTAAATTGAATCTTGCAGCTTGTTTGCAAAACACTACATCTGATTTGTGTGCTTCCTCCATGGATGGTCTGGAATCTTTTATACTTACTTTGGGTGTAATACTAAATTACTTCTCTGTTTAGTTGAATATGTATAGTCTTACTGAAGCAAAGGGTTGAGTATTTCTCTAGAAAACAAGACACACATAAGAAATGTTAAATAGCAGTTATTCACTTTTGCATATTAAAGGAAACAAAAATTTAGGATGTGCATAGGTTATAGTGGCAGACAACTCTGCCTGCCAACCCCCATTCTCTGCTAACAGATATTGTTATTGTTCAGATATTTGGATGGTCAGCAGAGCTCTCAGTGGGATCTGATCCTCTCTCAGGTCCAGGGGGTGAATTACAATTGGTATAAAACAACCATGATAATCCCAGTCCTCTTTGTTAGTGATTGGGTTCAGGAAAGTAGGCATGTGACACAGTTTCACTTAATGAGATGTAAGTCTGCTGAGTGCATTTGGGAAAATTTTCTTTCCTGAAAGAACAAAGTGTTGCAGAAAGAAGGGATCTTTCCTTCCCAGCACGTTTCTGCTTGCAGGGTGTGTTAACTATGTGAGGATTTGAAAGGAAAACCCAAAGGTATAAGTCTAGAGCCATGGCAACATTGAGCCAACAGCACCTAACTTCCAGACTTCATGTATGAAAAAAGATTTTAAAAACCCTAGTATTTAAACCACCTGTAGTTCAATATTTATTACTTACAACCAAAAGCATTCCTAACTAAATCTCTTTTTTGTTTTGTTTTGTTTTCATTTTATCCATCTTACCAAAGCGATCCTGAAGCTAGTAATTTCAGTCTTGCTTTTGAGATAGTAAATGAAAAGCTGTTTGGCAAATTGAAAAAACAAAGTGCTTCTAAGATGAGAAAAATATTATGTAGTTTTTCATTACTAACATGTACATATGTATTAGCATCTATAAATTTGGAACTACATTCTCCACATGAATATTGCAGTCTAAAAAGTAGCCAAGCACCTAGTTATTCTAAATATATATTTATGTTTACATGTGACTACTGAGTTGAACATTGCCTCATTGATTTGTCTCTATTTGCTACAACTGCTACACAATTAATTGGATCATCTATGTGATATTCAGAAGTACCCTCTAGATGACTGTAAAGAATATAAAGACATGTGGGGAACTAGCTACCCTACTGAGCAGATTGAGCAGGCAGACTTTATTTTTGATGCATTAGCAAGACTATCTTTTTGAAAAGAAATTGTGTACTATGTATGACTTTTCTGAGCAGAACATCCCAACAGTGTCACAGCTAATAGTTTGCAGATGTGCTGGCATGTTGAGCTCTTCAGGAACCTGGGGTGGCCAGAGCCCCTGAGTCAGTCACGTTCAGTTGCAAGCCAACTCCTTTGTTTATATTATTGAGCCTTACAAATAGTACCTTTGTCTATGTGTGCCATGAGTACTTTCATAAAGCACAGTTGAAAGGTTATAAATCAATATATGGATAATGCATCTTTTAAAATTATTTATTTGTTATACGGAGAGGGGACTCAACATTTTTAGGTATCCTAGGATACATTAATCAACTAGAACCATACATGTATTCAAAGTGGTCATAATAGTCATAAAATATATGAATATAGCTAAAGATAATGCTTTCCACTCAATCTATGGGGTCAGATATGGCAGTATTCACTCAGGGTTTAATGCTAAAAATTGCTAAACGGCTAAAAAGTGATACTGAAGAATATTTTGATTGACATATAATAAACAATTAGTAGTTTAAGACCTTTCTAAATTTTCAAGGTAATCGCCATGGCTGATAAATTTAGGACTGCTATTTATTATAATTTTTAATATTTTAATGATATCATATAATTCATTTTCCCAACTAAATATTATTAGTCCATTATATTGATAATAACTATCACCTGATTTGCCTCTTCCTTGCTTCCGAATAAAGAGTTTCTTGAATTGTATCTTTTCCTACGTATTTAACTCATTTTGACAATTTTTTTTTACAAGTCTGGAAATATTCAGGACTCTAAATGTATTGATTTCTGCATCCTAGAACTTTATACAATAACTTCTGAAAACAATAAAACAGCCTTATATTGTTAGAATGCTGGAAATACCCTAAGAACAGGAATTCATAAAACAGGAATATTTTTATTTTCCAGCAAAGACTTTCACAGCACTTACATAAGGCATATAAGTAAAACAAGGTATTTATGTTTGCATGCCATTCAGAGGTTAGCAATGGACTGATTCTGAAGCAGTGATATAATTGCCCCAAAAAAGTGGATCTTAATTTTGAAGATAATTACATTTCTCCACAAGTACTTAGGTATTATACTCTTCAGGGTTACATTTCAAAGACAGGTCAATGGAAAACAGAAGAGAAGATTTGGGTGGTTGTATTAGTTTCCTAAGGCTGCTGTAACAAATTTTCACAAACTTGGTGACTTAAAACAACAGAAATTCATTCTCTCACAGTTCTGGAGTTCAGAAATCTGAAATCAGTATCACTGAGCCCAACTCAAGGCTTATACTACCTCCAGAGGCTCTGGGGGAAATCTGATTCTTGCCTCTTTCAGAGTCTGGTAGCTACAGGATTCCTTGGCTTGTGACCACATTAATATAACCTTTAAATCTGTCTGTTCTGTTCATATTGTCTATTTATGTGTGTAAAATATCCATCTGCCTCCCACTTACAAGAGTATACCCAGAGAATCCAGGATCATCTCCCCATCTCAAAATCTTTATCAATCACATCTGCAAAGACTTTTTAAAATTAATTAATTAATTAATTAATTAATTTAGCTATATAAAGTAACAAGTAATATTCACAAATTTCAGGTCTATGGGAAGTTTGGGACATCAAAGTAATGGAGTAAAAACAACAACAAAACAGTATTAGATATAAAAAATTTTTGAATTCATATGGTAATAGTTTTGTTTTTTTTTTTAAATGCATTCTAATGTCATCTTGACTGTGATCTTCAAATTCCTACATAACCAGAACCAGAGGCAATTTCGTTTTCTTTAGTGTTACTGGGCTAGTCCAAGAAATTTCAACACAGGAAGAACAATTCTTATTAGAATTTTTAACCATGATTTCGAAAACCAGGAATATCAATAAATATCACTTTTAAATTGTTTGCTAACTAGAAAAAATGAATACTCTTTTTTGATGTCACTTCTAGACACAAGGTGTGATGAATGTGACAATAAACACAAGTTGCCTTTTTAATAGATTGAAGATTTTTTTTCTCTCACGTATCACTTTCAGATCTATGTATTACACATCTACATCTTAAAACCCTGCTATACAAACAAATATACATGAATAAATTACTATCTGATTGGGTTTCTTTTAAGATTTTTTTTTGTTTTTGATGTGGACCATTTTTAAAGTCCTTATTGAATTTGTTACAGTATTGCTTCTGTTTTATGTTTTGGTTTTTTGGCCCTGAGACATGTGGGGTCTTAGCACCCCACCCAGGGATCGAACCTGCACCCGCTGCATTGGAAGGGGAAGTCTTAACCACTGGACCACCAGGGAACTCCCTACTATCTGATTCTTAATCTGTACAGATTTCAGCTTTTAAAAGTGTAGATTGGTATTTTCTCACTAGTTCTTATGTTTTATTAGCCTTTCAAATCTCTTATTTGCATATGTCAATTAGGATGTTCCTATATAACTTGATTTATTATTATTTAGTATCAAAAGTTCTTTCAATGGAATCCTTCTAGCCTTAGGGCTGTGGGCCGTAAATATCTTTGTCTGAAATATGTTGCATGAGTTAAAAGGAAAGAAATTAGTTCTATACAGTTGTTTTCATGCTGAATGAGTATCATTTTTTTTTCAATCTAAGGGAATTATTTTCCACTTTTTGCTTCAAGAAGAATAGAATGCCTTTGGAGATTCAGTTTTTATTTGGAGTTGCATAAAATTTAATAGCCATGTTTATATGTTCATTAAAATAATGCCCATTCGATATTCTAACATTTATAGTCTGTCTTAGAAATAGTCCATTTAAGCAAAATATTTTCAGGTATGATTTAATATGTCAAACTAAACTAAAAATTTTTAAGCAAAATCCAAATTTATAGTAATTGATCAAAATAGAACAATAGGAAAAGCACAAATTTAAACAGTAGAGAATTAGTTGAGTAACTCACTGCATCTTTGCATTGTAACATATGTTACAGAATATTCAATGAGACATTTTAATCAAGTGCAAAAAAATCAGGTAACAGAATATAGAGCAAGATTCCTATTTAAACATATATGACTGAAACATATTCATAGAAAAAAAGTGTATATGGAAACATATGCAATAAAATGATACCAGTGATTATATCTAAGTATGGTATTTTCTCAATTTCCTGTCTATGATGTTCAAAATTTTAAAGATTTTCTGCAATAAGAAATTTCTGTAATTGAGGGAAAATATAATCTTATTATAAAATGGTTGTCATTAAAAATGTGTGCATAAACATAAAATCACAAGGAAACTTGAGCATATAATAGCAGCACTGGTAAAATAGGAAGGTAGAAACCTGCCTTTCTAAATGATCTGCAGTGTGATCTATGATTAGAATTGGATTTTTATCAGATTCTGGCTAATTATCAAACTAATAATTGTAATAGTAGTGTATTTTATTTAGCTATTTCTTTTAAGTGAAAGTTTATATAGCATGAAGTAGATGTAACAGGATTTATGAATTAGGAGACAGGATTTACATCATAAAGCAGACTGTCACTGGTCATAAGATGATCAAGAATTAGAAAATAAGCTGCTTTATTTGGGCCACTTTTGTTCTTTTTTATTATAACAATGGATGAGAAAGTGATAAGAATGCCTAAGCAGATTAAATGATGCTGCTGTTGAAAATGAGAAAGTAAAGCTAAAATATAATTAGCTTTGAGCAAAAGGTGACTATAGTCCAATCATTTTGACCAGGGATATTTGTTTTATGGGTATACATGTATATCTATTAAAATATTCTCACTGTCAGTATTAAAACACTTGATTGTTAATAATTCTAAAATGTTGCTTAAAGGAGTTGTTTTTAAGACAGATTTGCTAATACAATGCTTCTTAGGAATGCTTCTATCATAGTTCATTAGAACCAATTACATTATTACTTTCATACTAGCAGCAAAATATCAGTGATATTGGTAAACTGATATGAGTGTTGCTTTCTAGTAAAAAATAATGATACCTGAAAACGTTCCTATAGATTACACCAATTGCATATCAATGGTAAACATAAATCATTTTAGGGGAGTAAGCAACTCAGCTATATCTTGTAATGTTTCTCTACAGCATCTGTTATAGTCACTTGCATCCAGCTGGTGCTTAATAAAAATGAATTGATTCACTGCCCCAACTCTTTTTCTAATTAAGCACTTATGAAATGTGGCTGGTACTTGAATTGTACTAGGCTCTTTTGTCTTCTAAACATCGGCCCCCAACCTTTTTGACACCAGGGACTGGTTTCGTGCAAGACAATTTTTCCATGGACCGGGGGTCGTGGGGGTGGGAGAGATGCTTCAGGTGGTAATGCGAGCAATGGGGAGCGGCAGATGAAGTTTCACTCACTTGCCCACCGCTCACCTCCTGCTGGGCGGCCCCGGTCCATAGCCCAGGGGTTGGGGACCCCTGTTCTAATAATTATGATATTATTGAATAATAGTTCTCTAAACTGTGGTAGTTTTAAAGAGAAAGTCACTAATATAATTTAAGCCATTTATATGTATTTGCATATGTGTTTATTAAAGGTGCCACACCACTAAAGGTGATAATTCTCTTTTGTAAATCTTTAACGAAGTAGAGTGCATTGTAGGCTAACTGGTTTGTAATTAAATATGAAATAAAATGAAAATAATGCAAATAAATGCAAAGACATAGAAGGAACATTTATTATGTTCCTTCTGGACATATCCTTTTGGATTACTCTAGGAGAAATGGGATAAAAAAGAACAAAATCATTACTAAAAATACCATGAAAGAGCAACTCATAAGGTATGATATAGAAAATGCTTTATAATTATGTAGTATGGTCAACCATAAATAATAAATTATTGTTTTAATGAAACCAAATGAAAAAAGGTTTGCTTTATAAAGTGTCATCCATCTATCAATACTGGCATTCATGTATCAAAAAAGAAACTTATTCTAGGGAAGAACATGTTTCATTAAGGAATAAAGTCTAGATTGCAAGTTCAACTAGGTGGAAAAATATTTTGCGAAAGTTAATGTAAAAAGTATATTTTTTTAGTATTCTAAGGAGATTAAAATGTGGGGATTACTTCCGTATTACTGAAACAAGGAGAGGGGATGATATAACATAATCATCGTAATAAAAGACTATTTTACGTTTGAGGAAACTACAGAGTAGTGAGACTTGCATGTAGCCACAGAGCTAAGTGACGCAAACTTTAGGTCACAAGTTCTTAATCTCTATATGCAATTTATTTGCATGTGACCCATTATCTTACCTGTCTTTCCCTAAAATTATTAATTTTGGTGACTAAAGCATAATTTTTTCAGCTTCATTTTTTTAACCAAACTAAGTATAATTTATATTTACACATACACATAAATGCATAACTTAGTATGAGTGATATCTAAGTTTATCTGGATGAAAATTCCAAATTCTTATTATATATTCAACATATAATGAAATAGTGATTATGCCATGTGTACCACATAGACGCAGATAATATTTTCAGCATTTTATGATCTGAAAATATAATTTCAGTTGCAAAATAGAAAAGCTATAGCTTTTCTATTGACATTCTTTAATGCCTCGTCAGGAAACCTAACTACCAATGACAAACTTTCAGGAATATATAATATATGTTATACAGTGTGTTTCATCCACTCTTACCAAATATTTTACTTATCCTGCTACTTTGTTTTTTAGTAAATAGTGCTTACTTATCTCTCCATTATAAATAATGTAGGGAAAGTGTGTCACCAGGAACGAAGAACATGATCAAACACTTCAGTCGATCATGCTTTCATTCTTTCTTACACTCATATAAACCAAGTCACAGGAACTTACAAGCATTTTTTTTTTCTCACCTACTTACTCTTAAAGTGGGACCCAGCACTTCATTATATTTCTAAAACTAATATCCAAATCTGCAAAACAACCCAATAAGTCTAGATTTTAATATTTAAAACAATTTGTGAAACAAGTTTCTACTTTATAATATGGACCAAATTTAGACATCTCATTAGATCTCTGCTCTAAAACTTAAGTTCCACGCCCCAGCCTGCTTAGCTTCCTGACCCTATTTCCAGTACGCAGCCTTCACTTCTCAAACCCCTTCTTTTGTGTTGGATCATTTAGTTTTGCTCTTATTTTGTTCTTATCGAGCAGTGCACATATTCAACATTTAGATGAATGCATCCACCGGAAAACAGCTGAGTCAGTGTTTATTGTTATATAAACTTATCATTTAGGGCTCTCAGTCCTCACACTACCTGAATGATCATAGAATTCTCATGAAAACCAGATCTGGGATGGGTAGAAGGAGTTCTGCTTCTGAAAATAGTTAAGATTTTTTTCTGTATTGTTCCTCATTCATTGATTGACTTACAAAATATTTACTGAGTACCTGTTTTGTACAGAGTACTAAGTTAGCAACTTAGAGATATAAGCATTAATTGAAAGAGTCTTTTCTCTCAAGGAGCTTATAATTGTTCACTGGGGAAAATATGCAAATAATTAGATATAAGACATTTGGAATGAAATTCGAGCAAGCAAGATCTTATTGGAGCACAGGCAGGGATACACCATTTCTAATTGGATATCACTCAAGAGATGATATTTATATTGACTTCTGAAGAAAAATAAAAATTGATAGATGGTAAGAGGAGTACTTAGGGAAAGTAAAATTATTAAAATGAAAATTATTAAAAGATAAAATTATTAAAATGGCACAGAGGTGAGAAATAGCTTTCCATGTACATGGAGCAACAAGTAATCCAATGTGTCCATAGTCCATAATGCCTTGAAAGATGAACTGAAACGTGTGCCTGAAAAGATAACATGGTACAAGATCATGGAGGTCCTTGAACTATAAAATAAAGATTTTGGAACTCATCATATAAAGAATGGGAGCCATTGGTATTCATTTAACAGAGAAATGACATGGTAGCCTCTTGTTCCATTTTTTTTAAGTTCACACCTGCTGCTTTCTTTGTTTACTGCAACCTCCCACCATGGCCTTTCCAATTCCCCACACTGCTGTTTGGTAAAATCCATAAATTAGTTTGGTTCACCTCTTATGGAAGGTGTTTCACCTCTTCTGTTAAGCGTTGCAGGACTACATTTTCTCATCATAGTTTATACACGTTTCCCATCTTCTTTCCTTGAGCTCAGACTATATAACTTTTTATGATTTTTGTATAAGAATCATCTCTTTTCTAATCTACCTCTTTCACTTGACTTGAATTCAGGGAGAATTTATCATTGGTCTTTGTATCCTCAGTGTCTTTCTAGCATGTTTCCTTCTAGGGACTTAATAAGTTTTGGTTAACTGAATGCTGAGAACTGTGTCTTGGTAAGAAAATTTTGTCATTGATGAAGAAAACACACCGAATAGACAACAGAATAAAATTAGAGATAATAACTAGATGGTCACTAAAGTGGGAGAGCATGAGAGGATAAAATAAGAAGGTGAAAGGATAAATGGAAAGAAGATGCCAAAGAGAAGCTGATTAGATGGGACAGAGGTATGAAAACTGATTTGAAGATGACCCTAGATAACTTCGGGAAAGGCTACATGTTATCAAACATTGGGTTGATCTTGCTAAAGGAAGATAAGAGTTCTCTTTTAAATGGGTTGTAGTTGATATATCTACTGGGGCATCATTTTTTCAGATGTCTAGAAACCACAACCATTCCCTCTTAAAACAGAAATGTGGACTACTATTTCTTTTGTCTAAAAACCGAAAAAATTATCCCTAAGCAAGTTTGAGCTGTAGTACTATAAGAGTCCATTACAGTGAGGAAAAAAATCAAACTAGAGATAAATGTACATCTCATCCTGTTCCTTAGAAAGAAACAATATCTAGTATTTTCCACTAATCTTAAGATTTGGTGTTCAAAATTCAAGTTCTATTTAAATCTTACTCAGTTGATTCAAAATTAATTATGTTATTTCTCTTGCTTTTCTACAGTATGCTGTCTGGCTAGTCCTCTGGGTTACGTGGAATGTGTTTGTTATCTGCTTCTATTTGGAGGCTGGGGACCTCTCAAAGGTAATTTGCCATCTGATTTGCCTGAGTCATCACTTGTGTGTTAACAAGCCTCTTCCTAAGTAAGGCAGAGTCTCACCCTGCTCTTGTTACTTAGATGCACCTCGAATGAAGGTAAATTGAAAGATGTCCTCATCTATCTCTCTACATTTCTACCATCAAAGAAACATTTCAGTGTGTCACAAAAATGTCATTTTATTATTTTAAGCAAAACTAAATGAAATATTGATTATTACGGTGACCATACTGTGTACTTTTAAAACATTGACTTGTAAGAGATTTCTGAAGCAGAGTAGGAAGTTTTTCAGAGATAAAATCTTGAAGATTTTTGAAATCACTTAGTTGGCTTATTACTCTGCTAAAGACTTTCCTGACTGGACCCAAATAGCAATGTAATAATTCATATAATTAATGGGTTTTAGTTGAATAAAACTGTTACCAGAAGGATATAATTTATTACATAAATGAATAAAATAGACATTTTATTCTAAAATAATCTAGGAAGGACTTAAAATACTTACATTTTCATTTAGGTTTCTTTATTTTGTGCTGTCCTTGTATGAGTGTTTGTATGTATGTGTGTTTGCATGTGTCTTGCTATTATATTTCTAACATAAATGCCTTACTATTGAAATAATGCAGTTTGTAGATTTCTAAAACCAACATCCTTCTTCTTTTGGAATGCAATTAACAGCAAATAAGTCAAATGAGATAATCCATTCAAAGTAGTAGTAAATCTTGCTTGAGACACTTGAGAGAGTTGTAAACTTGTACTTCTTCATATTAACTTTAAAAGATAGAGATTGTAAAATGTTCTTTTACCTCTCTATCCCTTAGATCAGAAAGACCCTGCAAAGATGTTGACATTTTTAAAACCCAGAGATGATAACCTGCTTTCAAAGGCTAAAAGAGCTAAAAAGTCGCCAGGAACTACCTTTGCAGGGCTATATGTCTTGGTGGGTGGGGGATGGGGTGATGGTAATACACATTTATAATCTAGCATACAGGAGTTTCCCAAAGCACTCTGAGCATTTTCAAGTATGTTTATTTATTATTTAACTATGATATTGAGTATAAATAATCTTGACTTTTTTTTTCAATTTCAAATGATGAAAGATAAAATAAGAGGGTGATGTTATCATATGAAATAGACCCAAGGCTTCTGGAACCTGTAGTTTTATGAGCAGATTTTGGACAAGTCCTCATTGTGGCCCTCGGCAGTGTCTGCCCTGGTGGATGGCACTTCTGTATTCTTGCCGGTCATCATACTCCACACTCTCAGCAGCAGGCAGTCCTTTCCTGAACATGCCGTGACCAATGAAAAGGAATTGTTCAGGTGGCTCTAGGAAAGACACTTCATTTTCTGCTTAAAGCTCACATTCCCAGGACTTGAATTCCTTACCCAATTTATATATCTCTGCTGTATAATCCACTTTGTTCAAAGAGATTCCTCACTAAAATGACTTTTAATGATATTTTCAATTTTAAATAATCACCTTAATAATTGGAGGACAGGTATTCAGGCATATTGGCTGAGTAAGATGATCTAGCAGATCAGAGTTTGTTTAATATTAAAAAAAAGAGGGAGAAATCTGAGCCAAGCTGGCTGCACAAATGTGTAATTTTTCTCACTGCTCCATGTGATGACTGCAGACACAAAATAAAGCTTGTGATCCTATGACCTTGGACATGGGCATTGAAACCATAACGAGGACACATCCTAAAACATTAGAGTTCAAGAGAGTTGCAACCAAAATGACTAAGAATTCTTCTAATGCACACAGGCAGGTAATGCCTATACCATGGCAGTGAAGCAGTTAATAATATTTCCTTTTCTTTTCATCTTATAAACCAAGGCTAGACTCTGCAGAGCACATGAAAATTTAATAATTTCCTTTTAACAAATAATCTAAAGGAAAACCATAAAGGGCAAAGTTATATTGTTATCTGTACTGGGATTTTCCTCCCTTTCCTGCTCAAAGGGTTTGAGAAAGGTATATTTATGCCATTTAATTCTTTAGCTTCTGCAACTGCCTCACATTCTTCAGGTAACAGAGTGCCAGAAATAAGCAATGGTGATTGAAAAATGTACAGATATATGAAAGCTCAAAAATGGGACTCCTGAAACTGCTGATGATACTTAGGTTACAGAATATAAACCACTTTTTTCCCTCACCTCACCCAAAAAATAAAATAATTTGACCATATGAATGGGTCAGTTTGTTTGAGGCTGAGGGATAAATATGGGAAACAGAAGCAGAGAGGAAATTCTGTGATCTTTATACATGTGAGAGAAGTGTGTTTGTTTCCATAAAACATTTTTTAAAGAATTGATTTCTTCATAATGAATATTGGCAAGAAATGATAAAAAGTGGTAAAATATTAAGGCAAACTTGAGTTACCCATTAGAGTTTAGAATTTTTTGTTGTCCTTTTCCAGTGTCTTTTCTGCTTTTTCTGCTAAACTATCTGCCATGTACTTATGAGAGAAATAGATATTAGCATCATTAACGAAGCCAGTGTGTACCTTCAGGAATGAAATGGCTTAATTACAATAATATGGTACACAGGGCTGACCTGGTTGATATTCAGTTTTGTTTGTACCCATAATTGTATAGATAATATATTTTTCATCAAAAATTCTGTGTAAATCCAACATTATTATTACAATATTTATTAATATATTTTAATGATCATCCCTGTGAGATTTAAGGAAAAATAAAACTAATCAACCAGAGAAACTTCTTTTTAAAAATTTTATCTCAATGATATTAATAAAATATTGGGAATGTCATATAAATTAGCACATAATATGGTAGGAACAAATAAACATATACATTGCATAATAACTATTTCCACACTATTTATATTAATGCTTTAGATATTAGTGTTATAACTAAATATCCTGAAACATCCTATAGTTTCTTACTTTCTGGGGTGATATTTTAATAGATGTTCTGTTAATGAAACAGAGATAACATTAAATGAAACAGAGATAACATTAATTTGTAACCCAAAGTGTTTGCTAACTTTGTAGGCAACTGCCTTTGAGCATTAAATGTGACCTGGACTATTGGATTAATAGTTTTGAGAATTCCTGATGTAAATAGTCTTACTGTGTTGTTGGATTATTCTGGTCAATTGTGATTTTCTTGCTCACATATCAAATAGAAATGCAAACTAATCCCAGTTATTAACTGAATTGAGTTATTTTGAAAAGAGAAGAGATCTGTTTGTTCTGTAGTTAACTTCAAAGTGCACTGTTAGAAGGAAAACACATATAATATGGTAATTCACCTATTAGATTCATCACCTGGGAAAATGAAATTTATGAAATAGTTTTTGAATAGTTACACACGGGAAAAAAATTAGCGCTCTTCTGCTATCTGCAAAAAACTGTATTCTGTTGGGTGTGTTATAATTGTAAACTACTCTTAGCTAAAATTATATACTAATATTTTTCTTTATATGACTATTTTGAGATCTCAGTTTCTACTTTCGTAATTTATGGGCACCATTAGTGAATGATGCACCACCTATCTTTAGAAATAAAATAATTAACTTACAGTTCATACAAGAGTAACCAAGGGATTATTTTACACTTAAAACGACCCAATTTGTTTGTATACTAGGGATGCAGGTATATAACCCTTGGGCTTCATTATATTATCAGAAACTTATCTTGTTAAACATACCCTAGAGCAATTAATTATACCTAATGAATGCTTTTAATAGCAACGTCTAGAAAGCTGTCATGTTTTAATAAATTTGATAGTTGCTTCTGAGATCTAGATATACATTTTCATTTAAAAATGTGGTATGTAAAAAAGCTATGTAAGAATGTGGCTTATTTATGAAGAGGAAATAGGCAGTCTACCTGAAAAAGAATTCAGAGTAATGATAGTAAAGATGATGCAAAATCTTGGAAATAGAATGGAGAAAATACAAGAAACGTTTAACAAGGACTTAGAAGAACTAAAGAGCAAACAAACAACGATGAACAACACAATAAATGAAATTCAAAATTCTCTAGAAGGAATCAATAGCAGAATAACTGAGGCAGAAGAACCGATAAGTGACCTGGAAGATAAAATAGTGGAAATAAATACTGCAGAGCAGAATAAAGAAAAAAGAATGAAAAGAATTGAGGACAGTCTCAGAGACCTCTGGGACAACATTAAATGTACCAACATTCAAATTATAGGGGTCCCAGAAGAAGAAGAGAAAAAGAAAGGGACTGAGAAAATATTTGAAGAGATTATAGTCAAAAACTTCCCTAATATGGGAAAGGAAATAGTCAGTCAGGTCCAGGAAAGGCAGAGAGTCCCATACAGGATAAATCCAAGGAGAAACACACCAAAACACATATTAATCAAACTATCAAAAATTAAATACAGAGAAAAAATATTAAAAGCAGCATTTGAAAAACAACAAATAACATACAATGGAATCCCCATAAGATTAACAAATGATCTTTCAGCAGAAACTCAGCAAGCCAGAAAGGAGTGGCAAGACATATTTAAAGTGATGAAAGGGAAAACCTACAAGCAAGATTAGTCTACCCAGCAAGGATCTCATTCAGATTCGAAAGAGAAATTAAAACCTTTACAGACAAGCAAAAGTTAAAAGAATTCAGCACCATGAAACCAGCTTTACAACAAATGCTAAAGGAACTTCTCTAAGCAAGAAACATAAGAGAAGGAAAAGACCTACAATAACAAACCCAAAACAATTAAGAAAATGGTCATAGGAACATACATATCGATAATTACCTTAAATGTAAATGGATTAAATGCTCCCACCAAAAGACATAGACTGGCTGAATGGATACAAAAACAAAACCCATATATATGCTGTCTACAAGAGACCCACTTCAGACCTAGGGACACATACAGACTGAAAGTGAGGGGGTGGAAAAAGATATTCCATGCAAATGGAAATCAAAAGAAAGCTGGAGTAGCAATTCTCATATCAGACAAAATAGACTTTAAAATAAAGACTATTACAAGAGACAAAGAAGGACACTACATAATGATCAAGGGATCAATCCAAGAAGAAGATATAACAATTGTAAATATTTATGCACCCAACATAGGAGCACCTCAATACATAAGGCAAATGCTAACAGCCATAAAAGGGGAAATCAACAGTAACACAATCGTAGTAGGGGACTTTAACACCCCATTTCACCAATGGACAGATCATCCAAAATGAAAATAAGTAAGGAAACACAAGCTTTAAGTGATACATTAAACAAGATGGACTTAATTGATATTTATAGGACATTCCATCCAAAAACGATGGAATACACTTTCTTCTCAAGTGCTCATGGAACATTCTCCAGGATACATCATATCTTGGGTCCCAAATCAAGCCATGGTAAATTTAAGAAAATTGAAATCATATCAAGTATCTTTTCCAACCACAATGCTGAGAGACTAGATATCAATTACAGGAAAAAAATCTGTAAAAAATACAAATACATGGAAGCTAAACAATACACTACTAAATAACCAAGAGGTCACTGAGGAAATCAAAGAGGAAATCAAAAAATACCTAGAAACAAATGAAAATGAAAACATGATGACCCATAACCTATGAGATGCAGCAAAAGCAGTTCTAAGAGGGAAGTTTATAGCAATACAATCCTACCTCAGGAAACAAAAAACATCTCAAATAAACTACCTAACCTTACACTTAAAGCAGTTAGAGAAAGAAGAACAAAAAAACCCCAAAGTTAGCAGAAGGAAAGAAATCAGAAAGATCAGATCAGAAATAAATGAAAAAGAAATGAAGGAAACAATAGCAAAGATCAATAAAACTAAAATCTGGTTCTTTGGGAAGATAAACAAAATTGATAAACCATTAGCCAGACTCATCAAGAAAAAAAGGGAGAAGACTCAAATCAATAGAATTAGAAATGAAAAAGGAGAAGTAACAACTGACACCACAGAAATACAAAGGATCATGAGAGATTACTACAGGCAACTATATACCAATAAAATGGACAACCTGGAAGAAATGGACAACTTCTTAGAAAAGCACAACCTTCCGAGACTGAACCAGGAAGAAATAGAGAATATAAGCAGACCAATCACAAGCACTGAAATTGAGACTGATTAAAAATCTTCCAAAAAACAAAAGCCTAGGACCAGACGGCTTCACAGATTAATTCTATCAAACATTTAGAGAAGAGCTAACACCTATCCTTCTCAAACTCTTCCAAAATATAGCAGAGGGAGGAACATTTTTCACAGAACTAGAACAAAAAATTTCACAATTTGAGAGGAAATACAAAAGACCCCAAATAGCCAAAGCACTCTTGAGAAAGGAAAATGGAGCTGGAGGAATCAGGCTCCCTGACTTCAGACTATGCTACAAAGCTACAGTAATCAAGACAGTATGGTACTGGCACAAAAATAGAAATATAGATCAATGGAACAGGATAGAAAGCCCAGAGATTTACCCACGCACATATGGTCACCTTGTCTTTGATAAAGGAGGCAAGAATATAAAATGGAGAAAAGACAACCTCTTCAATAAGTGGTGCTGGGAAAACTGGACAGCTACATGTAAAAGAATGAAATTAGAACACTCCCTAACACCATACACAAAAATAAACTCACAATGGATTAAAGACCTAAATGTAAGGCCAGATACTATCAAACTCTTAGAGGAAAACATAGGCAGAACACTCTATGACATAAATCACAGCAAGATCCTTTTTGACCCACCTCCTAGAGAAATGGAAATAAAAACAAAAATAAATGGGACCTAATGAAACTTAAAAGCTTTTACACAGCAAAGGAAACCATAAACAAGGCAAAATGACGACCCTCAGAATGGGAGAAAATATTTGCAAAAGAAGCAACTGACAAAGGATTAATTTCCAAAATATACAAGCAGCTCATACAGCTCAATATCCAAAAAACAACCCAATCCAAAAATGGGCAGAAGATCTAAATAGACATTTCTCCAAAGAAGATATACAGATTGCCAACAAACACATGAAAGGATGCTCAACATCACTAATCATTAGAGAAATGCAAATTAAAAGTACAATGAGGTATCACCTCACACCAGTAAGAATGGCCATCATCAAGAAATCTACAAACAATAAATGCTGGAGAGACTGTGGAGAAAAGGGAACCCTCTTGCACAGATGCTGGGAATGTAAACTGATACAGCCAGTATGGAGAACAGTATGGAGGTTCCTTAAAAAACTAAAAATAGAACTACCATACGACCCAATAATCCCACTACTGGGCATATACCCTGAGAAAACCATAATTCAAAAAGAGTCATGTACCACAATTATCATTGCAGGTCTATTTACAATAGCCAGGACATGGAAGCAACCTAAGTGTCCATCGACAGATGAATGGATAAAGAAGATGTGGCACATATATACAATGGAATATTACTCAGCCATAAAAAGAAATGAAATTGAGTTATTTGTAGTGAGGTGGATAGACCTAGAGTCTGTCATACAGAGTGAAGTAAGTTAGAAAGAGAAAAACAAATACCATATGCTAACACATATATATGAAATCTTAAAAAAAAAAAAAGGTCCTGAAAAACCTAGGGACAGGAATAAAGATGAAGACGCAGATTATGGCCTTGAGGACACGTGGAGGGGAAGGGTAAGCTGGGACGAAGTGAGAGAGTGGCATGGACATATATACACCACCAAATGTAAAATAGATAGCTAATGGGAAGTAGCCACATAGCACAGTGAGATCAGCTCGGTGCTTTGTGACCACCTAGAGGGGTGGATAAGGAGGATGGGAGGGAGATGCAAGAGGGAGGAGATATGGGGATATATGTATATGTATAGCTGATTCACTTTGTTATAAAGCAGAAACTAACACACCATTGTAAAGCAATTAAACTCCAGTAAACATGTTTAAAAAAAATGTGGCTTATTTAAGCTTTGAGAAATAAAATTGCTCTCTTGTAAACAAAAGAGACAGGAAGAGGATAAAACCTGTCATACAATGTAGGCAATGGGCAGAAATCCTTGAAACCATTTGCAAGTGCTGTGTGAAAAAATGTACTATTACAACAATCCCAGTTTTATTCCTTTTATTTAAAAAATGAATTATTCATTTAAAAAGGTATCTGATATTTGGATATTTTCAGCTCAGTGAAATCAATGCTTGTATCAAAATTTTCTTTTATGATTTCATATGAAAAAATGTGGTATGGAGACACATCTCTTATAATCATTTTTAACTTGAATTAATGGTGCTCTTCAAAAAGTAAAGAAATCTGTACAATTATTAATAAACAAAGAATACCTGTGATAATAGATTTAGCACTAACTTTAACAAATAATCAAGAGGACAATTGATTGGATTCATATTTTTTTGTTTCTTATTGTAAAATGCATATAGTCTAAGAAAACTTCAATTAACTGTCATTAAATGAATTAGGAAAAAAAATTATTTCTCAAACCTTCAAAATAGATTTTGCTTTTGGATGTAGGATAAATGTCCTACATGTTATTAAGAATTAAATATAATGTAATTTTCCCCCAAAATAGAAATGAACCAACCTTTTGTAATTTTGTCAAACTGTAACTGCCTCTGTTCTCTTGTTTCCCTTAAGAGTGCATTGAATTAAACTGCTTATTTTCTTCTTCAGTTCTCTTTTGTTTGCTTACTTGTTCCACTTCGTTTTAAGGCCCCTAAAGTGAGGAGTCGGATCTTTGGACCTTTCTACTTCTCTGTTTACATTCTTTCACTTGAAAATGCAGTTCACTGTCATAATTTAAGCTATCATCTCTACACATGTCTGCCAGATCTATATCTATATCTTCAGTCCTGACCTTGTTGCTAAGTTAAAGTCCCACATCTCCAACTTTCTGCTTGTGTCATGTCAATTCCATTGTCACCTTAAATGCAACATGTCCAAAAAGATTTATCATCTGCAAAGAATCCAACTTCCTTAATTCACTTCTTACTCAGAGAAGGAAAAAAAAGGCAAAGTTTATTGCAAAATATGAATAAAAGAGGAAAAGAATTGTTTTGTGTTGGGGGAGGCTACAGAAATCTTTATAGATTGACCATGAGATGAAGCAAGAAATGCATATTTTTATTATTTATAATTTGTGTGTATATTGTGAACTTTGGACAATAACAAATGAAAAATAGTAGAGATGTGCTGAAGTAGTGATACTTTGGAAATGTAAGTGCCCCAAAGAGATGAGTTGACCTTTAGAAGGTGCTGTACTCTGGGGGCATTTGCTAATTCTGTTTAAGGAAGGAGGATATGAATCCAGGTTTTAAACCCATAGAAGGCTATTTCTGGGCTTTGTATAAATCAGCATAGTTTTAAGGGAGAGGGCCTCAGGCAGATGGACAAATTTCTTCTTAGGGCATTTGATGAATTCTTTATAAGGCTAAAGTCATAAATGGACAGACTGAAAAGCAGAGTTAAGTTGTTTGGCAGTCTTACAAAATGGAGACTGAAGATAGGAGAGGGGCTCTGCAGAATAAACTCAAGTTATAGTTGAGAAACATGAAGAACAAGCCAGGGTCAAAAGAGAGGCACACTAAACATTATGGGGGCTAAAATCCAGGCTCAGTTCAGCACAGTCCTTGATTGAAATGAGCTGATCAGCTACCACTTTATCTGTCTAGTTTAGGGAAAGGGAAAATATCTTACTAGAAAGATAGCATTATCTTATACTGTTTATTTATATGCATATCCGGCAATTGAAAATTCCTACACATGCTAAAAGAGAGGACCTCATTGCTGAAAGTGAAGGAAAAAATAGACAATTGAAACAGACCAACAGATGATTCAGATATTGTAATTACCTGATAAGGACTTAAAATGTTGAAGAAAATAATGGGAAAAACTGGAGATAATAGACTGAAAGATGAAGAATTTACCCTAAAAGGGTTGGGATCTATATAAAGAATCAAATGGAAATTCTAGAACTGAAAAATATAACATTTACAAGTAAGAACACATTAGGTGTGTTTGATGGTAGATTTAAAAAGAGTAGAAGACAAGATTGGTGAACTGGAGGATGATGGGTCAACAGCAAATATCCAAAGTGAAGCACCGAGAGAGTTTGACAAAAACAAAAAGAAAAGAATACAAATATTAAAAGGATGTCAGAAACATATGGGGCTCAGCTAAGATGCAATATATAAATAATTGAATTGCCAGGAGAAGAAAGATAGAATTGGACAGAAGCAATATCTGAAGTGATAGAGTATTTTCAAAACTGGTTAAATACATCAACCCACAGATTCAAGAAGACTTTCAGATCTCAACTGGAATAAATGCCAAGAACACCACATCCAAATATAGAATAGTAGCACTGTTGAAAATTAAAATCCAAGAAAAAAAAAAAAAAAACAGCCATCAAAGATAAAAGACCCATTACCTTCAAAGGAACAGCTAAAAGACTGACAATTGACCTTTCAACAGAAAGAGTGACTCTAGAAGGCAATTGAATGGCACCTTTAATGTGCTTTAAAAGTGACAACCTAGAATTCCATAACTTGCAAAAATATTCTTCAACAATAAAGGTGAAATAAAAGCATTTTCACGCAACAAGAACTAAAATAATTCATTAGTAGCAAACATACACTAACAAATTCCTAACTGATGACATTTTTGTCTGTTCATCATCCATACTTTGCTTTTATGGATTAGATTACCCAGAACCTTTAAACAGAGCACAAAGAAGGTTCCTGGTTTCTGGCTTCCTTTTAACAGGGATCCCATTGTAGATTGTGATATGTGTGCATATGAAGATTTATTACTTAACACTGACTCTAACCAAGGTATCAAGTAAAGCAAAAAACTGGATTACCCAGAGCTCTGGGGAGAATTTATGCTTAAATTCATCTTTTAATACTCAAATCATATATATTCTTCATTTGTGTGACAAAATTCTTTCCAGAAACCTTCCCATACCTTTGTCCGTGGTGGAGTTGACTAGACCACGAATGGCCATGCCTCTAATTTTACTTTATTTGCATACATTTTAAAAATTATAATTGAATTTCCAGAAGCCAAGGATCCTTATTCCCAGGGTAGCAAAAGTCTTATATGCTCCATGAAGCTGTCATTGAGAGCCACAAAGATATCTGAGAATTCCCACTTGGATTTCTGCCTTCTTTACTCTTGTGGTTAAAACAATGTAAACCATTTCACAATTTTGCTGTTTTCTCTAATATTTGAGTTGCTTTCTCTTTCTCTGCAAGAACTAGATGGCTCTAGTAAATTAGCTGCTCTAATTTGTACTTTCTTACTTTGATGTCTTTCCCTCTTGCTGATTTCCCCCTTCAGATGCCCCTGTGGGTGTCAAGAATCCCATGCTTTATTTTGTGGGGCTTAAAAGTGTCTTGGGTATTGAAACGAGGACCTTCCACATAGTGGAATCTCCATGAGCATAAGCAAAGTCTTGGGGCATGAACAAACATTATTTCTGCTGGATGATTCACAGGCATCATGCATGTAAAATATTGGTAGAAGGTCTTCCCACAGATCAATGAAAATAGTCAACCTGAGCTCCCTGGAAGAGCAGAATGGTCTCCAGGTCAATACCTGGGTCTCCATGCTGCTGGCAAAGTTCATTGTGACATCCTCAGAATGCTGACTCAGGTGCTCTCCACATTGACCAAGATCTGCTACTCATTCAAAGACACACACTGTTCTGTGACTGCAGCATCTCCGACTCTATTTTCTGTAGGTTTAGGCTTATACAGTCTTATCTGCTCTCTTTCTAATTTGTTATTAAGAAATACACTATGTGCAGTTTTCCTTAGCCAGTCTTTGTTCAGTTAACCTTTTATTTTCTCATTAATCAAAAGCTTTGGTTTCAAAGCTATTATTTCTGATATGGAAGTCAAAAAAAAAAAAATAAGCACTAACTACTTTTTTCTTTTTGCATTCCTATTAAAACAATGGTAATTCTCTTTGAAGCAAGAAGGATGTCCCTGACCCACTAGGTAAAGTCTACAAAAGTTAAGTATGAAAAATAAAAGCACAGAGATTAATATTTCAAGAGAGTATCCTGCTGGAAATAAAAGAAAGAAGATACAAACGTGGTCTAAGCCAGTGCCATCCTGTTTGTCTTCAAAGCCTAGTCAGAAATCATTCTAGAACAGCAATTTTTATTCTATGCCAAAGTAAAGCAGCTATACTTTTTATAGGTTTATTATTCACAGAGCCATGTATAAAATGAAAGAATATGTTTCCATTAAGAGTTCCATGGCTTTAAATTTAGAAATATTTGAATTTTTGATAAAAACAATGAAAACCACTATGTATTTTTTTAAAACCTTGAAATAATTTGTCTAGATTACAGTGATCTCATATTAAGTGGGCTCTTAGATCCTGAAATATTGGCAAAATTTACTTGAGAATTATGTCCAATTCAGCATGGTACACCCCAGCCCCTCGTGTGTTCTCAGTCTGTGAGAACCTTATCAAAATCCCCCTCTCCACTCTGAACCATCATCCTAACATGACCCCTGGAACTCATTTGGCAACTGAATTGGGATTGGCAGTTGCCAAATTAGCTTTGGAGGGCAGAATGTCAATCTCTTTGTCTGTGAATTCACTCAGAGACAATTGATGCTTTGATGAACTGTGGGAGATTATATAAAGATACAACTCAAAGGATATTAAATAGTGAAATGAATCAATTTTTTCTGCTTCTAGCATCCAGGGTTATTTGGCCAGAGAGAGCAAATAAGTGACTATATTCCATGCTTTTCATATGGCAAGAAACCTCCTCTATTCTGTCCTATAGTTAAAATTTACATGGAAAATGCAGTTGAAGTAGTAGTTCAGTTCACTATAGGTAACCAGGGAGCAATGTTTAGTAAATACTGTTATTAAATGTAAAGCAATACAAAGAAAACTAGACTATTTAAATCTCTTTCCTGACTGAGAGCTGCATGAAGAAATTTTGAAGTTGCTTTTCATTCCAACATAGGACTCAAAGTGCTACTTCCCCTCCTCCTCTTTAAAGATTTGTTTTCGACATTTAAAAAAGCAAAATGTGTACACAGCCTGATGCATCCAGAAAAGCAGCTTAGAAGGGTAGAAAGAGGAGGATGACTCACTGATAAACAGCCATTTATAGAATTATAATTACTTTTTTTTTTTCCTTCATTAGCACATGTAACCTGCTAGAGGAATGAGTCTAATGGTAATTGTAGGACTCTAGGGTTTTCACACTCATAGGTAGTGTAATATATAAAACTGAAGTAATTAGGAGGTATTTCAAAAAATGTCATCTTTTTCATAGGCATTTTATAAAAACTAGGCATTTTGTAGTGAAGTAGCTGCATTGATACCATAGGGACACTCTGTCCCTTTTCCACTCTGCCAGAAAAATCTCTATTGACAGGTCCTCAAATCTTTTATTTGAATCACAAGTGAGAATGAGTTTGGTGCTCTCAATTAGTCCCAAGAGGGGAACCAATATCACACAATTTGGCACACTTTGCAATTGCTCCTGAAGAGAGCTGTAGCTAGCCAGCCACTCCGAAGGGCTGCGGCCCTCCTCGGCATGTGCCTGGTACACCAGATTCATCAGGCAGCCTGCAAAATGGATGGACTTGAGCTTTTGCACTCCGATTTTATGAGCACTAAAATTAATCCATTAAGCATTTTGTACATCCAGACCCCCTACTACTCACTTTTTAACACATTTATGTAGTACGTTAACTGTGGCATCATAGTGTGAGGCATAATGAGTCCAATTCTTGTTCTTTGCTTCCTGTTTCCTTCTTCTCAATGAAAAAAAAAGCTGAGTTTAATATTGCCAAATAACCAAATAATTAGTACTGCTGGGTATTTTTTTCTCTTAAGTTATTCTTCAGAAAATGTAAAGCCAGAAGCACAGTTTTGAAAACAAAGATAGCTGAATTTTATCTAATAGACACAACGAATGTGAATGAACAGTGTTAAAACCATAAAGTATTAATTGCTTATGAAATAATAAGAAAAGAGTATTTCACTGCAGTCTTCTAACCCTGGAAAGATGGGTCCTCAGTCTGTGACTAATTCCATCGTTTATTAAGAATTCAAGTTGTAGCAGTTTTATGGGTTTCTTTTAGAAAAGTGAGAAAGGAAAAAAACACGTCATAAATGTGATTTATCAAGGTTATAACATTTTCCAGGTTTAGATCACTTTCCTGGTTATAAGCATTTTATTTTCTGAATGATTCCATCCTCTTGAGTATTGCATAAGATCAAATTACTCTACAGGGACACAAGTGACATGATCCCATTTGGAAAATATTATCAAATAGTCAAGCTAAAATACAAATGGAACACAAACCCTAGTATTTTCCCTGATAACTATGGAATTACTAAATCTGAAGACATATGAAGATTGAAAAAGGAGGAGAAGAAAATAATTGCATATTCAGAAAAAAGGAGAAAATGGAATTTATTTCTACTGACAAAGTAATATAAATGATTTTACAAAGTATTATTAATGAAAGAAATTTGGCTTCAGAATTTCATATTCTCACAGTACTTTATAATCTAAATCATTATTTGACCATATTTCGACCAACTTTCAAGTTATATTCTCCCAGAATGTGTTAGAAGCAAAAACAACATGAAAAGACAAGACTTGCAGCAGCATATGCAAGCAATCTGTCTGTGACATCTCTCACCCCTCAGATCTCTGGGGTCTGTTGGATTTGCGATTATTTTTCCTGTAGCTGTCCACTTATTGGAGAGGTGCCCTTCCCAGAGAGAGGAAAGCCAGTCTTTCAAACTCACTAGAATTGCTGTCCTCAGGATTTTTAATGATTTTTTTTGCTTGTCTTAATTGCTAAACTGCCTTAAAAGAGAGGAACCTCAAGTTTACTTCAAGCTGAAATGAGGAAAACACACTTATACATTTTGGAAAATGTTAAAAAAATATATGCTAACATGAAAAAAAACAAATCACCATATGTAGTGACTTTACATTAATTTTTTTCTCTATCTTCAGAGTATAACCTCAATTTATATGTCAAAATTACACACATCTAAATCACTGGCAAATATTATTCTTTATCATTATTCTAATTGTTATTCAGTTTTAAATTTCTATATCTGAAAATAATAGTGAGGACATGGAAGCAACCTAAGTGTCCATCAACAGATGAATGGATAAAGAAGATGTGGCACATATATACAATGGAATATTGCTCAGCCATAAAAAGAAACAAAATTGAGTTATTTGTAGTGAGATGGATGGACCTAGAGTCTGTCATACAGAGTGAAGTAAGTCAGAAAGAGAAAAACAAATACCATATGCTAGCACATATATATGGAATCTAAAAAAAAAAAAAAAAATGGTTCTGAAGAACCTACGGGTGAGATTGGTTCAAGATGGTGGAGTAGAAGGACATGCTCTCACTCCCTCTTTCAAGAACACCGGAATCACAACTAACTGCTGAACAGTCATCAACAGGAAGACACTGGAACTCAACAAAAAAGATACCCCACATGCAAAGACAAAGGAGAAGCCGCAATGAGACAGTAGGAGGGGGTCAATCACAATATAATCAAATACCATAACTGCTGGGTTGATGACTCACAAACTGGAGAACACTTATACCACAGAAGTCCACCCACTGGAGTGAAGGTTCTGAGCCCCACATCAGGCTTCCGAACCTGGGGGTCCGGCAATGGGAGGAGGAATTCCTAGATAATCAGACTTTGAAGGCTAGCAGGATTTGATTTCAGGACTTCGACAGGAATGGGGGAAACAGAGACTCCACTCTTGGAGGGCACACACAAAGTAGTGTGCACATTGGGACCCAGGGAAAGGAGCAGTGACCCCATAGGAGACTGAAGCAGACCTACCTGCTAGTGTTGGAGGGTCTCCTGCAGAGGTGGGAGGTGGCTGTGCCTCATTGTGAGGACAAAGACACTGGAAGCAGAAGTTCTGGGAAGTACGCCTTGGCATGAGCCCTCCCAAAGTCCGCCATTAGCCCCACCAAAGAGCCCCGGTAGGCTCCAGTGTTGGGTTGCCTCAGGCCAAACAACCAACAGGGAGGGAACCCAGCCCCACCCATCAGCAAACAAGCAGATTAAAGTTTTACTGAGCTCTGCCCACCAGAGCAACAGTCAGCTCTACCCACCACCAGTCCCTCCCATCAGAAAACTTGCATAAGGCTCTTAGAGAGCCTCATCCACCAGAGAGCAGACAGCAGAAGCAAGAAGAACTACAATCCTGCAGCCTGTGGAACAAAAACCACATTCACAGAAAGATAGACAAGATGAAAAGGCAGAGGGCTATGTACCAGATGAAGGAACAAGATAAAACCCCAGAAAAACAACTAAATGAAATGGAGATAGGCAATCTTCCAGAAAAAGAATTCAGAATAATGATAGTGAAGACGATCTACGACCTCGGAAAAAGATTGGAGGCAAAGATCGAGAAGATGCAAGAAATGTTTAACAAAGCACTAGAAGAATTAAAGAACAAACAAACAGAGATGAAAATACACTAACTGAAATGAAAAATACACCAGAAGGAATCAATAGCAGAATAACTGAGGCAGAAGAACAGGAAGACAGAATGGTAGAATTCACTGCTGTGGGACAGAAGAAAGAAAAAAGAATGACAAGAAATGAAGACAGCCTTAGAGACCTCTGGGACAACATTAAATGCAAAAACATTCGCATTATAGGAGTCCCAGAAGGAGAAGAGAGAGAGAAAGGACCAGAGAAAATATTTGAAGAGATTATAGTCAAAAACTTCCCTAACATGGGAAAGGAAATAGCCACCCAAGTCCAGGAAGCACAGAGAGTCCCATACAGGATAAACCCAAGGAGAAACACGCCGAGACACATAGTAATCAAATTGGTAAAAATTAAAGACAACAAAAAATTATTGAAAGCAGCAAGGGAAAAACAACAAATAACATACAAGGGAACTCCCATAAGGTTAACAGCTGATTTCTCAGCAGAAACTCTACAAGCCAGAAGGGAGTGGCATGATATACTTAAAGTGATGAAAGGGAAGAACCTACAACGAAGATTACTCTACCTGGCAAGGATCACATTCAGCTTCGATGGAGAAATCAAAAGCTTTACAGACAAGCAAAAGCTAAGAGAATTCAGCACCACCAAACCAGCTCTACAACAAATGCTAAAGGAACTTCTCTAAGTGAGAAACACAAGAGAAGAAAAGTACCTACAAAAACAAACCCAAAACAATTAAGAAAATGGTCATAGGAACATACATATCGATAATTACCTTAAACGTGAATGGATTAAATGCTCCAACCAAAATACACAGGCTTGCTGAATGGATACAAAAACAAGACCCATATATATGCTGTCTACAAGAGACCCACTTCAGACCGAGGGACACATACAGACTGAAAGTGAGGGGATGGAAAAAGATATTCCATGCAAATGGAAATCAAAAGAAAGCTGGAGTAGCAATACTCATATCAGATAAAATAGATTTTAAAATAAAGAATGTTACAAGAGACAAGGAAGGACACTACATAATGATCAAGGATCAATCCGAGAAGAAGATATAACAATTGTAAATATTTATGCACCCAACATAGGAGCACCTCAATACATAAGACAACTGCTAACATCTCTAAAAGAGGAAATCGAGAGTAACACAATAATAGTGGGGGACTTTAACACCTCACTTACACCAATGGACAGATCATCCAAACAGAAAATTAATAAGGAAACACAAGCTTTAAATGACACAATAGACCAGATAGATTTAATTGATATTTATCGGACATTCCATCCAAAAACCACAGATTACACTTTCTTCTCAAGTGTGCACGGAACATTCTCCAGGATAGATCACATCTTGGGTCACAAATCAAGCCTCAGTAAATTTAAGAAAATTGAAATCATATCAAGCATCTTTTCTGACCTCAGCACTATGAGATTAGAAATCAATTACAGGGAAAAAAACGTAAAAAACACAAATACATGGAAGCTAAACAATACGTTAGTAAATAACCAAGAGATCACTGAAGAAATCAAAGAGGAAATCAAAAAATACCTAGAGACAAATGACAATGAAAACACGACGATCCAAAACCTATGGGATGCAGCAAAAGCAGTTCTAAGAGGGAAGTTTATAGCTATACAGGCCTACCTCAAGAAACAAGACAAATCTCAAATAAACAATCTAACGTTATACCTAAAGGAACTAGATACAGAACAAACAAAACCCAAAGTTAGCAGAAGGAAAGAAATCATAAAATCAGAGCAGAAATAAATGAATAGAAACAAAGAAAACAATAGCAAAGATCAATAAAACTAAAAACTGGTTCTTTGAGAAGATAAACAAAATTGATAAACCATTAGCCAGACTCATCACGAAAAATAGGGAGAGGACTCAAATCAATAAAATTAGAAATGAAAAAGGAGAAATCACAACTGACACTGCAGAAATACAAAGGATTATAAGAGATTACTACAAACAACTCTATGCCAATAAAATGGACAACCTGGAAGAAATGGACAAATTCTTAGAATGGTATAACCTTCCAAGACTGAACCAGGAAGAAATAGAAAATATGAACAGATCAGTCACAAGTAATGAAATTGAAACTGCGATCAAAAATCTTCCAACAAACAAAAGTCCAGGACCAGATGGCTTCACAGGTGAATTCTATCAAACATTTAGAGAAGAGCTAACACCCATGCATCTCAAACTCTTCCAAAAAATTGCAGAGGAAGGAACACTCCCAAACTCATTCTATGAGGCCACCATCACCCTGATACCAAAACCAGACAAAGATACTACAAAAAAAGAAAATTACAGACCAATATCACTGATGAATATAGATGCAAAAATCCTCAACAAAATACTAGCAAACAGAAGCCAACAACACATTAAAAGGATCATACACCATGATCAAGTGGGATTTATCCCAGAGATGCAAGGATTCTTCAATATATGCAAATCAATCAATGTGATACACCATATTAACAAATTGAAGAATAAAAACCATATGATTATCTCAATAGATGCAGAAAAAGCTTTTGACAAAATTCAACACCCATTTATGATAAAAACTCTCCAGAAAGTGGGCATAGAGGCAACCTACTTCAACATAATAAAGTCCATATACAACAAACCCACAGCAAACATCATTCTCAATGGTGAAAAAGTGAAACCATTTCCTCTAAGATCAGGAACAAGACAAGGATGTCCACTCTCACCACTATTATTCAACATAGTTTTGGAAGTCCTAGCCAAGGCAATCAGAGAAGAAAAAGAAATAAAGGGAATACAAATTGGAAAAGAAGAAGTAAAACTGTCACTGTTTGCAGATGACATGATATTATACATAGAGAATCCTAAAGATGCCACCAGAAAACTACTAGAGCTAATCAGTGAATTTGGTAAAGTTGCAGGATACAAAATTAATGCACAGAAATCGCTTGCATTCCTATACACTAATGATGGTAAATCTGAAAGAGAAATTAAGGAAACAGTCCTATGTACCATTGCAATATAAAGAATAAAATACCTAGGGATAAACCTACCTAGAGAGACAAAAGACCTGTGTGCAGAAAATTATAAGATACTGATGAAAGAAATTAAAGATGATACCAACAGATGGAGAGATATACCATGTTCCTGTATTGGAAGAATCAATATTGTGAAAATGACTATACTACCCAAAGCAATCTACAGATTCAATGCAATCCCTATCAAATTACCAATGGTATTTTTTACAGAACTAGAACAAAAAAATCTTAAAATTTGTATGGAGACACAGAAGAACCCGAATAGCCAAAGCAGTCTTGAGGGAAAAAAACGGAGCTGGAGGAATCAGACTCCCTTACTTCAGACTATACTACAAAGCTACAGTAATCAAGACAGTATGGTACTGGCACAAAAACAGAAATATAGATCAATGGCACAAGATAGAAAGCCCAGAGATAAACCCACGCACCTATGTCAACTTATCTATGACAGAGGAGACAAGGATATACAATGGAGAAAAGCTTGTCTCTTTAATAAGTTGTTCTGTGAGAAATTGGACAGCTACATGTAAAAGAATGAAATTAGAACACTCCCTAGCAGCATACACAGAAATAAACTCAAAATTGAATTAGAGACCTAAATGTAAGACCGGGCACTATAAAACTCTTAGAGGAAAACATAGGAAGAACACTCTTTGACATAAATCACAGCAAGATATTTTTTGATCCACCTCCTAGAGTAATGGAAATAAAAACAAAAATACACAAATGGGACCTAATGAAACTTCAAAGCTTTTGCACAGCAAAGGAAACCATAAACAAGACGAAAAGACAACCCTCAGAATGGGAGAAAATATTTGCAAATGAATCATCGGACAGAGGATTAATCTCCAAAATATATAAAGAGCTCATGCAGCTCAATATTAAAGAAACAAACTACCCAATCCAAAAATGGGCAGAAGACCTAAATACACATTTCTCCAAGGGAGACATACATATGGCCAAGAAACACATGAAAAGATGCTCAACATAACTAATTATTAGAGAAATGCAAATCAAAACTACGAGGTATCACCTCAGACCGGTTAGAATGGGCATCATCAGAAAATCTACAAACAACAAATGCTGGAGAGGGTGTGGAGAAAAAGGAACCCTCTTGCACTGTTGGTGGGAATATAAATTGATACAGCCACTATGGAGAACAGTATGGAGGTTCCTTAAAAAACTAAAAATAGAATTACCATATGACCCAGCAATCCCACTACTGGACATATACCCAAAGAAAACTATAATTCAAAAAGACACCTGCACCCCAATGTTCACTGCAGCACTCTTTACAATAGCCAGGTCATGGAAGCAACCTAAATGCGCATCGATAGATGAATGGATAAAGAAGATGTGGTACACATATACAGTGGAATATTACTCAGCCGTAAAAAGGAACGAAATTGGGTCATTTGTAGAGACATGATGCATCCAGAGACTGCCATACAGAGTGAAGTAAGTCAGAAAGAGAAAAACAAATATCATATATTAAGGCATGTATGTGGAACATAGAAAATGGTACAGATGAACCGGTTTGCAGAGCGTATATTGAGACCCAGAAGTAGAGAAAATAAGTATGGACACCAAGGGGGGAAAGCGGCAGGGGGTGGTGGTGGTGGTGGTGTGATGAATTGAGAGATTGGGATTGACATGTATACACTGATGTGTATAAAATGGATGACTAATAATAACCTGCTGTATAAAAAAATAAATAAAAAAAAAAGAAGAGATAATTAAATTTTCTGTTTAAATAAAACGGGCCAGTTTTTGCATTATATGTGTACTATCATTCCACTTGTGTAAACATATAGACTTTTATAGATGTTTACAATACAAAATATATTAATGTATGGTTTTACATACGTATAATTTTATAAATATATATTCTAAATGTATGGTATATATGTATACACGTGAACAAATACATGCATTTGCTTATGCATAGAAAGTTCTTAAGGCGATGTTTTACATCTTTTTCAAGTTATGACTCACATAGCAAAATTGTCCTACACTCTGAGACAAACTAGAGAGGATTTAGAAGCATCTATGTGGAAGTTGGTAAAAAAAAAAATCATGATGTCTTCTTTATAGTACAGAATTATTATAAAATCTATACAGTGTTTGGAATGATAGTAAATACTAAATTTAAGCTTCAAAAATTATTTTCAAATATTTAAAGTATTTCTAAGTTTTTTCTTGCTAATACAATATTTTAATATATGACTTCATACTTGAAATGTCTACATGCAATCCCTGATCAAGACCTTTAAAAATGATTGAAGCTAATTCTTGATGACCACCATTGATAGAAACTTATTTGCACTAATATACAATAAAATTTTTATTGCTTTACAACTATGCACAAATTTTAACATAAATGAAAGTCTGTTTTCAATTTTAAAAAAAATGAAGCTAGGGGCAGGGCAGGAATAAAGACACAAACGTAGAGAATGGATTTGAGGACACGGGGAGGGGGAAGGGTAAGCTGGGACGAAGTGAGAGAGTGACATGACTTATATGTACTACCAAATGTAAAATAGATAGCTAGTGGGAAGCAGCCGCATAGCACAGGGAGATCAGCTCGGAGCTTTGTGACCACCTAGAGACGTGGGAGAGGGAGGGTTGGAGGGAGACACAAGAGGGAGGAGATATGGGGATATATGTGTATGTATAGTGGATTCACTTTGTTATACAGCAGAAACTAACACACCATTGTAAAGCAATTATACTCTAATAAAGGTGTTAAAAAAAATAAAAAAATGAAAAAATAAAAACTGGAAAAAAACCTAAATAATAGATCTTTGTTAAAATATTTGAACATTATAGGTTGATTTTCCTATAATGAACTTAAAACAGTATAAAATAACTCCTCATTTTTCTCAGCTTTTTGAAAATGTATGGAGTTGGGACATTATTTTAAGCATAAGGAGAACTTCAATGGGGTAAGAATGATGTGATCTAATTTCTGTTTGTGAAATATCACCATGACTGTTGTAGGTGGACAAGAGTAGCAAAATGAAAATCAGTTTGGATACTTTTACATCTACGTTATAGGTGCTTTTGGCTTGGATGAGGAGATTGGAGTGGAGATAGTGAAAATATGTATGTGGATGCCATTGAAGATTATATCTAGTTCTGCTCTTGGTATGATATGAGGTTGGGCTAGTAGGATTTGCTAATACCCGCTATGCAGGGTGTAGGAAGAGAATGACCAGGATTGACTTTCAGGCTTGTAGTCTGAGCCGTTTTGAGAATCAGGTGTTTCCGTTTCCTGAGCTGGGGACAGCCAGGGGCAGATAGGAAAGGAGGAAGAATATGTGTGCAGAACCTGTTGCTCTATTTTGTCCCCATTGTATCTGAACTTCCCATTAGACATCCCAAGTAAACAATAAAATATGTGAGTCTTACATTCAAAAGAGGTACTGAATCGTAGACATAAGTTTGAGTCATCAGTATATAGGTGGAACTTAAAGGCACATGAAAGAATGAGACGTCATAAGAAAGACACATAGAGAAAGGAAGAGAGGTAAAGACTGTGCTTTGGGGCTCTAAACTTTGCAGGTCTGGCAGAGGAGGATCCAGTAAAGGAGACCAAGGGGGAGTGGACTGTGAAGTAGGAAGAAAGTCAGGAGACTTTAGTGTCCTAGAGGTTAGGTTAAAAGAAATCAGATGTCTGGAAGATAAATTGTGAGAAGAATGAGGACTGAAAACTGAATATTAAATGTGGCAAAGTGGAAGTTACTCTTTGCATACAGTGGTTTTGGTGGAGATAGTAAAGAAAGCTTTATTAAAGGAGCTGAGGTGAGGAAATGAAGATAGTAAGTAAAGCAGCTTGTTCAAGGACTGTTGCTATAAGAAGCATAGAAACAGCTGAAGCAAAAGAAACAGGACAGTCTAGGGAGGTTTGTGTTTATATGTTTTGTTGAATGCAGACACAGGAGCGTGTTTGTTTGCTGATAGAAACAATCTACTGAGAGGGAGAAACTGATTGGTGTAAGAGCTAAGTTCTTGAGTAGCTTAGAGAAGACAGGATCCAGTGCTGAAGTGGAGGGTTTGACCTTAGATAGGAACAGGGATAGTGCATCTATTTCAAGGAGAAAATACAGAGCTTATGGGTATAGATGCAGGCAACCTCATAGATTTGGCAGTGAGACAATAAATTCTCTTCTAATTGCTTCAGTAAAATAAAAGGCATGAGTCATCAATTTGAGTGGTAAAAGGGTAAGGAGTCAGGGTTTTGGAAAAAAGGGGGAAGTGTATATGAATGGAGTGACCCAGAAGAATGGACTTAACATTGATTTTCTAATAACAGTGATACAGATATGCTGAGCCATCAGCATGGTTGACAAGTGTTACTTATGACCTGTGAAACTCAAAGACGCCTGCTAGTTAGGTTGAGCCGCAGTGCTGTAAGCCAACACCCATCCGCCTTTAACTGTTACGGCATTAGCACCATGCTCTTTTGAACCAATTAAGCAAATTAGACTCAGAGAACTGACTAGTGAATAAGCTTTTTTAGCATCAATTTTCGGTATTTGTTCTTTGCATGCAAGGTTTTAAGTCATGTTTGTTTTTAAACAAGTTATTAGTAATTAAAAGGCAACTTTAACATGTCCTGTCATAGATACAATTAGAAATTGGGACAAAGTGTTGTGTTATGTGCAAAGATGTAAAAGTGTTTTATACACACACACACACACACACACACATATATATATGGGAAAAGTATCTGGTAACTACCCAAATGTCCAAACGATAGAGAATATTTTAATAAATTATGAATTACCCATATGTAGCTTATTTTACAGTCTTTTTAAAATCAGAAAAACAATTCTAAAGCGATAATAATAAAGATACTTTGTAGGAAAGCATTTAATACAATGGTGTGCAAGGCACCTTCTGAAAAGACTTCTGCTGGGCTCCCCGGCTCCTTCCTACGTCTGTGCACCGTGCAGCCTTGTCTCCAGCCTACTCCCTTCTCCTGTTCCTTGACCCTCCAGGCATATTCTTATCTCAGTTCCTTATTATGTGTTATTTCCTCTGCCCAGAGCCTTGTTCCTCAGACCTTCTCATGCCCAGGACTCCTTCTCTTCATTTAGGCCTCCAGTTAAGGGTTGCCTCTTCAAAAAGATCTTAGACTATTCTGCCTGAAATGGTTCCTCCAGCTCTCAATCCTGTTTCCTATCTTTAGTTCTAATCATAGCACTTAGCACAGTCTGGCATTATTTCTTACATTTATTTGTTGACTTGTGTAATGTCCATCTCTCCTGTGACAATAGAGGCTTTGCTTTTTCAAAGTATTCTGAGCACTGAGAACAGTGCCAGTAGGCGCTCCCTATATATTTGTTACATAAACAGGTTAACAAATTGATTAATTATATGGATTAATTAAATGAATAGTTCATTGACATGAATTAATGAAGTAATAGCAGTTTAATAAACTCTATAAAGATATTACTGTGCTTTGAGATCTGCTTTTGCTCATCTAGCAAGATCTCATTTCATTTAGGTATCAGTAACTACCTGAAAAGAACCAGCACAGACTCTACATAGCAGACGAAGAATCAAACCAGAAAAAATACTGAGGGAGAACAGATGAAAGTTGGAAAAGTTGCTCCTTCTTCAGCCAGAGTTATGATATTCTTTTTTACCTTGTATCAGTTCATGAGAAGATGTGGTTGATACCATCATCTTCTCTAGGGAGTGAAAGGGATACAGAATTTAGAAAGAAAGAGGAGAAGGACATTTTCTAAATGAAGAAGCAGAGAAATTTCCAGTCAGAGTAAACATCTCTTTTCACACAGTATGACTCCCAGACCTCCATCAAGAACCTAATGGCTCAAAAACTCTAACCTAGGACTGCCCTGCATTTCTTCTAGAGCTTAAAATCTCTAGGTTAAGCTTTTGCTTTTGCTTCAAATATAGACCCCTGAAAGACATGGAGATGTAATGCTGCTTAAAAGAAAAAAGTTGCAAATTCACAGCTCTGACTAAAACTGGCCCTGTTAAATCACAAATTACATATCACGTCCACTTCCATTTAGCCACATGCACACATGCAAAGACATACAAAATGATTTCTTTTTATCCAAGTGTGATTAAATAAGATTTGGAAAATGGCTTCTTGGTGAGATTATTGTAATATACTTGAGTCAACAGCTTTTACAGTAAAGAACATAAGTTGTTTTTGAACTATTGTTTATTTTCTGGTTTGAATAATGCAAAATGTTTTTATTTAAAAAAATGGGCAAATGCTAAGCAGACAGAACCCCATAGTGTGTAATACAGTAGTACATTTAAAGATTGCATTAAATATCTCCTTACAAGGAGAATTAGCCCCAAATGTATGCACTATATATTTCCTCAAAGCAAATTTAATTTGATCCATATTTTCAAATTTATAAGTTTTCTCTCTTTATTAAATCAGAGAACATATGACAGGTATAAATGTTCCTATGGCAGTGCCTTTGTTTAAACTTATGGCACATGTAAAACCCCTCCTCACAACCAGCTCCAATCTTCCCAACACAATACAAGACAAATAATGAGATGCTTCTTAGAACCATGTTTTTTTTAAAATTATTTTTCTAATATTGTTAAGTATAATTTATCTTACTTTGATCTTTAGTCTTTCAAGGGAAAATGACATAAAAATCTATGCTATTAAAGATGTTTGTTTTTATCTAGAGGTGTCCTAATTTATAAAAGAAGACATGTTGCCCTTAAAATAGATCTATTGATTAAATTTGACCATGCTTCCCTACAAATTAACTTCTTGATCGGCAAACTGTTCTCAGTGAAGGAACTTTGGTTTTGTCAGCACTGTTGATGGATGCATGGTAAACGGCATTATATTATGTCATTCATTTAATATGGACTTTGGATTACAAATAAAGTTTACTGATCTTTGTAGCCAGCAAAATGTTGCTTTAGCAAGAAGCTTAATGTCATGCCTTATAGATGGAAGAAATATAGTATCACTAAAAACAGGTGTCATTCAATGTCAGTGCAGTCTTTGACACTGGATACTTAGGAACAATATTTCAAAAATCTGAAGACCTTGTCTTTTACTAGTATTCTATCATTGCAGTCCTTCCATTCTTCTTTCTCTCCTTTCCTTTTTTTCAACAACTATTTGTAAGCATCAATTATATGCCTTGGGTCCAAGGGTCAGGGCAGTGAGCAAGCCAGACTCAGGTCTTCTGCTCATATTTTCAAAAGTCTAGCAGAGAAGACGGGTAATTAAAATGTAATTGCAATGATGTGTGATGAGTATAATTCATTATTAGTACAAGATGGAAATGACTTTAGGACCTCAATGAAGTTCAGGGAAAGACTCTACGATCTCCTCCCATGAGACTCCAATCTCTTCTCTTTTACCTATCTGTGGTCTCAGTGCCTTCTGGAATCACAAGAGAGAAGAGCTGGGCTTATTTGAACATGCCAAACATGTCAACTATGCCGGCAGGGATCTGAATGATATGAATTCCAGAAGCCAAGTGAAATTTCTAATCCTTTTGGACACTGTCAGTCACTATAAGTTATACTTTCTAAAGGCACCCAGCCACACTGGCCAGGCCCTTCAGAATAATTTTTTAGTTCATAACTGAGCTTCTCGCACCAGCACTATCTTCCTGGATGGTGAAGATGGAAATGGTGAGGGAGCTGAAATTTAGTTTGTGGCACTGCAGAGCTGTGGGCTTTGACATCCTGTTCAATTAAAGAATGAGACAGCCATGAGCCTGTCCAACCAGGGGTGGGTGGGGAAGTAAGGCCCACCTCATGAGGTGAGAGGACTTAGGCAAGTCCTTCCCTGGGAAGTGTGAAACCCTTCATGAACCTACCTGTAGCTGAGTCACTCTGATTTTGCACAGGCTACAGGGAAGGAACGTGTTACCCAATCTAGCAGAGCTACCCCCTCAAGGTCAGTTCTGGGGTGTAGTGGGAAGCCTGAAGCCTCTGGTCTAGCTGCCAGCTTGGGCGCTGGAGTAGACACGCTGATTTTACAGGGAAAGCAGTAGCTCAGCTGTGCCTGGTGGAAATTTCTGATGCTCTAAATAGGCCCAAGACCCAAACAATATACCATCTATCAAACATCTTTTTTGCTAGTGGAGGCTGAACTCAGGAGGTCTAGATCCCACCACCTTTGATACTTAGATCCATTTCTTCCCTTTTCCTTTTTTTTTCTTTTTCTTTTTTCACTCTGTGTCCTCTCTTTCCAGCCTCAGAGAGTTTTATGTCAATGGCCCTGTGCCCTTCACTGATCACTGAGCATTGGCTGAGCTCATGCTGGTCTATCCTGCCAGGTCTCCTGTCATTGTATCCCTGGGAGCTAGGAATAAAACCCTGGGATATTAGTGCTCTGCTCTAAATCTCAAGAAAGCTGACCCTTTCAGGCTCCATGGCATCTGTCTTCTAAGTTTAGCCAGTGGAACTCTTAACGTTGCTGGAAAATTGGCAAAAAGAAATGAGAATCCAGGTATTTTTCCTTTTCCTGAGTGCCGGAGATCCCAACCATGACCACGTCTCCTCCATATCCTGCTGGTTGTACTTGCTGTGGATCCAGATTCTAACAGCGGCCTCCAGTCAGGGCTCCATCAGCACTGCCTCCATTCTCTGTCTCTAGCCTAGGATTGGGAATAGCTTTCTGCCGCTGCTAGTTTTTGCTTTTCCTCAATATTCTCAGTTCAACTCCTCCGTTCACTCATCATGTATGTGATCGATTCCCTGCTTTACAAATTTAGTTTCCAAAAATCTTAAAGTACTTTCTCTTTTTATGATTGGACCCTAGCTGATGCAGGTTTTAAATACAGTAAAGATTGTAGCACAGCAGTTCAGTGTACGAAAAAGGCAGGATATTACTTGTACCTTTTAAGAAGCCTAGAAGTATAGAAGGTTAACTCTCTGATTGCAGAATCAGTACTGTACTTGATTATTATTTCTATAATGAGAAAAGACTTCTAACAAAAGAAAGTGCATCAGGTATCCTTTTGAAAAAGCTGTCAAGAAATCCAGTGTTAGAGCTACAATGTCACTTGTACATCAGGCAAGACATCATGAAAGGACCCTGGCTTATCTTTGTGAAATATTATTGTAGCTCCATTATCTTGTAAAATCCCAATGTCCCCTATCACAGTAATTTCTCTGTTAGCCTGACTTTTTAAGTTTTAAGGAAAAAACCAAAAATTCTAGGGGAAAAATGCTAGAATTTTCACTGAGCTTACCAAGGGGAAGAGTAGAGGATGAGTTACTAGAGGAGAGGGAAAATTTTACTTTTCATTTTATATATCCTTTGAAACGGTTTTTATACGTTTTTACTACGTGCAATTATTACTTTTCTAATAAAATTGCAAGAAAAGAACCCTGAGAAATCTGCTGCATTTTTGGGTGATTAATGTAAGGTTGAACAGAAACCAGGTGCAGCCACTGTGGCTACTTGTGTCCCAGTGGTTCAGTGATGCAGCAGATTTATGGCTGCATCTCATTTGTGCGGACCTACCTTCTCTTTGTTCACCCCCATTTAGAACTTCCTTAAGAAGTTACTATGAGCTTATCAAGCAGCTGAGGTTGAAAGAATTCCTCCTATTGCCCAACATATATACAGCTATGATATGAGAGCATTTTAGCGACAAGATGATAAGGTATTTCCCAGGGGCTACATTTCCTGCCCCCCTCCCTTGCATCTACATGTGACTGTATAAATAGTTTACACTAATGGAATACACGCAGAAATAATGTGTGTCATTTCAGGGAAATGATTTTGTTTTAAGAATCAAATGTGCTATCTAGCCTCTTTCTTCTTCTACTGGCTGGGCAGATGAGGTCTTAAGGAGAATAGGGAAGCCGCAAGCTAGGAGCCAAGGTCTCTGAATCATAGTATAGGGCGGTGGTGCATTAAATAGCATTTGGGAACACCTGGGGGTTTCAGAGACCCTTTCATGAAGTCTGTGAACTAAAAATTATTTTCACCATAACACTGAAGAAAATATCAGTGATATTAGTAAATGTGACTTTTAATATTGTATAGTGATATAAGTTAACGTTTGGGAGATCTGCATAACTCAGCAAACCAGTAATTTCCAAATGACCCATACATGATGTTAAGATCATCCAGGGGTAAAAGACTTATTCAACATGCAAGACATGCCAATGCATTTTAATATAAAAAAGGATGAATGTTCATTGATATGGTCCAGATTCCACATTGCAACTAACCTTTAAAAAACTGCCACTTGTCAAGTTTGGATATAGTATCAAAGAAGAATGTCCACTTTTATTTGAAATGTTCACAAACATCTGAAAGGGCTGTGAAATTGCTCTTTCCTTTGTTTAGTATATTTCATTGTGAGACTATATTCTTTTAATATATTACAACCAAAACAACATATCACAAAAGATTAAATGAAAAAGTAAATATGAAGTCCAGCTGTCTTCTATTAAGCCAGACATTAAAGAGAGTCACAAAAATGTAAAACAATGTCACTCTTCTCACCAAATTTTTGTTTGGGAAAAGAGTCTAAACAAGTCTTGAGATAAAAAATTTTGAGAACCACAGTTGAGGAAGAAACCCACCTGCAGATCAGGAACTGTTAAAGGTAAAGGAAATAAACTCTTAAGTTTGAGGCATTATGTATTTTGGGATCTACGTGTTACATCACTTAACTGTATTCTAACTAATGCACACCCTTGGGATCCTTGCCTCATATCCAAGAGTGAGATATCATACACTGAACTTTTCTGTAGCAGCAGGTTGATGAAGGCTTGAATATCTTCATGTCTACCATTAAGGAGAATAGGTTGATGGTTACTGAATAATAAAAATCAGCCAAACAGAAAAGGTCTTGATAATTTTAAAAAATGCTAAATGCTTGTGTTCTTTAGGGACAAAAAAATAATTTAATTTCCACTTAACACTGGTCAGGAACCTTCGTCCGTAAATGTTACTTTTAAGCCAGACATGAGTATTTGCATACGTTATCATTTACATTATTCCATTCTAAACTTCTCAGTGCTTTAGTATGAACACGCATATTTTGTTATCCCCTAACTGTAAGGTAATGAAAGTATGTCTTCTCTTTGTTTTCAGACACATCAAATTAATCGATCACTTTATTTACAGTAGTGAACAGTGGAACCAAAATGGTGTATTTGCATTTAGAGGTGTCTTAGACTGTAGATAGTTTTTAGGAACAACATTTCTTTTTTTCTCTTTGTCAGATTTATGATTGAGGTAATGCAGTTACCTAATTCTTTTTGCATTCATATAAAAGGTATAAGACAAATGGTTTACTGTAATCCTATATCCAGTCAATATATTATTATTTTCTTTTAATTTATTTTTGGCTGCATTGGGTCTTCGTTGCTGTGCGCCGGCTTTCTCTAGTTGCGGCGAGCGGGGGCTACTCTTCATTGCGGTGTGCGGGCTCTCACTGCAGTGGCTTCTCTCGTTGTGGAGCACGGGCTCTAGGCGCGCGGGCTTAAGTAGTTGTTGCATGCAGGCTCAGTAGATGTGGCTCGCGGGCTCTAGAGCGCAGGCTCAGTAGTTGTGGTGCACGGGCTTAGTTGCTCCGCGGCATGGGGGATCTTCCTGGACCAGGGTCCCGTGTCCCGTGTCCCCTGCATTGGCAGGCAGATTCTTAACCACTGCGTCACCAGAGAAGTCCAATCAATATATTATTTAAAAGACTACTGACTGTGGGGAGAAGAAAGTGCAGTTTATATTGTTTATATCCTTGATGGATGCTTCCTCTCCAAGAGGAAAAATGGGAAAAATTAATTCATGGGCAATCTATATTTTATTCATTTTCTAACTTTTCTCTTTGTATCAGTTGTAACTGAAATCATCAGCAGACAGGCACCTAGCCGAATTGAAACAAATGTGGGCTGAAACTCTGCCCTGAAGGGCCCAGCCCCATTCTGGTACACTTCTGGATAAAGTGCTCATAGCTTGGAAGATTTATCTTGAGGATATGCCCTGATAGGTCTTTTCAAATCCCCTGAAGCTATACAATATTGAGGTAGTCCATGTCATGAGATTCTGTGTCAGAAGCTCATAGCTAATGGCAGAGAATATAAAGCAGGCAAGTTTCCTGGAGCTATGGGATTTCTCTATCCTCAACTATACCCCACATACAGAGTAAACAAATAATGCTCTAATGTTACCCAAAGTGGCGGTCCGGCAGCTGGCTGCTCCAAAGCCAATAAAGAAGCAAGGTCAGTGGAAAAGTTGTTGCTTTATTTCAAAGGCTGGCCACCTGGGGGTGGGGGGCAGACTCCTGTCTGAAGGCCGACTCCCCTCTAACTGACAATCGGGGGCAAGAGCTTTTATAGGTGAAGGGGGGGGGGCTACATTGCAGAAAGAGTGCAGTCAGCTCTGACCATCATCTTGAAATTAGTCACACGGTGGTCTGACCAGTGTCATCTTGATTGTTTTAAGTACAGTTAATCTTCAGTTCCAGGGTCAGTTTGTTCCCATTTCTTTGAGGCCAGCTCTCGGAATTGTGGCAGCTTATGTCATGGCTACAGCCTGGCCATCGTGTTGTTAACTTCTTCCTCCTGGTAGGGGTTTCAGTATCTATAAGACAGCTCACGGGATATGGCTCAGAATATTATCTATAGCCCTTGAAGAGGAACTAAAGGTCCTTGACTATGCTTAATGACTAAACTATTATTATTTAGTCTTATTGGACTGTTTTCCTTTGTTTCTGCATTTTCTTACTTCTCTGATTAAACTTATTCTTTGGCTAAAGATTTTCCACAGACAAAAGGCAGGCTGAGGACATGGGGGGACCAGGACCATAGGGTCCTGCTCCGTTTCACTAATAGCCATTAAAGGGACTAAGGCTTGCTATATAATGGGAGCAACATTTATTTCCTGTTATAAATTTCACATTTCTTTGCTTAAATTTGTATTGCCAACTTCAGTTTGTTTAGGGCAATAACTTTAACCTTTGTGAAAGAAAGAGAGCATGCAACAAAATTATGTAAAATCTGTTGCTCATGGCATTGATATAATTTATGGTTTTTTGGCATGTGCTCAGAATTATCCTAAATGGCTCAGATATTTTCCAGTTCATTAGTCTTCACCATAATCAATGAGGTAAATATGATTTTCTCCTCATTTTGCAGATAAGGAAACTGAAGCCTAGCAGTTAGCAATTTGCCTCATCTGCTTCACCCGATTTTGTTGTTCCCCCAATAGTGTCACCATTCAACCGACCCTCAAGCCAGAAACTGGGGAATCCACCATGACTTCTCCCCCAAGCTCCCTTTCCCTTCGCAGTCACCAAGTCCTATGACTTTTGCCTCCCTCACATCATTACTAGAGATGACATCCATCCCCACAGTTGCTGGCTGACATAAATCATCAACTCTTGACTGCCCCACAGATAAACTGTCCCAAACCATTTTTTCTGGCTGCCTGCCTGACTCTCTCCAATCCACTTTGGACACTGGCAACAAGGTGATCTTTCTAAAAGGGCAAATCGTATAAGGTAATTTACCTGCTTGAAACACTTCAGTGGTTCCCTGTTAGCTACAGAATAAAATCAAACTCTCTAGCGTGGCACACAAGGCCCTCCACAGTTTGACCTCTGCCTGTCTCTACTTTTATCCCTTGCCATCCTCCCCCACCTCCTGCAGCCTCCTGTGCTTACACTCCTGTCTCACTGGAGGGACGGCCATGCTTTTGCTGCCACACACATGCTGTTCCCTCTGCCTGCAGGGCCCCTTCATCCTTACTCCTCTTGGATAAACTCTATTTAACCACTCACTTGGCTCTGATGTCAGTTTCCAGGAAGGCTTCTCTGATTCTTACCTCTTATGTGTACACCCCTCTCCACTTCTGTACTTATCATATATTTATCTCTCAGTTCTTTTGTTGTCATCACTCTGTCTTCCATACACGGACTTGCATGAGAAGCTTGGACCAGCAGCTGGCTTGGCTTTAAATCTTGGCCCTTCCCCTTAATATCTGAATGACCTTAAGTTACTCTATTTCTCTGACTCTTAGTCTCCCAGTAGTAAAATAGGAATATTAATTATACTAACTTCAGAAAGTTTATGTAAATCTGAAATGATTTCATGGGAGTAACGTTCTTAGCTATGGGTTTGTACAGTGAGAGTATTTAATAAACGTGAAATATCAGTATTAGCTACTCTCTGAGAACATAATAGTAATACTTTTATCCCAAAGAGTTTTCTTCGTAGTACTTATTCTCTGAAATTGTCTATATGTGTTAAATATCTGTCTCCCCAGACCTAGAAACTAAAATTCATAGAGCAGTGAACTTGGTATGTTTGTTCACTATTGTAATCTTATCACCTAGTATGTCATGGGCAATCAATATATGTCATCTGAATAAATGAAAAAAATAAGTATACCATGGCAGCAACCTAAAAAAGCTGACTTGAGCAGGGAATTGAGAAGTATTCAAATTGGATTAAAGACATTCAAGTATTGCACAGAGTGATTCTGGATCATCTTCACCAAGAATAAATGGTGCTGTGTAAGACTTTATAAGATTATACTGATAATTTGATCTCACTTCATGATTAAATTATGTGCCTCTCTATCAGGTACAATCAGTAGTCCATTTTAATCACAAAAATTACGAGATGAACAAGGGCTAATGTGTGAGGGCAGTATTTGCTTGTGATACACAATTGTTTACAGTGGTTTGACTCTTTTACTCTCTTTTTTATTGTTAATTTTTATTGGAGTATAGTGGCTTTACAATGGTGTGTTAGTTTCTGCTGTACAGGAAAGTGAATCAGCCGTACGTATACATATATCCACTCTGTTTTAGATTCCCTTCCCATCGAGGTCACCATAGAGCATTGAGTAGAGTTCCCTGTGCTATACAGTAGGTTCTCATTAGTTATCTGTTTTATACATAGTAGTGGATATATGTCAATCCCAATCTCTCAATCCATCCCACTCCCCCCCTTCCCCCCTTGGTAACCATAAGTTTGTTTTCTATATCTGTGATTCTATTTCTGCTTTGCAAATAAGTTCATCTGTACACTTTTTCTAGATTCCACATATAAGCGATATTATATGATATTTGTCTTTCTCTTTCTGACTTACTTCACTCTGAATGACAATCTCTAGGTCCATCCATGTCTCTGCAAATGGCATTATTTTGTTCCTTGTTATGGCCGAGTAATATTCCATTGTATATATGTACCACATGACTCTTTTACTCACTTTTTAAGTTCCTTTTAACTTGATTTCTAACTATAAGTCATTGATGTTACTGAATGACCAAGACATTAATTCGACTTCTGCTGTTTAAAAAATAACATCCCTGAAATTGTAAAGATTGTAAAGACATCCAATGGAGACAATTGCTGCAGAAAATAAGATCATGGTGCCAAATATCTGGCCAAGTGAGACTCGTGTCACAAGTGGAAAGGGCGCCACACCTGAATATATACTCTTGAAGCCAGCTACGAGGTGTAAAATGTTCCACTGGACATTTTTTTTTTTTTTTTTTTTTTAATTAATTAATTTATTTATTTATTTTATTTTTGGCTGTGTTGGGTCTTCGTTTCTGTGCGAGGGCTTTCTCTAGTTGCGGTGAGCGGGGGCCACTCTTCATCGCGGTGCGCGGGCCTCTCACTATCGTGGCCTCTCTTGTTGCGGAGCACAGGCTCCAGACGCGCAGGCTCAGTAGTTGTGGCTCACGGACCCAGTTGCTCCGCGGCATGTGGGATCTTCCCAGACCAGGGCTCGAACCCGTGTCCCCTGCATTGGCAGGCGGATTCTCAACCACTGCGCCACCAGGGAAGCCCACACTGGACATTTTTTAAAGTCTGGCTGTAGGGCAAGGACACCAGCAGGACTGGGCATGCCAGGGAAATGGACCAAGTGCTTTGAGAAGCTGTGAAAGGAGAAACAGGAATCCCTTAACCACTGACAGCCCTCCCACAATTCCTTGAGGCAGTTTAATGACCTGTTGGGAGGCTTCCTCCCTCTAATGTCACTCTGTATCCATGCAGCCAGGCTCTGTCTCCATGATGCACGATTATAACCACTCTTAGATCTTTTTGAATATGAAGATTCCCAGAGTCCTGGCTGGACTCATTGAATCAGTATCTCCCAAAATTACAAAATTGAATTTCTAATTCTCTGTAGCTAAAATGATCATAAATCTTTGTTTGCCCAGGTCAGTCTTCATCTTCCCTTGTTATTCTACTATACTTCACTCCAAAAATGACCTGGTTTGGACAAGAAATTCTATGTTCACATCATCTACAGATCAAGACTTCCTCTCAACTACTGTTTTGCATATTTATGCTCTATATTTATGGAGCTCTTGCTAAAAACTTCCTTTGAGATATATATATATCATATATATTATACGTGCGTGTGTGCACATACATGCATACTTACATACATATAGACACAATTTTCAGACTCCAATTTCACAGTAGAGGTACCATAATAAGCAAGCAGTGATGTCGTTTTGTGTCCTCACTATTCTATTCTATAAAATGAAGTTTTGGCCTAGTTAAAGTTTTCTTCAATCACTGTGATTCTTGCATTACTTCGGAATGTTTAGCACCAACCCCTAGTCATTTAAACAAAGCATCAAACCCAAAGGCCAAGGAATAGTATGCCAGTGTCTGGCTGATTACCTCTTGTTCTATTTACCCATTGCTTTGTGTTCAGTGATGGCAAGCATTCAATGAAGCTTGAAATGACAAAACAGACCCCACAAAAACCAAAGTGTATCAGTAACATAGTTCCAGTCTAACGTTTGTGGACAGCTCTGTGGTTTCAAAATTGGATTTTTCTCATATCCAGAGCGCCAACAACTAAATCTATAGGTTGATGGCTTAATCTATATAAAACTAGAATAAGAACACTTATTTCCCACCTTTTAAAGATGGGTTAATTGGTTTCTAAAATTTAAGACTTTAGAAAAACGTCAAAATAAACTGTGCTTTGTTTATCTCTGCATCTCTACCCTAAGCCCAGTTTAAGGCCGAATTGGTGGTTAATAAATACTCGCTGAATTAAATTGAATAAATTAATAAACAAATAAAAAAGAACTTCTCTAAGTCAGTAGTTCTCAACCAGGGGAAATTTTGCCTCCCAGGGGACACTTGGTAATATCAGGAGACATTTTTGGTTGTCATATGAAGGGGAGGTATTGCTAACATCTAGTGGGTGGAGTCCTAGGGTGCTACTAAATACCCCACTACGCACAGAAAAGTCCCTAACAACACAAAAATCTCCAACTCAAGATGTCAGTAGTGCCAATGTTGAGAGATCCTGCTTTAGGTCATTACTCTAGATTACTTCCAATTTTTTGTAACCTTAATTATCAATTTTACAAACTTATTTTCCTTCTGTAGAGCAAAACCAAAGACTGCTCACCCTCTTATTACTATTGGATAAAGCCCAGCTTTGTTGACTTGGCCATCAGAACACTGACAAATTTTATTATACCCCACCTACCTGCCCTTATTTCCTATTATTACTCTTCAACTAGAACTGTTCACAGTGGTCATACTCCCCTGAGAGGCATGTTAAAACATAGATTGCTAAGTCCCTTCCCTAGAGACTTTGATTTAGCAGGTCGGGTGGGACCTAAGAATCTGCACATCTAAGGCATTTCCTGTTGTGCTGATGCTTCTTGCCCAGGTACCACACTTTGAAAACATTGATCTACAGCAAGATGATCCACTTCTTTACAAATTCCCAAAATAACTGTGTTCTTCTTCATCTCTCCAGTTTTAATGAAGACAGTCTGCTTCCCTTTATAAATAGTCTTCATTATTAGTGGGTTCCAAATTTGCCCACCCACTAAAATTTCTTTATAAGCCCCAAATCAGTACTCATGGTGCTTTCATGGTTATTCAAGGATGTGTGCAGAGCAGTGAACATTTTGAGCCACCCAATGTACATGTTCTTAGCTGAGGCTGAACAAGACAATGCTCTGTCTTTTGCTTCTCATACGGTGAACAAGTGCCCTTTTCACAGTCTATTTAGTGCCATGTTTTTCTGTATTTGGGTGCTTTTGTTGGTGATTTTGCTGGTTAAGATACCCCCTAAACATAGTGCTGAAGTGCTGACGAGTGTTCCTAGGTACATGAAAACTGTTCTGTGCCTTATGGAGAAAATGCGTGTGTTAGATAAGCTTCCTTCAGGCATGAATTATAGTGCTGTTGGCCATGAGTTCAATGTTAATGAATAAAAATAAATTATTAAATGAGGTGATTTTAAACAGAAACAAGATTATTGTATTGATGGTTAGTGAAAATGTTGTGAGTGGAGGCTCACAGGAACCTAACCCTGTTTTTCCCGTAGGAGCAATGATTCAGTATTTATAACTTAGTGTTTGCAGTGACTTTATAGAACATAACCACTGCAAGTAACAAAAATCAACCGTAAATAAATCTCTCTCACCCACCTTCCCCACTGCTTTTTCCAACTGTGCTGTATATCAATACAAAGAGCTTCCTTTCTTTACATTTAAAAAGTTCTCCCTATTTGTGGGACTTTTAAGCAAAAGAACTTCCCTGCAGCAATGCTGTTGTTATTTTGTGTTTTATATTCATTTGGTTTCTTCTTTGTTAAGCATAGTGCTAAGTGCTTAATGGGTGTTTACTAAATATTACTAAATACATTAATTCAAATGCAAATATGTTGTTTCTGTAGAGGAACATTACAGTATTAGCATGGATTAGTTTGCTTATTCCCTGGAATCTAATAAAGCCCCGAGGAAAGAGGCCACCTCACATGTCAGTGTTAAGAAAGGCTAAGTTATAGAATTTTCCCCCTTTGGCAAAAGGTCAAATCCATTAAATCTTATTTCTTTCTTCCATCTTTCTCTCTCCCTCTTCCCTCTATCCCTCTCTCCCTCCCTCCTTTCCTTTCTCTCTCTCCCTTTCTCTTTATGGGTTTGAAACAATTATATGATTCAAATGAATTAAGTGTTTTTGTACCAGTGAACCTTATTGGCATGTCGGAAAAAGGGGGTAAAAATCGACCTGACGTTAATTGCCAAACAATGTATTCATTTTCCTTCCCTGTGCATTTCTGGATCTAGATTCTGTTGGAGCTGAACTTTTGGCCTCAGAGTAGAAAACTCCCATAGGTGGATTTTGCTTACAGAAGAGTTCATGGTAATGATTATTCCTGGACTGTGTGCGAGCTACATGTGGGTCCCCATCTTTTGCCCCCTGAAGATATTTGAAGGCTTAGATTTTGTTGACAGTGTCAGCCTGACAGGATGGATGTAAGACCAACTTCAGTCTACCTGGTAGATATCCCAAATGTCTGAAAATGTGAAATGTTTGTCTTTACCATCATTGCAAAGTTTTTTTCTCTAGTGATTTCCCTCAAAAGCTCTCATAACAAAACCTCAGAGGGGAATGGGTGGGGGATTATCTCTCATTAGCTTATTCTCACCTAAGACAGAAGCAGAGGATTTTAATGAATTTTTCTAACTTGAGATATACAGAGTTAATATTCAAAACATGTAAATATGGATACTGCTTGAGCACAAACCAGTCAGAACTGATGCCAACCATAGCCCTATGTTGTGCTAAGAGTGAGACTGTAGTTGCTGGATCTTTAGGAGGATGGGGAGAAGACATCTTAGAGGGGAGCCAGGGCAGTGGCACAGCACTCAGGGAGCATGGGACAGTGCTATTTACTAACCAGTTTGGAAGTATTTCGATATTCTAACAATTAGACAGGCTGAACCAAACAGGCTGAAGATCAGCTATGAAGACAATCAGAACAATATTCTGTCCGGGAATTGCTAACCAGAAGAAAATTGACATTTATTTTTTAAGATACTATCTGAACACTAGGTTTGGCTTCTATCTTTTCCAATAGGAGAAATACCATCTGCAGATGAAAATTTTCTAATACAGACAGAAACCTGCTTCATATTTTCTATCCCAATCCCAAGGTTGAATGAACAGAACTCTAAGAACAGAACTTTCAGAAATATTCACTACAGAATGGATTAGGAAAGGTCCAGTACTGTAATTTGCAGGGAAGGTGACTATATGTATTAGAGTCACCTAAGGAGCTTTTCATTTTACCTTCTCCCGAAAATGGTGATATGCTTCTCTATCTCAGAGCCCATCTGTGAACTGTTGGGAAAGGCCATATCCATGGGAATGAGGGAGTAGAAGAAAGCATGAGAGCTGCAAATCCAGAAGTAAAGTCTATGGATTAAGGAAGGGGCTAGTCCAATCCTGGGTCTATTATTGTAGACTGTAGGAAAACAGGGTATGTGGTACAAGGCCACTGCAAGAACTATAGGGAACTAGTAAAAGAGAAACATAGATGCACCTGAAAAATATGCTAAAAAGTCAAACTTCTGGTACTGTTGGGTATTGTGATGGAAAATTCTTCATAGTTGATATATTCGAAGGAAATTTTCACTTTCTGGCCCTGGTTTCCATGAGATGAATAGCTATATTGCAGTAACACAGCATTGTGCTGTGCACAGGTGTAGATGTCAATAAATACAGTGAGCGATTACAGCCTTGCTATCCAGGATAAAACAATGCAAACATGAATGGTTACTGAGTAGTATCAGTGAAAGCTCCAACTTAGATGCAGACCGCAATGAGGGTTGATGTTCTGAAAATTATTCTTGTCACAAACATACCTGTTGGCTGATGATGTGATGTTTATATGTGTGAGCAAAAGGGGTTAGCAGGTCTCTGTAAATCATTCTGTCCTTTTGGCCTTTTGTTTTCTTAATCTGTCAATGGCAATTTGGCATGATGTGACCTTTTAAAGTCCAGGACTCTGCCTGTCTTGTTCACCAAGGCCTGACACAGAGTACCTACTCAAGAAATATTTGTTCAGTGAATGAGGAGCCCTTTAACAATTGGGAGCATGTATCTCTGCAGAGCAATAGACTCTGAACCCATTCTGAAATCACTTCTGCTTTCTTGCCTCTTCAAATCCAAGAATCAGAACACAGAGAGGGAACTCTCCACCAGGTAAAAAAAATCCCCCAGTGACTATGGAGTCTAAGGTTAAATATAATTTTTTCAAGTTGTCTTCTAGGATTCAGAGTGCTTAGTTTCGACTCAGTGGTCCCAGAGGAAGCTCAAAGAGCAGGAAAAAATGTGAAAGGACTGAGTCTATTTATAAATTACTTTTGGTGCTGCACAGAATATAGTCAAGACTTGAACTTGTGATCTTTCAAGTCTCCCAACAGCCATGTTCTCGACCCTGCTCTCCTTCCACCTCCCTAAGTCAGTGAGAAGATTTAACAGATTCTGTTGATGACTAATCTCTGTTTAGCAATCCAGCACTTGTGGTTGTTTCTATGAAACTAGAATCTCCAGGTAAAAAGTGATCTATCTGGTTCCTTGATGCCAGACCACCAGTTCAACTGATCCATCAAGTTCATTGACCTTCTATGAACCTTATAGTGTACTTCTATGTAGGCAGAACTCAGGGCAGTGTGTCTGTTATATGAATGGTATTTATGTCTCCTTTTCTAATATCACTATTACTTCTTTATTTTTTTTTTCCTGTATTGAAAACAGTTTAAAAACTGGAAGGTACATTTCGATATATTTGAAATTTCTTATTATTCTTAAAATAATTCGACTTCATTAAGGGCAACTGAATTCTTAGAATAATAGTTCACACAGACTGTCATCTTTGTGAGGCCTCTATATTTTGCTTTACTACAGTATCTAGTACCTATTCTAACGCTGTGTACATAGTAGGCACTCGATAAATATTTGCTAAATTAAGAAATGAATGCCCTTTGTGATGCTTTTTGTTTCCTCCATTGCTTCTTAGCTATAGACACAGAAGAATAAATTGACCAGAAATGACTCTTAAGGCTTTGAAATCATAAGCAAAGCAGAGATAGAATTTTCAGGCCTAGAAAGATCAGGTGAGAAGTTTTCCAGCAGAAGGCATAGTGAGAAAGACGTCTCTTGCCCTGAGCAGAAGAGTTTAGGACTCTTATTGTGTTTTATTGTAGCGGTAACCATTAGGAGAGCCGTCAAAGCACGCTCACTGCAGTCGGTTATTTCATGGCTTTGTCCCAATCACACAGAAAAAGTATATTTATTACAGAAGAGAATACAGTTCTTCCTTCCGTTGATTTTTGAAGGGCAGAACAATTTAAAAGATGTTACATTTGACAGAAATGTCAGAAACCTAGCAGAGTTTTAAAATAATTAAATGAAAGCCTAGAGGTCTTACTTATCATATGAAGAATAGGTTCTCTGATCTATGGTTAGTCACTTAGCTAGGACACTAAGCTCCTAGTCTTTTGTTATGTCCTCCTTCTCTAAAACGTTTGATTTGTGTCCCTTTTCTTTTGAATTTTGCTCCCTGTTAGATTTTCAATAAGTAAATAAAACCCTGAATTTGGAAACAGCTGTTACTAAATAGAGCAATTGTTGGGGCTAAAAGTAATGAAATCCATGTTTAGTTTGACTCACTTGAGCAATAGGAAAAACTTAAGGCATGTAAAATTAACATACCTATAAATTATCTTATAAAGCACTACACAGGTACTCATTATCATTATTCTTACAAAAATGATCCAATACAGGGGATGAAACTGTCAACTGTTAGGAATAATTTTTTATGTCACTCATAGACTATGTTTTATTTCTTTATGGAAATATCTCAGACAATCTCCCTTAAGTGATATTTATATATGAACAAGGCTGTGGGTAATGGGAAGAATTAAAAACAGAAGATCTGGTTTCTAATCTTGTCTATAACACTTGCTAGGTTTATGATATAGACAAGTCATTTTCCTCTCTAAAGCTGCAGTTCTCTTATAAAATTAAGACAAAAGTAATACCAAGAGCATGGCTGAAATTTCAAATGTGAAACTGAGTGATAGTTGAAAAGAATTCCATTACTACAAATAATTAAAGTAATGAATCATAATGAAATGTCAGGCACTGGTAGAGACTGGTGAGAAGTTAAGTCTCCAAACCTCACCCCACTGCAAAGACTCCACCCCCAGCAAACAGCACCTGTACGTTCTACCCAGAGCCCAGTATTCTTCACACATACATAATGGCTCTAAAATATAGTTGTATAACAACAGTAGGGACCATGTTTTATGTGACCTTTATATGCACACAGTGAGAATTTTGTGTAGTGTCTCATTTAATCCTCACTACACACCTAAAAAGTATATGTTATTTCCCCACTTTATAAATAAGGGAATGAAGGCCAGAAGAGGTAAAGTGAGTTGCCTAAGGTTAGGCAATTTCTATGCAGCAGAGAAACAGCTGAAGTCTAGGCTTGTTAAGTCTAAAGTCTGAGATGTTTCCTAGTATACTCAGGGCCTAAGAACCTAACCATGCCCACAAAGACCTAGATATTATGTTCTGGGCATAACACTTATATTGCCTAATATTTCAAGAGCCATATCTTTAATGTGTAGATTTCCTCTTTATTTTTGCTTTATTATAATGATTCATTACTCTGAACAGAAACTTTGGAAAATTGTATGAAGAAATTGGGCTGAATGAGGTCATCTGTAAAATGACTTGGTTATGTCCTCTCCAGGTTTTATCGTTCTATAATTCTGCTAAGGGAATTTTATAAACATACTTTCTCAATCAATTTCTTCACTTTTTCTTGGCTTCCTTTGACAATATTATATTATAGTGTCAGAAAATAAAACATGACCTCTTAATATAAATGCCCCTGTATTAGTCAGGGTTCTCCAGAGAAACAGAACCAATAGGAAATATATATATTTATGTGTGTGTGTGTGTGTGTGTGTGTGTGTGTGTGTGCTTGTGTGTATAGCTATTTGTCAATATATCTAAAAGTATATTTATTATAACTAATTGGCTTATGCAATTATGGAGGCTGAAGTCCCAATATCTGCAGTTGGCAAGCTGGAGACCCAGGAGAGCTGATATGTAGTTTCATTTTGAGACCAGAGGTCTGAGAACCACGAGGGCTTATGGTATAAGTTCCAATCCAAATGCCAGCAGGCTTGAGACCCAAGAATAGCGAATGTTTCAATCCATGTCCAAAAGTCTGAAAAGATCAATGTCCCAGCTCAACAGTCAGGCAGGAGGAGTTTCCTCTAATTCAGCCTTTGTCTTCAGTTCAGATCAATTGATCGGATGATGCCCAGTCACATTAAGGAGGGCAATCTGCTTTACTTGCTCTACTGGTTCAGATGTTACTTTTATCCAGAAACACTCTCACAGAAACACTAAGAATGATGTTTGACCAAATGTCTGGGTACCTCATGGCTTAGTCAAGTTGACACATGAAATTAACCATCACACCCCCAAAACATGGTGCTAAATTGATCAGAGAAGCTCTCTCTGTCCATGGCTTTGACAGCATCAGGACAAAGAGCAAAAATATGGGCTTGGACTTTCTGAACATCAGTTTGATTTCTCCATCCTCTCTCCAGAGGGCCAGAATAAGAATTACCATTAAAGACAATTTATAACACTTCTTTGGTATATAATTAAAATTTTTTAAATGCTAAAACATAAAATAGATACAAAGAAATGGAAAGAAGTCTGATCTTCTCATTAAAATTATTTCAATGCTTAAAATTTGAGGGTACCCCCATTTTGCTGATATTCTCAGTATGCTTAGTTTGTTCTTTTGTAGTCAACACTGTCCTCTGTTCCCACTGAACGACCACTCAGATCCAATTCAAGTCATAGGCAATTGAAGACAGAAATCTTGTGTGAAATGCTTTCATCTGTCATTTGTTGGATTTTGCATTTTTATATTTTTTTGAACAATCTTCTCTATTTTTATTTAACAAATAATGTATGCTTTATTTATGGTTAACAACTGCTATATCTACAATTTATTTATTTCTAATAAGTTACTAACAACATTAAAACCCACACATTCACCTGATGCAGTAGCAAACACATAATGTTGTATTCTAAGGTTCAAAAAAAAAAAAGGTTGATAAAAGTATGATGCTCTTGGATGTCTCTAATACTACCTGACTTGGAAAGATAAATATCTTGGCCACAACTGATACTTGGCATATGACTCACAGGAATGGAGAATTAAATCCCTCTCTCGAACTTTACAATTTTCCCCATTCCATGTCTAGGCAAAGCGACATCAGTGATTTTTTTCTTTATTTGATTATTCCCTTGATAACTGCTAATTTTGTATCTCTCCAAAATTCACATGTTGAAATTGAACCCCTAATGTATTTGGAGGTGGGGCCTTTGGGAAATAAGTCATGAAGGCAGAACCCTTATGAATGGAACTAGTGCCCTTATAAAAGAGACCCCAGAGAACTCTTTTGCCCCTTGCACCATTTGAAGACACAGCAAAAACTCAGCTGTCTATGAACCAGAAAGCAGACCTTTAGCAGATACTGAACCTCCCAGAGCCTTCAATCTTGGACTTCCCACCCTCCAGAACTGTGAGAAATAAATTTCTGTTGGCTATAAGCTACCCAGTCTCTATGGTATTGTGTTAGAGCAGCCCAAGCAGACTAAGATAATTACTTTCATATAGAGAATGATATATGGGATGTATAAGTATTTGAATAAATAGTTGCTGACCTTGCATCACAGGCAAATAGGTATAGTTACATTTCATGCTGAGAATATTATTATATGTTCTATACAGTCTTTGCATAGTAGGTATGGATCAATCTTGTGGGGATATACTTGATACTTGTTGATTCATTCACTCAGTGTACTCAACAAATATTTGAGTGACTACCATAGGCTAAGCTTCTAGGTTCTGGAGCTATAGCAGTGAACAAAACTGACAAAACCCCAACCTTCAGGAGCTTGTATTCTAGTTTGATTTCATGGTATTCTGTATTTGCCTATGCCTTCACATGCTCCCCATCCAGGCAGAAGTTACTACCATGTTGCTCTCTACAACTTTATCTTTTTAGCATAGGAGGTTAGAGGTACTTTACAGTTCTAAAACAAATAATGCATATCTCACAATTTTTGTAATGTATGCCGTATACACCATGTAGGGGTAAGGGGAGTATTTAAAATAAATTGCAAATACTAGACTGGAACGTTAGAAAGGGAAAGATAGTACCAAGATATGAAGAATATTTTTTGGAGCAAAGAGAGTGGCTGCGGAAAGAGAAAGGAACTGGAGAAAAATGATGCAATGAAATGCACTGAGGTTTGGATAAGGTTTGTTACCCAAATTTGATAGAAGGGTATCAGCTGACTAGTGGAGAGATTTAAGGGGGGTAATTTTAATGAAATACAATAGTGAATCAGAAAAATGTGATTTTAGTCATGTCCTTTTGGCTTAATTAGAGGGGAGAAGGTTTAGAAGTAGAGCTGCTGATAGGGAGTATGTTTCAGGGATTCAGGCCAGAGATCATTAAGAATTTGTAGAGATGGAAAGGAAGAAGTAACTATTAAAGATGTTAAATTAAAATTATATGTGGGAGAAGTATGAAGAATCAAAGGTAACTTAGAAAGTTGCTTGCCTTGGGGACAAAATAGATGGTGGCATCTCCCACAGTAATGGAAATGCTACATAGAAAAAAGAGGAATTTAATTTTTTTAAATTTATTTTTAACTCTACAACAGGCATCATTTAGATTTCTTTACAGAGAAGTGTTAGTTGTCATTAGAATATTAGAATTTTATGTTTTTTATAAGTTGTGAGAATACTGAAATACATCATAGAATAATTTCATTCCCTATCTAGAATAGGAGCAGTTGACATATTCTTAATAGGTCGATATTTCAATAGGTCTAGTAAAGTAAGTATAGTCCTTTGCTTTTTATCCATGTCTCTGGAATAATTACATAACATACCCCCCAATATAATTCTAAATAATCACAATAAAAGGAACTATGCTGATGATTTTAACTTTTACAGCATCGTGTCCCTCCTTTGAAATTTTGTTCAAGGGAATTAACTTAGAAAAAGTTTGAATAAATTGCATTATAATTTAAATAATATAGATAAATATAATTTCAGCAACTAATGATAACTACTTTTTTCTAAAGCTCTTTATGGTAGAAATCAATTCAAACATTACTCAGTGCTTACCAATAATAATGATCTCTAAGAGCAGCAGTGATAAGAATGGCTCTTAATAATAGCTAACAACTGCTGAGCACTTATTGTGTACCTGCCACGGGGCTAAGTACACTGTCTCATTTAATAATAGATATTGTTATTGTCCTTGTTTTTTGGATTGAGACCCTGAGACGTAGACAGGTTTTATTTTTGGTGACTAGGTTTCCATTGGAGTCAGGTTTTGAACCCAGGGATTTGAACCAATGGTGCCAAAAGGGGGTGGGAGGTGGAATGGAACAGAAAAACTTGAGTTGTATACATTTCAATTTTTTTTCTCATGGAAATTTTTTATTGATCATAACAAGCATGTCAGGTAGACAGGTGTTATTACCTCCCTTCAAACCTGAAAACTTGTCTCAGGAAGATTCACGAATTGTCAAAGTCAACAGTTTTTAAGTGGTAGAGTCAGAATTTAAATGCACTTTGTTTTTGTTTTTTAATTTTAAAATTACATTAACCTTGTTGGAAGAAGAAAGGCCTGAACTTCTCTAAGTCAGGTTCTCAGAGTTTATTGTGCTTAAAAATTACCTGGGGAATTTCTTTAAAATAAAGATACCTGAGCCCAACATCTCAAATCCCAGGTGATTCTGATGAAGGTGGGTCTCCATTTACCTTTCAACAAAATACCACCTTAGAGGTAGAACTTAAGTGGGCTGAGATGAGGGGAGGATTTGACCAAAGGCACCATTGGAAAACCTAAGGTAGAAATCAGACAAGTTGATGGACAGAGGGTGTGTAGAGGTGAGAATGAAAAGTAGGGTAGAAAATAAGCTGGGATGAGTTTATGCAGATCAAGATTGCAACCTTATATTCATATCTCAAGTACCTATACTTCACTCTTATGCTTGGGAAGGACTTAAAGGGTTTTGAGCATATAAATGTGTTATGATGATTAAAATTGGCAGTGGTAGGAAGAATGGCTTATGGGGCAATTTTAAGTTGTACAGATTTAAGTGAGATGTTATGAACCTGAATTAGGGTATTACAAATTGTAATGGATGGAGTGGAAAAGACATAACCAGTCTACTAGTTGACTAATCAGAAAAGAAGAACAGAAAAAGTAGAAATTCAAATATAATGGGCTTTTAAATCTGTATCACTGAATATATGCTCCTGAAGGGAAGAAGTTTAAAAATTATTCTGGCAGACTTTTCTTCAAATTTCAAAAAGTATCAACAGCTATTTTTTAAGTTATTAAAATGTTTTAGGTTGCACATATCTTTATGTTTATGATGTTTATGAGGCCTGGCGGATCTCCAACTTAGGATGGGTGGCCGTCCACCCAGTGTTTCTGGAATCTCTTTTAAGAGTTGAAGGTCAATTACTTGGGATTCTTGGATCTTCTGTAGTGCATTGTCTTCCTCTAGGGCGAAGTAACAGTATCCAACTCTACAGAATGCATTAGGGTCATAGAGTTTGCAGAGAATGTTATAGAAACCCATAGAACCTTTCTGTGAAATTAAACTTGGGTGAAACCATTTAGCTTTCAAATGGGTGAAAGCTCTCATGAAGCTTGCAGACAGGTATTCTGTAGGGTTTAGGTTGTGGGGAAGAACGGTCAGGGAAGCACAGCATTCCAAAAATACACAGCAAGTCTTGGCAAACTTTGCCTCTCATGGTATCTAAGTGCATCCAACAGATGGGGATTCCTTAGTGAAGCAGAGGGCAGAATTAAAGGAAGAACAGCTTTGGCCAAGTACTAGATACAATTAATGGTTTCCTCTTTATAAAAACTGTTCCTGACAAATGCAGGTGAACGAGACCATTGAAAAGACTCAAAGAACATGCTGGGGCCAAAGTAATAAGAAACTGCTAGCATGGATCAGTGAATTCTATTTTTTTTTTTTTCTTACTATTTTTGTGGATGAATGCTAAATATTCAGAAGGAGAGAATTTTATTTGTAAGCTTTAGAAAAATGCCTTCTCATATTTAATAAAAATAAAATAGCAGCTATGTGAGAAAGATCAATCTTTACCAAAACCATTATTTTTTTCTTCCTGATTGACTATATTGAGGCCAGTTGAACATTTCTGACTTTATTATGCATACTTCTGAGGGGGCCATCAGACAAGTCAGTTGTTCTCAAACCTGCTACACATTAGAATCTTTCTGGGGAACTTTAAAAACACCTGGGCCACACCCCAAGAGAGCCTGATTTAATTAGCCTGAGCTAGGTTTAGGCCATGGATTTTTTTTTTTCTTAAGTTGCCAGCTGATTTTAATATGCAGCCAGGGCTGAGGACCAATGAGATGGATAAATGTCAGAATTTCAGTGCTAACTGGTACAAAACCATATTTTTCATGGGACCAGTGACTCCAAGTATTGAGCAAAATGCAGTAAGGATGGAAAAATTGGGAAAATGAACTACATTACAAATTTTTTATTTGTAAGATTCTGCTACTTGGCTTGATATAGTCACAAGGGAGGAGAAATACTTGACATGCTGTGAGTTTCACCCAGGCTGCCCCACTCAATATCCTTGTAGAGGAAGAAACTTCCTTATTTGAGTGTCTGTTGTCATGAACGTCTGCCTTACATGGATATTCATATCGCTTTCTCTTTTTCCAAAAAAAAAAAAAAAAGGAAATCATAAAATTCCAGTAAATTATTTTTTAAAACGATTTTTATTGTAAAACATAGCACTCAAACAAAAATATGTGTTATGTGCATGAAACAAAGCAAATTCTTGTGTAAACATCATCCAGGTCAAGAAATAGAAAAAAAAAAAAAAATAGCATCTCAGAACACTTCAATGTGCCTTCTTCCAAACTTCCACCAATATCCCGACATTTATGGTAATATTTATTTCCTTTTGTTAATGCTGTTATATGGATTAAGCATTGCTAAACTCTATACTGTTACTAAACACATTTATATATATATTTTTAAGTATAAAAGACAGGTTTTGGTAACAGCTTATGAAAAATTAAAGAGTACAGTATGTACTTTTTTCTGTCTGGCTTCTTTCAAATATTATGCTTGTTTGACTTAACTCACTGGTTCATTCTTTTGTGTTGCCATAAAATATTCATTTTTAATATATTACAGTATATGTATCCCTTTTGTTGTCAGTAGATGTATGAGATATTTCTATTCCTTTTTATCACCAAAGATACTGCCAGTAACTTCTTGTACCTGTCTCTCAGTACATATTTGCTTACATTTCTGAGGAGTATATAACCTAAGAGTGAAATTGCTAAGAAGGCATGGGTAATTTAGAAAGATATCTGATTTAGAAGATAATGGCAAACTGTTTTCCAAAATTTTTGTACCAGTTTACACTCCCACAGGCAACATATGAACATTCTTGTTACTCTACACCAGAATTCTGCAAAGTATGGCTTGCTGGCCAAGTCTGTCCTGCCACTGATATTTAAAGACAGGGTTTTTGGGGAACACATCAATGCACAATCATTTACCCATTGTCTGTGGCTGCTTTTGTGGTACAAGAGCAGAGTTGAGTACTTTTTTTGGAAATATAGTTGATTTACAATGTTGTGTTAAGTTCAGGTGAACAGCAAAGTGATTCAGTTATACATACGTACATATATATGCATATATATGTATTCTTTTTCAGAATCTTTTCCATTATAGGTTTTAAAAGATATTGAATATAGTTCCCTGTGCTATACAGTAACTCCTTGTTGTTTATCTATTTTATACATAGTAGTGTGTATCTGTTAATCTCAAACTCCTAATTTATCCCTCTTCCCCGTTTCCCCTTTGGTAACCATAAGTTTGTTTTCTATGTCTGTGAGTCTATTTCTGTTTTGTATCTTTTTTTTTTAAGATTCCACATATAAGTGATGTCATATGATATTTGTCTTTCTCTGTCTGACTTACTTTACTTAGCATGATACCATACAAATCCATCCACGTTTTTGCAAATGGCATTATTTCATTCTTTTTTATGGCTGAGTAATATTCCATTGTATATGTGTACCACATCTTCTTTATCCATTCATCTGTTGATGCACATTTAGGTTGCTTCCATGTCTTGGCTATTGTAAATAGTGCTGCTGTGAACATTGGTGTGCATGTATGTTTTTGAATTAGAGTTTTTGTCTTTTCTGGATATATGCCCAGGAGTGGGATTTCAGGATCATATGGTAACTCTATTTTTAATTTTTTAAGGACCCTCCATACTGTTCTCCATAGTGGCTGCACCAATTTACATTCCCAAACAATGTAGGAGAGTTCCCTTTTCTTCACACCCTCTCCAGCGTTTGTCATTTGTAGACTTTTTGATGATGGCCATTCTGACTGGTGTGAGGTGATATGTCAGTGAGTTCTTTTGACAGAGACCATATAGCCTGCAATACCTAAAATACTTACTATCCATCCCTTCACAATTAAAGTGTGCTGACCCCCACTGTACATCTTCAGTCACTCTTGGTGTTGTCAGGCTTTTCATTGTGCCATTTCTGATGGAGATGTAGAATTTTCTTTTGATTTACTTGCATTTTCCACATTACTAGTGATTCTGAACACTTTTCCATACCTTTCTTGGTCATTTGGATATCTTCATTTTGTGAAGTCTCTTGATCATTTTTCTGTTATTTTTGTCATTTTCTCATTGAGTTCTTTATAAAATCTGGTTATGAGCCCCTTGCTAGTTAGACAGCTATTACTTTCTCCCTCTCTGTGGTTTGCCTATTCATTCTCCTGATGATGTTTTCGATGAACAGAATTTCTTATATTTTAATGAAGTCAAATTGAAAAGTTTTTACTTTCGGTTAGAGCATTTTGTGTCCTATTTAAGAAGTTGTTCTATATCCCAAATAATAAGTATTCTTTGACATTATCTCCTAGAGTAGTAGTTCTTAACTGAAGGCAATTTTGCACCAGGGGACATTTGTCAATGTCTGGAGATATTTTTGGTTGTCACAACTGACGGTGTCCTACTGGCATTCAGTACATAGAGGCCAAGGATGCTTCTAAACGTACCATAATGCACAGGACAGCTTCCCAAACAAAGAATTTTCTGGCCCAAATGGCAATAGTGCTGCTGTTGAGAAACCCGATCCTAAATGATGTATTCATTTAACCTTTCATATTATCTATAATCTAATAAGGAATTGATTTCATGAAATATTGTAAAATAGGATTCAAGTTTCACTTTTTTCCATATGCATTTCTGATCGTCCCAGAACCATTTACTAAAATGACTGTCCTTTCCTGTCACATCTGCTCTGTGATAAGTCAAGTGTTCGTGTATACAAAGTTCCCTGGGTTTCATATGCTATCCCATTGGTCTATCCTTGTCTATCCTCATCCCAAAACACCCTCTCTTAAATATTACAGCTTTATCTAAAGTCCCAGTGTAAGTAAGACATTTACTCCCAATACATTCTTCCTATTCAAGAATTTGTGTAACTTATTTCCATTTTAATGCTTTCCTGTTGGGTAGCCTATGCATTATATTTTCATATTTTTTGTAGGAGTTTCATATTTTGATGCTATTATAAGTGTTATATCTTTTAAAATTCCATTTCCTAATTATAGCATAGATATATGAATTTAGATTTTTGTGTGCATTGACCTTAAATCCAGCAACATTTCTAAATTTACTTACTAATTCTAATAACTTATATGCAGACCATGTTTGATATCATACATTCACAGTGAGATTATGTTTGAATAACAACACTGGTCTCTCCTCACTTCCTCCCTGCCAAATCTAATACCTTTCATTTCCTCTTTCCCCCTTCCATCACTACCTAGGAATTATTCTACAAAATTTTTTCAGTATAGTCAACTGTATTTAATTAGCACACTCTCTGTCAAAAGTATTGCCTTGACAGTTATTATAGAAGTGAATTTTTCTAACCAAATATTTCTTTTATCAACAATTATTTAATGAATAACCAATATTGGGCTAAGAATTCCACTAGGCACCAGTGAAATCACAGTGAGCAAGACATGATCCTGGGATTGAGGGAGTTTACATTATGGTAGGAGGAAGTAGACTAGGAACAAATAAATGGGAAAAAATAAGTTGCTTCATTCTGTATATATTCTTCTGCCTTAGCTTTTAGTTGACTAATTTTCATTTCCATTGTGTGTAATTTGCTGTTAAACATATCCTTTGAGTTCTTTTTTTTTTTTTTTTTTACTACTGTAAAAAGAGTTAGAGAATTTTACACATTTAGTGGTCCATTCAAGGCCATATCCCAGTGATTAGCTTCAAAGTTGTGAACCTGACTTTTTCCCAAGCACTTATCAGTTCTTTGATTTAATCTGATCCCTTCTTTATTAGCCAAATCCCTAAATTGTAACCTCGCTTGATACGACATGTTTCAGTGCACATTTAAGCCTAACTTATACCACTTAATTACCCTTGTCCTTATATATATAAAGATTTCCAGTTTCTGTACTCATTCTATAACCAGGTAACTTTATCTAGTTGTTATAAATTTGAAACCTATTATTCTCTTGTGTCATTTTTCATGCCAAAATAAATTTCATATTCTGCATTTAAAAAATCCTTTTTTAAGGACTTTATTAGAGAATTCTAATTTAAGAAATACTTAAGGAAATCTGAGGTAAACAGTACAGGAATTTATTAAAGGTGTATGCATAAACTTCTAGACTTCCAGCTTCTGCTCAGGATGTAGTGAGCTGAAAAGGGTTTCAATCCCAAACTGAAACAAATAAACCAGTAACAAAAAGTCGAGTGATTCCACTCGTAAAAGCCAGGTGGAGGAAATAATTTAAAAGGTGAATTTAAAAGGTGGAGGAAATAATTTAAAAGGTGAATAAAAGAATCTATTGAAAAATATAGTATCTAAAATAACAAAATTGGATATCAGATTAAGTTTTTACCCATGGTATAAATAAAACATGATACACCAGTTTATGGAATATCATGTACCATTTTAGAATTACGGCTGTGAAAACTAATAAAAAAGAAGCAATTCTAAATATAATTATAAGTACGGTAAATTAAATTCAATGTGTACATAATTAATGTAGTTAGAAACATAAAGCTGTTTACATTAACTCCAAGTAGAGAGGGTTGTCCTTTGGTTTTGATTAAGTAACCTTGAGGAATTTACAGGTTTAGATTTTGGTTTGCTTACATAGGGCCCCATGACATTAGAGGCACCTCAGTCTAAAAACCTCTTTAATTAATTTAACACATGTAAAGTAGTTTTAAGATTGCTAAACTTAACTGCTCTGAGAAAGAAATATATAAATTTGAATCTAGTGTTTGTAATTTATAATTCTTACTAGTAGCTCAGTTGAGCCAGTGTTTGTGTCTCCCTGACTCTCCTTGTTTTATGGATCAGTTAGTTAGCCTGTGATTACAACAAACTTCTAGTTCAAAAGAACATGTACGGTTTTTGTTTGGCTAGACTTTTTGTTACTGGTTTATTTGTTTCAGTTTGAGTTCTTAATTTCGGTAACTGTAATTTTCAGTTCTAGAATTTCAGTTTGGTTCTTTTCCAATCTACTTTGTCCTTTCTTTTATAGTCTCTATTTCTTTGCCAAACTTCTTAATCTTGTATCTTATTTCTTGAATTATTTTAAAGTGTATATAACTTTAATATCTAGAGTACCTATGGGTGTGTTATTTTCTACTGTTTGGGTGATTATGGTTCACTCTTGATGTTGTACATACTATGGCTTGGGATACATGTATGTTGACATGTATCCATTGTTATGACATCATATAAGGTTGTTTTTCAATATGTACCAGATATTGTATCTGAAAATATTTGTAGAAGCATGTGTAGGATGATTTTATCGTCCTTTATAGAGGATTTATATTTGTTTCTATTAGTTGTCTGTGTACTAGCAATCCTGGATCACCTTTACCCACTTTCAGAAGTGGAGATGATTGGAAGGTAAGTTGCTATTCCTGGGAAGATTTCTCTACTTCTGGTTCTCTTTTATCCTTGCAGGGGGTGGGGAGAGGAGGTTGTGAGATTCTCTGAGGTCTCAGTCTGAAGGATGGAGGGTTCACCAAGGAACCTTGGTGACCCCTGAACATCATCACTGTGCCCTAGCTAAGAGAGGCTGCCAACATTTCCTCTCAGCAACCCTCTCAGGAATCAGCAAATACCTGCAAAGGAGTAGTGCCACCAAGTCCCTGACTCTTTCTTCTTTTCTAAATCCTGACTCAGCAATCCATCCCCATCTATCTTATCAGATCTCAGATTTCTTCAGATGCTTTTATAATTTGTTCTATTTTTCTAGAAGTACTCAGTAGGAGAGTTGGTCAGAATTACCAAGTCCACTGTTACTGGAAGGGAAGTTTCCAAGAATTGTTTATGTAAAAGACTAAAGAGTGCTAGAATTAGATTTTCTCAAAAGCTTATTTTTTTAATATTTTATGTATAATTTCAAGAGTTGTAAATTAACTATACACATATGCATATTTTAACCTTATTAAATTTGCATTGATTAAATTAGAATTTAAGGCATGTTTACTTTTATACTATATAATTAAAATATAAATCCTGTATCTTTTATTTATCGAGATTCTTTTAATTTCATTCTCAAATGAAATATACTTAGTACAAAAATTATTATTTAGTCTGTATCCTCCCATTGCAATGTTAATACCATGAAGTCCAGGATCATGTCTTTCTTGTTGACCCTTATATCCCAGTACCTAGTGAAATGCCTAGTCTACATTGGAAACTCAAATGAATATTTGTTGAATAAATGAATGCTGTTGTTCAAACTGTTTGTTTCTATAATCACGCCTAACTGCAACACTTTTGACAGGTTGCAGGCTCAATAAAAATGGTTGATGATCATACTGGAAGAATTTTCTAATATAAATTATAGGCATAGTTGAGTGTGAGACCATTTTTCATGATTTACTGGGTTCTGAATGTATGCAAATATATCTTTTTTTTAGCTTAAGTTTTACAAAGTGTGGTAAAAACCACAGATAATCTCAATGATACTTGGATTCTTGATAGAAAATAATAAAAATCTTGCTAGAAGATTTATGGATGCTTATCATGAGTCTAAGGAACCCATGGGAATAGTATACAGTTTTTGTGGGACAATCTTCAGACCTTAGAACTTATTCTCTTCTTTATCCAGATTTATTTGGATAAAGAAAGAATATTTATTTTTAAAGCCTCAGTATAGAGGTTATTTCGCCAAGGTAAATATAGAAACTTTTTTATTTTCCTAAAATATTAGGAAACCCATGTTAATTAATCCATTAGTGAAAAAGTATGGAATCTCCCTGAAAATATTATTTAAATCCAAACAACGTAAAGGTTCATACATTTTGCAGTGCCAGGCCTGAGACTTTTAAGACAGAGAAATACAAAACAACAGGAAAAAATCAGGTAACATTACTTTATTATTAGGGCTTTTGAAAGAAATTCTAGCTATCTAAAATTAGAATTTTTCTTAAATTAAGTTTGAGATAGGTCAACCTCAACCTAGCTGGATTCATTGTAAGCCTGTTCCCTTCACCCCATTCATTCATTACTGTCACAGTGTGTGTAATTCTCTATTTTAGTTTTTTTAAAAGCTTGAGGCATAATTAGCATGCAATAAATGGCCATATTTAAAATGTACAATTTGATAAGTTTTGACATATGTATAGACCTGAGAAGCCATCACCACAATCAAGATACTAGATATATCCATCACCACTGAAAAGTTTCTACGTACTCCTTTGTAATCTTTACTCCTGTACCTCCCCACACCACCTGAGTTATCCCAAAGCAATCATTAATCTTTTTTTGTTACTATGGTCTGCATTTTTCCATTCTAAGGATTGTGCCAAATCCATAGATAAAGTTTGTGAGAACTGACATTCTAATAATATTGAGTGTTATGAACTACAAAGGCAATATATCTCTCCATTTACTTAGGTCATTTTCAATTTCTCTCAGCAGTGTTTTGTACATTTAAGTGTGTAGGTCTTTCACATCATTTATCAAATTATACCCAAGTATTTTGTATTTTCATCATATTGTAAATGGTATTCTTATTTCAATATCTGATTGTTCATTGCTAATATATAGAAATTCTGTTGATTTTTAATATTTACTTTGTATTCTACAACCATACTAAACTCATATATTAGCTCTAATATTTCTTTTTTGCAAATCCCAGGGGATTTTACTTCTTCCTCCCCAGTCTGCATGCTTTGTTGTTATTATTTGTGTGTTTTATTCCACTGCACTGGGTAGAACCTCAGTACAATGTTGAATGAAAGTGCTGAGAGTCGATATTCTTATCTTATTCCTGATCCTAGGGGGAAAGTATTCAGTCATTTACCATTAAATTTGATATTAGCTATAGGCTCTTGTTAAATGTTTTTTATCCAGTCGAGGAAGTTTTCATCTCTTCTATGCCAAGAGTTTTTATCAAAATGGATAGACTTTATCAAAAGCTTTTTTTCGTTTCTTGAAATGATCAAATGACTTTTCACTTTTAGTCTGATAATGTCATAAATTATATTATTTTTATTTTAAATTTTCAACAAATGCTGCATTCCTGGGAAATTATCCATTGTATCTAGTGTTGGATTCTATGTTCATGAGGGATAATGGTATGTAGCTTTCTTTTCTTGTATCGCCTTTTGTCCAGTTTTGATATATGAGCAATGCTGGCCTCATAGAATGAACTAATTCCTTCCTCTTAAATTTTCTGGAAGAGTTCTTATGAGATTTTTATTTTTTTTTTTACTAAATATTTGGTAGAAATCACCAGCAAACCATATAGTCTTGGAGATTTTGTGTATGTGTGTGGGAGGAAATCTTAAACTATAATTTCAATTTCTTAATAGATATAGGATTATTTGATCTTCTTTCTATTTCTTCTTGAGTAAGTTTTGGTATCTTTAAAGGAATCAATAAGTTTTATCTAAGTGTTTGAATATATTGGTGTAAAGCTGTTTGGAATATTCCCTTATTATCATTTTAATAGCCTTGGGATCTATAGTGACAACACTTCTCTCATTTCTGATATTGGTAATTTGTGTCTTTTTTATTTATGATTAGTCTGACTAAATGTTTACCAGTAGTATTGATTTTATCAAAGAACTAGTACTAGGCTTCATTGATTTTTTTCCATTGTTTTTCTCTTTTCTATTTCATTGATTTCCACTCTCATCTTTATTATTTCCTTTCTCTGTTCACTTAGAGTTTAATTTGCTCTCATTTTACTAGTTTCTGATGGTAGAAAGTAAAGTCTTATCTTCTCCTTCTGGGACTCCAGTGATACAAATATTAGATCTTTGCTTATAGTCCCACACATCATTTTTTCAGTCTATTTGCACAGGACTTCTACTTCTGAAAAAGATAGAGTAGACACACTTTGTCCTATCCCTCCCACTAAGGACAACTGAAAACTGGGTATAATATAAGCAAACATAAGAAAATTCTAAAAGATGGAGAGAAGAGGCAGACCACTTCAGATTTAAAAGAACAGAATGGCCAGGATAGCAGTGAGTATCCTGCATTTTCTTTTTGACCAGTAAATCCCAAACTGGGTAACAGTAACAGTTTACTGGACCATAGAAAGAGAAAGGAATCTCTTCACCTGAATTGTATGTGCATTTCCACCCGATGGAGCAGTGTCAGAGGAGGCCTGCTGAAACAGAAGATTAATAAGATCTAGAATTTTACAACATAATACAAATAGTACAGGTTTTGATTAAAAAAAAGTCACTTCTCATAAAAATAATTAGGAACATGTCAAACTGAATGAGAAAAGACCATTAACAGATGCCAATATGGAGATGACCATAGGTGTTAGAATTATCTGACAAAGATTTTAAAGCAGCCACTGTAGAGTGCTTCAACAAGCACTTATGAGCACATTTGAAACAAAGGAAAAAATAGAAAGTCTCAGCAAAATTTGAAAGTCTCAGCAAAGATATGGATGATATCAAGAAAAATCAAATGGAAATTTTAGAACTAAAACATACATTAAAAATCTCAATGGATGGGGCTTCCCTGGTGGCGCAGTGGTTGAGAATCTGCCTGCCAATGCAGGGGACACGGGTTCGAGCCCTGGTCTGGGAAGATCCCACATGCCGTGGAGCAACTAGGCCCGTGAGCCACAAGTACTGAGCCTGTGCATCTGGAGCCTGTGCTCTGCAACAAGAGGGGCTGCGATAGTGAGAGGCCCGTGCACCGCAATGAAGAGTGGCCCCCGCTTGCCGCAACTAGAGAAAGCCCTCGCACAGAAATGAAGACCCAACACAGCCAAAAATAAATAAATAAAATAAAAAAAAAAAAATCTCAACGGATGGACTTAAAAGCAGAATAGAGAAAGCAGATGGAAGAATCGACTTAAAGAAAAAACAATAGAAATTACTACATCTGAACAAGAGAGAAGCACTCTATCCGATACATTTTTATCAAGGTACATATATGTCTCTTTTCTCCCAACCTAGTTTATACATTTATTTCTTAACATTAATGCATATGATATTTTAATTTTGGCTATAAGTGCTCATTTCTCCTTAAAACATCTCAAGTGCTATACACCAGATGTGCTGATAGCATGATGAAGACTTTGTAACTATTTGAAAAATCTATGTTAGTATCACAGGTCTTCTGTGCTGTGTTTTGTGACTTGGCCCTAAGGACACTCTAAGTAGAACTCATAAACATACCCCATATTTGAAGGTAATGCAAGTGGACAAAGCTAGTTCCTCAGTCTCAGGATTACTTAGGCCCAGAATCATCAAGTAGAAATTCCAGAGACTCTTTCACATTCTTTATTTTACTCCCTCTTCAAATGTTGCTATGTGGTTGTCTAATAGGTAGCAGGGAATTAAAAGACACTCAGATAGACAAGTGCCAGATTCCCCTTCCTTTATGTCAGTTGCTTTTGGAGGAAGTCCAGGGTGGTAGTGAGGGGAATGAGATTCTGAATCAGACAGCCAGGGTTTAAATTCCACCGCTCTTACTTCCTAAATGTGTGACATTGGACAAGGTACCTAACTACTTGCTTATGACCCAATCTCCCATGTATAAAATTCTAGCACAGTGACTAGACTATTAAATTAGTCATTTAATAAATGTCAACTTCATTTTCTGTTTTATGAAAAAACGAAGAAGAAAAATGTTACAAACTTGAAGAGCCAGAGGAACCTATAAAGCAAAACCAGTTTGAAACCAGGTTAAGACAAAATGCTATAAGGCGACTATTTGCCTAATTTTTCTTTCTTCAAACATGAAATAATACTTTATCATAAAAAATAGGTAGGGTCTTCCAAGACTGTTTTTCTACACCAACACCATGGGACTTTCTGAGGATAACAGTGCATTTTGTTAGAATAACTGAACCCATTAGGAGAGTTTTACCATTTCGTTAGAGTAACTTTCAAAGGGGAAATATACACATTACTATATTGTTAACGAGCGTATGATATACAACAAACTAGAAATATTATGTAGTGCATGCCAATATTAATGTGTGCTTTCTCCTCATTCAGAAACTGAAAAAAGCTTCTTATCCCTTGAGTCCAAAATAATGAGGTGTTTTGTTTCTCTGGACTACCAGAACAATGTGTTATCCCAGTACTGATCACTGATGTGCCCTTTGCACTCTTATTCCATTTTGTCCTGGACGAGAATGGTGGATTATTTGATTTGCTTTTTCATTAGCGCTTAATCTTTTGCATATGTGAATGATTTATGTTATACACAGTCTATATCAAACAATTTCTGAAGGGGCTTTACATCTTTCCCATATGCATAGCAAAATTCTTCCTCTGTAATTTTGTTTAATCAAGGAGTGATTCTCTCTGAATGAGAATCCATTATTTCTGTGTCTGCTTTCCATTCTCCGATTAGCATTCGCTCTGCCCATTTAGCTGTTTTTTCCTAAGACAAATTGGGACAAAATAAATTTCATGTTAGCTTTAAAAGCAGCCATGTCTCATGAGGAATATAGCCAATCATCACTCAGTTATCTCCTCCTTCTCAGCTTTTCTCTGTGCCTCTACTTTATTCTTCTTCGTCGTTCTGCATACCTCAACCTTCAGAGCTCTGTGTTATATGTATAGTTCCTCCATTAATCTATTGAAGTTACCTCTATTACAAGCACTATCTGTACATAAACAATGACTCTGAAGTCACATCTGATCACCTGCCAGTAGTGTTTTATGCCTCTAATACCAGATCAGTGTTGGGGAGGGAAAACTTTTTTTCTACCCTCTTAGATTCTATTCCAGGAACCATGCAAATTAAACTAACAAAAGACAGATTAACAGGAGAAAGGGTACACAATCTGTTAATACCTATGTGCATGGCATTTTAAAAGAAAAGAAATGCAACTCAAAGAAGTGGTTAGATTCAAGGATTATATACCTTTTTAAAAAAGGAAAGAGAGGTTGAGTTTCAAAGGAGGATAAATTGTCAGGAAATGACTAGAAAGTATGGGGGGAGGTGTCTAATGGAAGATAGGGCTATTTTACTATGTTCTGTTTATGCAAACTCATCTTGGTGTTCACTCCCTGTCTCCCAAGATAAGAGTCACTCTTCTCTCCCTGGTACAAGGCAGGGTACCTTCTTCAAAAGGAAATTTGTGCCCTGCTTTTAGGCAGATAAGGGGAAGAGCAGAGACCTATTCCTACATCTTTTGATTTTAAATTGCCTTCAGCTCAAAATCATTTTTATGCCAAAGTGGCATATTTTGGGGTGGCATATTCTGATCTCTTCATCAGTCATGGAAAATTCCCCAAAATTCCAGTGTGAAACGAAACTCAATAGCTAAGGAACTTTGTTCCCTGTAGTTTGGTGGGACTGTTAATAACCAAGGTACTCCATTGCTGCTGAGGAATGGAAACTTTGTTTTGATTCAGTTAAACATGCCTTAAACGTTGCAGACACAGTTACCTAAGACTGAAGGCTACTGAATTACAAATTTTATGCCAGGAATATGCACATGCAATTTGGTTAAGGAGACTCCTATCTCTTTCTATGATCCAGGTTAACTGTTGTTATTCAGAAAGCAACAGGTTTGTAGTCCTGAAATGACCCGTTCATTCAGAAAGAGTAGAAGACACGAGATAATATTTCATTGCAAGTAATAGTCTACATTCACTATTTGTTCCTGCCTGAATTACTTTCCAGGTCTAGCAGTGCTTTAACCTTTCTGTTGCACAAATTAGTTTTAAAAAGTCCCTCATCTTACTCTGGAGAGGAGTAAAAAATGACCTTAATTGTGATCTCCCTGTATTTATAATACCTTTAATTTCAAATACAAGATCCTGAAGCCTACTGATAATGTGAAAAGGTTGCATACTGTCTTGTAAGCAAGATTTCTTCCTTTATGTCCTGATTATACTGGAATATGATCATTTGAACAGAGTGTTCTTGTAAAGGGAAGATGAACTGATGAGGAAGAATTTAAAAAACACTACTATTAAATTAACCAGGATAAATTAAAGATCATTAAACTCTGTAAGGTACTTTAAAAAAAAAGACAAATCAAACAATAACTTTAGAAAAATAGTTACTTGAAAAGGCAGGTTTTTGATGACAGCTTATGAAAAATTAAATCAAATACTCCACCAGTACTGTGGGCATTAATGCATTATGAAGGAATCCCTTTTGTTCTGACAGTTGAAATAAGAACTATTTCTTTTGTCTTGCCCTCTGCATCGTTGCCTAGAAACCCAGTTTCCTAGAGGCATTTGCCCATCAAAGTGCAGCTAAGGTAATGTATTTGGTTTTCAGATGGAGATGACTAGAAAGAAGTGGAGTGAGGGGAGGTTAAACAAAATGACTTTTTTGTTTGTGTGTAGGTAGAGCCTAAAATCCTCACAATACCTGAGTACAAATACAGAAAAATTGAGTAGAATTACAAAGAGAAGGATAAAGCTATAAGGTAATTTCTTTTTCAAGGGAACAAAAATATAGGCTTCTCAGTAATTAAAATTGTTAAGGAACCGTATGTAGATGCTTATTATCTGCACAGGAAAACAATTAGCAACTGACTATGTGCCAAACACTTTCCCTTTGAATGTTCCAAGATTGCCCCAGATTGGTTCAGATTGGCCAACTATATTGCTAATCCAATTGCTTTGTGGAGTCACAGCAAAGACACCCAAAGAGTCTGGACAAATGATGAGGTTGTGTTTCTATGTGGATTATCTTATATTGTTTTCTGCTGCATTTGGCTTTTATGTAGTTTTATCTTCTTTCCAATAATATAGAATTACTAATGAAGCACCGTGAAAATAAAATTATAACTACAAATTCCGCTGCCTAGGATTTCCAAATAGAAAAAAAAGTAAATGCCTACAATAATATTTCACCACATACATACATAATATTGTGTTCACTTCCTGTATTCATCCCCCATCAGAATTTTAGGCCATAAATAGCATTTCAAAAAAAATTTAGAGGATCAGACAATGGCTGCCACTGTCAAAACCCAAAAAGGTATATACTCTCTCATTTGGTCCCATTATGCTTGAAAAAATATTGTGAGTGGTTAATCAATCTTGGTTTTCTCTTCAGAAAGCAGAAGTTGCCTACTTCTTCCAACTACTGCTCCCCTGCTTTACTCTTGAGGGCTCTTGCTATTACTGGCAACCAAAACCATAATGACCAAAAGAATATTGCATCTTGTAACTGCCCTCAAAGTTTGGAGAAGGAGATGGTTTTTACTTCTAACAAATGGTATGTATTAAGATCCAAGTGGGCCATTAGTAGTGACTGAACATCCAGATGACTTCTGAGAGTTACCTAAAGTCTCTCCCTGTGAAAGTGTTTCTATGGGGCATTTCTCTGTATGCCATCCATGCACAGCAGAACTTCTAACTTCTCTTAAAATATTCCTTGTGTTGAATCCAACTGTATTTATCACAGTAACTCTGACATGACTTCACTGTAACATTTTTAATGAGTGCTGCAGTAAATGGGTTGCTGCTGTCTTCTGTTCATTGTTATGGACTTGTAGGGATAATCACTTGGGATTCGGTGTTGTAATTCATACCAGCGCTAGAGAACAACTGTGAACAGGCAAGATGAGTTCACTTTACATGGACAATCATCTGTCATCCTTCACATAGAACTCTTTTATTTTGTAATATTAAGGCCGAGCTATTGGCCATTATTAGATATATAAATCAGTACATACTGTATAAACACAGGCAACTCAGACGACATTTCTCAGGTACAGAGATGGAATCTGTAGATCAAACAATAATAGGCTAATAGTCAAACAGGATTTTTTACTGCAGAATGGGAACTGTTCATTATGATTAACACAGTGCCAGGCACTTAATTGTTAATTATTTTAAATAAACGAATGAACTGAATTTATGGGGAGAGTTTGAAGCAAGATACAAATGAAACAGCCTGTTGAGTGATAGGAAAATCAAAAGTATGATTTAATGTGGTAGGATTAAATAGTGTATAATGTCAAATATTAAATAATATTATTGTGATTTATTATCAGTTTCCTTCGGTTCTGCCATTTGGCCCAAAGCACACACTCAAATTGAACTTGCTATATAATGGCAGGTGAATAGGACACAGATGATTGGCTTCTTTGGGAGCCGTCTTAATCTTATTTTACCAAGTTGAAAAGACAATAGTGAGTAATCACATACTGGTAAGGGCCAAAATAGATGGACTCTGAAAAATGGGGATGCATTTCTACTGATAGATAGCACATATAAAGAAAGATGTATATCTTTGCCTGCATGACCTAACCAGGGTTAGCTTGTTTAGCTATTAATTCCCTTGTTCAAGTTATTACTATGTGCTACCTCAGAAAGACAAATTTATTTATTTTTTTGGTCTTTGTTGTGAATGTGTAAGTGAGATTATCACACTCAAATTAAGTTTAATAGGTTATTCGTGCCTAACTAATGAATAAACTGAATTTTGTCTTTGGCCTTTGCCTGCAAAGAAAAACAAAACCAAAAACAAAACCAAAAACAAAACAACAACAAAAATAGCTCACTTGCACCCTGGATCAAATATCCTCTTTATTTTATTATTCTCTGCAGGTTGGGATTGCAGTGAGCCAAGACATAGCAGTGCTGTGTTGAAGTTGTTTGTCTTTTAAGGTTCAGTGAAAACCCTGTGAAGTTCTGACCTTTCCTACAGATAGGATGTGTTTGGGGCTGTTTCAGTATTTGCTTTGTGTTCCTCAGGATCCTATTATAAATGGTTGAGTAAATCCCCAAACCCTCAACTTCATGACATAAAAAGAAAATTATTTTCAAAATAATAATTCCCAAGGTAAATATGAGAACACACACACACACACATTTTAGCAAACTAGTCAAGAAAAGTAGTTGGATTTAAATACTTTTTTTTTTTTAACAATCTAGAGTTTAAACATTTCTGTTGCCAGTGCTAATGGTCAAGTACAATGTACACCTGTGTCTTTTCTGTGAGCACTCAGTGAGGAAGCAGTACTAAAAACTGCATTTTCTACTTTTTTTTTTCATTTTTTTAGTGACTAAACTTATTAAGTGTTTGGATGGACTATTACTATGAATATTAATTGATAAATAATAAAGACAAGGAGAATTTTCAATCATTGATCATACAGCTGGTCAAGCGTAGCAGGAAAAGTGGGGACTCTGGAGTCAGAAAGACCTAGACTTTGCAAAGAGATCAGTTAGTTGATGTGTGAGTTTGGCCAATATATGTAACCTTTGTGAGACTCAGCCTCCTCGAATGTAAAATGTACATAATAATACCTCGTAAAGTTTTCAAATAAGCACATGTTTAAGTGCCTAGCACAAGATAAGAACTCAAAAAATGGTATCTATTTCAATATTAAAATAGACAAAACTAAACTCTATGATATATATTATTGTGTTGTAAACACTTTGACACTACTTACAATATTCTTCTCATGCCTTTATATTTTTCTGTTTTTGTGTAATTTATTTTTATTTACACACTTCTGTAACTATCAGGAGGTTATTGCTCAGACCAAATATACCAATGAATACCTAATGGCCAAATACAACTGTCAGTTTTCAATGCTCATCTAACCTAGGCTCTCTGTAGTAATTAGCACTTGTGACTTTTTCTCTTTACTTGTCTCCTCCCCTGGAGTATGTGGCGGAATGTATTTTCCAAAGATTGTTGCAACAATAGCTCCCATTCCTCATGCCTTTTTTACACTATGACTTTATGTTTGTTCCATGGAGAGGTGGTATCTATATCCCTACCCTTGAAATGAGGAGGGCCGTTGTGATTCTTTTGACCAATAGAGTACAGCGACAGTATGCTATGTGATTTCTAAGGTGATATAGCTTCCACCTTGCCCTATGGAATAAGTAATCTTAAAGCTATCAGGCAAGAATTATGCCATCACTTATCCTGAACTGCCATGTTATGCAAAAGCTCAAACTAGCTCTTTGCAGAAGCTCTGCTGAAAGGACCTGAGAATAGTTGAAAAGAGAGACTCAACTAGCCCCAGTTACTTCAATTCCCAGCTGTGCTCGCTCCAGCTGCTGTCTGACTGCAACCTCATGAGAGATGCCAAACCAGAACTACACTGCTCATCCTTTCCTGAATTTCTGAATCACAAAAACTGTAAGAGATAGTAAAATAATTTTGTTGCTTTAAACCACTGAGTTTGGGTTGGATGCAGAAATGTATAACCAGAACAGACTGTTTGCTATAAGAGCTCTTGGTCTTCCCCTGTGTCTCTGGCATTCCTTCTCCACCATCATCACAAGTTCCTGTTTCCTCCTGCTGCCCTTTAAATATTGACACCCATTCTGGTTTTATTCACAGCCTTTATCTCTCTGCTTTCTACGTGTTCTTCTACAGATATTTCATTTGTTGTCATGACTGCAAGTATCCCCTAAATTTTACTGAGTAACATACAAGGAGGAAAAAGAATAGATAGAAAAATTATTTGAATAAATCATAGTGGAAAATTTTTCAACTCTGATGAAATCTATAAGGCTACAGATCCATGAAGCTCAATAACATGAAACAAAGAAACACAAATAAAAGTCTACCGAAGAACAACATAGTAAAATTTGGTAAAATCAGTGTTAAAAAGAAAATCTTAAAAGTAGCCACAGACAAAAAGACACCTTATATACAGAGGAATAAAAGTAAGTGTGACAGCATATTTCTCATTGGAAACAATGCAACTGAGAGGCTAGCCCCAACTTTAAAGGATGGAAAGAAAATAACCTGTCAGCTTAGATTCTCCACCCAGTGAAAAAGTCTTTCAAAATTGATGGCAAATTAAGATTTTGTTTAAGAAATGTGAAAGCTAAAAGAGTTAATCACTTAGTATATCTGGACTGCAAAAAATATTAAAGGAAGTACTTCAGGCCAAATTAAAATTATTACAGATTGAATCTGGATCTACACAAAGGACTGAAAAAACACCAGAAGTGGTAACTACGTGGCTAGTTATGTTTTTCTTATTTTTCAAATCTCTTTAAAAGATTATTAACTATTTAAAGCATAAATGATAACAATATATTGTGGACTTTATAGCATATTTGAAGTAAAATGTATGACAACTATCATACAAAGCCTGGAAGTTTCCCCAATATAATGTACAGTTCTTATAGCATGTATGAATTATTGTGATATTACTTGAAGATAGAATGTGATAAGTTAAAGATGCATACTATAAACCCTAAAGCAAGCTGTAGTGTCTATTAATATCTGCCAAAGTATATTTTAGAGCAAAAAATAGTATTACCAGGGATAAAGAGGGATATTTTATATTAATAAGGGGAGGTCAATTCATTAAGAGAATCTAAAAATCATGAATGTTTATAGATCAATAACAAAACTTAAAAATGTGTAAAGCAAAAACCAGTTGAACTGAAAGGATAAAAATACAGATCCACAAATATAGTAAGACTTCAGCACCTACCCCTCAATAAAATGAAAATCAATAATGTTACAGAAGACTTGAAAAACCCTACCAAACTTTTCACCTAATTGATATGTTTGTACTATACCAATCAGCAATAGGACGATACAAATTATTTCTAGGTACACATAGAGTGTTTATCAAGACAGACCACCTTAATAAATTTGAGAGCATTCAAATCATATAAAATGTATTCTCAGGATCCTATCATAAGGTTCCTGAATATAATGGAATTAAATTAGATAAAATATCAGAAAGGTATTTGGAAAAACTTCGAATATTTGAAACCAAAATAACATACTTCAGGAATAGATAAAGGTTATCTGTTAAAAAAACAAAAATACTACAGCTAACAGTACATTTATTGTGAAAGACTAATTGCTTTGTCACTAAGATCAAGCACAAGGCACAGATATCTGGTCTTACCACATCTAGTCAATATGGTACTAGAAGTTCTGAACAATGCAGTCTGTATCTACATAAAGGATTGAAGAGCACCAGAAATGATAACTATAGTAGGCAAGAGTTTTTAAAAATCCAATTGGAGAGAAAGCAGTAAAACTATGTGTACTTGCACATAACATATCTCCTGTGTAGAAAATCTGTGGAATATACAAAAAGCTGATAGAACTAATAAGTGTGGTTAGCTAGGTTATAGAATGTAAGAGTGATATATGTAATCAAGTCAAGTGTATTTTGCATACTAGGAACAAACAACCAGGAAATGAAATTTTAAAAACAATATCATTTAAAAAACTGAAAATATGAAATCATCTCACAAATATGTTAAATATTTGTACCCTGAAAAAACAAACTATTGCTGAGAGAAATTAAAGAGAACTAAGTAGATGGAGAGATATATAATGTTCATGATCCAAAAGACACAATATTTTAAAAATGTCAGTTCTCCCAGTTTTATCTATACATACAACTCAACCCTGATCAAAAGCTCAGCAGGCTTTTTTTTTTTTTAAACTGAGAAACTGCTCCTAAAATGTATATGGAAATGCAAAGGACCTAGAATAAACACAACCATTTTGAGAATAAAATTGGGAGACTTACACTACTGGACTTCAACCCTCATTATGAAGCTACAGTAATCAAAAGGAGTGTAGTAGGCTGTAAAATGTATATGGAAATGCAAAGGACTTATAATAAACACAGCAATTTTGAGAATAATAAAGTTGGAAGACTTACACTACTAGACTTCAAGCCTCATTATGAAGCTACAGGACTCAAAAGGAGTGTGGTAGGCATCAAAATAAACAAACAGATCATTGAACAGAATAGAGGATCCAGAATAGACCCAAACATATATGGTCAAAATTTATTTAAACATGTATAGGCAATTCAGTGGAGAAGAGATTGCCTTTTCAATAAATAGTTCTGGAATAACTGATATTTATATACAAAAAATAAACCCACTTCAATCTATACCTCATGCTAGATATAAGAAATTATTTTAAAATGGATCATAGACCTAATTATAAAAGCTAAAACTACGAAACTTCTAGAACAAAAAATGAGGGAAACGTCTTTGTGATGTTAAATTAGGAAAAATTTTTGATGACATTGAAAGCGTGATTCACACACAAAAATTGATAAATCTGACCATATTGATACTAAAACTTAAGAAGATACTGTTAAAAGAATGGAAATATGGCCCACAGAATGGGAGAAAATATTTGCCAATCATATGTCTGATAAATGACTTGTATCCAGAGTAAATGAAGAACTCTCAAAATTCAAGAATTAAAGAAAAATAAAATTAAAAAAAAAACATGGATAAGAGATTTGAACAGACTGACTGCCAAAGAAGGTATACAGATGAAAAGTAAGCACCCCAATTAGTCATTAGGAAAATGCAACTTAAAACCACAATGAGATACCAATACACATGGCTGAAATGGAAAAAAAAAAAAAAAAAAATGACCACACCAAGTGTTAACAAGGATGTAGAGGAAGTGAGACTATCATACACTTCTGGTAAGACTATAGAATGTTACAATCATTTCAGAAAACAATTCATTAGTTTCTTTAAAGGTTAAGTATACATCTGTTATAACACAACTGTTCCACTCCTAGATATTTACCCAAATGATGTAAAGTCTATGTCGATGCAAATAATTGTACATGAATGTTCATAGCACTTTATTTCTAATAACCAAATATGGAAAATGAACAAAAAGTCCATCAACAGATGAATGGGTAAACCAATTGTGGTATATCCATACAATAGAATACTATTTAACAATAAAAAGAATAAATGATTGATGTATACAACAATATGGATAAATCCTAAAATAATTATCCTGAGTGAAGTAAGCCAGGAAAAAATTGAGTGCACATTGCATGACTTCATTCGTACAATATTCCAGAAAATTCAAACCAATCTATAATGACAGAAAGCAAACTAGTGGTTGCCTGGAGGCATGGATATTGAAGGATTCCAGAGGGGTTACAAAGGATTACAAGTAACCTTTTGGGGGTGATAGATATATTCATTATCTTGATGATAGTGATGATTTCACACATGTACACGTATGCCAAAATTTATCGAATTATCACTTTAAATATGAGCAGTATTGTATGTCAGTTGTGCCTAGGTAAATCTGGTTTAAAAACTAAAACCAAAACTTATAGGAGAATCACATTCTGTTACACCTTAACTAGGTGATTTTTCAGCAATTTATTTAATCTATGCCCCTCTGTTTCCTTACCTGTAAATTTGGATAATTATAGTGTCAACTATGTAGCTTGTTGTTGTTGTATGCTTTAGTGTTTGTTAAATGAACTGATCTCTGTAAACCTCTTAGGGTGGCTGGAACACAATATGAGAATTAGTTATTAACTATGCTTATTTTGTAGGAAGATGCAGCAGGTTCCTCACAGCTCATGGACAACATCTTTCCCTGATTTAATGGAAGTCTATTCCTTCCTCCATTCCCATGGAACAAAGCCTAGCTACATGCTTGCAATTTAAGAATGTATTCAGAATTGCATTTTATTTAGGTTTTACTTCAAGAGAATAGAATGCTAAAGGCATATTTTTCTAACCCTTCTATGGACATTTTCCATATTTTCTCATTTACTTTCTTCTAGATTCTATGCCAGTATAGTATGCTTTAGCTCAACAGAATTCCTCTCTGTTTCCCTATAAATAATGGATCCAGCAGTTTTTCCATTGCTTAGTTATTATTCAGCAATTTTATTATTTTTAAGAATCCTTCATTCTGGAATTCCTTCTACTCGTATCATTTCCTAAGTACCATAAACTAAGTTTGTAAACATAAATTTCCATGGTCAGTACATCTTACAAAACAGGAAATACCATCAAAGAGCTGAAGACATGTTTCAACCCAACCCCAGATTGCTGACAATAACAAGGATTCTTCCATACTATCTACAAGTTTTTATTAACAGTGTCGCTGGACTGAGATGCCATATCTAAGAGACCGAACTAAGTATGCTTGGTTTTTTTATTTAGTTGAGCTGAAAGCAGCTGCATTTCTGTTTGAATTGCTCCCTGAGCTCTCCTGCAAATATATAAGAGGATGTTATAAATAAGTTAGGAGTTGATGATTCTCATTTGTCAGTGAGGGCAGCCTAAGTGAAAGCTGCAGCAGGGAAGAAGAGAGGCAAAATATTAGGAAATCCTTCATAATTGTAGAGTGAGTTAATCATTCAGAGGATATTCTCAGGGAACCTGAGGAAATACTTAAGGCTAGGAGTAATATATTTTCTTTGGGAGAGATAGAAAGAAGGAGATACATCTTTTCCAAGATTAGGTACAGGATGTTATAACTTGAATCTCTGGTATTACTAAATCAATGTTAACCCTAAATGACACTTCACATCTGTGAGTGTGCGTGTGTGTGCCCATGTGCCGATGTGGGGTTGTACATTACACACCAGGAGTGGAGACTGCATAGCATGCAAGGCTTTTACTATCCAGCCCTTACCCACCTGTTCTCCCAGAACATGACTCCAACTTACCATGCTCTGTACCCCTCAGAAGCCCTTCAGTTTCAGCAGAACCAGCTACTTTTGTGTTTCCTAAACATGGACTTTTGACATCCATCTTGTTCTCCTGCATGTGAACTCATATTCTTTCTTTTTGAATTTCCATTCTTTCTTTAATCATCAGTTCCAGTGTTGCATTATCTGTGGTATCTTCTCCACTCTCTCTAGGCTGACATGGGAACTCCCTCCTCTGTGTTCCCATAGCGCTTTATGCATACTTCTCTTGTGGCCAGCTATTCACCAGAATCACTGGGGTTGGCTCTTTCCAGAAGGAAACTGTTGAAGACCTGGGTCACATTTTATTTTTCTTTTTATCGTTGGGGCTAAGCCAGTATTTGGCACTGTTGTTGGTGTTCTTTATAAGCTTGTGGGATGAATGACTAAATAAATAAATGAACAACCCTGGGACCTCAAAAGGCAGAAAACAAGGGCAGTAGTACTCCAGGGGACTTTAATGAACTGGTGCCGGCACTGGGGACACAGACGTCGGTTTACTATGTTGGTCTCTTGCAGCTACTACTGCCGTTGCTGCCAGGGCTCCTCATGTCCCTCAGCCAGTCCTGAATTACTGGGGAATCTTTGCAATCATTTGAATAGGTTTTTCAAAAAGTACTTGATGTTAGAAAGAATCAGCGGCAGGAATTAAACTAAAATAAGGTGATTTGCATGGTCGAAGAGACATTAAAATCAAGTAGATGAAATCAGGAAATGAAAAATTCAAGGGTGTAATAACCTATAATGGAAAAGAATCTGAAAAAGAATCTATGTATGTATATATACATGTATATGTGTAACTGAATCACTTTGCGGTACACCTGAAACTAACACAACATTGTAAATCAACTATATTTCCATAAAAAACAAGTTATATAAATTCAAGGGGAAAATGTAAAAAAAACGAAAAGACTATGCAATGAAGACAAATATTTTAATATTTTGAAAATCTTTAGATAAAATATATAATGTAAGTTACCAAGTTCAATTATTTTTAAGGCAGATGAACTATTGGAATAATTCTTTGATGAAATTTACAATATAGAGAATTGATCCATTCTGGTGACAAAAACAAAAAAACAAAAAAAAACTTCTTTTATGCTATAATATTCCAGAAAATAGTCCAGGTTATTTTGAAAAAAAAAAAAGTTTCTCTGGAAATATATGAGTCATAGACTCATTCTCACTTGGTGTGTGTGATCACATGTTCCCAGTATCTATCACTGTATAACAAACTATCCCTAAATTCCGTAATTTAGTGACTAAAAACAACCATTTTATCATTATCTCTTATGGAGGTTGACTGGGCTCAGGTAGGCTTTTCTCACTTGGATCTTTCATGTGGTTGCAGTCAGAGGGTGGCTCAGGTTACAGTCTTGTAAGATACATTCAAACCTGGCACTTCAGTTCAGAGCGGAAAAAACTTGGTCCTTCTGTATCTCTTTGTGATATCTCCATGTACTTTATCCAACATGGCAGCCTCAGATGACAGTCTTACTTGGTGGCTCAGAGCTCCAAAGCTGTGTCCCAAAGAAAGGTGGAGGCCCATTTCCTTCATGACTTCAGAAGTGATGCAGCGTCACTTTCAACACATCTATTGATCAAGACCATCACAACTCTCTCAGGTTCAAGGGGAAATGACAGACTCTTCCTCTTGATGGGCGAACATTTTAAACCATCATACACATTTTCAAGTACAGATCAAAACACCCACACACACACAGTTCCTTTCAAGCTTTCAGCTACTGGGTGTCATGAATTTTCAGTATGATTCAGACATGCTTTTGGAACTGCTCATGTCTCGCTAATATGCATGACCTCCATAGGTGTTTAAATGGAATTTTATCAGGTGAAAATGGCAATAAGTTAGAATGAGATAATAACTTCTTTATTGCCTATTTTTAGAAATACTAATTTGTAGAGAGATTTTATAAAGTGCAGATGATTACAATAGGATTGAGATACTCACTCTGACATTCTATCACAGGCAAAGTTTGCTTGGGAAACAGGAACCGCCAACTGTTTTTCATCCAGGGGCTTGTTTGACAGGATAACTGATTTTTTCTGGTCCCTGCTCTCTATTTACTCACTGCAATATCTCTGACCAGATTCCCACATGTAGATTTTATATTTATGCCTTATTTTCAGCTCTCTTCAGAAAAATGACTGGAGCTTCTATCACTCCACTGCAAATCAAAATAAAACCATGAAAGCCAAAGCAGTCACCAGGATTACTTTATTTTAAAACATTTAAAAAACCAATTCCTTACTATTCATTGAGACCCCTACAGATGCCCTATGGCAGTGTTGTCAATCTTTTTTCCCCCGTGTTTGTCCCCTAAGGATTCCCTCTTCTACGAAGTTTAATACCACAAATATATCTGTTTATATCATATTTATATCTATGCTTTATACATAAAAATAGTAAGATTTTTTTCACCCCCCCAAGAACTAATTTTTCCTCTTTGGGGGTGAGATCATCTCTGGTGAAATGCATGCCCTATAGGTATATATTTAATCTAATGATTTAATTAATTAAAACAACAAATTAGAGATACCATTGCAGTCTGGGAGGTGCACATTTACATATGGGCATCTTCAAAGTATTTAAATCCAACACATCTATATAATTGAGTTCATGTATCTAAATATCTACGTGTAACAAGCTAGAGATAGTTCTACTGCCAACCAAAGAAAACTAGAGAAAAGGGTCAATTTACATAGTTTAGACACTGATGTTTATCAGTGAAGGTCAGAATCAATGTTCAGAAAGTGGACTTTGAGAGAGGTGAGAAAGAAAAGCCATTGTTTGGCCGTAGAAGACACAAACTCCTGTAAACTCCCTTCTTAACCTGAATAGTCATCTTTGAGAAGAGCACATTTCAAAAGGAGATCTAATAGGCTTAACAACTTTGCACATGCTTTGAATGTTAAAATGGTGTATTTATTGCCATGATTCAGATACAACCATGCTATAGTCATGTGGAGCTACGTTCCAGGTTAGACGATCAAATAGTTTTCAAGTCAGAATGTTCATGACGTACCACTAGCAGTGAAGGAGAGTTTAATCTAGGCTTTCCCTCTCATGCAAGGAATGTGAGTTCTGGCCTGTGATTGTCAAACCACTTGTGTAGTGTTTTCTGTCTCATTACTAGGGCGTTCAGATGTGTGATATTATAGATCCTCACTGTATAAATACAAACCTGTTCGATCATAGGTTGTGTTGAGCATTTTTGGAGGGCTCTATTTAAAATTATAAAGTTTGAGTGAACCATTGACTAGAGAAAGGCTTGTGTTTAGATTAAAATGCAGGTGAAATAAACTGACTAGACTTCCAACGTCTATGGCCACCACTAGGAGAGTCACTGGTCCTTTTGGTGGAAACACTGCATTCTCTCCCCCAATTGGACTTACAATCACTCCTTCTGTGAGGTCTCTCCTGACCCCTCCCTCCTTCATCCCAACAATTGACCTCTCCCTCCTGTGTCTCAAATATACCAGTGTGCCCTTTGCATGCGGCTACTCTAGGTACCATCTTCCTTGTAGATTCGCCTTCCTGGCTCCCCAGTGAAATGGAACCCCCAAAGAGTCAGGCATCTCAGTTGTTTTGTATCCCTATTTGGCAGCAGAGTGATGCACTTGTAAAATCTTTTTGAAGAAAGGAAGGCACGCTGGCAGGTTGTTCTCAATTAGTTTACCGGATTTTCTTCGCAGCAAACCTGGTAAGGCCTCAATGTCAGCTCCTGACACTGACCTTCTCACTCTGAAGACTCCAGCACTGGAATTACGTGGTAGCAGCATTAAACTGGACTGGACCACTTTTCCCTGCTTGTTAGAACAAAGGCATAATTATGTTCCATAACTCTCCTCGTCTTTGTCATGCAGAAAACTCTGGAGGAGAAAAAGCTGATGGGGTGTCTGTCAAAGGAGAGAGAATTTGTATTTAGTTGAGTCGCGATTGTATATTTATGGTTGAATTAATGCCTTTGGAGGGACAGTCCTCTTCAGCTACGGGATAGAAGTTGTCTCATTTTCTCTTACCAGCCCTTATGACTTCATATAGAATTCCAGAATTCTGATAAACTGTCACGTGGAAAAATGATAAAGTGATTTATGCTCAATTTTGCTGGAAGGGAAAAATGCAAGGCTGTCAGTCTGGGTCTTGAGAACAAATGAGTTGCAGTTCATGAGGCAGCTCAGGAAGGCTATCATTTCCCATCCGCTCCCATCACTGACAGCCAGGATTTACTAGCTGGAGAATGGGAAGGGGGCTGAGATTTGGTGCCAGGTGAATCGGCACTATTCTATCAACCCAGCTCATACAGACATGAGGCTACCATGAATATTTGATGGTAGTGTCTTCCCAGAAATGCCTGTGAAACACAGCATTACTTTTCTTCCATATGCTAGGAGCCTGTCCACTCTATCCACGTGCATCTTTATGAAAAATGACCACTTGTAAACTACAAAGGCATTTGGGATTGTTTGTTTTTGCTGCTCCAGCTGGTGGCGTTTTCCTCTTGGCAGTCTGTGCAGGCAGTACACTAATTCATTGTCTTCCGGCCTCCTAGGATGAAGTGAAAAATCCCTCATCTACCGAGATGCTATATACATTACATCTGTCATTATCCATCTGACACAGTGGCAGTGAGCGGACAGCCTTCAAGTCCCCTATGTGCTCAGAGAAAACAGACTTTGATCTATGGCATTTGCTGTGTTCTCCAGGAAAACAAAAGGTGGAGAGGTGGAGGTGGATTTAGATTAGGCCTAAAAATAGTTCCTGTTGATTTTCTTTGAAGTTGAAATACATAACTTTGTAAATTCTAAACTGTTATAGGCCTCTTTTCCTGAGACATTTGGTTTCAGTGGGAGGCAGCCCTACCTCAGCATCTCATATGGGTCTGGTTATTTTTAAAAGAAAGCACATTAAACTTTGCTCTCTGGAGCTAGGAAAATGTATTTCTAAAATCTCTAGGGGGAAGTTTAGTGTTTATTTTGCTTTCAAAATCATCTCTAGATGATTTCAAATAAGCCTTATATATTTCATCATTTCCCCAATTGTAAACTTTAGTATACTAGTTCAAAAAGATAACGATAAGTGTTTTGTGAACATATGGGAAATTTGGGCATACAGTAAAGGGGAAATTTTTGAGCTGCTAGATATTTTGTTTGCTTTCTCCTGGCACCACCTAGGCAGATTGCGTCATTGCATCATGAAACTTTAACTTCTTTTAAGAAATTAAACATTCAGTCTACTGAAATATCGAACAGAAATATGTTCCCCTCTGTGAATATGATGCCAGCTGCTGACCACCAGTCATTTCTGCACTGTGAGTGCATTAATCTATTAGCAGGATAGGTTTGAGGCTGCCAGAGCCAGGCACTTACATGGGGCAATGTTGTAAGTCTGTGAGATGGCATATAGAGTCAAATGTGCAAAGGAAGGGCAGAAAACTTGAAGCTAAGGAAATAAGAATTTTGAGTTTTAACGTGTGTGTTCATTCATTCAACAAATATTTATTCAGCAACTATTATATATTACAGGGACTGTTCTTGCTACTCTGAATAGAGTTTTGAGTTTTATAGCTTGTAAGTTAATCGGGAGAGACAGAAATAAAACCAAATTATCAGGAAAAGTTTTAGAAACTCACAAATACCCTGAGACAACTAATCAGAGTGACTAGCTATTGATTTCAGTTTGGGAGTCAAGGACGTTTCTCTGAGGCAATGACTGTTAAACTGAAATCTGAAGGACTAGAAAGAATATAGCATCCAAAAGTCTCCAGAAGGAGCATTCCCAGAGGAGGAAATAGCTAGTACAGTAGCCCTAGGATAGGAACTGATTAATATGTTTGAGAAATCAAAAGAAAGCCCGAGGTCAGACCATAGAGGTCTTGGTAAGCCATTAAGTTGGTCTTAATGAGCGGAAGACCTCAAGTTCTCTTTCTGACCCCTGAGAGCCAGATACATTTAATAAGGAAAAGGAATGTTTTGTTGATGAGTACTCTAAACAACAATGAAAGCTGATGTTAAATGAGGGTTTATTCTGTATCAAATGTGGTTCTAAGTGCTTTATATATACATTAAATATTTTAATCCTCATAACAGCTCTATGATTGTCAGTATTTTTATTAACCCTCTTACTACGTAGGAGGAAACAGAATCACGGAGAGTTTAAATGTACTTTCCACAGGCTCACAGTAAGTAAACGGCTGAGTTGAGATTTGAACCCCAGTGGTTTGGCTCCAGAGCCTATGTCCTTATTGGAAGACTTGTCACAGACTTAGAGGAAGGCTTTCCTGGATGCTTTTTTCTGAACTGCATGTGAATGTACAACTTTTGCCACTGAGATCAAACAGTAACAAAGGGTTATGTTTTTCTCAAATGCTTCTTTCATAGGTTTAATGAATCTTTTATATTAAAAAGTTTCAAAGCCTAACATTCTTTAATCCAGAGAGACCCAGTTGGAAATCTGATCTTCAGAAATACAAACTATAAAATAAAAACACTAGATTACATATGAGTAGTTTCTTTATAACTCTTGAATTTAAAATCCCCAATGTAAAGTTCTCAAGGAAGAAATATTGGATTTTATCACTTTTTAAACTTAAGCGAACCACAATATCGAGTCAAATGATAGGCACTAAACTGGCAAATTTTAATTTTTAATCCATGTAGTTTTGTCTTTCTGCTTTATCAACAACTAAAATTTTTTTGCTTTAAGTGCTTCCATCTGATACATTGATGAAGATGATATGCTGAGTCTTGTTGGATTTATAGTTTATATACTTTCATTTGATGACAGAATTTCATTTCTTAAAAAAGACCCTCAATTGTTCCTTCCCATAAGATTACGTGAGACGCTTTTCTTAGCCCCTTCTTAGAAGAAGCTCAAATAAGAAACACCAGAAATGAGGACTTTCCCAATTAAAGTCAGTCTTCCTAATACATAAGGTGCTTATTTTTCTACCATTACACTATCTTAAAACACAGTATGTTTTTTTTTTAATTCATTAAATTCAGTACTGATCTAATTCATAATATTCAAGTTTGTGTCCATTCTTATAAACAAATGACTGCTTTTGAGAAGCAGAAACACATTTGAATAAAACTTTCATCCCCAGTATTGGAATTTAGTAAGAGTGAGATTTCTCTTGGTGCCTCTTTCTCCCACATCTTAACGCTAATCTACCTTCAGGGTATGTCCAGAATCCCACCACTTCCCTCACCTCCACTGCTGCCACCCTGGTCCAGGCCACCATTATCTCCTTCCTATCCTCTCACGGGTTCCCTGCTTCTATTCACAGAGTAGCAGCCACAGCGATACTTTTAAAGTATAGACCCAATCGGGTCACTCCTGTGCTAAACCCCCTCAAATGGCTTCCATCTCCCTAATGTAAACGTCTGCAGTGGCTGGAAGGCTCTCCTGGATCTGCTGCATCTCCCCATCGGGTGGATCACCTTATCTCCTTATTGGCTCCCCTCTGCATCCACTTTAGTTACACTGGCCTCCAACCCTCCAGGCACACCCTGTCTCAGGACTTTTCCACTTACTGTTTTGTCTCCTTGGGATATGCTCCCTCTAGGAAATATGCATGACTGTCTTTCTAAATCAGATATCTTTCCAGGGAATCTCACCTGACCACCCACTTTAAAATTTGCCTCCCCTCTGCTGCTTGCACTCTGGTCCAGGTAGCTCTGTTCTATTTTTTTTTTTCTATAGCATTTAACACATACTGTCATACTATATGATGATATACCACACAGCATACTATATACTATATAATAAATTAAGATCACTTGCCCTAGAATGTGAAATCCAAAAGGGAAGGGAATTTTTCTTTCTATTAATGAGATAGCCTCCAGTGGTCTAGGCCTGATACCAAACAGTTGCTCAATGAATATCTGTTAAATGAATACACCTTTGTCTTTTCTTTTAGAACATTTGTCAGTTTTATGAAATATATAATTACAAGTTTTAACCTTATACTTTTCGCCAGGTATTTGATCACAAATCATTCTATCCTCTGGTGATGCTTAACAGGTTTTTCTTTCTATTCTTTCTCCCTTCCTTCCCTTCCTCCTCTTTCTCCTTTCTGTCCCCTTCCTTTCTTTCCTTTCTTTCTTTTCTTCCGCTCCCTTCCTTCTTTCCTTTCTTTTTTCCTTCCTTTCCTCCTTTTTCCTTCTCCTGTTCCTCTTTCTTCTCTGTCTTCTCCTTCTCCTTTTCTATCTCATTCAGTAACATGGAGCAAGAGTTAAAGTGCTGTGACTGCAAAGAAGAATCAGAAGCTGTGCTTCCCCTCATAGAGCTCACAGTCTTATCTTAGAACTTAAAATAAAATTTTGCAGCACATTGGGTTAAGTGCCCTGGAAGAGGTATGTGCCTTGTGCAGAGGCAGGAGTGGGGTTAGGGAAGAGATCTAGTGTGATGAGGTTGGAGCTGGGTTTTGGAGAATGCATAAGAATTTCCCTAATAAATAGAATGTAGTGGCTGAATTATAAGGATTACTTGCTGATCCATAGGTTTTCTTTCTTAACCATAGTTAACAGTCCAATGGAGAGTTGTTATGATTTTCTCAGTAGCTCATCAGATCTGGAAATACAGGGGCATGTGGGTGTGGCAGGATGATCCATTGGCATCACATTTAAGGGCATATTTAGGCCTGGCTTCATCTATGATTCTCCAGTGAGTGAAAATTTTACATGAGTAGCTTTCCATACGGATAACTTGTCATTATTTATATTAGTGTTGTCAAACTTGTTACAATCTGAAGTCTTGGATAGGAAGAAAACAAAAATAGAACTTGGCTAATCAGCATCAAGCTACAATAATTGTCTGAAAATCTCCACAATCTTATTTTTAATTTCTTTCTGATTCTATAGTTGTTTTTTCCAAATAGTTCACTTTATAAGTACTACACCCACTCAGTTTTAGAAAAGAAAAATAAACTATTTGTACCAAGAACCATTTTCTACCATGTAGAAGATAAAATGTCATTCTGGCTAATTCAAGATTCTTATATTATCAATTAATCTTTTTTTTTTTCCTTTGTATATTCAATCTCTAGCTCTAAATTCAGTTCTCCCTATTGACTCTTAAGTGTGCTTAATTCTCTTGAAAGAGAGAGAGACAGACACAGAGAATATGTTATGGACTAAACGTGTCTCCCCACAGTTTATATGTTGAAGCCCCAGCCCCCAATATAATGGTATTCGGAGGTGGGACCTTTGGGTTGTAAATAGATTTAGGTGGTGTCATGAGGGTGGGGCCACCATGATGGATTCTGTGTCCTTGTAAGAAGAGGAAGCGAGAACAGAGCTGTCTTTCCCTTTGCTAGATGAGAACACAGCAATAGGGCAGTCATCTGCAAGCCAGGAAGAGGGTTCTCACCAGAAACTAAATTGATTGGTACCTTGATTCTGGACTTCCCAGCCTCCAGAACTGTAAGAAATAAATTCCTGTTGTTTAAACCACTCATTCTGTGGTATTTTGTTATGGCAGCCTGAGCCGGCTAAGACAGAATAGAAAGAAAGAAAGAAATGACAAACAAAACAAAAATGCCAGATTCACTACCTCTCACTTATCATCTTCTCTCCTGCCTTTCGCAGAAGAGCTTGTGGCCATTTCCTCATTTCCTCACTCTTTAACCTGCTCTTATGCAGCATCCAACCATCCCGAGAAACAACTCTTGATGATGTCACCAATGGCCTCCCCATCACTGACTAAATAACATTTTTTTCAGTTCCTATCTTACTTGCTGTATCAGCAACGTTCAACACCAATTTCCACTCTCTCCTAGAATCATTTTCTTTGCTTGTCTTCTGGGGCACAACAGTCATCTGTTTTTCATCTGTGAATGCTTCTTCAGTGTCTCCTTTTATAAATGTATTTCTGTTACCCAGTTGCTAAATCCTGGAGTTAGTAGAGGCTTGGTCCTAGGCCACTGCCGCCTTTTTTTTTTTTTTCTTCACACTCTCCTGTGTGATCTCATCCATATTTAGAGCTTCAATTACCACTTATTGATCTACTCAGATGATTTCCAAAACTGTATCTCTAGCACATACTTCTTCTCTGAACCTTAGAATTACGTATAAAACATTTTACTTGACATTTCTTCTCAAATGCCTAATGACATCTTCAGAGTTAAAGTGTTAAATAACTCCTGATTTTCATATACATTTCCCCTCTCAAGAAACCTGACCTGATTTCCATCCAGTGTTCCTTATCTTATGAATGGTACCACCAGTCACCTGGTTGCTAATCTAACAGCAAGATTCACTGCCTTACTCCTCATGTTTATCCTAAATCTTACTATAGTTTTCACCTGCTAAATCTCTCTCAAAGTCATCTATCTATCCACTTGTGTTTATCTCTAACAACACCACTCTCTTTTCTTTTTTTTTTGCATGGACTACTACATGAGGCCTGCTCATGAGTTTATCAGCCCTTATTTCCTCATATGGTAGATCAAATTATTTTTTTTCAGAAACACATCTTATAATGCTTTTCTCCTTAAATAACTTTGCATTGCTCTTAGGATCTCTACTAAGCCCTTTAAAAGTTCTTCAAACTCCAGCAAGTCTAGATTCTAAACTCCTCTTCCTTTGTTTTATTTTGTTTTTAATCAAATCTACTATGTTTTGGATGTAAGACACATTATTCATTAATGTACTGTGTAAGGAAGGGAAAACTTCCTTTTACACTCTAAGTTCTTTGGCCGGACCTGAGAATTAAACTGACCTAAAGCAGATTAACAGGAGAAAAGCAGACACATTTTATTGAATATTTTCACATGCACATGGGATTCTTCAAAAGGAAAATGAAGATGAAAGAAGCAGTTAGGACCCAGAGCTTTTATACTTTTTAAAAAACTGATAAATTTGTGGAGAAGTGACAAAGCAAGGGGGTTTGGGCTAGGGGCAGTAAATTGTGAGACAGCGACTGGGAAATATATGGGAGAACTAATGGAAGATAAGGATTATTTTAATAGGTTGTTTTGTACAGGTGCATTTTGGCATGGCCTGTCAGTCTCAGTGATAAGAATGTTCTCCTCTTCCTGGTACAGGGAGGGCACCTTTCTCACAGGAAATTTTATGACCTGCTTCTAGATAGAAAGGGGGAGATCAGAGAGCCTTTCTTACGTCTGCTGGTTCTCAAGTGCCTTCAGCTGAAAATAATCAATATGCCAAAGCAGCATATCTTGGGTGGTATGTTCTGAAGCTTTTCAATTACCACTACAAAAAATATATAACACAATACTTGTTTATCATAGGGATTGTTAACTGCATTCCAACTTAAGTGATATGCAAAAAGATGTCCACCTTACAAATGATGAAATAATATGGTATTTCTTCAGATTCCCAGTGCTCTGTCTCTGGCTCTATCTTCTTGCTCTCTCTACTAATCTCAGGTAGGGTCCCCCAGGAAGCATGCCCGGAAGAAGATTTGCATTGAGAAAGTTTGCTGGAGTATGCTCTCAGGATCAACATCTGGAGGGGATCAGAAAAAGCAAGTTTTGGTAGAGGGTAAAACTTAACTGTGTCACAGCAAATGTCTCAGACAAACCTACATAGACCTTGGGGGCTGATCCAGGCAATTATATAAGCAGTCCTGCCCCTAGGACCATAGACCTAATAGACCTTATGATATTAGAGATATCTGTGGTGAGCAAGCCCAGTTGTAGCTTGGGGCAAACTCAAAAAAAAAAAAAAATCATAACATACATTCTTAGGGTCCTGGAGCAAAACTATGCCATTTGCAAGACCATGTCAAAATACAAGACCATGCCTCTGGCATGCTTCTGGGACCTGGTAGAGATGAAGTGCCTGAACGTGGGACATAAAGTGAGTATGCTGTCAAAAGTGCCTATCATGATCTGGGTTCTGTCAGAGCTACTAAGTCATAAATTAGGTGGGCCCAGTAACAATCCATTGTAAGACAAGAGTAGTATTTCAGGGACATGAGTAAGACTAGAGGTTACAAGTAAGGTCCATGAGCAGGTATCCTGTACCCCAATGCCATCCACCATTATTGCACTAGTACCTCAGTGCGGTAATGGATCGGCTCAGTATGTGAGTACACCACTATCTGAAGATATCTAGTGTTTGACTCATTGACACAGGATCCTGCATAAAATCATATTGAATGAACAAATCCACTTTACAGAAAGGGAGGGAGAGTTATATGTCATGGACATATGGTAAATGGGTTTGAATAGTATTTCCAAGTATGAGATATGTGACTTTTAGAGGATGATGAGGGCCACAGGGTGTTGTTCTCTCTTCTTGGTAGTGACAGTTGCAAGAGGCAATAATCTGCCCCTTACTTTCAGGGAATGTCCCATTAAGCCACAGACCAATGGAACCCTACAAACTTCGCTCGTGTGTTGGCCCCTCAGTCTTTGTAGGGCTTATTTCCTATCATACCATATGTGCCTTTCTAAGCCTCCACTGTATTTGCTACTTTTGCTCATCTGTTTTGGTTGGCATGATGTTATTGACAACGTTCCATTAATACAGTGTATCAGTGTGATATTCTGAGGGATCTCCAGGCAATCCAATTCCCTTCAGACTATATTTTGACAAAAGGAGGAAGAATTCACATAGCTCTGGAGCAAGATTAGAAATACATACTATTTCTGATTCTCATTTCTGACTGGGTTAAAAAAGAGCATATATGACATTCCAGAGGCAGTGTTAATCTGCTCTAGCAAAGATACCATGTCTGGTATGGTGGCTGCAGCTGGGGCTACCACTTGTTTCAGTTTTGAATAATCTACTGTCATCCTTCAGCATCCATATGGCTTTCCTAGAGTCCAAACTCATGGATCATATGGAGGTATGATAGGCCCATCAGAAGGGTGGCTCTAATCTTTACTATTCCATACAGGGGGAATTGTTCATTTACTCTCTTGATAGAGGCTTCCATTTGGACTTCCTCACTACAGTATTTCTTGCCCCACACACCAACGAGCATGTTGGGAATTTCCTAACTACAAAGTATGTCCATTCCAACTGTACATTCAGGGACTCAGTCAATGACCATGGCTGTGAGCCCTCCCCTCACAAGGTCTTTGCAGATGTTGTTTCTTCTCCAGGGATGCTGTCCATTTCCCTCTTTGATTTTTTAACTCTTATTTGTACTTTAAATCTCAGTTCATAGAAACCTTCCTGAATAGGTAATTTCTCACGTCATATACTCTTCTATGACCTGTAACTCTCCTTTTCATTATATAGCAGAGTTTCAATTTTGTCATTATTTGCATGATTATTTAAGTAATATTTATTTTCCTGACTAAATTGTAACTTCCCTGAAGTGCAGGGAAAATAATTGTACTTACAGCTACCATAGTATCTGGCATGCCATCGGTATTTAACATCAGCATTTATATAGTTCATATAGGAGAAATACATGAACACATTAATGTATACATGAACACAAAATGCACTAGAATTTTGATTAGAAACTTCAAATTCTATCTCACAAAAATTGATTACTTGGATGCTCAAAATGAAAAAAGAAGTTAATTAGTGCCTAGGACATAGTAACGAATTGTGTAAATATTTTTGACCATTAATGAATGGCATCCAGATTTGAAATATTCCACATATTTTTGCCAAACTTATGTTTAACTAGCTTGAATATCTCAAAACCACTTTAAATACCTAACTGGATGGTTGTCCTGTAATGGTTAATGCGTTCAAACTATCTTTAACCATGAGACATACATATAGGATGATTTGAAGGAAATAGGAGTAACCATGTTATTTATGCTGTTAAATCATTTGATCAGTGTATTCAGTTTTGTTTTCTAGAGTGTTATCTAAAGATACTTTATATTTTATTTTATCAGGTCATTCAATATTTGATTTTCTGTGGAAGAGCAACTTTCTAAAAGAATCAATAAGACTCCACCGTTGTTTCAATGTTATACATGTAAACAAATTTTTTTCAATTCTCATACCACTGTTGGATCAGGTTTCAGAATCTCATGCAACAACACTGTATTTGTGATTAACACCTGTAATCTTTTACCACGGCAACAGTGATATAATAAATGCTGAAGGGAGCACTGATGGAAAACCAAGTATTATTGCCAAGTGTTGGGACATTAAGAAAAAAACTAAAAAACAGAAGCAAAAACCAGGAGCTACTACCCATGTTTGGCATGCCATCAGAGGGTGCTATGGGGCCTCTTCACTGTCTTTGTAAAAGATATATTTAAGATTGCCAGTGGGTTATTCATTTGGCAAATTCTTGCTATTCACATTAGAACATCTTTTGCTTTGTGAGAGTTCATCACAATCAAAACAAAGAGGCATCATTTTCATTCAATTTTATATGCGTTCAATATAAGGGGGGGAAATCCTTATATCAATACAATATATTGCTTACTTAAATGTGTAATAAGTGCACAGCTTTCATCTTGTTGGGTGTCTTGCTCTGCCCAGGATGCTGCTCAGTAAGAAGGGGCAGGGTCCACATCTTGTTATTATTTTACTACCATTGTCTTGAAAGTTATGTTATTTTGTTTCTGTGTTTGCTTCTATAAGAGGGTTGCATACATGAGGAGCATTCAGTAATTACAGACATTTCTAGTGATTCATGTTAGCTTAGGAATTTAGATCCCCTTTGAAAAGGGCAAAGTTCAAGCCTCCCTCTCCAGAACTGCATATATTCAAAATATACATGTTTTATAAAATTTTATAAAATGTCAAGTGGCATGTGAACTTGTACTGGAAAGGCAACAACATCTCAATGACATCTCGTCACCTCATTTGCAATGTATGGGATCACATATATACTCCTTTTCATGGCATATACGATGACTTTTGGTGATCTAGCTTCTACCAGTTGTCCAACTGTTTTCAACTAAGAAAGATTCTGTTCACCAGGGGACACATGGAAAGGTCTGGAGACATTTTATTCTCATGACTATGGTGGTGTTGGGTGGGGAGGGGAACGTGTGCTACGGGCATCTAGTGGGTGGACCCCAGGATGTCTGCTAAAAGTGCACAAGACCATCTCAAAAACAAAATTATCAGGTCTAAAATGTCAATAGTGCCAAGGTTAAGGTATCCTGGACTACTTTTAACTCCTGCTACCTACTTCCCACATCTCACCAGTCCCCTATCCACACAAAACCACTTGCCATTCCCATGAAAATTCCCTCTTTCTACAATGCCCTTCCCCCTTGACCACATAGTCACTTATGTTTAAATTATTTCCTTTTGGGTGACTCTTCATCAGTGTTTGCATAGAACTCTTCTGCAAATACCTCAATTTAATATTGTAATATTTCCTGGCATATATTTCTTGCCTACCAGACCTTGAGCTCCTTCGGCGATATTGAAACGCTAGTGCCTGGTAGATGATAGCCACTCAATAACTATTTGTTGAACACTAATGGAATAAGGACAAAGTTTTTAAAATGCTTGTTTTTAAAACAAAGGTTAAAATATGTTTGAATTTTGTTTGATGTCTTCATGAAAGAAGGATGAAAATGGCTTCAACTAGTTATTCTTGTAATGGATCCGAGATGTTGACTCATGAAATTGGGTAGCAGTGGGGGAGATGACCTATTATAGGAAATAAAATTCTAGTCACAACACAGAAGTACTCTATTTGCAAGTTAAGTCAGAACCTATGAAGTTGCAGGTGTTTTCATTATGCTGAAGATGTAAAATACAGTGATTAAATGGCGCTTTGGTAGCCCAGAGATGACACAAGAATAGGTCATAGAATCTTAATTGCCTTAAACTCTTTAAGCATTCTCCCATCCTGTAGTCATTACATCCTGACTTCTGCTTAATTGCCTCCCATCTCTGCAGGGCACAGTAACTCTGGCAGCTTCCCTAGGACTGAAAGTTTTTAAATTCCAGTGAGTTTATGGAGGTGTAACTGAAACTCATTCTCTCCATTCCTCACCCCCATGGCACGCATTAACACTGGGGCCCTCTGTTTCCACATTGTTCTGTGAAGTGCCATCACCCCTTCAAGCCATTAGGTTGCCCTTTGCACTAGAGTAAATTCACTCATATGGTGTGTGAAGTGATGCCGTGCATCAGACTCTCCAGTTTCTCTAGTGCTGGGATCTATTTTCAGTTTCCATTGCAGTGCTGTGTACACCCCAGTTGTCAGAGTTCAGGGCTCTGCCGTTTGTCCACTGAATGATTCTTCGCATATTACTTGCCACCTTGGGCTTCAGATTCTTTATCCTTAAAATGAGGCATTGGAATAAATGTTCTCTAACGTTAGTCATAGGTCTAACCTCCTTTAATTCTGTGATTAGTATAGATAAAGGAAATCTCAGCTCAAATTTTGCATGTACACATGAGGGTTTGATCATGGCTTGATTCTAAGCCTAGCTGATCTTCAAACAATTCATCATCAGAACTTTCTGAGAACCAGGCTAATTTAATGCCCGCTCAAATGAATTTGCACTCAATTAGTGCCTCATACTAATAAAGACAGTCCCCTACAATAACCAATCAAAAATGCCTTTCCTCTATTTAGAAGGAATTTACTCCTTCTTACCCTGTATCTAGTCTCTTCAATCCACATTCAGGAAGAGTGGCTAACCAAAAGAGGGACACTGCCCTCTCTTACCTGGCTAGTTAATAAAGTCAACTTCCAGATAAGCCTGTTTTGGACTTTGGTTATACTTCCACAGCACAGGGCCAGGAAATATTAAGCTCAATGTATAGGAAGCTACACATTTCCTTTACTGGGATGTTTTTAATGGATCATTAACCATTTAGTCTCTACTAGCTCTCCTGACTTAAAAAAAACAATGAACTCTGGGAGCAGAACTGGAGCTTCTAGGCATAGATCCTAATCTGAGGTTAAATTTTTTAAAAAGCAGATGCCTGCTAATTGTCCCTGTGTACGATGAATAGAATTCATAATCAGAATTTAAAACACCAATACCTGTCCCCACGTGCTCTACTGACTTGTACAAAAAGGCTTTGGCCTCTTTAAATTTAAAGATTAATTGATGGTTTATGCCTCAACCCATGCCTGGTCAAGCTTTCCATATATATGGGAGAATTATAATATATGTGTATATATGTATATATTATACTTTTGCTGGAGAAGGAATTATTAATTAAATAACATCTTAAATAAGTGAAAATAGACACATAAGGCTACCTTACTGAATATGCTCCATGATACTCAAAAGGCAGCCACATAAATATTTAGGGAACTGTCTTTTTTTTTTTTTTAATTTACATATTTATTTATTTATTTTTGGCCGTGTTGGGTCTTCGTTTCTGTGCGAGGGCTTTCTCTAGTTGCGGCGAGCGGGGGCCACTCTTCATCGCGGTGCGCGGGCCTCTCACTATCGCGGCCTCTCTTGTTGCGGAGCACAGGCTCCAGACGCACAGGCTCAGTAGTTGTGGCTCACGGGCCTAGTTGCTCCGCGGCATGTGGGATCTTCCCAGACCAGGGTTCGAACCCGTGTCCGCTGCACTGGCAGGCAGATTCTCAACCACTGCGCCACCAGGGAAGCCTAGGGAACTGTCTTAAGGAATATTTTTACACTTAGGTTAGGCCTTTTAAAAAACTCCAAAGAATTCAGGTAAGAGGCCTAGCTTTATTAGAAGTAGTGAAGTGTCTTTTTAGTGGTAATTTGTTTTCAATCCAGTATAGTCAAAGACTGAAGTGATTAAAATTGAATAAATTTGACTTTAAATAGGTACAATCAGTAAATTATAATCTCCAGAATGAATCTTTAGCTTACAGTGCTAATTTTGGATTTTCTTATTGTAATCGAAGGGAAGAGTTGCATTTTCAAATGGGAAGAAACAAAGATATTTTCCAGTATCAACTGTGTAGTCAGTTGTATTTGTTTCCTCCCTTTCATGTTTATCCGCATTATCACCTCTCTCAAAATATAGCATTTAGTTTTTATGACAACCAGTTGGAAGACTACCAAATATTAATAGAATATTTACCTATTTTATTTTCTATATCATCTTATTTCACATGGAAAACTTTATAATGTGTGTACATATATATAATTTTATATGTTTTCTAAATGTTAAGAGTAGGCCATTTGCAATTCTTAAAACTTTGCTTATTTTTACATGAAAACTTCCTTCTTGTGTGTGTGCATGTGTGATAAATTTTTGAAATCCAAGTTTTATATGATTAAAGGTATTAATCTAAACATTAATAATCCATATAACACTGCCATATAATAAGACATTCTTATTAATAATATAAGCCTACAGTTATAATTTTAACTCTCAATTCTGTAAGGATGATGATTTTTTTTTTCATAATGAAAATAAGTTCTTCACAATGGAGAGCAAAAGAAGAGACATTTTCATTTAATAGATTTTGCTTATCTTCACAGAAATATTAATTGATTCTGAGACTGGTCAAGCATTGAAATACAGTGGAATACCAAGCTGTCAATTTACTCCTCACATTTGAACCTGAGGTTGTTAAGACAATTGAGCAATTTTTTACAAAACATAATTTTAAGTTAATCTTGACCAAAATAGCTTAACATTTCTACTCAAGGAATGATTTTTTTCATTTGAATTCCATCAGTTGCTTACCTCCATGTGATTTAAAATTCTAAACATATATGATTCAAATTGCTTAAGGTTTGTAAATTTGCTACCTAGGAAGATAATGTAAAAGTCAGTAATGGTGCATAAAAAGTACTTAACCCAGCTATGCAGTAATACAAAAAAATATGGCTGAAACATACATCAGTGAAACCAGAAATGGAAAGAATCTCTTAAAATAATGGAACATTTTAGCCCAGGCACACTTACTATAAAGTAATTTTATCATGATTATTCTAGGTCCCTCCACATGAAATAACTTATCTATATTTATTGAAAGAAAAGTCAACTGCATTATCTGTAGGGCCCTAGTGGATTCATGTTTATTTTTCCATTTTATTTTAGGTCCATTGATTTTTGCTCCTTACAAATTTTTTTTTTTTAAAATAACATACCACAGCAGATGTTTAATATGCAACATTATGATGTAAGAAATTTGCTGTTTGCCTTTGAAACTCTTGAAGACAAATAATTATATTTCCAAAAAAGAACTATTCATTTAATTTAGCTATATGAAATAGGTTTTTGATCAATGGAGGGTATATTCCTTCTCTAATTTTGGAGTGGTCAGACCTTATCTAGAGTGACGTTTGCATTTCTTGGTTTCCCATTTCCAGATAGATGTTCAGAAGCTAGTGATGCTCAAATAAAAATGGGGGGAAAAAAAGAGAAAAGAAAAATGGGAAAGAGAGAGAGCAATTGTGGCTTAGGAAATATACCTCATTAAGGTTAGGTGAAGCAAGTGGATATATTAAACTTGGAGACAGTATCAATAAGAGGAACCAACCTTACACAGGTTTCTTCAAATATGTGAAAGACTACCATGAAAAAGAGTGACTAGATTTGTTTATTCATAGATGACCAAACCTATGATTGCTAAATGGACAGTGTAAGTCCTAAATGAACACTAAGTTCATCAGTATAATAATGAACATTCTAACAGTGGTGTCCAACAAGAAGAGCACTGCAGGGGAAGGGATGGATTTATTTTTGTTTGTTTGTTTATGTCTTTCTCCCCAGCTTTATTGAGATATAATTGACAAATAATAATTATTTATATTTATGGTATACAATGTGATGTTTTGCTGTACATATACATTGTGAAAAGATTAAACCATAAGTTAATTAACATATCCATCACCTCACATAGTTATCATTTGTGTGTATTTGTAGTGAGAACAGTTATGGTCTCTTAGCAAATTTCAAGTATAAAATGTGGTATTTCTTATACTGAATTTCCATCTGTCATGGATGTGGTAAAAGAGATTTACTGGGTGAACCCTTAAAATCCCTTCCAACTCTTAATTTTATACATCTGAACTGTACTGAGGTAGAAGAATCAGTGTGTGCTAAATTTCTCCTTTTGCAAGCCTCAGTCTGTTGACCAGAGCATTGGTCTACAAAGATAAGTCAGCCCACCCCATGGGGTGTGCAAGACAACCCACTGGGATGGAGCAAGAAAGCATTAGAACTCCTATTGGGGTTTATTTTATCTACTTTTCTACTTCTGTATATTTTAATGATAATATTAGTCCAGAGATACATGATTAGCATTTATAAATGTCAAAACAAATATAAAATGTTTTTACTAATAGGGGTATGATATCAAAAATAAATCACTTGAGGATCACTGAAATAAAGATAAGAAGTAGAGGAAAGTTAGTGTAGAATAATTGTAATGGAATTTCATATACCTATGACAGAAATAGAGTACAACCTTTAGATTTTTATGGTTTTCAAGTTCATGCCAATGAAGCTATGCTAGGATTAAAAGCTGAGAGTATACTGGAAGGACAGGCCTTGTTAGCCATATTAATGTTAATAAGTTCATACATTGTCACAAAATTAATTGTATATGTAAATTGGGATGCAGTAATAATGGCATCATAGATGAAGCACTACCCTCTTTCATCTAGGGTCATCCTACTTCTAACACAAAGTTTTAGCCACAATTAGTTTAGCGGTTTGGGGTTATTACCTGCTAGGCAGTAGTTCTCCATCAGAATGAATATAAAGCACATAATTTATCACAATTAGGCTTAATTGGCTATCTTAGTCTCTGGTCAGTAGATGCCAAGAACGGAGACAGCCTGGGCAACCATTCTCATCTCAGTACCCAGAAAGGACAGTTTTAGGTCATTTCCTGCCAAGTTCAGTGATGGATGTGGTCAAATTTCACTCTCAAGTACTCAAACAGAGGGCATCCATGTCTTACAATACCATATTTTATTTTGTCTTCCTGAGAGTTATTTAATTTATTTTTTTACCCCAGCTTCTCTTCTACCTCATCCTCTCCACTTGTATTCTCTCCCTCTCTCTTCCTCTTTTCTCCCTTAACCCCCTTTTTTCTTTCTCTGTCTGTCTCTCTCTCTCTCTCTCTCTCTCTCTCACACACACACACACACATACACACACACACACACAGTTTCTGATGTCAATCAGGAGGCTCCAATCAAGCAATGAATATACAAGAAGGAATATGGCTGAAACAGTGTGATATACAATTTACATAAATAAATGTCACTCGCTTTTATATTGAATACTGAAAGAATTTCTACAAGATAAGGACAAAAAAGTGAACATTTTTAGCTAAATGCTTCAAAAACATTATTTCCAATATTCAGCATTCTTCATCCAGAGACTATTAAAAGACAGAAAAAACAATCACTTTTTGTTTTTAATATTGAGAGCTCTTGGCAAAGTTGTTAGAAGCACTGTTATCTACAGGGCAAATGACACTGAAATTTTATATCATCTTTATGATCACCAAGTGTTTCTCAAGTACTTAAAGTCAAGAGAAATCAATGAAACAAATTATTAGATGAGGGCAGTGGATTTTCCTCATCCACAGGGAAACAGTTTTTTAAGTAACACATTGATTCAGAGATCTAGCACCATCATAGTTGAAGAAAGTGTTGATTTCTCCTTCAGCTATATATAAGACAAAATGCTAACATTAGGTATATAAAAGTAAATTTATTGGGAATAAGCTAAGAAATAAAGGACAAAATAACTTCAAAGCCAGAAAATCAGGATCAACATTATCCAGTAAATATGTTATCCAGCGGCTATGCCAAAGATTGTTCCTGAATAAACCAGAAAAGCCTAATTATGTCAATATACTTAACTCAGTGTTTCTTTCAGAATTACTGGTTTACGTGCTGACTTTCATGGGCACATGTAGACTAGACTGTGACTTAGATCTCGACTATGTTGAGACCTGTGTATAGTGTGCATGGTGATTATATTGAAAAGATATTTGTGTCTAGTTTTCATCTTAAAAATTTTTATTCACTTGTCTTAATTTAGACTTAAATTCTCTGAATATAAATATGACAGTAATATAATAAAATTATGAGCATAAAGTGAATTGGGAAATGCGATGCTTTATACAGAGAATATTATTGCAAGTACTAAGTTTTCCGATAGTTGTACTATAAAATATAAACATGTAAGAGCCTTGATTTAATATGTGATATAAGCGATAATTTTTGTATTGCTTGAGGTAAATGACATTATGTAGGTAAACAACCCTGATTTCTGGTTGTAGCTTAAAAGCTGAAAATCTATTGATATAGGCTAAAATGAATGGTCTAATTTTTAAATCTGAAAAATCTTATGAATGACAATGCATTTTTCTGTTAGGTAAAAATTAGTGTAGTGAGGATCTCATTTTCTGAAAACATGCTCAGAGAATTATTGAATGATTGTTATTGTTGTTCTTCTAGTAGGACTCATGACATGAGTGGAAAGGTGGTGTCTTGTCATGAATTGGAATGTATATGAGTAACTCATAATTCTATTACCATTCAGTGTCTTTCTGGACAATTTAATAGCACTCAAAATAAATGGTGTTCCCTTTAATTATTGGACACTGCATTTAAGTATCTCCATAGATATAGCCTCCCCACCTTGACAGCACACAAGTTACCAGAAGTAGAGAATGAAATACAGGCAATTCAATTTTATCTATTTATCAACCTGTCTCTGTTCACCTGTATCTATTTAGATTGTTTTTATTATTAAAATTGAACACACATGGTCAACTTAGCACTATTGTGTATGTGGAAATGAGGTTTGTAAAGTTTTGAACTTTACCTCTGCTGGTTACTCGGTCACGTTCTGATACACGTGCATACAATATTCATGATGGACCTCATTGAGAAATGGTGAATATTTAATTGTTAATAAGTATGAATGTCCTTATTGTCTGGAAGTAGTCCCTATGAAGATGCTGGGTGCCTGCGAATAGGCTGACCTTCAGCATGGGTTGCCCAGCTCTCACAGATGTGTACAGACCCTTGTCAGTTAAGAAGGAATTTGAGATGAAACACTTGAAAACAAAGGTACTACCAGCTGAAGTGTAAACACATTTAGGAAATACAAATAAAGTTCTAGTTTTTTAAATGGTTTTGAGCACTTAGGGAAAATGAGTAAGTGGAAAATGAGTAGTTTATAATTCAGAGAAACCCTGACACTTGTAAACAGTGTTCATCAGGAAAACACATGGACGGAAAACCCTTATGGTGACAGTAGAGAAGAGCCTGAGAGTTCCCTTTTGCATATTTGGTTTTATGTCTTTTAGAAATTAGTAATATTTATTTTAATTATAATAGCAGTAAGTTTACTACAAAAAAAAAAAGGGAAAAGATACCCCGTTTACCCCAATCCTCAGAATTAATGTTAAGTTGGCATGCATCCTTGTAGACATTTGTATATATCTCTATATGTATATACACAAACATGTAATGTAACAGATATCCCTTCAGCCTGATTAGCCCCATGGCTAAAAGCTTTCTGAGATTGCTTAATAATCTAAAAATAAAATTAAAGCCCTATCTCCTTCAGTGCAGTCTGGACAGACCCCTCACTAGATTTTCTTTTCTTTTTGTTTTTTTAAGTGAGATGCAGCATGGCAGAGTGGTAGAGGATGGTGAAGGGGTGGAGACACTGTAACAGAAGCAGCATCAGGCATATTTTAAGTGACGTTTTTCTGCTTTCAGGTATACCCACACATGTACACGCAAGTGTCACCAAGCATACACACGTGCACTTTTAAAATAATATTGTGTATCTATTTCTGCTTGTTGCTTCTCACCCTCAATACATTTTGGGCAGTTTTAATGTCAATACATATAAAGCTCTTTCTCTCTGTGTCACCATAGTATTCCATTTGCCTTAATGTACCAAAATTTATTTTCATTTTCCCTTTTTGGTGATTGTCCCATTATTCTTGGTTTTTTGTTGATACAGCTCTGCAACAAAAAAACTCTTATCTATTTACATTAGAATTTCGTTGACCCTTGAACAACTTGGAGGTTAGGGGTACCAATCCCCCACATAGTTAAAATCCACGTATAACTTTTGACTCCCCCATACTTTACTGGTAGCCTACTCTTGACCAGAAACCTTACCAGTAACATAAACAGTCAGTTAACATATATTTTGTATGTTGTACGTATTGTATACTGTACTATTACAATGAAGTAAGCCAGAAAAAATAGAATGTTATTAAGAAAATGTTAAGGAAAATCAATTTACAGTACTGTACTGTATTTTTACATATTATAAATTTACATTGTTTACCGGATGAATCATCTGTCAGTACTGACATCAATATTGTCTTATATGATACAAAACACTGTAGATGTTATACATACTAACATACTATGTGTAACATACTATGTAATACATATTAACACTAGACAGCAAAAATGAAAAAATTTATTTTAATTTATGGTATTTACCTTTTGGATTAGGTTAACTTGCCACTCCTCATAGGACTACTCTGCATATACTGCCTCCATAGGAAGTAGGACTATATATTAGAATGAACACTGACTGAAAATGTGTCTAGACTCTATATCTTCCTCAGCCAGTTTCTAGTTAGTAACCATGCTAAAATAACTTGATATTCTAGGCCTCAGTTTCCTTCCTGAGAAGCCAAGAATCAATCTCCTTGTCACTTCTCAAATTGTCTTCTCCCAAGCCCTGATCATGCAAGGTGTTAAAAAATGAAAGTGAAATAAGTTACAGAAGTGCTAGATTAAAGAAAGATAAACAAGTATGTATGAGAGTCTTGTTTAACTTTTAACCATAGGCCTTCTCAAAGCCATTATGATTATATGTGTGTGAATCTACATGCATTGTACAATATTTTCTACACTTATCTAACTACACATCCTTTTTTTTTCCTCAGAGAATCTTACAAAAGAATAGTAATTTGTGACAGGCTGGGTTAGATGATCTCTGAATTCTCTTTCTTCTCTAATGTTCTAGAAATGTCATATTCTGAGGCTAAGCCATGCTATGATATGGAGATCTTGATTTCTCAAGTTATTCCACAGGAGATATGTAATACTATTAACATCCATTTTCAACAATTACAGTATTACTTGCTATGGCCCCAGATACACATGCATTCATAGTGTTAATAACTTTCATTGCCAGCTACCAAGCAAGGTGCTTAGCATACAGATACATAAGACCTGTTGCCTTCCTTTAGAGCCCCTAGCAGTGTGTGGGGAGCACACTTCATTCTTAATTTTATAGCCAAATCCACTTTGTTGAATCAGTTACTCAGTAACCCGTGTGCCTGAAAGGTGCATAATTTTTTAATATTGCAAGATGCTAAAGAGATGAAATTTGTTGGCTTTTAGAAAATTACATTTTTTGCAGTATGAGAAGTATTTATGCTTCATCTTTTGATAGGCTTTAAATTGGAACATAAGTTGCTTCCGTGTCACATTTGCTTAAAAGAATTCTATTTTCAGAGCTCTGTATTTAGTATAGCTTATGTCGATTTATTGCCTGCATTTCTATGGAATTTCATTGCAAAAATAAAACATGCAATTTATTGAAATATTACAGTCATTTAAGAAGTAAATAAGCCATATGAGCAAGGAACCATTCTGTAGAGCTATTTTGTGACTTATTATTTTAAAGTAGAATGTAAAATAACCAAAGCAAATCTAAATAAATTGGTACCAGGTTTAACATTCTTTTTTCATTGAAACTCTGGCAGGATATTTGACAGTAGTCAGAATTGAAAAGTGTGCCATTGTTTTGTGCATTCTCAAAGGAAATTGAAGAAGGGTATTGGATGAAGGGAACAGCTGTAGGACTGCAGCTTTTAATATGCTGTGGGGGCTGTACGTCATTCATTGCAAACTAAATGACCCATTGAGAGAATACTGTACTTATCTGTTCATGTCTGTACCATACCCATTATCATTAATGGGGCACAATATGCTTACATTTAAAATAACCTACTCTGCAAGAAGAAAAATGAAAAAAGGTATAGAAAAAAAAAATACCATCTAGAATCTGATATTGTCACGTGGCATCAGAAAAACTGTAGGACTCTAATGTTTTGGGGTATCTCCTTTTACTTTTAACTTTTCTCAAGTTTTTTTTTCCTGTTAATAACATTATTATAGTGAATATTGTTTTGAATTTGTATTTTGTTTTGTTTTGTTTTTTATTTATTTATGGCTGTGTTGGGTCTTAGTTTCTGTGCGAGGGCTTTCTCTAGTTGCGGCAAGTGGGGGCCACTCTTCATCGCGGTACGCAGGCCTCTCACTATCACGGCCTCTCTTGTGGAGTACGGGCTCCAGACGCGCAGGCTCAGTAATTGTGGCTCACGGGCCTAGTTGCTCCGCGGCATGTGGGATCTTCCCAGACCAGGACTCGAACCCCTGTCCCCTGCATTGGCAGGCAGATTCTCAACAACTGCGCCACCAGGGAAGCCCCTGAATTTGTATTTTGGAATATGTCTCTATCCACAGGGAAAATTTCCAGCTAGAGAGTTCCTGCATCAAAATACATGCTTATTAAAATGAATTAACAAATATACAATGGAAAAAATCTCTGTCCCACCCCTTTCCCTAGCCATCCAGTTCTCTTCTCAGGTATCCAGTGTTATCCTTTCAGAGGTACTTAAGTAAATACAATCCAAATATGTACATTCATGGTCTTTCCCCTCTTCTAGTTTTTTTTTTTTTTTTAATGGAAATGATTACATATTTTGCACATTGTTTTGTATCCTAAATTTTCCGTTTAAATTGTTACTTTAATAAATTGAGTTATCACCTTTTAAAACTGTACCTAAGCAATACAGTATAGCCTATAAAACTGGAAATTTGCATGGGACCCAGTCATCCTACCCTCAAAGCTGAGGACCAGAAAGAAATGTGTAATCCTGACCCTCACAGCTGCCTGCTGGGAACATGTTTGGAAGTCTGAGCATAGTCTCAAGTGATCAAATGCAGAAAAGGGGCCAATCAGAGCCTTGATCCCTACCATAGAGTTCTAACCATTGCTGGGACTGAATGACTTCCTTCCATAAGTCCTCATGACTTCTGACTCAGACCTCCGGGTCAGGCTACCAGACTAATGGCCTATGCAATTTAATGATCTGTAGTGAATGTTGACTGCCTTTCTAGTTTTTGATCACCAAAGGCAAGTATAAAGTGGATACATTTGGGACTTCCCTGTGGCACAGTGGTTAAGAATCCATCTGCCAATGCAGGGGACATGGGTTCGAGCCCTGGTCCAGGAAGATCCCACATGCCGCCGGGGAGTAACTAAGCCCATGTGCCACAACTACGGAAGCCCGTGTGCCTAGAGCCCATGCTCCACAGCCACAACAAGAGAAGCCAACACAATGAGAAGCCCACACACTGCAACGAAGAGTAGCCCCTGCTCGCCGCAACTAGAGAAATCCTGTGGGCAGCAACGAAGACCCAATGCAGCCAAAAATAAATACATAAATACATAAATTTATATATTAAAAAAAAGTGGATACATTAATATCCCTCTGATAATATATTTTAGAAAATTTATTCTAAACATTACTACTTTCTCAGCCACTGAGATGAAGGGAGAAAGAGTCCCGAGAGACAAATAAAAGAACAAATTAACCTAGACCTTGGGGGATCAGTCCTATGTTTGTGACTTCAATGGCCTGAACAAAGTTCACAAAAAAGCCAGTGCCTGGCTCTGTGGCTCACTTGTGTCTTTGAACAAAGCAACTTGCTGATGCATTGAAACATGAATCGCATTAGCACATTTACATTAAAATATGACATATCAAAAGATAATAAGATTGCAAATCTTTGGCATACAATCTGGAAAAAAACTGTGGATAAGTGTCATGTTAAAAATCTTGTTCTGTCATGATTATAAGTAGAGTAGTAATGGCAAATGACAGCTTAAAGAGAATAGAAAAAACCATCTTGACACCAAAGTGATGATATTATCTATATTCTGAATAATTTTACTTATAACAGACACTGTTCTGTAAGTTTGTCTTATGATTCATGTTTTCATTATGAAGAGAGAGCATTCTCTCTTCAAATTTATTTACCCTGCTGTTAATATTGCTTCATCAGCTTTCATTGAATCAGTATAATACAAATTATTTTCATCCCTTTCATGTAAAATTTCCTAGGTCATTTTACTAAAGTGTGTCTTCTACAAAAAATGTATAGCTGGATTTTATTTTATTATTATTTTAAAGAACTTCATCTTTCAAGAGGCATTTAATGTTTATATTTATTATAATTATTGATATAAATGATAATTTTATGTGAATCTACATGTAGATGTGTTTGTTTATGCACTATGTTCTTTTTTTATTTGCTTTTATCCCTTGTCCTACTTCATATTGGACTTGTGAGGTTTCTTAATTTCCCCTTTCCTCTTCCAATGATTTGGAAGCTGTGTATTCTATTTCTAGTTTTTCCAGGTTTACTCTTCACATGTTTACTTAGTTAACAGACCTATGGTTGTTCAGTATCACTTTGTTCTTTCCAAATAATATGAGGAATGAAAATTCTCTAATCTTAACGTTCACGCACCCCACCCTATATTATCATTATTTAGTTTTCTAGTTTCACTTTTTAAAAACTCTCCCGTATTAGCCATTTGCTTTTAACAATGTACGTTTATTTACATTAATCAATAAGTTGAATGATTTAATTGCTCACAATTGCTTCTTCCATTCTATCCCTTCATTCTGAGTTCAGTTTTCTTCTTACTAAAGTACATCCTTTAAGGGCTTCCTTGGCGGCTCAGTGGATAAGAATCTGCCTGCCAATGCAGGGGACATGGGTTCAATCCTTGGTCCAGGAAGATCCCACATGCTGTGGAGCAACTAAGCCCATGCACCACAACTACTGAGCCTGCTCTCTAGAGCCTGCGAGCCACAACTACTGAGCCCACATGCCACAACTACTGAAGCCCATGTGCCTAGAGCCAGTGCTCTGCAATAAGAGAAGCCACTGCAGTGAGAAGCCCATGCACTGCAACAAAGAGTAGCCCCTGCTCGCCACAACTAGAGAAAGCCCACATGCAGCAGCGAAGACCCAACACAGCCAAAAATAAATAAACAAAAGTAATAAATAAATAAAGTACATCCTTTAAAAGTTCCTTAAGTGAGGGTCTGTAAATGGTAATATATTTTCATCTTTGAAAACGTCTTTAGTTAGCTCTCATTCTTTTCAGGGCTGGTTGTGCAGGGTATGGAATTCAAAACTGATAGGTTAAAAATTCTTTTCACTCCGAACTATTAAGATATTTCATTGTATTTATCCCTTATTTTTGCTGATGAGATACCTGCTGTCAGTCTGTTCATCATTACTATATAGATGACATGCTTTTTCTTTGCTTTTAAGGATTTTTTGTTTATGTTCTAAAATTTCACCATGATTCTCTAAAAGTGACTTATTTTGTTATAATTCAAACTTGGCATGTTACTTCAACTTGAAGACACATGTCTTTCTTCACCTCTGGAAAATGATTGACCATTTCTGAATGATTATTGCCTCCCTTTTATTCCATCTATTCTCACCATCTAGAATTTCTATTAGATGTATGTTGGACCTATTTTTATAGCTTCTATTTCACTTAACCACACTTTCTTATTTTCCTGCTATTTAATTTCTCTTGCAGCATTCTGGTGGTTCCTTTGGGTTTCTAATACCTAAAACTTCCCCTTTATTTCTCAGCAGTGTGTTTTTAAATTTTTTAAAGTCAAATTTTATTCAACATTTCTAGGCACTGGTACTAAGAGGGAGGCCATATATATTACTTCAGTCTGTCATGATGCTGCATTTAGTTGAATTCTTTATACTACATATTTACACAAGGTGTGATCTTGTGCTATGCAGAGACAATATCTAAAGCTTCTGAGAAATCACAGAACACTTCCGATTCCTTGATCCACCAAAATCAACCTGACTTAGAAAAGTACTGAAAGTGTAAGATGACCCTACAAAATTTCTGAGCACATACAGAATTTTGTCTTTAGTGTAGCATAATTATAGTATAACTCTTTGAAAAGTGTGTGTGTGTGTGTGTGTGTGTGTGTGTGTGTGTAGATATATGCATATATATGGAAAGATTCATTTCCTTCCAAATTCCTAATCAATTGAGGAGATGCAGATTATGCTTCTCAAGTTTGGAACATAATAAGAAATTGAGAGAAGGGTGGAAAGGAAGAGAAGGAAGTAAAGAAGGAGTGAGAGAACACGTGTGATGACAGACAGTATACTGTTTGAAGAGATTAAAAACATCATAATCCAACAGAACTCTCAGTCTTTTAATCAGCTAAGCTTAACTTTAGAGAGTATCTTATTTTGTTGTTAATTTGTTTGAGTTTTTTTTTTTTAACCAGTAGATTTACTAATTTAAATATTAGTACTTAGCAAAAAATATTTAATAGGCTGTACACATTTACTTCAGGGTATGTACCTTTCACCCTTTTCCCCAAATACTAACCTCTCCCATAGGACAAAAAGCATCACATCCCCCATGTAAGATCCCTAATTTGTGTTTCATGTTCATAGCTTTATATTGGAGCTTCCAAAACTGAAAACAGTTACAAATATTCGATAGGGAATACCACTTTTACATAACTCAGGTAATCTAGGACAAGCATCCTGACAGTTCAGTATTATAATCTTCTTTCACATCAAAGTTTTGAAGTATTTCTTTTTGTAAACAAAATTCTTTTAATCAATAAACTTCCTAATACATCTTTATAGTACTTTTTGCCTACACATTTTTTAGCCATTTTTTAAAATTGAAGTTTAGTTAATTTACAATGTTTTGTTAGTTTCAGGTGTACAACAAAGTGATTCAGTTATATATATTCTTTTTCAGATTCTTTTCTGTTATAGGCTATTACAGGATATTGAATACAGTTCCCTGTGCTATACAGTAGGTTCTTGTTGTTTATCTATTTTATATATAGTAGTGTGTATCTGTCAGTCCCAAACTCCTACTTTATCCCTCCCCCACCACCTTTTCCCTTTGGTAACCATAAGTTTGTTTTCTATATTTGTGAGTCTATTTCTGCTTTGTATTGGGTTGGCTAAAAAGTTCACTTGGGGTTTTCCGTAAGATTACAGACAAACCTGAATGAACTTTTTGGCCAGCCCAATAAATAAACTCATTTATATCACTTTTTAGATTCCACATATAAGTGATATCATATGATACTTGTCTTTCTCTGTATGACTTACTTAATATGATAATCTCTAGGTCCATCCATGTTATTGAAAATGGCATTATTTCATTCTTTTTTTTATGGCTGAGTAATATTCCATTGTGTATATATACCACATCTTCTTTATCCATTCAGCTGTTGGTAGACACTTAGGTTGCTTCCATGTCTTGGCTATTGTAGATAGTGCTGCTATGAACATTGGGGTGCATGTATCTTTTCGATATGGAGATTTCTCTGGATATATGCCCCGGAGTGGGATTGCAGGATCATATGGTGACTCTATTTTTAGTTTTCTTAAGGAACCACCATACTGTTCTCCACAGTAGCTGCACCAATTTACATCCCCACCAACAGTGTAGGAGGGTTACTTTTTCTCCACACCCTCTCTAGCATTTATTTGTAGACTTTTTAATGATGGCCATCCTGACTGGTATGAAGTGATACCTCATTGTAGTTTTGATTGCATTTCTCTAATAATTAGTGATATTGAGTATCTTTTCATGTGTCTGTTGTCCATCTGTATGTCTTCTTTGGAAAAATGTCTATTTAGGTCTTCTGCCCATTTTTTGGTTGGGTTGTTCATTTTTTGAAGTATTTCTTTTACTTTATCTTACTGTATGCTTATTTGGGACTCTAGGGAAGAGGAATTCATTGACAAATCATTTTTTTAAGAAATATTTGCCATATTTTAATATGTACATCTATGTACTTATTAAAGAACTGAGAACTACATTGGAGAAAATATAGAATATGAATATTATGACTTGCAGATATCAGAAAATATACTGACTTATGATTGAAATCTGCCTAATGGAAGTAAAGTGAATCTTAAGAAGAAAATCTTGAGCATATATTCCACAACTCTGCAAAACAGTTTTATGCTGAACTTCTGAGCCAGAAATGTGAGAAAGTAAAGTGATTGAAGCCTGTCAGCAAAGAAAATCAGCCAGCAGAGTGATGATTCCTATTACAAGAGAAAGACTTCTATGAAAACAGACTCACAGATATCAATATTTCCTGTACATTCTCTTTATTTCTAAATCATAAATCATACTTCTTTAATAGGCTTGCTATCTTTATTGTTGGGATAAATGTAATGTTTTACACATTTGGGGGACAGTAATTGGCAACTGCATTAAGAATCCCAACTCGTGCACAAATCCTTGGATGTCACCCAGGAACCTTGATCCTTGATCTAAGGCAAATAAATTCTCCAAGTTTTATAAAGTGAGGGTCACTTATAGCTAACTGTGATATTGAAACTCTCATAATATGGTGCTCAGTGAGAGAACAAGCTAGTCTAAGTGGCAAAGAGTTGAAAATTGAAGTTTTATATAAAATATAAGCTACTTTTAGTATGCAGTCACAACAAGCTTGAAAAATAAAGAAAACAACAGTAATTCAGCTTTAAAATTATAGTGCTCAGTTGTTAAAAGGTCACCTGCCCTTGGCCTCATTTTTGCTTAATTGGGACAGGTTAATCTTCTTTTCTGTTGTTCTTTCAATTTGGAAAGAAACTGGGATCTCTGCTAGTACTCCTCATCCATCAAATCCTGTGACCTTGAAAGAAAATTCCGGCTCTACTTCTCAGGAGAGAGTCTGAAAATGAGAATTAAAATAGGTCTTCTCAGTGGAGACCCACAGCAACATGTAATAAGACATGTAAAAAAAGATCCTATCACTGCAGGCATACTGTAATCTTTCTCAAAGTAACATATGGAGTCAAAATGAGAATTCATTTAAGCTCAGAATTAAAAAAATCAGTCAGATGTTAAATCTTCTAAAAATCGACTAAAATTGTCTATGAAAAATTTTAATGGAAGTCAATGATTTTGTAATTTGTTTCCTTTCAACTCTTATGAAAAGGTCTGCATCTCAAAATATGAGACATTTTAAACTCTGATTCTCTAGGAAGAATCCCCAAAAAGAAGAATAGAAATGTTAACAAAAGGTATGAGTAATGATATCATATTCATTATTACAATTTTTTAATTTAAAAAGGCACAAGGACATCTCTAAGTAACCACATGGTGGTCTGCTTCTATGATAAGAAATGCAGAATTAGGATGAATATATAATGAGCACTGTCATAGCAGCAGTATTCAATATTTGAGAGTCAACTTTATTTTACTGTTTTAAGTGTATTAAGGAAAACTTACATGATCCCAGAACACAATGGAAAGTTTATGAATGCATCAGGTGTAATTCTTCCTTTTGATTTCACAGTAAGCAACCTGTATAAGAGTGTATAACAATCACCAGGTAAATTCCTTTTCCTCTTCTAGAATTATCCAACAACAAAAAAAATCAAGACTAAGAATAAGTTTCATTAATTTAAGACTAAAGGGTTTTTGATACAGTTGAGAACTACAGAGATTTTAGTCTGACTAAATTAAAAAAAATTTATTGTAATCTTATTTAATACCAACTTCATGCAAGGCCATTATCTGTAAATAAAAGAAAAAAATCCTACCACAGGTATGTGTTTTCCAAGCTTCTTGTAACTAAAGCCATACATGCGCATCCCCACATCTCCAAATTCAGGGCTGTTTTCTATTTACAAGTTGCTCCATTTACAAGGAAAACCAGACAATGCTCTCTAAAAATGACTCAGGGTCCAGGGAAATTTAATCATAATCCAACGCAAAATTATCTCTACATTAATATTTAGGATAACCAATCTCACATACACTGATTTATTATTAACTACAAAATTATATGGGAATAACAAGTATATTCTTAACATCTGGTACAAAAGGGTATAAAGCATCAAAAGGGTAGTATAACATTTCATGTTTTATTTATTTTAAAAGACAGTGTTTACTGTGAGAATATTATTAGAAATTTAATTGAGCAAAGCTCAGGCTGAGTCAACTCAGAAAGAATCCATATTCCTTTTTCACTACTTACTGGATGGTGGCCTTAGGGAAATTATTTAATCTCTTTCCTCTTGTATAAAATTGGGAGATAATAGAACCTACTCATTATTGGGTTGTTGTAAGATTAAATGTGAAATACTCCTTGGTTAAAGTAAAGAATATAGTGCTAGGTACATAGTAAGTGCTCAGTAAATGTAATTCAAATTTTTTCTAATTTTATTTTGGCGCCTGCATTGAATAACATGAATATGTCTTATGAATCCAATATTCAGATTTTATATCTTCCAATATTGATAAAGGAAGCAACCTATTTTATACTATTTAAAGCTTCACTAGACTTTTCAAGATAAATTGGAGCAGGGTGATGTAGTAAATGCAATGTAATATGACTGCCATTGTAGTGATAATTAGCACCTCTATCCCATTACATAACCATCCCTTCTTTTTAGGTCAGAATAATTAAGTTTTAGTCTCTTAGCAAGTTTGATGATTATAATACAATATGGTTGTCTATATTCACTATACTGTGAATTAGGTTTCTAGGTTTTATTTTAAATTTGGACCATTAAACAACATCTGTTCTAGCCCCCCAACTCCTGCCCCAGCCCAGCCTCTGGTAACCTCCATTTTATTCTCTGTTTTTACAAATTTGGCTTTATTAGATTCCACATGTAAGTAATATCATACAGGACTTGTCTTTCTCTGTATGATTTATCTCACTTAACATAATGTGCTCAAGGTCCATCCATGTTGCTGCAAATGGCAGGATGTCCTTCTTCCTTATGGATGAAAAATATTCCTTTGTACAAAAGTTTTTGTGCAGCAAAAGAAACAGTTTGCAAAATTGAAAGGCAACATATAGAATGGGAAAAAAATTTTGTAAAACATATATCAAATAAGGGGTTAATATCCAGAATATATAAAGAACTCATACAACTGAATAACAACAACAACAAAACAATCCAATTTAAAAATGGGCAGAGGAGCTAAGAAGACATTTGTCCAAAGAAGATATGTAAATGGCTAATAGGTACATGAAAAGATGCTGAATGTCACTGATGATTGGGAAATGCAAATCAAAACCACAATGATCTATAACCTCACACCTGTTAGAATAGCTGTCACCAAGAGGACAAGAGATAACAAGTGTTGGCAAGGATATAGAGAAAAGAGTCCTTGAATATTGTTGATGGAAATGTAAATTGGTTCAACCATTATGGAAAACAATATGGAGGTACCTCAAACAAAAATATAGCTAGTGGGAAGCAGCCACATAGCACAGGGAGATCAGCTCAGTGCTTTGTGACTACCTAGAGGAGTGGGAGGGAGACGCAAGAGGGAGGGGATAAGGAGATATATGCATACGTATAGCTGATTCACTTTGTTATACTGCAGCAACTAACACAACAATTATACCTCAATAAAGATGTTAAATAAATAAATAAATAAATCTACCATATGATCCAGCAATTTCACTTATGGAAATATACCCTCAAAACAATGAAAACAGGGTATCAAAGAGATATGTTGCACTCCCATGTTTATTACAGCATTATTTACAATAGCTAAGATATGAAAACAGTTCAAGGAGAATTCTTATGCTGATTAATTCAACAAATGTTTATCGAGAGCCTAATTGCCAGAAATCCAGTTAGATGTTAAAGTGAGTGGCACTAACTATCCAGCCCTCAATACTGAGGTACATAACATTACTATCTTAGCTAAAGTTTACAATTCAGACTCTTCTGATGGTTTGTTCACTTCTCTAAATTCATGGTGAAATATGATGGGAAAATGGAAATGTCTTTACTTAAATTGTTTTAACTCAAATTGCATAAAATTTCTATTACAGACAGTTATTATTCAACCCTCGTTATCTGTGTGTGTTTACAGGATGCACATATAGTTAGAATTCTGCTCCACTGACTTCATAATTTGAAAGAAAAATAAAAACATGATAGCTCTATTAATTATTTACGTTCTGCATTTAGTTCTAACAGATGCTGGAAAAGCGTATACAGGAAACACTGATCAGTTAAATTTGTGTGGGCAAAGTTGCCGTTGGAGAGTGGCGCTTGCATTTTGAGGAAACGAGTACACTGGCATTTTGAACCAAACTAAATATGAGACTGGAAAGTTCATTTTAGTAAAGCTGAAAAATGGCTTTTTTTTGATAATTTAATTTTTACCTTTTAATTATGTGCAAGCTCAAGATAAAGTTCTGTCTTACTTCACAACAATGATCTAACCTCTTTATAACAATTCTGTCATTCAGGGCCAACACATAACTCCAGAGACCATATTCCCAGATTACAGTATTCCCCCCTTATCCGCAGGGGATACGTTCCAAGACCCTGAGTCTGAAACCATGGAGAGTGTTGAAACCCTATACAGTTGATCCTTGAACAACACTGGGGTTAGGGGCACCAACTCCTCACACAGTCAAAAATCTACTTATAACTTTTGATTCCCCCAAAACTTAACTACTAATAGCTTACTATTGACCAGAAGCCTTACCAATAACATAAACAGTCGACTAACACATATTTTGTATGTTGTATATATTATATACCATATTCTTGCAATAAGGTAAGCTAGAGAAAAGAAAATGCTATTAAGGAAAATCATAAGAAAGAAAATACATTTACAGTACTGTAGTTATCAATTCCGTAAGTTTACATCATCTGTTTACAAGGTGAATCACCTGTCAGTATTTACATCAATATTATATGATACAAAACACTGTAGATATTATACATATTACCAACACTAGACATCAAAAATAAAAAGATAATGTGAAAAAAAATTAATATTTATTTACAGGTATAACAATTCGTGCATTGAGAACGAAGAAGCAGCAATATGACTGCTTTATGGTCGCTTAGTATAACTGATACAGTTGCTCCATGGTAGCCTGGCCTACACACAAATGAATAAATCATTATAAAAATTTTATGGCATATATTATTACAGTCATATTCATAATACAGTTTTGAAACATTGTTACATTTAACAAAACACACTTACCTGTGATGATAGCCTTCTCCAATTACAACAGAGAGAGGCATACTGTATGGTAATGTAATTCTTTGAAAGCATAGTTATAAAACAGTAAGAAAACTAACACGTTAATTATTTATTAAATGTCACTCACTTTATGCCTATGTAAGTATAGACTAGTATCTATATATATTTCATACATTCATGACATACCTAACTTTTCCTTAACTTTTCCATATTTCTAGGTAATGCAGTTTGCCTGTGAACTTTTTCAAATTGTTGCAAATCTGCCAGAATTTTCCAATATATTTATTGGAAAACATCTGCATATATATAAGTGGACCCATGTAGTTCAAACCCATGTTCTTCAAGGGTCAACTGTATATATCAATACTGTGTTTTTTCCTATACATACATACCTATCATAAAGTTCAATTGATAAATTAGGCACAGTAAGAGAATATCCAAATTGCCAGCATCACTACTCGTGCACTTTGGGGCATTATTAAGTAAAATAAGGGTTACTTGAACACAGGTACTGTGATACTGCAACAATCGGTCTGATAACTAAGATGGCTACTAAGTGGCACATGGGCAGGATATGCCAGACAAAGGGATGATTCACATCCAGGGCCTGGGCTGGAAGGAGTGGGAAGGCACAGATTTTCATCACGCTACTTAGAATGGTGAGCAGTTTAAAACTTATGAACTGTTTATTTCGGGAAATTTCCATGTAATCTTCTCAGACTGTAGTTGACTGCAGGTAACTGAAACTGCAGAAAGCTAAACTGTGGATAAGGGGAGACTACTGGATACCATGTGAATGGTGTCTCTGGAATTCCTCAATGCAGCAGCCGTGCTTGTGTCCAGGTGCTCTGAATATTTGATTCCATTTTTTTCCATGCTCTCAGTTGTTTCTCAGAGTAACTGTTGCTTACAAATATTCCCTCAGGTGATCTTTCTTTCTTTTTCTCTTTCTTTTTTATGGAGCATTGTACAAAGTTATGGTGTTAAAAAAGTTATAATATTTTGGCAATAAATTTTAGAACAAAAAGATAAAACAACATGAAACTCAACTAGTCTATGAAAAATAATTCTGCTCAACAAGATTTTTCTTTTTCAAGATTTCCCAGATCTTTTTGATGGAATGGGTATATAGACCATGGTCAATATAATTATATGACCCTTTAAAGAAATCAAATCTGTTCCAAATAGTTCATTTTAATTGACTAATACATTTTTTCACCTTGCATGTTTGGACTCTTTGCTGCAAGACCAGATGGAGAACTTTGCAATTGTCGCCAAAATATATAAGATGTTAATATATAAGATGTATGTATAGATGTATGTATGTGTGTATAAGTGAATATATTCAATCTATACATATTCAGAAAATGAAAAATAATCTCTGTGGTTCTAAGTCATGCCAGCTTTATTCAGTGTTACCATGATAATCATTGTACATAACAAAGGCCTCTTCTGGTCCTTTTTAATATTTTTTGCTAATGTAAACCATAATATAATGCTATATGCCTGCTTAAAAATGTGTTTAAAATTAAGTAGTGTTTTATTTAATAATAGAAAAATCACACTCCATTACAGAGCCCTCCTTATAGATCTTGTTTTGTCAGTTTTATAGGGACAGTTTTTTTACAGTAAGGATCCCAGAGACCGCGCAACAGAATATAAAATGTAGGTTTAAGATGAGAGAGGAATGATGCCTCTATCTCATTCCCTTATTGTGGAACCTGAATTGGCCTGGAATTACATGTGATTAGATGTTCTGCTCCTGGTCACCTCTTCTTATCTCCCTAAAGACAGTAACCCCATACTGGCAAGGCCCTGACAGTGAGTCAGGCATCCTTAGCACCTCACCCTAGTCCAGGTCCTAATGGTACAAAGAGACTCCAAATAGGAGAGGCTTGAGCTGGTCATTCAGGTCAGGGAAGGATTCACCAGGGAAGTGACGCTTAAGATCAGCTCTGAAAGATGAGTAGAAATTAACTAGATAAGGGGATGGGGGGGAGACTGTTCCAGGTTAAATAGCATATGCAAAGGTCCTTTGATGGCAAGACCTGTGCATATGACAAGTACCAGGAACTAAGAGCAAGCTACTGTGACCAAAGTCCAGAGCATGACGAGGTACAAATGAGAGGCAGGAAAGGATTGTAGGAACCTAGTCAGGCAGGGCTCTGGAAGCCTGATGAAGGATGTTACTTTTTATATTAATTAAAGGGAAAGAATTTAGGCAGAGTAGCTCTGCCTTTTGAAAGTAGTACTGTACTGAAGCTGGAGCGTCCAGGAAGCATGGGTGTTGGGTTCCAATCAGGGGACTTTGCAGGAGTCTAGACAAAAGATGATGGAGTTGAAAACAGTAAGAGTTCTTTAGGAAGTAACTGAAGAGGAAGACTGGACTGCAGAAGAAGGGTGAAGGAGGTGGGAAGAATAACTTCCAGGTTTTACTGTCACTGTAATCAGGAGACAAAATTAGGTCAATATACTGAACACACATACACACACACACACACAGAGAAATAGAAAATCTTTTCTTTTGTTAGAGAATGGCCATCCTTCCATCATTATATTTGTAATCAGGAGAATAGAAACTCAACGAGTTCCAAACTTTAAAGAAAGTGAAGGTGTTCTCCACACTGTATAGCAAATATTCTCATAATTTTAAATTATCAGGATAATGTTAGTCTAAAGGATAAATAGGTGAATTCTATCATTGTAAAATCACAGTCCGTCAAGTCAATTTAAGCTCACTTAGCTTTACTAAAATATCAATAATATTCTTTTGTCCTCTCTTCATTCTTTTTTATTTAAAACACAAATTGATGAAATACAGCCTAAGGGTTAAATCTGGCCCTCAGTCTGTTTTTGTAAATAAAGTTTTATTGGAACCCAGCCATATCCATTCATTGACCTCTTGTCCATGGCTTCTCATAGGCTACAAGGGCACAGTGGAATAGTTGCAACAGAAACTAGATGGCCCACGAAGTTTAAAACATTTGGCCTTCTGAATGGGACCTCAAAACACTAAATTCTAAATATATAATAACAAAGTGTATTTTTGAAAAACTGTATCTTCTGCCTTAATATGAATTTCTTATTTCTTTAGAACAAACATAATTTTATACGTAATTTTTTTTTTTAAATTAATTAATTTATTTATTTATGGCTGTGTTGGGTCTTCGTTTCTGTGCGAGGGCTTTCTCTAGTTGTGGCAAGTGGGGGCCACTCTTCATCGCGGTGCGCGGGCCTCTCACTATCGCGGCCTCTCCTGTTGCGGAGCACAGGCTCCAGACGCGCAGGCTCAGTAATTGTGGCTCACGGGTCCAGCTGCTCCGCGGCATGTGGGATCTTCCCAGACCAGGGCTCGAACCCGTGTGCCCTGCATTGGCAGGCAGATTCTCAACCACTGCGCCACCAGGGAAGCCCTATACGTAATTTTGGGGTCCTGGAATAAATATCCTTCTAGTCTACCATTCTTAAACTGTGCTTTCTGTTGTTTTTCTCTTTTTCTAATATATATCTTATTAGTCAATCTCTGGCATATTCAAAGGCAGGCATAGTCCCAAGACAATTACATGTATAACTCTCAATTTTTATTGTACATATTCCATATTAATGCATCAGCTACTTTATTAAAATATTTGGAAAGTATTTATACACTAAAATGTGTGCTGAGTCTAAATGCTTCACTGAGGAATAAATAAAAGTTGTCATCTCAAATGTAGTAATAAACCATTGATACTGTTGAGAGTCTACTCTCTTATACAAAGTATTCTGATAGTCCGTGGATCCAAGGAACTCAGTGAGAACTTCTGTTTAATAATTTAAGTAAAGATATTTAGACAGAGATGGGAGCTGACCAGGAGGTGAGAAAGATGAGGTAGCCACAGATAAAACAGACAGAAGTAAGGGTCTTAGTAAGATTGGCTATGAAATAAAGTGCTCCTTTGCTTTAGAATTTGAAAAGCATTGCACTATTTAATAAGATATGCAAATTGCAGTTCCTAAATTCAAGACCATTTATGGCTTTGAGATTTCATTCATTGTAGTAACCAGTTTTGTTTTTGTTTTTGTTTTTTGAGATCTATGTGGGCAAATTCTTAAAGAGTAAATTCTCGTATTGGTTAATACTTTTTCTTATATTAATGCCTCACAAGTACACTAGACTAAATAAAACTTGCAAAATGCTGTTGGAAACGTCCTATGACAATTTCACGTTCTTCTGTATGCCTCACTGCTAAGGAATTAGGTGGCTCTTCTGAAAAGAGACTCTGCGGACCTTATGTCAAAGGCTGTGGGACTTGTGAGATGCCAGTCCGCCATCATCCCTACATCCAACCTTTCATCTGGAACTCATTGAATGCACCATATCAGTTCTGCCAAATGATGTGTCAAAACCTAGGGAAAAAAAACTAAACAAAAAGTCCTTAAGACACAGTGTGCAAATAGTCATTAAAAGCAGTAATTATAGCCACAAATAAAAGGACAATCTTTAGATACTAACCAATAATAGCTCTTTTCAACTATATGTACCTGTATGAGTAAACATCAAAGTCAGTATTATCATCTACTAATACAAATCACTGCTGCCTATCAGTGAGAGCCAAAGTATAATATCAGTAAAAATTCATGCTTTAGATTTTCTTAGAGTTGTATTTAAGGGGGAAAAATTCCACTTGTTCAAGGTTATACCTGCCAAGTTTCATTATTTTAGTGGTACCCTTTCCCCTTTGTAAGCCATTTTAAGTTCTTTATTACAAAGAAGGGAAAGTAAATAAACAAATGGGGCAAAATCAGCACAGATGATATTAAAACAAACACCCCCTGAGCTTGCTTCTGCTGGGTTTTGGCTCTATTTTCCATGAACATGCTATGTAAGCTGATTAATGCGTCTCTTATCCCATTTGGGAGAACAAAGTGATTCTTCAAACAGAGATACCCACAGCATTCAAAACTGCCCGTGATATTTGCACTCAAGATGTTTGTTCTAGTGGTCGTGTGTGTGCATGTGTGTGCAAACCCTCTTTATATACACATATTTTTTTCAATTAAAAATGAAAAACATACATATTTTAAAGAAGGCAAAAAAGAACACCATGACTAATACATACTAGGTGTTAAATATTTGAGAAATGTTGTAGGTGTCAAAGTAACTTTCTTTGACATAACTTGTGTCAATAATTATGCTTACAAATTATAAGCAAGTAGAACTATTTTGGAGCTTCTCTGTCATATATATTTCCTATACCTCTCAAGAGGAAGACTTTATTATCTTAGATACTTTGTTCAAGAGTAGATCCATGGTTCTTTTGATCCAACTGGACATCAAGCAATACATTCATCTAGACTAGAACATTCTAGAGCTATTCCAAAATAAGTTCTTTGAAAGTTTGTGGAAAAACTTCTCAAGCCATAAGAAGTGGGTATTAGACATGCAACTCAATTGATTTTGGCATAAGTGGAAATCACCAAAATTAAAAGCTGGATTTCAGTCAACATGTGCATCTCTGTTTTGTGGACCTGAGCAGGATGGCCTCACTTTATATATCTCTTTCTAATTATGAGTTATTTTCCGAACCAGGCTTTTAGAGCACATATCTCTAGTTTCTGCTAAGAATCAGTCTAACAGTTGATACTTTGGTACTTATGCTACAGCATATTATCACTTTCCAAAACAACATAACGTTTTTTTTTAAGTCAAGCAAAATGGTTAAGCTTGCAAATTTAACAGAACCTAAAGATAGAAAATGTAAAAGACCTGTAGATTTTCTTCCATGGGTAGATGTAAATGCTAATGAAGTGTTCCTTAAAACAAATTTAAACTAAACCATGAGCTACCTTCAACGAATATATGAAAGTTCAAGAACAATTGAAAATGTAATTGCCATTAGGATCAGACAGAGTACCGACGTGCTGATGGGCCACATTCTCAGGCGGAAGGTAGTTTTCCTTCTCCTGCATACTAATAACGACAGGTGGTGCTGGAGATAATTTTAACCAGATTATGGTGAACTGTAGTTCTGATTCAAAGGCTTTTTTCACTGCTTTGTTTGAATAAAGTATGACTGAACACAGTTTAAAATTCATTTATTTCCCAAAAGCATTTGAAGATTTTTGTGAGAGAACTGATGAGGTACTTGCTTTTTTTTTTTTCTCAAAAATAAATAAATAAATCTTTGAAAAACTTAAAGCACTGATTTTTAAAGGGCTTCACAGACATTTATGTGAAGAAATCTTTTTCTAATTCCTGAATGTGAAGATGCCTGTTCACAGAGCTTCCAGACCTGAAGTGTGTATGCTTGCATGTGTGTGTGTGTTTGTAAAGAATGCATAGAAAAATAATTTCTTATCCTTGGACTTTTAAAACAAAGCTTCTCCTAATTGGCAAGATATGGAAATCATTTCAGCCAAGAAGTGAAAACTTATATCTCTTTGGTGTTTACATCTTACAAGAAAAAGTGTTTTTTCTAAGTAAGCTAAGCTTTGACTAGCATCTGCCTCTTGGTCAAATTTGAGGCATGTGAATCTCATTCAAAAGCCTGAAGGAAGCTTTAAATCAATCAAACCTGTTTCTTTATGAACTCGGGCACCTGCATGCGTGTATGTGTGTGTATGCATGTGTTTGAGAACGTAAGAATAAATATATACTCTTCTGATTTTTGACAGGCATGTTTAAGGCATAGTCTCATTTGCTAAAGCAATCAAAAGCAAAAATATAATCAAAATTCTCAGATACCAAGTTTTTAAACCAATTAAATATTAGTCAATGTTAGGACTTTAAATTGTTCTGACAAGGATTTCCTTTTTTAAAGCAATGCTATGTGCATTGTGCTAACAAAAGAAGTATATGTGAAGATAGCACCAAATCATTATAGCTCAAGTCATTTATCTTTATTTAACAATACTTATATCTTGCTTACTATATTCCAACCTGTTTGCAAGTATGAACTCACTCCTCTTAATATAATGAAGTGGGGACTTTTTGTACCCCTATTTTATTTCTTACATGCACATGACGTTGAAACACAGACAAGCCGAGGTCCAACAGCTCATGAAAATGGTGGACCCCAGATATGAATTTAGGCAGCCTTCTGTTTATGGCAGTTATTTTGACAACATCAAAATCTGTGTTCTTAACCACATACCCAACCTCCTTAATCAGTGTCACCCTTTGAACTGAAAGCACTTTATAAATTCTGAGTCTGGGGCTTCCAACCAAAATTAAATAATCCTGAAAAAGAAAGGAGAAAGCTATACCACTGTGCACTAATTCTTTCTGTCAAATATCCCAAGTACTTAAAAAGCATCCCTTATAAATCTCTTTCAAGGAGTAATAGATTTGCTCTAATCCTTAACCAAAGTCAGGAGAATATAAGAGCTATACTGTAGCTATATATAAGCTATATATAAGCTATACTTATACTGTGGGTATAAGTCTTAGTCCACAAAGGCAAATGAGCTAGAAATATGCCTTAGTGCTTCAAAGCCCAACTTAGCTTTTTAACTCTGAGCCTCCCTTTAAGGGTCCACACCAGGTTTCTGCTCTTTCCCTAGCATCTTCCATAGTGTCAGGATATTGAGGAGGAGGAGGAAGTTGGGTCATCTGCTCTTATAAGTGGTCCACGCAGGTTAGGAATGAGATGCCTATTTTTCCAATTCTGGGGACCTGTTAGTTTTCTGCTACTTTGTACTACCTGTAAGAGCCAGGAATCTTGCCAGGTTGCATGTGATCCTGCCTGCTTGGAACTACCTGTCGGGCACTTCCCCAGTAGTGCCACCCCTGCCTAATCCTCTAAAATAATTTCTCTCTCTCTTGTCTCTATCTCTCTCTTTCTCTTTGGATGTTTGAGAGAGAATTCCAGGGTTTTCTTCCATGATCTGGTCAAAACTCCCTGAAAATGCCAATAATTATCCTTTTGCAAATACCTTCAGTGCTTTGCACACAAACCCAGGGAGACTGGCAGGTTATTTTGTGTTTCTGCTCTGCCACAGTTTCTCACTTGAGGTAATGAGAACAAAGCCAACTATCTGCTAACATGGGGAAAGGAGAGGAGGACAATTCTAACCCAAGCATGCAAGTTTCTTCTTATAAATATTATTCTCATCTCAGAATGATTGCCCTTCTCTTAAAGAAAACACAAAGAACTTTCTTCTAAGCCAAGCTTTTAGAGGTTGAGTATATTCTGTATTAACAGGTATAAGTAAAGGGCTTTTAAAAGAAGAGTATTTATCTTAATATTAGTTGCACTATTAGATCAGAAAACAATGTTGTTTGACAAACACTGCTGTATTTATCAAATAAAAACTAGATGGTACATTCAGCATACAGATCTTTTTTAATGCCACTCTCAAATAAAAGGAGCCAAGGGTTTCTTGAAGAAATGACTGATTCTAGGGCTACAGCAGAGAACATGGAGAGGAGCCTGGAATATCTGGTAACACGAGAAAGTAAGAAAATGATAACACACACACACACACACACACACACACCCACACACACCCAATGAGGACATGTCAAAGGGATATAGGAGCCAACAGAAAGAGCTCCAAATGGCCAAAGCTGGAACAATTTAGCAAAAAAATAAATAACAGTGTTGGATTATAACTCAAATATCTCTGAGTCTATACCAATATAAATGATTAAATAGAGAATAGACAAGTCTCCTGTGCAGAAAATTTCAAATAACATTTGTAGATAGTATGCCCTCCAGAAGGTAGAGCATAACTATCCATTTCTTAAGTGTAGGCTGCCCATAGTGACTTCCTTTCAGAGAGTACACTATGGAAGTGGGGGGGAAAAAAGTAACTTTACAGTGAAAAACCTGACAAATATCGTCTCAGTCAGATGATCAAGGTTAATATCAATAGTAGTCATACATCATGTTGATAGCATGTAGTTTTTTTTTTTTTTATTGGGGTATAGTTGCTTCACAATGTTGTGCTAGTTTCTTCAGTACAGCCAAGTGAATTAGCCATATATATACACATATCCCCTCCCTTTTGGATTTCCGTCCCATCTAGGTTACCACACAGCATCGAGTAGACTTCCCCAAGCTATACAGCAGGCTCTTACTAGTTATCTATTCCATCATAGCAGTGTATACATGTCAATCCCAATCTCCAACTTCATTCCACCACCCCCCTTTCCCCCCTTGGTGTTCATGTGTTTGTTCTCTACGTCTGCGTCTCTATGTCTGCTTTGCAAATAGGTTCATCTGTGCCATTTTTCTAGATTCCACATATATGCATTAATATATGATATTTGTTTTTCTCTTTCTGACTTACTTCACTCTTTCTGACAGACTCTAGGTCCATCCACATCTCTACAAATGACCCAATTTCATTTCTTTTTATGGCTAAGTAATATTCCATTATATATATATATATGTACTACATCTTCTTTATCCATTTGTCTGTCGGTGGGCATTTAGGTTGCTTCCATGACCTGGCTATTGTAAATAGTGCTGCAGTGAACATGGGGGTGCCTGTGTCTTTTTGAATTATGGTTTTCTTAGGGTATATGCCCAGTAGTGGGATTGCTGGGTTATATGGTAGTTCTATTTTTAGTTTTTTAAGGAACCTCCATACTGTTCTCCCATAGTGGCTGTATCAGTTTACATTCCCACCAACATTGCAAGAGGGTTCCCTTTTCTCCACACCCTCTCCAGCATTTATTGTTTGTAGATTTTTGATGATGGCCATTCTGACTGGTGTGAGGTGATACCTCATTGTAGTTTTGATTTGCATTTCTCTAATAATTAGTGATATTGAGCATATTTTCATGTGCCTTTTGGCCGTCTGTATGTCTTCCTTGGAGAAATGTCTATTTAGGTCTTCTGCCCATTTTTTGATTGGGTTGTAGTCTTGATAGGATGTGATGAGAATGGTGCTTTCCCTTTGTGGTCCTTCTCCCAAAAAACACATTACCTCAGTCTAATCATGAGGATAAGAGACAAACAAAAATTGAGGGAAATGCTGCAAATTATCTGACCAATATTCCTCAAAAATGTCAAGGTCATCAAAAGCAAGGGAAGTATAAGAAACTGTCATAGTCTAGAGGAGTATAGGGCAATATGATGACTCCACATTAAATGTAATGTGGTCCCTTGGATAGGATCCTGGAACAGGAAAAGGGTATTATGTAAACACTAAGGATATCTGAATAAAGTATGGATATTGGTTAATAATAATGTATTGATATGTATTTAGTAGTTGTGACAAATGTACCATACTAATGTAAGATGTTAATAATAAGGGAACAGGAAAATGATATTATGTAAACACTAAGGATATCTGAATAAAGTATGGATATTGGTTAATAATAATGTATTGATATGTATTTAGTAGTTGTGACAAATGTACCATACTAATGTAAGATGTTAATAATAAGGGAACAGGTTGTGAATCATACAGGAACTGTCTTTCTACTATCTTCACAAACCTTTTGTAAATTTAAAACTCTTATAAAATAAAAGGTTTATTTTAAAAATTCAAATGGTAACCTAACAATCTATGGGATGGACTGAGTCAGCTCATTGAGCTTGCCAGGCCATATTGTCTCAGCCAACGTACACCCCCAATGCAGCCCTTTACACAGTGATATGGCAGAAAGAATTCTGTCAGTGGCAAAAATTATGGCATGGGAGAGGGTTAAAAATTAAAAGCTTTACATTTTTAAGTTTATTATTGAATCACTTATTTGCTCAAAAATATATGGAAAGAAATTAAAAAAGAAAATCTCAAAGCAGCAAATTTTCTTAAATGGTACTTTTCCTTCTTTTGGTTTGTTTGTTTGAGAGTCTGTAGTAGAATACAATTTGAGAGCTTTATGGAGAAATTATAACTACTGTTAATTTTTTTTTTTCCAATTCAGGCATGTAAAGGGATACTAATATGCAGTTTTGTTTTTTTTAAAGAAAGAAAAACAAACAAAAAGAAAAACCAGTAGCAGATTGAATTCAGATAAAGGTACTAAACCCAATTAGAAAGAACATTAAAAAACAAAAAAAACAAACAATGGAAAAAACATAAGAGCAAGCATTCCTCTCCTTAGATGGAATCACAGCTGTAAAATGCTGAGACACCAATGCATTCTGCATCAACCAGATTACAGAGGAAAAGGCGCTCTTATTTTGGATGCAGTTCAGAATTTGGCACCATCTCCTTTTGAGGTCACTTGCTTTTTTGTTCATTTCAATGCATAAACTTTGCTCATACCTTGTTAAATGCCAAATTAGTGTAAGTGTAGTAATGAAGTTTTTTTGTTTGTTTGTTTGTTTTTTGGAAAGTCTACACAGCATATTGAGAGGCTTTTCATTTCAGGGCTTAAAATATTTAATGAGCAGGTGGCTTACTGCCAGCTACAACTTACTACTCACCGCTATAAAGAGAAAAAACTATAAAGTTCAACATCAGCTACTCTTATAGCCCGTTCAGGCCTAGGTTTGTAGGTTTGCAAGTACATTAGAAAAAGCTTACAGTGTGTGAAAAGAAAAGAGTATGTGAGACATAAAGGAGCAGATATTGTTAAGATACATGCCAGTGTCTGACCTTTCACCTTATACATTTACTTTTCTTGATGATTATTAGAATTTGTAGTATTTTCTAACTAAAAATGCAACTTGTTTTACTTCCAAGATGTTGAGGTATCATCATCATCATCATCATCATTACCATCAGCTTTACTAGAAGTAGGACCTTAAGTTCCTCCACTTGAATTTGCTTTGCAAAATTGTCTCTAGAGATACTTTTATTCTTAAAATTTATTTGACATTACTCCACTTATTATTATTGATGTGTTAATAGAAAACTATAATTTCTGAAATTGCTTTATAGTGTGTGAAATGGTTCTCAATAACAAATTTCTGAAACGTAGTAACTTCAGGGAATCAAACAAGAAGAAGGAAGCTTTAAATTCCCTTATAAATGATCAATTAATATAAGACTTATACACGTCAAAGAAGAGACTGTGCAACCCAAAGAAGGTTCACAGATGCTTGTAAACTCTTATTGGATTTGACACTGGACACTTAGAAGAAACCTGTTTATTAGTGATTTATTTCCTGGAAAGTTAGAGATACCAAATTTTTGTGCAATGAGTCACTCCAAAGGAAAGACATTATCGTAAGAGTTATGACAAGTACTCTGGCTTGTGAAGAAGAAAATCTTATTCCCAGCCTTGAGCTGGCGTAATATGACTCTGATAATACCCTTGGGTCTCAGACTCTACATCGTTGTAAAAGAATCGGGGAAGAATGGACTATGAGATCTTTTCCAGCTCTAAAATTGTTTCATTGTATAAACACAGATATTTTTATCCTCTACAAAATAATTAGTACTATATATCATTTTGTAAAAGTCTGTTTAGGAGTAGTTCAATCACATCTGCCATTATCAAGTAAAAATTGCAATTCACATTAATCTGTGATAGTATTATCTTAATCAGCTGCTAATAAATCAGTTGTTCTAAATTCTATTTTCCAAATCTTTGATACAGACTTTTATCATTATTGAAATTTAGGGACAGAAGTGTTTCCTGTTTCAAAGATTTAATGAAGCATTATTTTTAAAGGTTCTTACTACCAGGTTATTTTATATCAAAGCAGATCATAACTGAACTTCATTCTTATATAATTTACTCTGAGAAATTCCTTTACATATTCATTAATAGAGAAATCTTGAAATCTGTGGATCCCAAGAGACCTGTAGTGTTTCTGTAGATCATGCATGTTCTCAGTGCTGGTGCAGTTTTCTCTCAAGAGAACAAAAATTGATTTATTGAGGGAAGATGAAAAAATAAGTTAGCTATTTTGAGTGTTTGAGGCCTTCCAAAGGGCCTTAGTACATATACAGATATAAGGATATCAATGGGATTAAAATTTTATGGGGAATGATTAGGAAAAAAAGGTCTAAAAAGGTTTGTTAGGGGGACAATAATGAAGAAAAGGTCACATCACTGAAAAGCCAAAGCAATTTAAATATATATTTTTAAACCCTCAAAACTGTATCTGGGTGAGAAAGCAGAGTGCCAAGTTACTTCCCAAAGCAAATTAAACTGGCTGAGTTATAAACCTTTCAAAAATTAGACTTATAAATGAGCGTGCAGACAGATCTTTAACTATAGCGATTCCTTCAAGGACTGAGCCACTCTAACATCCTTTGGGAGCCTAATTGAAACTGATTATGGTTGACATCTCATAATAGACTTTAGTTTAAATGATTTCTTTTTGGATCTAAAAACAGTTTTGGTTCCATGTATTTCTAAAGTGTGCAATATACTTCCTTTCTTTTTTAATAATGATATGATGTCTAAAATGTTAAATTTTTAGAAGTATGTCCAACTGCCTTTGAAAACACAAACATGAACTAAACCAAAGTGTAGGCCACACGAATCACATTCTCTGTCTTCACTTGGTGTTTGTGTGGACTACTGAACTCCTGGGAGTTTTACGTTTTGACAGGTGGAATCTTTAAGAGGATCTTTTTCTTTAACACTGTATTTAAGCAAAGCCTAGGGAAAGTAACAGTTGCCATCACAGAACTGATTTCATTTTGTAAGTGTGTTTAAGAAAATTAATCGGCTTCTGTGATTCATAATTACCAAAGAAGATGCACAATTTTGATATATTTGATTCTGTTGAAAATATGTGTGGGAGGTATATGATCAAATAGTTTTGTATGGCAGCAATTTCCCTTTATATTATTTATGTTGAAAAAATTTTGCTAATAACAATAATAATCAGCTACACTTTATAAGAAATGCAGTATACAAACTGTAATACCAATGATACTAACAAAGCATAAATCATAACTGCATTATTGTAAAATGCTTCTATTCCAGTGAATCTGTCAAGTTCTGATCATGTGAATTTTATTTTTGCCAACATCACTGCATATGCCACAGCCATGAAAGAGTAAAATGAAAGAAAATATGTTTTGCATCTATGTGCCATGCATTTCACTAAGAGATAATCACATCCAAGAAATGTGGGAATTGAGTCACAAAACAGTAAGTACAGGTAATAGAGCAAATCAAGTCAGAAAATAGGGTGAGAATAGCACTACTGCTTATCTTTCCAACTCTGAGCATTAAGACTTATATCTCTTGGCACTCATATTTCCAATTTAAATGAAGGTAAATGTATTTTCAACTTTTGACTTCCTAATTCAGACCTAGAAAAAAAAGGAAACTGTTTGGTCTGTACTCAGGACTAGAAAAAATGTCATGCAATAGAAAAAGGAGAATAAGTAAATATGAATAATAAGATAAACTATTAATAAGAATATACATTTTATATTCCATCATAGTTCATAAAATTGGATTTTAAATCTATGTGAGGACAGAAGTGGAAACCACATGAGAATCTTGATATCTTAGAATCTCCAAGGAAATGAAAACTGTGTACAGTAGCAAAACTATAACAAGCAGTATTATAAATAAATGATTTTATTAAATATTTTTATATAAATCAACTAAAATGAGATAAGATGGCTTTTTAATATTTTATAATCAATAGCCATATTTTAAAAAACCAAAATAGTGGTGAAAACTTCATATAATTTCCCAGCATTTTGCTCTGAAATCTTAAACAGCCCAAGAGCTTAGCACAGGCTACAACAATTTTAGATTGGAAGTCAACATGGGGTATGTCAAGAGCACTAGTCTAGAAACACTGGGCATAAGTGCACTTGCTAACTGAGTGACATCTCTGGGTACATTTCCTTTTCTTTTTTTAAAGAGGTAGTTGGACTGATGCATGTTTCTGAAATCATTAGATCATGGCCAACTCTGAGAAAATGATAGCAGCTGTGCAATAGCTATTCATAAAAATCCACATATTCAAAAATATTTTCATTTCAACAAGGTTCTGTGTGTCCTTGAAGCCACTTTGTGGGACCCTTGGGACCCACTGGTTTCATGAACTCACAGTTCAGGAACCTTGAATTCAGATTATTTTAAGGACTTATTTCATCTATGATATTTTTGTCTGTGTTTCTAAACCAAGTTTATTCTAAGTAACATGGATTGTATAAATTTATATTTTGAAGCAGAAATCAAATGGACTCTTTTTACTTAATTACATTTATGGACTACAGATAGGTCCAAGCTTAGTCAAGGAGAAAAGTCAACCAACCAAATTCAAGAGGGAACTTACATATGTAACTGGCTAAACCCTAAAACTCTTGAGTGATCCAGGATCACAAGTCTGTTCCTAAATCATTCTCTACTATAATCAGAAGGCCAGGTAATTAGTGTTTTTTATTATTGTTGTCTTTATCCTTCAATCAGAATTTCTGGGCTTCCAACTCCCTAGGGAACTGGAAAAGACAAATTATAAATATCTGGTAGCAACACCTTAGATGCTAGTAAGAAAAAAGATTTTGTGGCAGTCAAAGACTTGGGTCAGAATTCCATCGCTTTCTTTTACTGGCTGGACAACTATGGCAATTTAATGTCTGACTCCAAACTTTCATTTCCTGTATTTGTAAAATAGAGTATAAAACCTCCAAAGCAGGTTTTTGTGAGATAACAGATTACAGGCATACCTTGTTGTATTGTGCTTCACTTTACTGTGCTTCACAGATACTGCAGTTTTTACAAATTGAAAGTTTGTGACAACTCTGCACTGTCAGATGATGGTTAGCATTTTTTAGCAGTAAAGTATTTTTTAATCAAGGTATGTACCCCCTTTAAACTTAATGCTATTTTACACTTAATAGAATACAGTACATGTAAACATAGCTTTTATTTATTTTTTGACATATAGTTGATCTACAGTATTCTATTGGTTTCAAGTGTACAGCACAGTGATGCAATATTTTTATAGATTATATTTCATTTAAAGTTATTATACAATAATGTCTATGTTTCCCTGTGCTGTACAATATATCCTTGTAGCTTATTTGTTTTTTACATAGTAGTTTGTACCCTCTTTTCTCCTATCCCTCTCTTGCCCCTCTCCCTTCCCTGTTCCCGCTGGTAACCACTGGTTTGTTCTCTATATCTGTGAGTCTGTTTCTATTTTGTTATATTCGGTTTTTTTTTAATTCGTTTTTTAAATTACTTATATTTTAAATCAAAATATAAGTAATAACATACAGTATTGTCTTTCTCTGTCTGACTTATAATACCCTCTAGGTTCATTCATGTTTTTGCAAATGTCAGAATTTCATTGTTTTTTATGGCTCAGTAGTATTCCATTGATATATACCACATCTTCTTTACCCATTCATCAGTTGATGGACACTTAGGTTGCTTCCATATCTTGGGTATTTTAAATAATGCTGCTATGAACATTGAGTGCATGTACTTTTTTGAATTAGTGTTTTCATTTTCTTTGTCTATATACCCAGGAGTGGGATTGCTGGATCATATATTTGTTCTGTTTTTAGTTTTCTGAGGAACCTCCATACTGTTTTCCATAGTGACTGCACCAATTTACATTCCCACCAACAGTATACTAGGGTTCCCTTTTCTTACATCCTCACCAACATTTGTTATTTGTGGTCTTTTGGACGATAGCCGTTCTGACAGGTATGAGGTGACATCTCATTGTGGTTTTGATTTGCATTTCTCTGATGATTAGCAATGTTGAGCATCTTTTCATATACCTGTTGGCCATCTGTATGTCTTCTTTGGAAAAATGTCTTTTCAGGTCTTCCTATGTTTTTGTTTTTTTATATTAAGTTGTATGACTTGTTTATATATTATGGATATAAACGCCTTATTGGTCATATCATTTGCAAATATTTTCTTCCATTCAGTTGGTTGTCTTTTCATTTTGTCAATGGTTAAACATAACTTTTATATGCACTGGAAAATCAAAAAATGTGTGTGACTTACTTTATTGTGATATTCACTTTATTGCAATAGTCAGGAATTGAACTCTCAATATCTTTGAGGTATGCCTGTACATACATGCACACACACATATATGTATGTATAAAAATCCTCCAAGGCAGGGTTTTACAGAGATAAGAGTACACATACATAAATACATATGTGCATGCATACATGTATGAATAAATATACATAGATGTGTCTATGAATACACAAGTATACATGAATATATACATACATGTGAACATGTGCTCTGTGTGTGTTCTAGCAAGGTGCCCAGCATATAAAAATTCCCTAAACAAGATAGCTTATATTGTCTTCAGCAAGACTCCTGGCAGCATAGAAAGCACCTTGTGCACATTAAAAAAAAAAAGGAGCTCCTTCTAAACAAGAACATTATCAGAAGATGCCTATTCCTCCTGGCTAACACAAGCCAGTCCCGTGGCTCAGGACTAGATTTCAACCATTACTCATGCCTTGAGCTGGGCATCAAAAATGGCTCTGCTAGACATTAAGCTGTTCTCACTCTGGTTCTTGCTATGCCCTATACCAATAACTCTCAAAGGATGATCCCCAGACCAGCAGCAGCATCACTTGGAAACTCGTTAGAAATACACATTCTCAGGCTCCACTTTTGATCTAGTGAATCAGAAATCTATGTTTAATCAGCCCTCCTAGTGGTTCAGATGCTTTCTAAAGTTTGAGAACCACTGCCTCATACCAGGTTCCATTCTCCATTACACCAACAAGTCATCAGTAGTGTGAGCAAACTCCGTCCTCCTCCTCCTCCTCCTTCTCCTTATACTTCTCAACCAAAGAGAATTTACCATACCATGCTGAAGAGATTTGAGGACATTCATGTATTATAAAGAATAAAAGCTTCTTTGGCTTGGTGTTATACATTTTATTTCTTCTAAGTGTTACGTCTCCTACTGAGTACATCAGAGTAATGACAGCTGGTTATGCTTTCTTGGGGTTCCCTCAGGTGGCCTCCCCATCCTGTGATCTCTATTTGCTTCTGCCTGAGCCCTCCTCTAATAAAGCCCCACCTGTGAGCAGGTCAGCAATTCAAATCCCCATCTATAAAGTGAGGCATTTGGGCAAAACCATACCTTCAAGTCACTGTCAAAGCTCCTTCTTTATGATCCGGTACACTATGAGTTGTACAGGCAACTAGGTTGATGCTGTGAAGACCCATAAGAGGTATAGTCACCTGGATGGTAACTCTGACTCTAAGTATTAGGCGTGTGGATTTCTTTCATAAAGCTGAGTGGAAGAGTTTTGTTTTAGTTATTGTGTCTGACCCACCTTCATCTTTAACAAGCTGACTCTAAAGATTGCTGAGTTTCCATTTTCATTCTTGATGTTAGCTCTTCACCCAGGGCTTTTCTCACCCATCCTTTACATGTTATAAGGAATAGAGAGTAATAAGACAGTAGGGACTTCAAACAAAATGAAATAGATTGAAACACAGGGAGTCCGCTGAATATTTCCCAAAACTCTTTTGCTAGTCAGCTGAAAGAAATATGAAGTTTGTCTCCTCAACATCGGAATGTCACAACAGCAGGATTTCATAGGGACTCATTTGTGAAATATTTGGTATAATAAAAAGGATAGTTTATAAAGTAAAAATAGAAATGGGAAGTGGATAAATGCCTCAAATAGGGAAATACTGAAAAAAACCCTCTTACTCTTTTATTTTGAATGTGTGCAATGTATCTCATTTTGTTTGTTTTTAGTAAGAATTTTTTCACATTTATTTGCTCTTCTCCTGTATATTTGGATATTGATCTTGGCTTTACCAATTCTCTCTACTGCTTTATATTAAAATAACATTTTTAAAAGCTAGGCAATTGAATGATATGAGCCTCAAATCTATAGGTTGAGTGTGGTCCATTCTTAATATTGTCTAACATTCTAGGAATTTCTGATGCTTTTTATTACTATAATCAGTAAACATTTTTTGCAGGAATTTGAGGACCTGTCCTTTATAGAATTTGAAAAGAAGAAGTTTATTTTTAATTTCATCACCTTTCCTATTTCCTCATGTACCCATCCTCTTCACACTATTTCTTAGTTCTTCAGAGAACCAACTGGGAGACCTCATTGGATGGATATGACCTTCAAGTCCGACTCTTGCTTTGCCCACCATCTGAATCTACAATTTTTTTATCCTATGTGTGTTTCTTCACAAATCTTAGTTCTGACTACTGTGATAATCTATCAATAATTTAAGCTAAGAGAGTGGTTTAAATGTATGTTTTCCCAAGGTTATAGATAAGTCTTTGGTAGGTTATGCATAAAGTCTGCTCAAGACTTGAATCAAAGGAACCACAAGGAGGTTTACTGGGCCCCTCCAAGTAACTTTCAAGCAGTGTGTCTCATAACTTGGGAATTTAAGGAGTTTATGCTAAAGTATTTGGTGAAACAAATCATCATAGAAAATAAATATCCATTCCCATTCATAAACAGTATTATTTGCCCATGTGCCCAGAGGTGTCTAAATTTCTCACTTACATTCTTGATATATTTAGATGTTCTGCTTCCAATGATTCTGTTCATTCAGGGTCTCTACTCTAGAAGCTGATAGTCTTCTTATTTACCAAGGTCCCTTCAATGTACAAAAACCAAAATACCATGGAAGAAGATGAGGTTCCAACCTTATTAGAGTAGCCTTTATCTGATTATGGAGACAGCCATTTGGCACAAGAAAATCCTCCTTTTAGTTAATTTCTAAACTATGCAAATATGCCCACTCTTAAAATTCTACCAGTTTAATTTACTAAGAATTTTAATATATTAATCTTCCCAAATGATGTGACCTTTTAACAAGGGATTTCAACATAGTGACTAATATGAGAATTGCAGACCATGTGGCAAGTCCACGAGGAATATCTATTTGAACAGTTGGATTTGCTCATTTTCCAACACTCACAGCAGTAATTGTTAGAGATTTAACATACCTTCTTATAAAAGAGAAAAAACAGTATCCTTGTATATTGGAGATAAGGCTCTTCTTACCTTTATGTTTCTATTTCATGTTTAGAAGCAAACAGAAGGTTGCTTTTATAAGGTGTTTATAATGCCTTCCTGGTGTTTTGGAGTGTTAAGACTAAGAGAGAGCTCAGAGAATATCTGCTCCGAAAAAATTTAGCCCCAGAAAGTGGACTTGCCCAAGGTTACAGAGGAAATTAAGAACGTGCCAACATAAGATCTCTTACTAAGTCCAGTTCTCTCTCTTTTGCACTGTAACACCTTTCACATGATTTTGTTTTCCTATCTTCCTAGAGTTATTCAGAGTAATGTTTGTTTATAGGCTTCATGTTAATGACAATGTCAGCTAATACACTGGAAATTTCCTTAAGTAACTTGACAACCCTATATGTGACATTGTACATCACTTAAATTGAAAGAAAAGTATGACTAATGCAGCATGCATCAAAATTAATTCTGTCATGAACTGCTCTGTATGAGTCATAGAAGCCACAATACTGTATTTAGAATAATAATAAGACAAGGAATAATGACATCCTAAAATTTAATGAGGTAGTTTAGTTTAATGTACATTGTTAGTTTGTGTCAACCTACTGCCCATTGCAAGCAGCACATTTTTTAACACCCTTGTGCAATGGGGCTGTAAATTACTATAATTAAATTAAGCTATAACCTTATCCAGGCAATATGAGATATTTATACTTTGTTTCTGTAATCATATTATCTGCTCAGAACAGAAACCACAGTAGAATAAAAAAAATCAAACAGCACTATCAACCATGTCACTTATAAATTTTCAAACTGAAAATAAAGCTACTTGGGATTAGCTATACATTTTCCAGGTATGTCCATCACAAATCTCTGATGTAAGCAATTACCATTTAATGCATCTTTGTTAACTGGTTGTTAAATTTGAAAGCAGAGCACAATGTGGGATAAAAAAGTTTGCCTCAAATAAGCATACCTGCATGCCTTTCGTTTCTTTCCAATCTCATTTTAAGATTATAGGCAGATGGAGAGAGATTACTAGTTTGATTTCATGGGATGGTACAGATTCTGAGAGACAACTCTGAACCCTGGAAGCAATATAATAAAATTAGCTTTTTTTGATGATTACTCCATTATGGTTTTCATAAAATTTGTGTTGTGCTGGGACAATTTTTCATGGAGTATTTTTAGGTATGTACTGTTTTCCTCTGGGCATGGTAATTGGAGTTGGAAGGAGATGCTTGTTAATAAAAATATGGAGAGGGATTAATTATTTTCTCCTCTCTTTTATTTCAATTGTTTGTAACATCTGATAGCACTCGTCATATATTGTAATCAATATATAGACAATAAGTTCTTTGCAGTTGGTACTTTAATTTATTCCAAGACTGTGAGTGCCTAGCATAGTACACAGCACAAAGTAGGGTCTCAATAAATATTTATTGAAGGAATAAAAAATTGAGGAAAGAAATGAGATTTGTTTTCTTCAGATATTATGATTTACAAACTCTAAACCTTATTTTTCACTTTTAAGTTCCTGGAAAACTTCCTTGTATGGGTTAACCATCTCAGTAGTGGGAATTGAACAGTCATATCATGTCATATCATTTATACCTTCCACAACCACTTTTAGTTTTAAGAAAATTAGGACCTCAAATTATCATGTTCAAGTTCTAGTTTCTGACTTCACCACTGATGCCTTGTCTAAGTCACTCAAGGTATTGAAAAAAATATGGATGGAGAAGTCACCAAATATATTTACAACATATTCACATTTTTTAATCATGATAAAGAATAATCATCACTGTGATAATTACCGTACTGTGTTTCTGATCCTCTTTGTCTATGAGAGATACCAAGTGGAGCACAGGTCAGATCTTGCATGACCTCATTGTCTTTGCATTTCACTTTTTAAAACTATATGTAGTGTTATAATCATACAAGAGCTGGATTTGACAACATAACTCTTAAGGCCAAGGTCAGATTGTTACTTGGCCCTAGCTATACGTTGACCTTGTTCAGTAGAACTTCAAACACATAATATTAGTTGTTAAAAAAAAAAAATTCAGCTAGAGTGTTTGTGTGTCAGTCAAGTTTCTTGGAGCATCCTGGAAAAAAGCAAAAGCGAAACAAAACAAGAAAGAAAACAGGTCAGTTCCCAGTAGACTATGAGTTGATATGTCAACATCATCAATGAAAAGAGTGAGGCCAAATGAGTAGTTTCTAAATGGAGTTATGTGCATGTGGCAAGGGATTGTGGAATTTCTCTCAAAGGAAGAAGAATATATAGAGTCATAGATTTGTTATTTGAATAATCCTTGCCCGTGGTTCACTGTTTTCTTGTTAATACATTAATAGCTAATAGTTTAAAATGTGAAAAAAATTGTATTTAAATACAAATAACCAAATGTTCAGTAGTGGAACTATGTTGCTCTGTATGTTTTTCTCCTACGTGGTAAAATAGCAAACAGTAATATCATTAATTTCAGTCATATGAGTTTAAATAAATCGTGATGTACTATTTATTTTTCTTGTCATTGAATATGTCAGACAGGAGGCTAATTAGTTTGAAAATCTCACTTAGAATATCTTTTATTTTATAATCCCTATGCATGGAAATTAACAGTATTTAGTAAAAGAGAATGCAGTTCAGTACCATTAGGAAAAACATTGTTCTTATATTCATCTTCCTGTAAATGAGAACAAAGAGCTAGAGACCATTTTGTCTAATTGCTGTATTATTCAAAATTGATGATGTTTTCTAAGTCCTGAAGATCATCTCTAATTTTTAACCAAAGCTCTAGGAAGGAAGATACTTTCTAGAAAGAGCTCATTTATTTTAGAAGCAACTTACTTATTTTTCTCGTATTATCATGAGGTATATGCCAAGTTGCAATACATAATTTTCTATATTTAGAAATTTCTGACTGCAACAATTTAGGTTAAAATTCCTTGAAATTAATATCTTCAGAGAAAGTAAATATAAATTTTCAGAAAATGATGAGCCCTCATTAGTGAGGCAAGCACTTGATAAATGCTACACACATGTTATCCATTCATTTCCAAAAATAACTTATAAATAGTTACTGTTATGTCCATTTTACAGGTGAGGAGATCAGAGTCACATGCCAGTAAATGGTAGAGAAGTGATTAGAACTCATTAGCATGTCTCAATAACTTGAGCTGTGCTGTATTGTGCTGTACTTTAACCCTGAATTCTATGTTTTGTTTTCAAATCTTCTACTAACTTATTCATTGAACAATAGTTTAATCTTTATGACTTTCAGTTCTCTAATTGATAAGACAGATATCTTAGCACTTCAGAAAATAAATGCTATGAAATGTTGTTAAGAATGCAATGAGAAAGGCACTATCATGTACTACATTTGGAGTGCAGATGGGCACAATCTTTTTTTTTTTTATTCATTTTTTTTTATTCATTTATTTTTTTTTATTGGAGTAAGTTGATTTACAATGTTGTGTGAGTTTCAGGATAAATTAGGAGACTGAGATTAACATATACACACTACTATATATAAAATAGATAACTAATAAGGACCTACTGTATAGCACAGGGCACAGTTTTTTTTAAAGCAATTTGGAAATATAAATCAAGGGCCTTAAAAGTTTTTGTACCATTTTTTAACCTTGTACTTCCATAGCTAGTAATGTATCCTGAAGGAATAATCACAGGTGTGGTTAATGATTTATGTCTAGCCTGTAACCATCTTTGAAGAGAATGTTCAACAATACTAATAAATTTAAAATTTGTAAATTACTAGATAAGTTGATATGATAGAGTATGTTCTCAATTCCAAAACATGCAAGTAATAAAGTTTGTAACTGAGATGAGTGACAACATATGAAAATCAAAACGATTTGACTATTTCGATTGGTTGTAACCAGTAAACTTAAAATATTACTTTAAAGAACAGAAACAAAAGAGTAGTATCTGCATAAGGACATGCTCACATTTGTCTGAGAAAGGCCTCTAGAACGTAGATGAAATTTACAATAGAGAAGTAGGGGCAACAGTCATGGTGTCTGGGGACCATGGAAGCCAATAACAATAAATGATTAAAAAAGAATAAGATTCACATCAGTAAAAATATAAGAGAATAAAGTAAAAGGAAACCCTTTCGATTTGATTGTAATAGCTAACCTGTTACTGACATTTATAGGTTACAGAATACTTTAATATTTTTTTATGATCTTCACACAACTGTGCAGTAGGTATTATCTCTAAAAGAATAGGTTCATTAGAGTCATTAGATTTCTGAGGACTAGGTTGATAATTTTAATTGGTAAGTAATATGTTTGTTCACATGTCTTGGTACTATGTTTTTGTCTATATCCTAGATTTTTAACTAATTTACTGTATATAATTCCTTTGATCTTTACAATAGGGTGTCCTTACATCCTATGTGGTATTTTAATGTAAAATAGCCTTATTTCATAGATGCCAGATTCAAATAATTTAAGAAATATTTTTTATTATACACACATATGTCAAATATAACGTGAAACTTCCAGCCAGATCAACTTGGATAAAAGTGAACATACTGAAAATTTTTGCCTTTGGTTAATTCCTGAAATTTAGTCCTTCTGGTTTCTTGTCAACAGTACACCATGGTGGTCAACAGACAGACTTGCACACCAGGTAGATGAGTTCAGACAAGTCACTGACCTCTGTGAGCCCATTTCTTCATTAGTAAAATGGTGTTAATTATGGTACCTATTTATAGGGTTATTATAGTGATTAAATTAGAAAATAACTGTAAAGGATTTAGTACTATGCCTACCACACAGTAAGCACATGCATAACATATTAGCTATTATTATTATTATTGAGAATATTTGAGGGAGAATTGAATCAATCACACATTATTTTATTACAGTGGGGCTTTGTTAAAGTATAATGAGCTAAATCAGAAACACACAGAAGCATATTTAGCAATAATGCTTGGCACGTATTAAGGCTTCAGATGAATTAAATAAGTCAGTGAATATGACAACTTTAACCTATAGAAATGTCATAGAGTTATTTCTGCATTATAGAAATGATAAGAAGAAGAAATATACTTCAAGCATTATCTCATTTGAGAAATACTCCTGTGGATTCAGAGTAATATAAATTGAAATAGGTTTTGTCTTAAACATCCAAATTGTATAGACGTGCTGTCCTATAATTGACTGATAATGATCAGGAAGTATGTCCTCTAGGTTTAGCCTGCTAACATTACATGAACTAATTTCTATAGTTAATAGCTAATTGTCAGTTGGAACAATCTTTTCCCTGTGCTTTTGGAAAATCCCTTGATCACTACATATAGGGACCATTATTTCATATTTCTGCATCTTCACCTTATACTATCTCCTATGCTGATATGTCTTCTTTTTTCCCCCCGATAAACTCCAACATCACCAGTCCTGTCAATCCTCCTGGAGAGAACCTTGCCAGCACCTCCCACCTTCCCTCGTAGCCCACAACGAATGACTGGTTGACAGAACCCCTTGCTTCAGTGGGAACCAATGTGAGAGCCTCCTGTGAGACAAGGCTGCAACTTTTCTTCAGATGAGACAACATCCATACTTAGCTATCCCCCTCCTATTCTCCTTTCTCCATTCCCCTTTCCCTGAGAAATTTCTCTCTAAAAATCACTTTCTCAAGAATATCTGTCACAGGCTTTGCTTCTAGAAAATGTAAACAAGACAACTTTTCTGATTTCTCTAGACCAATCCTTAGACAGCAAACTCCATCATGGATATGCCTATTCCAATACCTCTATCATAATGCAGGATGCATAGTATTGCATTGATTTAGCTGTCTTTCTTCCCTACAAAACTGAACTCCTTGAGAGAAGGAACACTGTCATACTGTCTTTGGATTCTTAAAGCTTTGCATAGTGCCTGGCACATGTCACTCGCTAAATAAATATGCTCCCTTTGTATTAGCACTAAGATTGGATCTTTTTTAGATATACTCATTCAAACGCACAAGAATATTCACACACACACACACACACAAAAGAATATTCACAAACACCTTTAAATATAAGCAATATTTCAAGTACAATAAGATTCTAATTTTTTAAACAAAATCTTACACTGCATTTTAAAATCAAAATATTTGGCTTTTATTAAACCTGTGATCTTTTAATAAGGATTTCATGAACTTAATATATTTAATGAGAGAATACCATACATGCAATTTGAAAAACTATAATGTGTAAGTACAAATATATTTTTATATATTATTTTATTATATATTTATTATTATTTATATTTATTATATATACACACACATATATATATATATATACCTAGAATAATGACAATATTGAAGTGAATAGTGAACTTCACTTAGGTTGAAATATAATTGAGGCCAAAATATATTTAATTTTGAACTGAACTCCAGACAACACAGTGTGAGTACATAAAAGTCATTTGATTGTCATCAAAAAGTCTTTTGTATATTTTAAGTGGGTACATGTTTATGTTTATGAATGTTGCTTTGATTGAGGAAAAACCTGATTTTGCAATCCATTTTAAGCTTTCTTCAGAAAAAATAAAAACAGGTATTAGCATTGGTAAAATAGGAAAGTAGGGAACTCATTATATGGATACTTTTCTAAAGCCATGTTGTTCTTACTAATATTATAAAAAATACTGTACTTAGGATTTTAAATATTTCTATATAATTGCAATGGAATTAATATTCTATATTCATTGGTTAATTCTCTGCTTTATGATGATGTATAATAAATGCCTACTAACTATAATTGACTATTAAGGACCAGGCAAGCAGCATGCATAATGACTAATTTGGGGTGTTCTGAGCAAGTACTTATATATTTTCAGTAATGCCGTATTCAGATGACAATATTTTGGAAAGGAAATGAAGTCCATTTATTATCACAAGCAATATCTTAGGTTAGGTGTTTATTTCCCCCTTCATTTCCATCTTAATAACACAGCTTTATTTTCTTTAGTTTTGAAGAGTATTATGTTAAAAATATGTTCATTAGATGAATTGAATGGGAAATTTTGCTTCTATAATTTAAAAATTTTTTATAATCACAATGAGGTACAAAAACTTTTGTTTTGTTTTGTTTTTTCTTGGCCATCCCCTGCCTTAGAGCAGTGCCTCTCAAAGTCTAATGTGAGTATGAATCACCTAGGATCTTCTTAAAATGCAGACTCTTACTGAGTAAATGTGGATGGTGGCCTGGGTGTCTGCATTGCTAAGTAGCCCCAGGATGATGCCAAGGTTGCTGGTTTGCAGACCACACTTGGAGGAGCAAGGCCTGAGTTGCTTATCCTTTGCAGTCCCAGACTTAGTCATTAATTCTTTCAGTGAAATTTTGAATGACCCCAAGAGATGTTGCCTCTGCAGAGTTACTGTGACCTCTCCCTGATTTGGACCTCCAACAGAGGCTCAGCATCAGCATTTCAGGATCCATCTCTGATTCCTTTGACTTTCCCCCAGGGATGGTGCCAAACCATGGACAAAGTCAGCCTAACACGTTGGCTCTAACACTCTAACACTCTAACACGTTGGCTTGCAGCAGTGGCTTTATCAAACTTTGGTGAAATTTTGTAGCTACCAAGAAAGTGGAATTGGCACACAATCTATAGAAACTTTGCTATGACAAGAAGACAAGATAGTTAGTGGCAGTTTGAGAAGTCTTTCTGCATGAAAACAAATTAAGATGCCTTGACAGCTCTGAAAAAGCTGTTCTCCTTGGCATTTTAATTCTTCCAATGTTCTCCAATCATGTTATCTCAATTTCTCGTAAAGCTATACTTATAACCCAGGAATTTCTTCAGTAGCCAAGTCACACCTCAGAGTTCTGTCAGTTGTGAATAACCCTCAAGGATTTTTATTCCCTTGTCAAATGTGCCTGTATGGTATTCCAGCCATCATCCCTTTCATGTCAATAAAACTTTTACTTTCCCAAGGTTTTCACAACTCTGATCTTACATCTTCTTATCTTCCTACTGAATAAAATAGTAGAGATAACTTTTTTTTATATGTTCATTGACACTATAAACATTCATTAAATTCCTGCTACAGGCTAGGCTGTGATACGTACCAAGGAGGATATAAAGATGAGTAAGTTTTGGTACTGCCCTCAGAGAGCCTATAATGTAGCAGAGAGGTAAAAACATGTGCATGAATTGAAAGGTAGAAAAGGATAGGTGCTTCAGTGAGTTACAGATCGCATACTGGGAGAATTTCACAAAGCCTGTGATGATTTCCAGCCCAGTGCAGTATGTGGAGGATATAGAAGGCACCACAGCACAGTCGCTTCATAGCTGGACTTTGAAAAATGAGTAGAATTTAGAGGTGGGGTGGGGGCAGGAGTTATGGCAACACATTATGGAGCTGGGAAACTAGGGATGCTGCTTGGGAAATAGGTAGTGTACCATCTTTTTGTTGTGGTTGTGGCCGTTGTATCTGAAATGTGGAGAAAATAGATTGACACTAGAATATGGGTGGGTTATACTGGAAAGATGAGGGTTTTGACTTGTACTCACATCCCTTAAAGTCTTCTTTTACAGCTGAATGCAGTGAGGTACAAGGAGATGAGAGGACTGGTGTAAGGTCAGAAAGCTTGCAAATGGCAGTATTGTGTTTTCAACCCAGTACCTGAGCTCCCAGTTCTGCCCTCAAGGACAGTGACATGGTCCATCCAAATCCACCCCTTCCCTGGAGCCAGAAGGCCCCAGCCACTCCTGGGGGAGTCAGAGGGAGGGAGAGACAGTCACTTCACACCCCTGGGACAAGAGGGTAAAAGGCAACAGGTTCTTATCTGACAAAAGATAAAGGGTATCATTGAACACTCATTTGGTTTTGCTTTAGGAGTTTTTTGTTCTGAAGTATCTGGATTTTGTGCAACCCTTTTTTTTTTTTAATTTATTTATTTAATTTATTTATTTTTGGCTGCACTGTGTCTTCGTTGCTGCGCGTGTCTCTTAGTTGCGGCCAGCGGGAGGTACTCTTCGGTGCGGTGCACAGCCTTCTCATTGCGGTGGCTTCTCTTGTTGTGGAGCACGGGCTCTAGGCACAAGGGCTTCAGAAGTTGTGGCACACGGGCTTAGTTGCTCCGCGGCATGTGGGATCTTCCCGGACCAGGGTTCGAACCCTGCACTGGCAGGCAGATTCTTAACCACTGCCCCACCAGGGAAGCCCTGTGCAACCCTTTTTAATGTATTTTTATTTTTGTAAAATTACAAACTTTTTTTTCTCTACTCATGCTTCAGGTGTATCCCTTTTTACAAGATATATGACTTGCCACCAAAAAAACACAAATGTGTAAATTGCATTTGGCTAGCCATCATATTTAATTTTTTTCTTAAACTGTGTTATTACCTCCTAGGCACTTTATGCAGCACATTTGTTCAAAATAGGTAATACATCATCATGGCTTTTCACAGTGAAGAAGGGGATTTTAATGAAAATGCCACTTTTAATAAGAAACCTCAATAATATGTGGTCTTGGTTGTTCCAGCTGAGATATTAATGCCTGGCACTTTTTTTCCCCAGAATTCAGTAAAAAAAAAAGTGAGGAGTATGATTTGAAACACAACACAAAAGATGTTGGGAAAATAATTGTCTTGAGATAGGACATGCAGTGCATGCAAAGTAAAATTTTCAGTACTTACTGCATGGTACATACTATTTCTTCTAGGTGTTTACTTTCTCTTATTGCTACCAAGCCTCAAAGTTAAAAATAAAATAAACAGATCAAACTAATAATTATGTCAGGCAATTTTAATGAATAAATTTTTATGAAATTTTAATGGAAAAATTCAAATTTTATGGTTTTAGATTTGTTTCTAGAAAAAGAAGAAAAATAGACAAAAATTTTAAAATCCTCACTGTTCTACTTTAAAGAGGTGTCTCCCCACACTAAAGGAAACTGAGCATCTCAATTTTTACACATAAGAAATCCTCAAAATGTGTATTTCCACGTATTATTTTCTCTCCAACCCAACCAAGTGGCCATATAAGCTGTTCAGGGAGACTATATATAGCTAAGAAGAACAGGATGGGTAATATACCTTCCTGTTTTCAAAAAGCCTAAATGAGGAATAAAGGCAAAAGAGTTTGAAGTAGGAGAAAGTTACCAAAAAAAGTCATTTATTCATTCGTGCAGTATTGAGTGTGCCAGGTGACAGTACTCTGTATCAGGTCATGTGCAGCAGAGGGACAATGTAGAAAGATTGGCAGGGGCCATGCATGAAGGGCCTGGAAGCCAAGCAAACAGATTGAGTTGTATTCTCAGCCTAGAGCCTTCAGAGTACAGAAATGCCCTTGACTATTTGTGAAGGAAAGGACCTGACAGGAAAGGATGGGCAGATGTAAGCAAGAACATGCTGTAAAACCTAGCAAAACTGAGGTACAGAGCTTAGTGAGAGCTTAGCATGCTAACTGTGGGCCTGCACAGAGATTGTGAGTTTCACAAGGTAGGGTCTATGTCTGTTCTATTTACTGTTGCCTTATTCCCAGTTAAGCATATAGAGATCTGGCATACAGTAGGTACTTCTTATATATTGACCGCCCTAACTCTCAACTTGATAGGCGAATAGTCATCCTGAAGCTTTTAAAAAACTTTTTACAAAAACATTTTGAATTCCTTGTTAAACATACTTTGTGTTCTGTTTGATAGTAGTTATTACCAATTTTAAATGAGTTATACTAAATTACTACTGAATTATACCAATTAAAACAAAAAGCAGGCAAAAGAAGAAAGCAAGTAGGAAGTCTAAGGCTACTTCTGTTAAAGTCGCACATCACAAATTCTCAAAAACATGTCTCTCCTAGGAGAGCAGGAGTAGAATTGTTTTGAATGACAGAACTTATACAGCATCTCAACATATTGACCAAGAATAGGGAATAATTATATTGGCTGGAATATGGTAGAAACCAGATATATACATTGTAAAACACATAGACCACAGTTATATTAGTGCTGTGATAGTGAAAACATATATTTTTCATCAAGATAAAAATCAAAGAAAATCTGAATGTCTTCTTGGGGAAAGATTTTTCTATCATGTCTGAGATTATCTTACCTATTCTTATTCTCTTTTTCACTGTATGTCAGTGATTCTCATTGTCAGAGAGCTTGGTATTTTACATGCTGTGAGTAGTACGTAGGACATTTTTGGTAATTAATATAGGTTTCAAAATAATTTCTGCATCAGTTAAAGTACTGCCAAAACAGACTGTTATTAGAAGGGTATTGCATAAGCAACAAGGGTAACAATATTTATACCTATCTTGTCTACTAACTCACCATGTCATTAAGTGAAGTATTCACGTAAAAAGAAAAAGGATTAGATGATTATTTCATGTCCTTTTAAATGTAATATTTTTGTAATCCTAGTCATCAATAGACACTGTATTTCTGAACTCTTTTGTAACTCTTGGCTTTCTATTTTTACCGGTTTATATATGCCTCTAATACTTGTAAACAGGTCTTATTGGAAATTGTGGATCTTGTAGTCCATGCAAAGAGAAAAGACAAAAAAAACAAAAACAAAAACACAAGTTTAGAGAGCTCCATATCCTAAATAGTCTTTCTGGGTTTAAGAAAATTCAAAAGTTGACAAATTTTCGAGTTACCAAGACATTAATATTATCTTTTCCTTATTATTATCTCAGCTATCTGATTCCTCTTGTACTTCCAGCTGAAATGAAGACCATATTATCTTTTAGAGAATTCATCACAGACCAACGTATTAGCACTGATAGTTTTGTCTGTAGGTGAAAAGGGGGCAACTCAGCTAAAGCCAGAAGAAAACCTTTGTGCCCCTTCACAAGGCTTTGAGATCCCAGAGGATAAAGAAGATTAAAAAAATGGAAGGACCCTTGGTCTCAGTTAGATTTAAGAGTCTTTGTGATCATATCCAAAGCTCTGTGAAAGATTTATATAGCATTATATATATGGACAAAAGAAAGACTCTCTAAGCCAAGAATTCCCAATACTGCAATTCATTTAAAAATATACTCTGCTTTCAAGTTTGGGGGCATTAATGATTCTCCACATTCTACTTTCATTTTTGTTTTTTTTTTTTTTTTGCTATAGTCATCATGTTGTACACTACATCCCTAGTACTTATTTATCTTATGAACAGGACTTTGTAGCTTTTGACCACCTTCCTCTAACTCTCCCTCCCTCCCCCAAATGTGAAAAAGAGATCACATTCTACTTTCTTGGACAGAAAAAGAGTATGCAAATAGAAATCATGACCTGAGTGTCTTTATGAATATATCTGGATGAGCTTTTTCCAACTGTCTTTCTAAAAGTAGTAGTATTCCAAGAGATACAAACAGTACTGAATGAGGTGATGAATGGCAATGGCTTAACATACTATCAGAAACATAGTCCATACACAATAAATGTTACTAATCTTTATTGCTGTTGTTATATTGCGCTTTTAAAAAGGTGAGGGGGCTTTGTGGTGAAATGAAATACAATTTAGTCTACCTCCTACTTCATTATTAACATATGAAAGTTTCTGAAACATTTGTTTAAATATTGTAACTATTTTTTTTTAACAGACTTGTTTTCATGGAATGAGTTGAAAGCCAAATTTGGGAAACATCAATCTAGCAATAGCTCTTGAATGAAAACATTTCAGTTAACTGTGTATGTACTGACTTGCCGCTCCATGTCTGGGCTGCAACAAATAGAAAGAAATGAGACAGAGATGCTCATATTTTTAAAAAATCTAAAATGGGGAGATAGGACTAATGCTCATAACATAAATCAAGATAACATACAATCATATGCTGGAGTGTTTAATACTGAATGCAGTCATTGGTGGGAGATGGGAGAAAGGATTTTAGACTAAAAGTCTAATTGTCATGATTTCATGAAAATGGGGGCCTTGTAGGAGATGTTGAATGTGAGTGTGCCTAAAAGACTAGGAGTCCCATTATATGCAAAGATATGGACATAAGAAAGATGCTAAATAACTAAAGAAAACTTCAGTGATGAGCAGTATTGCTTTCTACAATACAAAGCAGAAAAGTGAGGTGATGTAAGCAACGCTTGATGCAGATACCTTTGGAAAGAGGCTGGTTGGCTGAGTTGAAACCGGAAGTCTGGGAGACAGGGAAGATCTTCCAGTTGTCATCACAGAAGTCCTAGCCCATGGGGAACCACTACAGCCGAGTGGTGGAGTGCAGTGTTTCTGGACCCACATGCTGGTTCACACTCCACTTCTACCACTTCCTGTGTGAACCTGGGCATATTCGTGAACCTTCAGTGACAGTTTTCCATCCACTGAAAGGGGATAGGAATGTTATCTATGCCATAAGGTTATTGCAAGGTGTAAGTGAAGTGCATGAAACAGTGTTAGAACCATGCCCGCCACATAATTAAGGTGCAGTAAATAAGTTAGCTCTGATTAATTGTGATGGAAGGGAAAGAAAGGAAAAACATTTCAAGATGTTAATTAAATAGAGCGTGTAACCTCTTGTAGTATGGGAGATAGTCCAGTCCATCATCCAGCAGCCCCTTACTGCCTCTGATGCTGCTACCTCCCCTACCTGCTCCGTACAATCAGTTTTCTACACTGCAGCCCGAGTTACCTTTCTAAAATGCAAATTGAATGACTGTACTCCCCATTTCAGTGGCTCTCTACAGCCCCCAGGATCAAGTCCACCCCCCTTGACATAGACTTCAGAGCCCTGTTTGTCCTGACCCACCTCTCTCATTTTTTCTCACACTGCTCCCTTCCTCACTATCTGCATGCTTGAAAGTGCCATGAACTCCTACTTAGAGGACAGCTTACATGGAGAATATTCTCCTTCGCTTCTTTGTCTGGTCGTACAGATTAGCATAGGGCATATAATATAAATTTAGAGATGTGGAAACCTTTGTAGTTGTGTAAAACGACACCAAGAGGTGACTTGAAAGAGGGTGGTGCGTAGCAGCATGCCAAGAAGAAAGCTTTTCTTTGAGACCTGGGTTGTCTTGGTTACACTACAGATTAAAGGTGCGATCACTCCATGATATTTCAGAATTATATGTGCATTGTCCCTTATGCTACATTCTTCTTAAATAATAAGTGATATGTATTCAGAGAATAAATGGATGTATAGTGAAAAGTCTCCCTGCCACCCATTGAGTATCCTACAACCACTCACTATCAGTTTATTGTGAATTCCTGCAGATAAACTTTGTGCCTTTTGAGAGAACTATATGCATATGCAAATCCTCCACTTGAACAGAAATGTGTAACTTGTTACGCTGTCAAATTTGTCAGTGTTTTTTGAGTTACGTTTCATGGTTGGACTTTAAGATTGAAGAAAAATATTCTCATTTCAGCTAGTGCATTTATGGGTTATTTTTATATTTAAAGTTTTGATACTTGATGTATATGAGATGTTGATCTAACCTTACTTTTTTAGAAGTTTTTTCTATTTCTTTATTAAATCCATTATTTTGCTACTGATTTGAAATGTTCCCTGAATCTCAAACTGTGGTCTTACATGGGCTTTATTTGTTGTTACATTGATCTGTTTATTTATTCATGTCCATCATCATTCTTGCTATGACTTATGCATTATAAAATGTTTTAATATCTGCTAAGGATAGTCATTTCTTATTGCAAGCCTTTTTTTCAGAATTTTCCTGGCAATTCTTGCTTCTTATTTTTCTAAATGAATTTTAGTATCATCTTGCCTGGATTAGAAAAATGTCATATGCTGTTATTACAGTGGCATTAAATGTATGGATTAATTTTTAGGTAGTTAACATCTTTATAATGTTGAGTCTTCTTATCCAAGAAAATAGTATATCTTCCTGTTTTTTCATTGTTCATATTGTTCATTTAAAGATTTCTACATGTGAATGTTGTACTTTCCTAGTTTGTTTTGTTACTGATTTTAATGAAGCATTTAATCAATTATAACTTTTAACTGGTGTTTGTACATTAAATTGAGCTCTCCAGCCCTGCCCAAAATGCAACCAGTTAAGCCAAGTCTAAAAGGAAAATTATAGGGATTTAATCAAAGACTGCCACTCTCAGAAAGTACCTTGGAAAAAGATCCTCCAGATAACATTCATAGAGACCCTCAGGCTATGTTTCTGTTTGGCACACTCATATTTTCATATTGTAAATAAGAGTGATAAGCCTACTTGTGCTGGTGTGAAAATAGCCCAGAAATAGCCCCAAATATTTTCTACTTACACTATATTGAGTCAGGCAAGAATTTTCACAAAATAAGAACTAGATGAGTGAGTGAAGCAGTCTGTATAGATTAAAAAATAGTATTAGGTAAGGAAAGGTTACACTAATACTCAAGTGTTCTCTTGTAGAGTTTTATGCCAATTAGAAACCCCCTTCATTTCTATAAGAATTAGTAATTCTTCACCAAAAAAAAGTATCAAATGCCTACTCTGTGCCAGGCACTGTCCAAGGTGCTGTAGCTACAAAAATAAATCTGGTTCAGTTATTGCCAATGAACATTTCATATTTTTAAGAACAGTAGTCTAAGCCTTAGAAATTAGGTTAAAATATTTCTGCATGGCCTTTCACTATCATAGCAGAACATTCTGAGGAAAATGTGACATTCTAAATAGGAAGGTAATTTTGTTTGATATACTATTTACTGTTGATTAGCGCACAGACTTTAATAAATTACACATGAATATGAGAAGATTGATAAATAGTAAGTGATTTTTTGTGCAGTAGAGATGAAAAGTATTTCTAATAGAGAATCACAGATGTTGTGTTATTGTTACTCTTTAGAACATTAACCTATTTTATATATAGGTTATATATATTTTATATTTAACTTAAACTTATTTCAGCATTCTTTATTTTACACTGGCTCCTATCCTCCTTTGAGCCAGCTTTACCATTCTGCTGGTTCTCTCATTAATATACTAAATAACCTTTGACGTATGCTCACTATATTTTTGCATGGGAATGATGTTTTTAACTTTATTAAAATTATACTTTAACATTGGTAAAGCTTCATTCATTTTTCTTTTTCATACTTGGGCTGATTTCCAATGCCATTTTGAGAGAAAGATGGCACATTATTTAAGAAAACTTGACGTTAACTTTTGCTTTTAATGCTTATAAAATTCTTTCAGTGCTTTTTGAATACAAATAGATGGTAGAAGAATAACTCATCAACAGCATACTCATTGTTTCTCAACACTGAATTCTAAATTTTAAAATGAGAACATTTTAAATTATTTTGAGCACAAGCTAGTCATTTTTATATAATCAACTGTTCCTCATCACATTAGAATAAAAAACACAGAATTGAAGTGAATTGATTTGAAAGTATCAGCAGGCATTGTACACAGCAAGAGTAAGGCTATATATCTACAGTATGTATTAGATCTTTTATACTGGGGTTACAATCAAAAAAGTTTGAGAGCCAGTGCTTTAAACATCCTTGGCTCCAGGCTATTACACGATAAGTGATTTTAGGCATATGGGTTTACTCTGGAAAGTCTAAACTAAATGATCATGCCCAGTTTAACATCAGAGGACTCGAAGGAACCAGATAGTTGAAATAGCAGCTGAGGCAACTGTGCTTTTGTCTACATACTTGCATGTCCTTCATGTGGACACATTTCCCTATAGGATGAGCATATTACTGAAGGACTTTCTCATCACCTCTGCCTTCCACCTCTGGTAATTATGATGCATTGATCACGGAAATGGAAGGAAAGGCTTTATAAAGCCATCCCTAAACTATATCATTACATCTCAGCATACAACTCATAAAGGTGACAATTATATCTAAATTGAAAATGAAGCCTATACCAAAGGGTTCTAAAATATGCTTTAGAGAAATAAAAACTAAAAGAAATCCTGTTTCATGTTCAAGGTGAAAAAAATGCTTGTGCTTATCTATATTTTATGTTATTTTAAAAATTTCATATTGAAATATAAGTGATTTACCATTTGTGTTAGTTTCAGGTGTACAGCAAAGTGATTCAGTTATATATAAATATATATATATATTTTTTTAACATTCTCTTCCATTATAGGTTATTACAACATATTAAATATAGTTCCCTGTGCTATACAGTAGGTCCTTGTTGGTTATCTATTTTATATATAGTAGTGTATATCTGTTAATCCCAAACTCCTAATTTATCCTTCCCCCTCCCCTTTCCCCTTTGGTAACAATAGGTTTGTTTTCTATGTCTGTGAATCTATTTCTGTTTTATAAATAACTTCATTTGTATTCTTTTTTTTAGATTCCACATAATAAGTGATATCATATGATATTTGTCTTTCTCTGTCTGGCTTACTTCACTTAGTATGATAACCTCTAGGTCCATATGTGTTGCTGCAAATGGCAATAATTAGTTTTTTTTTATGGCTGAGTAATATTCCATTGTATGCATATATACCACATCTTCTTTATCCATTCATCTGTGGATGGATATTTAGGTTGCTTCCATGTCTTGGCTATTGTAAATAGTGCTGCTGTGAACATTGGGGTGCATGTATCTTTTTGATTTATGTTTTTTCCCAATAAATGCCCAGCAGTGGGATTGCAGGATCATATCTATATATTATATTTAGTGGAATACTCTACCTTCTTTCACTTTCCTAATGTATCCTTGAAGTTCAAGCGGCCTTTGGCCCTCTTCAATAGAGAGAGCTCTTTATAGCTGGTCTAACAAATTCAATGTATTTAAATGAAAAGGTTATAAAGCACACTAGGAAAAAGATGTCAAATGTATTTTAACATCAGAACCTCTTCCATCAAATTGCCACTCATAATTGTGGCATAGACTTTTAGTTTCGTGTAAAAAGAAGCAGCTTTTGCTGAAATAATTCCATACGGAGACAGCTCTTTAATTGGGAACTTCTACTAGTCTGGAGATTGTGTTCAAAGGCCAGCACAAGATTCAGGATGGTAAATGATCTGCCTTTTTGTAAGTGAATAAGTTCTATCACCATATTAAATCTGACAAACACTTTTAAATCCAAAAAAAGAGAGGCAGAAGTTCAGATGCTCTTTTAACACAATATACAATTTTCATTCTGTCCTCACTCTTTGGGATAGTGACTCAGGACCCACAGGGAAACATTGTGGGCGCAAGTGGGTGGAGCACATGTCCAAATCACCGGAGGTATTTTTCAAATTATTTTGGCCTTCTGCCCAAATTTCTGCAGGCTCTTCCTTTATTTAGCCAACTGCCTGCCCTGACACTCAACAACTCTAATGACAGCTTTAGTGAGCCTCTATGAGGGCTGTTACCCCCTGGTGTTTAGGTATAAAACAGAACCTTTCATTTCTCTAGTATGGAAGGTGTTGTATTCAAAAGTGATTCTTGCTTTTTTCTGTTGCCTTATATCTGAACTACATCCTTGTCAAGTTCAAATTTGGAGATGGTCAAAGGAAGTGTTCTATGAAGCTTTGCTGTTCAGAGTGCAGAGCAGTCAGGGCTGATCAAGTGCACCTTAATGTGCAGTCTCTCCCCAGGAGTGAGAGTAGATTTGCCTCATCCCAAAAGGGTCAGTGCATTGAAGAGCTGTTAAACTTTCCAGAAATGCCCCAACTGAGCTTTTCATACCTTTCTCCTCTCTCAGACATTAGAATTTAACTCAATGATGGAAGTCAGGTTTAAGAATGTTTTTAGGGCAGTTGCAAGTGGAAACTTTCCCAGGGCAAAGAAATAATGAGCTCTAAAGCCCAGGAAATATTGTTTTAGTGGAACTATTTTCTCTGTAAACTACTGATATCAGAGTTTCATGTAGGAGGAAGAAAGAGGGAAAAGGTTGAGAAATAAATGTACTTCACTAGCTATTTAGACTTCATATGTATGGGTCTGAAGATGTAACTGGGGCCTTTGCAGGGTATTTTTGGTCATGATCTAAAATGCACTGCTACTCAAGACGTGACCCCCCAGACCAGATGCATAGGCAGTCACCTGGGAGCTAGACATAAAGGCGGAATCTTGGACCCCTCCCCAGGGCTCCTGAATCGAAATCTGCAATCTTACCAAGATCTCCAGGTGACTCATGTGCACACTGAAGCCTCCGAATCTATGAATGAAGTGACATTGCTCTCCTGCTATTAGAATACTTGCTAAAGTTAATAGCTCCAAAGATATAATAACTGAAGAAGAAAGGATGAGTTCTTTGAACACATTACCAGATTGCACATGATAGTGCAAAACCTGAGGGCCTTACCGCTATTTATTTGCACCAGCAGAGTATGAAAGGGTCTGTTTCAATTTCATTCTTATTAGTGTTGGGCATTATTATTTTTATAGTGAAATTTACATATTTAATCCATAGGATGTAGAATGAGGGTAAGGATCTAGCTTTCATAATTCTTAAATAGTTAACTGGTTTTCCCAGCATCAGTAAATGAATAAATCTCCCTTCCTGTATTGAATTGAAATGCTACCCTTACCTTATATTTCTATTACAGAGCTTTTAAACTTTGTATTTTTTCCATGGGTATGTCTTTCTATTTTGACATCAGTACCACATTTTAATTATGGTGGCTTTATGCTAGGTTTAAATATATGCTTTTGGTGGTTATCTTGTCCATCTTCAACTGTGTCCAAGCATTTCTCTATATCATATCCTCAGCTATAAGTCCCTACAGCATTCTATGTATATTTTCATAACAAATATAGATATAAAAGGGGTTCAGCTTTCCATATCACTTATTTTATAGACATATAGTAAGGAAAGATGACCTTAACACTCAAAATATTAGCATTTTTCTATTATTCTACCTTATCCTGATTTCTCTTTACCACATTTGTATTATGATGTTCAGTAAAACAACAAAATCTACCTAATCCCTGCATTCAACATGATACCAAGGCGAGTGGCATGGTAAAAAGGGATTTGAAGTGAGGAAAACTTAAGGAAATTGAATCCATGGGATCTGCTCTTAGGGAATCCATGGGATCTGCTCTTAGGGAAGTTGCAGTATAACTGAGAATTTAAGTTGGGTTTAAGACACAGACTCAGATACATGTTTCAAGTAGCCAATTAGAGAAAATTAAAGTTGTATTAGTTTTCTAAGGCTTCTGTAACAAAAGATTAGAAACTTAAACAACAAGATATTAGTCTTACACAGTTCTAGAAACTAGAAGTCTGAAATCAAGGTGTCGGGAGATCTGTGTTGTCTCTCCTTGGCTTCTGGGTATCACAGGCAACTCTTGGTGTTCCTTGGCTTGCAGCTGCACAATTCCAATCTCTGCCTTCATCATCACATGACTGTCTTCTCCCTGTGCATCATCTCCCCATGGCATTCTCCTCTTTGCGTCTCTTCTCTTTTTATAAGGACACCAGTCTTACTAGATGAAGGGCCCACCCTGCTCAGGTATGACCTCATCTTAATTAATTACATCTGCAATGACTGTTCTACGTAAGGTCACATTCTCAGGTACTAGGGGTTAGTACTTCAACATATATTTTTAGGAGACACAGTTCAACCCCAAACAGAGCTCTTTAATGCAAAGGGATGACTCAGATGAGATTGAAGTTGTTGGTCACTTCAAATTCCTTAACAGGGGAATCACACACTGGTAAATAACACCATGGAAACCAATGAAGAAGGATTTCCACATCCTTCCTCACCCCAGCAGATGACTACACATTCAATTTAATGATAGAGGGAGTATCTCTCACTGGGCAGTCAGCATGGAGACAGTTGCATTGGTGATTAAGATTCAGGAGACTATGCTATTATCAACAGGAGTTAGAAAGGGTGGAGGAAGGAAAGCGTTCATGAATGACCGCAAAGTTTATGACCCTGGAGAACTGAAAGAAGACAATGCCAACTCTGTGGATGAGTGGTAAAATTTACCCATGACTTTGCTGAATATGTGTTTTATTTGTTCTTCTAACAGCGTAATTACAGAATGCCTTTTTATAGGTCATTGTTAGGCATTGTTAATTATTTTTCCTTTGGCTTATCTTGCTAGTTAAAACTCTATTTTGTTGCATTATAACACTTGCATTTCTGAACAGAAGTTTTTTCTGAGCCCATGACTTGTCTAACCCTCTGCCAGTCACTCAGTAAATTACTGCATTTACATGTATACCCCCCCAGTAATTTGTGAGCAAGAAGCCAAGGTGCTTGATTAAAGTAATTAATTCTCTCACATCATCCTTAAAATGAGCAAGATGCAGAGCCAGGTGGTTTGGCTGATGTCCTCTAAGTCTACCCTCAATGATTTTGTTGTTTTCATCATGTGATTGAATACAATTCTAGAAAGCAGCATATTAAAAGGCTACCTCATAAAAATATTGGACTTAAAGAGACTATAGCCAAATAAATATAGACATTAATTTTACGCTCATTTCAAAATAAGATCCAAGTAAATGGAGATTTGGGATTTGATGTTCTTTAGAACAAATGTCAGAAGAAACATTACCTAACCACTGAGACATACACAAAGGGATGTTATTCTAAATCTATTCAAACCAAAGCTTCTTTAATACATGAACAATTTGTTTAATCTCTGTCATTTTCCCATTATTCCCTAACTAGGACAATGTCCTCAGGAATAATTACTGTGATTTTTGAAATTTGGTAAAATCCTTAGTGCTTTGGTGAAAGAAATGATAATATTTATAATTATATAGAATGCTGGATCCCATAGAACTTTAGAAATGACCAAGCCCAACACATTTTAAAATTATGGAACCAAGTTTCTTCAGTTTATCTTAAAAATAGAATTTTATTTGTTGTCTAAGGGAATTTGAATAAGACCTTATTTCCCGTACTATTTTAAATTACTTTGAGAAGTCATTTGCGTCTTTTCTTTAACCAGGACGTTTAACATCATGGTAGAATCTGATGTATGCCTTTTCAACATGCATATAATTAATCAAGAGGGATCCAGTGTAGAGCTTAAATGCATGCGTCTTCATAAATGTTAGTGACTTAATTTTCCCAAAATGTTAGAGTCCCCATGCCATCTTTATAAAGTTTAAAAGATTCATGCTGTCCTTTATGCATTTGATATTTACCATTGAAAGTCCTGTATCATAAGCAATCTGGTTCACAGTTAGGCCTTTAACTTGACATTTTATAAAGCATGGACATTTGAGTCCTCAATCCTTTCAGCTTGTTTCGAGATAATTGTGAATTAAATGGTGGGTGTAGAGGCTATGCATGATATTTTAATTAATAGCTCTTCTTGTCATAATTGTTTTTATCTGCCTACTCAAAAACTGCATTTTATTGAAAAACATTTCTATATATACCCATAACCTGAAAATATTTCAGGTAATTCCTTTCCACAAAATATTGAGGGAGAATTCTATCTGCATTTTTTCAGCATTACCTATTAGTAAACATATATAAAACATGTTTTAAAAATATACATTTTAGTTTGATGACAAAACAACTTCTTCATCATACATATAATGTGCTGTTGGAAAACCTGGAAGCAAGTTGATGTGTATATTCTGATAACCCTGTGCTGCCGAGGACAGAATTGGCAGTACTAGTTTCAAATGAGTCACACCAGCAGTGATAAGATTGAACAAAACAGAGACCAATGATTTATCCTAAGTCCTCAGCAAGAAAAATATAGTTGACTTATAGGTTATTTCCCAACCAGAGATTGGTTTTTAAAATCTTCAAATTGATATCTATTACATATCTTGAGTATCTTAATTTAGAAACAAATATACCTCTATAAATGCTGCTTTAGATCAAACAAAGAGAAAAACAGGCTAAAGACGTTTTAACCTTAAGCCTGGTAAAAACATGATGAGTTCTACCCTTGAGCAGTTCTGAGAGCTGGCTGTGCCCTGAGTTCAGGATGTTTTTCTTCAAATAGGACAGAAAATCACAGGTCACTTTGTACCTTCTTTGAGAGACTGCCCACACATGAGAGCCCAAAGCAATTAAAAATAGAAAAAAATGATTTCTTTCATCCAGTTTTTGTGAGGTTTACTCAATTTCTCCTCTCTGCACATTTCAAATCCTATCCCAGTGAAATCTTTCTTCATATTTTCTTTAGCTACCATTTTTCTAAAAAACATTCTTAGAAAGTACCCGACAAAAATAATTCAATAATAATAATATTAATACCAACAACTAAGTAAATGAAAATAATTCGAACTAATATGTAAATGAGTCATCACTTTCCTAGGTGTCCATCCTCTGGGTCTTGAGAGATTTCAGACATGAGCATGCCAACTGAGGAAATATTTGGGGTGATTAAGGGTTCGTCTTTGTACTCTCCAAATACCACTAAGTCAATTTACTTGTCAAAAATTTAAAAACAGCAAGCAAGGAACTGGTCACCAAATCTCACCTTGCTGAACCCCCTTCCCAGCTGCTGTCCCTTATAACCTGGCAGCCAAGTACAATTAAAGGAGAAGTAAAAAATCATTTCCTCAATTTGACAAATGCAGCATGTTAACACATGCACACTTGCTGACCCTCAAAAGGGCTCACCACTTTTGAAATAATTCTTCAAATGTATTTATAAAATCATTCATGTACATGAAAGCACAGGAGAGTTCAAAAATAATTTCCTTTTGCTCCCCCTACTGATTTTATTCTTGAATTAGCCCTAGAGATGATTTATGCCAAGTTCTCCTTTAATTTAAATGTGGCTTAAGTGATCCCTTGGCTAACATGGCTACATAAAAGCATTTTGTATACAGATCCATTACTGTAGTCATCCTTTGGAGAATAATGGAAAGGATGTATACTTGACAACATCCACAAGTCATGTCACATATTGCAGCTACACAGGAAGCAGAATTACCCCCAAATACACCATGGGGTGATGGTCTTCCTATTTCATCCCTCCAAGAGGCTCTGCTTCCTTCCACAGATTTTTCAAATCCATCTCTCATTGGCAGATCAGAGAAGAATTTAACCAAGAGTGCATGTCCTTTATGTTCCACTAAGACTAAAAATAAATGTAAATGGATGAGAGGCAAGACCCGAATAAACTTATGTTGAATGTTCTCAGTGGCTTAAATTATCTGAATGTTACCTAGTAGCCAGAGAGAACAGGAAGCCAACAGTGAGTCACAGAGAAGTAGCCATGAAGAAAATTAAAATAGCTCTAGGAACATAAACACTAGAAGAGCATCCTCCCACTAAGTAACAGGTGCAGGACTCAACAGAGAAGTCAGCCTGTTGCCATATGACCTCTGTTTAGAGCCACAGCCTGTCTGACAGCCCTGCAACATAGTGTACAGCCACCTGTACCCCCAACCTCTACAAGTAAATGTGGTCTGTGTCTCGTTTTGGTGGGGGGATGGTGGAACTCTGTGGGAGGACTGTCAACAATGGATGAAAGTAGGTGGGTCACTCCAAGAATGTTGCTGCAGTTAGTGTGTTGTTGTGTTGTTACTGGTGGGAGGGACATTTAGTTAGAAATGCAGATAGATGGGAGATCCAGGCGTGTAAATCTACAAGGTATTTAAAAAATCAAGATATTATAAAGGATCCAAAATGGAAAGAAAGAAAATATTTATGGTCTCGTGAGTCTCTTAAGAAAATCAGCACAATGACAGGTATTTTTCCAGTTGTGGTTCATCACCTGAAAATGCAGCAATGTCCTCCAGGAGATAAAAGTACTGTGCCTCAGTGGAAAGCAATGTGGACTCTTTATTCTGGTATTGTGGCACATAAACTTCTTGTTTTATGAAAAATATTAAACTGTGATATGAAAATTTTCTAATATAAGACTAAGGTACGTTGGTTCACACTTTTAGAAATATTTGGAAAGTTCATCTCATATTAATATTACTTGCATTTCCTAGTATTGGAAAAATGAGAATTTTTACTGAGTAAAAGTCCTCTTGTGAGTTTTTACTTTCCAACACCCCTATGTAAGAAGGTGCCTAATTTGGCAAATGCAAAATATGCATAGCAAGTGACAAAGCCTCCCCTTGCACAAATTGCCATTTAGTGGTGATACTATATCACAGAGCTATTGTCTTGGTGTCACTAGGAACTTCTTTTAACTCCTCTGTTTAGCCTTGATGGATATTCCCTTTTTTTTCTGTTTCAATTAATGGTCTTGGTCAAGACCATTCCAGTGTTAAGCAGAAATGTCATCCCACACGGGTCATAGGACCTGGAACCATGCTTACCAATGAATATATTGAGAAAAACCACCTTGTACCCCCCAATATTTTTATGTGGGTTAAATAAAGTTCTAAAAGCAATAAAGGAAATATTTAATAGGAACATAATCACAAAGGGTCAATCTGAGAGGCCTGGGGAAAGCTGAGAACCATTTTTGCCTTGGTGAGCTATTGAGCTGATTATAGAAAGAGTTATTGTTTTAACCAGTGCTAGTTTTATATCCTTTTATCTCACCAGCTTCCATATGGAATCATAATTAAAAATGTGGGAACCGTGGACATTGCCATGAAAAAGTCTATAGACCTATAATGTGTGCTTGATGTTCTGCTAAGTGCGATTTTGAAGATGAACATGGCAGACCCTGCTCCAAGCAGTGCAAAACCTAGCAAGGGTGACAGATACTAACTAGGCTGTATTCCTGAAGTGCCTGAAGAGAGACGTTCATGAGCCAAATGTTATCGTAACCTAGAGAGGACCAGCGATCAGAAACATATCACAGAAAGTTGGAAACACATCACACATGTGCATGTAACTGATGTGGGTGGTGGCTCCATTAATTACATACCAGGGATTGTGTACTGTTCCAGCTTATGGTTCTTTCAAATCATCCATTTTAGAACTGGGCCACCCTTGAAGGTTTTGAGTCACCTAGGATTTTGAGAAATCAGCTGTTGAGGTTCACCGTATATTTGTCATAAGAAGGTTGGAATGGGGATGTGATAATATCCCCCCTCGCTGGATTTCCCTCAAGGCTATCCCAGATGACTGATGATCTCTATCCCAAAATGCCCCTTTTCTAGAGCTTTCAAACTTTAGTTTGCAGATGGATCACCTGGAAGATCATTACAAAGAAAATTTTCAGGTCCCACCCCAGACCTACTGAATCAGAATCTCTAGATGTGAGGCACAGGAATCCACACTTTAATAAGCTCTCCAGGTGATTCTAGGGTATGCTAAAGTTATAGATACACTGCCAGTGTTCGTTTTTGTGGCCTCAGTTTGGGGTAGATGGTTGATTAGCCTCCAGATTAACGATTAGCCCCCAGGTTCAAAAGCTTCTCCCGCAAACTGAGTTTCAAGGATTGACAAATCTTCATGCAGTAAGTAAGTGAATAGGGAATTTTCAGTATAGTCAGCTCCCATATCTGTGGGTTTCGCATCCATGAATTCAACCAGTGAATACAGAGAGTCAACTGCACCAGGCCATTTTATAGCAGGGTCCTGGGACCAATCCCTCTCAGATACTATAGTTGTCAAACTTAGCTATATATTGGAATCACCCAGAATGCTTAAAAAAAACACCCAGGCCTGGATCCCATCCCCGGAGTTCTCATTTAACAGTTCTTGCACTTTTAGAAGCTCCCCAGATCATCCCATCTGCAATCAAGTTTGATACCAGTGCATCGGAAAGTGGTTCACTGACCTCTTCCCACTAAAAGCCCATGGGAGGTAGCAAAGGAGATGATTTTTGACAGCAAAAGAAAACAAAGGGAAATATAGTTTTAAAATATATCAAACTTTATTCTTGGGTTCTATAGCATTTTGAGACTTCTATCTAGAAACACATTCCTAAAGAATCTTACTCTATAATGACTGAGCAGCATAGGTATTTCAGAGAGATTAAGGGTCAATCTAGGATCATTATTGACATCTGTTCAAATATATCAAAACTTTGAGGCATCTGAGTAAACTGTTTTCTCTTTTCTTCAAGACACTCCTACTTTTCATTTCTTCACTTTTTCCCTTATTCCTTTGTTCTCATTTTCCAACCCCTTCAGCACCTGACAATCTTTTTCTACCATCACAAAATGATTTCTTTTAGAGGCCTCAGTATTCTATTATTACACTCTTAAATATTTACTGAGCAACTCTTTTGAGGGTCATGGTGATTTTCACAGTGATGTGATAATTTCTTCAAATTTCTTCAGGCACTAGGCACTGCTCTAGGTACTTGGGACACATCAGGAAAAAAAAAAATCCCCAAATCTTCCCTTTGAGGGAGCTTACCTCTACTGGGCCAAGTGACAAACAATAAGCAACATACAAAACAGTAAATAACATGATGGAAAGTACAGACTGTAAGTGCTATAAAAAAGAAAATAGAATAAATTAAAGGAAACTGATAGTGCAGAGGTGGGGAATGAGAATTTTACACAGGGTAGTTAGGGAAGGTCTCATAGAGAAGGGAAAATTTGAGTCAAGACTTGAAATAAGTACAACTATTTGAAGGAAGAACATGTCAGGCAATATGTTTCATGAAAGATTGAACAACAAATGTTTTTAATGTTTTGTTTATTACAGTAAAAAAACAGAGCAATGCTTCCCTAATCACTCTGGACTGTTCTGCTTCCATCTTTCAACTTGTTGCATGTTAATAGATTTTTCCAAGCTAATGATTAATTCCTGCCTTAGGATATTCAGTTTTGTTCATTTTCCATGGAGCATTAGGAAATCACAAAGTTCACGTGGTTACTATTGCATTGTCATTGGCAGTCTCAGCGGGCATTTACATTGCCTTTCACCAAACACATTTACATTTTGCAGCATCCCAAGGTTGTGTGTATGTGAGTCTGTGTGTGTATGTGTATACGTTTTAGTCACACATAGTGCTGTGTATCCTAATGAGACCTGTATCACAACCAATTAGACACCTGCAGTAGAATCATACCATGTCCCCAAATGCTCTTTTCCTCTGCTCCTTAAAGTTCAAATCAAATAACCTTACATCAAGTCAATGCAGTTTTTGACTAGAATCTCAGAGTTGCACGGGGCTTTACTCTTTGGCTCAAACCAATTTTTGTAAACATTGGTTCTTCAGATGTAAAATTTAATTAATTAATCTCACAGATTTATATTGAATCTATTCTGTGAGGGGCATTTTGGCCAGATTTTGCCAGCACAGAGGATACAATCTGAGTTAGAGTTACTTTCCATGTACTCTAAAGAACAGCTCCTACCCTCAGTTTTAGATGTGCCTTGGGAGGTTTATTGTGATTAGATTTTCACATTAGATTTTTCTGGTAATTATATCTTAAAGCCCTTAAGTTCATGTGAAATTCACAGAAGTCACAGATGATGCAACTAAATTATTGGTCATGAGTGTATATGTAACATTCGAAATAAATCTTGTTATATCTTCAGTAATTAGAATCGGTCCTTTAGGGAGTCACTCAGAAATTAAAGAGGGAGCAATAATATAAAACCTTCTTTAGGGTAGAAGAATAGTTTAATTTATAGTTCTTTTTTCTTGTTTGATACAGTAACTATGAGCTTTAAATCTCATGCACAAAAATAATCTGATCTATATTCCCAGAATTGACTTATTTTTTGTTTCCCAGATTTATCCCAAAAGTACTCCAAACAGCAACTTCCATAGCAATGCCCTTCATCAAAAGTGCTAATCAGTTTTGTTATTCAGGATTTGGTGGAGACTGGCTGGTGGCAGAGCAGACAGGAAGAGCATGGCCTGGCCTCTGCTCCTTCCCCCCTCGGCCATCCTATCTTTTGCCTCCTAGACAGACCTGACTTATTTTGCCATGTTCACCCAAAGAAGTTATGTAACTGCAAATTTCTATAAAACAACTATTCATATGAAAAATAATCATATTATATTTCATTCTGGATTTCAAATACAAATAAGTGTCAAATTAATTCTGCTTTATTATTTTATTGTATTTGTAAGAGAGAGATATTTTAATATTAAATATTTCTAATATTTACCATTTTCCATTTAAATCTTTTTTTTTTTTTACATAAAGCTTTCAAGGAGATGCAAATAATGCTTGATTTGAAATGATTTACACGTTCATGTTAAATTGACCACATTTTTATGTTGTTTCATATTTTAAGGGAGGAATGTAGAGAAAATATACTCAGACAAAAATTATTTTAGATTTTCAATGAATATGACCTAAAATGCACAGTTTAGATTTTTATTTCTTTACAAAAATTTTACGTATCATGAAGGGTAAGTTTTTTGTTAGTTTTAAGCAGCAGTTAATTTTATTATGATATTAGATTTATTACACTCTGTGTGAAAGCAGGCAAAAATTCTCTCTGAACATTTTGTTGAGCTGACCATATTTGTAAAATTGACAATATAAGAATTCATAGAGCCTAGATCATTACTATAGTAATCAGTGTAGACTCTACTTTAAAAAAAAAAAAAAGAGGCATGGTACTTCAGATTCTAATACAAAGGAAACCGAGGTTATTCCCAATAGTGTTATGCATATTTGCTTCTTTCTGCCACTGATCATCTTGACAGTGTTGATTCGCTTGAAGGATGACAAAAAGACTGAGGGGACATTGAGAGATTATCACTTGACTTAATTGATATAATGACATGTACATCTTTGTGATCTTAGGTACTTTAGAATATGTTCTGTATAGAACACCATTCATTCAACAAACATTTAGGAATTCCTAAAAGAAAGTGAATTCTTCTTGGACGCTGAAGAAGTATAAGCACCAGCATGGAATTAGCTGAGGTGGGGAGAGGTCATCAAGACAGATGTGGACAGATAGATGGCTGGAAATCAAACTGGGAAATATAAAGCAGAAAGTGAGTGAAGAAAGGGTTCAGTTTGTGAGGTTAGTGAAACAAAATCAGGAAACTAATTCAACTTCTTGACCAAAATGAGCCAGAGATGGAGCCAAAAGAAACAAAAAACAAACAAAGGACAGGTATGACAAAGAACCAAAATAGGCCCAGGAATTACACGATTTTTGGTGGATGGACAATGAAAATAACCTGGCTAGAATATCTCTTAGCAGGATGTGGTCCCCAGCTGGCAATCAAGGGGAACTAACCATGAATTGATGGAAATGAATTGATGTGTGGGTTTAACAGTTGGAGTGAGCATTCCAGGATAATGAAAACAGCACACAAGAATTACACTGTTACAGAGAATTTGTATGATTTGTAGGTGTAAAAACTATGAGTCAGAATGGCATATTTGAGATATAGAAATCATAATCTTACCTTCTTCAGCACACTTAGAACAAAGTTACTGTAGCTAAGCAACTCAAAATTTCCACATAAACATAATCATCTCTGGAGATTTTGAAAACTTAATGCAAGTTTCCAGAGTCTGAATTAAATTAAGAATGGTTCCCACGTTAAAGGACTAATCTGTACCTAGACAGAAGATGAATTCCATACCTACAAATAGTGTTTAAGAATTTTAAAGGAACTTAAGTAGTAAATCTGAAAGTCAGCAATTCTAGTTTAAAGAAGATATATAAGAAGAGATCTATATTTATATCTTACTACTTACATATCTTACTACTTGTATGTAGACCATCAAAAAGGGAGAAATAATATATAAAATATTGTGAGCTTTTATTAGGTACCCAGTACCATATCCGGCTCTTTATGGGCATGATCTCATTAAATCTATACAACTCAATTGAGGTGAATACTGCTACACATTTTAGAGATAAGAAAACTGAGGCTAGAGGGTTTAAGCAAGGTCACAAGCTAGTAAGTGTCAGGGCACAGATGCAAGCCTGGCTGGCTGGCTCTAGGGTTTAGGCTTTTAACTGCTATTTTAAACTGCCTAGCCAAACAGAAAAACAGAAAGGCCAACAAGAAAAGGAGCCTTCCCTATGTATTCTCATAATATGCAATTTATTTTCTAGGAAGGATTGGAAAAAGAGGCTGAAATGCAGAGTGAGCCCTTTGTCATTTTTGGTTTTTTGTTTTTCCTCCGTGATGCTTATGATCTGGTTAATATCATACTGATTAAGATATTTCTTCTAATGCTGTTTGTGCTGTGAGGTCCCCCAAAGCTACTGCATAGAGTTTTCTTATTAAGAATTATGAGTAGGCTACTAATAATTTCTAGTAATTATAAAATTGGTTAATGTTTATAACATTGAGAATTTTATTTTAAAACTGAAATACTTTTGTCAACACTAATAACCACTTTCACAATTATTTTTAAAAGATGACAGAGGAGAAGACTTAAAATGTAATGCCACTTGACTTGTGCAACAGCATATTTGCCAACATTAACAAGTACCATAAGAAGGGGGAAACATCTCAAATAAGACAGAGACTCAAAAAAGATAAAATTGTAGTCTAGGCTCTGGCACTAGTTTTGTGGGTTTACTAAGTCACTTTACTTCTCTGAATTCTTATTCATTATTTACATAAGTGTAAATCACTTCCAGTTTCTGTGACTTGGTTATCATATTGCCAAGGAGGAAAGTGGAAATTAAACAGTTTGAGCAATGAAGATACACCTTTTGTTGAGCTGACCTGAACAAAATCATTTCAATTTCTCAGGAGAAGATAAAAGAATTCTTTAAACCCAGACTCTTAAATAATTCAGTTTCCAATTCTTCATTGTTACCATATAAAAAACAATTGATTTTTTATATTGAACTTGTATTCTAGGTTTTCACTAAACTAAATAATTATTTCTAGCAGCCTGTTTTTTGTAGATTCTTAGGGATTTTTCTGTACAGATAAATTGTGGAGTCTGAACATAGAGTTTAATTTCTCCCTTTCCAATCTCTATGACTTTTATTTATTTTTCTTGCCTTGTTGCATGGGCTAGGACCACTAGTACCATGTGATATAGTAGTGTTGAAAGTAGACATCCTTGCCTTGCTCCTGATCCCATCCCTGCATTGTTCCTCATCTTAAGAGAAAAGCATTCAGTGTTTTGCCATTAAGTATGTTGTTGGCTGTGGGTTTTTTCCTAGATATTCTTTATTAGGTTAAGGAAGTTTCCATTTATTCCTAGTTTGCAGTGAATTGTTTTTATGAAGGGATGTGAATTTTGCCAAATGCTTTTTTTCTGCATTTATTAAAATGATCATATGGTTTTTATTCTTTAGTCATTACATTGTATTTAACTATTCATTTGCATTCATCTCCCTAAATGCTCCTTTATCATATACCCTGGTATTTAGCATAGTACCTAGAATATAGTAGGCAATTAATAGATAGCTATTCAGTGACTAATACATGAATGCTGATCACTGTGCTAGGTGCTCAGAATTCTCTATGTTACATGCTTTGTTTTGCATCTCTATAAGTACAGTTCTTGTTTCTGCAATACAATTTAGGTTTCCAATATATAAAAATTAATTAAAATTAATTGTGTTCATGAGTAATCGATAGTATGATTTCTCCTTATAACTTTGAAATCAAGTCTAGGTAAAGTATTTTGTATACAGGCCCAATTATTTCCTTAAAATGCTCAGGTTGTATATGTGTGCATACTAAAAACTACCCGAGTGTAGAGGTATAATGCTCTTTTTTAGCAAATTAATTATTTAGAGGCATGTGTATATGTTTGTGTCAATGTGTATATATACATTTTCCTATCCTTAAAATCATTTTTAGCCTCTTCAATGATGCACCTTCAGTTTACTTTCCTAATCACTAATAGAAAATGAAAACACACCTTGCTTAGTGAAGCTTTCTCAGTAACAACCCACCAGATATTTTAACTGCTTCTTGGCCTTCCACTCTCTATATATTTACCTCTCCCATACAATTCACTTGCGGTGGTGGCTTTTATTAGGAATAATGTATTATTTTGTTGAATTGCTATAAACCATTAAATGATATTTTTCTAACCCAGAGTTCAGTGCATAAAGTCACTACCATATATAATGGAATACTTATAAAGTTATGTTATATTCTCTAGTAAGAATGGTGCTAAGGTAATATAAAACTGCTTTCATATAATATAGAATATAAAATGTTACTACTCAATCACGTATATGCTCTTCATTATATACAGCATGGCATTTGGTGTAGTTGTAAGGGCTTCTCATAGGAGAATGTGATGAAATATATGTCCTGAAATGGTGAGCATTCTTTCAGGGGTAGATGTATTAATAATATGGTTTGGGACGAGGCTGTGCATGGGAATAAATATCAAATGCTTCAGTGAATGGAGTATTGCCATTGAGTTTATTCTCCAGCTGGGTACTATGATTTTCTTGTCAGCTTATAGTGTCACCTGCTTACGTGACAGAAAACCTGTGGTTTCCTCTTATTTTCTATTACAAATAGAATCCTACAAAGACACAAACTATCCACAGGTTTTAGCTTGTATATAAATTTGCAGTTCTATAGGAACTCTGTGGTTGATCCATGTGCAGGATTTCTCTTTTAGTCCATTAGTTTAAAATAGATGCTTCTGTTTAAATCAAGATGGAAAATCTATTTCAATAAAATTCATTTCCTGTTACTATTTCAGGGGGGAAAGGGCATATCAGTTTTATGAGGGTTTTTGTAGGGTAACAAAAATGACTTTTAAGCATTGCTTTTTTACTTTCTCACTATTCATTTCCATAATACTCTGTTTTGTTAAGAATATCCAGCCTCTATATCACAAAACAAGTTCAGGATTATGTTCCTATGTTTTACCTGCCTTGTAGAAATGAATGGAATGGGTCCTTTCATATTGTCTCATACATGAAAATGATTATCATTATACTCCTTTGCTCTCATTTCTTAAACCATGAGTTTTTGGCAATGTCATTGTCTTTAGGAGCCAACGAGTGTGGCTATCCTTATTAAGATTTTTCTGTGAAAGATACCATTTTCACACTTTTCCCCAAGGATTCAGTGAGAGTGAGAAACAAATGAGAGTCATATGGAAAGTTAGGGTAGAAATGAAACAAATATGGTGGCCAAAATGACGCTATCTAATCACCTTATCAATTAAGTTACTTATAGTGACTTGAAAGTTGGTAGAATTAAAAACACTTTAATAAAACTTTGTCATTTTGATGTATAAAAGAGCGATTACCCACATGTGGAGAGGAGAAACTATGCTTCTATCCTGTCTACACAAACCCTGGCCAACTAACAAAAAACCCTGACCAGAAAAGGACAGGAAAGGAAGGGGGGAAGAAGAGTGTTCTTAAGTTTTTAAGCATGGATTATGAAAGTATTATCCTGATCAGAAGGTCTTCAAAGAAGACACAAATCTTCATTTACTACATGTGTTTTAAAACCCCCTAATGTAATGTACCTGTAATATTGTAAGCCATAGCAGGCAATAGTCTGGTTATAGTGGATTAATTTCTCAGGTCTATAATAAACTAGTTCTGAATGAGTGGAACAAACAGAACTGTATGTGTAGAAATTCTGGCAATGGCAGGTTTTATTTGGAATGTTACATCACTGACTACTTATTTAAAAGAGATTAATAATATTTTCACTCAGCAGTTATTATTTTTTCAGATGTTGTGTATAGAAAAACTGAGTCTGTCTTGACAATGTGGTATTGATCTGGATGAAACAAGATCAATAGGTATTATAGTTACTCAGTGACTAGGTTATTAGAAAAATAAATTTGGAATTATCTTGCTGGCAAATAAGGACAAATTTTACAAGGAATGCTCAAATTTGTTTACATGTTACAGTGTATTTATTATTCATTTCCCAATACAAATAAGCCTTTCCTAATGTTGTAAACTTTATTTATCTAATGCTACAATTATGCATTTGCTTGGAGAAATGTTATTGGTCTACATAGACAGCCTTATAAAATTTACTATATAATTTAACTTGACACTGCTTAACATATCAAAGTTCACTCTGTCATTTTACCAAAAATAATGAAAATAGTAACGTATTAATACTACCTTTTAAAACAAATCTCACTATATATACACATCTCTATCCACAAACACATGTTTTTCCAATATTTTCATAAGCATTGTTGATTTGTGCCCTAGAAAAACCTCAAGAAATACATAGGGCATGTGTTGTTAGCCCCTTGTTTGATGAATGCATTTGAGTGATAAAAATTCAAGAGAATTTCTTAAACTGACAGAAGGAGACTCCTGATTCCATTTCTTAAATTCGCATGTGCTTGTCAGACTCACTAGCTTTTAACATCTGCCTTTTCCCCATGTTGGCTCTCTGTGCTTAATTGAATAGGTATACTTTTTTCACGTAGCAGTGATTACCATAGGCAATTTTGACATTATTACAGGTGGTCTGTAGAGTAAGATGCCTAGGAACTAGTGTCTGAGGCTCCACCGCTGAGGAACTTTCAAAGGTACTATTCTTATCCACACATTATCTGTACGTGGACACCAGGTAAAAACCCCACAGAAGCAAGGCTGCCCTGGTGAACCCCAACATGGCCGGCAAACATTCCTCAGGGTGGAATTTGCAAGCTTTCTAGACTTGGAAGATGAGAATTGCGGTTAAGTGGCACAACTGGTTTCTGAAGAAAAAGGCTGAGCTTCTTTTTACGCTCTGTGGGTATCTTTTGTAGTCCAGTGAACCACTGACAGAAAATGAGACAACAACTTAGAGAGAGACAAAAGGAGAATGTGAGGGAATATCTGAAAGGTCACCAACAGGACCTTATGTGCTGTATATGTGTTTCTCTCTGGGCTCAGAACTGATTTCTCTATTAATTAGAACTATTTATCTCACATAGGCAGTGGGAGTTTAACCTTTTTTTCTTATACTATGTAAAAAAAATCCCAAATGAGGTATTTTCAGATGAAATTCATATCTATTATTAATGGCAGAAATGGTTTATGAGTTGCTTTTTTCATGTAACATAGTAAATAAAGCAAGAGTAGAATCCAGCCAGAAAGTGAAATTAGCTCTTTGTACAACTTTTAAATTCATGATTCTAGCAATGGAAAGAGACATACATGGCCCACGACGTTCTCCGTTCTTAAACATGGATTAGGATGTGGTCCTCTGTCATAATTATGTAGTTATGTAGAGGTTAGTTTCAATTTCACTACCATAAATGTAGAGGTGGGGAAAGAATATAATTCGGAGTTTATATTGTTGTAGTTTTGTTTTAACATATTAAGTTACGTTTGCAGAAACTACAGGATTGAGTGAGGACTTTAGAAAACACTACATTATTAAAGGTTCTCTGAGTGTAAAAGATGCTAAGAACCTGGAATCTGTGGCTCTCAACCTGAGAGCACATTGGGAATATAAAATAAGCAAATAAGAAACGTCTTAAGAAAACTTAGGAAGTTCTGTATCAGCAAGTGCAAGACAACATAACACAAAATAAGTTCCAGGGTGCTCAGAGCATGCAGAGGTACAACAGAATATAAGAAAAGAGAGACAGATTGATGATGCGATGGATCAGGCTTACACGAGAGGTGAATTTCGATTTAAAGTGTGAGGTAAGTGATGCATATGAAGTAGAATGTGGAGTGTGTGCATCCTAGATAGAAGGAATGATAATACGTATAAAGGTGCAAGAGCAGGATATGGTAAGCAATGTGAATGAGATCATCAAGAGAAGCTGGGATGGCAGAGTGGTTCTGAAAAAGAGGTTAAAATCCCATAAGGCAAGTGCATTTAGCAAGACAGGAGATGGGGAGACTGAACAACAGACAACATAGGAGGTTATGGAAAGAGTTTAGAGTAAATATGGTCCGCAAAAGGGAACCCTGGAAAAGCCTTGGACGTGACAATTACATGAGTTAAATGGATCTTACAGGTTAAAAGAACAAAGCACTAGATAAACCAAGTACCACATGAGGTTATTTCTTTCTGCCAGATAGAAGTGGTGAATGCCTCTAGGCCTTTTACATGATAATTGCTGCTGGGGTATAAGAGGACTTAAAAGAAATAGAAAGAGATATAGCTCAGACATTCCCTGGAAAAAGATAATAGATGAGTTATAACCCAAATAATGAGCTATCTCGGATGGAGTCAGAGAAAAGAGAACAGTTAAAAAAATGTATCTGTGATTTTTGAGCCCAGGGAACTAAGAGGAAGCTGCAGCTTAGGAAAATGACCAGAAATTATGACTCTGTCAACTAATCAGGTTTTTTTGGAGGCACAGTTTAAGCATTATACGTGAGTCAAAGAAAGGTAGGGCCTAGTAGCATTTTCTTGCAGGACTATTGGAGAGGTGGGGGGGAGGTGTGTGATGAGTTTATATGTTAATGCATAACACTAAACTCTCAACACGGTAGTCACAAAGATATATCCCCAGTACCAGTCTTCCAGTCTGATTTTTTTCCCTTAGTACTGTCAGCTGTTGCAGGAATAGGTTTTGTGGACTTTGTGTCTTGAATTAAGCACTGCAGCACTTTACCATGTCGCCTAGAAACCTGGAAATTAATACTGTAGCACTCCTTCCTTTAGAAAACTGGAAGTGAGTACTCTACCCAGAGCTATCTATTCTATAACCTACTTTAATGTAATTAGAACAAACAGGCAAATCAATACAAGGTCTTGCATTTACAAAATAACTGGATGCATAGTCAATATGGTTCCATGTGGAATAAGGGCAACCACAATGAAGTTTTAGTTGGATTTTTTTTTTTTTTTTTGGTATAACTTGAATTATTATTCTTTTGTGCTTATTCTGGCCAAAACATCACATAACATTTAACAGTGTTAGAAAAAATATGATTTTCTCCTTGCCATTGTGTTCTTATTCTCAGCCCTGTTCAAAACAACTGCTCTGAAATAACTGAAGTGTCTAAAGTGTCACTGGCTCTACTTTCAGCAACACAGTATACTTTTCCTGAACTTCTCTAAATGGCCAACATGTCTGAAGGTATATCACTAATAGTAGAATTTGTTCCTGACATTTGTTTCACATTATATATATATATTTTTTAATGTGGGATCAAATGATGGACTCTGCATTCATCTGTTCTATGAACAACTGGCTTAGATAAAGCTATTCATTTACGCATATATTTAGCTAATTGTTGTTGAGCAATACAGTAACATATAATACACAGTCATGTGGTCATGTGGGAAACATGATAGTGCATGATAAATATTATGATTTGGATCAGTAGAGAGCTATTAAGACATTAAAGAGACACAAATCACCCAGTCTGAGTATAGCAGGGTGGGTAGGAATACACTGGGAAAGGCCTAACACACCCCTAAACTGGGTCATGTAATAGAGGTTGCACAGGGCAAGGGGGTTAGAAAGGCTTTCCAGAAAAACAGTGAAGTTAGAGAGTTCAGTAGCCACCAGATTATTAACTACCTTGCATCCCATGCCAAGGAGTTTAAACTCCACACAAAGGGTACTTGGTAAAGAGGAGTGTGATGTGATTAGCTTCACGCTAGGGAAGATCAGTGGCAATGTGAGATTTGCTTGGAGGGAATAAAAGCTGGAGTAGCGGGATCCATTAAGAGGCTGTTAAGGCAACCCACTGAGGGATGCTGATAGTCTGAACAAAGATAGTGGCAAAGGGACAGAGACAGAAAGATGTATTCAACAGCTGTGAAGAAATGAGAATCAAAAGGAATCAGATGTTCCTGCCATGGAAAGCATTAAGTTCTTCATTTTACCTCGGCACCTTGCTTTGCCCTCTATTTACCTAAGATTCTTTTATATATGCTGATGGATGTATTTTCTGTTTTTATTAAACAATGGGTCAAATATTGTAGTACAATATTTTGCCTTTTTAAGTAAACATTCACAAGAGGTTTGACACCTTGCAAAAATGTGTTAAGTATTTGCTCACCCAACACAGTTCCTTAAATATAATTGACTTAAATTTAAATGCCACTGGATCATTTTAGCCCATTACTCTAAAAACTCTGTAATAATTTCAACAATGGAGATTATCACACATAGAGAAATATTACCAAGTCCTCGGTGTCGTAATTTTCTCTGAAACCAGTTCCTGGGGGAATGTGAAACTATCTAACTTTTGGAGGATTAATGACTTTCTGTATCCTTTAAAGAAACCAAGTATGTAGAAATCCTCAAAGGGAAACAATAAATTAGAAAAAAAAAATCCTTTCAACTGTACCTACTATTTAATCCAGTAAAAAGATAAGCTATTCTTCACTATGCAGAACCTAGCAATAAAAATCAACAGCCAACAAAGACTATTTTACAAACAACTAAGAGATGCCATGCAGGATAAACCAAGATTACAGATTCATCAAATTTTAGAGTTAGAAGGAATCTCTGAAATCAAGTTTTCAGATAGAAATATTTAGTTAGGAGTAAAGCTAGAGTTTTGTTTTGAAAAATAAGTTTGAATTTAAAAGGTCCAGATAACTCAGAAAACATATGCCCTCTATGCTCAAGAATGTGGTTTGGGGAATATTTCATTGTAAATTTATATTCATGTTTGACTCAATGTAAATGATTGATTATCATGGCAATAATCAATTATATGTTCCTTTTGGGTAGAGAAATGATCTGTTACACCTTGGTACTAATCTCGGTGCCTAACACCAGTTTCTGCCTTAACATATATGCTATTAAGGTATATGTAACAGAAATTCCACTCAAACTAGGATAAGCAATAGGGCAAAATTATGGGCAGGGAGATAGAGCAGATGCTCATGTTACCAAAAGGTCCATGGCCAACTGGATCTCGGAGCTGGAACAATGTCCAGAGGCTCCACCCGTCTTCTCTTTATCTCTCTGCATTGCCTTCCTTCGCAGGCAGGTTTTCCCTTCAGTCAATCAGCAAAATAACTCAGCAAATTAAAACCAGCTTCTCTCCCCCAGTAGTAACAGAAGAGTCAGAATCTGGTCTACTTGAACTACTTTGGGCCACTAGAGTCAGGTTTTTTTCCCTTTAGGCCTCTAATCAAGCCACCCTGAGTAGTGATGCTGTGTCTGAGGGAAAGAAAGCTCTGCCTGGCCAGGCCTGGGTCACGTGCATACTCCTGGTCAGTAGACTAGAGCCCCCGGACTGAGACTGACCAGAAGGTGGCTCCCCAGAAAAACCCTGGTGCCTTGGCAGAAAAAGGAGAGATGGATAATGGTCTAGTAAAAACATCAGATGTTCTCTACACTGCAATTCTCTACACTGAGATGTTCTCTACACTGAGATTATTAGGGATGGCATGAAATAGTGTAGAGGCATCAAGAGGTAATGGCCAGTGCACTGATTCAAATTCCAGAGACCAGACTACTAATTCTAGCATTCACCACCAGGTTTCCTCTTGCCCACAAAGAGGAGGCTAGGATTACCATGATCTGATCTCTTCCAGTGCTGATGCTTCATGCTTCCTGCAGAGAAGATAGGTGTGTGTCTACAGGGTAAGAGTTAGAATTATGCCAGGTTTCTTCTTGGTGTGAGTATCCCTTACCCATGGCCCGTTTTCCTAATACATGACCCTGCCTTCTACCATCTCTTCTTGCTTAATGTTCAGCCTGGGTCTCCTTCAAATGCAGAAAATGAACAAAGACATATGCAGGTAGTTATTTGGGAAGTGATCTCAAGGAGCAAGAATAAGGGACCCGGAAAATGAAATTAAAAAGGAGAAAAGCTAATAAGAGGGTGAATTGTTGAGTTCACAGGGCAACTGGGGCTAGATTTTACCAGGACCTTCTGAGGAATCTATAGAATGCCTGAGAGTGACAGGGAGAAGCGTGTCCCTGTGGGTCTGTCTCTCCATCATTGTAGAGAATTTTCCTTGGGGGCACAGACATTCCTACGCAGCCAAAAGACTCCAAGCCAGAGGGCAAAAGACAGTAATGCATGTTTGAGACAAGGTGATGTCAGCATACAGTGAAGCCTTATTGGAACTGTCTGCTGCAGCCAGGGCTAGTCAGAAATGAGGCCAAGAGGATGTGAGATGGAGATGAGAGTTTTCAGTGGACCTACCTTGCTCCCTGGATTTTTTGAAGCTCTCCCTCACCTGCATGAAGATCTAATGCAGATTGTCTGCTATGCTTGAACATGTCCCTGACCCTGGACACTTAGCTTTTTCGCGACTGGCCTGCCCCTGGCTCTTTTGCCTTGTCTTGCTTATCTTTTCACAGTTTCTCCTTCCTTAGCCAGCCCCTTGCACTTAAAATTTGATGCTGCTCTTGAAAAATGTGACTTGTCCCAAGTGAACAAACCTCCTCTACTTTGATTAGTGTGGGTTACTTGTAGTCTACCAGCAATAATACTTATTCTAAGAAAATGTCGTATGAATACTCTGTGCTCATATTCTCTTCTGCTTCTACAGCTCTTTCCACTTAAACGCCGGTCTCCATCAGTTCTCCAAATCATCCACATCCTTCAAAGTTTAAGTCATCTGAGTTTTTTCCCACTTACTGGCACCCACATTGTTTCTCTCTAAGTTCCTTCAAAATTTCTTGCCTGCCTCCATTACTAATATATTATCACTAGCTTTCTTGTATGTTCATTTTAATTCAGGTAAATTATAAGTGGCTTGAGGCATAGCAAAGTACAATATATTTTGTATTCACTAGAGTACCTAGGTCAGTGTTGAGCAGATTATGGCAAATTGAAAGTTTCTGCTGCTTAGTTGATATTGCTTTTGTAAATAGGGAGAGACTAGGTTAGTGGCTAGGATTTATATCTTCTTCCACCACTACATGTCTGATGACATCTATCAGTATCTCAGGTTCTTTATCTGTAAGTGGGTCTAATAAGAGTACCTGACTCAGAAAGTAAAAAATAATGTATGTGAAGTACTTAGCCTGGTGTTCATAGAGATGCTTGGTCCTGCATTTATGGGCTATTATAATTGCCCTTGAATAATGGCCATCAGTGCTTCTGTGGTGCATGTGTTTTGTTTTGTTTTGTTTTCCTAACTAATTAGGTTGAAATTAGCCAAATTAGCCCAGTGCTTCGTGGAGATTAATAGCTGGTTATGACATGCATGTGATACCAAAAGTTGATAGTTGTTTTTGAGAATGACATATAGGTTGGTTTAGATTTCTGGATATCTTAGTGTTTTGTTCAAGGAAGCAAACTTTGGAATATGTAAGAAAGATGCTTAGACTTTATTCTCATGATTACATCTGCCCAGCGTCCACTACCTTCTCTCCTTCACTTGTCCCATTTCACCAATTCTTTAGTGGCCACCTCCCTCGTGGAGTTTTCTCTTTATCCCAACTCACTTTGTCATCCCTCAACTCATTGCATTTGACAATCTTACCGTAACATTCATCTCTTATCTTTTTCTCTAAGGCTTTACCTGTACTAATTGTATTTTTCCAACTAGATTTTAAGCTGCCTCAGGGCAAGGATCACATCCAATCCATTCTTTATCTAGGGCAGGAGTTATCACACTGCAGAGTTCACAAGAGACTCTGCAAAAAGACTGGTTGATTGGTTTACTAATTAACTCACATTGAATTTCTAAATTTGTAGTTCAACTGACTAGTTTATTTGTAGTCGGTACTCGAGTCAGTAGTTATATTTCTTCTCAATGCCGTATCACTGGCCTTTAAAGCATGGCAGTTGTGTTACAGAATGTTAGTTGTGGTGTGGAACCTCTGAATCGTTTATTGGAATGAAAAAGTACACAAAGCCAACTAATGAGAAAAAAGCCTCTAATGAGAAAGCCTTAGAAATTACAGTGCATGAATCACCAAGTTGCCCTTAAGAAATACAGGATTTTTGCTGTTTAAATGCTCTAAAACCAATTCTTCAGTAGACTTACTGTCACTTCCATGTGTCTGTTTACACTGAAGGATACAACGATAACACCAGTGACCTGAAATAATTGCCGTGTAAGTTTGCCTCTGATGTAAGTTCAATTTTTGCTGCAAGATGCCTGGAGCTCAAACTGCTGCATTGACAGCAGCCTGCAAATCTCTCTTTTTCTGGCCTAGTGAGGGAGGAACGGGGGCAGCTCAGGAAGACAGGCCTGGGAATGCCCGCCCTCCCTTCCTCCTCACGCTTCCCTCTGGCGTGAAGCAACAGTTCTGGCTTAAGGAAGAAATGAATCATTATTCTACTTGGTGAGAAGGCATAGGATGCTGACGCACAACCTACTGATGGGCAGCTGGTCAGGGCAGGTCAGAGGGCAGGCCTGGGGAGACTGACCTTCCACGGCACGGAGCGACACAGCAGAGGGCAAAGCAGGACTTTACAAGTGGAGGAGAACCATTGAACTAGAAATCGCTCAATAAAAAATTCGAACACCCAAGTAATGACTATCGAGCGCCAGAAACACATACAAAAACAAGGGGAATGAGAAAGAATTGTAAAACTGTAGACATGAAATGGTTTCTCTTTAGCAAGGCTCCCTAAATATTTTCTGCCCTGGAGCTGTTTGCAACTGAGTCTTTATTGTGTATGATTTATTTATTTGTTTACACCTTAAGCAGGTCAGCCCTGGGCAAAGCTCCTGAAATAGAAATCATCACCACAGTGTCCTCCCCAGGTCCTCTAACTGGGATCATTGTAAGCCTCCTCAGTGACTTCATGCTGCCCACTGAATGCTCAGGTCCTAAGTGGGGATGCTTCCAAGGTGTGCCAGGTGATTCGTGCCCTGAACCCTTCCTGCCTCCTGACCCCTTCCATGCATGTCAGCCCCATTCCTTTTTAGACTTGCCCAAATCAGTTAGGACTCTCCCAATTGCTACTAACAGAAAAATGCATGAGCTAGCTAGCCCAAAAGGAGAATTTATCATAAGGATGCAGGGGTGTTTCATGCACTTCAAGAGCTGGGAAGCTGCCAGGCTTCAAAGACTGGAATTGTAGATTATCAGACTCTCTCTCAGGCTCCTTTGCTTCATCTCATAGGATTTTGGCTTCATTTTTTTCTGTGTCTCCGTGAGATATCTTCCACATGGGATCCATGTGGCAAACAGACAAACAAAAAAGGCAAAACAAATGTGAAACAAAAGCAAATAAGCGTGGCTCACAGCAAAGCACACATTACATAGCTAGCAACCAGGGGCAAGATTCACTTATTTGAAACTTCAGCTTTGTGAGAAAAGGCCGCTGGTGCATGAGCTGTAATCATAATGGCTGCCCCTGCCCCAGCTTACATAAACTTGGCTGCCACCTCTGTGACCACGTGGAAGGGAAAAAGCAGTTTCTGTAAAACGGGGGCAGAAGTGATAGGTGTCCACTTTTATGCCTTTGTCTACAAAGCCATTGTGCTGTTCTGTCCCCATGTGTGGACTCCGTAAGCTCACTGCCTTCTCATTCCTGTTAACTAACTGTGTTTCAGAAGGAACGTGGGAAAAAAGTCTTAAATTGAGATTTAGAGCTGGTACAAGAGGAAATTAAAGTTCCTCAAATCATAGCTAGTAGCTGGAGTGTTAATCTGTTGACCCTGATTTAGCTTGTTCTACAGGAGATAAAATTGATTTAAATAATAAACATCCACTAACTCATTATTGCCCTCTCCTTGGTCAAATCTGGTGTAGTGCCCACAGTTACAGCCCCATGGGTTTTCTTTTTGCCATGAACTCTGTTGCCTGCTGTAGTATATGTTTTATTTATACTTCTAAAAATACACATTTTCACTTTGCTGGGTACAATAATTTTATACACACAGGTGAATATATGTATATCTACATGAGTGTGTCAAAACAGGTTTTTTTTCAAATCTATATTTTTACTATCCACGTGTGCTTAATTTTTCAGTTTCTGACTCTATAACTGTGGAATTGTCAATTGCTTTATCAAATTCTGCTGGATTCTTTTCCCTGTCTATTTCCCTCCCTCTCTCTCGCGTGCACATTCTCTCTCTCTCTCTCCCCCCCCCCCCGCCTCATCTATCTGTATGCAGCCACGTGTTAAGACACAAGTTCATGATTATTGTATCTGCCTTGTAAATATTCCCTTTTATTCACATGTAGTGTGTCTTTTTATCCCTACTGATGCTTTTTGTTTAAATTCTGTATTGACTGAGAATAATACGGCTGCATCTTGGTGGTAACTGTTGTTCTTATTACTGGTATTACCTGGTCAATCTTTTTAATTACCTTACTTTTAATATTTTTATGTAATTTTGTCTTTTTAGATATGTATCTTCTAAGCAGTGAGTGGAATAATAAGCAATATCCTGTTTATTTATTCAGTTTTATAGTCTCTGCTTTTAAACATGAGTCAAATCTACTTATACTTCCTGTCATGATGGCTGTATTTTCACTTATTTCAAGTATTTAATGCTATCTTTTTCCCACCCTTTTGCAGACCATAGTTGATTAAATTTAACAAGTTATGTAAGTTTAATTTTGTATGTGCTCTCTACTTTCTTACAGACCATCTTCTCTTCTGTGTCTACTTTTCTTCTTGACAAGTTCATCTTTCAGTAATTTTTTTGACAGAGGAATGGTCTGTAGGGATGACTACCTTAGTTATTTTCTGAGATGTCTTTATTTTACCCTCATTCCAATGATAGTTTAGCTGAGCAAAAATGCCTACGATTTCTTAGCAGTATGAAGACATTACTCTGTTTTCTTCTAGCATGTGAAAAAAAAATCTGTTCTTGGTCTGATTGTTGCCTCTTTGCAAATAATCTTTCCTTTCCATCTTAAAACTTTCTTTTTTCTTTTTTTTTACTGGAGGTCGTTTTGTTATATTTAGATGTAGCATCCACGTAATATGTGAAAAATACTTTTCAATTTGAAAACATATCCATTTGGAAAATTCTCAGTTTTTTTTCTTCAAGTATTGTTTCTCTGCCATTGCCTCCATTCTCTCCACTGAAAACTCATTTTTGCCTTTGAAAATATGCTCATACTGTTAATTGTGTCTCTTAACCACTTTTTTAGTATAATTTTAATGATTGTGTCTTTTGTGCTGCATTCTGAATAAATTCTGCTGTGCTATATTCTAATACATGTATCTTCTCATTAGCTCAGTTAAACTAGATTTATCCATATTTAGTCCCTATTTATTCAATGAGTATATTTTTATTTTCAAAATATTTAATTGCATATTTTATAGTCAGTTGTTCTTGTTTTACTGCTGCTTGTGTTTTATAAGATTGCTCTCTTTTAACAGAAGTTACTTCTTCATTTGTCACATCGAGGTTCTTATACATACATTCTTTTACCTAATTTCTGTCAGACTTATTCATGAAATTAATTTCATTTGGAATGAGTAGTAAGGCAAGGGTCATATCTATATATTTCTATATTCCTAATGCATAGCACAAGTTAGATACTTAGTAGTGATTCAGGAAGATATTCGATGAATAAATTTATCAATGTTCTATTTTTCTATAATCAGATATTTAATGTTCATCTAGAGTTTAGAGTGTACATGGTTTACTACTACTCTTGTTCAATGATGAGAGAACTGTGATTCAGGATAATTTTATCACTTTTCTCAGTTAAACAAATACTCTGGGTCAGAGCCATGAGTGAAGCAAATGTCTGTCCCACTGCCTTGTTTCTGTTCAGCCTCGAAATACTCTTTTTTCATTCAGTCATTTATTTATTCATGCATGCATGTATGCTTTCATTCATTTTTAGGACCTTCCTTTTGCATGTATGCAAATTAATCAAGTTATCTGGAATAAATTCTCCACATAGGATCATATTTTATAACATGAATTAAATCTAGATAATGTATTTGTTACTTTAAAATAAATATATATCTTGTCAAACTTCAGCAAGAACGATTTTAATTATGTTTTAATTAATTTATTCAGTTGTTTTAATAAATATTTTTAATAGTGATTAAAGAAAGAAAATGGCAAAATTTATTATGGATTTTCAAGCCATATTCTAGTCAACCTTCAGTTTGTTATTTAAAAACCACAGTTAACGTATTTATGCATTAAATACACTCAGTGTCTTCTGCAGCAGAAAGGATGTGGATTTTACATTTGATTTCTAAACAAATTAATGATGTAGCCAGAAAGCATAGCAGGATATAGTGGGATATAAAGAAACCAATTTAAGTAATTTGTGCAAATACTTAAAAGTTTTATGAATTAAACTTCGGACAAATATCCTATGACAAGCCAACTTCCTCACAGAGCACAGCTCCAGCCATTCTGAAGTACTGACAGACAGTTAACTGTCTGAGATTAAGAAATTAATCTGAGATTAAGAAATTAATGCTCATAGGTCTAAATCAGCTAATTTTGTAATTTACTTTTCTCTTTGAAAACAGTTTCTTTCAATTAAATATGCCAGCACTTACTTAAAAAGCTGTCCTTTTCTTCCCTGTTATCACTGATAATTTTTGCACATCTGTAATAATCCACATTTCTTTTCTTCTAAGGAAATATAGTTCACTAGAGTGGTTGAGAACAAAAGTATTGCAGTCAAGCAGACCTAAGTTTCAATCCTAGGTTAGCTATGTACTAGCTATGAAATAGCATGTAAGTTTATACTACTTCTTTAAGCCTCAGTTACACATCTGTGAAATTGGGTTAAGAATATATACTCCACAGTGTTTTTATGAAGGGAAAACGAGATAATGTGTTATAAACTATTTAGAACTCAATCTTACCTTGCTCTTCCTAGAGTTATTTCCACTTTTACACACACACACATACACACACACACACACACACACCCCTAGGTACCTTTGTATTAACCTGTATTTCTAAAATATGTATACTATTACTAACGATTATTTTAAAAACATTGCTTTACTGACTTTTAAAAATCCTCTCCAGAGGAGAACTATGCAACATTTTAGTATGGCAGGCAGTGTATTTTAGAGGTTAACATACTGAGTATTTCAGTCAGATACATAGAGGTCAGATAGAGGGCAGCATGAACAACTAACTTAACTTCCTGAAGCCCCACTTTACTCATTTTTACAATGAAAAAGATAATGGAACTATATGTAAGTTGCTGAGTGGATGAATTAATATAAAAGGCTAGCCGAGTATGGAACATAGTAAGTATTCAGTTAACATAACCTTCTATAATTATGACCAATACTATACAATATACTTTGGAAAATGTATATAGAAAGATGCATTTGAGAGAAAGTATGTGCTTTGCTTGGTGTTAGAGCTAATACGTTGGCAAATGTCTTGAATACTACTGTGACATTCAACTGTGAAAACCAATTATTACACAATTAGAAGCCTCCTCAATTAGGGAAAGATTAGGTCATGTTTTTTAAACACCCACCAGTATTTTCTGCCAATCCCATCTGTGACACACATTAGGGAGACCCCAGTTAGCAGTTGTTTAAGTCATTTTCCTAACACTGGCATCCGTCTCCTTGGAGACATCTATCAGAGACTTGTGTTAACATCTTTCAGGCTGCATCTGGATAGGACCATTATGTGATCAGCCTATTGCTACATTTCATTGACGGACAGTATAAGATTTGCTTTTCATTCTGTCTTTAAACTTGTTTGTAGTAAATAATGTTTCATGAGATATATGATTTATTTTTTAAATGATGTAACCATAATGACTGAGCATGTTGATTATCTAGAAAGGAGACAATTACATACTTACCAATTTATCATCTGGGAATGAGAAATTTATTTAAAAATTAAATTTTAGATAAATAAAAGTGACCGTGAATTTCAAAAAATAAGGAAAACAGATAAACACCATGATGTAAATTTAAGGTAAAAGGAAAATGGGATGCTTACAAAAAATGTATTATTTATCTTTAAGGGACAGCCTTATTTTCATAATTTAAATATATGGCATGTTATAGCAACATCATTTATCTTCAGGTAAAGAAAACTGGGATTTAACAGTCAAAATACTCTGGAATCTCCTGTTATCTTTTAGGTTTAAGGAAGATAAAGTGTGGTAGTAGGCGAGTGGGAAAAAATTAAAATAATTAGCACTGGTATACAATTTTGTAGCTTTCATGTAAATTATTTCAGGTTTCTGAAAGTTTGGTATTTTTAACCTCACTTAAACAAAGAAACAGAGGCTTGGATAGGTGTTTTGACCAACTGGTAACAGGTAGAGCAGACACACAAATTCAGATCTTCTGATTCCTAGTTCTATTTGAAGACCTTCATAATTGCCTAATTAAAAAACAAAACAAAACAAAACAAGATACAGCCTATGAGTTTAGATTAGATAAAGGAACTTCTCAGTCTTAAAATCCTCAGTGAAGTAACAACATTGCTTATCTAAAATGCTAAAGGCAGGAGAAAAGATTGGATGACCTCAAAAGGGTCTTTACAGGCCCAAGATCAAGTATAGTAGCCCCTCCGCTTTGGCTTTGTTTATCATAAGTTCATGGTCATCAATATAATGCAATAGTTACTCAAATTTTTATTTGACTAAGCAATAAACTAAAGAAAAAGCTGGCTGTAAAAACATAATACTCATAATAATCAAACTTTTAAAAGAAGAATAAAATAAGAAGTAATAAAAAAAGAGAAATATGTGTTCACCAAACATTTTGATGAATAGATAGTTTGAATTTCAAAATGCAATAATCCTAGATTGGTCCCCTTTATCTAAGTACTTAACAGCACTTGATAAACATTAAATTAGAGCTTTGCTCAGCATGGCTGCTTGGTGAATATTAAATAATAATAAAAATAATAAAAATACCACTGTGAAGTCAAAGGAATATTTCTTTTTACTAGATATGCTGGCCCATGTTTACAACTTTAATAGAATTTAAATGGTATACACTATGCATACCAATCGTTCTAAAACTTAAGAAATGTGGTAGATGTTTTGTCATCTTAATCAAATTTTGTATTCCATTTTCCTTGGGAAACTCTACATGCAGTTATACAACTAATCCTTTCACTACTTAACCAAGTAATTAATACCTTTACAAGCACATCATAAAATATATAGTAATAACTCATTATGCACTTAATTTCAATACTAATTGCCTACAGGCTTAAAGAGCTCTTCATTGTAATAAGAAAACTGATGGTTATTTTTATTAGATATAACTTCAGAACAAAACACACTTTACCAATTTATGACCCAATTTGATGTTTAATAAAAATTCTCCAGGAGAAAATCTTGCCATTGACTAGTGTTAGATGATTTAAACAAATATTGTGTAATAGAACATTAAATTAGAAGTTTTGACTGCTGAGCCAAAACACAAAAGATGTTGAATTCTAAAATGGTACAAACCTATATGTAGAATTTATAAAAGTAGTACAAAACCCTGAGTCCACATTACGTGGATAGGGGGATGAGATTATGGGATTTGAGAGGAGGCAATGGAGGAGATGTTAGTTGAGAGCTCCAGGTAGGAGGAAAGCCCCACTCCCCCAATGGAAAGGGTGTGGTACTCCTGAAGACAGGAAGGGCCTTCAGCTGGCTACTGGGAGAATCTGAGCTATGAGCTCTGCTATTAGTGGGCACATTGGACTAGTATCTAACCCCTGCCTAGAAATCTCTAAGGTAAAGACAAGCCAGGTAGCCCCGACCAAAGAGTGAGAAGAGTTGCTACTGCATTTGTTTCAGCCTGTTCCCAATGTTTGTTGAGGTAAAATACATCCTTGTTTTCCAAGAAGCAGATGCAGGCATTTTCCTCAGAGGGAGAGCCAGCTGAAAGTCATGTTAGATTCTACCACAGGAGGTCTCGTAGGGGTCATCAGTTCTTGGTGGAGAAGTACTGCAGGTAGGCCCTTAGAATCCTGGGGTGGAATTAGAATATATTTGCACTGGTCAAGTAAACTGCATTTTGAGAGACCCACCATGGATTACGGTCCTTGAAGAACCGTCAGAGACTTAGCTCCAAAGAGCTGCCAGACGCAGAGAGCGGAAAGCCAGCCGGTGACACTACAGCCAAGTAAGAACTTCTCAGCCTCCCTAATTCTCTTCCCATCCCCCAGCTAGATCTCTAACCTCAGAAGGGTTAGAAATCTCTTGTTTGATGGAGGATAAGGAGCTGTGAAATAATGACCAACCACCACCCCTCCACCTTACCAGCCCAGGGTCTCTCCTTTAGCAGGTACAGCTGTGGAACATGTAAGCAACAGCAATTTTGGATAAATATGAAGCTTTTGAAAATTACATGGAACTAGGCATTCAATTATGGAATTTAATTTGTGTTTTACCACACAGTGAGCTTTCTACTAACTAACGGAGAACAGAAATGTCTCAGAACAGCCTGTGTTCTAATCCAGAGGCAGGGAATGTTTTCCTCACCTCAATAAATTTGAAGTGACAATAGGAAGAAATACCATTTAATGGTATTTGATTAAATGGTATTTAAATTAAATGGTATCTGATTAAGTTCAATGAGACCTGCCTGTTCAACATACCAGTCACAATTGTTATATTTAAATAAAAATAATTTACTGAAAATTTCAAAACTTTCTGAAACTTATCTTTCCTAGCTTTTAAATTAAGGACTATGAGGTGATAGAATCAAATATTTTTAAGTGCATTTTAAATCCTAGTACTCTCCAGAAGTCCTTTTGTGTGTCTCTAGGTAAAGATGAATACAATTTGATGATAAAGGGTTTCATAGGTAGATTCCTTTAAAGTTGTAAACAACACATCAAGCAAATCATGGAAGAATCAGTTTTTCTCCTTCTCTGGGCAGTGACTTAACTCTTCTATTAGTATACTGCAAGGACTTCTCACTTCCTGTTTAAAAAGGAGAGTGGAAATACTGAAATGTAACATCAACTGAATTGCCTCCAGAGGTTTGGGGCTGAATTCGACTCACTATGGCACATACTGTGTATACAGAATTGCTCCAGTGCCTGCCCTGAAAATAGCTTAACTTTGATTCACTTGCTCTTTAAATGGAAGCTGGAAGCTGTTTGACTTGAAAATAATCTCAAACACTTAGAAAGGAGAGCAAATCTATGCAAGAGATAAGATCATTGGTGGGATAGCATCAGATACATTTCGGCAACACAGCTAGTTTCTATCAGCCAAATCTTATAGTGAGATTCTTTAGATGACTGAGACAATTTCCAACACAGGTTATTTTTCTAAGTGTTTATTATTTGACAAACGTAAACTTATTTAACTATCATTTTCTCCAAGTTTACAATAAATAACCTGCTGGAGGATATACGTGTAAATACTATATACTATTATATGTATATAATTTATTATTATAGCTGATTCCCTACCTTTGTGTGCACCCATCAGTGCTAACTACTTTACTTGATGACACTGATATAGTTGTTTATGTGCAGTGTGCTAAATGATGGTAATATAATTGGTAAAATTGGCTTTCACTTACCCACAAAACAACTACAAAATGAAATGACACAAACATTAGTCTCAGGAATTCTGCCATGAAATTTGATTATTTGATTCTGTGTTAGTGACAGATACTGTATATTCTAATGACACATTAGAAGTAAATAGCAACATTTAAATACTGCTCTCTTCTTTAATTGTTTTTAATGTTCTATTTTGAACAAGGTTTCTCAGAAAAAAATAACAGTGCAGAGAAACACCAGTTTTTTGCTGTCTGATTTCTTGTTAATCTTTATTTCTGCTCAAAGGTCTGGTATTATACATAAAATGAAAGAATAATATGGATAAAGAATAGTATGTGGGTCAAGGTGCAAGTCATACTGTTAATCTCGCACACATCCAATTTCAGATTTATTGAGCCAAGAATACAGAACTTAGTAGAAGCAAAGTTAATAGATAGAACAGGAATAGAAGAGAATACTGGTGTGGTTTTTGCCCCCTTAGTTTGGTCCCTTAGTGTCCCACCATGGTTCTTTAGTTCCCAAACATGGCAAGCAGTTACTGGTGATACTCTCCATGAAGTGTAAATACTGTACACTATATAGTGTCCACCTAGAGTTACGAAAACCGCTGAGCACTTGTTGAGAAACTGCTTTTTATTTATCACCAGCAAAGCCACATCCTCAAACAAAGTCAGTACTCAGGTGTCCCTGAGCAAGATCTTGAATTGTCTAGGGGGTGTGTGTGTGTGTGTGTGTGTGTATCCATCCTATGTCACCTAATGTAATTTGAGTGTGTCTTTTTTTTATTGAACCTATTAGGAGGTGCAACAGAAGTAAATATGATTCTATCCTGTGTTAGGCAGTTCAGGCTGCTATAACAAATAGAGCCTAGTTGGGTGGTTTAAACAACATACATTTATATTTCACAGTTATGGAAGCTTGGACGTCCAAAGGTCAAAGTGCTGGCAGATGTGGTGTCTGGTGAGAACCTAGTTCCTGGTTTGCAGTGTTAGTCTTCTCCTTGTGTTCTCACATGGCAGACAGCAGAGAGAGTGGAAGGTCTCTGGTGTTTCTTCTTATCAAAGGCACTCATTTAGGAGGGCTCCACCCTCATGACCCACTCACCTCCCAAAAGCCCCACCTCCAAAAACCATCACATTTGGGGATTAGGCTTCAGCAAGTGAGTTTGATAGGGACACGAACATTCAGACCATAGCACATCCTCAAGACGTTTGCAGCCTAATTCTGATTATGAGTAGAATAGAGGAAGTCATTGTGGCTTGAGAATTCAAGTAAGTCATCAATGAGCAGGAAGTATTTAAACTGGGCTTTAAAGAAGTGCTTTGGGTTGAGAAAGTGGACATGGAGACAGGCGAGGCAATAGTGAGTAGGAGAAGAACATTCCAGATGGAGAAGTGAGCAAAGAGAAAGTGGACAACTCATTTCAAAAGCACCCAAAGGCACATTCTCAGCATCACAGAGCGGGCGTGTGGAGCACTGAAGTTTTTGAACGTGAAGTGCACAAAAGCCTTTCCTTTTCTGTTGGACAAGTCAGATGAACTCAGCACACAGAATATCTGAATATAAATGAATCACTGGCAAGTCATAAAACTATTGTATATGAACTTCAAGATTTTGTTTCACATTTTCGTTTGGATACAGATAATATGGTTGTTTTTAGAATTATTTGAAGAGAAGGTTTTTTTTCATTTTAAAGAGAAACAAAGTAAGAAATGGTTATTCATTACAAATGGTGTTAAGAGAAATGCCTAAAATGCGTTTGGACAAGGTACCATAAGTTGTTAGAATAGGACCAGTTTTTTTGTTTTTGTTTTTGTTTTTTGTCTTTGCTAAAGTCCTTGATTTATTAGTAGTTCAAGTAAAGTGGGAAGAGGGCATTCTATTGCTTTTTGATGAAAGTGTCTAATATACACAAACTAATTTAATATTATGAAGTATTCTAAGTTATATTTTACCGTAACATTTTAGATATGTAATAATATTTACAAGACCATTCAACTATAAATACATACGGAAATTATCTTAACGTCTGGAACATTACAGAACAATTATCCTTTGCATTTGTTCAGCCAGTAGCTTAGGAACAAACCTATTTGGAACAGCTGGAGCCTAAAACTGACATTTGTAATACACGGAGGCAGCTGTTTAAAAATTGTACTTAAACCCCAGTAGTATACTATTTGTTTACCAACTGTCCTGTTATATGTTTTTGTCTCCTGAAAATGTATTTCAAAAATTTTCTTTAAGAATCAAGTGAGGGGCAGAAATCAGTTTGGGTACTTGATCTCAGATGGTAAGAGTAAAGTCCAGGGTATCTATAGCCCCTGTCCCTCTCTTTTCCTTCATCGTGCTACCAGCCTAACACTGTTGCCTGAGCTAAAGCATAGGGGCTTAGTTAATTGCTTCCCATTCTCTTTCCACACCCCCTCTCCCCACGCTTTCTCAACATACATCAGTACAAGCAAACTGATAGCCATTTAGGTCAGTGAAAAACCACAAATTTCTTTTTGATAATGTTACAAGTCTCCTAATATTTCTTGGATTCAGCATTACTGTTATATGACATTTGCAGTAAAATCTCAAAATGAACCCTCAAAGGCCCAGGATGCTAACCATGTGATATTTCCTCTTTCTTATGGAAGCAGAGGATATTAACATATTGCCATGTTTCCTAAGCAAAATATGCCAAGGAATTGATCTAGTCCAGTCTGTATTACACCTGTGAATCATCATTTGGGGAATAAAATAGAAATAATCTCATCCCTGAAATAGAAATTCATTTGTATATGAATCATACTAAGTTGTGCTTGTATTATGTGTGGCCTCCTAGGTATAATATATTAGGAAGGAAAATTTTCTTTGAATTACAAATACAGTGACAGGAAGCAATAATGGGATTGGATTGGGCAGAGAATGTAGTTAAGTTCTTCCAATGGCATATGATATTCACCCTAGAAAATACTGAATGGATCAGATCTTGCCTTCCCTTTTACTGAAAAGGGAACTTGTTGAATATTCCAGAGATACAGCCACAAAACTCAGGTGCCCACTCTGTCCTCATCCAGCCCTCGTTGCTGAAGAAGAAAACCAGGATCCTTCAGGCAATCAAAGATTGTCACCTTCAGATAGGGAGAGGAAAGGTCAGGGCTGTAACCATGTTTATAGCTCTTCCAACCATGAAAGTGGATAAATAATGAGGGAGGGAGTACAGAGAAAAGATGACAGCCAAGGACTAAATTTTGGAGTTTGAGGAAGAGAATGAATCAGAGGAGATGGAGGAGCACAGAGTAAATGACATAGGAAACCAGGAATGTGTGATGACATAGAAGCCAAGAGATGATAATGTTTCAAGGAAGAGCACGTTATCAACTTTGTAAACTACTGCAGCTGAGAGATGGAGGTGGATTAGGGTAAAGAAGGCCCCATCAGTTTTGCCCATATGGAACTGAATGATGACAGTTTTAGGCAATGGGTCCATCCAAAGTCTGGCTGAAGGTGAGGAGATAGAGTCAGGAGCAACAGGCCACTCTTTCAAGAAGCTTTGCTGTATGATAACTGGAAGGAGAGATTAGGTCAAGGGTGGCTTTTTAATTTTCTTTTTTTTTATGTTGAGATAATTTTAGATTTACAGAAGAATTACAAAAGTAGTACAGAGTTCCAATATGCCCTTCGCCCATCTTCCTCTTATGTTAATATCTGATGTAACTAGAGAGCATTTATCAAAACCAAAAAAATTACCCTTGGTGCAATACTATTAACTAAAGTACAGAATATATTGAGTGTTTTGATGAATGTCTTTTTCTTTTCCAGGATCAAATCCAAGATCCCACTTTGCATTTAGTTGTCATGCTTCCTTAGATTCCTCCAATCTGCGACAGGCCTTCAGTCTTCCCTTGCCTTTCATGACCTTGACATTTTTTAAGAGTACAAGTCGTATTTTGTAGAATGTCCCTCACTTTGGGTTTGTCTGATGTTTTCTCATGATTAGATTGAGGGTATGTATTATTGAAAAGGATACCACAGAAGCAGTACGCCCTTCTGAGTGCTTCAAACCAGGGTATACATTATGTCAAACTGTATCTCTGGTTATTTTGAGCATGATTACTTGGGTAAGGTTGTGTCTTCCATGGCTTACCTCTGTAATGTTACTATTTTTCCCTTCGTAATTACTAAATGCTTGGGGGGAGATACTTTGAGCCCATGCAAGGATCCTGTTTCTCCTTAAACTCTTGCTCATAAATTTTAGCTCCATTGGTGGATCTTGCCTGTGGCAGATATTACTGAGGCATTCTAATGGTACTTTTTATTTTCCTCATTCATCCTATATTTATTACTTGGAATTCTTCTGTAGGAAAGCAATGTCACTTCTTCCCCTTTATTTAGGTAGCTCATTAGTTATTCTGTTATTTATTTATGTCAGTATGAACTTTTGGATGTTTATTGTATTTTTTCACTCTTAATCCAATGCTATCATTTATTCTGTTGCCCAGGTTGTTTTAACTTTAGCCATTGAAGGCTTTTTCAGGTTGCCTCCTATGACCTTAATATTTGTCCCAATTCTTTTCATTTTTCTTTCACTTAACATTTCTTTTCTTTTCTGCGTGTGTATGTGTGTGTACTTGTCTGTGTGTACATTTCCTTATTTTCCGGCGCCACAAGATGTTCATCATGTATTTTCGCTAATTCAGCCTTGAAATCAACCAGCTTTCCAAGGAGTCCTGGTTCTTTTTATTGAAGAATGGTATTTAGAAACTCCCATCTGGCCCTAGGTGTGCTCATTGTTACCAGAGTTTCATTGCTTCTAGCCTCTTAAAAGGATGACTCTTAAGATGAAAGATAAAAAAGTTTTTATATGTATCTTTTTGATCCAAAAGCAAGCAAGAAATTGACTATGCAGGAGTAATAAAACTTTTAGGAATAAAGTCCTTGAGAAGGAAATGGTGATGAGCTTCGAAGCACAGGTGGAGGGTTTGGCCTTTGATAGAAACTGGGCCACTATTCATTATAAAAGAATGAAAGAGAAAACATGGGTTCAGATTCAAATAGATTTTGATTTTGGTAGAAAGTAAGAACGTTCCTGTTTCTTGGTGGTGTTAATGATATATTAGGCAAGATCATTAGCTAAAAGTGACAGAGGAAAGTGAGGGAAGATTGAGGAGAGAGCATGAAACCTGATACATTAAAGAATTAAAGTAGAATCTCAGAGTATCATGGTTTGCCATTTTGGGATTTGTGGTTATGAATATAAAATGTCACAGTATGGTTGTCTGATGCAGGCAGGGAGTAGGCAGATAAGTTTGCTTAACCTAGAACTGAGGTTTTTCCAGGTGACTATAATTGAGAGGGAAGTGGGCAAGGGAGGTAAAGGTATTTGTCAGTGTTTCAGGGTTGTAATGGTGAGCCATGGAATTAAACTAGATAAGGGAATAAAAAGGATCAGATGGTGTTAGTATTATCAGCCCGTTGTCATAGGGGAAAAAATTGGTTTTGTTTATGACTATGAACTGCATTTACATAATTTAGTTGAAGACTGTGTAACTGAAGTTTGTATCAGGATCTTTCCTTTCTTTTTAGAGTCCTCATCGGCAGCGCTACCACCTTCTCTAAGCTTTTATCCCTTGACCTTGTCTGTTGACCCCCTATTGTCTTAGTCTCTGACACTCTATCTTTTTTTCCTCATCATCCTTTTCTACCAAATTTCAGTATTTCAAGACCATTTCTCAGGTGAGAACACAATTACTTTCTAAACAGTCGAAGCGAGCAAAAAAAAAAAAAAAAAAAAGGTATTTTCAAAGTCACAGACATCACACCCAAGTTTTTGTCAGGTGAATGTGATATTTAGCTTGGGGAATCATGGTGAGCTTCCACAAAGTCACCAGAATAACAGGTTTGAGAATCACTGACAGCGTCATTGCCAATATTCTATCTGAAAACCTCTCCTCTCTCCCAATCAAGGTCATATAAATGAAGCCAGAAAAGTCAAAATAAAACCTATTCTGTAGGAGACTCCATTAACTGATCTGCAAACAAATTGACGAGAGGATGTGGTTTAATTTTTCACTGGTCAGAGTCATTACTCTGTGAGACATGTTGGGTCACCTTTGATGTGTCAGCTAAATGGATGTTTCTAAAATTACCATGACCATTATTCATGGGAGTGTTAGTAATTACTCAGTGGTTAATGAAGTTGGTTTCCAGTTGATGATGGTTAGAAACTGAGCGCGACCCGTTTCACAACAGCGTGCTGAGCAGAAGTCTCAGATATCCCTACCCTCTGCTCACCGAACTCGGTTCTGACCTGAAAACAATATTAATAGCTCTGGAAGGAGGAAATTTGCTCAAAGAAACATATCCTGACCCGCAGAAACTCCAATTTCAGTTATTTGCTAGTGATACTACTGGCATTATTCTCTCTCTCTCTCTCCCCTACTCTAACTGAATCCTATACGTACTGTAGGTTACACTAGTTTTATATCTGCCTCTCTCAACTAAACTTCAAAGCCGCGAGGGTGGAAACTGTTTGCCTTGGATTCCTAGAGTCTGGCAAATACTGGGTGCCTAGCAAGCCCTTAAATCAGAATGAGTCAGGCAAGCACTTCTCTGATATCCAAAGTTAGAGGAGTTGGAGCAATCTTTAGCTCATGTCCTTTTTAATCTAAGTCAGTTGCCAACTCAGACCACTTCTTTCTACACATAGAGAGGTCTACGTAGATTTACAGTATTTTAGATGTGGGAGAAACATGGAAGCCCATCTAATCTGGCATATTCCTTTATATAAAGGAATAAAAATTATCCCAAAGGGTTAAGCGTGTTTCCCAATATCACACAGCTAGTGTGGCCAAGCCAGTGAAGCCACTGAGTTGAATATTCAGGGGGAAAAACTACTGATGCTCACTTGGCCAACAAAAGGAAAGAGGATCTCAGAAGCAGATTTTGAAAAAAAGATTACTTATTTCCCAAGCTACAGATCAGAGCCTAAACATCTCAGTGGTTTAAGTTTAGGCATCACACTTGGTCCCTACATGTATTTATGCAACCAGGAATTCATAACAATTTAAAAGAAATGCTGCTTTGGTGCCATTATTTGAATAAGTTTATATTTCATCGTCATTTACTTCAAACTTCTCAATTAAAGACTGTACTTTAGAAGGCAAACAGGAAGATAAAAAAAATCCAATTCATTTCCCCTCCTTGATTGAAAGACAAAAACAAAAGCTTTCTTCTGGAGTTTTTTAAGGAAACAGGAATGTCTATATAGTTCCTGGTCCTTTCTTTGTGCTCAAAAATGTTTAATAACAAGTGGAGGGGAAATTTTAAAATCAGAATTCCTTTGGCAAAATATTTTGAAATTCAGCAATGAGTCGTTATTGGGCAGAACCTCAAATGATTTCAGATTTGTCGTCAGAATTTCGGCCAGGATTATGTCATGATCCCTAAATTATAACGAGAGGGACAGGACTAACATTTATTGAATTTCTACTATGTGCCAAACACTTAGGGGTTTTATATACTTATCTCACTTGATCTTCACAGAAATCCAATGAAGTATATATTTGGGAACATTAGCCCCCTTTTTCGGCTGCAGTTGCATCAGAGAGGTAGCTTGACCAATGTCATACAGCAGGATGAATTTTATCACTAGTCTGTCCAACTCCAAAGGTTTTACCTAGTAGAAAGTATTTAGATTCAGCAAGCATTATTTTTCTGCAGGAGGCTGGGGAGGGGGTCATAACTTGACAGGTACTTCTTAAAACATTATTCCAGTAAATGATCAGAAGCCCATCTTCTCTTTATCACATACTTAATAAATAAACTGGTATTTTTTATGAGACTGGAGTATGCCCTTTTACAACAGGAAAATGGAAAGATGAGTGTTCTCCTTTAGGCCAATGACAAAATTTTACTATCATGAACCCAGGAGGATACCCCAGAGGCAGTTCATCTTGGTGTATAGCTACAGACAGAAAAAAATAGCTCAACTTTAATTATGTCAAAAACTAAAATTATCGTCTGTGCTAAACTTTCTGCAAAATTCAGTCGGTCAGCTCCAAATCCCTCTGTCAAGCAAGTGAACTCATTCTCTTTCCTGGGCGTACATTTCATAGCTGACTCCTCCTGGCAGGCACACTGAGAATCAATGCTGCTCTGAGTCAGACATTTCATAGATGCCCTGCTGAAGCTTTTCGGCTACCAGTGTGGGGACCATTGTCCCAGTGTGAAGGTGCTTTAAGCCACAAGCATTTCTGCTGCGGTCTCTAGTGTGAGCGTGGCATTTTCAGTCAAATGTTTATCTAAGAGCCCAAGTCAATGTAAACTTTCTCCTGGAGAAGGACCCTAGGCTGCCTCCAAGTAGCCTGGCTGTGTGTTTCTGCACAGAGGAGCACCAGAATTGAGATCGCATCGAGTTCTCGGAGTCAATATCTTATCCACCCAACGTAGATGTTGTAAGAAAATGTACGCTTATTATTTTCCGTATCTGATACTAGTTTTTCCCCATGAGCCTCTCACCACAGTGGAAAGCAGAGACACTTAATTTAAACTTGCCAGTTAATGGTATCTCTTTTGGGTTAAAAATAGTTTAAATTTGGTACAATTTTGGTCGATTCAAGGTTCAGCTCAGTACCAGCACCGTTTCCCCTTTCTTTTTCCCTCTTTCCAAGATGATTTCTGCACTTTAGTGAGAAACAGTGCAAAGTTCTCAGGCATACAGGCGGGCAAGAGGGGCGTCTCTAGTTCTGTGCTGGTCCGTGTGTTGGTCTCATCTGTGAGGCCAAAGTGTGGTCTTTCCGTGCATCCTGCCGGCCTCTACTGTTGAAACCCTCAAGCTGATGTAACTCAGCTTAGTCTCTGCCTTCAGGGACTTTGGCCATCACCTCTTGTTACCTGCACCCCTTGGGTCTGATTCTTATTAGGCTCCTTGGACATCCGGCAGTAAAACCTTCGTACCCAGGATGACTTCTCTTGTGAAGCCCCTAGCATTTCCCCACCTGGAATCCCAGCTTCTTTCTAGGGTTTGGGCATTACAGGGGAAGCTCTAGATCACTTCTGCACTGTGCATAAGCTGTTGGTGCAGGGTTAGGTACCTCAGGTATAATGGTAGTTGGTCCCTGGATGCCAAAGAGAACATGGCAAAAGTCCTCCCTGCTTTTAGCTTTCCATTAAGCTTGTTAAACACCTATTGCCTCTGGAACTTTGGACACTACCAATAGCCTGTCTCTCCTATGTCTTACAATCCCCAGAGCTGAATAAGTGGACCTTAGCCTCCTATACTATGTGATGAGGACTTACCAAAGTTCTCTCTACCGTTGACAGGCAGTAAAATTCTATGATATACACTCTGCCTCTGCCTTGTAAAATTCTAACAGGTTATGCAAACAAAAATAGAAAATCATATTTCTCTTTCCCTAAATCATGGATTCAATACTATGGATTACTGTGACTCAAGAATTCTCTTTTTTATATCTTTTCTATATCAAACTCTTACTTCTGACTCTTTGTTTCCTTTTACGTTTCTGTTTCACTTATCCTAATTTTCCCAAAGGCAAATGAATGATCCTGGTTGAATAGAAGGCAAATAAGTTAAAAGATAAAAAATATATTAAGGTGTTCAAAAAATTAATATTACACTTGATAATTCACACAACCCTGTCTAACCTGCTTTCCAAATTATAAATCTATAGGACCCAATCTGCTCTCACTAAGGGAAGGAAAGGAACAAAAGAACAAAAGTTATCTTCTATTTAGCTCCTGTCAAAACCAGACCAAGAAAGGAACTCTTTATCAAAGTTAAGTGAAGGTTGTGTCACCATACCTCTAGTCTTTTATCTATGTGTTAAGTTAAATCACCAACTAGTTGAATCACATTCAGTTTGACCTTTGGTGAGTTGTTTAAATGGTGCCCTTGGCTTTTATCAATAGCAAAATCATATAAAAATTTCTCCCAATTTTGCTTCAATTATTTTGTCCATTATATTACTGAGTTTGGTATGTGAAAATGTAGAATCTAATAATAGGAAAACATCTGTATCTGAAATTAGCCAACTTTTACCCTACTTCCTCCTCTTTATATTAATTAGTCTGTGTATTTCTTCCCATCTCTACTTTTATCCTGACTTGCAGGAAATTCAGAGACCAATGTGATGCTTAATCATTTCCATATTTTTTCTTAGGAAGACATATTAATACATTCCATGTATGTCCTTCTTAGCCACTGCAAACTCTCGAGGTATAGACAGGGTACAATTAATGTAAAATTAACCTATACAAAACTCCATGAGTTAGAGATTATATGTTTTACAGAGGAAGAAACTTTAATTTATAAAGTTTCATAGTGTGTTAAGGTCTTGTCCCTGGTAATTGGTAAGGCTGGGGTTATGAATCCAGCTTTCAGGTTCTAAATCAAGTGCTCTTTCCACTCCACCAAGAATGTTTCCATTTTAAAACAAAGAAACATCCCCATTTAATCAACCAAATCTTGGCTGTTCAGTTTGTAATTTAAAGAAGTATATGGTCAAGAAATGATTTTGAAAATATGTTTATATATGTTTGAAAAATATTATTCTTTTTTCTTTACCCTTATTTCAGAGTATCTTGCATGATATAAAACTGTCTTTTTTTTAAATTTATTTATTTTATTTATTTATTTTTGGCTGCGTTGGGTCTTTGTTGCTGCATTTGGGCTTTCTCTAGTTGCAGCTCTTCGTTGCAGTGCACAGGCTTCTCATTGCGGCGGCTTCTCTCGTTGCAGAGCACGGGCTCTAGGCACGTGGGCTTCAGTAGTTGTGGCTCGCGGGCTCTAGAGCGCAGGCTTAGTAGTTGTCGCGCATGGGCTTTGTTGCTCCGCGGCATGTGGGAACTTCCCGGACCAGGGTTTGAACCCGTGTCCCCTGCATTGGCAGGCAGATTCTTAACCACTGCGCCACCAGGGAAGCCCAAAACTGTCTTAATGAATTAATAATTAGCTTTTATAAACACCAGAACAAAGATCTGGTTACTATTGTTTCAGACACTGATACCACACACATATTATTACATAATAAGATGCATAAGATTCATACATACAATGAACATAAGCAAATATTGATGACTTTTCTTGTGCTGTTATAGATTGGCTCCAATAAATCATGGTGAGAACAGTCCCATTACGGAGAAATGTCTCTATTCCTTCATTCATCAAACAGTACATAGTGAAAATGTGGACTTAACATCTAAGAATTTAATATCCAGGATACAAAGGAGTAGAAATTTTTCTAACGATGGCTTGCCTTTCTCTGGAAAAATCTCTTTGGGTTACATTTTGCTTTAGAATTCCACACTAAAAGGGCACAATTTTCCTTTTTCAAGGTAATCCTACTTTTCCGATTGTGTTTGTGGACAAAGTCTTCCTTTTGATTCAAGTAACTGAGTAACTGTGCTGATTAAGGAAAACGAGGCAGAACAAAACAAAAGCCCCCAAACTACTGTAACTGCATTTTTTAAACAAATTAGTACTGTCCCTGAAGGCAGTATGAATCCTGAGAGGAAAAGAGAAGAATTAAGGAGCGCTATCCGTGATTATTTCCCACCTTGGGACCTTCTGCAGGATTCTGTGTAACCTGAGCTTTTTATTGTTTACTTTCCTTCTTCTCAGAGATAATCCTGCTCTATTTGAGGTCAGACATGAAGCATAATTTATGATGCCTGACTGCTTTAAGAAAACTGAAAGCTTCCTACATTGTTCTTTTATGTACAATTGGTTTAAAGAAAAGGCTTTCTTACTAGAAAGGCCTTTCCCTCTGTTATTAACAGTGCATCACTTTGACTTAATACTATTAGAATTCTAAAGTGACTCATTCTGATGAAAAATGAAGGTGCTGTGATTTTAAATTAACATAGAAATGTGAGTTTAAATATTAGTAATTACCCCAAATTTGCACATGACCTAGTAACCCATGTATTACATGACATAGAATGCATTGCTTTTTAGATCAAACAAAAAAGACATTGTGTTATGCTTGTGCTTCAAAATGTATTAACTCTTCTCTCCCAGGTGAACATAGTCTAAATCTGAACCTTTCTCTATGCAGTTTATGATGGTGACAGCGGTTGGATGGGGGGAAAGCAACAGGTGATGCTATTTAAAGATGGCCAAACATATTACTTATATGTCTTTGCATCAGGTTCGTACAGTTCATGATTTATAAGCGTGAATACCATGAAGGTATTCAGATCACTGTGGGCATGAAAAGTATAATCAAGATGTAACAGAAGATCTCGGTTGAATAGGTAAATATAAGCTGAGGCTTATGGTTACCTTTAAATTTCAAATTAGTCATCTCACCTCCAGACTCTTCTTTCTACTCCAATTTTTTTTTTTCTTTCATTGGTCTTCCTTTCCCTTTAAAAAGGCTAGTCTTCTAGCTTTCTAATCTCTATCCCGATCAAACCAGGAAAATAATTACTTTGACTGTAATTCATGTTGATGGGGCAACTCATTCAGATATTTGCATTTTTATTCCTTTAAACTCTTTTTTTGGAATGAGAAATGTGGTCTCCTACTTAAGATGCCCTAAGCGGTGGTGGGCAGGAAGAACCTTCTGTTTGCCTCAGAAATTGTGCTAGGGTATAGATTTGCTAACTGAGAGGATAGTTCTGTTTAATCATGTGAGATACTTAAGTGAAACTGGCTCAAAAAGCCAGTGGATGCCAGGTACAGATTGTTTTCCTTGTTTACTCTTCCTAGCTTAATACATATTTTCTGGTTTAATATATATTGAGCTGATTTGAATCAGGCAGTATCAGGGTGGGGTGGAAGATGGTTGAATACAGCAATGACCAATACGGATTTATTCTCTGCCTTTATGGAGCTTATATAAAATCTTATGCAGAAGAGAATAAATAATTGCAAATATGATGAGTGATGTGAAAGCAGCAGCAGGTGTTATAAGTGTATAGCAGGGCTTCTAACCTAGTGTTGAGTAGTCATAAATATTGGCCCAAAGAAGTGACAAGCTAAAACTAAGACTCTCAGGTGTCATGGTTCAATGTTCCCAGCCCTTGGTGAGACACCGTCTCATGCTGTCTCAACTAACCCTGCCTCAACATGGTAACGATGCTGTGATAGTCCTTAGGACTGTTTGTAGATAGCCCAACTTTCTCTCCTTCAGGGCACATGAGAGGACTGTACTTCCTCTCAGAGTTAGTTAGGTAATGTGATTCTCTTAGGCCAATAAAATGTGAGGGAAAATGACATACATCAGCTGCAGGCAGAAGCTTTAATGGTTGGCAAATGTTTTGTCACATCCTTTCTCCCCGCAACCAGGCTACAATGGAGTGGGTACCAAGTCCTAGGTCATCCTGGCTTTTGGTGTGAGGACAGTGGCCATGTGGAGCAGAGGCCCGAGCTGGCCTGTAATGGACAGGAAACAAGAGTGGCAAATAAATCTCTGCTGCCTGAAACCATTAAGATAATGAGGCTGTGTGTTACCCCAACATCACCTAGCCTGCTCTGACTGACACGTCTGCCCACACTTCAGTTTGTGCTATCTCAAGGCCTCGAGCACAGCATTAGCATCCATTCAAAGGACCGTTAGGTCAGAAGATGAGATTAGTCACTACATATGGTATTACAAATGTGGCATTGCTTTTGAGTATTATATTATTTATTGGCAAGGCAATATAGCATCATAATTAAAAGCATGAACTCTTTGCCAGTCTGACTTTGAATCCTGAATCTCGTACTTATTAGCTGTGTGGCCTTGGTAAAGTTATTTAGCTTCTCGGTGTGTGTTTCATCATGTTTAAAATGAATGTAACAGTGAGGCTACCCCATGTGTATGTTATAAGGATTAAATGAGAACAGGGCCTGGCACATAATAATCATGATATAAGGACTGGCTATTACTGTCATAACCCTAAATTCTATATGAAGAACTCCCACCTTCAAACTAGGAGGTGTGAACTGTAGTGAGTTTTGTTGCTTATCACATTATATCTCAGAGGAAAAATTGAGAATATTCTACCCTGAATATCGTTCTTTGTTAACATCATGACCTGAAAAATGACATAGAATGAGTATATCATTTAATGCCAAGGTCATTTGAAGACTTCCACATCCCAAATGTGACTCTGCCTCTTGGAAGATGCTTCAGAAAGAGGCAGATGATTAAGGCATCAGGAGGGCCCAGCAACCTTCTAGACCCAGACGTGATAGGAAAGCGAGAATTTCTGGGCAGGTCACCTAGAAGCAGAGGCTAAGTTCTCTGTAGTGCCCTCATCGGCCTTGATGTGAGTTACTGTCTTGCTTTGGGGCACAGAGCAACACTGATGCAAGCAGAGTGATTACTGGAGTAAAGTCTGGAGCAAGAGAAACCGTGCTACCCTAGGAGGCCTTAGGACCTCAGACGCCTGCAACACAAAAAGCCATTGAAATAATCAGTTTTAACAGATTTCCTTCAAGCAGTTTAGCCAACATATCTATATAGTGTCTATAAATATCCCACAGCCATTCATCATCTCTTTCCAGTGACATTTGCAATCTCGTGTTTTACGCAGCCAGCTATTATGTTAAACCTGGCCAGTTTTGCATTTAGGTGGCATTGTGAAGTGTCATAGCATTTGACAGAATGGCAAGGTTGTAAATTGCAATCTGTTCTGTGGCAAAAAAATATTTTATAAACATAAATGTGTTTTTGTTGTTTAGCTGAGTCTCTCTCTCTCTCTCTCCCTCCCTCTCTCAATACCGTTCTCTATATGACAAGACTCAATGGGAGAAGGATCACAATGGTTAAGATGTACTGTTTTGTATTTTTCTTAAACTCTGACTGGAAAAAGAAAAGTAACAGATTTACCCTACAAGCTAGAGCAGGTGGGAGACAGTTTTGGGGTAATTCCATTGCATTATTTTAATGGTAAATATATCCTAAAAGGAGACAAGTCTTATACTCTTTTCTGCTGAAATAGCCCATGTTTTTTTAAAAATGTACTGGGTACCTCCTTTGCACTTTGGACTATTAACAACAAGGAGATCCATCCGCAGCTGTCAGGTCTCTGTATAGCAGTCAACAAATTCATGGCCATGAATTCTTCCCATAATAAGTCGAAGCAATGCACACAGTGCCCTACATTCAAGTGAACAGACTTCAATCTGGGCAGATCTCATATTTTATTGCTACACTGTTTTCATGTCTGTCATTGTAGAGAAATTTACCATTAAGATTGAAGTCTCTAGGATCTGGTGCCTTTGGGAGTTTTCTGAAAACTCAGTTCACAGTCATGTAAATGTGTAGTGACTTTTCATATTACTTCTGAGAGTCTAACAATCAACATAAATTCCTTTAAGTTTCAGCACTTAGAAATTCACATAATACTGTGGAATACAGATGGTGGATATGCTAAGTCATCAAAAACTGAAATTTACCATTGTAGACAGAGTAAAAAGGTTTTTCCTCCATTCTAGTGCCACTGGGAGACCATCTTATTGGAATAAAAAATGAAGTGCAAGTACCTTCAGACAGTCTCAGATCAACAGTCTCAGCTTAAAATAAGAGGCACACATGTGAAACTGATTTCCCCCCATGGTTTAGTTTATTTCAGAGAGAAGAAAATAAATGGGTAGTGTCAAATATGAAAAACTTTGGACGGGATATCCTCAAACTTTTTTGGTCTCAAGACTTCTTTACGCTCTTAAAAATGTTTGAGGACCGCAAAGAGATGTGCTTTATGTAGATACTGATTACCACTAATAATGTTTAAAGTTTTTATCTATCCATTCATTTTATTTTTTATCATTCATACATTTTATTTTTATTTTTTTAATTTAATTTTTATTTTATGTTGAGGTATAGTTAATTTACAATATTGTGTTACTTTCAGGTATACAGCAAAGTGGTTCAGTTATACATACACATATACCCATTCTTTTTCAGGTTCTTTTCCCATATAGCTTATTACAGAGTATTGAGTAGAGTTCCCTGTGCTATACAGTAGGTCCTTGTTGGTTATCTATTTTATGTATAGTAGTGTATATGTGTTAATCCCAAACACCTAATTTATCCCTCCCCCCCGCCACTTTTCCCCTTTGGTAACCATAAGTTTATTTTCTATGTCTGTGAGGCTATTTCTCTTTGTAAACAAGTTCATTTGTATCATTTTTTTTTAGATTCCACATATAAGTGATATCATATATTTATCTCTGCCTGGGTTACTTCACTTAATATGATAATCTCTAGGTCCATCCATGTTGCTGCAAATGACATTATTTCATTCTTTTTCATGGCTGAGTAATATTCCATTGTATATATGTACCACATCTTCTTTATTCATTCCTCTGTTGATGGACATTTAGGTTGCTTCCATGTCCTGGCTATTGTAAATAGTGCTGCTATGAACACTGTGGTGCATGTATCTTTTCAAATTATGTTTTTCTCTGGATATATACCCAGGAGTGGCATTGCAGGATCATATGGTAGCTCTATTTTTAGTTTGTTAAGGAACCTCCATACTGTTCTCCATAGTGGTTGTACCAATTTACATTTCCACCAACAGTGTAGCAGGGTTCCTTTTTCTCCACATCCTCTCCAGCATTTATTATTTATAGACTTTTTGGTGACGGCCATTCTGGCCAGTGTGAGATACCTCATTGTAGTTTTGATTTGCATTTCCCTAATAATTAGTGATGCTAAGCATCTTTTCATGTGCCTTTCGGCCATCTGTATGTCTTCTTTGGAGAAATGTCTATTTAGGTCTTCTGCCCATTTTTTGATTGGGTTGTTTTTTTGATATTGAGCTATATGAGCTGTTTGTATATTTTTGAGATTAATCGTCACATTGTTTGTAAATACTTTCTCCCCTTCTGTAGATTGGCTTTTTGTTTTGTTCATGGTTTCCTTTGCTGTGCAAAAGTTTTTAAGTGTAATTAGATCCCATTATTTTATTTTTGTTTTTATTTCCATTACTGTAGGAGGTGGATCCAAAAAGATACTGCTGCAACTTATTTCAAAGAGTGTTGTGCCTATGTTTTCCTCTAATACTTTTATAGAATCTGGTCTTATATTTAGGTGTAAGAGAATGTTCATGGTTTTTACATCATGTCAGAGAATGTTCTAATTTCATTCTTTTACATGTAGCTATCCAGTTTTCCCAGCACCACTTATTGAAGAGACTATTTTTTCTCCACTGTATATTTTTGCCTCCTTTGTCACACATTAATTGACGATAGGTATGTGGGTTTATTTCTGGGCTTTCTATCCTGTTCGAATGATTTAAATTTCTGTTTTTGTGCCAGAACCATACTGTTTTGATTACTATCGTTTTGGAGTACAGTCTGAGATCAGGGACGCTGATTCCTCCAGCTTCGTTTTTCTTTCTCAAGATTGCTTTAGATATTCAGGGTCTTTTGTGTTTCCAAACAAATTAAAACATTTTTTTCTTCTGGTTCTGTGAAAAATGCCATTGGTAATTTTATAGACATTGCATTGAATCTGTAGGTTTTCTTGGGTAGTATAGTCATTTTGACAGTACTGATTCTCCCAATCCAAGAACATGATATATCTTTCCATCTGTTTGTGTCATCTTCTATTTTTTTCGTCAGCATCTTATAGTTTTCTGTGTACAGCTCTTTTGCCTCCTTAGGTAGGTTGATTCCTAGGTATTTTATTCTTTTTGATGCAATGGTAAATGTTGTTATTGTTTCCTTAATTTCTCTTTCTGAGCTTTCATTGTTTGTTAGTGCATAGAAATGCAACATATTTCTGTGTATTAATTCTGTATCCTTCAACTTTACCTAATTCATTGATGAGCTCTAGTAGTTTTCTGGTAGCATCTTTAGGATTGTCTATGTATAGTATGATTTCATCTGCAAACAGTGAAAGTGTTGCTTGTTCTTTTCCAATTTAGATTCCATTTATTTCTTTTTTTCTCTAATTGCCATGGCTAGGACTTCCAAAACTATGTTGAATGAAAGTGGCAAGAGTGGACATCCTTGTCCTGTTCCTGATCTTAGAGGAAATGCTTTCAGCTTTTCACTGTTGAATATGATGTTAGCTGTGGGTTGGTCATATATGGCCTTTATTATGTTGAGGTAGGTTCCCTCTATGCCAACTTTCCAGAGAGTTTTTTTTTTTTATCATAAATGAAGGTTGAATTTTATCAAAAGCTTTTTCTGCATTTAATGAGATGATCATATGATTTTAAACTCTTCAATTTGTCAATGTGGTATATCACACTGATTGATTTGCAGATATTGAGAAAACCTTGCATCCCTGGGATAAATGCCACTTGATCACTGTAAATGATCCTTTTAATGTATTACTGAATTTGGTTTGCTAAAATTTTTTAAGGATTTTTGCATCTATGTTCATCAATGATATTGGCCCATAATTTTCTTTTTTTGTTGTATCTTTGTCTGGTTTTGGTATCAGGGAAATGGTGGTCTCATAGAATGAGTTTCGAACTGTTCCTTCCTCTGCAAATTTTTTGAAATAATTTCTGAAGGATAGGTGTTAACTCTTCTCTAAATGTTTGATAGAATTCACCTGTGAAGTCATCTGTCATTTTAAGTCATTTTAATTACAGATTCAATTTCAGTACTTGTGATCCACCTCTTCATATTATATATTTCCTTCTGATTCAGTCTTGGGAGATTGTAACTAAGAATTTGTCCCTTTATCCTAGCTTGTACATTTTATTGGCATATGTTTGCTAGTAGTACTCTCTTACAATCCTTTGTATTTCTGTGGTGTTGGTTGTAACTTCTTTTTCATTTCTAATTTTATTGATTTGAGCCCTTTCCCTTTTTTTCTTGATGAATCTGCCTAAATATTTATCAATTTTGTTTATCTTTTCAAAGAACCAGCCTTTAGTTTCATTGATCTTTTATATTGTTTTCTTTGTTTCTATTTCATTTATTTCTGCTCTGATCTTTATGATTTCTTTCCTTCTACTAACTTTAGGTTTGGTTGTTCTTCTTTCTCTAGTTGCTTTAGGTATAAGGTTAGGTTGTTTATTTGAGATTTTTCTTGTTTCCTGAGGTAAGATTGTATTGCTGTAAACTTCTCTCTTAGAACTGCTTTTGCTATGTCCCAAAACTTTTGGATCATTGTGTTGCATTTTCATTTGTCTCAAGATATTTTTTAATTTCCTCTTTGATTTCTTCAGTGATCCATTGGTTGTTTAGTAACATATTGCTTAACCTCCACGTGTTTGGTTTGTTTTTGTTTTGTTTTTACAGTTTTTTCTTAGAATTGGTTTCTAGTCTCATAGCATTGTGATAAGAAAAGATGCTTGATATTTCAATTTCCTTAAATTTACCAAGCTTTGCTTTGTGGCTCAGCATGTGATCTATCCCACAGAAAGTTCTATGTGCACTTGAACAGAATGTGTGTTCTGCTGCTTTTGGATGGAACACTCTATAAATATCAATTAAGTTCATCTGATCTAATGTGTCATTTCAGGCCTGTGTTTCCTTACTGATTTTCTTTCTGGATGATCTGTCCATTAATGTAAGTGGGGTGTTAAAATTCCCCACAATTATTGTGTTACTATCAATTTCTCCTTTTACGGCTGTTAGCATTTGCCTTATATATTGAGGTGCTCCTATATTGGGTGCATATATGTTTACAATTGTTATATCTTCTTCTTAGATTGATCCCTTGATCATTATGTAATGCCCTTTCATTGGCTCTTGTAACAGTCTTTATTTTAAAGTTTATTTTGTCTGATATGAGTATCACTACTCCAGCTTTCTTTTGATTTCTGATTTTCATGGAATACCTTTTCCCCTCCCCTCACTTTCAGTCTGTATGTGTCCCTAGATCTGAAATGGGTCTCTTGTAGACAGCATATATATGGGTCTTGTTTCTGTATCCATTCAGCCAGTCTGTGTCTTTCTTTTGATTGGATTATTTAATCCTTTTTCATTTAAGGTAATTATAGATACGTATGTTCTTTTTTTTTTTTTTTTTTAACTGCAGGTTCTTATTAGTCATCAATTTTATACACATCAGTGTATACATGTCAATCCCAATCGCCCAATTCAGCACACCACCATCCCCACCCCACCGCGGTTTTCCCTCGTTGGTGTCCATACGTTTGTTCGCTCTCTACATCTGTGTCTCAACTTCTGCCCTGCAAACCGCTTCATCTGTACCATTTTTTTAGGTTCCACATACAGGCGTTAATATACGATATTTGTTTTTCTCTTTCTGACTTACTTCACTCTGTATGACAGTCTCTAGATCCATTCACGTCTCAACAAATGACTCAATTTTGTTCCTTTTTATGGCTGAGTAATATTCCACTGTATATATGTACCACAACTTCTTTATCCATTCGTCTGTCGATGAGCATTTAGGTTGCTTCCATGACCTGGCTATTGTAAATAGTGCTGCAATGAACATTGGGGTACATGTGTCTTTTTGAATTATGGTTTTCTCTGGGTATATGCCCAGTAGTGGGATTGCTGGATCATATGGTAATTCTGTTTTTAGTTTTTTAAGGAACCTCCATACTGTTCTCCATAGTGGCTGTATCAATTTACATTCCCACCAACAGTGCAAGAGGGTTCCCTTTTCTGCACACCCTATCCAGCATTTGTTTGTAGATTTTCTGATAATTCCCATTCTAACTGGTGTGAGGTGATACCTCATTGTAGTTTTGATTTGCATTTCTCTAATAATTAGTGATGTTGAGCAGCTTTTCATGTGCTTCTTGGCCATCTGTATGTCTTCTTTGGAGAAATGTCTATTTAGGTCTTCTGCCCATTTATTTTTTAAAATTAATTATTTATTTATTTATTTTATTTTTGGCTGTGTTGGGTCTTCGTTTCTGTGCGAGGGCTTTCTCTAGTTGCGGCAAGCGGGGGCCACTCTTCATCGCAGTGCGCGGGCCTCTCACTGTCGTGGCCTCTTTTGTTATGGAACACAGGCTCCAGATGCGCAGGCTCAGTATTTGTGGCTCACGGGCCTAGTTGCTCCACGGCATGTGGGATCTTCCCAGACCAGGGCTCGAACCCGTGTCCCCTGCATTGGCAGGCAGATTCTCAACCACTGCGCCACCAGGGATGCCCTTCTGCCCATTTTTTGATTGGGTTGTTTGTTTAATATTGACCTGCCTGAGCTGTTTATATATTTTGGAGATTAATCCTTTGTCCATTGATTCATTTGCAAATATTTTCTCCCATTCTGAGGGTTGTCTTTTCGTCTTCTTTATGGTTTCCTATGCTGTGCAAAAGCTTTGAAGGTTCATTAGGTCCCATTTGTTTATTTTTGTTTTTATTTCCATTACTCTAGGAGGTGGATCAAAAAAAGATGCTGCTGTGATTTATGTCAAAGAGTGTTCTTCCTATGTTTTCCTCTAAGAGTTTTATAATGTATGGTCTTACATTTTGGTCTCGAATCCATTTTGAGTTTATTTTTGTGTATGGTGTTAGGGAGTGTTCTAATTTCATTCTTTTACATGTAGCTGTCCAGTTTTCCCGGCACCACTTATTGAAGAGACTGTCTTTTCTCCATTGTATATCTTTGCCTCCTTTGTCATAGATTAGTTGCCCATAGGTGCGTGGGTTTATCTCTGGGCTTTCTATCTTGTTCCATTGATCTATGTTTCTGTTTTTGTGCCAGTACCATATTGTCTTGATTACTGTAGCTTTGTACTATCATCTGAAGTCAGGGAATCTGATTCCTCCAGCTCCGTTTTTTTCCCTCAAGACTGCTTTGGCTATTCGGCATCTTTTGTGTCTCCATACAAATTTTAAGATGATTTGTTCTAGTTCCGTAAAAAATGCCATTGGTAATTTGATAGGGATTGCATTGAATGTGTAGATTGTTTTGGGTAGTATAGTCATTTTCACAGTATTGATTCTTCCAATCTAAAAACATGGTATATCTCTCTATCTGTTGGTATCATCTTTAATTTCTTTCATCAGTGTCTTACAGTTTTCTGCATACAGGTCTTTTGTCTACATAGGTAGGTTTATTCCTAGGTATTTTATTCTTTTTGTTGCAATGGTAAATGGGAGTGTTTCCTTAATTTCTCTTTCAGATTTTTCATCATTAGTGTATAGGAATGCAAGAGATTTCTGTGCATTAATTGTGTTTCCTGCAACTTTACCAAATTCATTGATTAGCTCTAGTAGTTTTCTGGTGGCATCTTTAGGATTCTCAATGTATAGTATCATGTCATCTGCAAACAGTGACAGTTTTACTTCTTCTTTTCCAATTTGTATTACTTTTGTTTCTTTTTCTTCTCTGATTGCTGTGGTTAAGACTCCCAAAACTATGTTGAATAATAGTGGTGAGAGTGGACATCCTTGTCTCCTTCCTGATCTTAGAGGAAATGCTTTCAGTTTTTCACCATTGAAAATGATGTTTGCTGTGGGTTTGTCCTATATGGCCTTTATTATGTTGAGGTAGGTTCCCTCTATGCCCACTTTCTGGAGAGTTTTTATTATAAGTGAGTGTTGAATTTTGTCAAAAGCTTTTGCTGCATCTATTGCGATGATCATATGGTTTTTATTCTTCAATTTGTTAATATGGTGTATCACATTGATTGATTTGCATATATTGAAGAATCCTTGCATCTCTGGGATAAATCCCACTTGATCATGGTGTATGATCCTTTTAATGTGTTGTTGGATTCTGTTTGCTAGTATTTTGTTGTGGATTTTTGCATCTATATTTATCAGTGATATTGGTCTGTAATTTTCTTTTTTTGCAGTATCGTAGTCTGGTTTTGGTATTAGGGTGATGGTGGCCTCATAGAATGAGTTTGGGAGTTTTTCTTCCTCTGCAATTTTTTGGAAGAATTTGAGAAGGATGGGTGTTAGCTCTTCTCCAAATGTTTGATAGAATTCACCTGTGAAGCCATCTGGTTCTGGACTTTGCTTGTTGGAAGATTTTTGATCACAGTTTCAATTTCATTACTTGTGATTGATCTGTTCATATTTTCCATTTTTTCCTGGTTCAGTCTTGGAACATTATACCTTTCTAAGAATTTGTCCATTTCTTCCAGGTTGTCCATTTTATTGGTGTAGAGTTGCTTGTAGTAGTCTCTTAGGACGCTTTGTGTTTCTGCGGTGTCTGTTGTAACTTCTCCTTTTTCATTTCTAATTTTATTGATTTGAGTCCTCTCCCTCTTTTTCTTGATGAGTCTGGCTACAGGTTTATCAATTTTGTTTATCTTCTCAAAGAACCAGCTTTTAGTTTTATTGGTCTTTGCTATTGTTTTCTTTGTTTCAATTTCATTTATTTCTGCTCTGATCTTTATGATTTCTTTCCTTCTGCTAACTTTGGGTTTTGTTTGTTTTTCTTTCTCTAGTTCCTTTAGGTGTAAGGTTAGATTGTTTACTTGAGATTTTTCTTGTTTCTTTAGGCTTGTATACCTATAAACTTCCCTCTTAGAACTGCTTTTGCTCCATCCCATAGGTTTTGGATCATCGTGTTTTCATTGTCATTCGTCTCTAGGTATTTTTTGACTTCCTCTTTGATTTCTTCAGTGATCTCTTGGTTATTTAGTCACGTATTGTTTAGCCTCCATGTGTTTGTTTGTGTTTTTTACGTTTTTATCCCTGTAATTCATTTCTAATCTCATAGCACTGTGGTCAGAAAAGATCCTCGATATGATTTCAATTTTCTTAAATTTACTGAGGCTTGATTTGTGACCCAAGATGTGATCTATCCTGGAGAATGTTCCGTGCGCACTTGAGAAGAAAGTGTAATCTGCTGTTTTTGGATGGAATGTCCTATAACTATCAATTAAATCTATCTGGTCTATTGTGTCATTTAAAGCTTGTTTCCTTATTTATTTTCATTTTGGATGATCTGTCCATTGGTGCAAGTGAGGTGTTAAAGTCCCCCACTATTATTGTGTTACTGTTGATTTCCTCTTTTATAGCTGTTAGCAGTTGCCTTATGTATTGAGATGCTCCTATGTTGGGTGCATATATATTTATAATTGTTATATCTTCTTCTTGGATTGATCCCTTGATGATTATGCAGTGTCCTTCCTTGTCTCTTGTAACATTCTTTATTTTAAAGTCTATTTTATCTGATATGAGTATAGCTAATCCAGCTTTCTTTTGATTTCCATTTGCATGGAATATCTTTTTCCACCCCCTCACTTTCAGTCTGTATGTGTCCCTAGGTCTGAAGTGGGTCTCTTGTAGACAGCATATATATGGGTCTTGTTTTTTTATCCATTTAGGAAGCCTGTGTCTTTTGGTTGGAGCATTTAATCCATTCATGTTTAAGGTAATTATCAATATGTATGTTCCTATGACCATTTTCTTAATTGTTTTGGGTTTGTTTTTGTAGGTCCTTTTATTCTCTTGTGTTTCCCACTTAGAGAAGTTCCTTTAGCATTTGTTTTAGAGCTGGCTTGGTGGTGCTGAATTCTCTTAGCTTTTGTTTGTCTGTAAAGCTTTTGATTTCTCCATCAAATCTGAATGAGATCCTTGCTGGGTAGAGTAATCTTGGTTGTAGCTTCTTCCCTTTCATCACTTTAAATATGTCATGCCTCCCTTCTGGCTTGTAGAGTTTCTGCTGAGAAATCAGCTGTTAACCTTATGGGAGTTCCCTTGTATGTTGTCATTTTTCCCTTGCTGCTTTCAATAATTTTTCTTTGTCTTTAATTTTTGCCAATTTGATTACTATGTGTCTTAGTGTGTTTCTTCTTGGGTTTATCCTGTATGGGCCTCTCTGCGCTTTCTGGACTTGGGTGGCTATTTCCTTTCCCATGTTAGGGAAGTTTTCGACTATAATCTCTTCAGATATTTTCTCTGGTCCTTTCTCTCTCTCTTCTCCTTCTGGGACCCCTATAATGCAAATGTTGTTGTGTTTAATGTTGTCCGAGAGGTCTCTTAGGCTGTCTGTCTTCATTTCTTTTCATCCTTTTTTCTTTATTCTGTTCTGCAGCAGTGAATTCCGCCATTCTGTCTTCCAGGTCACTTATCCGTTCTTCTGCCTCAGTTATTCTGCTATTGATTCCTTCCAGTGTAGTTTTCATTTCAGTTATTGTATTGTTCATCTCTGTTTGTTTGTTAATTCTTCTAGGTCTTTGTTAAACATTTCTTTCATCTTCTCAATCTTTGCCTCCATTTCTTTTCTGAGGTCCTGGATCATCTTCACTATCATTATTCTGAATTCTTTTTCTGGAAGATTGCCAATCTCCATTTCATTTAGTTGTTTTTCTGGGGTTTTATCTTGTTCCTTCATCTGGTATATAGCCCTCTGCGTTTTAACCTTCTCTATCTTTCTGTGAATGTGGTTTTTGTTCCACAGGCTGCAGGATTGTAGTTCTTCTTGCTTCTGCTGTCTGTCTGCCCTCTGGTGGATGAGGCTATCTAACAATATGTATGTTCTTATCACCATTTTGTTAATTGTTTGTTTGGAATTTGTTTTTGTAGGTCTTTTTCTTCCCTTCCTCTTTTGTTCTCTTTTCTTGTGACTTGATAACTAGATTTAGTGTTGGGTTTGGAGTGCTTTTTCTTTTTTGTGAGTGTATCTATTGTAGATTTTTGGGTTGTGGTTACCATAAGGTTTTGATATAGCAATCTATATATATACACAAGATTGTTTTAAGTTACTAGTCTCTTAATTTCAAATGCATTTCCAATATCTTGCATTTGTACTCTCCTCTTCTGACAACTGCTCGTTTAGATATCATATTTGAGTGTGGATGATTGATTGATTTCCCTTATGTTTGCCTTTCTAGTGAGCTTTCCCATTAATAATTTTCTTGTTTCGAGTCATGGCCTTTTCCACCTAGAGAAGTTCCTTTAGCATTTGTTGTAGAGCTGGTTTGGTGGTGCTGAATTCTTTTAGCTTTTGCTTGTCTGGAAAGCTTTTGATTTCTCCGTCAAATCTGAATGACTGACAGCCTTGCTGCGTAGAGTATCCTTGGTTGTGGGTTTTTCCCTTTCATCACTTTAAGTATATTGTGCCTCTCACTTCTGGCCTGAAGAGTTTCTGTTGAAAAATCAGCTGATAACCTTATGGGGATTCCCTTGTATGTTATTTGTTGCTTTTCCCTCATGGCTTTTAATGTTTTCTCTTTATCTTTAATTATTGTCAATTTGAATACTATGTGTCTCTGTGTGTTCCAACTTGGGTTGATCCTGTACAGTACTCTGTGCTTCCTGGAGTTGTGTCACTGCTTCCTTTCCCGTGTTAGGGAAGTTTTCAGTTATTGTCTCCTCAAATATCTTCTCAGGCCCTTTCTCTCTCTCTTCTCCTTCTGGGACCCCTATAATGTGAATGTTGTTGCATTTGACATTATCACAGAGGTCTCTTAAACTGTCTTCATTTGTTTTTTATTCTTTTTTCTTTATGCTGTTCTGTGGCAGTGATTTCTACCAGTCTCTATTCCAGCTCACTTATTCATTCTTCTGCCTCATTTATTCGGTTATTGATTCCTTCTAGTGTATTTTTCATTTCAGTTATTGTACTGTTTATCTCTATTTGTTTGTTCATTAGATCTTCTAGTTCTTTGTTAAACATTTCTTGTAATTTCTTGATCTGTGCCTACATTCTTGGATCATCTTTACTATCATTACTCTGAATTCTTTTTCAGGCAGATTGCCTCTCTATCTCCATGTCACTTAGTTGTTCTTCTAGAGTTTTATCTTGGTCCTTCATTGAGGACATATTTCTCTACTGTCTCATCTTTTCTAACTCTGTGTTTGTTTGTGGTTTCTGTTTCTCAGGCTGCAGGTTTGTAGTTCCTCTTGCTTCTGGTATCTGACCCCTGGTGGGTGAGGTTGGTCCAGAGACTTGTTCAATCTTCCTGGTGGGAGGAACTGTTGTCTGCCCACAGGTGGGTGGAGCTGGGTCTTGTCCCTCTGGTGGGCAGGGCCGTGTCAAGCAGTGTGTTTGTTTAGCTGTGGCTGTGCACTCAGGACGAATTCAGGCAGCCTGTCTGCTGATGGGTCAGGCTGTGTTCCCACTTTGTTGGTTGTTTGGCTTGAGGCAACACAGCACTGGAGCCTGCTCCCTGTTGGATGGGGCCAGGTCTTGGTTCCAAAACGGCAACCCTCGGGAGAGGTAACGCTGACAAATATTACCTGGGGCTTCCACCGCCAGGTCTTGCCCCCACATTAAGCCACAGCCAACCTCTGCCTCCTCAAGACTCTCTGAGATCCACAGGTAGGTCTGGCCCAGGCTCCTATGGAGTCACTGCTTTGCCCTGGGTCTGGGTCCCAGTGCATGTGAAACCTTGTGTGAACCCTCCAAGAGTGGAGTCTCTGTTTCCATCAGTCCTGTGCAGCTCCTGCACTCAAGCCCCACTGACCTTCAATGCCAGATGCTCTGGGGGCTCCTCTTCCCAATGCCAGACCCCCAGGCTGGGGAGCCTGACGTGGGGCTCAGTTCACTCCTGTGGGAGAAGCTCTGTGACATAATTATTTTCCAGTTTGTAGGTCACCCACCCGGCAGGTATGGGATTTTATTATATCGCAGAAGCACCCCTCCTACCATTTTGCGTGGCTTCTTCTTTGTCTTTGGATGTAGAATATCTTTTTTGGTAGGTTCCAGTCTTTTTTTACTGATGGTTGTTCAGCAATTAGTTGTGATTTTGGTGTTTTTGTAAGAAGAGGTGAGCTCAAGTCCTTCTATTCCACCATCTTGTCTCCTCCCCCTATCCTGTTTATTTTAAAAGAATAAAAATAAGCCCATTAGGGTTTACTACAAGCAACATATTTCCATGAAAAATAACTTTTCCAAAACAAACAAAAGAAATTACAAAAAGAGTGGTGGTGTTTCAACTTTTGCAAATCTCCTTACTATCAAGTTTAGTAAAAAATTGTTCATTTTAATACCTGCTTCTGCATTCACTGTGTTGCAATAGTATATAGGAGGTAGTTTCTGGAAGACTCCACTATCTTCTCAGGAGTGAACAAAAAAAGGCAAAGGAAGTCTTAGTATTTTAATGAAAATACTTTTGCAGAAAGAGTCCCTGATCACACTTTGAGACCTCTGCACTAGGCTCTATAGAGATTTCCAAAAAGACTTGAATGCCTGGATAATTTGTGAACATTAGTATTATTTTTATTAGTTGTAAACTGAGACCTAAAGCAACAGGAGAACTAATCACATCCCTTGAAATATTTTATTTCAAGGTAATCTTTCTATTTTTAAAATAAATTTGCATGCACTTTTCCACTGCTACTTTCTGTGTACATCACCTCTCTGGACGTCCTCTCAGATTGCATCCACTCCGGTTCATACCCTCCTCTCACCCTTTGCAGGATGAAAGTGCAGTTGGTGTGTTTATAATAGCAAAATAGTTGTAAAAAGGCAAGACATGAATCTTTTTAGAAACTGATTCTCCATTTTAAGTATATGTAAAGTACATAGGACACAAATATTTCATCCCAGTTACTACAATTTTTACAGAATGACTTTTATTGCTAATAGACTGTACAAACGTCTCACATTTCACCACCCAAATCTCAGCAATCTCTATAAAATCTCCCACATTTTCCATTTCTCTAACTGTTACCATAAGAGCAGGAGATATTTCTGGGTTTGGGGGCCAGGGGTATCACGGAACTCAGGATGAGTCTCACAGGGCAATGGAGGCACAATAGCCAAGGTTCTGACCCTCTGCTTTGCGTGTGTAGAAACTTGATTCTTTGAGTGTAGGTAGAATTGACCAGACTCAATGGAATGTTTGATATTAACCTCCCCAAAGAGAGTGAGCATATACCAGAATGGCAATGCCTTCCATTTTACTGAGTAATATGACTTCCAAAGGGACCTCAATAATTGCATTAGCTGGTTAGTACATTCACTCACCTTAATACGATCTATATGAGAAACCAACATATAATCAAAGCAAAGGAAATCAGTGGGATTGTCTAAATGGGTGTTTTTATCAGGCTACTGTAATCTGATGTGTCTATTGCCATTCTAAAATAAATATTGTATCTCCATATGTGATTAAGGCTCAGTTTTCCCTAGATAATGCTAATCTTCCTCTTTAGGTTCACTTACACCTTCATTCTGTGTGAAACCACTTAGTGTTCCTTGAATTTATAAAGCTGTTTCATGCCTCTGCATCTTTACAGAGTTAGTTAGGCACTGACCCTACATGATTTGGCCTTGCATAGGTTTCTTTTTGGTTGATCTGGGTAGTGGATAAAAAGGCCTGAGATGAATGAGATGGAAAATCTTTCTAATAATGGCTGCATACAGGATTTCTATGGGAGGGTATTGGAAGCTTGATTCCAGAGAGTAAACACTTCAGATCCCACTCACAGAATGATGGGGAGTGTCTCTAACATGTTTTAGCCAATCTTGAATACATTTGATTTTACCAATAAGAGCTTCTTTCTCATATTTCTCATGATAATAAAAACCAGTAAATTCAGCAATAAAAATATATTTGCTTTGCTAAGCCTACAATCTTGATCAAGATCTGGATAATGGAAGACTTTTGGTACCACCTCTGGAGTTGGCCTTTCTACTAAACTCTACCTCTGGAGTGAGTGTTCTCACCAAACCTGATTGGCCCCAAAATTGAAACTTTAACTAGAGATTAGTATTACCCTGTGTTCAAGAATTTTAAAGTAAATTACAGATATGGCAGGCCAATTCAAGTTTTACCTCCTCCTATAAAGCATTTTCTTAACTTTCATTCAACCCCTCTTAACCCAACCACCAAGTCCAGTAGAGATGCAGGTCCTCTTCCTGAAGAGAACTCAGTATAGACCTTTATAAGTACTCACCATTCTGTGTGGCAGCTCTTCATCTAGTTAGTTGTGTCTCTGTCTCTCTAATTAGATCGTAGGTAAAGGCAGTGTTGTATTTGTTGTGTTCTATGGTGGCAGGTAGCAAGCACTCAGAAACTGTTAAGTGCGTGAATCAGTGACTTAATTGTTCTAGGGCTCCTTTTTTTGATTCCATGAATTCCTTTTTCCTCCTGTTGATACACTATTTCTCAGATACATTAATACAATTGATTAGCTGACACCATTGTTTACTAAAATGTTTTCCTCAGCAGGATATTAATGGTCAGTAGAAGATTTTGGTAGTCAAAAAAGTCTGTGAAATGCTGAGTTAAAGTTTTACAAGATTTTTTTCCTGAGGGCTTCTTAGGATTTAATATACTAATATGTATTTTAAATCTCCGATAATTAAACCAGGGAAAACTCTTAGGGAGGCATAGTTGAATATAAAGAAAGCCATAAATTCATATTTCACATAAACAAAAAAATTCTTCCAAGAAATACTGTCCTGTAATGTTCAGAAAGAAAGGGAAAGTGAGAAAAGAAAAGAAAGAAAGAAGGGAGGAGAAGGAAGGAAGGAAGGGAGGAAAAGAAAGGGGAATGTTTATGACTAAGTAAGTTTGTGAAATGAGTGTTCAACAGTCATCAATGTAAAACGTGTTCTGACTATAAACTCTTGTTTTTTGGCTTCATTGTGAGCTGCACTTATTCAACCTGGTGTTTCAATTCTTCAGTACCTTTAAGCTACTGACCTCTTAACAAGGTCTCAATTCATCAGTTTTCTTCTTGGGGTTTGGATTCCATTCTCATGTTAATAACTCTTGGCAATACACTAAGTTCCTGTAGCTTCGGGCTCTGTTATCACACCCTAGTTGTAAAACCCAATCCTGGATGAAACCAGTAATGTGTTTTAGACCATTTACCCACCCCCTAAAACAGATAAACAATGGGATACAGGACAGATGTGTATTATTCTAAATTCATGATCACCTATTGGACCTTCAGCACTAACCACCAATCCTACTATGCATTGCTAATCATTTCTCTATTTTCTCAGGGACTATTTTAAACACCCACTTTCCATTTTCAAACCTCCAATCTCACATATCTCTGTTCAAAACATTTATCAAAATGGGTATTTGTGTATTTCTTCCTATCATTATTTAATAATGCTCTGTCTCGTTAACCAATAAGCAAGCTCCATGAAGGGAGGGACCATGCATGTTTTCATTTCTATCACTTAGCTTTCATCACAATAATGCTGCAAAGTAATTATAAGCACCTACTTCTTTCATGACTGGAAGTTGGCAGGGGCAGCTCTGCTGATCTCAGAGGGGATCACTCATGTTCTGCTGGTTGGCTGGATGGTGGTAATCTAGATCAAGAGTCAGCAAACTTTTTCTTTTTAGATGTCAGAGAGTAAACATGTTAGACTTTGCAATCCATATATGGTTTCTGTCACAGACTTCTTTTTTACTTAAGAACTCTTTAAAAATGCAAAAACCATTCTTTGCTGTGAGTCATACAAAAACAAACAAAAGGCTGGATTTGACTCCTGGGCCATAGTTTGCCACCCCCTGATGTAGACTGTGTTTGACTGGGTACCTCTACTTTATGCTGTGTGTATAGATAAGCTTACCTGTTTGCTGCAGGTCGGGCTCTGATTTGCTTGATAGGTGTGAGTTCTGAGGTTCTGGGGACGCTCTTCTTATGGACAGATGAAAAGCAGAAGGGAGCAAGTGAAGACATACGATGCCTCTTAAGACATAGGAACTGGCTCACTGAGATTTTAGCCCACATTCTGTTAACCAAATCAAGTCACATGGCTGAGCCCAAGTCACAATGTGGGGAGGTACACTTTGCCTTTAGTAGAAGGACAGAAAAACACATAGTGAATTGAGAAGACAAGATGGTGGAACAGAAGACCTTGAGCTTACCTTCTCCCACAAGAACACCAAAATCACAACTAACTGCCAAAAAAACATTGATAAAAAAGACTGGGACCTAGCAAAAAACTTATTCTACATCCAAAGATAAAGAATAAATTACAAAGAGACGGTAGGAGGGGTGCACTGGCAATGTAATCAACTCCCATACCCCACAGGGGGCGACCCACAAACTGGAGAATAATTATATCACAGAAGTTCTCCTTTGTGAGTGAGAGTGCTGAGCCCCATGTCAGCCTCCCCAGCCTTGTGGTCTGGCATCAGGAGAAGGGGCCCCCAGAGCATATGACTTTGAAGGCCAACAGATCTTGATCACAGGAGTGCCACAGGACTGGGGGAAACAGAGGCTCCACTCTTGGAGGATGCACACAAGGTCTTGTGCTCACTGGGACCCAGGCCAAAAGCAGTGACTTCATAGGAGCCTGGGCCAGACTTGCTTGCTGGTCTTGGAGGGTCTCCTGGGGAGGCAGGGGGTGGCTGTGGCTCTCTTTTGGGACATAAAAGCTGGTGATGAACATATCCAGGAGTACTCATCTGAAGGCAGACATCTTTCTGGGGACATTAGACCCAAGACCTGCCCCAGCCAACAGCCTGCAGGCTCCAGTGATGGGATGCCTCAGGCCAAACAACCAACAGGGTGGGAACACAGCTCCACCCATTGACAGGCTGCCTAAAGACTTCCTGAGCCCAGAGCCACCTCTAGACAAGTCCCTTAACAGGGTCCTGCCCCCCAGAGGGCCAAGACACAACTCCACTCACCAGCAGGAAGTCACCGGCCTCTCCCACCAGGAAGCCTGCACAAGCCTCTAGATCAGCCTCACCCACCAGCAGGTAGACACCAGAAGCAAGAAAGATACAGTCCCACAGTCTGTGGAACTGAGTCTCCAAACACAGGTCAGAACCTACCCTGGGATCAGCTGGCCCCTGGCCGTTGGGTGACAAGAGGGGAGTGTACTGCTGGGACACAGGACATCCCCTACAGAGGGCCACTTTTCCAAGGTCAAGAATCATAACTTTCCACAAACATAACAATACAAATAGAAGTTTAGATAAAATGAGACAGCAGAGGAATATGTCCCAGACGAAGGAATAAAAATACCCCAGAAGAACAACTAAGTGACATGAAGATAGGCAATCTACCCAAGAAAGAGTGCAGAGTAATGATCGTAAAGATGATCCAAGAACTCAGGAAAAAAATGGATGCATAGAGCAAGAAGTTACAAGAAGTTTTTAAACAAAGAATTAGAAAAAAAGAACAACAAAAAATAGTTGAATAATACAATAACTGAAATGAAACATACACTAGAAGGAAGCAATAGCAGAATAAGTGAGGCAGAAGAATGATTAAGTGATCTGGAAGACAGAGTTGTGGAAATCACTGCCACAGAACAGCATAAAGAAAAAAGAAGAAAAAGAAATGAGAACAGTTTAAGAGACCTCTGGGAAAAAATTAAACAAACACCATTCACATTATAGCAGTCCCAGAGGGAGCAGAGAGAGAGGAAGGGCCTGAGAAGATATTTGAAGAGATAATACCTGACAACATCCTTAACATGGGAAAGGAAGCAGTCACACAAGTCCAGGAAGCGCAGAGAGTACCATAGAGGATCAACCCAAGTTGGAACACACAGAGACACATAGTAATCAAATTGACAATAATTAAAGATAAAGAGAAAACATTAAAAGCCATGAGGGGAAAACAACAAATAACATACAAGGGAATCCCCATACGGTTATCAGCTGATTTTTCAACATAAACTCTGCAGGCCAGAAGGGAGTGGCACCATATAGTTAAAGTGATGAAAGGGAAAAACCTGCAACCTAGAATACTCTACCTAGCAAGGCTGTCAGTCAGATTTGACAGAGAACTTGAAAGCTTTGCAGACAAGCAAAAGTTAAAAGAATTCAGCACCACCAAACCAGCTCTACAACAAATGCTAAAGGCACTTCTCTATGTGGAAAAGAGAAGGCCACAACTAGAAACCAAAAAACATATGAATGGGAAAGCTCACCAGAAAGGCACACATAAAAGTAGGAAATCATCCACACACTTATATGATATCTAAAGCAATAATCATGAGAGGAGGAGAGTACAAATGCAGGATATTTGAAGTGCATTTGAAATTAAGAGATCATCAACTTAAAACAATCACATATATATATAGACTGGTAAAGGTCATGGTAACTGCAAACCAAAAATCTATAATAGATATACACACAAATAAGAAAGGAATCCAAACACGACCCTAAAGTAATTAAATCACAAGAGAACATGAGAGGAAAGGAAAAAAAGACCTACAAAAACAAATTCTAAACAGTTAACAAAATGGCAATAAGCACATACATATTGATAATCACCTTAAATGTAAATGGGTTAAATGTTCCAACCAAAGACACAGGCTGGTTAAATGGAAACAAAAACAAGACCCGTATATGCTGTCTACAAGAGACTCACTTCAGATCTAGGGACACATACAGACTGAAAGTGAGGGGATGGAAATGTGTATTCCATTCAAATGAAAATCAAAAGAAAGCTGAAGTAGTAATACTCATATCAAAAAAACAGACTTTAAAACAGACTGTTACAAAAGACAAAGAAGGACACTACATAATGATCAAGGGATCAATCCAAGAAAAAGATAGAACAACTGTAAACACATATGCACCCAACATAGGAGCACCTCAATATATAAGGTAAATGTTAACAGACATAAAAGGAGAGATTCACAGTAACACCCCATTTATATTAGTGGACAGATCCTCCATACAGAAAATCAATAAGGAAACACAGTCCTTAAATGATACATTAGACCAGATGGACTTAATTGATGTCTATAGAGCATTCCATCCGAAAGCAGCAGAATACACATTCTTTTCAAGTGCACAGGGAACATTCTCCAGGACAGATCACATGCTGGGCCACAAAGCAAGCCTCAGTAAATTTAAGAAAACTGAAATTGTATCAAGCATCTTTTCAACCACAATGCTATGAGACTGGAAATCAACTACAAGAAAAAAACCTAAAAAAACACAAACATGTGGAGGCTAAACAAAATGCTACTAAATAACCAATGGATCACTGAAGAAGGCAAAGAGGAAGTCAAATATAGCTCAAGACAAACTAAATTGAAAATGCAATGATCCAAAACTTATGGGATGCAGCAAAAGCAGCTCTATGAGAGAAGTTTATAGCAATACAAGCTTACTTCAGGACACAGGAAAAATTTTGAACAACCTGACATTACATCTAAAGCAACTAGAGAAAGAACGACAACAAAACCCAAAGTTAGTAGAAGGAAGGAAATCATAAAGATCAGAGCAGAAATAAATTAGACTAAAAAAAAAAATTAGTGGAAAAGATCAATGAAACTAAAAGCTGGTTCTTTGAAAAGATAAACAAAATTGATAAACCTTTAGCCAGACTCATCAAGGAAAAAAAGGAGAGGGCCAAATCAATAAAATTAGAAATGAAAAAGAAGTTACAACCAACACCACAGAAATACAAAGGATCATAAGACACTACTACAAGCAACTATATGCCAATAAAATGAACAACCTAGAAGAAAGGGACAAATTCTTAGAAAGTTACAATCTCCCAAGACCGAACCAGGAAGGAAAAGATAACACGAACAGACCAATTACAAGTACTGAAATTGAATCTGTGATTTATAAAAACCACAAACAAACAAAAGTCCAGGACCAGATGACTTCACAGGCAAATTCAATCAAACATTTAGAGAAGAGTTAACACCTATCCTTTTGAAGCTATTCCAAATAATTGCAGAAGAAGGAACACTCCCAAACTCATTCTATGAGGCCACCATCACCCTGATACCAAAACCAGACAAACATATGACAAAAAAAGAAAATTACAGACCAATATCACTGATGAACGTAGATGCAAAAATCCTCAGCAAAATACTAGCAAACCAAATCAAACAACACATTAAAAGGATCATACAACAGGATCAAGTGGGATTTATCCCAGTGATGCAAGAATTTTTAAATATCTGCAAATCAATCAGTGTGATATACTACATTAACAAACTGAAGAATTAAAATCATACGATCATCTCAATAGATGCAGAAAAAGCTTTTGACAAAATTCAACATTCATTTATGATAAAAACTCTCCAGAAAGTAGGCATAGAGGGAACCTACCTCAACATAATAAAGGCCATATATGACAAACCCACAGTTAACATCATACTCAATGGTGAAAAGCTGAAAGCATTTTCTCTAAGATCAGGAAAAGGACAAGGACGTCCACTCTCCCCACTTTTATTCAACGTAGTTTTGGAAGTCCTAGCCACGGCAATCAGAGAAGAAAAAGAAACATATGGAATCCATATTGGAAAAGAAGAAGCAAAACTGTCACTGTTTGCAGATGACATCATACTATACATAGAAAATCCTCAAGCTGCTACCAGAAAACTATTACAGCTCATCAACGAATCTGGTAAAGTTGTAGGATACAGAATTAATAGACAAAAATCTGTTGCATTTCTATACACTAACAATGAAAGCTCAGAAAGAGAAATTAAGGAAACAATATCATTTACCACTGCATCAAAAAGAATAAAATAGATACCACAGAAGTCCACCCACTGGAGTGAAGGTTCTGAGCCACATGTCAGGCTTCCCAACCTGGGGGCCTGGCAACGGGAGGAGGAATTCCTAGAGAATCAGACTTTGAAGCCTAGTGGGATTTGATTGCAGAACTGTGGCAGGATTGGGGGAAACAGAGACTCCACTCTTGGAGGGCACACACAAAGTACTGTGTGCATCGGGACCCAGGGGAAGGAGCAGTGACCCCATAGGAGACTGAACCAGACCTACCTGCTAGTGTTGGAGGGTCTCCTGCAGAGGCGGGGGGCAGCTGTGGCTCACTAAGGGACAAGGACACTGGCAGCAGAAGTTCTGGGAAGTACTCCTCGGCATGAGCCCCCCAGAGTCTGCCATTAGCCCCACCAAAGAGCCTGGATAAGCTCCCGTGTTGGGTCGCCTCAGGCCAAACAACAAACAGGGAGGGAACCCAGCCCCACCCATCAGCAGACAAGCAGATTAAAGTTTTACCAGCTCTACCAACCACCAGTGCCTCCCATCAGGAAACTGCCACAAACCTCTTAGATAGCCTCATCCACTAGAGGGCAGACAGCAGAAGCAAGAAGAACTACAATCCTGCAGCCTATGGAACAAAAACCACATTCACAGAAAGACAGACAAGATGAAATGGCAGAGGGCTATGTAGCAGATGAAGGAAAAAGATAAAACCCCAGAAAAACAACTAAATGAAATGGAGATTGGCAATCTTCCAGAAAAAGAATTCAGAATAATGATAGTGAAGATGATCCAGGACCTCGGAAAAAGAATGGAGGCAAAGATCTAGAAGATGCAAGAAATGTTTAACAAAGATTGAGAAGAATTAAAGAACAAACAAAGAGATGAACAATACAATAAGTGAAATGAAAAATACATTAGAAGGAATCAATAGCAGAATAACTGAGGCAGAAGAACGGATAAGTGACCTGGAAGACAGAATGGTGGAATTCACTGCTGCGGAACAGAATAAAGAAAAGAGAATGAGAAGAAATGAAGACAGCCTAAGAGACCTCTCGGACAACATTAAACACAACAACATTCGCATTATAGGGGTACCAGAAGGAGAAGAGAGAGAGGAAGGACTTGAGAAAATATTTGAAGAGATTATAGTCGAAAACTTCCCTAACATGGGAAAGTAAATAGCCACCCAAGTCCAAGAAGCACAGCAAGTCCCATACAGGATAAACCCAAGGAGAAACATGCCGAGACACACAGTAATCAAATTGGCAAAAATTAAAGACAAAGAAAAACTACAGCAAGGGAAAAACGACAAATAACATACAAGGGAACTCCCATAAGGTTAACAGGTGATTTCTCAGGAGAAACTGTACAGGCCAGAAGGGAGTGACATGATATACTTAAAGTAATGAAAGGGAAGAACCTACAACCAAGATTACTCTACCCGGCAAGGATCTCATTCAGATTTGATGGAGAAATCAAAAGCTTTACAGACAAACAAAAGCTAAGAGAATTCAGCACCACCAAGCCAGCTCTAAAACAAATGCTAAAGGAACTTCTCTAAGTGGGAAACACAAGACAACAAAAGGACCTACAAAAACAAACCAACCTCCCAAAATTAAGAAAATGGTAATAGGAACATACATATTGATAATTACCTTAAACGTGAATGGATTAAATGCTCCAACCAAAAGACACAGGATTGCTGAATGGATACAAAAACAAGAACCATATATATGCTGTCTACAAGAGACCCACTTCAGACCTAGGGACACATACAGACTGAAAGTGAGGGGGTGGAAAAAGATATTCCATGCAAATGGAAATCAAAAGAAAGCTGAATTAGCTATACTCATATCAGATAAAATAGACTTTAAAATAAAGAATGTTACAAGAGACAAGGAAGGACACTGCATAATCGTCAAGGGATCAATCCAAGAAGAAGACATAACAATTATAAATATATATGCACCCAACATAGGAGCATCTCAATACATAAGGCAACTGCTAACAGCTATAAAAGAGGAAATCAACAGTAACACAATAATAGTGGGGGACTTTAACACCTCACTTGCACCAATGGACAGATCATCCAAAATGAAAATAAATAAGGAAACAAGCTTTAAATGACACAATAGACCAGATAGATTTAATTGATAGTTATAGGACATTCCATCCAAAAACAGCAGATTACACTTTCTTCTCAAGTGCGCACGGAACATTCTCCAGGATAGATCACATCTTGGGTCACAAATCAAGCCTCAGTAAATTTAAGAAAATTGAAATCATATCGAGGATCTTTTCTGACCACAGTGCTATGAGATTAGAAATGAATTACAGGGATAAAAACGTAAAAAACACAAACAAACACATGGAGGCTAAACAATACGTGACTAAATAACCAAGAGATCACTGAAGAAATCAAAGAGGAAGTCAAAAAATACCTAGAGACGAATGACAATGAAAACACGATGATCCAAAACCTATGGGATGGAGCAAAAGCAGTTCTAAGAGGGAAGTTTATAGGTATACAAGCCTAAAGAAACAAGAAAAATCTCAAGTAAACAATCTAACCTTACACCTAAAGGAACTAGAGAAAGAAGAACAAACAAAACCCAAAGTTAGCAGAAGGAAAGAAATCATAAAGATCAGAGCAGAAATAAATGAAATTGAAACAAAGAAAACAATAGCAAAGACCAATAAAACTAAAAGCTGGTTCTTTGAGAAGATAAACGAAATTCATAAACCATTAGTCAGACTCATCAAGAAAAAGAGGGAGAGGACTCAAATCAATAAAATTAGAAATGAAAAAGGAGAAGTTACAACAGACACCGCAGAAACACAAAGCATCCTAAGAGACTACTACAAGCAACTCTACACCAATAAAATGGACAACCTGGAAGAAATGGACAAATTCTTAGAAAGGTATAATGTTCCAAGACTGAACCAGGAAAAAATGGAAAATATGAACAGACCAATCACAAGTAATGCAATTGAAACTCTGGTTAAAAATCTTCCAACAAGCAAAAGTCCAGAACCAGATGGCTTCACAAGTGAATTCTATCAAACATTTAGAGAACAGCTAACACCCATCCTTCTCAAATTCTTCCAAAAAATTGCAGAGGAAGGAAAACTCCCAAACTCATTCTATGAGGCCACCATCACCCTGATACCAAAACCAGACAACGATACTGCAAAAAAAGAAAATTACAGACCAATATCACTGATGAATATAGATGCAAAAATCCACAACAAAATACTAGCAAACAGAATCCAACAACACATTAAAAGGATCATACACCATGATCAAGTGGGATTTATCCCAGAGATGCAAGGATTCTTCAATATATGCAAATCAATCAATGTGATACACCATATTAACAAATTGAAGAATAAAAACCATATGATCATCGCAATAGATGCAGCAAAAGCTTTTGACAAAATTCAACACCCACTTATAATAAAAACTCTCCAGAAAGTGGGCATAGAGGGAACCTACCTCAACATAATAAAGGCCATATAGGACAAACCCACAGCAAACATCATTCTCAATGGTGAAAAACTGAAAGCATGTCCGCTAAGATCAGGAACAAGACAAAGATGCCCACTCTCACCACTATTATTCAACATAGTTTTGGAAGTCTTAGCCACGGCAATCAGAGAAGAAAAAGAAATAAAAGGAATACAAATTGGAAAAGAAGAAGCAAAACTGTCACTGTTTGCAGATGACATGATACTATACATTGAGAATCCTAAAGATGCCACCAGAAAACTACTAGAGCTAATCAATGAATTTGGTAAAGTTGCAGGAAACACAATTAATGCACAGAAATCTCTTGCATTCCTATACACTAATGATGAAAAATCTGAAAGAGAAATTAAGGAAACACTCCCATTTACCATTGCAACAAAAAGAATAAAATACCTAGGAATAAACCTACCTAGGGAGACAAAAGACCTGTATGCAGAAAACTATAAGACACTGATGAAAGAAATTAAAGATGATACCAACAGATGGAGAGATTTACCATGTTCTTGGGTTGGAAGAATTAATATTGTGAAAACGACTATACTACCCAAAGCAATCTACAGATTCAATGCAATCCCTATCAAATTACCAATGGCATTTTTTACAGAACTAGAACAAAAAATCTTAAAATTTGTATGGAGACACAAAAGACCCCGAATAGCCAAAGCAGTCTTGAGGGAAAAATAATCGGAGCTGGAGGAATCAGACTCCCTGACTTCAGACTATACTACAAAGCTACAGTAATCAAGACAGTATGGTACTGGCACAAAAACCGAAATATAAATCAATGGAACAGGAGAGAAAGCCCAGAGATAAACCCATGCACCTATGGTCAACTAATCTATGACAAAGGAGGCAAGGATATGTAATGGAGAAAAGACAGTCTCTTCCGTAAGTGGTGCTGGGGAAACTGGACAGCTACATGTAAAAGAATGAAATTAGAACACTCCCTAACACCATACACAAAAATAAACTCTAAATAGATTAGAGACCTAAATGTAAGACCCAGCACTATAAATCTCTTAGAGGAAGACATAGGAAGAACACTCTTTGACATAAATCACAGCAAGATCATTTTTGATCCACCTCCTAGAGCAATGGAAATAAAACAAAAATAAACAAATGGGACCTAATGAAACTTCAAAGCTTTTGGACAGCAAAGGAAACCCTAAACAAGATGAAAAGACAACCCTCAAAATGGGAGAAAATATTTACAAATGAATCATTGGACAAAGGAATAATCTCCAAAATATATAAACAGCTCATGCAGCTCAATATTAAAAAAACAAACAACCCAATCCAAAAATGGGCAGAAGACCTAAATAGACATTTCTCCAAAGAAGACATACAGATGGCCAAGAAGCACATGAAAAGCTGCTCAACATCACTAATTATTAGAGAAATGCAAATCAAAACTACAATGAGGTATCACCTCACACCAGTTAGAATGGGCATCATCAGAAAATCTACAAACAACAAATGCTGGAGAGGGTGTGGAGAAAAGGGAACCCTCTTGCACTGTTGGTGGGAATGTAAATTGATACAGCCACTATGGAGAGCAGTATGGAGTTTCCTTAGAGAACTAAAAATAGAATTACCATATGACCCAGCAATCCCACTACTGGGCATATACCCAGAGAAAACCATCATTCAAAAAGACACATGCACCCCAATGTTCATTGCAGCACTACTTACAATAGCCAGGTCATGGAAGCAACCTAAATGCCCATCAACAGATGAATGGATAAAGAAGCTGTGGTACATATATACGATGGAATATTACTCAGCCATAAAAAGGAACAAAATTGGGTCATTTGTAGAGATGTGGATGCATCTAGAGACTGTCATACAGAGTGAAGTGAGTCAGAAAGAGAAAAACAAATATCATATATTAATGCATATATGTGGAACCTAGAAAATGGTATGGATGAACCGGTTTGCAGGGCAGAAATTGAGAAACAGAAGTAGAGAACAAACGTATGGACACCAAGGGGGGAAAGTGGCGGGGGGTGGGGCTTGTGGTGTGATGAATTGGGAGATTGGGATTGACATGTATACACTGATGTGTATAAAGTGAATGACTAATTAGAAAATAAATAAACATTTAAAAAAATAAATAAAATACCTAGGAATCAACCTACCTAAGGAGGCAAAAGAGCTGTACACAGAAAACTATAAGTTGCTGTTGAAAAAAATAGAAGATGACACAAACAGATGGAAAGATATACCATGTTCTTGGATTGGAAGTATCAATACTGTCAAAATGACTATACTACCCAAGGCAATCTACAGATTCAATGCAATTCCTATAAAATTACCAATGGCATTTTTCACAGAACCAGAAGAAAAAAAATTTTTTAATTTGTTTGGAAACACAAAAGTCCCTGAATATCTGAAGCAATCTTGAGAAAGAAAAATGGAGCTGGAGGAATCAGACTCCTTGACCTCAGACCATACTACAAAACGATAGTAATCAAAACAATATGGTACTGGCACAAAAACAGAAATTTAGATCAATCGAACAGGATAGAAAGCCCAGAGGTAAACCCACGCACATATGGTCACCTAATCTATGACAAAGGAGGCCAGAATATATAATGGAGTGATAACAGCCTCTTTAATAAGTGGTGCTTGGAAAACTGGCTACATGTAAAAGAATGAAATTAGAACACTCCTGAACACCATACACAAAAATAAACTCAAAATGGATTAAAGACCTAAATGTAAGGGCAGACACTAAAACTGTTAGAGGAAAACATAGGCAGAACACTCTTTGACATAAATTGCAGCAAGATCTTTTTGACCCACCTCCTCGAGTAATGAGAATAAAAACAAAAATAAAGAAACGGGACCTAATTAAACTTAAAAGTTTTTGCACAGCAAAGGAAACCATAAACATGATGAAAACACAGTCCTCAGAATGGGAGAAAATACTTTCAAATGAAGCAACTGACAAAGGATTAATCTCCAAAATATACAAACAGCTCATACAGCTCAATATCAAAAAAACAAACAGCCCAATCAAAAAATGGGCAGAAGACCTAAACAGACATTTCTCCAAAGAAAACCTACAGATGGCCAAAAAGCACATGAAAAGATGTTGAACATCACTAATTATCAGAGAAATGCAAATCAAAACTACCATGAGGTATCACCTCACGCCGGTCAGAATGGCCGTCATCAAAAAGTCTACAAACAATAAATGCTGGAGAGGGTGTGGAGAAAAGGAAACCCACCTACACTGTTAGCGGGAATGTCAATTGCTGCAGCCACTATGGAGAACAGTATGGTGGTTCCTCAAAAAACTAAAAATAGAGTTGCCCTATGATCCAGCAATCCCATTCCTGGGCATATATCAGGACAAAACTATAACTAATGTTCATAGCAGCTCTATTCACGATAGCCAAGACATGGAAACAACCTAAATGTCCATTGCCTGAGGAATGGATAAAGAAGATGTGGTACATATGTACAATGGAATACCACTCAGCCATGAAAAAGAGTGAAATATTGCCATTTGCAGCAACATGGATGGACCTAGAGATTACCATTATTCACTTACTTAAGTGAAGTAAGTCAGAGAAAGACATATCATATGATATCACTCATATGTGGAATCTAATTTTAAAAAGTGATACAAATGAATTTATGTACAAAACAGAAACAGACTTAGATATGAAAAGCAAAGTTATGGTTACCAGAGGGGAAACACGGTGGGGGAGGGATAAATCAGGACCTTGGGATTAACATACATACACTAATATATATATGATAGATAAACAACAAGCACCTACTGTATAGCACAGGGAACTCTACTCAATATTCTGTGATAACCTATATGAGAAAAGAATCTGAAAAAGAATGAGTGTATGTATAACTGAATCACTTTGCTGTACACCTGAAACACAACATTATAAATCAACTATACTCCAATAAAATTTTAAAAAATAACGTGGCTGTGTAAAAGGAATGGATTCTAATATCTAACTGTGTTTCCCTGTCCCATCCCACAGCCTCAAAAGGCAGTCAGTCCTCCCAAGTATGTGCCATGAAGAGACATCTCCAGCTGAGGTGTTTACCCAGTGAAGTTCTCCTCCTTATTTACCCTCGTTGCCTGAGTTTTCTGGCTCTCAGGATGTGCATTTAGGCCTCCTTATTTTGGCAGCTCACCATCCATCTTGCCAGCATGAGGTTTGTTGGAACCAGATAGTAATCACATAGTGGAGGAAACTCTTGATCTCACAAAGGCTAAATGATTGCTTTAACTTTGGAAACAAAAGCAGTCAAGGAAATCTAGAAAGTGAAGATCTAATTTTTCAAATGGGATTTCTGATCCCAAAATAGAGACCAGAATAAGGGAAGTGGAATAGGGAAGGCAAAATAGTTAAACTCTTCATCTTCCATAAGTGGAATGCTTAAGTTACTGTTTTGTTTTCAAATTTGGAATTAAATATTGATTTAATAAGATTTATTAACACAATAAATGAACAACTAGTAATTTTTAAAATGACTACTTTCCAAATCATTGCGGAACAAATAGAAAGTAAAACTCTTTTATAAAGAAGACAAAATAGTTAAAATAGAACAAAACATTATTTAAAGCGTGAAACAAAGCAGACCAAGTCAGATAATATTTTTTATAGTAAACACAAGCGATTTGAAATTCCTTACTAAAGGGTAAGAAATCTTGGATTTTTAACATTTTGGTTTTCATCTAATCTGTTCTTTACAAGAGATATAATTTATAAAAATGCATTAAAATTCTGTAAACAACCTCGGAAATTGTATTTTAACAAAACATGAATAAGAAGGGCTAGAAAAAGTCCTAGCAAACAATGAAGAATTTAAGACCTAACGATTTTATGTTTTAAGACCTCAGTGGCACAGCACAGACACAAAGACGTGAAACAATATTTTGCATGAAGTATGTAATGTTGTTTGGGATGTTCTGGCCCCAGCATATGCCCTTCCTCAGTACTGCCTGTTGGAATTGGAACCAAGAGCTAAAAGACCAGGATGTCTTCCTCCATTATTTCTTCCATATTCCATGCACTGAGACCTATTGATTTCCTCTCTCCTGACCCTCTCTGCCTTCCCTCTTCTGGGGAAGACCCTCAATTCACTCCCTCATCTGCCTTCTTGTTGAACTGTTGAAACTGACTCCTCATATCTTACCTCTTTCTGGAGTTTTGGGAAGGTGTTCTTACCTCTAGCCTTATCTCCATCTAATTATTATTTTCAATTCTTGACAAAATAATACCTCGAAAATGCAACACTGCTCATATTTTTCTTCCTGTTTTTAATCTTTTTCTTGCGTTATGCCAAGAAAATTTTAAGATTCATTTTAAGACAGAACAACACAGAAGGATCGCCCTGTCAGATCTGAAGCTGAGGCCCAGCGTAATATATAGAGCACCCAGCATAAAATAACGAATACTAAATCTGTAGACGCTGTACAGTACAGTATGTGATATGCAGAAGATGTTGCAATAATGTGACATTCTCCTCCTAGATAAATTGCTCCACTTAAATCCTTCTGACAGTGCAACTAATTTTATTCAGAGCCAGGCTGGGTGGAAAAACCACTTGTGTCTTCCCGTTTGGATAACAAAGGGATAGAGGCCTGTTCGCTCTGCTCACAAAGGCTTTTCCACTCATGTGCAGTTAAAGCTACAAGAGGTAGGTATAACCAGAAGCAGTTTCCAGCTTGGATATAAATTGGAAAAGCTCCATGCATTGGCACGAACAATCTTAGGCATTGAGGGCAATTTGAAAAAAAAAAAAAAAAAAAAAAAATGAGCGAGGCAAAAAAAACCACCAAGTAGCAGATGTTGAACTAGAGACGACACGTAGTGCAGGCAGCTGCGGGGCAGCTGTTTTCTATCTGGAGAGCCCTTTGGAAGTGCTTTTGAGGTTCTTCAAATATTTGATTAGAATTTCATGGATGTTGATGCTATATAAGGAGCTTTAACATTTTTGTGTTCTGCTTAAAGTTTTTAAAATTCTGCTAAAACAAACCGAAACCGTGTTGAAAAATACTGGTGAAAATGGAAAATCTATGGGCTTTAGAGTCTGACAGACCTGGGTTTAATTCCAGGCTCCAACTGCAAGTGCCATCTTGGACTCCTTACCCTCTCAAAGCCAGAGTTTCCTCCTCTATAAAATTCAACACTTATCTCATGGGGTTATTGGAGTTACTGATTTTTTTTTTTTAAGTACACAAAATGCCTAGCACATGGTGAAGGGTGGATTAATGCTAGTTTTCCCTATCTGTGTACCTGTCACCATTGTAAGACACACTGAGTTACAGATTTATTCCCAGTGTCTCTCCAGGGCAGAAGGATTAGAGTTTCTTCTGTGATATCAGAGCACCTCCATATCAGTGTATAAAAATCTGCCGTACGTCTGTACTTGAGATACAAGATGTAAATGCCAAAATGTTTCTGTGCTTAACTCATCCAGAGTTAAAATGCAAAGTTCCTTTTCTGAGAAAAATGAAAGCAAACAACTTCCTTTTGTAAGCTTGTTGTTTAAAACTGCACTTCTAGACCTTGGGCAAGAAAGCAGCACTTAATCTCTCCTGGCCTCCACGACCTAGAGACTTCCACAGTACCGGGAGGCTGTAAACCCCAGTCTTTCTAGTATATCTTTTCTTAGATCTGTGAAAATCCCATCTTTCTACTGTATGTGTTATTTCAGGTGCGTACAATCATCATACCTTGGATACAATTGTAAATGCCTCCACCTAAACTGTCTCCTCTCAAAGTGGCATTTGCAAAGTTGCTGTCTTATTGCAATGATCAGAAACCAGCAGCTGCGGGAGCCCTCATCCTTGGGCTACTTCTGAGGTGTTTGTCTTGCCTTCTGAAACCTCCTGACTCTCCATTTTCCCTTTGAGCCCTGACTCTCTGGCACCTGCTTCTGCAGTGAGTGTGTGCTCTGTCTATGGACACAGCTCTGTATTGCTTGTGAGCAGGCATTTTCTGTCTTGTGCCACCAGGCCTGCTTCCCATGCCTCCTGCTAGGGAACTGCTTATACCTGTGAAACTTGCCTTCTAAGGAAGGTTCTTTTTCCATCTGTATTTGTTTTGGTAGAGTCCTGATACGAGGCTTCAGTTGATGTTTCTAAAGCCGGTACTGCTCCTCTCTTATTCTCCTCGCCTTTTCAATATCTTAGGCCAGTGGTTCTCAAAGTATGGTCCGTGAACCCCTGGGAGTCCCTGAGACCCTTTTAGGGGGCCCATCAGGTAAAAATTATTTTCTGTTTAGTGCTAATATGTTACTTTTTTCAGTGTTGATATGTGCATTGAAAATGCAAAAGCAATGATAAATTAAATTGCTGGCAAAATTAAAAATTTACCAAAAGCAATGGTAAATTAAACCTAGCACAAATAGACAGTGGTACTAACTGTACTAGTGGCTATTGTTTTCTTTACCATCATACGTTCACAGAAAAGAAAAAACCAATTTCACTTAGTAATATCTTTGACCAAGCAGTAAAAATTATTAATTTTATTAAATTTCAGCCCCTAATGACACATCTTTTTAATATTCTGTGTGACAAAACGGGAATTATGCATAAACACTTCTGTTGCTCACTGAAGTGTGATGGTTGCCTGGAAGGAAAAGTATTTGTGTGACTGAGTTGGAAACTGAACTAGCCACTCTTTTCATGGAACGTGATATTTACTTTAAAGAACAACTGACTGATAAAATATGGTTATACAAACTCAGATATTTGGCAGACATTTTTGTGAAAATGAACAAAAACACCTGTTACTTCAAGGAGAAAAAAACTTAAATTTGATGCCAATGATAACATTTGAATTTTCAAGCAAGAATTAGAATTTTTTTTTTTTGGAAACTTACGTCAACCACAGTGAGCTTGACAGCTTGCAAATATATAAAGATATTTTGATGAGATTCTTGGTAATATTAAAATATGATTTGTTGTTATTTTGTAATGAAGTCTGTCAAGATTTTAGAAAGTCTAAATGGTTCAGTAAACCAGTATTTTCCAAATGAGCAATACGTGATTTTACAAAATCATGCATCGGTAAAAGATCCATGTAAAGTGCAAGACAGACCAATAAGTTTCATTGTAACGAACAATCAGAAGTTCATTGATAGGGTTGCAAATATTTGTACTTTGAAAATAACCTTTAAGAAACTAATACTTATTGAATACAGTATTGAGTCAAAGAAGAGCCATTCCTCAAACCATATCCAAAAGTTAAGTCAAAATGGATTTTAGACCTAACTATAAAACCTAAAACTATAAAACTGCTAGAAGACGTAGCAGAAAAGCTTCATGACTTTTGGTTAGGCAAGAATTTCTTAGAGAAGACAGCAAAAGTATAATCCATAGAAGAAAACTAGGATAAATTGAACTTCGTCAAAATTTAAACCTCCAAGCGTGGGTAAGCAAATTAAAAGAGAAATATTTTCAAATTATATATTTGGTAAAGGACTTATAGCCAGACAATATCAAGAATTCTTAAAAATAAAAAATAAAAAAATACCCAGTTAAAAAAATGAGCAACATATTTGATCACCCACTTGATCAAAGACATACATGTGGCAAATTATCATATGAAAGATGTCCAAAATTATTAATCATTAGAGAAATGCAAATTAAAAGTACAGCTATCACTACATACTTATTAAAATGGCTAAACTGTTTAAAATAAAGAAGAAAACCAACAATAACAAGTGCTGGCAAATATGCAAAGTGAGTGGAACTCTCTTACATTGCTGGTCAGACTGCAGATTGACACAGTCACTTTGGAATTGTTTGTCAGTGTCTAATAAAGTCCTATATATAGTTACCATATGAACTAGCAATCCTACTCCTAAATATTGAGCTAAGTGAACTTATGATTACACAAAAATCCATATGTAGATATTGATAGCAGCTTTATTCATAATCATCAAAAACTGGAAAAAGCCAAATTTCTTTTAACTGGTTAATGGATAAGCTGTGATACTCCCATGCAATGGAATATTACTCAACAATAAAATGGGACAAACTACCACATGGATAACTCTCAAATGTACTATGCCAAGTGAAAGAAGCCACACTAACAAGGGTCCAATCCCCTTCATATGACTCCATTTATATAACATTCCGGAAAAGGCACAACTGCAGAGGCAGAGAACAGATCCGTGGTTTCCAGGGGCTAGCGTGGGAGGAGGAGTTGACTACCTAGGAGCACAGGGGAATTTGGGGGGGCGGGTGATGGAACTCTTCTATCTACTGACTTGTCAAAACCCACAGAATTACACTAAAAAAGGGCAAAGGGCACTGTGGTATATGTAAATTATGCAAAAATAATAAACGGAACAAAAAGGTTTTTTTTAAAGGAGGGGAAAAGGATAAGGTAGAGGGAAGATCTCAATCCCAATCCCTGTTTGACTACTGCTAAGGCTGATAGCAGAGAATGTAGTGTTCATCTGTGGGCACGTTACTGAGGTCACAGGCTGTGACCAACAAGAGCTGGCCTCATGGCCAGGGCCAGGCCATTGAGCCTAAGCTCACAGAATGGCTGACAACAGTCAGAACACTTGTTCCCTGCAGGTAGACCCCAAACAGAAGGGTGGGCAGAAGCTGAGCTGCAGGTGCCCTTGTCCTTTCCCAAACCTCTAATCAGGCAACTAGCTCTACCCCCATTGGAGGACTAGGGGGTAGGGAAGGAGCCTGGACTGCTTTAAGAAAAATCTCTCCTTGTAGAAAATAATAATGGGAAAGAAAACTTCTCTGCTCATATTGCCAAACAATGTTTTATGAAAAATTGAATTATACTGGAACCTAACAAAGCGTAACTAGCAGGCCCTTAAAAAGAGGACTTTTTGCAGCAAGTGCCCAGTCTTCCTAATAGCACTATCTCTAGAAACCTCCTTTTCCTGCAAGAAATCACTAAATGAGCATGCTCCCTTGCTTATATGTGGCCCAAGGAAATTACATAGGTTCCATTGCAATATCCCCTTGTTATTTAAGTCTCAGTGATTTCTCATAGGTACAAATTTTATAGCAGCCATGGATCATGTCTGCTTCATTATCAATGAATAGTGCCTAACACAGCATCATGGAGAGATAATTAATTTAAAATTACTTCTATTAAAGTGATGGTGTATATTATAGCTGTAAGTATGAATTTTCTATAATTCAGTTTTCTTCACCCATCACATCTCTCTGCTCCCAAGAATTTGCTAAGATTCTTTACTAAGATTCTCATAATTGAAGAAAATCTTTTATTTAAAATATTCGTAGACAATTAGAACTTGGAAAAATTGACCGTAAGAATTTAAAAATCTGAGGCCTGTATTAGCAATTGTTATAGTAATCCTCATACACGTATTCACTGAACATATTAATGTTTTCTTTGGATTCACTATTTTTGAATTTTTGCCACCATTTTAAATGATATCAGGTTCTGAAGTGAACCTGTAGGACGGGTCAGCTCAATAAATGAAATTCACTTTCAATTATGTATACTAATAATTGGGTGAGCTATGGTAAGTTATTTGGGACTTTGGGCCCATATATCCTTCTCAAGACAGGGAGTCCAGAGATACTCAGAGGTGCTACCAATTTGGGATTGTAATGGAGCTCTTGATTCTATTACATGCATCACAGACTTTCTAGTCTACCCCCAGCTGAAAGCTCCTTTAAAATAAGCCTCGGGGACCATAGAGAGATTGATCATTTATCTGAAAGAATGTTATTTCTGTGGTTTAGTCTGTTTGTGCAACCTCTGGAAAATATTTCCTATCTTGACTTATAATAAAAAGTATTGTTCACAATCGGGAGACTCTACTTCAGTGACCTATTTTGGGTGTTTTCTCATTATGGTAAATAACATATTATACTTCTTTAATGTCTCCTTATAATGATGCTATTATGTTCCTTATTCATCTGTATGTGGAATAGATATGTCTCTCTAGTATATAATCATTTAAAAGCGAAAAGCAAAAGATATACTCGTGAATCAGAGAAATATATATTTATGTAGTTAAATATAGCATGCTAATCTTATAAATCAAAATGAAAGGAACAGAAATTGTCTGTGCAAAACTGCTTTAACAGAATATAGGTCGTTTTGTAGAGTGTTTTCTTTTCACTTGTTAAAGGAGAACACCAGGTTCTCAAGCACTAGGTTTTATTTAGCATAAGGCATTTTCAGCTGCTGCTGGAGAATTCAATAAGTGAATTTCCAGATAACTGAACTATAATTTTAATAATATTCAAAACTATTTAGTTAACCCCCTTTTTCCCTGTGGGAGATATTCTAATATTTATTAAATATTATAAGATCTTCCTAAGTAAAAAAAAAAAAAGAAAAAAAAAAGAACTAAAAAGCTTTGAACACAATTTAAACTTGCCTTAATAATTTGGGGTCACTATTAAGGTCACATTTTCTCAATTGTAAGACTTGTTCATATGAGGAAGTACCATTGCTACAAAAACAAATCTTTCTAGAAAAATAAACTGGTATTAAATATACTCATCGACAAGGTATATACATGTCAAATTCAAAACATTAAAACATGGGGGAAATTACATCTTCAATTGCAGAAACTGTATGAATTCTTAAAATGTTCCCCCAATGCAGCAAAATGCTCTTGCTTTTGGTCCTCCCCTCACTACTGGCCAGATTCTCAGTTGTCACTTCTTACCCACGTTGCCTCCACCGTAAACTCCTGTCTATTCCCTTCAATTTTGCTGCTACCCTGAGCTGTTGGCTGTGAGTTGAGAAACCCAAATCACAAACTAATCAAGAATTATGTGCTAAATTGTAGCAGTTTCTTCCCTGAGACTTTAAGGCCATACTTCAGGGCTGAAGTTTTGTGACAACTGCTTCTGTGCTCAGAGGTTTTGTGTCATGTCCAGTGTCAGGACTATGTTCCAATGAACTAGAATTGCCAGGAACTTGCACTTTGGATGGACGGCATATTAACTGCATTAGGAATTTTGAAATGTGTTTTATACAGACTACCTAACTCTGTACAATCCTGTCCTCTCATCACTTGAAAGAAAGATATGAAGTGCTAACACTTCATAATGATATACCTTCATTTCTGAACTGACTCTATCAGGAGACACACTGGTCTCTCAGGGCAAGGATATGCGGAGGGGAGGGATGCCACGTTCACCTTGCTGTCAGGGTCAGTGGCCTTGAGGCCCCCAGCATGGTGCCCCATATCTGTGGCAAACATTGTAGTCATGTTTTCCAGGGGCTGTGAGAGAGTGAGAAATTAAGTCAGAGGGGAAATCCAAATCTTGGGTGACGCTCAAAGTCATGAAGAAAGCATTGGCATGAGTTCATTATAGCAGGACTTGAGCCAGTAGCTTCATAGGTGGTTTAAGAAAGCAGGGAACAACTTCCATTACCCCAAGGAAAGGGGATAATAAAGCTGGCCAAGGTCTTTAAGCTCCAGAGAAGCAGGCCAGCGTTCCACTTGGGTGGCTAGGTGCCAGCTGGTAATTGGAGTGCCTGAAGGGCAACTCTGCAAAGTCCCAGTTTTTCTAACTGGATCAACAAGATAAGAGTAGAGAATATAATCACTCAAAGGTTGCATGATGTTTGGATTTCTCTCTTCTGTGAGAGAGACACCAGGTATATCAGCAACAAAGAACAATCCCAGCCACCACCAATGAGGATGGGGCGGAGGGGTTTGTAGGACCCCGATTTGCTTTTTGTTAGGGATCTGGTAAGTCTGAACCTGAAGGTCATGGTCACCTGTACCCACTTCCCTTGGCAGAACTTGGGAAATTCTAGAGATGGTTTCAAAGTTTATGATGTCACAAATTCGAATGTACCATCATTGTGAAGAAAAACATGGATGTAGCCAAAGGTTTACTTATAAGTCAGTTGTTTATAATTCTAGACTCTCCTGGTCTGGGGCAAGAAACTCTTGAGGGAAGGAAGACAGAAATGCCCATAAAACATTTGGAAAAGAACTTATCTGACTTAGGTATGAAGGGTAGAGAAGAAAACTCTACAGAGCCTGAAATTGAATATGGAGAAGTCAAGAAGATGAAGGAATGAAGACCTGTGAGAGTCAAGCCCGCAAACCAGTATGTGCTTTTGAGGATGTTTCACAGCCTTGAGCCATTTTCACCCACACTCTGCCTTTTCTTCCACTGAGATTGGTTTCTCTGTTCCCTTCCCCTATTTATACTTGCCGCTGCCCATTGCTCATACAATTTTCTGCATCTCTTCTGTTACCAAAGCAATTTGAAAGGGTTTTGTTGTTCCTGTTGTTTTTCATACTGTTGTGTTAAGGATATCAATAAAAATAGCAGAGAACTAGAGGGATAATAAGTATTTTCTTCTTCTATCTCTTCCCCACTGTTATTGTATATTCCACAGTTATTTCACATATTCTGTGAATAACGAACTCTGCCAAGCTCTGAGGGTAAAAAAAAAAAAAAAAGGAAAATTGATTGCAGTGTCCTTTTAGAGCATATAGTCTGGAAGAGAGACATGTACAGAATGGCAACGAAATGCCTAGTTGTTACAATATCAAGTATATTTTAAGTACATCAGAAATCTAGATGAAAGAGCACTGGTCAAGGTCAGGGTATCAGCAAACTGTTCACAGAAAAGAGAATTCTTAGCTGAAAACCAAATCAAAACAAACAAACAAAAATGCCCCCATAACCATCACCAACACCGACAAAGAAACAGGAGTGGGTGTACTAAATGTCTTAGGTCAAGTTCCCTAGAAGTAGAGTTTGGGACAAGGATTTTATTTGTGGGATTTATTAAGGGAGTAGCTTCAAGGAAAATCTGTCACAGAGGGTATAAAGTAGGAGAGGGAAGGGTAAAGAGCTGAACAATCATGTGGTCTCGGGGAAAGTCCTAACCACTTAAGGAATTACAGCTTAGAAATTTAGTGACCTGCCTAAGATCACATAGTTAATAAAAAGTAAAGCTAAGATTAGGGCTTGATGAATTTAAAAAAAAAATACACTTTCCACTATACCAATCTTTCTTCTGCAGAGAACAGACCCAAAAGAGCCAAGACTTTATGCCTGCTCAACTTCAGTGAGGATGAAGAAAAGTCACGCTAATGAAAATGTCCTTGACATTGGACTTGAGCTAAATTTGGAGTCTGACAAAGGTTGACTCATTAGCTTTGAGGGCAAAACAAAAAAAAAAAGCGAACAACAACAAAAATACTTTAGGAATTAGCCATATTTCAGAATTTTAGATAATTGTTTTTAGATGATCATATTCTAATATACATAATATTTTCTTCACTGGTATCTGTTACATCAGGCAAATGTTTCAGCGAGGGTTTACATTAATACATGGATAGTGTCACTGGTGAAATGCAGGAATTGAGGAACCTCTGAACCCTGGAAATATACAAGTCACTATCTAAACCATAATAAGGTCATTTTGCATAATATTTTGCATAATTATTTTGATTCCTAACACTTAACTGTGGAAAGGGCATAAACTGACTATGAGGAAAGCTAAAGTTTGCCTGAGCTTTAAAGCTTGAGAAACCTCTGCTTTAGAGAATTTTAAAGAGATCTAGTTCACCGTCTCTCTTCACCCAGAGCTAAGTTGCAGAGGCAATGAAAATATTTATTCACCAGTATTTGGTCCCAAGCCATGCTAGTGATATGCTCACCTCACAATTCAATTCTCTTATCATGTAGTGTTTAAGCTTGCTCCTAGAGTTGCCACCTTGTAACTATGGATATTTAGGCACATTCCTCTGCTTTAGCTTTTTCTTACCTTTAAAATGAAAGCAGAATAATCCATGTCAAGTGCTTGGACAAATTCTGGGCATGTAGGAAGAACTCAGCAATGCTAGGTATCATAATTACTTTGAACTGTAGGCTAGCTATTCCTCCACCAAAGTCCGAATAAAAGTCCCTCCAAAGAGCTCTACTTTCTCATATTCTATCAGCAAACCACTGTACTCTTCCCTTTGCTAACATCTTCCCACTGTTGCCCATTCTCCACATCCTATTCTCTGTGCCTTCTGGAACTTCACTTTCATTGTAAACAAACTCTTCTAAACCTTTAATCTCTTCTCAAAAGAATTCTTCTACCTCAATTTCTTAATTGAAATTCAGCTTTACTCTGATGGCAATACTCTGTTCAGCCATCCAAAGGAGATGATGGGGTTTTTTGGTGCCTCACCTAGCAAAAGGCCAAAGAGGTGAAGAAAGAATTAAGGGATTTTCAGCATTCTTCTTATTCATGACCTTGCTCTTTCACTCTCTTCCCTAAAAACTTTGTTTTCCCCAAGATTTATGTCACCTGGCTGTACTACTCTGCATGGATACTAATTGTTAACGTCTACTGATCTTTTCCTCAGTCTTACCAATTAGTTTGAGAAGGGGAAAGGAAGGAGTGAACAGTGCAGGCAAAAGGCAGAAACTTTCTTTCTATCACCTTCCAAAGGGCTGGAGTTCATAGTGTATGGACCTCTAGGGAAGCAGAAAAAGAGGCACTTCCTTCCAAAGTGAAAAAACTAGCAGAAAAATAAGATCAGTTCTTGTAGAATCTTCTAAGCTGAGAAATATGAACTTTATTCTAAAAGGTATAGGGAGCTACTCAAGAGTTTTGAACACTGGGGAGAAATAATCAGATTTGAATTTTAGATCAGTGTGACTACACTGTGGAAGGTGTTCCAGAAACTCCTGCTACACTGGACTTAACAGCTGTACTCAATTAGACTGGAGATAAAGGGAGAACTGGAAAGATATTATGGAATTAGATTAACTAGGACATGAGGAATGTTTAGGGTATTGGTGGGGGAGGTAGCCTGAAGTAACCTCCAGGTTTCTGTTTTGAGCAAATAGGTAAATATTAATGCTATTATATTTTGTCATAATTAGATTTCCTACTGTACAGGGTTATTATAAGGATTAAATGAGTTAGTACAGTTAAAGTGCCTTCAACCATTTCTGGCATGAATTCTTATTTTGCAGAGATACTGACTGTACAGAGGAGGTTAATGTCATGGTGAGGGAGAAGAGGAGAGGTGAGCACACATGACTGATTGAGGTTTGGACTTGCTGAGTTAGAAGTGGGCCTCTTGTAGGGCAGCCAGTCGGATATACAGAACTCAACACTCAACACATTAGTGTGGAGCTATGGATTGAAGAGTCTTAAGTACAGTGGAAGTCATTAATTTAATCATTAAATCTACTTAAATGTAAATAGAGTGAAATGATGATTGAACCAAGAACAAGGCCCTGAGCAAATCAATGTTTAGCGAGGAGGCAGAGAGGGAGGAACCTAAGAAAGATGAAATGTGGTAGACTGAAGTTCAAAGGATAACCACTGGCATTAAAAGAGTTCAAAGGAGGAAGTAATGTCAGCACTGTAAATTGTTGCGGAAATTTAGTTAGAATAAGAACTGAAGTGTGTATATTGAAGTAGGTCCAAAAGAGGATGCTGATCAGTATACCTAGGGATATTTCCATGGAGTAGCAAGATTTGATACCTGATTTAGGCATGTGGAGGTATGTGGAAAAGAGGAAGTAAGAGAATGAAACTTCTTTTTCCAAATTTTGGTTGAGGAGGGAATCAAAGAGAGATGTTGTGGCTAGAGGGAAATGTGAGTTCTTTTTCTTTCTTTCTTTCTTTTTTTTTAACTAGAGAGACTTTAATTCTCCTACTTTTATTTTATTATTTTTCGTGGAAGAGCAAGAGAGAGGTGAGTGGGGAAGGCTGAGGATAGAGGAAAGGATGGAGAGTCAGAGAAAAGGAAGAGGAATCACCTTAGACAGGAAGAAGAGCACCTCCTCCCCTGGCCCAGGAGGGAAGGTGAAAAGATAAGCACAGGCAGTGATATAAACATTGTTGCTAAAGGATAAAATTGAGATACTTTTCTCCTGATGGGCTCAGTGAAGTGAGGACCAGAGTCATCTACTGTGAGACAGGTGAAAAGTGTTGGAAGTTTGAAGAGAAATCTAAAAGTTTGAAATAAAAACAGAATAAAAGAAAAGCTTTCTAGGTTTATGTAAGAAGATTTTGAGGCCACCCTAAGGACCCAACTGAGAATAGAAATCATCAATTTCTGGTGGCTTCTTTTCACAAGGTCTGTTGTTTTCAATATGAAGCTTTCTTTTTACTGCAGATGCCCCATGATTATCGCTCAGACTCCTTGCCTAGGTTCTGATCTCCATGCTTTTCCTCTTTACCTGAACATATCTTTGATCCTAGTCTTGTAAGTCAACCCTTCTTCAACACTGCTTCAGATCAGGACTTCTGATCTCTTGTCTGGGCATGTCCACAGCCCCTGCCTGCTCCCTTCCAGCTGTGCTAACATTATAGGACTTGACTTCTGATCCAGCTGACATTCTGACAACTGCAAGATAGCTCTTTCTTTAAGTTAGGCTCCCAGCCAAGCCCCCTTGAGGATCTGAGAGAACAACTATTTCATGAGCAGGTGATCACCAACCCTGGTTTTGTGAAACCCCAGGGTATTTCTAGATATCTCAGTGAACTTCTTGAAATTATTTTTTCCCAGCACAACGTTAAATTCACTTTAATAAATACATTTAGGGAAAAGGGAAGGAAAAATAAAAACAAAACAAACATTAATAAGGAATTCAACTTCTAATAAAATTTAGCCTATTTTGTTAATAGGATGTTGTGTGTTACTTACCGACATCTTTCCCACCCAGGTAAGTAGTGAGTAGTGCAGAGACCACAGCAGAGCTTTGAGAAAGACAATGTTACTGACTTCTCCAGAGCCAGTTTCACAGAAGGCTTATTTCTTAATGTACAACTGCCAAGGTTCCCAGCAGCTAGAGAGACCAAACTGATTTGGCAGCCTTGACCATCAGAGATTTAAAGCAGGGATGGGGGTGGGAAGTGGGGTGAGAGGGTGGGGGGAGGTAGGGAGGGGAGTGTGAAGAGTTCTCCACATGGAAGGTTGCAGTATCCATGAAAAGTGCCTCTCCTCTCACATGGCTTCCCGGAGGCTGGACTAGTTGTTCGCCTGGGGAAAGTGAATGGGAACCCTAACAGAATTATTGAGCATGTTTATTTGCCTGCAAGAGAAAACGATTGATGCCTTGGTCTTCCAGTTGATGTCTGCTTAGCCTGGGCTTTGATGACTTGCCCCATTTACTATCTAGCCTGGGCTTTGATGACTTGCCCCATTTACTATCTCAACATGGGGAGGAACTTTGGTAAGGTAGGTAGAGGGCATCAAATATTTCCCCCTAGAGTTCCCAGTGCCCGAAGTGTATATGAGGTGAATATTGCCATGTTTTCCCAGACTTGGGTCCTAGATTGTGGATGAGATTAGGAATTGTAGATTTACAGGGTGAAGAGAAAGACATACACCTTTCTGTGTGAGAGGAATGCTGTGTGAGAACTCCAAGTGGTGGTTGGATGCTTGTTGTGGCTGAAGGTCAGAAGAGACAACCTATGCTTAGGAAAGTTGCCTGACACTGAGCCCCCTAGCAGCAGAGTGTATTGAGGTCTCTGCCCACACACAACAAGTCCATATACAATAAACAAGATCAGCAGAGCAGACCAACAGAAGGCATGGCAAATTTGCTATCTTCAATGATATGAAGAGTGGGTATTTTTTTTTCCTCCTATTTGTATTAGTCAGGGTTCTCCAGAGAAACAGAACCAATAAAATGTATGTATGTAAAGAGATTTATTGTAAAGAATTGGCCCACACAAATATGGAGACTGAGAAGTCCAGACCCTGAGTCCAAAGTCATGCACTGTATAATGATAAAAGGATCAATACAAGAAGCGGATACTACTCTCGTCAACATATATGAACCTAATATAGGAGCACTAAAATACATAAAACAAATACTAACATACACAAAGGGAGAAATTGATGGGAATACCATAATAGTAGATTTTAACACCCCACTTACATCAACAGACAAATCTTCTGGACAGAAAGTCAGTAAGGCAACAGAGATCCTAAATGATACCATAGAACAGTTAGACTTAATTGATATTTTCAGGACATTACATCCAAAAAAACCCAGAATACACATTCTTTACAAGTTCACATGGAATATTCTCTAGGACTGACCACATACTAGGGCACAAAATGAGCCTCAACAGATTTAAGAATATAGAAATTATTTCAAGCATCTTTTCTGATCACAGTGACATGAAACTAGAAATCAACCACAGAAAAAGAAATGAGAAAAAAACAATCAATACATGGAGACTAAACAGCATGCTACTAAAAAACCAATGGGTCAATGATAAAATCAAGGGGAAATTTTAAAATACCTTCAGACAAATGACAATGAAAACACCACCATACAAAATCTATTGTATGCAGCAAAAGCAGTTCTTAGAGGGAAGTTCACAGCACTACAGGCCTTCCTCAGAAAAACAAGAAAAATCTCAAACAACCTAACCTACCACCTAAAAGAATCAGAAAAAAAGAACAAACAAAATCTAAAGTCAGCAGAAGGAAGGAAAATATAAAGATCAGAAAGGAAATAAATAAAATAGAGATTAAAAAAACAATAGAAAAAATCAATAAAACCAAGAGCTTGTTCTTTGAAAGGATAAACAAAATTGAAAACCTCTGGGAGGCTCACCAGGAAGAAAATAGAACCCAAATAAACAAAATAAGAAATGAAAAAGGAGAAATAACAACTGATACCACAGAAATACAAAAAACCGTAAGAGAATATTATGAACAATTACATGCCAACAAATTTGCCAACCTAGAAGAAATGGACAAGTTTCTAGAAATATACAGCTCACCAAAACTGAATCAAGAAGAAACAGATAATTTGAACACAGACCAATCACTAGAAGTGAAACAGAATCTGTACCAAAAAACTCCCTACAAACAAAAGTCCAGGACCACATGGCTTCACAGGTGCATTCTACCAAACATATAAAGAAGAACTTATACTGATCCTTCTCAAATTCTTCCAAAACACTGAAGAGGAGGGAACACTCCCAAAGACATTCTATGAAGCCACCATCACCCTGAGACCAAAACCAGACAAAAGATACTACCAAAAAAAAAAAATTACAGGCCCATATCTTTGAAGAATATAGATGTAAAAATTCTCAACAAAATATTAGCAAACCAAATCCAACAACACATAAAAAGACATCACACACCATGACCAAGTGGGATTCATCCCAAGTTCACAAGGATGGTTGAACATACACAAAATCAATATGATACACCATATCAACAAAAGACAAAAACCATGTGATCATCTCAATAGATGCAGAAAAAGCATTTGATAAAATTCAACATCCATCCATTATAAAACTCTTACCAATGTGGGTATAGAGGGAAGATTTTGCAACATAATAAAAGCTATTTCTCACAAACCCACAGCCACTATAATACTCAACAGTAAAAAGCTGAAAGCATTCCTACTAAAATCTGGAACAAGACAAGGATGCCCACTCTCACCACTTCTATTCAACATATTATTGGAAAGTCCTAGCCACAGTAATCAGAGAAGAAAAAGAAATGAAAGGTACCCAAATTGGAAGGGAAGCGGTAAATTGTCATTACATGCAGATGACATGATACTATATATATAATAGAAAACCCTAAAGACTCCACACAAAAACTACTAGGACTGATAAAGAAATTCAGCAAGGTAGTAGGATACAAGATTAACATACAGAAATCAGTTGCATTTCTTTACACTAACAATGAAATATCAGGAAAGGAATGTAAAAAAAAATAATAATACCTTTTAAAATCACACCAAAAAAAAAAAAAAAAATACTTGAGAATAAACCTGACCAAGGAAGTGAAAGACTTATATGCTGAGAACTATAAAACATTAATAAAGGAAACTGAAGATGATTCAAAAAATGGAAAGATATTCCATGCTCTTGTATTGGAGGAATTAATATTCAAATGGCCATACTGCCCAAAGCAATCTACAGATTTAATGTGATCCCTATCAAATTACCTGTGACATTTTTCACTGAACTAGGACAAATAATGCTAAAATTTATATGGAACCATAAAAGACCCAGAATTGCCAAAGCAATCCTGAGGAAAAAGAACAAAGCAGGAGGCATAACCCTCCCAGACTTCAGACAATGCTACAAAGCTACAGTAATCAAAACGGCGTGGTATTGGCACAAAAACAGACATATGGATCAATGGGACAGAATAGAGAGCCCAGAAATAAACCCACACACCTACAGTCAATTAATCTTCAACAAAGGAGGCAAGAATATACAATGGGAAAAAGACAATCTCTTCAGCAAGGGGTGTTGGGAAAGTTGGACAGCCACATGTAAATCAATGAAGTTAGAACACACCCTCACAACATACACAAAAACTCAAAATGCTTTAAAGACTTAAACATATGATATGACACCATAAAACTCCTAGAAGAGAACATAGGCAAAACATTCTCTGACATAAATTGTACCAAATTTTCTTGGGTCAGTCTTCCAAGGTAGTAGAAATAAAGGCAAAAATAAACAAATGGGACCTAATTAAACCTAAAAGCTTTTGCACAGCAAAGGAAACCATAAACAAAATGAAAAGACAACCCACGGAATGGGAGAAAATATATGGAAATGATGCAACTGACAAGCGCTTTATTTGCAAAGTATACAAACAGCTCATGAAACTCAACAAAAAACCAAACAGCCCAATTGAAAAATGGGCAGAAGAACTAAATAGACATTTCTCCAAAGACAACATATGGATGGCCAACAGGTGCATGACAAGATGCTCAACATCGCTAATTATCAGAGAGATGCAAATCAAACCTACAATGGGGTACTACCTCACACCAGTCAGAATGGCCATCATTAAGAAGTCTACAAATAATGTGCTGGAGAGTCTGTGGAGAAAAGGGAACCCTCCTACACTCTTGGTGGGAAATGTAAGTTGGTGCAGCCACTATGGAAAACAGTATGGAGGTTCCTCAAAAAACTAACAACAGAGCTGCCCTGTGATCCTGCAATCCTACTCCTGGGCATACATCCATACAAAACTATAATTCAAAAAACACATGCACCCCAATGTTCATAGCAGCACTATTCACAATAGCCAAGGCATGGAAACAGCCTAAACGTCCTTCAACAGAAGAATGGATAAAGAAGATGTGGTACATATATACAATGGACTACTACTCAGCCATTAAAAAGAAGGAAATAATGCCATTGCAGCAACATGGATGGAACTAGAGATTATCATACTAAGTGAAGTAAGTCAGAAAGAGAAAGACAAATACCGTACGATATCACTTATATGTGGAATCTAAAAGATGACACAACTGAACTTTTATGAAAGAGAAACAGACTAATAGACATAGAGAACAGACTTGTGGTTGCCAAGGGGGAGGGGGTGTGGTAGTCCAAAGGCAGGAGTAGACCAATGACCCATGTTGAAGACAGTTCAGCAGAGAGAGGAAATTCTCCATTACTGGGTTTTTTGGTTCTATTCAGGCTCTCAACAGATTGAATGAGACCCACCTCCATTGAGGAGGGCAACCTGCTTGCCCCCCCCACCTTGTGACTCAAATGTTAATTTCATCCAGAATCACTCTTACAGACATACCCAGAAATAATGTTTAACCAAATAACAGGACACACTGTGGCCCAGTTAGGTTGACACATAAAATTAACCATCACACCATCCCAATTCCAGAAGTTTAAAAATGAAAAGAATTTGTCTTCATAATTAGTAAAATTCTTTTAATGGCTGACAGTGACTGAAAACCTATTTAATCAGACCAAAATGTTAGAGGATCTGTGCAATATGTGGAACATACCCAATTATTTATGGTTTACCTGAAACTGAAATTTAAATGAGCATCCTCTACTGTATCTGGCAACCCTACTACCGTCATGTATATCAGAATGAATGATAATTTGAGTTAGGAAATTAGATATCTTTTGATAGCCTATATATATGTATAGGATATATATGTATCCTGTGTTGTGGTGGAAATGCATTGGGAATAGCAACAATTAATGCTTGTTGTTAATGAGTTAACATTTGAAAAGGAAGTTGTAAGATTATCGAATTCTCCACTTTAGACCGACCCCCAGAATTCTAAGGACTTTTGATATCCAGACTTCCAGTTCAGAGTGAAATAACAGAAGTGAAATTCTGGCTTCCTCTAACCCTGAACAAATGGTTAGAACTCATAAAATCATAACGTTTTAAAGCTGTAAGTGATATTAGGAACCATTATTTGATTAAAACTACTCTTGTGCTTTTAAATGAAAAATTGCTGGTTTTAAAGAAGAGAAGTTATTCAGATGATCTTTCAGTTCTGCCGCCTGACATTCGATAAAGCAGAACGTCTAAGTCTTCCTATCAAACAGCTATAACCATGCTGTCAAGTACGACTTTTAAAACCTGTCAAACAGACATTAGTTCCCCTTCTTAAAACATCTAACTTTGAAGCTGTCTAACTTGTCCTGAGAAAATTAAAAGCATAAGTTCATTTTATGAAAAATTACCTAGATAGAGGGACTTCTTCCTTAAAAAGTACTTCTGAGAACCTAGAGTTAAAACCATTTTAATTATTACATTTCTAGGAAAAACTAGTTGTGAATCTTGCTGATTGGAACGACTCTATGTTTATTAGTTATATCTTACTAAATAATTGAATGTTTAATATAATTATCATCTTTTTTTGTAAGGATTCAAGAGCATAACACTTCTTTGGTTTTATCATGATCCATAAAATTGTCAGCTCTCCATCACTTCAGGAATTAATAAATGTCTTAGGATGGTGGATACTTCTTGAGTTAGGGCTAAAAATAAGAAAAGGCAGAGTAGTTGAAATGTCATTTTTATAAAAGCTGCTCTTTGCTCTTCTTCGAATGTCATTAAATGGCTAAGAAATAGTCCACAATGCCTCAAGTAGCTTTCTTTTGCAGCCAAAATGGAGCCCAGCTGTGAATGGCAGAGCACATCTACCTCTCCTGTTCTTTCAGCTCTGCATGACCAACGGTGATGATAAGTGACATCCTTGGGGTATGAAGAAATAGAACACAAGGCTCTGGAATACGTGAGGCATGCTCTGTTTGTATCAGAGGCTCCGTTTAAATCAAAGTGGAGCAGAGCATCAAATAGCCTGTTACGGGGTCTGGCAGCATGGCTTCTCAAATCTATGCTGGTTAAGTTTTCCAGAGCTCCCAAATGGATTTCATTATCTTGGGGAATATATGTGAAAGCAGAAGGATTGAGCCACTGTTTGAGTGAGCACCATGTTACAACGAGTAAAAGAGAGTGTTAATATTCAGTTCAGCAAACGAAGCAGCTGTGATGTGACTGCACAGCATCACTGCAGTAATGGGTGTTGTTTATAGGAGGATGTAATAAACGACTGCTTATGGACACCCACAGATTAGTAAACAGTTAGAGGTTAGCATCCAGCTAAGTTCTAAATGCCATCCATGTATGTAGCTTTTTCAAGTAGAAACAACTCTTTTTCAAGGCAACCCATAAGAGCATCTGAAATCAGTGGCATACTTATATGCTCTTATAATATAAAAGCAGTCAACCTTATTGAACCTAAATTTTATTTTTACAAAGGAAATTTATTTTTGAATCATGATTTATCTTGTATTAAAACATTTTATGTGACAGCGAGCTGCCCCAGAACCCCACTAAAAATATTTATTTTCAGGAATCCATGTTTACAATTCATGTTTTATTTTCTCATTTTTATGTTTAGTTCTTTAAAAGAAGATAATTTACTTTGAAATTATTTCAGTATTTGAGGAATCCATGGGTAGCAGCAAATAGAATTCAAAGAATTAAATTTGTCTAGCGTATATTTGAATTTTTACAATTGCAGAATATTTTGATTAACTTGTCACAGAAAATATTCCATGTAACCCCCCTGAAGATAATAATTCAGTTACACTTTTCTGCAAAACAATCATTTTCATGGGTAGAAGAGTAAGAGATATTCTCTCAATTTTGACTGGAAATATTTCTGTCAATAAATAACAGTGCCCTACACTTCATAGGGCTTCTCTATATTTTTCTTAAATGAATCAGTGAAGAAGAACCATCAGACAAAATGATGATCTAAATAACATCTCCCAAGTGGCATTACTACTGGTATATGAATCATACATTGAAAGAACTGACCTCCTGCTACAGATGGTATTTTTTGAGTCCCCATTGAGTTCTGTTTTGAAAGTCCAAATCATTATCATATGGGTAGGGAGGATAATACGGTACTCAGTTTACAAAAGAGGGAAGAGAAGAACTTTAAGTCACTTTGATCAATTCGAGCTCTATGCATCATGCTCTGTCAATACACACTCCATGTGGCAGCCCCAGATGAATGCTAATCCTTCCATTTTAAAAAGGTTACATGGCATGTTAGCTTCATGACTTCCATTAAAGCCAAAGGGAGTTATACCATTACCATACTTTGGAAAGAATGCTCTCTAATGCTATTGATTTTGATCTTTTGAACTCAAGCTCTGATGCCCGTGTCCATTGACAACTACCCTGCCTAGTTCTTACAGGATTCTGTGCTACTGAAGTGCTGAATTAGCAAGTATGTCCCTTTTTCAAATTAATCAGCTTGTCTATCTGAGACAAATGTTTTTATCTTAATACTCTTAGAAATGCCACATTTCAAGCTTATTTTCCATAGTTAGAGTATACAGTTCAGAACTGCCAACCATGGGTTTTGCGGAAGTGAATGGAAGGCGCAGTTCAGGAAGAGGGAAGCCATTGTGACATGGTCAGATTTGTATTGTAGGAAGTGCAGTATGTCTGAACAGTAGCTATTTGATTAGGAAATGTGGGTGGCAGGGCAAGACAGAAAGCAGAGGTACCAGTTGGAAGGCTGCTGAAGATATCCAGGCTGCAGATAATGGCAGTGGACTAGGGTATAGGTAATAGAGATGTAGGGAAAATGAAGGAATTCCAGTGATGCTTACATTGTAGAATTGACATGGTTCAGGCTTGTAAAGCAACTGAGTTAAAAGGGGAGTGTCATTAACTGTAAGATAATGAGGATTGGTGAGCTATATAGCAAACTGGAGGACCCAACCAGTGGAGACAGCAGCAACTCAGGTTCAGCCATTTACTCCCAAGCAGGAGTTTAGAACCAGTGCTGTCATTCCTTCCAATTAAAAAAAAAAAAAAAAAAAAAAAAAAAAAAAAAAGCTGTATATTTAAATATTGATGTGAATCTTCCAGTTTTTAGGTATTAGGACCACTGTGTAGGCATCATGGAAATTTTCTGGAAGCTAAATCTGCCCATGTGCTGCCATTTGGCAGCCAACCTCTACCTTTGTCCCTAGCACATGATTGGGACTCAATAAATCAGAATGTACATTGGCTGGATGAATGAATAAATGAATGAATGGAATACAGTGGCTCTAAGGTTTTATGTGGTCTCAGGTGTTTGTAATTTTTTTTTAAGATTTTTTTTTGATGTGGACCATTTTTAAAGTCTTTATTGAATCTGTTACAATATTGCTTCTGTTTTATTTTTTGGTTTTTCGGCCGCAAGGCATGTGGGATCTCAGCTCCCCGACCAGGGATCAAACCCACACCCCCTGCATTGGAAGGTGAAGTCCCAACCACTGGACCGCCAGGGAAGTCCCAACTGGTGTTTGTAATTTTAAAACTGAGCTTATATTAGTACATGTTTCATGCTAACTGCATTCGAGGAAAAATTCCTGTTTGACAGGATGAAGGTTAAATAGTCTTAAAGGTTTCTTCACATAAAAATTATGTTTGTATTTTATATTTACCATCTTTTTATTCTGGTTTGCTGATGCAATTTTCTATTTGTAACAGGTATAAATGACGAATACTGAACAGCTGCTACCAGGGTTCTCTTAGAAATAACTTTTTAGATAATACATAAACCACTTTTAGGAAAACTTTCAGGATTGAAATAAAAGGAGAAAGAAACGAAAAGGCTAAGGAAGAGGCCAGAAACTAAGATAGTGAGGGAATTTTTAAAATTTTACTTTCTTCAGAATTAAACTCAGGCATTGTTGATATACATTTCTTTTTCTAATATATATCTCTGAGGATAAAAATGTTCCAAATACTTCTTTACCTGCATCACCCATATTCTAGTATCTAGAACTTTCATTGTCCACAGTCTCCATGAAACCAAGCCCCTTTGCATCCCCTCTACCTCTGCAACGTCCTCATCACGACATATGTGTTTACTGCTAATGATAGTTGATCTATAATCAGTACACTCTGCTCAATATTATGTAACAACCTAAATGGGAGAAGAATTTGAAAAAGAATAGATACATGTATATGTATAACTGAATCACTTTGCTGTACACCTGAAACTAACACAACATTGTTAATCACCTATACTCCAATATAGAATAAAACGTTAAAAAAATAATAAAATAAAATCAGTACACCTAAAAAGAATCTTCAACTATTGACATACATCATTAAAGGGTCTCATCTAGTGACAAAAATACTGAATGGACAAGAACAGCATGAAGATTAGACAGGCTTATGCTTTGCAACCAGAATTTATAGAGCATGTTATACGTACTACTTTATTTCACCTTTATAATTTATTCATCACAACAAACCTGTTAGGAGATTTGAGCCCCATTTTACAGAAGGAGGAAAGGACAGTCACAAAGATTAAATGACCCCAAACCTACAAAAGCCACATAGCTTTTATTCCGCAAGATCTAATAACTCCATGTATCCTGATATTTTCCCTTCCCTGCTACAAAAATGATTCTGAATGGTAATGTGTCAAGTCTGCCTTCAAAGCAAAATGGTGCTCTTATTGAAATATATAGTGTGTGTGTGTATATATATACACTCTTATTACTACCATCATTTGAAATGATTTTGTTGATAGTCAATTTTGATATTAATTTTCCTTAAGTTTCTTCATCTACATTTTCATTACATACATTTTGGTTAAAAATATTTAATTCTCTTCAGAGAAATAAATCAAGAATTACTTGTCCTAACTGACTCATGTATATAAATTAAGAAATTACTTCGTCCATTTAACTCATTCTGTGTCTGTATGTCAGCTCAAAATGGTTAAGTTTATAAAATTATAGAATATTTGATTAACAGGTGCATCAAAATTTGGTATTCCTCATTGAGTTATTCTACAAATTAGGGTTCTCATAGTTTCAGTTCCCTCTTCCTTTCTATTTATTATATTTATATAGGGTGACCATATAATTTATTGTCCAGACTGGTACACTTTGAGAGTGAAAGGGACAAGAAAATGAGACAACAGGGCTAAATAGACTGTCCTAAGAAAACCGAGATGTGTGATGACCCTAGAATGAAGTCACATCAGACCAAATGAATATAATTGTTTCCCTTTACCTAAACTCAACAGGATCAATCCAAGATGGTTCTCAGCATTGCTGGTCTCAGGAAATAAAGTGTCACAAAACTTTAATTTCACCGAGGCTTAGTCACCTTCTCAAAACAGTCTCAGCTATTTGGGTATTTTTGTCACTGGAGGACAGCAATGTCACAGTATAGGTCTGAGATACAGAGTGTATAAAACACATTTTTCTTTGAGGATCAAGATGATAGCTTTCTTCCAAGGGCGAGACCAGAGCAAAGTCGTAAGCAGTATTTCTTGTACTTCTTCTCATAGCTGAGGACCAGTAGATGATTTCTAGATGCCACCCCAGACCCACTGAATTAGAAACTCTAGGAAAAGCCCTTAGAGCCGGAAATCTTAACCAAATCCATACGTGATTCACAGTCACACTACATGTTAAGAATCACTGATTTATATTAAATACAAATACTAAAATTATGTGATGTAATCCCTAACTGCTATCTTCTTAGCCCTTTCCTTGGCTCATTTGAAATCTTAACAAGTGTCAAAACTCTCCACCAATTTGCATTTTATTCATAAATTTGGGTTGAATTAAAGGATGTTCAGGCTTTCTAAAATTCTTTCTTTCCCAGTGGCTCTGTCTCTCCCACTCCATCTTTTCAGTCCTCCTCCTATTTCTTTTCTTGTCTTCTTTCTCTTTTAATAAGAAATAAATGGATCATCACGAGATTTTTCTCTCCATGCCTGATAATTTTTCCTCATTATCTCCACCAGAAAAAGATAAGTGTTTTTAATAAATATTAATACAAATATAAAAAGGAAAAGTGACAATACATACTCCTTTCCCCAATTAAAAGCTACTCTCCTAAGCATTTTTATCTATTTGAATTGAAAAATGAAATCCACTCTTCTGGTTACTTTATTCATTTGCATGTAATGCTGTAGGAAATCTGTCGGTTACAGGTTTCAGGGCTCTAGTCTCAGTGGCCTTTCCACCTGGCTTTGACAGTATTCCTTACAACAAAGCATCATAAGACTTGAGGGCAAGATCTCTGCTGATTCATCGTTGTATCCTGAATAGCTCCTAGCAGAATGTCTTGTACAGGGAAGACACCCATTAATATTTGTCAAATGAATGAACAAAGGAAAAGCAAAACCTGGACTTTTTCTTAACTTGTCACACTGGGCTCAGGAGTGAATCCGACACATAAAGAAACCCTTTCATGGTATAAGTCAGAATAATAACCCCTGCCCTGTGTGGCTTTGTAATAATATTTTTAACAACGAAGTTCAATCTTATAAGTGTTATGACTTGGATAATAAAAGAGAATGTTTTGTAGAAATAATTTGAAATATTGCCAGGAAACTTAGGGACTGGTTGTTGTTGTTTTTATTCCCTGAGTCTCTGAGACGTTTGGTGGTATATACTTAGGGAGCTTTGAGAGGTATGATTAACAAGTGTTTATTGAGTCTTTACTGTTTGCAAGATACTATTTGAAAACGGCATTAGGTAATTTAAAAGAGATAAAGTACATGAGATTTCCTTCCTCTGTAGAATGCAACCTTGACGGAAGGCAAGATTCAAAGCACAGTCAGAGAACTATATAAGACTGTGTGGGGCTTTCCTGGTGGCGCAGTGGTTGAGCGTCTGCCTGCCGATGCAGGGTACACGGGTTCGAGCCCTGGTCTGGGAAGATCCCGCATGCCGCGGAGCGGCTGGGCCCGTGAGCCGCAATTGCTGAACCTGAGCGTCTGGAGCCTGTGCTCCGCAACGAGAGAGGCCGCGGTGGTGGGAGGCCCACGCACCGCAATGAAGGGTGCCCCCGCTTGCCGCAACCGGAGAGGGCCCTTGTACGGAAGTGAAGACCTAACGCAGCCATAAATAAAAAAAAAAAAAAAAAAAAAAAAAAAGACTGTGTACCACAAAATGCTAAATTGAATGTAATTAAGCACATTTTCCCTTAATGGTTCCAACTACAAGGAGTTAGAGGGGGAAAGATTGATGTTGGCTGCAAATATAACAAAGCATGCCAAAATTAATTGAAGATAGAATACACAGAATTTTGGGACTTCCCTGGTGACGCAGTGGTTAAGAATCTGCCTGCCAATGCAGGGGACATGGGTTTGAGCCCAGGTCTGGGAAGAGCCCACATGCTGTGAAGCAACTAAGCCTGTGCGCCACAACTGCTGAGCCTGTGCTCTAGAGCCCATGCTACGCAACAAGAGAAGCCCGCGCGCCGCAACGAAGAGTAGCCGCTGCTCACCGCAACTAGAGAAAGCCCGTGCGCAGCAATGAAGACCCAATGCAGCCAAAAATAAATAAATTTAAAAAAATAAAAAAAGAAAACATAGAATTTCACAGTGTAAATTCTGTGTAAATTTCACCCAGAATTTCATAGAATATCATAGGGGTATTTCCCCAAAAGATTTTTTTAGCTCAAATTTTCCTATATAAAATCATGAGCAAATGTGAGTCTAAATCATAATCTTTCCTTGTATGTTACTTTGAAAAACAGTCTATTTTATGGATTTAGGACAGGCTACCACAGCTACCTAAAAACAAACAAAACAACTGTGTTATACAATATGATTTCCTTTAAAAATGTGTTTGCTGACAATATTTGTACTGAATCCCTTCAGTTTAAAGATATAAACAGAACAGGACACAGTCTTTTTAGTGGAGTTGCGATGGCAGGAAGTGCCAGGCAAACTGTGCCTTGAACGGTTTTGTTTCTGTGAAGTCCTCCTAGTGTCCACATCTTTTCGTGAGATGAACTCTGTGGGGAAACACAAGCTCTTGAAAGATAAGGGTTTGGACTTTAGGAAAGAAATTTTAAAAGTAAAAATCTCAGGTTAGGTTGGTACTCTTTTTTTTTTTATCATTTAGGTTTTATACCGATTTGAAATTTCCATTTGGCCTCTATTTTAAATCCTCCCAAAGTGGTAGTACCTCTCCTCACCTCCTACAACTCTATACTCATAAATATTGTATTTCTTGGAAACACCTTGACCTCAGAGCAAAGAAAAGCAGATAGCATCCCAGGGCTGACTTTTCCCAGAAGACTCCTGCTTTTTTTTAAAAATTTCATGCCAACCTCGTTTTCTGTCCAAAGGAGAGTTACTTTTTAGAGGGGAAAGAGCAGAAGCAAAAGATTGAATAAGTTCAAAATCACATCTCTACCTGCTTTTTTGCATTTAGTTAGTAATATCTCCGTGTTACAGTCTTCAACAATGTAGATATTTTAAAATATAACTATTAAAAGACTTTTGCATTGAAGTATTAAACTGCTTCATTTATCAACAGCCACTTTAATTGTGCACATATTAGAGATATCGAAAAAGAAGAGAACTTTGCGTTGAGGAAAAAAATTAAAATTTACAATTTCTAGCATTTAATGTAAGTGATAAATGCATCATCATAATAATAGAAATAATGTAATCTTTAAAAAAATACTTCAGAAGTAAAATAGATGGAATGAAGAAAAGTGGAGAAGTAAAAGGAAAGAAAACTTACGATAGTTTTATCTTCATGAAGTTAAGTCAGTAATGGGCATAGTAAGTCAGTAATAGTAACAGTAAATAGTAATAGTAATAATGAATCAGTGAACTTGTCGTGTGTCATTCTGGTCACATCACCAGCCCCATTCTTTCTCCTTCCAAAGAAAGGATTTAGAATCCATACTTTTTGAACTGCATTTCATGAAAGGACCCCAGTTAAACTGGTTAACAATTGAATAGGACAACAGGTGGCTCACATAAATGGGGAATTAACTATCATCTCCTGTGCTACTAAGCGGATGGCGCTGTCAGGTCATCCATCCATGTGAGTAAGGATGAATTGTCAGCAACGGAAAAAAGTGAAATCATGGAGGGGAAAGTTTGGAGTTTGTTGGGCTTAGAGTTGTTTCTGAAAAAAACAAATGAAATGGGCTAGACAGAGAGAGAGAGAAATGAACTTGGAGTACTATAAAAACCTACTGTCACTTATAATTTATATTAGTTTTACAATAATTCACTGTCTCTATAAAGACACTAGGCTCTCATGCTCATTTTAAAGGCTGATAAAGTATTTTACTATATATCTATGATCTTCAACTTAATTACTGCCCCACTGGATTGCAAAACTTAAACTTTGTTATGCACACATGCATCCACGTGTGTGTGTATATGAATAAATAGATGTATATGTGTGTGTGTGTGTATATATATATATATATATATAAATAAAGATAGATAGATGTATAGACATAGATGTCTTTCTCACAAGCATAAGCTAAAGAGGGAACTGACCATGACAACATTTATGTGTTCATTACCAAATGAGTCAGACTTTTTGTCTTGACCATGGTCTCTTGTCAGTGTTGTCTGTTTTTCTTCTACCATTAGTCTAAAAGCTCTCTGAGGGTAAAGACTGCATTTTACTCAGGTTGATCTCCCCCTACCCTCAGCGCTTAACCTATTATTGGCACAAACCAGGCACTCAGTAAATGTTTCATGAATTAAACTAAATTGTCTTCTTTATCTTCCCCTTCAACAAGATGGAGGTAACAAACGGTAATATATTGAGGGGAGGGAGTATAACCATCTGAAGTAGCAGAAGCAACAGAAGACGGTCATTCAAATATCTTCTAGAGCTAAGCAGGCAACCTGGTCCTGAAGGGAGACAGTGATTAGAGTGGAGAGTGTGTCCTCTCTAAAGGGGACCGTGGCCCGTTCCAATTGATTTCCTACAGAACCCAACACTGCCAAAGCTTCTAGGTTTTCCAAAGAAGCGAACCATTCCAATGTTTATGTATAAACTGATTTTTAAATGTTGGCAAACGATTTGAAGTATGTTTTAAAGCACTGCACCTGACAAACAAAAGAGTTCTGTGGCTTACCTGCCACCCTGGGGCTGACAGTTTCTGACCTCACTTAGGGAAATGAGAAAAGCTGACCGAGAGGGTCAAGATGGTCATTAGGCAGCACTGCCGGCCACAGGCAGGTGCTCATAGACTATAATTCTTCACCTTGCTGTCACTTGGCTACAGGATGATGGTGTTTACGACATTTGAGCAAGGAAATACATATGTCCATGAAGATTTGTCAGTCTGTGTGCATTCTCGTAATGGCCGAAAATCATCTGTCTCTTATTTGTAGTTGTGGTTTGGTTGCAGAAACTCTGGGTTGGGGAGTATTTGTGGTTTAAGAGCTTGGAAACCTCAATGTAAATGAACACAGGAATTGTTCAGGAAGGAGACTTACGGGTGAGGCAGGAAACCAGGATGCCACCTCTCACTGCACTTGTCTGGAATGCAAACAATGCTCCTCGTTACCTGACCAATATTTCCTCTCAGTTTCAATGATCTGATGAAGAAAAATAAATACTGTTTCCCTCAGCTCCAAGAGAAGGCAAAAATCCTCTTATGGCCGTATTTAGAGGGGAAAAAATAAAAAAAGAAAAGAAAGACAGCCAAAATAATCATTAAAGAGCTTGAGGCTAAAGTCAGTTTTACTTTATTCTTTCATCATTCACCCTAGAATGGTTTTATAGGATGTTTTGAAAGAATCTGAGATGAAGAGAAATCATATAGAATCTCCAACTGTTAGAAATTGTTTAATAGAATATTTCTAAGACATTCAGTTGCTGGCCCTTAGAGGTCATGATATAAGGATACTTTAAAAAGACATCTGGGGGACTTGCCTGGTGGTCCAGTGGTTAAGACTCTGCACTCTCAATGCAGGCGGCAGGGGTTTGATCCCTGGTTGGGGAACTAAGATCCCACATGCCACATGGCATGGCCAAATAAAAATAAAAATAAAATAAAATAAATCTGGGAAACTGGGCATAGGGGGATAGGAGGAAGTGAAGATGATGATCTTGAGTCTCCAGTCTGCTCCCTGCCAGCCTCCTGCTTCCGTCTCTCACCAATGTGTACCTAACCTCCAGCCGCCCTACATGTCTTACTTTTCCAGAGACATAACACACTCCTTTTGGACTCACAGACTTTGCATGCGTGTGTCTAAGACTTTTCTCTACCTGGAAACTCCTTTCTTCATCTTTCAAAACCTGTATCCTAAAAGCATTGACAAGAGACAGAATGGGGTAGTGGTTGAGAGTTCAGACTCTGGAGCTATTCTGCCTGGGTTTTTTCTCCATCTTCATCCCTTACTAGCTGTGTGACCTTGTCCCTCAGTTTCCTGTCCTTACAATAGAGGTGATGATAGTAGAACCCACCTTACAGGGTAAGCTTGAAGTTTTTTAATTAGCTGACATAAAGTACTTGGAAGAGTTCTAGCCATGTAGTAAACAGAGTTGTGTTAACTGTTGTTCTTCTCTCTCCCATCCCCTTCTCTGTGAAGCTGGCCGCCAGCCCTAGGCCAAAGGAGTTTCATAGCACTGTCAGGCGCCTGCTCTCCAAAACAAACCTTTCACCTTATTATTTGACATTTTACTCACAAATACTTAACACGATGTTTTATAATATATACTTACACATCCTCCTAAGCTGTGGGCTACTCAGGGCACAAACAAGATTATATTCCTTTGTTGTATATATTATCCAGAACCTATCCCAGTGCCTAACACATAACACACACTCAAAATAGATCAGTTTGATGAACGAATGAGTAAGTGTGTGCATAGGAGTTTGATTCTCACATTCTTTCATGCCTTGTGTTTAGATTAAATATGTGCTGGAATGAGTGCTGTGTTTTTTGGTTTTGACTTGATATTTATCATAGCATGGGGTGCTCATATCTTTTCCAGAGTGATATCTCTACTGGGGAAAATATCAGTTTATGTTAACATTCCACACACTTCCATTAGTAAACTAACTCTCACAATTTTACATGCAATATTATTACACACTTTGCTATAAGCTTATAATATTGATGCGATTGACACTAGTTTTCTAGAGTAGAAGAGTATCATTAGGACCTTATCTCCCAAACACAACCTTGCTCTGTCTCAGTTCAGACTGATGGAGGAAGCAGATAGCAACTTTACTTACTTTACTTCCATGACATCAGTAAATTTGACCACAATGTAGGTGAAATAAAAAATGAATAAAATCCTAGCAACTTCACTTACTTTACTTCTATGAGATCAGTAAATCTTACTACAATGTAGGTGAAATAAAAAATGAATAAAATCCTTACAGCAAAGGAAACCATAAACAAATGAAAAGACAACCCACAGAATGGGAGAAAATATTTGCAAACTAAGTGACCAACAACGGATTAATCTCCGAAATATACAAACAGCTCGTGCAGCTCAATATCAAAAAACAAGCAACCCAATTAAAAAATGGGCAGAGCATCTAAACAGACATTTCTCCAAAGAAGACCTACAGATGGTCAAAAAGCACATGAAAAGCTGCGCAACATCACTAATTATTAGAGAAATGCAAATCAAAACTACAATGAGGTATCACCTCACACCGGTCAGAATGGCCATCATCAAAAAATCTACAAACGATAAATGCTGGAGAGGGTGTTGAGAAAAGGGAACCCTCCTACACTGTTGGTGGGAATGTAAATTGGTGCAGCCACTATGGAAAACAGTATGGATATTCCTTAAAAAACTAAAAACAGAGCTACCATATGATTCAGCAACCCCACTCCTGGGCATATATCCAGAGAAAACCATAATTCGAAAAGATACATGCACCCCAATGTTCACTGCAGCACTATTTACAATAACCAGGACATGGAAGCATCATGTCCATCATGACCATAAATTTCCACCAATGGAGGAATGGATAAAGATGATGTGGTACATATATACAATGGAATATTACTCAGCCATAAAAAAGAATGAAATAATGCCATTTGCAGCAACATGGATGGACCTATACAGATTGTCATATTGAGTGATGTAAGCCAGACAAAGACATATCATATGATATCATTTATATGTGGAATCTAAAAAATGGTACAAATGAACTTATTTACAAAACAGAGTCACAGATGTAGAAAACAAACTTATGGTTACCAAGGGAGAAAGGGAGATTGGGATTAAAATATATACACTACTATATATAAAATAGATAACTAATAAGAACCTTCTGTATAGCACAGGAAACTCTACTCAATACTCTGTAATGACCTACGTGGGAAAAGAACCTAAAAAAGAGTGGATATATGTATATGTATAACTGATTCACTTTGCTGTACAGCAGAAACTAACACAACATTGTAAATCAGCTATACTCCAATAAAAATTAATTTTAAAAAAAGTCCACGGTGGGTGGGGGAAGGAATAAATAAAATCCTAAGTGGCACTTCTCCTGATGCATATTTTATGACTTTTCTGCAAGGAAGGTGCTTGGCCATCAATAGAAAATTTTAATTCTGAAAAGATGACTCAGAACAGACTATGTTGTATTCCTATACATCATTGGCCTATTTTAATAAGTATACACATAAAGGATAGACTTTTCTTACCATTATTGAATTCCTGACTTAAATCTAAAAAACTCTTACTTGCATTAAATCAAAAGGCACTTAGAAAAATTTAGAAAACACCGTTTTATGCCAGAAAAAGTTTGACCAAGCATCTTTAACTCTATTTTTAATTAGAAATAGCTCATTTAATATTATCCAAATTCTACTTCTTTTAAAATAATTCCCATTAGTTTGTTGTTATTCACTTGGTCATCTTCTTTAGTGACATAAGGGTATCAGGGTTAAGGAACTGGAAATTTAGTCTAAGAGATTAGTTAAAGGATTGTGAATCATTTACCTTGGAGAAGAGATAAAGAAAACAAATAGTATTAAACACAAGAGGTGAACACTGTTTTAAATTATATACAGAATAGATTGGACAGAGTGAAATAATCATGAGTGTAGATGTATATATTCAATATAACCAAAATTATACAGTTGACCTTCTCTATCCACAGGTTTCACACCCACAGATTCAACCAAACATGGATTGAAATTTCACGGTTTTGCATTTGGTTGGTTGACTCCCTGGATGTGAGGCCCATGGATAGGGAGGCCCACTCTATTCATTGTGCCATACCATTTTATATAAGGGACTTGAGCATTCATGGATTTTAGTATCCATGGAGTTCCTGGAAGCAATCCCCCATGGATACTAATGGACAACCAACTGTATATAGATACATATACTAACAGAAATTTTGGTCTCCTTTCCCCTGGATGTTTATAATATAATGAGCTTTGCTAAGACAGCTTAAGTGTGGCTCTCTGTTGAGGCATACATCTGGACCAAACTGGACCTGCCATTCTTTACTGAGATCCCCATAATGTGACTAGGACACAAGATGGGGGGAATTTTGAGTGCTTTACCATAAGTACAGTTTAGAAAATAAATTATTTCTTTATCAACTTAAATTTCTACAATATATGTTGGCTTCATTGAATTTCAGTATCACTTGCAGCTGAAGAAACAAGCAGTGGGTATTTCCACTAGTATTTTTTACTTCTTCTTATTTCTTGGAACTACCATTCATTCTCAAAGTTTATATGAAGATTATTGTTTATATTTTAAAATAAAAATTCACCTCCTTCCCATAATTTATAGGTATTTTTGTTTGGTTATATAATTTGTGCTGAGTTTTCATTTGAATCAATCCATGTTATTGGAATAGATGAAGGTCTTCTTTCCAGGAACACGGTTTTTATGTGAAAACTGCTAGGAAGAAAGAAATCCAGAATCAAGTACTAAAGGTTTCTTTGCATTAATTAAAATAGAAAAATTTCCCTTCCTTATTATTAGTAAAATAATAAAATGCAGCAGCAATTTATTTTAGATAAATTAAATCCACATAACTAACAGCAGTATTGCCTAACTTGAAATTTAGGTGTTCATCCTGTGGTAAAAATATTAAAAAACAAAATTATTCAAAAGATGGAGTCACCAGCCTGAAGATTACAAGGTAAATCTCTATGAAAATCTAATGCTTGAAGTCTAACGCCCATAAGGTGGCAGAGAATAGGAGAGGCTAAAAGTCAGTGGATCCCGACTTTCCACTATGTATAACTTACATACTGTATGGCTTAGAATTCTCTGAGCAGAACTTTTCTCACCTATAAAGAGAAGCTATTGAGGCAGATGATCACTAATGTCACTTTTAAACTTTATGAATATATGGATTAAAAGAAAAAAATTAAAAGTCTGGGGAAGATATAATCAAAATACCCAAAAGTAAGTAGAAATCTTAAAGAGCATCTGGCTTCAAACCATTTCCAACTATGTATGTCTGATGATGAGGACTGATGTTGTTATTATCTATTATTTGCATGAGAGGGTCTGGAGGAAAATCTCACTTTTGTGAGAACCCACTCCAAAAATGAGAGAAATAGGATAATCTTTGGGGAATTACACTGTCAAATCGACATGTTCAAGAGCTGAGAAATACAAAAGTCACCTAACAGAGAGCAGGTGGCTCTCATGTCAGCAGGACTGGCATGTAATTTTTTCAATGTTTCAATATATCCAAAGCATGAATGTGCAGTCCTGGAATTAATCAGCCTTGGAAGAATAGAAAAAGGAGAGTTAATGCACAAAAGGTGGCAGGGCCCCTGCAAGCATAATCCAGTGGGAAGTGAGAATGAGCTCTTTAAGTATTTCCATGTCAATAACAAGACCATTATGAGATGAATACATCAGGTTATCTTACCCTGATGCTATTAGACCTTCTATTCATCTGACTCCCCTTGTTCTGACTTCTGGCTCACCAAGCTACCTTCTGATTATAGGCTAGCATTTCATACATGTCTGCCTACTGGGAGAAAGTGCACTGAGGATTCACACTTTGAATATTTCCTGTGTCTACCACAGTGATTTCTTGTGGAAAACTAAAATGGGTTTCTGATTATTATTTGACTTCCCACGTGCTTGATCATAGGAAGATTATGCCAGTGTGACTATTCTAGTCTATAAAAGTGTATTTCTTATATAAATTAATAAATAAGTATTCCAATCTCATATGACATTAGTTACCATAAATTGACACTTGGAGCATGAAAGGCCATAGATGTCAAGACATGTCTGGTCATTCAAAGCAGAGGGCCAGATTTTAGGATGATGCAGTTAATCAAGGCACTACCCAGTGAATTCTTACCCAGACCCAGCTGGCTTTTCTTTAGATGATACTCCATCACCCATTTTTTTTTTTTTTTAATACAGAGAGAAAATCCACCAAGAGAATCTAAATAATCTTGTTTTATTTAGGTCAGTACCCAGTAAATTTTGGAGTAAGAGGATGCCCAAATGTGACAACACATTGAATATCTTTCAGGCTATATTTTGTTATCTTATTGTGAAGAGCGCTGACTTTTCATTTGTTTATTAGTTTTAATAGGCAATTGACTTGGTTGGATTCAAACTGCAAATCAAATTCTGTCCCTTGAGAAGTGGCTCAAATCTCCATTTGGTTCTTTTTTTTTTAAATTACTTTTTATTGGAGTACAGTTAATTTACAATGTTGTGTTAGTTTCTGCTGTACAGCAAAGTGAATCAGTTATACATATACATATATCCACTCTTTTTTAGATTCTATTCCCATACTTTTATAGTTCTTTACAGTTTGGAGTCTGCCCTGTGCATGTGTGTTTCAGGGCACAGCCAGATATTTTGGCAGATTTATACACAGAATTTGGGGATTTTCCTCTCCGGTTATCTCCATTTTCGTATTCTCCCTTTATTTCCTAGCATCTGTGGTTGCCCTGCATTTTGTCATCTTGTTCTTTTGGCCAGAAACTCTGAGTTTTCATTAGAACTTTATATACTGCGTGCAATATGCCATTCCCTTCTTCTAAGTGTCAGCTCTTCTCCATTTTTGACTACATTTTTTCCAGTGCCTTCAGGCTTTTTGTATTTTGCCTAAAGTTTATAGTTGTTATGTGCAAAACTGTTGGTCTGGCAGAAGCTTATTGGCTATTTCAGAAACCAAAATGTATCTCTGTTCTTTTAATTGAAAGTATTCAATGCATAAGTTCTATTTTTTGTGAATTCTTATTACTTCTATAACCTATTCTCTGCTGCAACTTTCTGGGAAAAACTCTTCTTGCCTCATGCCTATATTTATGAACCTTGGTTTCCATCCTATGTACCACTGACAGATTATCCTCCTTGGTGCATAGCTATGGTCATGTTATTTCCTAAAGATTGTGCAAGAGAATGACTCTGCTCATGATATGCCCGTCTTCAGAAGTGTTCAACATCTCTCCATTTCCTAAAGAATAAAGTCCAAGAGTGTGATGTGATGGATAGGACACAGCCTTTTGAGCCAAGTAAGTCTGCCTTTGAGTTCAAGATCTCTCACTGACCAGCTTTTTTGACCAAGCTTAGGCAAAATATTTATCTGAATATTAGTTTTATCATTTATTAAACAGGGAGAATAATATCTCAAAGAATCATTATGAGAATTGATCGATATGTTACAAATAAAATATCTCTCTTAGTGCCTGGTACATAGTCAGTGCTTAGTGACTGGTAGCTACTTTAAAATAAGAGATATAAAAACAAAAATTCTTCCTCCTAGAATTAAGGTCTTTTTTCATCTCATTCCAAAGTAATTTCCTATCTATTCTCACAGTTAAAAAAAAATTCATCTACACAATTCAAACCACACTGTTTTCTATAACCCAAACATGTCTCACACTTGCCCAACACAATAGCACTGTTCAAACCATTTTTTCCTTTTCTCAGTTCTACTTGATGAATTCCTAAATATTCTTCAAGGGCTAGCTTAAATATTATATCTACACCGAATTCTTCTATGATCTTCCTTCCTTGTAAATCTCTTCAGCATAATTTTATATTCCTTATTTGCCTCTCAGGCTCTAGCTCCTATTATAGTACTTCATAGGCATATGTTAGCTGCCTTATTTGCTGAATTATTAGCTCCTTCAGTGCAACGATTCGCTCATGTCCAGTATGTTTGTTAGACGAATGAACAAATAGGATATATGCTACTTATAAAAATTGTGACTGGGATTATAAATTCTAAAACCTTAGTGTGGTTATACAAATAGTAATTATTATTTCTCTCTTGGTTTGAGTACCAGGTATTAGAAGAATTGTATTAAGGAGACATATTTATATGGGCTTAACAAAAGATTAAATTTTCTTCATATTTATAACTATCTATGGATGATTCAAATCACCAGCTGAACCTAGACATTCAAATGGGGAAGTCTAAGGGATACTTGGGCTTCAGGAACAGTCTAATTAAGACAGCTTTGGAGTGGGGACGGCAGAGAATGATTTGTTTCTCGCAGTTTGATGAATGAATCCAAAAGCAAATATTCTGTTCACAGTAATGAACGTAGTGAATAATAGGGCACAATTTCTGCACAAGTTTATATTAGCAATAGCACCTGTTCACAAGTCACTAATTCTTCAGTAATTCTCATTGCATGACTCTGGTAGTAAGATATTAATATCTTATTTCAGATTGTTTTAATAAAGAACAAATTCTTCTTTATTTTTCTTTTTTGCATTTCCCTACAAATTACTTTTTTATGCCCGTGGTTAGATAGATGTTCCTGCCAGTATATTTTGCTTTATAAGGTTGTTCTCCAAATAAGACAAGAGCCAATAAATCTAAAGTCCTCTTAAATGAATCTAAATTTTGAAAGGAACAAAGAGACTATAATTCCAAAAGACAAAGATAGTTAGAAGCAGGGGAAACATGGTGGCTATGAGGAGCAATTCATAGGTTATTTTAATGCCTTGATGAGTGGGGGAAAAAAAGCAGCTCATGAAAAGATGGTTTTGAGACTGTGGCAGGTCAAGATCATAGGCCCACTAAATGTGGAGTCAGAGATAAAAGTGGTTTATACATATATACATAAAGTATTTCTTCTGAATAGTTCATTGTGATGTTAATATACTAATCATCTTCTGGGCCAGGGTCTCTGTGTAAATAAGCATGCACCCCTATGTTCACAGTAGCACTACTGACAATAGCTAAGACATGGAAACAACCTAAGTGTCTGTCAACAGATGAATGGATAAAGAAGATGTGGTACATATATACAATGGAATATTACTCAGTCATAAAAAAGAATGAATAATGCCATTTACAGCAACATGGATGGACCTAGAGATTATCATACTAAGTGAATTAAGTCAGAAAGAGAAAGACAAATACCATATGATATCACTTATATGTGGAATCTAAAATACGACACAAATGAACATATCTACAAAACAGAAACAGACTCATGGATACAGAGAACAGACCTGTGGGCCAAAGGGGAGGGGCTTGGAGGAGGGAAGGATTGGAAGTTTGGGATTAGCAGATGCAAACTATTGCTATATATATAGAATGGATAAACAAAGTCTTACTGTGTAGCACAGGGAACTATATTCAATATCCTGTGATAAACCATAATGGAAAAGAATATGAAAAAGAATTTATATATGTATAAGTGAATCACTTTGCTGTATGGCAGAAATTAACACAACATTGTAAATCAACTATACTTCAATAAAATTTAAAAAAAATAAAAATAAAATAAAATGCTGGTTTCCTCTTGATGAATTTAAAATTATAAGGCACTGTATCTAAAATTTCTACAATTTTTTTTAATACAAAAAACTTTCTCTCCTCCCAAAAGTTCCTGGAAAGGTTTCCACATTAATCATCACATTTAAAGAAGAGAATTACATTGCATATTTAGAACATGAAGATAAATTTATTTTCAATTTTGATTTATTACCTGAGGATCAAAGAGATATAACAAGTACCTGAGCTGGGGCTGGGAGGTGCATTTCCTCAGGTTTGCAAAGATTCTCAACCTGTGCCCTGTTAGCAATTATAATTCTATTCCTTTTAAAATGGAAGAAGAGGTTTTCTACCAAATAAATTGTTTTTCTATACTCCTTGGAAGCCAGTAGGACTTTTTGAAGATTGTGTGTAAAGAAATGGTTTTAACTAATTATGAGATATGTTTCTTCCATTTCTGCAAATTCCTAAGCCTCAAATATCTTTGTTGTGAAACAGAATATTTCATTTTCACAGTATGGTCTCTAAAACAAATTTAATAGATACGAAAAGCATTCAGTTCTTTGACCTGGTAATTCCACTTCACTTGAGGAAAAGAATCCAAAATTCCTAAAAGAAGTATTTGTGCTTAGAGGGTAGAATGCATAGATTTTGCAAAGTCCTGTCCTGTTACAGAGGCCGATTTCTCTGAAAAGCACTACTACTTTGGTGATGAGAGCATCAGTGAGATGCTAAGATGACAAACTAAAATCTGAGAAATGGTTTCGGTAGGGGAACAAGGAATCTGCACCAGCACATCCCCTGTATTGAATTGTACCTTTAAAACTTGCAGTACGAAAAATAATTGCTGGGGGGAAAAAATGTATGATAATTGTGTTTCCTATCCCTTTTTAGATGAAAAACTGTTCTTGTGCTAGAACTGGGAATCAGGGTGACAACATTGCACACAAATGGCTACAGAGTTAAGACCTGATTTTAAATCCTGATTCTGCTATTTAATTGTAATGTAGCCTTACATTTCTTAACATCCCTTGGGTTCCTAGACTACTTGTGAGGATTTATAAAAGTCAGTGCCTAGTACATATTAGGCACTCAAATAAATAATGTTAATAAATGATGTTTTAAAACTGTCTGGCTCATTATAGATGCCTACCAATATCAGAGGCCTCTCCCTCTGATGTGACTGACAATGAACAGAAACAAATGACACAATACCATAGGCCCAGATGATTTCTGCAGGTTTCCACTCCTTCTCTGACCCACGAGACACAACTTTTTGGATAAGTATTGCCTTAGTATTTATTGAACCATCTTTATTCTTCTAACCATACAGGTACAACTCACATGCATGGTACCTCTATTTTTCAAAAATGCCTAACTTATATTTTATCCTTATTTTTGGTTTACAAACCTCATCCATAAAAATAACTAGTTTATTTATCCTGTAAGATTTATAGGTGAAATATTATTCACTTCATTTAAAAAACGAGAAAAGCTGAAGCTCAAAATAGCAAACACCGCTATTCAGTGCTTGCTCTTGTGCCACATGATAGCTTCAAATTCCCACTCTTCCAGAAGTGTCTAGGGTTATCATAAGGATCTTCAGTTTTATATGCTCCATAGGGGCTGGGACCTAAAAAATTCATAATTTGCACACAATTTAACATCAGCTATCAATGTAACACTAATATCTTTCATAAGCTAAGCTGAAGGGTTAAAGATAACACAGTCTGTTGGCCTGCCTCATATGCAAGACTAAGCTTTTTAGCAGTGTGTATGGTCAAGTTAAATTTATTAGTCCCTAATAAAACAACGAGCTCAAAAGCTTGGAGGGGTTTTCACAGAATAAAAATAAATGAGCATGGCCTAGTGAGGCTAAAAAGATATTCTCTTAACTCCTGTTAAAGAAAACTAGCAACAATTTGCCAGAGGGAACAAAAACAAGCTTAGAAGCCATCTCCACAAAGGTAGTGAACTTCAAAATCTTGACACAATAAATAGGCAATACTTAGGGTTGCTATTTAAAGTAAACGCCTTCTTTTAAATTTTTTTTCTTGACCTACAAATCCTGTTTGTGAGTTAGCTATAAAACAGTGGTTCTCAGCTTTGGCTGCATATTTGAATCACCAGGGGAGCTTTAAGAACATAGTGAGGCCTGAATCCTACTCTCAGAGACTCTGGTTTAATCCGTGAGGAATGCTATTGGGCATGGAGATGTTCTAAAAGCTGTCCAGGTGATTCTAATGTGTAGCCACGGTTGAAAAATCACCACTCTAAGGCACTTTCTGTGGAAATACATTGGTGGAATTCCAGGCTAATAGGGCATAATATTTATAATGTATATATTACATTTTAGGGATATTACGTGACTTTACATAGTATAGTAACACTCTGTGGGTTAAGTGTCTTAGACAAAATGTGATTTATTGGCTCTTGTAACTAAAAAGTCTAGGGGGTACAGCAGAGCTGAATTCGAAATCTTGTAATCCATGTCTCACTTCTCTCCCAATCTTGGTTTCAATTTTTCTGGTTGGCTCCATTCTAAGATGAGGTGTCCTTTCAGAGCCAGAAGAGAAATCGGCACCTTTGGACCCTACATTCTCCTCACACTCTCGTCTATAAGAGAGTAAGGGTTTCTTTCTCAGACTCTGAGCAGAAGTCTCATTTGCTCTGAATGGATCAGAGACTATTCAAGATCCCAGAGCTGAGGCAGAACCCATCATTCACACCCAGACCTGTCTGATTATGGGGTTGATGCACTTTTTACTATACATCACTGCCTCAAGAAAAAATGATCAGTTTGATTGGGAGAAAATATTTCTCTCCAAATGAAGAATTTGAGAAATAAAGTGATCCCTAAATAAGGCTTTGCTTATATTTGAAAACCTCTCCCAACTCTGTGGCTGGAGACACTTCCGTCTCCTCACTGCTCTGCAAATCCTTGCCCTCCCTCTTCTTGCTCCAGAGCCAATTCTGTCCAAAAGCCAGCCAGGACTGTGTCCTAGGCTGAGAACCTCAGGGACAAAAATAATAACCTGTACATTCATTGGTTCTAAAGTAATAATTTTCACATTTCTGTTTTATAATGCCTGTATTCATTTCCTGTGGCTGCCACTAAAAAATACGACAAACAACAGAAAATTATTCTCTTACAGTTCTGGAGGTCAGAAGTCTGAAATCAAGGTATGGGCAGGGCCATGCTCCCTCTGGGGACTCTAGGGAAGAATTCTTTCCTGCCTCTTTCCTCTCTGGTAGCTCCAGGTTTCCTTGGCTTGTAGAGGCATAACTCTAATCTCAGCCTTCATCTTCACATGGTCTTCTCTTCTGGCTCTTATAAGGACAACTGTCATTGGATTTACAGTGTACCCAAATAATCTAGGATGATCTCAGCTTGAGATACCTAATTACATCTACAAAGACCCTTTTTCCAAATAAGGTCACATTCACAGGTTCTGGAGGTTCAGACATCGATATATTTTGGGGGTCCACCATTCAACCCACCACAATGCTCACTGCCCTTCAGCCTCTGAAAATTTTATCCTGGGAAGCAAAATATATTTCAGGTTTTCACTTGAGAACTGTTCTTTGGCTCATCACATGCATGAGTGTGCTGCAAGGGAAGGAGTAGGATGGACCTCTCATCTGTAGAGAAAGGGAACAAACACTCAATTATGAGGAGAGGAAGATCCCTAAGCGTGTATGGCTTATCAGTAGAAGGCTAAAACAAATTCCTCAGGGCTCAACATGTATCAATGAACTTAAAAATGTAAGTAGAGGGCTTCCCTGGTGGCACAGTGGTTGAGAATCTGCCTGCCAATGCAGGGGACACGGGTTCGAGCCCTGGTCTGGGAAGATCCCACATGCCGCGGAGCAACTAGGTCCGTGAGCCACAATTACTGAGCCTGCTTATCTGGAGCCTGTGCTCCGCAACAAGAGAGGCCGCGATAGTGAGAGGCCCGCGCATCGCAATGAAGAGTGGCCCCCACTTGCCGCAACTAGAGAAAGCCCTCGCACAGAAATGAAGACCTAACACAGCCATAAATAAATAAATAAATTTTAAAAAGTAAAAAAAAAAAAATGTAAGTAGAAAAGGAAATACAAAAGAAGAGGCATCATTCCTTAAATCTTAGTGTTGTAGAGGATGATGACTATGTGTGATAACGATTAGTTAAAGAAAATTTGAGGATGCAAATAAATAAGAATGAAATTGTATTACAACTCTTTAAATCCAAGTGACAGGAAGTCAACCAAAGCTGGTTTAAGAGAAAAAGAGGGAAGGTAGGGAAGGTATTGGCACATGAACTAGAAAATCTAAGGAGGTGGTGCTATCTTCAGGATGAGCAGAATCCAATGATACAAGTCATGTGAATTTATCAGAAATTTGTCTTGTCTTTTCTTTACTGTTACTCTCATTGGTTTTCTTCTGTGTTATGGCTTCACTCTTAGACGTGCTCCCTGATATGGTAGGAGAGATGGCACTAGGCCTCTACAAGTTCTCAATCCTAGGTGTATTCAGTCTCAGAAAGAGAGACATTGTCTCTTCTGAGGTCCAGCTCAGTCCCCCAACTGAGGGGGGCTCTTGATTGTTTCTCCTTGAAATAGGGCCTTTCCCTTTTACAAATCACCGTGTTTAGGAGGATGAAGTACTGTGACTGGTCAAGTTAATGTCACGTGGAAAGGCAGTTCCCAAAACAAAAGTGGCAATCTTGTTATCAGAAGAAGGAAAAAGGGGTGTCAAACAGGTAAATATAAACAAATACTCAGTTACATGCTCTTAAGAAGAGAAAACCTCCCTGGATTCTCATGTTAAGTAAAGACATAAATCTAAGGGATTAACAGAAGTAATTAGTGAGCTTACTTACAAATAGCCAATTCCAGATGTTTAAGAAGAGAAAAGGGCGTTTTGCTTAAGTGATGATCCCCGTAAGGTCAATAGGGTAAGAGTGAATAATTTGTCCAATCTAGAAGAATAAAAGTGTAAAAAGGAACATTGGAATAAGATTTAGGAGATTTGAGATTTCCATCTGGTTCTGTTACTTACCAGCAGGTAACATAATTTCTTTGTGGCTTTAAGACTCTAAGGGTTACACAAATCAGAGAAGATGGAAATAAAGTAAGCTCATTCTAATGCTTAAATACCAGTTTTCTTATCTTATCATGAGATGGTGGTATGGTTTGAAGTGAAAGGAATAAGTTTAGCAAAATACCTTCTCATAGGTACAATTTCACTTTTTTAAAATCCCAATTATGGGGAAGCCTTACAAATTATGGCAAAAATATTATTTATTTTCTGTATTTTCCCAGAAGCAGGGAACAGAATTGCATTTAAGGTAGGACTTTTATTTCTTGCAATAGGTTGTCCTCAAGAAGTTTGATCCTATTTGTGGTATGTGGTTGTCTTGAATCAGATTATCTACTTGTTAAAATTAGAGGTTTGAATTCTGAAAAGATCACCTGATCAAATGGTTATTATAATTTATTTAAATAAAAAATGAAATCCATCACTGTATTTTCTCATTAGTTCTTTTAAATAAAGTGGCTCATTTATATTGCTTAGTTTCTTACAATTGTCCATTTTAACTTCTTGATTTCTAAAAGCCAGTTTTTTTATATTTATTTTGTCCTTAACTAAGAGAATTAAATCACTAAGATGCATCATTCACACATTTAAAATACTAAGTAGGAAGAAAAGTCATTTCCCTGAGCATCCTCTGTAATATTGATCTGCGTTTTCCTCCTCCATCTTCCTGACACTAAAGTTTCCTTCATTCCACTTAGGCACGAAATACAGTCGATATACAATTGTATCAACAAAGTGTCTAAACATAAATCACGAAGTCATAGTTGAGCATAATTTCTTTCTTTCCTTGGGACACATCCTCTCTTAAAAATCTAATTTTTAAACCACACAGGCTGCAGTTCAATGGGAGATTTGACACCATGTCAGTTTCTTAAGTCAAGTTTCCCTCACTGCCACAGCAGGGGGGCTGGGTGCCTGGAGCAGATTCTGCTCTTCACTAAGGCTGTGACCCTAGTGACCAGGGAAGGAAAATGCTAGATCTTATAATTCAGGAATATGAAATCATAGTCCTTTGTTTTATTTTTTATCTGGAGAAAGGCAGTTGCTTAAAATGATAGCAAGCAGGAAATATCTGGTTCATTTCATAGTACCAAATAGTTGGATAGGAAACAGTGATACATCAAACGTTTTGCAGTATTCTTCAATAGCTTATCTGACTTTGCTTTTTATTATACAATTTGAAGTTATTACGAAAGAAGAAAAATTATTTTCATTGAGCACCTACTTTGTGCTGCAGATGCTTTATATATTTTGGTCTCATAGAAAAACTTAAAAGTATTATCCACATTTGAAAGAGGAAGACAGAAAGGTTCATCAACTTGGCTAAGGTTACACAGTTAGAAACCATCAAATGTCGGATTCCAAGTGTGTCTCATTCCAAAGCCCCTACTCTTTTTACTGTAACACATTGTCTTCTTTAAAATGTATATATAACCAGATTTACTTTGTGTTACCACTTGAAAATAGAAAAAGGAATACTTTTTGCTTTTTGCATGAACTCTAAAGAGGAATTAATTGTCAGGATCTGAACTAAGTAGGAATATAGAAAATGGACTAAAAGCAGAGGTGATGGGCCAGACTTCAAAAGTGCCATTCCAAAAGCTTTCAGAGTTTGTGGGAGCCTTGCGATCAGCTCTGAATTGATGAAATTCTGAAACTTCTGACAAAATACGCAGTAAATGAATCACTGAGTCATGATATAACCATATCAAGAGGCAGGTCCTAGGACACCTGAGCTGTTATCATCAACTGTATACAATGGAGATCCATTGACCAAAGAGACAGCATTTACATATCCAGGTGTGTAAATCCATATATTTAGAACACATTTAAAGATGACTTAAGGGACTTCCCTGGTGGCACAGTGGTTGAGAATCTGCCTGCCAATGCAGGGGACATGGGTTCGATCCCTGGTCCGGGAAGATCCCACATGCCGTGGAGCAACTAAGCCCACGCACCACAACTACTGAAACCTGCGTGCCTAGAGCCTGTGCTCCGCAACAAGAGAAGCCGCCGCAATGAGAAGCCCGTGCACCACAACAAAGAGTAGCCCCCTGCTCACCGTAACTAGAGAAAGCCCGTGTGTGGCAACAAAGACCCAATGCAGCCAAAAATAAATAAATTAAATAAATTAATTTAAAAAAAAAAATGAGTTAAACATCCAGGAAATACATTCTGTGAAATGATTCATACCTCATTAAATGCTTCCCATACTTAAATAGAGGTCTAAAAGAGGAATTCCCGGATATCAAGACAACTGGCAGGCCCCTTCTTATTTTGTGAAAGGCAGTATTTCCAAAAGTGCTAGATTATATGCAGGGTTTCCAAAAGTGCCTGGGTACATGGCCAGGCCGGTATTTTGGGTTTTGTTTTCGATTTAAGAGGTTTGTTCAGAGCTACTACATACAGCTGTGCAGGTTGTGCCCTGCCCGAAGACACCTGCCTGAAGGGGTAAGTGGAGGCTGAAATACAGTCTTAATTTTGCTCACCAAGCCCTGTGTCTTTGATCAGAGTTAAGCCAGGCCAGAATCCCTGGGGCTGGGGGGCGTAAGGTTTTACAAAGATACTTTATGTGCTAGCTAGAGGATACCATGTTATACAAGAACTTTCGTTTGTATTAGAAAAGTATAACCAGCACATCAAATAGTGATATGAATTTCCTTTTCAAAATAAATTAAGTTATGTATAAGTTAATTATAAGAAAATATTAAGAAACTAGTACAAGTAGTAATAAGGCAAACCAAGGAAGATATTGTACAAATAGCTAAAATTTGAAAATCACTTGTATTGGGGGGAAACCATGAGCTTTGGAGTAAGACAAATATGAGTTCAATCCAGGTCCTAGTTGTACTTTAGCAAGTCACTTAATCACTTAGTTTCCGTTTTCCCTCGTTCTATGTAAGAATGTTCTCTCCAAAGGATTGTAGTGATAATGAGATGAGATGACATCTATAAAGTTGTCAACAGATATCAGTTTCCATCCATCACTTTTCTTTATGCAATGCAAGTCTAAATACTCCATCATGCAAGCTGGCTTTCTAGATTGTGTAAACTCAAAATCCCAGGTACTTACGGGTATCATATTCAAAAGGATGCTCCAGTAGTCCTCTTATTTCTACTTTAGTGTCCTATGATTCTCATCTTTCCTATAGCACATCCCACTCACAGCCTCATTACTCCCACAGTGACTGTCCCAGGGGGCATGTGCACACCCACACATATTTACACACTTGTGCCCACAATCACATACATACACATACAGAAGCAAACCACTGTAGCCCCATAGACCAACTCACCATTTCTTATTTCCTTTCTAAATTATTTGTTCACTTTTTACCTTTGCCCATCATTCCCTTCTTACTTAAATATTCTCTGTTCTTCAAGGCCTAGCTAAAATATCAACTCCTCTATTAAGCCTTTCATGATAGCTCAACCGGATATGACCTTCCTTAACTTCAAAAGTGTTTTTGCTAATCTTTCCTAAGATTACAGCCATGTTCTACCTTATGATGTAATTTCTTGTGTTTGACTGACTGCGTATCAGGTTGTTTAGTCTTTGAAGGCTATAATCATGTCTTATTTATATTTTATCCTTCACAGTGATGGCCTTCATTATCTTGAAGAACTGTAATCTTAGTTAATTTTCACGAAACAGGCCCTTTCAGGTTCCCAGGAACTTGGGGATGGATATTTTAATGATATACAGCTAATTTATCTGAATGTACTATATTCTACCTGGGCAAGAGACAGGATCTAACTAGTTTTGTTGATCCTTGTCTAGTATAAGATTTACATTTGTAATCCAACTAACCATAGGTTATGGATTTGGGGTCCTAAACTCAGCATTCCTCAAAAGTGGGCTATGGGCACTATAATACTAAAAGCCCACTCAAAAGTGGGCTTTTGAGTATTACAGACTCCTTTCCAATACTTTCATGGGGCCCTGTATTCATGCCCCATTCTCCAGTGTAGGATCATTCAGCTTTCAGGCATAAATTCAGTTGACTTGCATATTTTTATAAAGGATAACAATATTAAAATGTGAATATTTTTATGAAATATCCATATGAATATTACTATGAAGAAGATATAGCACAGCCTCTGATTTCATCCTGTGGAGTTATAAAAACTGCGTGCATTCTGCAGATGGGCTGGCTCCAAATAAGAGGAGAGGTATGACCAAACTGAGCATGCTCAGTCCCTTTTCCAAACTTACCCATCAAATAAGTCACTCTTCATGGAGGTGGTGGGGCTCAGTGAGAGGAAAGAGAGACATGTGAGGTACATTTCTCCCATCCTTTCCACTGGGGAGGAATGAATGAAATTTTTTTTTCATCTCTGAAAACCTGTAGAGTGGGAGATGAGTACTTTTTCTTTCCTCCTAATTTATTGAGTCTAACAAGTAAGCCCCAGGGATATAAGAATTCTGAGAGGGGAGGGGATCAGAAGTCAATCAGAACAGTCCTCCCACTTTCAGGGGACTTTTTCCCCCAAAACTAACTTTTGAAAATTTAGGTATTTTCCTCAGACACTGATAGTTTATCTTTTGTGTCTAGAAGGCTCTGAAATGATTTCTCAGACTCCACTAGCCCCCAAATTCATACTCTATCCTGTTTCCCACCTCAAATTATACCCCAAAAAACTAGTGTATCAAGAATTTTTTTCTTATTTATTTTGGCCCATGGGAAGGAATAATTTACCCATGTGCACAGGAGAAATACTGTTTTCTGTTTACATTGAAGAAGAAAATAAGTACCTTGGAGCTTAAGAGAAGCTACACCTACTTAGGATCATTAATCTAGTTGAACACAAGTTTCTTATTCATTTCCTTTATCAGCTTTGTTTATGGTTTAAATCTGATAAACATCAAAACCTTTTTCAACATTAAGATATTGCCCCAAAATTATATACTATCCAGAAATCCATTTTAGCCAAAAGGAAAGGTTAAGCCAAGTTATAAAGAGACAGAGCTCACATCACCACATTCAGTATAAGTACATGAAACGTATTGACTCAATAAATGTCAATTCAGAAGCTATATTTCTTGGATACTTGCCATATCCAAGAGACATCTATGCCAATTAGTTACTGAATATATTAAGACTCTAGGTTCTATGCTGATGTGTATTGCACATTGGGTCTTAGAAAGCAGTTGGGTACAGAAGGACCAGCAGACCCAGGATCTGAATCCAAACCATGCTGACGGGAAGATACAGGCAGGAATACAGCTAGCATAGGAAGAGGTGTCATGTAGGGACCGTGATTCTATGTGCAGAGTCTGAGGTGTTAGCTTAGAGTGCAGAGAAGAAGGGTTAGAGCAGGGTGGGTAAGCCAATACTGTGTTCAGAAATATATACAGGCAAACGTAGGCTCCTTACTCTTAGGCAGAGGTCAGGATTGGGTGTAGGGGGAGTCCTATGGACAAAATGACAAAGTGGAATAGCCAGGGAACAGGTTCTGGGCACTAATACTGTAAGAGCACGTCAAGACTGTCCTTTGCTGTAGAGGGAAGTATCTCAAAGTGATGGGAAAAGTTTCTCAGCTGTGTGCTAATCTCCAGTTACAGGTAGGATTCTTCAGATGAAAATGGTTAATTATTACAAATGGTCAGAAATCTCATTATTTCAATATCCTACAGAGTTTTACCACTAAGACCAAATTCATCCTCATTCAAGATAACAATTCCCACTATATTTCTCTGGTACTCAATTATCTGGAAAGGGATCTTCATTATCTCCTCTGTATTACAGAATGAGAAAGCAATATAGAGAATGATGCCCATGGCCAGGAGCTCAACTTTCTTATTCACCGTCTTTTACTTTTCCCACCAGCCCTGACATCTTAGTTTCCACTGGTAAACAGAGCAGAGAAATTACATAGTTACCTGGATAATTTAGACCAGGAGAAAAAAAAGTGAGTTACATGAGCTCTTTCAAAATTTTCCTGAATGTGAAATAGTTTTACTCTTTACTTTTTTCTTATTCTCAGTGATGTCAGACAGACACATACATCTGTCTTTATGGAGAATGATTAACATGGACTCAACTAGGGAGAAATCAAACTATACAGTTAATAAAAACTAAAGCTTCAATCCATGCTAAGTGACAATGTAGCACCAGGAAAAATTAATTACTGCATTTTAGAGTGAAAGGAGTCAGATATGTCAGGTGTGAATTTAGCCTAAGGATCTACAATAAATTTCAGTTCTTTTGTGACTGAATTTTTTTAAAGTGCAAAGTTACTCAAAACCATGTAGGCTTCCAGACTGGGAAACCAGAATGCTTCTGCATGCCATTATGCAGGTCCCCAAACTCCACAAGGACAGAAGCTCCTTTCTTTGGGACCTCGCCCTGTGTATCTCTTCATTTGGCTGTTGGAAAACTGCTGTCAGGCAAGGAGTTTCCTCCATTCTGTCCTATCGTAACTGACCAAAAATCTATTTCATGCAAGCAGTCCAAAGAATTTGCTTTCTTAGAGTTCAATTCATGATTTCTGGGATAACTATGGGGAAAAAAAAGAGAGAACCTTGGAATCTAGATACCTTAAACCATCCATTTTCTACTGACCCCGAAAACTACAGAGAGGCTAGAGTCGCTCATCACCGCCGCTGCTGGTCCCAGTGCTTATGAGGACGCCCGAGACTAATGGAGCCCAAGCCGCCCTGGGACTGCACTGTCAGGCAGAGCCCAGAAGCCTAGATCCTCCCGTCTGCTTCAGACCTTCTCAGAGGCATGACAAGAAACCTAAGGGAAAAAAGAATGTGGGGCCCGGAGGGACAAAACGGTGGAGTAGAAGGACCTTGAGCTCACCTGTTCCTACAAAAACACCAAAATCACAACTAGCTGTTAAACAGCCTTCAATGAAAAAGACTGGAACCTACCAAAAAAAGATATTCTATGTCCAAAGACACAAAGAAGAAACCACAAGACAGTAGGAGGGGGCACACTTGCTATTTAATCAAATCCCATACCACCCAGGTGGGTGACCCACAAACTGGAGAACAATTATATGGCAGAAGTTCTCCCACAGGAGTGAGAGTTCTGAGCCCCATGTCAGGCTCCCCAGCCTAGGGGTCTGGCATCGGGAGGAGGAGGCCCAGAGCATTTGGCTTGAAAGGCCAGCAGGGCAGGAGCTCCATAGGACTGGGGGAAGAAGAGACTCCACTCTTGGTAGGCATACACAAGGTCTCACGTGCACCAGGACCCAGGGCAGAAGCAGTGACTTCATAGGAGCCTGGGCCACACCTACCTGCTGGTCTTGGAGGGTCTCCTGAGGAGGTTGGGGGCAGCTATAGCTCACCCTGGGCACATGGACACCAGTGGCCGTGGCAGAGATACTGGAGAGTGCCATCTATATGAACTCTTATTGAAGGCAGACATCTTGCCTGGGTCATAAGCACCAACACCTGGCCCCACCCAACAGCCTGTAGGCTCTAGTGCTGGTAAGCCTCAGGCCAAAAAACCAACAGGTCAGGAACACAGGGCCCCCCTCCCCCCGCCTAATCAGCCAACAGGCTGCCTAAAGACTTCCTGAGCCCACAGCCACCTCTAGACATGCCCCTTGACATAGGCCTGCCCACCAGAGGGCCAAGACCCAGCCCCACCCACCAAAGGGCAGGCATCGGCTCCTCCCACCAGGAAGCCTGCACAAGCCTCTTAGACCAACCTCACCCACCAGGGGGCAGACACCAGAAGCAAGAAAACTACAATCCTGCAGCTGCAGAACTGAGTTTGTAAACTCAGGTCAGGGGCTACCCTTGGAACAGCTCTTCCCTGGCCCTTGAGTGACAGGAGGGGACTGTACTGCTGGGACACATAGAACATCCCTTACAGAGGGCCACTTCTCTATGGTTGAGAAATGTAACCTACCACAGACATAAAAATACAAATAGAAATTTAAAGAAAATGAGATGGCAAAGGAATATGCTCCAGACAAAGGGACAAGATAAAATCCTGGAAGAACATCTAAGTAAGGTGGAGATAGGCAATCTACCCAAGAAAGAGTTCAGAGTAATGATCATAAAGATAATCCAAGAACTCAGGAAAAGAATGGATGCACAGAGTGAGAAGTTATAAGAAGTATTTAACAGAGTTAGAAAATATAAAGAACACCAGAGTTGAAGAATACAACAACTGAAATGAAAAATACACTAGAAGGAATTAATAGGAGAACAAATGAGGCAGAAGAATGAATGTGCTGGAAGACAGATTGGTGGAAATCACTACCGCAGAACAGAACAAAGAAAAAAGAAATGAGGACAGTTTAAGAGACCTCTGGGACAACGTCAAACACACCAACATTCACATTATAGGGGTCCCAGAAGGAGAAGAGAGAGAGAAAGGGCCTGAGAAAATATGTGAAGAGATAAGAGCTGGAAACTTCCCTAATATGGGAAACAGTCACCCAAGCCGAGCTGAAAACTTCCCTAATATGGGAAACAGCCACCCAAGCCCAGGAAGCACAGAGAGTCCCATACAGGTTAACCCAAGGAGGAACACACCGAGACACATAGTAATCGAACTGACAAAAATTGAAGAGAAAATGTTAAAAGCAACAAGGGAAAAGCAACAGATAACATACAAGGGAACTCCGATAAGGCTAACAGCAGATTTTTCAGCAGAAACTCTGCAGGGCAGAAGGGAGTGGCACAATATATTTAAAGTGATGAAAGGAAAAAACTTACAACTGAGAACACTCTACCCAGCAAGACTCTCGTTAGGATTTGATGGAGAATCAGAAGCTTTACAGACAAGCAAAAACTAAAAGAATTCAGCACCACCAAACCAGCTTTACAACAAATGCTAATGGAACTTCTCTGGGCAGAAACGAAAAGGCCACAACCGGCAACAAGAAAATTACGAAATGGGAAAGCTCATGGGTAAAGGCAAACCTACAGTAAAGGTAGGAAATCATCCACACACAAACTGGTAGGGAAGTTAAAAGACAAAAGTAATAAAATCATCTGTATCCACAATAAGCAGTTAAGGGACACACAGAACAATTAGATGTAAAATATCAATATAATATCAAAACAAATAATCGTGAAAGGAGAAGAGTACAAATGAAGGATATTTAGAATGCATTTGAAATTAAGAGATCAGCAACTTAAAACAATCACATAAATATATAGACTGCTATACCAAAACCTCATGGTAACCACAAACCAAAAATCTATAATTGATATACACACAAAAAAGAAAAAGGAATCCAAACACAACACTAAAGATAGTCATCAAATTACAAGAGAAGAGAACAAAAGAGGAAAGGGAAAAAAAAAAGTCCTCCAATATACCCTGCTAAGCACTTGTGCTTTGAGCACGCACGCTGCCTTCTGCTCAGATCCCGAACTACACTAGCTACCCAACCTTCCAACCAATCCGGTCAGAATTCAAAGAACCTGGAGTAGCCCTCAGGTCCATAGGCTCACATAAGAATATGATTCCGGGCTTCCCTGGTGGCGCGGTGGTTGGGAATCTGCCTGCCAATGCGGGGGACACGGGTTCGAGCCCCGGTCTGGGAAGATCCCACATGCCGCGGAGCAACTAGGCCCGTGAGCCACAATTACTGAGCCTGCGCATCTGGAGCCTGTACTCCGCAACAAGAGAGGCTGCGATAGTGAGAGGCCTGCGCACCGCGATGAAGAGTGGCCCCCGCTTGCCGCAACTAGAGAAAGCCCTCGCACAGAAACGAAGACCCAACACAGCCATAAATAAATAAATAAATAAATAAATAAATAAATAAAAATTAAAAAAAAAAAAAAGAATATGATTCCCCCTACAATAAACATAATAGTAACGACCATTGAACTAAGCATCTACTATCTGAGTCCTCTATTAGATCCTGGACATTTGCCTAGGAAGACCATCCAAGGTTAAAGTTACTCAAGGTCACACAAACCCAGCTTGGATTCTATTGATAGAACCCATGTTCTTTCTGTGGCACTGCTTATGAATAAGGGCCTGTCCACCTGGGTCTCCAGGTTAACATGGCCATTTCTTCCTTTTGGGGTGTAGCCCTATCCTGAAGGTAGGCAGTCTCGACTGAGGCTCTGACACTCTGTATGTGTCTTATTAGCCCCCTCACTGCAATGGTCGGACCTGACTTGTGGACTCAGTCACTGCCTGAAGCATTGCTCCTTTAGCGATGGGTCACTGTGCAGGCCAGTCCTGCCGGCCCCACCCACCACAGAAGCTCTGGGGTGGAGTTAGTTCACCCAGCCTGATCTACCGGTAACATCTTCTCCATAATAAATGCTGATGAGAGATGTTTGGATGGTCACCTACTGTGGGCCAGCATTACATTAAGCACCTAAAATTTATTGTTGAACTTGAGTGGTACTCATCCACCCTGGACCCTCAGGCTGCCTGTCATCCAAGCCCACATCGGATCATGGCCGAAAGCATGAAGAAATATTCCTTTGGTATGCTGACATAGTAGAAAAGGCTTTGTGCAAGAGAAATCCCAAGAAACAACAAATGTGAGATGTACACAGAGAGACTCTGGGTTCCTGCAGAATCATGGGCTGTTGGTCATAATTCACATTGTCAGTGGGAAACTCACCCAACACAGATTTGTAAAATTACATCAGTGGTGATAAGGAAGTTGGAAAAAGTAATGATCGGTAAGGTTGAGAGTCACATTTAGTCTCAGGTGGCAGCAGTTCCTCCTATAGCCTCTATACCATACATCAGTTCTTTACAATGTGCATGAAAATCACCTGGGGCTCCTGTTACACATAGATTCTAACTCAGTACATCTGAGGTGGAGCCTGAGGCTCACCACTCCTAACAAGCACCCCGAAATGCTGAAAGCCACCGATCCTCAGCCTACACTTTGCATAACAAGCCCAGAGACCTCCCTGACACAGGTTTAAAAAGGAAAAAAATATAGTTGACTTACTTGGGTCTAAGTCATGCATGTAGGTGACATTAGAACCTTCCAGCCAACTTGCATGATCTTACCAGAAAAGTAATTATTCATAGAGGAAAAAGACCAAGCCAGCACTGAGTCTCAGAGCATGAGGCAGATGGAGCTTGGGGTTGAGGGATCTGGAAACACATATAGAAATCAAGACAGCGAAAGAATAGGCAGCAGTCACAGGAATAGCAACAACGTTATTCAACTGAATAAATAATCGACGTTTGAAAAGCAGAGACGAAGGTAGCCTGGGGTATTTGAAGTCGGGCCAGGGAATGCCAGACCGAGGACGCTAGACTCACCGGCACAGAAAAGGCAAACTTCAAAGTCTTAACAGCAAGCCACAGGAAGAAATCAGTGCAGGCAAAACAAAAATGCCAGAGTGAGCATAGGGTCACAAATGTCCAGAAGGCAACCAAGTAGATTCCCAGATGTGGGTAGTGAACTTAACTGCTCACCTTCAGCTTCCAGAAGGAACTGAGCAACGGAAATCCAAGTGTCCTAGTCTCAGAAGAAATAGTGTGTCCAGCAAGGAATCCAGGAAGGCTTGAAGGGTGGGAGCTGGAAAACTCAGCAAAGGCTCAGCTCTGCTACCCACGTCAAATCCGTGGTAAAGTTACGTTGTACTGAACCAATGAAAGGCCTGTATTCCTTCCTACATGCGTGGGGCAGAATCAAGACGTGTGAGTTAAGTGCCTCTAGCTGTGATAATTGGCAAATAGTATGAGGCACGCTGGTAGAGCCCTGAGTCTCAAAGTGAGGTCCTAGATCAGCAGTATCAGCATCATCTGGGAACCTGTTAGGAAATGTAAATTCTCAGCCATGCTCCAAACCTACCAATCAGAAACTGTGGGCGTAGCACCCTGCAGCCTGTTTCTACAAGCCCTCCAGGTGATTCTGATGCACGCTGACTGCAGTAGAGTCTATTGAAACCATGGCGGAGAGACAAGGCCAGGTGTGGCAAAGGACAATCATTATAAGTGGGCTTGATGATGGTGCTTTTAAAGAGCTAGTGAAGACTAAAGCCTGTTTACACGGAGAAGAAAACCCAGTAGAATAATGTAAAATAAAAATTAATAAAACATGCTCAGTGATCAACAAAGTTGGTCAATGATATTCCATGGTAGAGTTTTATCAATGTTGAGGAATCATCCAGCCATGGGTAGGACAATAATGTTCTGATGCTGATAATGAGAGACATCATGAGTACCCAGAGGGTCAACTCACAATATGTGCTTGAAAATTCTCTCTGATGTATTTTTAAGAGACTCACCAAAAAGAAATGCCATTGGTGCCCTTGCTTGTGAAGAGATCTTCTCATAGGGGAAAAACAAACTTGAGAAAAACAAACATGGTGGTCTAGTGGGATCTGTTTGACAAAAACATTGAGAAAAAATTTTGTTTTAAATATGAACACAAGTGTAAGACACAAAACCCCAAAAACATGTAGGGGCTTTAATTACAGGCACACCTTGTTTTATTGTGCTTTGCTTTACGGTGCTTCACAAATAGTGCGTTATTTACAAATTGAATGTTTGTGGCAACCCTGCATCGAGCAAGTCTATTGGCACTATTTTTGCTAAGTTCGTGTCTCTGTGTCACATTTCGGTAATTCTCACAATATTTCAAGCTTTTTCATTATGATGATATTTATTGTGGTGATCCGTGGTCTTTGATGTTACTATTGCAAAATGATTGCAACTCACTGAAGGCTCAGGTGTTGGTGAGCATTTTTCAGCAATAAAGGAATTTTTAATTCAAAAAACCCCAAAAAGCAAAAAAAGAAAAAAAAAAACACCCATGTAGCTATATTCTATAATGGAAGTAACCTTTATGATATTCTAACTAGATTAAATTCTTAAATTGCTGGAGTTTTGTAGGAACCTTTTCAGATTCATTGTATAAATTCAAGTCATTCTCTTGGTTCTAACTGTGAACAATCACTGATTAGTGAAAAACTATTAAAATTGCTCCTTTTCACAAGAGTATTTAAGTGATTTTGATACTTCTAAAGAGATTCTCTAAGTGCCTGGTGCTGAGAATTTATATATAATCATTGTCAACTACAGCATAGTGCAGTATATTTAAGAGCTAATATGAGTAGCTGTCAATAGAGGCAGATTATTAACAGTTGGGCATAAACTAGTCATTGGTAGATTTAAAATTACAGCTTATTTTTCTAAGTCATTTCATATGAACTAGATAGAGTGATATACTCAGAAGTTTACATTCCCTTATTTCAGTGGTACTGAATAAACCTAGGCAATGGATAGTCATGTCATATATGATCTTTAGTTTCTCTCTACTCATATAATCACAGAATCATTTTGAGGGAAGAGATTGTGTAAGTTTTGAGTGTAGCCTTCACTCTTGAAGGACCATCCAGCCTTTGCTTGGATACCACTAGCTACAGGAATTCATTACTCAGAACACCACCCATTCTTTCTGGGAGCATTTCTAATCTTTTGACGATTGTCTGCCTTACCTCCCAGATAAATTCATCAGCTTGAATCTTTGGCTTCTCCCTGAAGTTAAATATAAATGAGTCTGATCCGTCTGATTATTTTATATTTTTTTAAATATTTGAAGGCAATTATAAGAATCTCTTTTAGTCTTTTCCAGACAATTCAACCTAAATTCTCTCAAAATTCCTCACAGGACGTCATTTTTAGACCCTACAAGTACCTTGGACAAAGGATGCAGTTTTGTCAGTGTCTTCAGATGCAAACTCTAAAACAGTCTAACCAGGAGACTGTAAAAGATCCCTCAGGTGAATGAGAAGATTAGATGTCACACAATTCTTATGTCCACTGCAGGAAAATAGCTGGTTACTTTATTACTCCTTTATTGAAGTAGCTTAAAAAAATCCACCTATAACTTAAGATTATACGACAATGGACATGCTAAGGTGTAAGATGTAAATTCAAATGGCCCCTTGGCTTATGGCTATGAACTTTTGGATGGGGAATTATTAAACTATTCGTTTTCACAAGACTTCAATTCATTTTTGGTACTCTTAAGAAGAGAATTGTCAATAAATAGAAAAGAATATTTTGATAGAGAATGATGCCTTTCTGTAGGCAAGTGAAGGGGAAAAAAGAGTTGGAAGGAAGCACATCTTTTAAATAAGAAGGACTGAGTTGTGACTGATGCTGTTGCAACATCAGCACCATTTCTAGAATGAACTACTCTCCTGCCCACCACACTACTTCATCCTCACCTTTTCACCACTGTAACAAAATTATTGAATTGTTTCTTCCCCATATTTGTGTTCCCAACTTCTACTTCTGTGTCCTCTTACACTTCGGGGAAAGAATATCCCTTCTTTGTAAAGGAGGCAGAGGAACTAAGTGTTCTTTCTATGTAAAAGTAATGATGAGTATTTTTCTGTATCTCAGTGTTTTCTTCTAGACAGTGACTTTTCCACCAGTAGCCTCTTGGACTTGCGCATTACAAAAGCTGCAAAGAGCTCTTTGGAAGCGATCCAAAGGAAGTAGGTACATATACTTAAAGGTGTTTTATTTAGACTTAGAGGTTTATTCATATTTGTCTCCACAAATTCTAAGCAGTATTGATCTATGTACTTGCCAGGATAAAACAAGACAAGAGACAAATCTTACCACTTAAAAAAAATCTCTCATGAGAATAAAGTACAACTAAAATATCTTTAAAAGCTCCTTCATCTAAATGCATGGCTAATATACCTCTACTGTAAATTCAGGGTACAATGAATTTTGGATTAGCGTTAGCAAACCACCAAAGAGGACATGTCCAGGTCTTTTATAGTGCTGTGTAGGTTTCTGAACAGCATTTAGAAATTTTTAAAATAAATTGTATGAATTATGAGTCCACTGTTTTTTATTCTAGAACATCCTCCTGAAGAATACCAAATACGGTGTTTTGGCAATGATTGATTAGGTGGCCAAGAGAATTTCCTTAAGAGGTAGCAAGGTTTAGTGGGAAGGCATGCATTCAGACAAAAAATAGGTTTGAAACCTAGTTTCATCCTTAATAAAAATAACTTGATGCAGTTACATATGCACTCTCAGCCTCATTTTTTCTTCTGTTACATAAGGATAATAATCTCTCCTTCTAAGTGTCCTTGAGGCATAGTCTAGGTAATAAATACAAAAGTTTAATTTCCTTTCTTTTTTCAGTATATATATTTTCTCAAACTTAACAGTAAGTTGAAGAATTTATAATGGACTAACAGATACACTTATCTTCAAAATGAAAAGATTTAAGAGGTCTTATAGAGAAATTTTCTGTTAATTAGTATTTCATTGCATCTCTAGTTATGGTCCTTCTCAATAACTGAAAGATGGCTCTCTAAAGTCCAGCATCAATGACATTAACGCTTGGCTTATCTCCATCTTACTACCATTTTGGGTCATATTCCCATGAATTATTCTCTCCCAGAGAATGAATGAAGAAAGGAAAGGACATAAAACTTTATTAGCATTTCTGGTAATAAATTTAACTAAGAGACATTTTGAAGTATGGATCAAAATGTGATTGGGCTCCCAATTCAATTCTGTTCACAAGTTAAAATCTTTGGAGGCAAGCGAAGATACTATCCAAGTCAGCATTTCCAACTTAGGTAAAATGATAGCGTCAGGACCGGGGATGGGCTGCACACATAGGTGGGATACTGACTGGCAGTAATGGTGGGGAACCATTGAGGAGAACGTTTCAGTGTTCCTGAAATGTCACCAAGCCTTCAGTATCATCAGCACCTCTGCCTCCATGCCAATTAAAAATCCACATAAATGTACTTTAGAAACAAAGGAAATGGTGGCCTTCAGATGAGTGCCAAAATGGCAGTAACATCTTCTCTTGAAATAGCTAACCTGTTCTTTGTGTCCCTGAGCCCCTAGAGGGAATGCAGATCACTTTTCAAAGCTCTTAGACGGGAAAGGAACACTCACAAAATGGGAAAAGATACCTGCAGGGTGGGAACAAATGAGAAAGTGAGAAAACAGCAGGAAAAGCTGCCTGAAGAGGTTTCAGTACATCGAAAACTATAAAGTCAGTGAGAAGTTGATCTTTCATTATTGTAACCAGCTGAGAAAATTCTGCCTCTATCATATGCTAGTAAGGGTGTGAAAGAGAGGAGAGAAGACTCATTTTGCCAAACTTAGATCCCACTCATGGCTGATGAGTCCTAACTTCGGAAGTAAAAAAATAATCAAGACTTTTGAGCCTGGAGGTTCAATTAACTTTAACAGCACAGCAGCTTCCTTACTGAATTCTTTCTTTCTTTTCCTTTCAATCTTTCCTTTCCTTTCCCTCCCTCCCTCCCTCCCTCTTCTTCCTTCCTTCCATACAGCTCTTTCAGAACATTACAAGGATCACCTTGAAACAAAGTTCTTTGTTCCCAGCGCAGACTTTCTTCTCTAGCTGAGAGTTAATATGCATTTCTTAAGCAGGAACAGTGACGATATTGGGGCTTAACATATCCCTTTCCCACAAGAAGAAAACAATGGACCAAGATAATTTATATATATATATATATATATATATATATATATACACACACACACACACATGCACACACACACGCACATACACACATCAGTTATAACATTATGATCTCAAAAAAGGAATGGAATTAATCAGGAAAAGCTTAGAAGGGGTAGCCCAAAATATTAATTTAAATACAGAGATAAATGCAGGATGTTAATAAGAAGTATTGAGGAGGATTTCATTAAAAATGTAATTTTTGCAACAATGCTCAGGATGCAGACCAGTTGTAAAATAACATAAAACATTTATCTGGACTAAGGAGGCAATTAGGATAAGATTTAGAAAAGTGAAATAATGGCCTTTGTTGCAACATAGACATGAGAAACCTGTTTTCAGGCAAGAAACAATGAAAACATGTAATAGCAATGAACTTGAAACATTTTGTACTAAATCTTTAGTGAATCTTTCCACATAGTGGGAAGAAACACGTTTTGTTTTTAAAACTAGATTTTATAAATCCAAATATCAGATTTTCCTCATTGATTTTAGAGGAATGGTTGTAATGTTTTTCATGCTCACAGAAATATTTTCTTGATTTTTCCTTGAATAACTAAAGACAGGAGCCAGGAACTGGAGTTAACACTATCTATGGTGTCATATTGAGTTATGATCCATAATCAGCCAAATCCCAAAGTTACCCATAGTTGAGGATTCTAGAAGAAAGTAGGGGCACAAATATATTTTTGATGTTCCATCTACTTTTCTTAAGTTTATCATATAGTAGGATGAATTACATCTTTGGATTTTGGAGTTGGTAGATATGAACTTCCTTATGTTCTAGGCTGCGTTCCTATATATGCAACATTCATTCAACTTGTCAAATAAAGTGCATTTGTAATTTTGGTTATCTTCTCAAAACCGTATTTTCTTAGCTCCTTCTTCCTGGCATCTTGAACAATATGATTTGCTTTCACTAATTCTTGTGTTACCAGGATAAATTTGGCATTAGGGTTTTTATATGTGTGAGCAGGTTTGCATAGATTTAAGCATGTATTAACAGAAGAAAACAGCTATGTTTAAGGTTAGAATATTAAGTTCACCAGCTGGAAATAAGCTGTGAATGATTATAATTTTAAAGAATTTTTCAGAATTTCCTATGAATTAGTATCCACATATAGATATTGGCAATGAGATATAACACAATGCTTTCTGATGATCTTATAAAACTTAACTCAGTGTATATTTGGTTGTAAAAAAAAAAAAGAGTTCATTGAGAATAAGTGATTCTTGGTGTCAAATATAGCCTTCCTCACTATCCCAACTCCTGCATCCTCAGCTAATTAAGGATGCCATTCAATCACAGGGTTTTCTAACTACTTCTCTTAGTCCCAATGTCTAAATACATATGCTTTTATTAATATAAATATTTTGACCTTCCAGAGTATTTTTATTGTTGTTAAAGTTTGCTTCTTACCATTCAATGTGCTTGCTTGGCATTCCTCTAATATCAGCACCAGAAGTATGTTTTAATGTAATGTTGACTTGTTCCCATTCTTACTCTGAGAGTATTAAAATAATATAAAGTATTACTCTGAGGTCATCCGGTCCCACCTCCCTCGACACTTAGGGAACTCAGCAGAATAGTCTAGGGTGATTAAGATGAAGTATTTGGATTTTATAGCATCTGTGTGATCACCTCCATCGTGACTATTTTTAACACAGCACCTGTACTGGTCTCACCACATGTTTCCTGCACTGTCCACCCCAATCCTACAGGAGACTTGATTATGTTTTCTGTAATATATCTCTGTTCATGTTTGATAGTGCCAATGTCCTGTCCCTGATCAAAAATCTTTCAATAAGCCAGGATGTTTGGTTTGGCATTTAAGTCACTCCCCAATCTGTCCTCAACTTATCTTTCTGAAGTGATTTTACACACTACTCCTTCTTAAAAACTCTCATCTCATAAAAATAAGGCTACTTACTTGTCCTTAAATACACAAGTATTCTTAGCTCTACAATTTTGATTATTTGGTCCACGCCAGTTAAAATGGTCTTTTCCCCCCAGGCTGTGGACCTATCTAACCTGGCTCTTATTTTAAACCCCAGCTAGAGTTCCCATCTCTAAGAGGCTGCCCCACCAGAGTCCACAGGCATCACACCCTCTGAGTTCCCAGACACAGATTGTCCACACCTCTCATTAGGTGCTTATCAAATGCTTCTTTTTATTGTTACATTTGATCTCTATACCTTGCCCTCCAAAAGAGACAATAAGTCCTGTAATGTTAGAGATTGCATCTTACGTCTCTTCTCATCGTCATGGCCTGGTAGAGTGTTTTGCATATGGTATATGAATAATTAATATTTGTTAGTAACTATACTGATAACTATAACCTAATTGCCATTTACTAAGAAGCATAGTTTCTAGACTTTCAGATACTAACTAAGCAATCTTTAAAGGCGAGAGTATCAATTTTTAATATTATTATTTCAAAAGAAGAACTAAGTAATAGAAAAATCCAGAAATTTAAGAAAATATTTCAGATTTTTTAAACTGCAACTGAAAGCTTCTCACTATTACCTCCACCTTCTAATCTCTGCAATATCAAATCGATTGTTTACTATTAGAATAGATTATGCAACAAATGCTATAAATTGTGAAAGTAAATTGTAGCTTTTTGTTGAAATTCTCAGACATTACTAGTATCATTTTCTCATTTACTTTTCAACCGTCTTTTTTAAATTATCAAATGCTTATTATTTGTTGAGCAGTTAGGCTTCTTGTGTTGCCCTGAATACATACAACCCCATCAGAAACAACTTTTTAATGCTAATAACAGCTTTCATGTAATATATCAGACCCTGCTATTTTGAAAAATGACATGACCAATAATGGGGTCCTTTAATCTGAACTTTTTGAAGAGTTACTAAGAGATGAATAAATATACTGATACAAATTACACTATACTACTCTGAACATATAATTATTAAAGTCTTTTTAGATATAAAAGTTTTTTAATCTTACAATTCTGAGCCTATCTTGTATCCTTTTCAGTGTGAATTCATTGATAATATACATGATTTGGTTTGTGGTTTTATGCCTTATTTTGTGCTATCAAGACTTATTCTTTGTCTCAAAAGTCCTTATAATTTTGAACTCAAAATTACAAAATATATGGGAATTAAATAACCTATTGATTATGCATGGAGCAGGTCACACTCAGGAATTTCTGTTGCACTTAGGGGACTTAAGGAGACCTTTCTATTGTCTATTTTACAAGCAGGAATTTATATTTTGTGCTTAAAATAAGGCACACATGCTTATGTGTGCCTTATTTTATGCTTACACAGAGACCTTTTGTTTAAATGTCCACAAGATAATAAATAAGAATGTAAGATAATGCCAGAAACTTTCCAGTTAATGATCACTGGTTGAATATATGTACTTACTTACATTTCATCCTGAAACTCCATGAAGTGGTATTAAAGAATAAAAAAATGATAACACACAGTAAAAAGAGAACGGACAAGAAGTGTCAACAGTTTTTGGAAGACAGAAAATAGAGGATTAGCAAGTGACTTAGCAAAATGGAAAAACCTAAAACTTATGATCGATCATGCAGTGGGTTCCAATGTACAGATCTGACCCATAAAACCCTTGGAAAAGTCAGGATTTAGAAGTGGAAGGTGTATGTGAGGTACAGGATTGAAAATGCGAATGAATTGAGTCATCTATTCAAGGGGCAGTTAGACTGCCCTGAGGCGCTTCCTTTAGTCTATGCAACGAGGCTTCTCCTCTGGACTGGTAAGACTCTTGAAGCACAGGCAGGCATGAGTTAAGTTTCTGAATACGTGAGCATTAAATTAAATACTGTATGCTGAAAAAAAAAAGCCTGCATATTATCTAGCAAGGGCATCAGCTCCTCCCCAGTTCAGCCCAAGGAGGCTGTGGTCTGGTGTACCCCATAAGTAAAGTGGAAGACCCAGAACAAATCCTACCAATCCCTACAGACCTAGCATTTGGAAGGCCCTGCTCAGTCATCATATGTGAAGGATACCAGCTGATCAGCCCACTAATGCATGACAAACTGCCAATCAAGTTTTAGTTTCTCCTTGGTATGAAAGGACAACTTTTGTAAAAGACTTCTAAGGAACAGCTCCAACAAGAAAGTCAGAGGCAAAAATAAACATAATAGAAAATATTCAGGTGTTCCCACTGGCTGTTCCCTCTGCTTGGAATGCTTTTCCCCGTATCTGCTCTCTTTACTCCTACACTTCATTCAGAACTCGTGCAAATACAAAATAATGAGACATCTTTTCTTACTATTATATTTAATATTGTGTTACACTCCCCATCACCCAATCCTTGGTTATTCTATTTCTTTACTTGAGCTTATATTTCTGCATATATTAATCACTACACAGACATTTTGATACGTTCATGTATTTGTTGTCCATCTACCTCACCCCAAAATGAACACTCATAAAGGTAGGAACATTGCCTATCGCACATAGTAGATCCTTGATAATTACTGTTAATATTATCTACTTATCTTTAGTAAAAAAATTTAGTAAAAATAAGTAACTTGGATAAAGCAAAAACAACGTAGGAAACACAAGTTTAAAAGAATAAGTATTCAGAGAATAAGAAAATTTATAGCCAAGAAACAATTCAAATATATTAACTGTACAAAAGCAACAATTAGAGAAGAATTAGCTCTTAAAAGTTCCAAATATTAAAAATTAAAGATATAGTTCAGTATAAGTTTGGGAAGACTTGGTAAAGAAAATCTCCAAGAGAGTAAAGAGAAATATAAGATACGAACAATACGAAAGAAAAAATAAGAATGTAAGAGATCAATCCTGAAAGACAAGTGTCTGACTAATAGGAGTTTCCTGCAGTAACACAAAAGAGTAGACGGGAGGGAACAATTAAGGATATAATGTAGGTTGTTTTCTAGAATGGAAGGAAAGCGCTTTTGGATGGTAAGTCCCTCCAGATGCTCTACAAACTAAGTGAAAAAGAAACTCATCAAGATACTGTTTTACTGAATTTCAGAACTTGAAGCTAAAAAGATTTTCTACATCAATAAACCTCAAAGATATAACATGGAACCAAAGTAAATTACAGAGTATATATATATTTTAAAACCTAAAACAACAGCATTTTATATTATTAATAACTATGCAAATATCCAGTAAAACTACAAAAAGCTTTCATGAGAATAATGACACCAAAATCATGATAGTAACTATTTGTGGAGAGAGAGGGGGAAATCATATTTAGGAAGACTACAGAGGAAGCATCATTTATATGTATAAAATTTTATTTAAAAAATGACTTTAAGCAAATATAACATAAGATTTAATGAAACTGAGTGGTGGGTATAATGGTATTATTATAATATCCTCTATACTTTTTGATGTTTTTGAAATATTTCACTGTTTAAAACAAAAAGATGCAAGAAACCAAAAGAAAGAAAACAGGTTACATAAAAAATTACAGGGAACAAAATGATATCAGATTTCTTAACTGTAATAATGGAAATTAGAAGATAATGGAGAAATGGCCACCCAGTTCTGAGAGAAGATTTTCAACCAAGAAGCACATATCCATCCAAAATATCAGTCAATTAACATAAAAGTAGGGTAAAAACACTTCAGACTTAAAATCATTCACCTATTCTTAAGAAAGTAGTGAATTATGCACTCTGTGAAATAAGAGAGCAAACCAGGTAAGAGAAAGACATGAGAGCTGTTAAGAAAAAAATTGAACTGGAAACTTGTTAAAAGTGGCAAGATAAATTTTATTTTAGCTGCTGTAGTAGAGAAGACAGACTTCAGTATAGAGCTGAACTCCATGCCCACAAATTTGATTACCTAGGTGAAATAGACACATTTCTTTAAAGTCACAATCTGCCAAAACTCACACAAGAAGAAATTTGAATATGCCTATATCTATTAAATAAATTGAATCAATTGAGATATATATATATATATATATATATATATATATATCTCAATTAATAACTTTTCAAAACAAAAAGCACCAAGCCCAGATGGGTTCACTGGTGAATTCCACCAAGCATTTAAGAAAGAAATTATTCCAATTTTCTGCAATCTCTTCCAGAAGACAGAAGCAGATGGAAAACTTCCTGATTCTATGAGGTGGCATTAACCTAATGCCAAAACCAAAGACAATACAGGAAAAGAACACTACCTTTTACAAATATAGATGCAAGTATCCTAACAAAATGTTTTCAAACAAAATGAATTCAACAATGTACAAAAATAATTACACACCACAACCAAGTGGGATTTATACTAGACTGGTTCACTATTCAAAAATCAACTAATGCAATAAAAAACAGACACTTTTGGCCACTTAGCAGGTAGCTCCAGCCACAGGCTTTATTTTGAGATTTATTCTGCCTGAGTCAGAAACCAGTTTGCTGTATCTCCCAGGTTCCAAGGGATACTTTGAAGCCTTTCTCAATAGGCTTGAAGAGAAGAGACCTTACCCCCTCCCTTACCACCACTTTATGGAGATGATGAGACTCATAACATAGCTCTCTCCAAAGGAATACTCTCTCCAGTCTCCAAATTCCCTGATCACTTATGCTCAGCCCTTTCATAGGTTCAGTTTAAGTGAATATATCTTAATATTTCCTATGCAGGATCTGCCTGGTCAATCTGGTACCTCATTTTGGCGTGAGAGTAGTTGGCATCTATTATCTTGAGGTTCTGTCACTGAGACTGAAATAATTCCTTTTCCACCATTGATCCTCTCTGTTAGAATCTTCCCCCATGACTTGCTGAATACTAGGATGTGTTTGATGCATTCTCTTCCTGGAAAACAACATTCGTCCCTGTGCTATTGTCAGCTCCATATTTGTGTATGTGATTTCAAGGTCACTAGTGCAGAAACTACCATCATTCCATTTGTAGCTGCACATCACCTAACATGCTGAACCTCATCTAAAGAGGAGTTGTTGACTTAACTATTTTCACCCTGCAATAATTTGCTGATGATATTTTCTAAGAAGTATTGTGACCAATTTTATATTAGGAGTTGGCAAGATTGAAAAGATCCTGATTTTCTAAAATAATAATAAGTGGGGGGGGGGACAAGAAATAATGTGTTTTATTAAGTAAAGTTCTCACATATTTTAACCACTAACCACATTACTGTGTTAAATTTTTCCAAACTGATGTACAGTTTTAACATTTAAAATGTGCAAAAGGTAAATATTCTGAGGGACAGGAAAATAGCAGACTGAAGATGAACTGCACTTGATAAAAATAGTTTAAAACACTCCCTTTGTAATATTTACAAGCCCTAAAAGCTAAGACTTCTCAGTGTAACAATGTAAGTCTGACAATTCTACTAATAAGTATTTTTATTTGTATCACTGCAGTCAGGCAAACCTTCATAAATGAAATTGATAGACATAATTTTCAGGTGGAACTGACAGTCTGACTTTAGATGCTACCTTTCTGCCTATAAAATACAGCAAGGGGAGGGGAAAAAACCCACATTTCAAAATGGGAAACTCAAAAGCAAGTCAGTCCGAATAAGCGAACTTAACATTTACAAAGTAATTCTCATCCTTATAAATTGCCTTCTTGCAGGAAACAGACCTTATCCTGACTTTTAATATTTCAATGCACCGATCTTGGTGGATGGAGAATGGACCGGGATGTACGGTGACATCAGTGACACCTGCCCCAGACTGGGCCCCAGAAGACCATCGCTACATCACGGTCTCAGGGTGTTTTCTGGAGTACCAGTACATAGAAGTGGCTCATAGTTCCCTCCAGATTGTCCTCGCAGTAAGTGTTGACAGCCAACCACTCCTTCTAGTGTTTCCGGAACCGTTTTATTTCTGTGCAAACTCAGTGCACACAGTTGGAACCCGTGGGTAAAATGTGGCTCTGTGCTTTTTCCTAATCAGTGCCACTTTTAACAGGGATTTGTCAGGTTAAACCAGGCTGTGCTGTGGACCGAGTGCTCCTTTCTGGCTGTGCTGCTAATTCTGGCAATTCTCCTCTCCCTTTGCCCTAGCTTCTTCTTAGATTTCCCCTAGGTACCATCCACCTCTTTTTATCACCCCACACCTTTTTCAAAACAATTCATCTTTTCTATAAATTCCACTTCTAGACTATCATGCCCCTATTTTTCATAGTATTATGCGAATGAAGAACCCTCCCTCTACAAGAAGGCAGTTGGAGTTTTAAATAACTCCTTTGTTTTTGAAGAACTTTCACTAAAGCTAAATGCATACTTCTGTGGGATTCATAAAGTTAAGGCAACTTTATTATACATGTCTCCATTTATTTATTACAGATTGTGTATGTGCAGATCTACGTATATTTTCTTAGACTCCATGTAGATCTGCAACTGAGGTGTACAGTCTTAACAACTGTAAACAACAAACAATACAATTAGAATCTGCTTGTGACCTCTTTCTTTAACTACTTTGAGAATGATATTAACTCACAATTCTTAAATAACAAGACATAAAATGTTCTGGTTAGAATGGCACCAATTGGTTCACATAAAATTCTTCTGGAATTTAAAAAGAAACTATGTGAGTGTGTGTATTAGGTTATGTAACTAATATATAGTTATTAGCTTTGTTAAAATGAGGAATATATGTACATAAACATATACATACACACACATATTTAATCACAATGGGCTTTGTATGCTGTGCTAGTAAACACTTCCCAAGTCTCTGTGACTAAAAACCACAAAGGTTTATTCTCATGGGTCGGCAGGAAGTTTTACCAATCACTGTCACTAAGGAAACAAGGCTAGGGGCACAGCCACCATCTCAGTCATCACGGGTTGCCATGCCAGAGAGCAAGGATAGATCTGGAGTGTCTACATTGGCACAAAAATGCTCTTCCTTGGGAGGAGAAGTTCATTGTCCAGAACTAGACACACAGTCCTACACAATCACAAATTGGTCAGGAAGGAGGGAGAACTGTAAATATTTGAAGAATAGCATAAATTATTTCCACAATATTTGAATTATGTTCTTGGCTAAAGCACTGAGTGATCTCCCTTGAATATGTCCAAGCTGAAGCACTTCTTAATTAAAAAAACAAAAATAAAAAAACTTCTCTAATAGTTTGAAACTCTAAAACTGTTCATTTTGATTATTTTTAAGTAAAGATAGATTTGATGGGATGGAAGTAGTCATTTCACTGTTTAAAATTCATTTAGGTGAAGTATTCATTCTCACAAGGGAAAAGTAAAATATTTCTGGTATTTGGCGACAGATTAAATGCCTTCATATATGTGTTAGAGAGGAGTTTTAGAGATGATAGTCTTTCCTTGGAACTCCCTCTTTCTACTGTACCCAGAATTTTTGGAAAACTTCCACTTATGCATCAGGGATGATGTAAACATATAGTCTGTGTGCCTGGATAGGTATATGTGACTATTTCAGAGAGTTATTTGAATTAATGTGTGTATGTATAAACTATATTCACAGATTTATTAAACCCCACATAAAATTTTGGCTTGCAGATAATTTGCTAAAGAAATACATTTGGACACGGAAGCATGCGTTGAGTCTGTCACACTGCCCAAAGAAAAAATATTTTTACATAAGTAAAAACCATCTGTAAAGACAAAGTGGCTAGAGTGCAAAGAAGATGGATGAAGTGTCCCTAAGAGCAGATGTGACCAATATCTCAAGCTACTGGCTCTCACTTCTCCTGTCTGCATTGCCCCCCGTTGAGTGGAGCAATCGTTTGAGCAGGCCATCACAGGATGTGGCATCCGTACCTCTCCCCTTTCCACCTGTTCTTCTTTCTGGGGTAGTTCTTTTACTATGCTGACTGGATCACCTGAGAGAGTAAGTCAGCAACAGATACCCAAGCCAGTTTTTTGGAAAAGTTTCAACACACTTTCTGTCTTTGGGCTTGTTCCTGTCTAGTTGGCCTTGGGGTGAAAGCATTTGCTATGCAGAAAACTTAGCACATCTTAACTAGAATTTTAGAATGCAAACCAAAATGGGGCTTATCTTGAACAATTTGCTCTGCCTAGTTATTGGAAGCCTTCCCACTAAATGTTCCTACAGTCATCCTGATCACTTCTGCTGGCATGTTTCAGGGGTGAAACTGTGGCTCCAATCTCTTCTTCTCCCCTTTTTGTGTTACCCAAATCATCTTCCTGACAATCCAATGTTTAGTTCCCTCCAGTCCGGTGAACACTTCCTGAGTGCATGTCCCCTGCTGGCATCTAGAGAAACAAATGACAGCGTCTCTGACCTTGAGGCTGTCATAATCAGAAATGGGCGTGGTTCCTCAGGGTATAAACCTGGGGCAGACAGGCACACTTCGGGAATGTGGTACACAGAGAATACGTTTGTGCCATTTATGGCATCACCTTGGCGTCTTAATTCCATCCTGCTTTTTGTGAAGTCAGCTAAACTCCCACACCTCCCTTTGTTTTCACCAGCCTTTGAAGCTGCCCTCTCTTCCAGGATATCTGGCTTAGATCTGCTTTCATAAACGGCTGCTGTCCCAGCTACTGCTCTTAACTCCAAATCTCTCTAGCTCTTTTTCTCCACCTTCACTCAGCCTCTCTTTCACAGATTCCTGACCCCCAGCACACCTGTCACCCCGTTGTTCGGTTTTCTGCCAATCAACTCCTAGCTGATTTTGAAATTAGCATTCATGAAGCCCGCATTTGCATCAGACATTTATGAGATATCTCCCATCTCCAGCCAAAGGAAGACGAGTATTATATCCATATAATTGGGAAGAGGGGTTATTAATCACACAGCCTCCAGCCGAGAAGAAAGGACTGCCAGAGCACCATAATGATGAGCCAGGTGTGAAATTTCGAGCTTTCTCCTTCTCCAGCAGCATTTTCTTCTGGTTAGGATCAGATATCACATTCAAAGGGAATACAGGTGTGGATAGTTTTAATAAAACCAAAAATAAAAAAAATCTGCACTTACAAAATAGATAAAATAAATAGGTTTGGAAAGAGCCGAGGAAGAGATTAACTACAGAGATGGTTCTGTTTACATTACAAAACAATTAATCTTATTTCTTCAAACAATGTGTGATTGCAACTGTACAGTTTACAAAATGCGTTTACGGGAATTTAATCTTTCCACTTGTGTAACAGTCCTGTGAGGGCAGCAGAACAGATTAAAAGCCTTTCCCAAGATTTCTTAGCTAGTAAATGGGGAGGGTGGACATGCTGACCTAAGTTTTTCTCTGGTACCAAGGAAAGGAAATAGGCTTAAATCTGCATGCCGGCATCAGCTGATGGATAACAGATTCATGAAACCCCAAAATTCAGACTTCTCTTCAGGAGCAAAGAATGCCGTGATTAATTAGCTATGTCTCCCATGGGTAAGGGGAAGGGAGGTGTATATACCTCATGTTTGTTACGCACACACATTATACCTCACTTCCTATAACCAACACAATGAAGAAGAAGTATGTTTTACAAAGAAATGTAAATAAGTGAATCATTAAGGGAAACTTTTATTGTACTAACTGAAGTAACTTTTTATTTTGAAACATATGTTAAAATTCCAAATAATTCATTGGAAAACAAAAGCAAATACTTAATCCCTTTCTTCTCCAGCTACCTCCAGAGGACCAGTATCCCTAAATTTTATATGAACTTCTCCAAACAAAATTGCCAGGCTTTGTTTTTCTTTATTTCCTTTACTTCTGACACACTTCTAAGTTCATAGCAGGTTGACTATTAATTTTTTTAAGAGACCAGTAGAAGATGTTGGTAAAAATATAAATAAGTTTACTCTTTCCCACAGCCATTAAAAGTGGTTTAGAAACTGTATACAAATTAGCAGGGAAGAAAACTTTAGAAAAGTTTCTGGTGCCCTGTTCATAGCCAAAAAATAGGTTCACTGTCCAGTTTAAGCTTCAGTTATATCTATTCCCTATTCATAAAACTCTGTACTCTGTAGAGTGCAGGAAATGATAGAAATCATTGTTCAACATATCGTGGCACCAAAAACTTTTGAAAGTAAAATATATGCCTTTCAGATGGATAGAGTCACAGATGTTTCCAATTATTTCCAGTTAATGATATATAATACGTTGGCCATTTGGCTTGCTAAGACTTGCCTAGGAATACCATTGGTGAAGAAATTTGCAAAAATTTTGACTGCCTTTATCCAAGTTGACTTGGGGTTGTGCTGGGAATGGCACATGGTGTTTCTCTGGATGTTGCTGAAGTGTGTGGTACATGCATATGAGAGTAAAGGGTCTTATTGCTCACGCTGACTTTTTCTCCTATAATCTGGAAACACTTATCCACAGAGGTCTGATTTTCAAAGATTTGGGTTCTGATTTTCACGTAGCCTAGGACGTTGCTATTAAAGTGGTAAATATTAAATCTAAGTTGCGAACTTGCACCATTTTAAAGGGATGAGTGGGAGAAATGGTGTGAGCTGATACCCAGCTACTGCTGCATTCAGAAGTGCAACGGTTGCAATGTGGATATTCTCTATTACATTTACTTGAGTTGAAAAATTAAGACAGTTTTTTTAAGACAAAAAGTAAGTTTGATTTGGTTGATTTGTTTTACAGTGAAAAATGATTTAGCCATTTATGTTATTGGAGTCACCATTTTGCATAAACTAAATTAGCCAGACCTGCAATTCCATAGTTTGATGAAAATACACTCAAAGCACATGTTTTTAATTGACAAAAATATATTGAAATTAAATAATATTTCCCACATATTTTACATACACCAGATTAATCTAGGTGCCTTTATGAGAAAGAGTTACAAGCATAATGGCTGTTTATTATATCTTGGTGGTGTTTTTTGTATACCTTCCAGAAATTGCTGTTGCAAACTGGGCAATTTCCAATTCTTTGCTTTCATTATAATTGAAGGAAAACCTCATAGATTTGCCAATTGGTAGATTACTTGAAATAATTCTTCTGATAGGTAAATATGTAAATGTGGCACCCAACTTGGGAGAAGCTGCAGAAGTTGAGTGATGTCATTATAACAAAAGCCCTTTAATACTTCTCTATTTTTGAAAGAACAAGATTTTTCCATGCTTAAACCTACAACAAAAGCGACTAGAATAGAATTCATGCTAAACTCTGCCTCATTCTAGTATTAATCAGAAATGCATTTCAAATGAAATTTTATTTTTTATGTAATTATTTTGATCAACATTTGTAATAGACTATGGTGTTTTGATCTATTGTGTAAAATAATTTTTATGTTCTCACCCCCCCCTAAAAAGAGAGAAATATGTGAGGTGATGAATATGTTAATTAACTAGATAGTGTGAATCTTTTCATAATGTTTATCAATTCACCACAATGTACACTTTCAGTATCTTACAATTTTATTTGTCAGTTATACCTCAGTAAAGCTGAAAAAAAATTTAAATGTCAAAAAAGGCCTATTTTTAACACTTAGTGCCTTATGGACATGGGAAAGAAAGATCGATTTTAAATTTATACATATTCTATTTAACACATACAAATTTATATATATATGTGTGTGTATATATATATATATATATATATATAACTATATATAGTTGTACAGAGAAATATGATAGAATGATCAATATAAAACTTTCAAGTAAATAAACATACCACATTAGGAAAAAATTCTGTGGAAACTGGAACTACATAAAATTTATGATTGTTATAGAAGAGTATGTACATGTGTTTTTACATGAAAGAAAGTGAACTTCACATCATAGTGGTATTCAAATTTCATTGGATATATTTATAAGAATAATGTATCTTTAAAATATATTAATATTTATAATATGCCAAAATAAATAGCCCTTTTGAAGCCATTTAGACTAATGATGAAAATATCAAATGTGAATTTCAAATGTACCTAGTTTCAAGTGGATTTTTAAAAATTTCTTTCAGGGTATGAGGGAAGAGAAATGTTTGGAAGCCACTATTCTAAAGCAGTGGTTATTTCTTTCTTTATTCCTTTCTTCCTTTTCTTCCTTTCTTTTTCTTCCTTCCTTCTTTCCTTCCTCCCTCCCTCCCTCCCACAGTCCATAGAGACAGCCACAGAGTGGGGAGCAGGCATTTAATTCTCGGGGAGGGCTGACAGGGATGTCCCCTGTCCCCTCGGGGCCCCTACCCATTCCCCTAAAGCAGTGGTTGCTAACACTAGCTGAGACTAGGAATTACTTACCCAGTTGTTTAAAAGATTACCATAAACATAATATACTTCTGGAAGTTTTTTGTCCTTAGGCCTGAGGTAGGGCCAAGGTAGATATATTTTTCAAAATTTTCACCAGATATATTAGTCCCTTCCCTTTTCTTTTACTACTGATTCCTCAAATGTCCTGAATTGCTCAGAAACACAAGGTGTTTGGTCAAGAAGATGATTCTATATGCCAAGATGGTACCATAGCTCTGGTTGTTCCACCAACTCCTTTCTGGGCCTTAAGAGTCATTTCCCTTCCAGCACTGCAGGGTAAAGCACATAGTTATGTGACTAGTTAGTTAGTCTCATAACTAACCTGTGGTCAAATACTGAATCTGTGTACTTACACTGTGCCTACCATATCTCCACACTGAAGAGTGAGTTGGTATAGAGCTAGGACTGCAAACGAGTCGTCTGATTCTAGTCCAATGTGCAAAACTGTACAATAGTTTTCTTCTTAGCACAAAACTGCTTGTTGTCTGCGATGGAAATGGACAGAATGACAAGCACTCGGTTTCTTTCCTTGCTCCCAGGATGGTTCAACAGCTTTGCTGCTTGGCTTCGAATATTATACACAGTGCTCCAACTCTAGTTCTCTTGGGTACTCAGATACACAGGCTTGCTTGTCAATAAAGGAAATAAATGTGATTTGTCTTTCTGCAACATCAGAATAGTTTATACAAATAGTCACAAATATATGGGAAGAAAAAACAAATCACAATTGTAAACAGGGGATTTTTCCAATGGACAAAGTTGCTTAATTAAGAGAATGAAGGCAGTAAATAGAATCGGGAAAGGACAGTTCTTGGTACAACTGAGTGCTCCAAAACACATAAACGATGTTCCACAAGCTAAGTTTAGAACCCCAACTGGATTTATCCCTGTATAGTAAGAAATACCAAGACCAATTGATACTTCTGAAATGGGCACATGTTTAAATTTCTAATCTATTCTCTATTTCTAATCTATTCTCAATTCCTCTAGACGATAACAAATTCATTTGAACACTATCCCTTCAGAGCATAACACCTTAATGTCTTATCCACAGATGTCAATCAAGTTTTGGTAAAAATAAACCCTGAACAATCAGTTATCATGCCCTTTATTTTATTTTGCTTTATTCCTGAAAGGTGCCCTTGTAAATTGGTGAGCAGTTCTGCAAGTCTGGGAACAGGCAGAGTGCAAGAACTTGAACAGCCTCTAAAGTCAATTAAATCTAAGAATTTTTTGCCTTTAATATTCACTGGTATTCTCTACATGCAAATTCAGAAATATCAGGTAAAATATTCACAGTCTGGGAGTAACAATCCTTAAATCTTACACCCAGCTGCATAATAAACTATTTTGTAATTATGAACTAAATGAGATAATGTCTAAGAAATTGCCTTGAAAACAATAAAAGTGGTATTATTTATTTTCTCCTTAGCTCAGTTTTTTCCACTGTTCCGAAGAACACTGTTATTTAGTCAGGCTAACTCATAGTGATGTGCAAAAATGAACTAAAGTTTACTTACTCCCCGGATAGAGCTGTGATTCTTAAATCCAGTGTGATACTATTTAGTGTATCGACACACCAGCCTATATGGGGGCAAGTTTTATCCCATATCAACCATTATCATCAGATTGCAATATCTGCTTCTATATGTAATGTTTGAAGCACTTGCTTACCCCCAAAACATAATATCACTTGATCTACGAGAATGCTTGGAAACATCATGGAATAAAAATACCAATATATTTAAGATGGTAGTGAGGATTATAGCCTGCAACAAATCATTAATAATTGGGTTTTCTTGAATAATATTAGATTTAAGTTTTGCCAGTCCTACAAATTAGATTTAAATTACTTCCATAGAGTACTGTAAAATGAAAGATGTGCAACCCCATTTCTTATATTTAATTTTAGTCATAAATTATTTCAGAAAGAAATAAAGTACAATATATAAAATATAGTAAAATGAAGTATTTTTTTGAAAAACATGACAAGCTGTTGAACAAAGGTTACCATCTTCCTTTGTCATATATAGTATCATTGCCTTTAAGACGTCTTTCCACTCATGATCAGTTACTATGATAAAAATTTTTTAAGAAACAAGTCTTTGATGGCAATTTCCTCTTCACAGGAACTTCTACACACAGTGGTAGAATAATAATAGTAGAATGCGTTAGTGTTTTCAAATAACAGCAAGCCATTCTCAAAAGAAGGATGTAAAGATGATTTATAATGATAGCTATAATACAAGGGATAATTTATTGTTTAGTGTGTTATACTTGAGTGAAAAGGAATAAAACTATGGGCAAACACACTTAAGCTAAATATTGTTTACGCAGTAGAAAAAGAGCCATCTGTAATATTCCTTCTGTACATTTGCTTTTACCAGTCCTACAAATAGGATTTTAAACTCTACTGTTCTCAACCCACACATTCTTCCACAGAACTGGGTGAATGATTCCCAGTCCTCATTATTCGCTTGCTTATTCCAGTCCTTGTGGCTCCATGGCTACATCTGTCCCGACTCCCACTCATTGTTAAATTCCTCTCAAGCAGTAACCCTCTGAGTCAAGACCACAACTTTTCATACACATATGTTTCTCACTTCTATTCTTCTCCTAACAATTCATAATATTATATTGTATTGTACTTAATGAGGGAGTTCTTTCTCACATGACTCTTTTGGTTAATGCTAACTGCAAATATGGCTCCATCCACGTTAATAATCCAGTGCATTTCTATATCACTCAATTTTAGAGAAATATTTGATTGCTGTAAGTCAATCCTTCTCAAGCTTTTTCTAGAAAATCCCTTCCAGTGTTACAGTCTACTTATTCATCTATTAGATTGTAAAATCTGTTCATCACAATCCCATTGATGTTAAGATTTTTACAGTAAACAATGCCTTGCCAAAGTTTGATGGGCATGACGCATTATCATCAGTGTTCCCTCTATACAAATTAGTTCATATAAACCTTGAAATTTGGGGGGGGGGTGTTTTTTAAAGTTCATTCATTGGGGAACGTCTAGAATAGTATCAATGAAAATATGATTTTGTGTATCATTATTTTAACTATAGTGTGTAAAACATTTTCACATATAATTTATTGTGTTGTGTTCAACAACCGTAAACAGGATTAACTCTGAGTGCCCTGCCAGTGTGGCTGTGACAGTTATTTGATCATTTAAGTTATGAATGAAAAATCATTGAAAGCTCTGTTTAAATGAATCTACATGAACATTTACCTGAGATTAATCTTCAATTTTATTTTCCTTTTGTGATCCATTACATTTTTTTTTTCCCCCTTTAGACCCCATATGCTTACAGATGTTAATCTCCAGAGAAGCACAAGGATTCTCCCAACAAAGGCGGTTTGTTGCTTGGCTTTGCTTTGCTGAAACCTGGTCAGAGGCTCTGATGACAGATAGTCTGCTTGTCAGCTTTGCTTCATGAATCCAAAGAAAATGGAACTTATCAGGAGCTGAGCCTCAAGCGCTACCTGTGCCTCTTATTTGGGCCCTTTCATGCTAGGTTGGCAGAGGTCTTAGTCTTTCATCATTTGGTTCGCTGACAGAAAGAGCAGGGAGCTGTTGCCCGTTTAGGTACCACTCTGCAGACTGCTATATTGCGAAATAAACAAACAATATATTTTTAGGGCACCACCTGCAGCAAGCAGCTGTACCAAACAGAGCAGAACCACAAAGGATGTGATTTGTTCCATTTAACATAAAGCCTTGAAGTCTGAGAAGAGAGGGAGGAGAAGGTTCTATGTATACAACCCACACATCCACAGTTTAAACTAAAGCTGATACTCTTTTTTAGATTGGAATTGAGGTATCATTATATCTTTCCTCCTTTCCCACCCCACAACCTCTGGTTGAAAACAGTTCTATTATTGGGGTTATAACTGTTAACTGAGAAAATCATTCTCCTCTGCCAGTAAACTTCCTCTTCCATTCAAGGGCAGTTTTCTCTCAGGGCAACCTATACTGAAATGCCAACATCTGCTGTATCTAAGCTGTATATAAATGGTGTCTGGCATTTACATGATGCCAATGACTTGATTAGAGAAACTCATACACTTGGCTTACATAAAATTTTCTTATCTGCAGCTTTCATCTATTTCAGTCTTTCTTCAGGATCTGTGTGCTTCTCTAAATGTGCCACACAAGTCCAAAATACTCTGAAAGCTGAACTTTAGCTCTTATTTTGATTGACGATCAGTTCTTGTATTAACTCCTATCTCTCCAGGCATTAAAGCTGTGTACTGCATCATGATAAAATTCTACCACGTGCGCCTTGTCTGAGTACCTAGAATTTTGAGGCTGATGCAAGGGATATTTTAAGTACTTGCTTTTCCCCTAGATTTAAAAATCTCCTCATTCTCTTAATGGATATTGATTCTGACCTCACAAACCAAAGTCACCATGTCATTTTGAGTTCTTCCAGGTGAGCTGGGATAAATACAATTAAATTATAGATGATTCTGGAGGCAATCCAGCTAGTTACAAATTGAGGTCATTTTAAGTACAGAGAGGGACAGTTACCTTTAGTATTAGAATGGACACCAAGAATTATACAATAATTTTGCTTTTGTCTTGACAATGAGCACATTTTACAGAGAGAAAAACTCCTCTAAATATTTAGGAGGTGAACTAGAACACCGTTCTTAACTCTTCTACCACTGACTAGTTTCTTACTCTAGGAGAAAAGTTCATTAACCATCTTTTTGTGCCTCATGAACACTCTTTGGTAAGACTAGTAGCTACTGCTCCAGGACTCAGAGAAGTGAGATGAAGGAATTACAAATCTGCAGTGATGCATGCTTTTAGCTAACAGAGGAAATAGATCTTGTGAGTCAGGAAACTTAAGTTTCCTTTGTTATCGTCACCTTCATCATTAAGATAATGACCTTTAAGACTACTGGGCACAAAATAAATTCCGACCAAAGTGTCTTCAAGAATGTTTAATGTAGGAACTGCTTCCATCTCTTTCACCTTTCTAACATATTAAAGGGAATTTTCTGGAAAAAGCTCCCAGACTGGGTTTTGTTAAATTATGTCGGCTTCTGAATCCTTTTCAGTCAACTTTCTACTTTATGATTATGGGACGGTGCTTTTAACGGTAAATCCTTGAAACTTTGGAAGAAGGAAGGGAAATATCTCTAGTTCCAAAGAACAAAAGAGGACCTTTAGTTGGAGCATATTTATGTTCTACAAAACTAACAGTCAGTTAGATTGATCTTTAATGAGTTGTTACAATATACTGAATATTCTTCAGGGCTCTCTGGGGAATATTAAAAGAAGAGAGCGTAAGCCTTCATGACTACAGAGTCTTGTCTCTGTAGAGTCAGCAACTTTAAAATGACAGCCTTATCCAATAATAAATACAACTCTGCAAGTGTGTCCAACTAACTGGTTTTTAATCTGCCAAACTTGGAAAGGCCTCTCTTCTCTAAGCCAGACAGTACTTTATTTAATTGAAAATATATGGACATTTCAAAACACCAAGAACAGAGACTGGCTGAAGTGTTCAACACAGTCAATGATCATTTTTACCCCCAAACATCTCAGGCCAAAGTTAGGAACCTCCAGTTGGCTGAGGGATTTGCTCCCATATTCCAGAGATGGCACTGTTCACTCTGGCTGGAAAAAGAAAGAAGATCATATCCTCAAACCCCTGTCTCAGCAGGTTTGCCCAGGCTCCAATCCAGCAAAAGGGAAACCTACAATGACCCTTTATATCCTCTGTCTGAGGTAAGACTGCAGGCCCATGATGCAATTTGATTTCAAATTCCACCCATGACGTAATCACATTTCACTTTTATTTTGCTTTATTTTGTAGTCAAAGACCAAGTCTTTAAATAGATAACAAGAGTCAAAGGAGAATAAAAAAAGTGACCTACAACTAGATGAAGCTCTCTGTATTAGTCATTTATTTTCAGTATATAGGGATCTTGGGAAGAGTTTAGCAAGATTTGATTACCCTTATTAAAAACATTGGTCATTCTTCAGGTCCCTTCAGAAGGAAAAAAATCTTTACACATCTGGTGCCAGCTTTATATCAGGCCCAATTTGGAGATTTTGCTAAAAAATAGGCCAGCACTGGCATTTTTCTTTCCCAAGCTCCTGGCTCATCCCCTGCATCATCACTACCGTCTTCTTTTTTCATTTGTCCTTTCTTGTTACCTCCCACCTTGTAGTGCAGCTGGCTGATGCCTCTAAATGCCTATAGGTCAATTAGGAAATGATCAAAACCAAGACAAATCCTAATGTAGCTCTCCTCCTCTCAAGGACCTTAAAAGCTAAGAGAAGTTAGACTTTCAAATTTCTCAGTAATCTAGGGGTGGCATTGTCACCTTGTTTAAATCTGTATTTCCTTAATTACTCAGAAACATGAGGATCTTTCCATGTGCTTTGCAGAAATTCAGGTTTTACTTTCTGTGAACTCTTTAGTCATACCTTTTGTCTATTTTTCAAGTTTTGAAAAATATTTGTTAGTTTAAAATAATATTCTGAAAAGCCATCTTTTTGAGGTTATTATTATTCCAATCTTTCCCTTAGCTTTGTTGTGTCTTCCATCTTGATGTGGTCAAATTTATCAAATATATTCCTTTAAGACATGTGCTTTTTAAACCTTACTTAAGGAAGATTTTACCCACCTAGATATCTCAAAAATACACTCCTATATTTGTTCTAAAACAAATATTCTAAACATTTGCTTTTCACATTTACCTCTTTAATTTATTTTAGATTTACTTTTCTTTATTAGTGTGATGTTTGAACAATACTTAATTGATTTTTCCCATAATAATAGAAAGTTGTCTTAACATCATTTAGTGAACAATCCTTTATTTCCCCACTGGTTGCTAATTCTGTTATTTTCATTTACCTACATGCTTTGTTTCCAGGCCCTCTACGCTGTTCTACTGATCTTTTGACTATCCTTGTATTTATGCCTGACTTCTTTAATTATTATAGCTTTATTAATATGTTTTGATATCTGATAGAGGAAGTGCTCACTTCTTGTTTCTTCTTCAGAATCAAGTGGTTCTTCATAGGCTTTCATTCCTCCATATGAATTTTAAATTAGTGCATCAAGTTCTATGAAAAACACTATTGGAAGTTGCACTGACTTTAAAAATTGATTAAGGAATAAATAATATCTTACAGTGTTGAGCAGAGAGACATTATTTGTGTCATTATTGATTATTCCAACTATAAATGTCATAGCTGTATAATTTTCAAGTCTTCTTTTATATAACACAATAAATTTAATAATTATCTCCCTTAAAGACTAGCACAGCTCTTATTGTACCCAGGAAACCTCTCTAGGTACCTGAGATATTATTAGAACTATGAACTTGGTTTTTTTTAAAAATTATATTACTTTTTCCAACTGTAAATATTGAGATTTAGGAATAATTTTTAATTTTGTGTCCAGCAACCTTGATGAACTCTGTTGCTCTGAAGGCATGCCTGTAGATTTTCTTGGATTTTCAGTGTAGGTGGACATATCATTTGCAAATAATAATAATGTTTCCTTCCTCTCTTTTCCTTTGACCTTACATCTTTGTGTGGTCTTCTTGTATTTGCCAGCATGATAATGAACTATAGATCTATTAGCAGGAATCTGGCATGTTTGTCTTGTTCTGGCCTTTATTGTAAATGCTCTAAAATTTAGTATTAAGGATGATATTTGCTGGGTTTGTTTTGCTTTTTTTTTTTTTTTTGTATTATACTCTTTATCAAGTCAAGTTTCCTTCTCTTCTTTCTTTGTTAAGAGTGTATGTGAAATTATTAAACATTTTCCCACTTATCTTGATGATCATATAATTTTTCTCCTTGAATCTTTAATGTGGTTAATTATGATAAATTTTCTAAATTGAACTCTCCTTGCATTTGAGTTTTGTCTGCCTCATTTGACCAAAATTATCTTTTTCTGCTTCTCCAGCTTCTATATGTTATTTTTAGTCTTCCGTGGATAGGAAAACTGAGATTATCAGAATTATTTAAAAAAACAATAGTTCACTTTTGGGTCACAATGAGGGCCTCCCCTATGAACAAAGTGCATAGGATTGGTGAACTGTTCTAGATCCTGAAGGTGTTTTTGCACATTTCTTGACACGTGACTGTATTCTAGTTAATGACCTTGATTAAGAAGCAATTTAACAGTGAGTAAGGTGTCTGTGTATAGAAATAAGAACCCAATAATACAAATTTCCTTGTTGCATATCTATGAAAAACCTTCATTTTGCTGGCCCATCAATTAGTGGTTGAGACTAAGCTAGAACCCAGTCATATTCTACAGCCCTATATTCTTCCAAATCCTTATATTGTTTCAGTTATTCACCTGCTGTTTTGTTAGCACTATAAGGAATCTGACCTAGAGCTCTATTTACATATTATTTATTTTCAAGGCCAACTATAAAGCAGTAGCAATTTGTTTTAACATCCTTTTTCCATCCTTCCTGCTTCCCACTAAGAATATCATCTTGTTTAATAGAGATCACACCAGTGGACTGCCTTCTACTTCCTTTTTGGGAAAATGTTATTTAGAAAGAAGAACATCTCTGAATGAATGTAGATTACATGTTTTTCAAATCTTCTAAGTTCACAGAATAAGGGTTTGATGCATCATGTTGGTATATTGATAATCTAGTAATTTAATTGGTATTTTCAGATAAATGTCTTTGCAGCCTTTTACTGATGCTTGCTATAGAATGATGTCATTTTCAGAGGGGGTAATTATGTTGTTGATGTTGCTGCTTTCTGGTTACTTTGCTTATGGCCACGGTATATGCACAGTGTATTTGCTCTGCTGCATATGCATTCCCATAGATGGGAATGAAGAGAGGAGATTGAGACATATGGGGATAGAGAAAATGAATGCTTGGAAAATCTATAATTGGATATAATTTAGAATCCCTCTGGTTTCCTTTCCATGTGAGAAAAACTTCCATGTTTCTTGTAATTCTAGCCTTCTAAGCACCTCACTTATAAACAGGTGAGAAAGCTGAAATAGAAATAAAGGCTTGAGAGATCATTGAAATTCAGTCTTGATATCTTGAGCACCAGTGAAGCAGACAAACTTGCAGGAAAGAGAAACATAGTGAAAGAAAGGAACAGAGGGAGGAGAACAATGACAGGAAAGGCAAGGGAAATGTCAGAGAAATGTAAAGAGGAGAGCAAACACTGGCAAAGGATACCACATGCATATCCTTCAAGAAAGCTAAGATTTACTTCAATCCCAAAAGCATTTATATACATGTATTAATCCAAGTTTTCTTTTAGGAATAAAAATGATTGGTGACACACTTAAATAAAATGGTGAACAGATTCAGAGGACAAATTATCAAGAAATGGCTAATCATGAAATAGCCAGAATAGGGAGGGTGGGAGGGAGGGAGATGCAAGAGGGAAGAGATATGGGGATATATGTATATGTATAACTGATTCACTTTGTTATAAAGCAGAAACTAACACACCATTGTAAAGCAATTATACTCCAATAAAAATGTTAAGAAAAAAAAAAAAAAAGAAATAGCCAGAGAGCTATGATCAGAGAGCTACCAAATTTTAATAACTAGTGTCCAGTGTAGAATGGAGAATGTTATAGTCATAAGTTAGAAAATTTCAAAAAGTCTATTTTAAAGAGATGCTGACACCATACACTTGAAAGTGGTCACAGTATTAATTTGTTTATGACTTATAAAAGAGTCACAACATTTGACTGGGGGCATAACATTAAAAATCTTTTATTAGCTGAAATATTAACTTTAAGCTTATGTGACATAAAGTTCTTAAAGTAGAGGCCACTATCTTTGTAGGAACTCACAACCATAGGACATTATTGTGTCAGCTCAGAATTAAGTCTTACAAAGAATTGTGTAAGCAAAGTAGTATTTAAAGTCACTTCAGCCCAGAGGGAAAAAGACTCCCAACACCTGTGATAAAATACAAACACAATGTGCTGACTTGAATGAAATTTCTCCTCTTGATCTATGTTTTAGGGTCAATATAAATCAATGTTCTCTAATATAAAGATTGATATATTCCAACTTGAAATTATGACCAGTTCTCATCAGAGAACTATAAACTGGATTAAATAAGCTTTTTAAAAAATTTTATGAGGTCAAATTAATAAAGCCTCCCCAATCACTCACACAAAGAAGGCCCAGCTGAATGTATTACCTCCACTTTACTCAGGTCCTGCCCTTGACATATCAAGCCGCATCTGCCGAGGAAGCGGCCCCCGCAGAGCTATCCTGTCGTGCTTCGGAAGTTGTGGGCGGTGATAAGTTTTGACTGTGCAGCCAGCATATGTCATGATAAATGTTCAGCTCTAAGTGGAGAATACACTCTGTTCTCTGATCAAGATCAGCCTGGATTTCCCACCCACCCTCTTCCTCAACACATTTTGGAACAAACATAAGTAAACACTTGACAGGTGAAATATCACCTGTGCCATTTACTGAATCAGAATGAACCATAAGAAGAAAGTGTTAATTCACTACTGTAGTCACATCCCATTAGCAGAAAAAGGATCATATGTTCCTGTCCCGTTTAATGTGATCATGGAAAACAGAAACTTGTATTCTTGTGGGTGACAGGGTAAGTCTCGGTATTTCGATGTGGACTTTTTAATGAGACTTCTTTACATTGCCTACATTTGTCTGAATTATCTCTTTATACAGATCTGAATCTCTCTGTCACTCCTGTGCTGCCCACATGTCAATAGTTCCCCCATTCAGAGAAGCTATTTTCCTTTTTTTTTTTTTCTTTTGCATAGAGTTCACTGGAAGAAGGGAGTTTGGTAATGGGTCTACCAAGCCGATTCCACATGAAAGGCAGGAACCCCATCTAGAGGATAGTGTGTGAGAGCCCAGCAGCAGCCCAGCACACATTTTTTTTTTAACATCTTTATTGGAGTATAATTGGTTTACAATGTTGTGTTAGTTTCTGCTTTATAACAAAGTGAATCAGCTATATGCATACGTATATCCCCATATCCCCTCCCTCTTGCGTCTCCCTCCCACCCTCCCTATCCCATCCCTCTAGGTGGTCACAAAGCACCGAGCTGATCTCCCTGTGCTATGCAGCTGCTTCCCACTAGCTATCTATTTTACATTTGGTAGTGTATATATGTCAATGCCACTCTCTCACTTCGTCCCAGCTTACCCTTCCCCCTCCCCGTGTCCTCAAGTCCGTTCTCTACGTCTGCGTCTTTATTTCTATCCTGCCCCTAGGTTCATCAGAACCAATTTTTTTTTTAGATTCCATATATATGTGTTAGCATATGGTATTTGTTTTTCTCTTTCTGACTTACTTCGCTGTATGACAGACTCTAGGTCCATCTACCTCACTACAAATAATTCAATTTCATTTCTTTTTAAGGCTGAGTAATATATTCCTTATCCACTCATCTGTTGATGGACACTTAGGTTGCTTCCATGTCCTGGCTATTGTAAATCATCAAAATCATCAAAAAATCTACAAACAAAAAATGCTGGAGAGGATGTGGAGAAAAGGGAACCCTCTTGCACTGTTGGTGGGAATGTAAATTGATACAGCCACTATGGAGAACAGTATGGAGGTTCCTTAAAAAACTAAAAATAGAACTACCATATGACCCAGCAATCCCAATACTGGGCATATACCCTGAGAAAACCATGATTCAAAAAGAGTCATGTGCCACAATGTCCATCACACATTTTAATTAGCCTTGTGGGTGGGTACTTGACCAGAGGGTATGTACCAGATTTGATCTCCCTCCTGCTTTAGCACATGAAGAGCCAACACCAGCCTCTGTTCAATCACTCAAGCATAGGTCCTGCCTTCAAAAGCAAAGACAAAAGGGGCAGCTGTTCTTATTCACAGCAAGTTGCAAAAAACAGTCTCTATGCACAGAGATCTGGGACTTGGCAGTAAATGACGAAGCCCACAAGGTTCTGGCTCCTTCTGAGAGTTTTGTAGAAAGCTGGGGCTCCCTGTGATCCGGTAAGAATCACTTCATTTCTAAAGAAGAATGGGCTCTTTATAAGTGAGTCCCCACAGTAGGAAGCCATTAAGTTTCAAAACGATAAAAGCATTCAAACCAGCAAATAAGGGGTGAGCATTTATACCATGAAATATTTTTTTCTCTCTTGAGAATTCAACCAAAAGTTCGTTTCCTTACTGATGTAAAATGGAATTCAACATATGAATAGTTTCAGGAATGTACCAATTCCATAAAACTGGTTACACTTGCAATCTGATATCTTCAAAGGCAATAAGATAATAACTATAGGTCTGCTTGAAATTGTATATTTGCATGAAGCTACTGAAAATAGTTTACATTTAAAAAAATACAGAACTGCAGTTAACAGCCTAATGACTTGCAGTGGATACTCCTTAGCACTGGGTGTCTCAAAATGTGGTCTTTGGACCAGGAGCGTCAGCAGCACGTGGAAACTTGTTAAAAATGCAGATTCTCAGACCCTCTCCCCAGACCACGAAGTCAGCAACGGTGTGACAGGCCCAGCAATCGGCTTTAACAGCTCCTCCAGGTGATTCTGCTACACAGCAAAGTTGGACAACCACTGCCTTAGCAAAAGCAAAATGCTGAAAAACAGTTCCCATCGTATATTATTTTGAAGCATTTGGCGGGGGGGGCAGTGAATAGAAAGAAATTCCATAAAAATATAAAAAGCCCATCAAAGAGAAACAAGAATGAAAATTTGACAAATTTAATCCTTGCAATGGGCTTCTTCTAGCCAAGAGGGTGAAAATACAAGTTCCTTAGTCTGACACACAATGGTTTTCACAATATGCTCCCCATCTTTGTCTCCAGCCTTTTTCATTAGCCAGCCAGTCACTTAACCGTATTTCTTAGTTCCTGATACATCTGGACATCTGTTTAGAGGTTTAAAATCCACTAGGTTGGGGGCTTCTGAAGATGAGAGACTGGCAAATTAAGTAAATAACTAAGTACTTGGAATATTTCTCATGTCACAAGTGACTTGAAGTAAACATACGGAAGGCTGCTACAGAGAGCTGAGCAACATAAAAGTTCTGCCTATTTCAGTCCTTGTGGAGAGGTGAAGGATTCAACTCTAAGCTAAAAGGCAAAGTATAATTATAATTAGTAGTAAAAGATACATTAAATATGAAATGTGATTGTTTAATGCAGTGATTTCTCAAAGTATGATCAATTTGTCGTTGTTCAAAACTGAACACTAAAGACTGGTAAACCATATTATATTTGAAGTTGTTTGCAAGAAGTTATGCAAAGCAAATCAACTGAGTCATACAACGTAGGACATAGAAACTGAAAGAGAGTTTAGAGAATTTTCTGGTCAACCCACTGTGGAAGTGATTTCAAGAAAGATGCTTTTCCATAAAAAAGCCAAAATAGGGAGAATAAACCCTAAACTGAGGTGATATGAAGAGTTACTAGAGGGAATTCCCTGGCTGTCCAGTGGTTAGGACTCTGCGCTCTCAATGTCAAGGGCCTGGGTTCAATCCCTGGTTGGGCAGCTAAGATCCCACAAGCTGTGTGGTGTGGCCCAAAAAAAGAGTTACTAGAGCCTTGACCAAATAAACTAGAAACAGGTATAAGAGATATGACATACATGATTTTAGTGTCCTCTAGGAATTTCAATATTTCACACTGATTATATGTAAAACTCATAGATCCTATTCCAAGGTCTACTTGGCCCTGGCTTCCTCAGGAATCCATAAAGGCAAAGTTTATTTCTAGCCTGAATGATCCCCCAGTCATTACATCTTCCCACAGAGGCTGTCAGTTAATAGCATGAACTTTGTAATCAGACAGATCTGGATGCAAGTCATAGCTCTGACACACAATAGCTCTGTGTACTTGTTAAATATGAATATCCTCTAACATCAGCATTCTCATCTTTTAGAATGGGGGTAATAAAAAAGAATTTGGGGAAATCAAAGTGAAAACGTATGGAAAGTGGTTATCATTGTGCCTAGCAAAAAGATACAAATGCACAATTTTAAAAAATTCCTATATGGACTATTATAAAAACTCCTTAGGGACTTCCCTGGTGGCGCAGTGGTTGAGAATCCACCTGCCAATGCAGGGGACAGGGGTTCAAGCCCTGGTCCAGGAAGATCCCACATGCCGCAGAGCAACTAAGCCCGTGAGCCACGACTACTGAGCCTGTGCTCTAGAGCCCGTGAGCCACAACTACTGGAGCCCATGCTCTGCAACCTACAACAAGGAATAGCCCCTGCTCGCCACAACTAGAGAAAACCCACACGCAGCAACGAAGACCCAATGCAGCCTAAATAAATAAATAAATTTATCAAAAAAAAATCTTAAAAAAAAAAAAAAAAACTCCTTACCTTGAAAATTCTTCATTTAAATCAAATTCAAGCTGGAAAGGACATGAGAGATTATCTAGTCCAACTCCCTCACTTTATGAATAAGACAAACCACAACTCAGAAAGGTAAAGTACCTCACTACTAAAATACAATTCTATTCTCACTAGGCCAGAAACTTCTTTATTATACCTTGGTGTCTGTAATACTCATCTATTACTGCTATATCACTTTCCCAGAAATTTAGCAGCTTAAAACAACATGCATTTATTATCTAACAGTTTCTGTGGGAAAGAATTCTGGCATAGCTTGGCTGAGTCCTCCACTTCAGAGTTTCTCAAAAGGTAATCATCAAGGTTTTGGCCAGGGCTGTGGTCTCATCTGAGGATTGGCTGGGGAAGGATTCACTTACAAAGCTCTGTGTGGTTGTTGGCAGAATTCAGTTCTGTGTGGATATAGGACTGAGGGCTTCTGTTTCTTGCTGTTTGTCAGTCAATGCCCTCAGCCTCAGAGGCTGCCTGCCATCCATTGTCTTATGGGCTGCCTGTTATACAGTAAACGTATCCCCTCAAATTCATATGTTGGAATCCTAACCCCAAACATGATGGAATTAGGATGTAGGGCCTTTGAGAGGTAGAGTCCTCCTGAATGGGTTTAGTGTCCTTATAAGAAGAGACATGAGCGCTTGCTCTAGCTCTCTGTACTCTCAACCATGTGAGGATACAAGAAGTTGGCTGTCTGCAGCCCAGAAGAGGGCCTTCGCCAGAACCCAACCATGCTGGCACCTTGATCTGGGACTTCCAACCTCCAGAACTGTGAGAAATAAACTTATGTTGGTTATAAGCCTCCCAGTACTTTGTTATAGAAGCCCAAACTGATTAAGACACCTCCTTATATAGGCAGCCTACAACATGGCAGCTTGCTTCTTAAAGCCAGCAAGCAAGAGGGAGACTCCTGCAAGACAGGCCCTACAATCTTATGTAGGTAATCATGAATATGTAATCACATACATCTCGTCACCTTCACTGTATTTTACTGGCTAGAAGCAGGTTGCAGGCCACACTCAAAAGCTATGCAAAGCCATAAATGTGAGGAGGGAAGAATCATGGGGACCCTCCTAGAGTCTGTCTGCTACAGTATCTTATAGAACTTCCTTTTATTCAAATCCTGCCCCTTTACCACTGATTAATTCTTCTTCTTTTCTTGTTTCTAGCAGTCAACTGACCATTACTCTTTTGGAAAACAATTTAATAACCAACTTTATTCATCACAGGTTAATTTTCCTCTACCCTGAGTGTGAGGATCCTCTGGATACAAAACATTTCTAATGTCCCCAATTTAATGATACCACTGATTTTCTGTTAATTTTTTTTTCCTACTGTTTTCCAAATGCTAACAGAAATAACAATATAGCCAAGTGTCATTCTTTTATCACGTTCAGTGCTTTACCTCAACAGATTTTACATTTATATCCTTTTACTCTGTTTTTGAGTTTGAATGTATCTTTTTGAGCCACACTTGTTTTTGTTCCTCAGGCCCTTTTAACCTTAAGAGAATTTTTTTCCCAGTCCCTTTTTGCTCCAGTTGGGCTCCTCCTACCTCTTCTTCATCTACAATGCATCTCAGGTTGAGCCTTCCTCCCTGTTGCCACCCTTGCTGTCTCTTCCCGTCTCACCTGGGTGGTTTTAACTGCTTTCTTTTCAAAGATACTGACTCCACTCCCTCCTCTTCTTTTCTGTTATTCTATACATTGTAGTCGCACTTTTCCTCCTAAGAACTGTATTCATATTGTCACATAACTTCCTTTTGCCTGTCATTTCAGAATCAAATATTTAAGACCCCCCATCTATTTACCTTATCCTACTCTCCCAACTTCTTGCAAAAGAAAAGGATGCAAAAAAAGCTGCAGATTAACTTGTAACTTTTTATATTTCCCTTTAAACCCCCCCTTTCCAAACTGCACTATAGGAAACATTACTTTTATTCCAAGCATGGAATTAAGCTTGTCTTTACCTCCATATTTTTTATGCTTCATTCAGATTGTCCAAAAATCCCGGATCACTTCTACCAAAAGGTAGAAATAGCCCCTCCATCCCCATTGACCAGACGGTGATCTTCACTCTCATCACTACACTCCTGAACTACTTCAATTTAATTTCTATTTAACCTCGCTGCTCTCAATCTATCTCCTTTCCAATCAGCACAAAATACTGCTGCCAAAACCAGCTTTCTTGCCTGCCAGTCCCCAAATTCTGTGTTTGCTCCCTGTCACTCCTGTATAAAATTTAAATTTTTCACAACATTTATTTTGCCTTTCAGACTAGCACCTCCCCTAGGAGTTCAGGCAAACTCAGGGCCATGGCCTCTTATGTTGTTTCCAACTTTGTTCCTTATTTTCAGGTTGTGTAGGCTCTGGTTCCTACATCAATTCACTAGCTTTACCTTTCTCTTTTTCCTTCTGCATTATGCAAGCTTCCTTTTCATGTCTACCCCTTCAGGAAGTCCACCCTGCCACATAAGGATGGGGACAAATTATACACCCAGCATTATCCATTGAAAAATTTGACCTATTTGATTTTTCAACTCTGAGATATTCACTTCCTCTTGTAACACAGAAGAAGCACAGTCAGGAAACAAACAGTGGAAAAAAGCACATGATAAAAATTCAAGTGTGCTTTATAGTTTCTCTTTTGAATATAAATCTAAGGACTTGGATCACTGCTTTCTAACCTCTTTCCTATGTCTGGTGTACTATAATTGCCCTAGAGTCATCAGATGATCAAAATGCAGTTTGTTATATTTTGGAACTTAAAGGTACAGGATAAAAATCTGGCAAGTGTTATTTGGACAAAACTGAGTATTTAACTATCTGTTATTAAAGGGATCTAAAACCACTTCTATTATAAAATGTACTACATTTACTAATACATTTGCCTTTCTTTGAAATACTGGCTTAACTCCTAGTATAACTAGTAAATTATAATTTACTAATACATCAGTAAAGTAATATTCCATTCTAGCTTTACTTTTTAATATTTTCATAAGGCGTAAAAGTAAGGTGGAAGGAGTACGCAAAAATATCTTTTCTATTCTTCTCAGATTTTTATGCAAACGACTTCAAATTTGTAGATGACATAATAGTCATTGAGTTAAAGTATTCATATTCTCATAAAGGTGCTATTTGACCCTCCCTCATATCATAATCTAAAGTAAACATAAAGTTAAGTGAGTCAAGTGGGAATGAAATAAAGTAATTAAAAAAAATTAAGGTGGTTATTTTTCTCATAGAAACTAAGATTTTTAATGATTATGATGAAGGCCCTGAGGACCCTATATATTATAATCACTTACTATGAAAAAATCATTCATGTGGAGCAGACTCCAGTGTTAACCCAAGATAAAGTATGCATTTGTTATGGGAACCATAATCATTTAAATACCCAACCTATTAATTGGAGCAATTAGTGTAATTTGAACTCATTACAATGAGGAGGTCCACGTCACAACGCAGGTGTTAGGGAATCACGATCCATGATCTAGCCTGTACTTTACGCTGTACATCTCTCTCAAGTCACATCCATAGAAAAGCATCCATTTGTAAGTCTTCAAGGTCAGGACAGCATCATTTTGTATACAAATATACAATATACTGCCTTAAGGAGTATATTCCAGGTTGAAAGCAAATATTACAAAGTGATGTGATAAAGTAGTATTATAGAAAAAAGCCCAGAACATAGGGGAACTCAGATAAGGAACAGTTAGCCCACTTGAGATTAGGAAATCAGCAGTGAAGGTCCCCCTGACTCAGTCTTGAAGGTGAGGAGAGTTATCCAGGAGCAGCAGGTAAAGGGGGACGAGAAAGGCCAGCGTTTGTGTGACTGGAGCATAGGAAGTGCTCTGAGGGGGACGTGCCAGGAGGAGCCAGAGGGGTCCAGAGACACTGGACATGGACACATGGGCACATCATTCCTTATAACCCCCATTATTTGTATACTTCCTGTCTAAGGACCGGTGGGACAAGGACCCTAAGAATCCAGGGGGACTTGGTGGGAGAAATAAAGTCCCCTGAGTTGCATCTGTTTCAGTCCTACCTACTTCCTGGTAAACTGTATAAATAAAGGTACATTTTAAAAACCATTTTCAAAACACATTAAAGAAACAAAAGGGGGGAAACAGATACTATTGCCAGAAAGTCAGTAATCCAAAATAATTACCATAAATCTGCATCTCATACATACCATTCTATCAAGCGTTTTAGGCATTTGCTTAAAAGCACTTCTAATTGCATATATGAACACTTAATGTATGATGCGTAAAGTATGTGTGTGTGTGATTATATACATATCTTTATTGAGAATTATCTAGCAAAAAATTATGAAATGTTCTGCACCCTGGCATCCACGATTCTGCTGTCCTGGCACACATGGTGAGTAGAAATAGTAGTTGAAGCTCACTCATGCAATCGTTTTAATGAAACCATCACAATCAGGCGCTCCACAAAGCAGTATTCTATTCTTCTGTCCATTAAATACATCCCCCATCCCTTTCAACTCTGCATAAATTTCATAGGCAGTGTTATTTACCGATTGGAACTGGCAGTATTAAATTAGCACCGGCTGATTACTAGACTTTTGCCCAGTGAACTTTATGTCCGCCCATTGAATCCTTTATTGTTGCTGTTCCTGCTTTGGAACATGACTTCCCTAGAAAGCATTTCTTCATTCAGCCTCTGTGCTGGAAACAGACAACAGCTTGAAGCCAGCAGCTGCTCTTGAACAAAGCAGGTAAGAGGCAAGAAAGGCTGCTGAATCCATAACAATAAGTACATCATGACGTAATTACAGTAAATCTCCAGAGTGACCTGCACACATTCAACACCATATGGTTATTTTTGGTGCTGGAAACAGGTAGCCGGGAGCCATAGTTTAATCTAACCACTTTCCACAGTATTCTGCTAGCATGAAATTGATTTTTTATCCAGAAAATTAACATGAATATTTATTGACAGGAGTAAAGACTATATTTGCAGAGCCAGCTAAGAGTGCCAGTAGATTTAATAAAAACATTTGAATTTTGTTTTACCTGAAAAATATGAATAGGTGAATAGAAGTTTCATCTTTTTTTTGAGTTAGGTTTGTTAGTTTTGTTTTACTCTAGTAGTACTTTGCAATATGCAATATATGCTTTTGAACCTCTCTGCCCCACCCTCCTTTTTAGGACAGTGTTTTTTCAGTGGTGCATGGAAGGACTGGGCTCTGTTTTTCTCAATGTCTTCATTTGACTTTGACCAGGTTAGTAAGATTTACCGCTACTACAGCCTGCCCAGAAAAAATAGATTGTCAATATGGACAATACCTTGTGATCTGTCAAGAATTAATAAACTGCCCTCTCTACTCCTGCTTCTCAAAATAATTTATTCTGCAGAAGATTGAGATACATGCATATGTCAGAGAGGTGGACCAGCCCAGAATCCCAGCTTCCTAAACTCACAGAGGAGTTTCTTGGGGCAAGTCTACTCTTACCTGCACAATGGAATGAATCTCAGATAAAATATAAACATTACATTACTCCCTTATAAATATTTTTAATGCAGTCCCACCTATTGATTCGTGAGAGCTTCAGGAGGGTTAAATACTGTTCTGTGCATTTACGAAGTACAGTGTTCCCATCTTAATAACCAAATCCTAGACCATGTCCATCCTAAACCAAAAGTCCTGGAGGATTCTGGGCAACCTGCCTTGTGACTTGAGAGGGAATTTACTATCAGAATACTATGATGCATAAAAAATACCCCATTGTAGAATCACATTACAAAAATGAAAATGGAGGGCAAATTTTGCTAAAGGAGGAAGACTCAAAGAACATATAGGCTCATATAGGAAAGGGACCCAAAGACAAACTGGTTTTCTTCAGAGTTTTCTCCCTACCTTGTGTCCTAGACGAGCTACCTCCAGTGTCCTGAGGCCTATGGGATTGAAAATGTGCCCCCAGATTCGCTGTCTTCCAGAACAGATAATGGGGGTTCCCCTCTCCTGCCTGACATCAGGCCTTTCTTAGGCCATTATTATGGGAAACAAAACAAATCCCTTGCAACAGAAACACTTAACTGTCACCCCAACAAGTTAAATTGCTGAAACTACACCACTTTTAGGTCCATTCTTAAGACTCAGAGAAACTGACGTTATCTCATGGGCTTGATTGTACATATATACAAAAAAGTAAAAGGGTCTGTTTTATGCAGGGAAAAAAAACTAGCAGTAGCTGTATAGGTCAAGAAGATTGAAATTAAACGATTTAGGTAACTTGTTCAATAGCTGGCAGAACCAGGACTTATTTAGGCCATTGTTCTTTCTTTGTCACTTTTATGAATGTGGGTTCCAAACAGGCTCACTTGGGACTTAGTGTCTCAGTAAGCAAACAAGGCTTTAAAGAAAAAAAAAAAAGCAATCTTTTCTATTGACTCATTGCATGACCTTCAGTGAGTTACTTTCACATCACCTCTGTCACCTCCATTATAAACTAGAACTCATAATATTAATCAGTTTTCTCCCAGGGCTTTCTTAAGTCTTGAAAAGCTTTTTAAAATTAAAGTGCAGTAAAATCACTAAAAGTCTAATAGAACACATAACCTGAGCTTTGGCAGAATTCCTAGACCTTATGATGACCAAAGCCAATCAACTAGATTTCAGAATGCACACAAAGGTAACTGTTCAAAGGCAATAAATATGACAAAAATAGTGGCAGAATGTGTGGGAATCAGAAGAAAAATAAGGAAAAAAATGTTTTGTGTTGATAAATATAATTAAATTAGTTAGATAATGTCTCTGGCTTACTCCTTGGTTACTGAATAGATTTCTAATCTAATGGCTCATTAACCATCTAATACCTAACATAGATCCTGAGTTCTTAGCTCATAATTTTTGCATCATATGAAATATTTATTGTTTTTTATATTGCAGTTATAAGTACACTTACATGTCTCTGTTACACTAGAGCTCTCCTAAATGGTAAACATTATGACACTTTAATACTTACTTGCATAAACAACGCTTTTATGAACTCCAGCAGAAACTAATGCAGGATTTCAGGCCCACAAAATAAATGTAGGTTAACAGGCATTTGCTATTTAGAGCACTTAAGCTAACTTTTCTTACCTGTATTATTTCTACCCCAAGTTGCTAAATTTTATTGTTCCTCTAAAGTATACAGATAGTACTATTTCTATTGTGTACTAACAGAAATTAGAACAAGATTACTTCCGAAAATACTTCCTCTGGGAAGAACCCAGGCCCTCAGTTTGTCCTGCCCTTTAAATTCCTGTATCTCACACCCTGGCAGTACATGGACTTGTAACCCATCTCTGCAGCTGGTCAATCTAAATGGGCTGGAAATGACATCTGTGTGTCCTGCACTCAGAAGTCTTAGTTTGGTGGGGTTGTGCCACCCCTAACTTGATTAAAATTACACCTGTGACCAAACAGGTGACAAAACATGAGGCAAATACACAGAGACAGATGGATTAAGATTGTCGTAACTGTAAGTTTTACTCGATTATAATTTTCACAGGCTCCAGGTGATTTCTATTTTTTTATGGCTTCACTCATCTCAGGAAGTCCCAGTGGACCTTGAAACAGAAGAGAGATGCTTCCTGGTCTCTGTCTAGGCCAGTTTGCAGTGTGGGCACTTGAGAGAATTGTGCTATGAAAAAGCAATTAGATTCTTGAGTCTAGGGTGCCATTTAGAATACCTAAGCTACTGTGCTTCATCATAAAATTGACCTTTTTAATTTTTTATGTCAGAAATTTCCACTAAAAGTGTTAGCATAAAAAAAGTACAGCTTCAGGGAAAATATGAAAGGCATGAGAAGGAGTCGTGAATGGCTGTGCTACCCTGAAGAAAAGTCGACATCGTCTCCACTTGGATATAATAACATGTCATGAGTACCCTGTGCTTAATTTTTAAATAATTGGTATCATTAAGTGACATAACAATGACACAGAAACACCAGATCTGTGTAAGAAGCAGGCGGGCAGTGTATCTTAGATTTACAGCCAACTTACAATCGTGCAGGATAATTGCTTTACTCTCTAGAAAAGAGGTCTTTTCTCATTACTTCTGACTGTCATTTCTATGCTGTAATCATCTTAATGTGATAGTAATTTATGTACTGTATTTTTCAAAGCTGTATCAGATTTGCCATTTTAATTTCCCTGTCCAACTCCAATGTTTCAGCAGAAAAAAAAAAAAAAAATCAAGTCACTGTCAATAGAAAAAAGGAAGGGATGTTATTTGGGAACAGAAGAATTGCCACAGAAGGCCGTCAGAGTCATCCGTGCAGTCCACAGCTCTGTCACTGCTGGTAACAACACGGAATATTTTCTAGAATGGTGTAGGGGGAGTATAGTGTAAAGGCTGAGAGTTGTTACCTATGTTCCAGTCCTAGAAACTCCACTTTTTAGTCGTAGGACATTGGGTAAATTTTTTAATATTTTGGTACTTCAGCTTCCCTGTCTGTAAAATGGGAGTGCGATCTAGGTGGTTGTTGTTTTATATGGACCCCTAAGGTTAGTGGTTTCAAGCAACAATTTACTATCTTCTGAGGCTCGACCAACACACAGGGTTCTGTGTGTTGGTCGAGCCTCAGCCATGTGGTTCTGGCTTTGGGAGCTCCGTCAGATGATGGCTGGAGCTGCAGCTGGAGTCATCTGAACTGGGCATGCAAGATGGCTCATTCACATGGGTGGCAGTTGATGCCAGCTACCACTGGGGGCTCAGCCCGGGGTGAGTCAGAGTGCCTACGCACCTACTCGTAACCTCTCCATGTACCTTGGACTTCTTCGAGCATGGAAGCTTAGTTTGGAGGGCAAGAGTATTCCAGGAGGGTCCCTTCCGAGAGACCCAAGAGGAAGCTGCAAGGCTTTTATGACCTAGGCTTGGAAGTCCCAGATTCATGAGGTGAAGAATTAGACTCCCCATCCTGATGGGGGGAGTGGCAAATTACCTTGTAGAAGAGCATGTGGCCTGAGAGAGGTCACTGTAATCATATTTGGACAATAAGATCTGCCACAGCCTAACAATTATAGCATCTACCTCATAAGGTTTGAGGGAGGATTATATGAGTTAACAAAACTAGGCAAATATTTAGAACAGTGCCTGCCATATCTTGAGCCCTCAATAAATGCTGTATATTAATATTATCCTCCAGAACCTGGAATGTTTGGCATTGTGTCCTGATCTCTTTATCTTCCCTACTATTTGTAACTATGATCTTTTTTTTTCAAAATTAACATTTTCAACCTGTACCTACTCTTGCAGACAGAAGAAAAGAAACATGTACTGATGTTTCAGGCCTGGGTGAATATGTAATTATTCACGCTGTATTCTTCACAGTTTATGGGTTGTGGAATATTTCCTCTTAAGGAGCAGCTTTCTATACTGCTGAGTCAATACATGCCTTCTGTGCCCTTTTGCCCATACTCCGTTGCCTCTAGCTGTGAGGACTGCTGATGGCATGTGGAATCTCTGTTCTGTAATGGATCAATTCCAGTGGTGTATAAAATCTCACATAGTGATGAAAAGATGATTATATTTTTAAAAATTAAAACAGCTCTCAGGCCAAAGCATAGTATTTTTATCTTGAACTTCACATTGCTATTAAAAGAACTCAATTTAATATGCAAAATCTTAGTCTTATAGTCAAAAATACAGCAAAAAATATAAACAATGTCAATAAAGTACAGTTTTATTGGTATTAGATCTAAAAACAAATAGAGGGAAAATTAGGTTTTCATTTCTTTTTCTTGCACCATGCTAATTAAGTAAGGTTTAGAATCTAGCAGAATTCTTTGCTCATAGCAAATACTAAAAGGAATATGTGTTTATAAAGATGACTCATTGATATATTTTCAATTTCACATTTTGATGACTTCCTACACACCTCATTACTAATATTCAGAATAAGCTATTTTCACCCTTTAAGTGAGTGACTCTAATCATTGTTCTACAGATGAACATTATGGGAATTAGATGAAAAATCAGGCAAAATCATGGAAGTCACAAGGGAAAATAACCCATGCATTAAGTATTTTAATAGGATCTCACCAATATGTGGGAAAAAACATTTAAAAATATACTTCCCTCTGAATTGATTAGTATTACTTTTGTTCACTCAGAATCTCATTAATAAAAACCCAAGGTTTTTGAGTTACATCAGTAACTCTCTTCCAAAAGCAAGAGGTTCATCACAACTGAGAAATTAAATTATAGTCACAAGGTGGAGGACTTTATGTCCAAAACACAGTTCAGCCCCTATAAATGTCAGATAACTGACTAGGGCCTCAGTTTGCAAATGGTTAACATGATATTCTTTTTTTTTTTTTTTTACCAGACTTCTTCAAAGATGAACTAATAATTTAGGTAAATGATAGACGCCATCTCTGACTAAAGATGTGAAACTGTGCCCCCCAAAACCATTACAAGTCAGCTCAGTGACGTTTACCTAGAAGCTGGCTTACAGGAATTTAGAGTAAGTGAAACATTAGATACCTGACAGAAACTAAACTAAGAGAAAAAAAAATGCACCTAAAAATATCTGGGTGCCTTAACACAGAAGCTCACTTCCCAACCTCAGACAACATAATATTAGGGTGCTTTCCTTGGAGTCCAAGGAAAAGAAATATACTAGATCAGGCTCTTCCTATAGAAATCATCTTTTTTCTGATATGTATCAATAAATACTGAAATTAGAATGCTTTTTTAATAATGTTTTAGAATTTTGAAACTGTGAAGACCAAGTCTTGTAAAGCTTTCAAAACTAAGCTTATTGTAAATTATTTTATTTATTCACAGAGTACTGTAATTTAGAATTTTTAGCATAGAAAATAAAACCCTGGTTGATTAAACTAAGGATATACACATATACAAACCAGACCACATATTTATAAAAAAAAATCTGGGCTACAAGTTTGGAATTTTATTTGTTTTATAGTGTTTTATCTTTGTTTTCTTTCTTCATTTCTGTTGTAATACTACAACTATAAGAAAGGAAATTAAATTTTGTGATCTTATAAATTCTTTCTTAAGGACAGTTCACTGACTATGACGTCCTTTGTTTGAGCTGCTTAACCGCAAACATCTGTCCATATGGGTTTTATAGATATTATTGAAAAATACTCAGGTTAGTTATGTATGTATTTATTTATGATTTATTCTCTGTCTACTAAAAATCTGAGAAAGCTTTATAAAACTCAAATAACACAACATAATACCATCAAAAAATAAATGGAAAAGCAACAAATTAAAGGAAACAGAAAAGTAAGTGGATGTAATTTGTTAACTGGAATCTATTACCTATAACATTAATTTAATAATAGTTTCTCAGGTGAAAAAGAAACATGACAATAAATGTAAACAAAATTTTCTTTTTCTAATCAATATTAACCTAGATTTACATATGTTGATTTTCTTTGTGTCATTACCAAAGTTTGAATCTTTGTATTTTTCACATTAAGAATCTAGAAGCTTTTGGAATTGCTTTTGGCCATCACCAGTTCTGCCATGAGGACCATTTAGTTTTATATATTTATCAGGATTATTGCATTACCTAATAAAACATATCTAAATAAAGATGTCACACCATTTTAGGATGCTTTGGGAATGAGATTAGCTCTGTCCCTCCATCCCAAATTGGGCTAGGGATTCATACTCATACTGATCTCTGGAGCTAAAGTGAGCCCACACAGGACAGCTCTGGAGATTCAAAGACCTTGGACATGGCTATACAGCTTGATCTGTTTGTATGTTTAAAACATTCCAACTCAGAGAATAGTTTAAAATTGGGTTACATTTAACTGACAGATACAAATACATGCAAGTACTGCTATATATACATATCTGCCTATATACCAAATATACGTGAAGAAAATGCCATGAAATATCAAATTCAGACACACAAAGCATTCTGAACTGCTTTAGAATCCTTTCTGAATATTTAATATTTATTTTCTGTATGGATAAACAAAAAATATGTTTTGAATTTCATGAAAATATTCACCTTGTAAATCATAGATATGAAAGTTCAAATTTTTGGAGTGTGACATATTTGCACTTAAATATATAAGGAAGAACAACAAAAGGACCATTCCTGTTGACTTGAATGATTAGTAAGCATTGTGAATTGCCTTCATGAATCTCATATGTGGCTAACATGAAGAGCCAGCAAATTCCTGCCAACATTGTTTTCATTTTCTTTCACAGTGGGACTTCTTTAGACACATTACAGAATTTAAGTAAAGTGTCAGAAAAAGGCAGTTTGTAGCCAAGAAAATGTATAGAAGGAGGAGTAAAAAATAGACTCATGATCCTTTCTGACTTCCATATTCATCAAACTCCCAGTTCACCTGCCTTGATGCTAGCACTGTCCTTTTCCTGTTAAATCAGCAATGCTTATTAGCTTTCTGGGAGCAGCAAAATGTAAAATTTCAACAGCTACACTGACACACAAATGCTCTGACATTGGTCAACATATCTCTGTACCCCAAAGACAATCAGAATCTCTTTAGTCATTAAAAATGCAAACATGGCATTGAAAATACAGTGAGATTATTTCAATGCCACGTGGGTAATTTTCAAAATCGAATATATTCCTTAAATGTATGGTTTCATAAAGTTAAATTTGGCTTACTGGTTTACTCACACGATAACATTTTTATTTAAAAATGAATTAAAAATAAGCTCTGTGGGTTAGAAGTTATCTCGAGCTCATGTGCTGAACAGGGTAAACGTTGCATGCAAGAAAAGGGCATTACTACTTGTTTCCATCATTCTACTGGGTGTACTTAAATTCAGATTCAGCCAGTGCTATGTCTGTCAGGAAAGTCATAAGTCTTTCACAAATGTATTGTCACGAAAAGACAAAAACTGCTTTCTGGAACAAACCAATGATCCTTCAAGACTGTGGGAACCTTCAAAGGTAGGTATAACTCTCCAAAGTGAGAACAACTGAAAAAAGGAAAAAGAAAGGAAAATTTCTGTATGGGAAAATTTCTTCCAGACGTCAAAGAATCAGCATAATTTTGAACCATGAGCACTGATTACTCCTTATCCTCCTTTCCTTTCTTGGGCAACTTTGGAAGTTGTTTGCCTATTATGGCTCTGGATAGCAGAAAATTCTATTTTGTTAAGTTATTTAATCCACACATTTCTTTGATTTTCATGCGGTGTTTCAATAACTACATTAATTCATGCATTCGACTGTACCTTAACCTGTGGTGCTATAAGCAAGAGAAAAATAAAAAACACTAGAAGATTATACATTTCTAAAACCCTACACTAGCTCTGACATGTCTGTTAGGAGATAAGCTATCTTGCCAGAATACAAATGTGAGACATAATTGAGAACCTGCCAAGAAGTATAAAATTTACTAACAAATATTTACTTCTGATAGTTTGTGGGTAAGTCTGGAGTATGCCAAAACAGATCTGGATATATGTTTAGTAAATTCAGTGTCATATAGGAAAGAAAAAGACTTTGGAGCCCATAAGTGCAATTTTTATCTCTACCGTTTGAAAGTAGAATCTCTGGACAAAAAAAAAAATAGATTTAAAAAAATGGGAGAGGAACAAAGAACTGACATATATATATATATTTGTGTGTGTGTGTGTGTGTGTGTGTGTATATATATATATATATATATATATATATATATATATATATATGGTGCTGGTGAGCAGTATATTTGTTTTTCTGGACCATGATTGCAGGTAGCAAAATGGGAGTTCCTGGAAAATATTTGTGTAGATTGTAAGGATGGCCCAAAGGAATATTGTGAGATGATGCTCACTAAAGCACTGAAGAGAATTTGAGAGAGAAAAATTCACCACCTCCCTAAAGTAAAACCAATAAGAAATATGTCAGAGATTGAAGCATAAAAATTAATATATTCATTCAAACATTTATTGAACTAATTCTATATAATGGACACTGTGTTAGCAACTTCCTAGAAAAACATTAGAAAAAAATGAGAGAAGAAAGAAGAAATAAAGAGCATTGGTCACAAATGTTGTGACTACAATATCTATATTCCAATTCACGGATTTTAAATAAACAATGTAAATTGAAATTTAAACACAGGATTACAAGTATAATCCCATGGGTACCCACAACTGACCAGAATGGTTTATGGCTAGTGAATAGCAATGGAAAGCTAATTTGGTCCCCCAAAAAAGCAGAATGAAGAAGAAGAGTGTATATTACCAATATATAATTGTAAGGGGAGACCATAATCATCTTATTGTGGGAGAATAATGGATGCCATTCGATTGGGAACACAAGACGAGAGTGAGAACAAAAGAAAGACTGAGAAATAAGTGACCCCACAATCCTTCTGGTTAGATGGTTAGATTCTCCTAATACCAGTTATGAGACAAAATATCTTAATTCTGACAGACTTTCATTATTCGGACAGCTACTATGGCTTATATCCTGATAGAATCAGAGCATCTAAAAAATTCTTTATTATCTTCCTGATGATTTTGCCTCTCCACAGAAAGAGGAAGCAATAGGGGGAGTGTTATCTGCACTTAATTCTGACCACCCAAGAAGAACCAATTAACAGCAAAATGGAAGCATGGCAACTCTCTGCGAATGTGATAATATTATCTTAATGTTTATAACAGCCATGGAAGGAAATGCTTGATTTAGTCACAAATATGTCCTCCACTCTTAAAAAATGTTTCTGCTAAAAGACAGAGAGGAGACAATGGCCAAAATCTCTCAAACAAATATTGCTCAGAAAGAAACCCAGATGCACCCCAGAACAAAATCCTGATCATACAAAAACAAATTTGATAATAGTAGGAAGAGTTAACTTAGAAGATGAATGAATCTGGATACAGAGCATTCTCTATGAGCTCTCACTGAAAGCAGTACATATACAAGATCGGAAGTACTTTAGTTATTATTAAGTACAGCAAGTGAAGACTTTTAAAAATGAACAGTAAAAATGATTTTTAGTATGTTTAGAATAAGATACAAATAAGAGAGGAATAATCTGCTGTTAAGATCGTTGACCAAATGGTAGCAGATGACATAGAAAATGCAGAAATTCCCAGCTGCATTCCTGTTCATATCTTATTTGTCATGGACTGATATGAGGAGAGAGGATGTTAGTAAGAGAGAATTGAACCCTATGTGGAGAACAGAATACCTAGAAACTCTACATGGATTTAAGTCTCTTGCTTAGTAAAAAATTGCATCCTGGGGTATTGGAAAAGTTTGTGAATAAGATTGCAGAGATGCTATCAGTAACTTTGGGGGAACTACGAAGGTGTAGGCACCAGACAACTAGAAACAGGTAAATTATGTACTGATTTTCAAAAGCTATATAAAGATTTCTCAAGGGAAAAAAAAAGGACAAATAAGCTTTAGAGTCACAGTAAAGTCATAAGATGTACTATTAAACCTAAAATTTTGAATACCTAATGGAGATCGCAATGACTAAGGCTCAAAATAGGAGGGCTGGAAAATAGTTGATGGAAATAACTAAGCAGGTATTATGTATAAGAAAAAAAGAAAAAAGTCAAAAATAGCGTTAAAAACTGTGAAGCAAAGGAGGAAAGCTCAGAAAGAATGCGGACTCACTAAATTAAGGTACCTGCAGATTCCTTCCACGTGTGCTGTTGATGGCCATTTGGTCTTTAGAGAGATTAAGGATGATGACAACAAACACAAGGCAATGATGACCACTACAACAATGATGATGATGGTCATGACGGTGATAGGACCACTGATCCATGAGCTCCTCCTGAGGGCAGGGACCATTTTTGTTTTGTTCATTGCTGTGGTCCAGTACCTAGTACTTAGTGGGACATCAATACATTTTAATTTAATTGAACAATAGCTAATAATAACTCAAGAATTGTCTAAACAGTGAAATAATGCTTTATTTCACTTCATCATCACAACAAGCCCTTAAGATATAGGAAATACTATTACCGCTATTTTACAGATAAGAAAAAGAGGCTTAGGTGTGTCCTTAACCAAGGTCACCCCTAATAAGTGGGGAAGTTCTAATTCAAATTCAAGGCTGCCTGATTAAAAGGCTTAAGCTCTTAACCACTGTTATTATATCTTATACGCTATTGAGCAATATTCCATCCTGACTGAAGCCTTATTCTAAGGCAGCTGAGATAGTTTTTTTTTTTGCTCTATGAAAGTCCTGAGGAAAAGGGTAAATGGCAGGAAATACAGGCAGAGGTATTGGAAGATATGGAAATTCTAGAGAACAAAATGAATAAACTGACAAGGTCAAAAAAATTCAGACTCCAGGAGCTGGATGCAGGAATAAGGGCTAGTGGAAGCAGGTAGAAAACTGTCAATATAAATGAGTGGCCAAAGAGCATCTAGGCACTCCATGTGGCTACCACAACTGCATGGCACCAGATCTTCATTTGACCCTAGCATTTTACCTAGGACATAATGAGTTCCCAATGGAAAAAAAATAAAGTTAAATTAAATTCAACTAAATTAAATTAATAAGGTGACTGAACTTATTACAGGGAGGTTTTTTTACACCTTGTTTTATTTTAAGAAGCGCTACTTGTTAAACAGAATAGCATTACATCTAACTTGAGAGATCAGGCTTCATTACGGTAGGTAGTAAAAAAGAGGCTTAGATCTTAAGTTATAGTGTTTTTTGTCTTAGTTATATTTTTAAAATATTTCTCTCTGCTTTATATAAAGAAATAGTAGAGACAGGAGAAAAAAAACAATATGATACGCAACAGAGTGAACATTTAAAATAATAACAATAGTGCACATTTTATGGAGTGATTCCTATGTATCAAGCACTCCAAAGAAACACCTTATAAAGCTCATTTAATCCTCACAGCAATCCTCTGATATAGGTGTTATTGTGATCCCTATTATATAGATAAGGAAATTGAGCCTCAGCAAGATTTAATTCCTTATATCTGGTCATGGCTATTAAGTAGAGGAGCAAACTTTCAAATCCAGAAAACTCTTTCTCTTAATCACCATAATAAACTGGCATTAAGCTTTGTCCCCTCCTAAGAAAGCCTGTAAAGATAGCCTCAAATAGAGTACGGGATAGGATGTATATGGTTTAGCAGAAATCACTAGAAAATGCTTCACAGATTTTTAGTTGGCAACCAGCCCAACAGGAGTTAACAATGTGCTGAAGGTTCCAAATAAAGACAAAACAGACTTAAGTTGCATTAATTTCAGAATTTCAAACAATGGAGGTGGTTAGAACTCATACTTTCACATTTGGAGTATTGTGGTCATTTCTTTTTTTTTTTTGCTTTTTTCGTGCCACGTATATGGATGGCTGGATATTAAATATTCTTCATTGCTAGGCTTTACAACAACCCAAAGAGGTAAAGAGTATATATTTTACAGATGAGAAAACAGAGGTTTCAAAAGATTAAACACTGTTTATCTGAACATCATGTGCTAGGTGAAAGTTTAGGAAATGGAAATGCATCTAAAAGATGGAGACACAGAAGAGATTTTAGAGCCACCGTACATGAAAAATCACATTCTTGAACCAAATAAACTCAAGAGGTTAGGATGGCTGTCTTCAAATATTAGAAAGGCTGTCACCTGGAAGAGATGTAAGGTTTACTCTGTGTAGTTCCAGGGGTAGGAGTCAAAATTTTACTCTGAATAAAAAATAATTCTGATAATCAAAACCATTCCAAAATATAATGCAAGTGAACCCTCCATCAATACAGAAATTCAAGGAAAAGTTGTCTGGTCACCTGTCAGAGATGCTATAAGGAGGATGAGTAAGTGACCTTGAGTAGTTTATATCTCCAAGAAGCCTTTTTGCTCAGTTAGCAACTTTAAAATTGGCTTGGACAAGGTCTAACTGTTCCTGAGGCCCAGCTGCATTGTCCTCAAGACAGTCCCTTGAATAAGTCCTTTCTGTCCGTGTAATTTCTTCCCCGGAAGAATGTATACCTGACCCTGACATGTTGTTTCCAGCCCTTTCAAATGTCTGCTTTGTGAATCTCTCTTATTGCTGTGGTGGTTCTAACTTCAAGAGATTGAGGTGTAATCTACATAACTACTGAAACAGGGATCTAAATTAAGCGAAAGCCTTTTGGTTTCCTTTAAAAAACGGACCAGAGTTATGAATAGAGCCATAAGATAGTCATGAGTTATTCAACCAGAGGTAGCTATTTGATTGATAAATCAATTTGCAGGAATATATTAAATGATTAATGAATCTGTCGTATCAACTAGGACATTTGCTAATTGTTTTCAAGGTTCCAATAAACGTAATGGCAATTAATTGCACCTGCTATAATCCACTTCATGCTTGGAGCTGACGTGCAAGTTTAACGTTCATTTTTCACTGGTGAAAAGACTTTTGTCTATTCTGCAGCTTTCTCCACACCTGCCTGATATAGGAAAACAATATTTGTGTTAGGCAGACTCCTGCTTATTAATGGCTATAAATTTAAAGACCTTGAAATTCTCCCTACGAACAAAGGTGAGAAGAAGTTTTGCAAGCCACCCAAGAAAGAAAGTGGTGTACTTACAAATCTAATTTTCATCTGAGTATAGAATATTGTGGTTCCCTGAGGCAGGCCTTGATATCACAAAAGCCATTGCTGGCAGATTGGAAGGATTATTCCCTTCTGGGTTTCCAGCATCTGACAGGAGAGCAGAGTGAAGGTCCTCCTCTCAGGGGGCTGGCAGCTTCATGAAGCAGATGGGACCTGACAGGTTATTTCCAAGAAATGGAGGCTCCGAAGTAGGAAGCAGGTATGCCTGACTGAGTAATGGGAGGCTCCTCATTTAGGCAGGGAGAGCCAGAACCCAGTAGTGGCAGGAGACATTTATTCATGTCAGAGGAGCGTTGCCAGCCATCCATCCCAGGAGCCTTGACAAAACAGAACGGTTCAGAGTGCTGAGCGCCCAGGATGCAGAATTCGTTAGGCAGTTTAACCCTGTTAATGCCATCCACTTCCTGCAAATGCCGTGAAAAAGCGGATTTCATTCTGGTACGCCCTGTGCTCTTCACCACTGGAGCCCTCTAGAGCACATTTTCCATTTTCTTTTCTCCTTACCAGGTCACACTTGCTACTTTCCCTAATTTGTAGCTTTTAAGAGTGAGAATCAGCTGTAGAGTCTCTCCACGCTCCAGAACAAGGTGCCACAGGCTTGGGGCAGGGTAGAGGGCTGGAGGGAGTCACCTGGCCCACCGTCCCAAACGTAGATGCCTGCCCACCTCTTTGAGGAAGGGGGTGGGGCAGGAGATGAAAGGTCAAAGGGCGGCTCCACCACCTCGTTGCCCACTCTCCCTCCGTCCTGCTGTCTTCACATCCCCTCCCCCTTCCCTTCCCTGTGCTGCCAGAGCTGGAGGGTCCCTCTTGAGCCGTGATCAGCTTCTACTGCCATGACCCCCGCTTCCCCCACCACAATTACTCTGTAGGCAAATCTAGGAAGTATCCAAGAAGAGGCCTTAAATGTGCCCCTTCCTAAATCAGGCCATTTTGACACCATGGTGGCCATGGTCCCACCCAAGGCAGCCGGCGGTATGACCAGGTAAGAGCCATTGAGCAGCACCTGTTGAGAGAATCGAGTCACAACGCATATTCCTAGTGGCCTATACGGGCTACAGCCCGTCCCCATCAATCCCTGCTCCTTGTCACTGCTTCCAGCAAACTTCACAAAGCTGCCACCTGGCTTCCTTCCCTTTCTCTCTTCTGCATTCCACACCACTCCCCCACCAACATACATGAACCACAGGCAAAATATAACATCTAGATTCTGGCTAAATCTGTTGTTTCAGTGCTACATATTTGGCTAGGTTAAGGAAATACAGTTGTTAAAGGAGATGTGCCCTAAAACAATTCCACTATAGACTTTTTTCCCCAAAATAAGAGCAATGTCTACAAGTAGGTCCCTTGTTTGAACTACTCCTTGGTATTTTCCTATCAGCTTGATAAAGTTTCTCTTTGTTCCCTCTTTTCATGGCAATAGGCTCTGAAACCAGGGATTTGAGGTCTATTGGCAAACAAAGGTTATGTTTTTAAAACACAAATATAGAGGTAACGTTAAAATGCTAAAAGAATGTAGAGACCTGTATAATTAAGATTTCATCTTGCTTTGTGACCAGAGTTCAAGGTCCAGGACATAGTATAAGTAAGAGACATTATTTTGACTTCTCATATCTGCTGTACCCACCATATATAGGAATGATAGGGTAGTTTCCACCTTAGGTTCCTATACAACCATTTTTATACTATTCCCTACAGTAGGGAAGCTGGGGGGAGCTTTCTGAATGGGCAAAGCAAGAGACACCTGGGTCCAAGCTGTGGCATGAGGAGCAATAAAAATGTCGAGTCTGAGAATATCTGTTGTGAACTTAGGCTAATGAGATGGATCCTTAGGAAACATGTCCTGCCCCACTTCAGTCTAAACACAACAGCATGGTGATCCTTTTAAAACAGGAGTTTTATCACATCGCTCCTCTCCTTGAAAGCCTGCAGTGGCTCCCCCATGTCATTTAGCTACAGCCACAGCCAAATTCAGTGTAGTGTCTACATTGCCTTCATCATCTGGTCTTGTTATCTCCTTGACCACTTCTCCATGAACACACCGAGAACATTCCAGCCTTCAGACTTAGCCTGGGCTCTTCCCAGAACTTCCTAGAGTTCTGCCTAGAACTTTCTCCCCCTGATTATCCCCCATGGCTTTCTCCCTCACCTCTTGCTTTCTTTTTCTCCATAGCACTTGTACCATCTAACATACTATATATTTTGCTCGTTTATCTTGACGGTCATCTTCTCTGCTATGTGATAAACTCCATGAAAGCAGGGAGTTTTGGTTGTTTTTATTCTCTGCTATATTCCCAGCACCTGGAACAGTGCCTGCCACATAGTAGGCCTTCAACAAATGTTTTTTGAGTGAATGAGTGAATGAATGAATGAATGAATGGGTGAATGCCATCATATATGTGTGAGCGTATCTAAACAAGTGTTGTCTTATAAAATTGCAGTGCAAGAAAACATCCTAATTAAAAAGAAAGGTCTAGAACTATTGTACACACATCTAGTTTTGAGCCCTGCTCTATCACTTTCTCATTATTGTTTAATTTCCTCACATTCAATTAAAATAGGATAAAAAAATTTGCAGCTTTCCTTAGAATTTTTGAGATAGATTATGAAAATCATTTTATAAATCGTAGTGCTAGTAAATTTTCATTAGTCTTCATTGATGTCACCTTATATAACAATACATTTTCCCAGTGTTTAAGGAAATTATTGAGATCCAATAAATACATGTAATATATCAAATGAATTGCACAGCAATTACTCAAAATAATTTGAAATTCTTCTTTTGGAGAAGCAAGATAAATAATTGATTTTTGAACCCCAGTGGGATTACTCAATGCCCCATGTTATTACTGGTCATATTCACTTGCTTTGAATTCTAGTAACTTTTGTCATATCTCAAAAATAAAATTCAGCCCCAAAGAATTAGTTATTGCCACTATTCAAGAGAAAGTATCAAAACCTTCTAAAACAACTCCAGAGTGACAATGACAATCATTGTAATAAAAATAATCATTTAAGTCAATAAACATATTTAGAGCATGTAGAGATCCACCCTTGGTAACTACTTTGAAAGGAATAATACTAATTCAGCCACATCATATGACTGGAATTCTACCATTAAAAGCCTGTATTTATGAATTAATTGTGTGTTCTCGGATTCATAAGCATCCTTTAGCACACTCCTATTCTGGCCGTTAGTGGAGCACTCTCTCTGCCTGCTCTCCTGGAAGAGGGGCAACCTGGGATTTTTTCTGTAAAATGAAAGAGTAAAGGGGAATGAGGAGGGATGCTGATTGTTCAGAATTCTAGGAGAGGTGTGATTTCCAGGCATATTCACAAATGATCTCGGAGTTACATGATTTTATCTCTGAGGACACACCCACCTAATATTGTAAAATGAGGAAAAAGCATGGGATCATTGTGACATTGAATAACCAAATTATTTTTAACAACTTATCAAGACATAATTCATATACCAGGAAATTCATCCATTTCAAGCGTACAGTTCAGCGACTTTTAGTATAATCACAGTTGTGCAACCATAACAATAATCTAAGTTTAGAACATTGTTATCATTCCAAATAGAGGCCTGTGCCCAGTAGCAGTGCCCTTCCCAGCCTCCCCCAGTCCCTGGAAACCATAAATCTGCATTCTGTCTCTATAGATTTGCCTATTCTGGATATTTGACCTAAGTGTAATCATACAATATGTGGTCTTTTGTGACTGACTTATTCTTCTTAGCATAAAGTTTTCAAGGTTCATCCATGTTGTAGCATGCATCTTTACTTCATTTTTATTGTCATATATGTTCCATTGTAGAATGTGCCACATTTCATTTATTCATTCATCAGTTGATGGACATTTGGGCGGTCCTACTTTTTGACTACTATGAATAATGCAGCTATGAACTTTTGTGTGTACTTTTTGTTCACTGTCTTTTAATATATCAAGTACTTTGAGAAAATTCATAAGCTTTGCAACTATACCATCTAGCACTCAAACTCCAATTTGCTGTATGATTCTGCACATGTGTTTAATTTCCCTGAGCCTCTGTTTCCTCATCTGCAACTTGTCCTAGCAGAAAATAAGTGCTCAAAAGTGATGTTTATGCAAGAAACTCAAAAAAGTTCCAAACATTTTATCCTGCCAGTTTACACAACTGCCTTTACAAGGCGGCTCGTTGGGCAGTGCTCTCTCTCTCTGAGTCAATTTAAATAACCTAAATTTTGCAGGTAAAATTTAAAGAATAAAAAATAATAAGCTGCAATTGATAATATTTTTTAATAGAGTAAAAATTCAATTGAACATGCCATTTTTGATGAGCAAAAATGACTGACTTGTAAAGAAGATTTAAATAATACTTATGAGTTTAAATGTAATTTTATTGTTTTGTGTGTGTGCTAATTTATCAGTATAGAAGGAAAAAGGAGAAGTAGTAGTATGCTTTATCATCCTTCATTAGCCAAGTAGACTTTTTTTCAATAGCATTCTTAGGATAAATTGCTAATTTCCATTTTGTGTCGAAATCAATTTTTATCTAACAGTCTTGGTTTCAACCTATTCCATAAAACTGGAATTTACTATATTCAAGTGCTGACAATGGTTCAAACTTTAATAGGAGAATATATGGAAAGTATTTCTCTTTTTTTTTCTGACTATGGTACATTAAGTCTCCAGAGGGGGAAAATGTTTAGCAACACATTACTTATCACTATGTGACTGTATTAGAATCTAACTCGGAAATGTCTTTTGCAATCAGCAATGACTTCTTCCTGAATTGCTCCTACCAGGCAGTCATTAGCAAATTCTGTACCTTTCAAGACAATCTGTAGACAAATAGTTTTCTTTATTTATGATCTGCTTTACTAAGATAATATCAGCCCAAGAGGACTTTTATTACTTTTCCAAGGACATCATCACTTTTTTTCTCTTTTGTACCCTAAAGAGCTTTCTCTTCTTAGAAAGTAAACACCACAGTTGACCTATAAACCAGATATTTCTGTTCATTAAACCCATCCAGCTAATCAAGAGAAACAGGGAAGTTTTTGTGCACTGGCATACTATTAATGTTGGGACTTATTCCTTCTCACTCACATTGTAATGGAATTTTTCCCCTATGGTTCATTCATCACTTTAAAAAATTAAGCCAATTTGGAAATATAATTTGAATGTATAATTGAATTTGTCAGTCGATCTTAGCCTTTACAAGTTAATCAAATAACAGGGACTTAAGGAAGTTTCCCACACACGCTCTCTCATTTATGGGCAGCCAATCATCTCCTAAATAGAATGTCATGTTCTTTCAGGACTTTTTGCTGATTAGATCCTCATTTTTATTTTAGAGGACTGAATTATTTTTTTCCTGGCAATCAAAATTCCTGCTATCAGTCAAACTGAAAGGAAGAAAATGGCATCATTTTAGCTAAAATATTAGAAATGACAAATAAGTGAAATAAGTTAACTGGAGTGGGAAAGAAATGTGTAATTAAGCAGCACAAGGACCACATGTCAGAGTCTTCTATAGTAATAGATGGGTGGAGAGTTTAGACTTTTTGCAAAGACCAATGTAGCTGTCAGGAAATTTTAGTCCTCTTGATGATTCACAGGACTTTTGGGGATTTCTCACCTCAACCAACAACTGACAAGTTAGTTGTTGCTGTTGTTTTCCATTAAATATAGGAGGGTAGATCAGTTAACTGTAAGCTATGGCAAATTAAGTGGAACAAATTATAATGGGAAAAAGATACATGCATGGTTTAAATAATTTAAATATGTGCAAAAAGAGGCTTATTTGGAATCTTAAAATATCTAAATTGCTACCTTTCAAATACTACTCAGCCCTGTGTCAAGCATATTTTGAAGTTTTTAGTGGAAATATGTGCCACTCTGAAAATAGCATCTATTTCCCAGTGTTCCACTGGTGCTCTAGGCATAGAATACTCTTTAGATTTTTCTCTAAACACCTGGGAGGCAGGCCATTCAGATTAAAAATGGATGTTTTAGTCCTGCTTTGTGTTTGCAGAGAAGCACCTCAGTACGAGGTGACCTCACCTCCTTAGAGCCCAGAGCAGCCCAGAGCTAGGCTGTTCCATTTGGAGAAAGCAATGGCAGGATCTGTAAGCTTCAGTACTAGACTATTTCTAAACTCTGGAAGAGACAGAATTAAATCTAGGTCCCAATATTGGAATTTGTATTCTTTATCCTCAACAGTACAGTAGGATTGCCAAGATTAGCATGTTAAGAAGTATTAGTCGCCATTTTGTTCAAAGAATCAATATCATCAACTCATTTTATGAATAGGAGTATGCAGTGCAAAAACAATGAAGTGAACTTCCTTCTCCATTTGGCATTTCTGAAACTGATGATAAAATATTCAGCATTTCGATGCTAGCACGGTTCCAGTCGGATAAGTAGGATTTTAACCATGATACCTACCCACTTTCCTTATGTCTTGGAATTACGGAAAGTTAGAGTCCCTCAGACATTTTACCTCATTCACTCTCTGATGCAAAGTATACATGGGAAGATTAAGAATATTGCAAACCTACCAGCTGCCAAGTTTTATTTGTGAATTACAAATATACTTTACATATGTTAAATTATATTTAATTCCCTTGCATTATCAACATTTCTCCCTTCACTGAGTCCTTTCCTTCAGTTTAGTCTTCTTCAAGACACTTCCATTCAAAAAAGGAATCTTTTTATCTTTGTTCTCCTTCAAACTGCTGTCCATCTCCACTTTCCCTTCACAGCCAACACAAGAGAAAATGTACCATCTTAACCGCTTTTAAGTGTATGGTTTAGTAGTGCCAAGTACATTCACATCATTGTGCAACCAACCTCCAGAACTCTTTTAATCTGTAAAACTGAAACTCTACACCCAATAAACAACAACTCCCCACTCCTCTCCCCACCAGATCCTGGCAACCACCATTCTACTTTCTGTCTCTATGAATTTGACTACTTTAGGTTGCTCAAATCAGTGGGATCATATAGTATTTTTCCATTTGTGTGGCTTGTTTTACTTAGCATAATGTCCTCAAGGCTCATCTAAGTTGTAGCATGTGTCAGAATTCCCTTTCTTTTTAAGACTGAATAATATTTCATTGTACGTATATACCACGGTTTGTGTATCCATTCATCCATTTCATGGTCAATAGATACTGGAGTTGCTTCCACCTTTCAGCTACTGTGAATAATGCTACTATGAACCCAGGTGTACAGATATCTCTTTAAGACTCTACTTTCAATTCTTTTGAATATATACCCAAAAGAGGAATTGCCGGATCATACGGTTAATTCTATTTTTAATTTTTTAGGTAACCGCCATACTGTTTCCCAAACCATTTTACATTCCCATCAACAGTGCACCAGGGTTCCAATTTCTCCACATCCTCATCAACACTTGTTATTTTCTTTCTTTCATTTTTTTATAGTAGCCATCCTAATAGGTGTGAAGCAGCATTTTTAAACCTGAAATTTTAGACAGTCTTTCAAAATGTGGTTTGCAAATGACATACATTAGAATCACTTCATCAACATATTGGAAACATTCAGATTCCTGAATCAAATATCTGGAAACTGGGCTTGAGCAATAGTTTAACAAGTTCCTCAGATGATTCTTTTGAGGACTTTTGACATACAACCCGCTATATTGGATGGATGTGATGTGAAAGCACCTCAAAGTAAGAAAGAAAACACCTAGCCAATCCTATAGATACTGTGTAGAATAGAATACTTGCTATAAAAACTCTCACTTTTAATCTGGATAAGTTAAGATTACATAGAAACAACTAATAATTTTGCAAATACAACTAAGTCCTTGAGTCACATGGTGCTGAATGTTACTGTTATCATCACTGAATTGATGGAAAACTATAAGCACTTTCATTATGTTCGTTTGATGTGTGTGCGGTGCGGGGTGTGTGTGTGTGTATGTGTGTGACATATATAATGATCTCTGACTTGCTGCACTGGCAAAGATTTTTATTTTTATCCATTTCCCTTCTTTTGAGCAGTAAAAGTCAGGGTTGAAATTTCAATTCTTTTACGATTATTTGAGTTGTTCACACTGACTACTGTGCTAGGCACTGTTTATTTTCTACAAACAGAGTAGACAGTGCCTTAGACCTTAGCTATTTGGGAAGGTACTCGTTTATTATGAGAGAAGACTTTAGGGACTACAATGAAATTGTGTCCAAAATGACAGCAGGTAGGAACATGGGCTGAGCAGGAATAAAATCAGTTTTCACTGTAAGTGAAAAATAAGTTAAAAGCTGCTTGATGTCAAGATTTGAATTAAGAAGCTTTAGTTTATGCCAAAGAATTTTTAAAAATTAAACTACTTGTACTGATTTTGCATCAGCAAAATTACACTTGTAAAATCACACATAAGCAGACCCTTCACTTCCAAAACACTGGGCATCTTTCCAGACCTTGTCTTCAGATTTATTTTGTTTCTATAGTTCTATGCTGGTACTTTTGTGCTTCTGAAACCCTGTCTGCTTTCAGCAATTAATAAAAATGTTATGGGTTTTGATTTGCATCACTGCAGCATATGAACTAAATTACTTTTCATCTGCAGGTGCAAAGCAGAATAAAACTCTTCGTGATAAAGTTTCATACTGTTCAGATATGAGTCACTGAACCATGGAATCCAATGAGCCAACACCAAGGCAGCCAGGAAGAGTGGCTGCCTTTTGTTCCAGTTTATACCATTCCAGCTAAACAGTCTGCTGTTCTAGGAGGCTTTAAATGCTAAGCCCCTATGTGGCTTTTAGAAATTGATGAATAATTTTCTGATCAAAGCAACCACTGAGCTAAACCAGAGCACAGCACAGGAAGGCACCACAACTTGTGTGTCATGGCTTAACAATGCAGTTGCCAATTCAGCGCGGAAAACTTTGCTCTCAGAAGTATTTAAAGAACAGATATTAGAAATGATGATATCTTTACTAAAATGTAATTCACATTCTCCATTCAGTGCCTTCACCCAACCGTAAAATCAAAGTTATTTCTCCTTCTACCGGGTGTCCTTGCTTTTCTTCAATGCTTCTTCCCTTTGCTCTAGTTCAGTTTTATTTAGATAACAATTGCAACAGCATTACAAAGGTAGGAAGTAGCTCATTAATAATGTAAGAAATAAGGATAGGGATTATGTTTTACTTATATGCATACCTCTCGGTGTTTAACACAGTTTGTTGCACATAATAAAGAATAAAACTCTAAATGCATGAATTAATTAAGCCGAGTTTGTTGGGTTAGTTTTGCCTAGGTTTAAATAGTCCCCTTTGGTCCATAAATCCCTCCAAACACCTTGACCTTAGCTTTCTTGTTCTTCTGGATAATCTACCCTAAATTCCTCCCATCCCAGGTTGAGTTTCTCCCTTTTAATAACTATTTTATTCTCTTAGGGTAAGGGGTCTCTTATAAAACTGAAATGACTTTTGGTGCAACTCTCTCACAAACTCTGCTACAATCTGCCTGAAGTCTACTAGGAATTCTGTCTTCTCCCTTTCTTCTCTCTATAGCTTTTGACTTAGACCCACTTTCTGGTACATGCATTTTTCCGAATGAGCCAGTAGCTACCTTGAATTACCCAGAGTGCCCTCCCATCACCGCTACCACAAAGAGCCAATTCTTAGGTCACATATCCAGTATCAGTTTGGATACTGGCAAACTGACTTGGGCCTTTGGCATTAAGCTATGTTTGAGGGCTTTCCCTTACTTGGGCTTCATCATCCTAGAATATTTCTGTTCCCTGTTCTAGTTCTAGTTTACTTTTAAAGAAAGGACTTCTCATTTTTTCCATATTTCCCTGGATATCATATGCCAAGTTGATTTTCCTTTATCATCCAAACCTGCCTATGACAGTTCCTTTAAAGCAAGAGTATTCCAAGGGGTACGAGGGGGTTGTGTTTTGAAAGTTTAAGCAGTTGTTTACACCCCAGAACACTATTTCAAATAAAAACTGAGATGGAAGCTTCCTGAGGGCAGGGACTTCTTTTACTCACTTTATTACAACTACTGCTAATCATCTGCCTGCCTTTCTTCTAAGAAGCTGTCTTGAATCACTGTTTACTCTGTATCTATACAACAATATCAATATAACACTAGATAATGTCTATATAACTATGAGCAGTATATACATAACAGTGTTTATAAAGTCCATATACAATGGACACACAGGAAGTACTGAATTAACATTTGTTGTTACAATGAATATAATAAATGGATCTCGAGCAGCACTTTAAAAGCCTACTCTACTTAGCCCACATGCATTATCATTCTAATAGTACAGTATCATATGCTCTAACCTCCATTTACCAACATATTTCTCGTGAAACATCTATAGAACTTCAAAATAGGGATGGAAGACACACATCTTCCTCTGCTACGATTGTAGCACAATGAGGGTTCACCTTCTCCAGCTCTCCCTTTACTTTTTGAGTGTGAATAGCCTCCCTCAATTCTAGTTCATCTGGGGGTCCCAGACAGGAAGGGACCATTGGAACATATTGGGTACCACAAAAAAGAGTAAGGAGTGGAGATTTAGGCTTCTGCAGGGAGGTAAGGAATAGGACAGAGTTGGGTGAAATAAAAAATAGGAGGGAGTTAAGCACAGGGCTAGGAGGGGAATAAGAACAGAGGGTTGGATCATGATGATGATGGATGGAAGAGGGGATATTTTAACGGTCACTATGTGCCAAAACTGTGGTAAGCATGCTACGTGATTAGCTCAATTAATCCCTACAAGAGCCTAGCAAAGTTTATATTATTACTCCCCATTTTATAGAGGAGGAGACTGAGACTCAAAAATTTCATTTTTCTGTAGTTCTCCATTAAAAAAAAAATAATGGTACAAATGAGTACAAGTAGAACTGGTGAAATATGAATAGGATCAGTATATTGTATCAATGTCAATATCCTGGTTGCGATATTTTACTATAGTTTTGCAAGATGTTACCTTTGGGGTAAACCATGTAAAAAGTACACCCTCTCTATTTACAATAGCCAGGACATGGAAGCATCCTAAGTGTCCATTGACAGACGAATGGATACAGAAGATGTGGCACATATATACAATGGAATATTACTCAGCCATAAAAAGAAACGAAATTGAGTTATTTGTAGTGAGGTGGATGGACCTAGAGACTGTCATACAGCGTGAAGTAAGTCAGAAAGAGAAAAACAAATACCGTATGCTAACACATATATATGGAATCTAAAAAAAAAATGGTTCTGAAGAACCTAGGGGCAGGACAGGAATAAAGATGCAGACGTAGAGAATGGACTTGAGGACATGGGGAGGGGGAAGGGTAAGCTGGGACGAAGTGAGAGAGTGGCATGGACATATATACATTACCAAATGTACAATAGACAGCTAGTGAGAAGCAGCTGCATAGCACAGAGAGATCAGCTCAGTGCTTTATGACCACCTAGAGGGGTGGGACAGGGAGGGTGGGAGGGAGACACAAGAGGGAAGAGATATGGGGATATATGTATATGTATAGCTGATTCACTTTGTTATAAAGCAGAAACTAAAACACCATTGTAAAGCAATTATACTCCAATAAAGATGTTAAAAAAGAAAAGTACACCCTCTATTTTTAGGAATTCTTTATGATATAAATATTACCCCTTTCTCTGTCATGTGTGTTGTGAACGTTTTCACCCAGTTTTTCATATGTCTTTTCTCTCTATTTATGGTGTTCTTCGTGATGGAAAAAAATTTCATTTTGTGTAGTCAAAGTTATTAATAGTTTTTTATTATCACTTCTGGAATTTTGAGTCATAGAAACACTTTCCTTACACCCATGTTAAAGAGCAATTTACCCATGTTTTATTTCAGTACATATGTGGTTTCATTTCTTACATTTAGACACCTACATCCATTCTCAGGATATAGTGCAGTTCGGTCTGTTAGGAAAACCGCTGAGCAGTTTCAAGATGACATTTTTTACTCATTAGTCATGAAAGGTTTTCTTAGCACATTGACCTATGCACATTTTTTCCCTGCCTGATAAGTACTAGGTAACTAATGGCATTTGATTATTGCTCCTACAGTCCTTCCACAGAAAGAATGCAATCAGGAACAAAGTTTCAAGGACCAGTAAAAGTATCATTAGTTCCCTAGACTTATGGGATCTTGTCAGGACTGTCTGTGTTAGAATGTGGTTTTAAATTCATGTGAATTTCTAATGCAGACAAAGAGTTTATCAACTGGCTGCTGTTAAAAAATGCTGAGGAGTTTCTAAACTGGAAGAATGGATTATATATACTATTTGTGGTTGTTTTCAGTGTTTGGCTTGGGAATATGGGGAAGGCAATAGGCATGGCAAAGTAAACCATAATGTCAAGAGCCTTGTGGGCACCCAGTAAGCATTTGGCTCACCTTGGATGACAAGTTAGCATTTTGCTAGCTGCTTCTCATTCTAATTAATGCTTTCTGCTCTATGTATATTACCACTTTATGTACAGCATTTATTCAAAAAAAATTTTCATATTATTTGCCACCACTTCCAGATGTTGTAGAACAACACTTAGTAGTTAGGGCAAGAGGTGCAGGCAACCCACACATCATCAGCAAATTGCTATTATTTAAATCATACCTTTCTCATAAAGAACAGCAATATAATGAAGTAGGGATAAGGGACTGAGCTGAAGCAGAGATAATACACCGTAAATAACAGCATAAGATAAGTTAAAATCAATTTTCAATTTCTAATGGATCATCTGGGGCTCTCCAACTTTAATATCTAATTTTCTTTTCCAAATGAGTAGAGCTAAATACAGGGAAATATTTAGATTATTTTCCTATTCTTTTGAAGTTTACATTGTATAACAATGAAAATTGTTATATCAGGAACAATTTTATTTTCATAAAAATTAACAAATACATAGATATAAAATATTCAAAAGAATCTTAAATTTCTACTATCCTAAATTTTAAGACCACAGAAATAATTATAATGAATTATTGAGGTCAAAACATCATCAACTTGGATTAAAACAGTATATTTTAGAATTATTTGTATCATAAACAGAGGTAGCTCTTACAAGTATGTTTGCACAATAAGAATTTAAGTTCTTCAGCATCTAGTTCAGTTTTAACTTTTCATTAGTGTATTTCCATAAGAAATCCAATGTAGTCAACTCTTACCTCTTGCATATTGTAATATCTTTTGGAGCTATTTAATCCAAGGTAGTTCCTAGAACCATCACTCCATCTCCTACTGTTAGCTGCTGTTTTGGCAATATAAAGCTATGATGACTTAAAGATAACATAATTATGATGGTAAATTTGCCATTACAAAATAGATCATAAAATGCATTCAAAAGACTAACACAATTCATATTTAGATGATCCACCTTTGGATTATTTATACTACTCATCCCTCCGACATAAGTGTATTTAATTAATCTTTGGGTATAATTTAAAGTTCTGTAAAATTAAATGTATCGATGATGACTTTCAACTCAGAAAATAACCCAACATCTGATTAATGGGAATGCAAGGATTTGCTAGCCTTTAAAATGTGTATTCTGTTTCTATTTATTATAACTATTACTTTAAAAGTTAAAATAACTGCTAAATACTGATGAGAATGGCTCATTTTTTTTTTTAACGGGCAATACCAAATTGTGACATGGATCTGAAGAAATGGAAAATATTATTCGCTTGTGGGAATGCAAACTGGTACAGCCACTTTGGAAGACAGTTGGCAGTTTCTCACAAAGCTAAACAATCTTGCCATGTCATCCAATAATCATTCTACTAAGTATTTACCTACATGATTTGAAAATTTATATCCACACAAAACCTGCACACTAATGTTTATAGATGCCTTATTCAAAACTGCCAAAAATTGGAAACAAACAATATGTCATTCAATAGAGAATGTATAAATAAACTGTGGTACATCCAAACAATTGAATATTGTTCAGCATTAAAAGAAAATGAACCACAAAAGACATGGATGGATCTTAAATGCACATACTAAATGAAAGAGTCATTTAGAAAGGCTATGTACTGTATGATTCCAATTACATGGTATTCTGGAAAAGGCACAACTATAATACAGTGGAAAATATCAGTAATTGCCAGGAGGGAGGGGCATAGGTGGTAAGATTGAATAGATAAATTATAGGGGATGCTTTAGGGTGGTGAAACTACTGTTTTTGATATATTAATGATGGATACATGAAATTATGCATTTGTTAAAACCCATACCACGTTAGAACATAAAGAGTAAACCTTAATGTATGAAAAAATATTTTGGAGTTTCCGTGACCCCAGAAAGGAATGCAACCTATGAGAAGAGACTCGAACTCCATTACAAATGTATGGAACAACTTCATTGAAGGGGATGTGGGGGAAGGTGCTGACTTAAGTAACTTTGGAAATGAGTCTGTAAGACTGAAAGAAAAAGAAACTGCACATAAACATTGTACTCTAGTTGATAAAGTTGCTTCCCATGGGAGCACAGGTTCATAATTCTGATACTGCTACACATGTATATACTGGGATTGAACAATTAAGTGAAAGGCTGTAGATGGTGGAAGCCAGATTTCTCACTGCTGTAGTGGGAGGCTGCAGATAAACGAGGAAAGAAGGCTGAATGATCTAATAGATTAGAGTTGTAGACATCAGTATGAACTCATGTTTAGCTTAATGTAAATACATATAGTTAGATATATAAATATATATACAGTTACACATATATACACACATGGATACATATACACAGTTACTATATACACATATTTCCTTGCTGTCAGCTAAGAGGACCTGAAGCAATGACACCCCCATAGAAATGAGTACACCTAATGCCCAGATACTGGTTTCTAATCCATTGTCCAATAAGAAGAACCAGGGCTCCTTAAAACAATAGTTCATGAGTCTGGAATATCTTGTAATACCAGAAAGTAGGGAAATATATACATACATTTAAAACCAACAATGTTGGGGGTATGTCAAAAAACATGAGAGCCAATCATTAATGGCCAAAGTTGGAACAATTTGTGCAATAAAATAAAGGAGTTGTATTAGTCTGTTCTGGCTGCCATAATAAAATCATAGAATGGGTGGCTTAAACAACAAACGCTTATTTTCTCACAGTGCTGGAGGCTGGAAATCTGAGATCAGGGTGGCAGCATGGTTGGGTTCTGGTGACAGCTCTTTTCCTGGCTTGCAGATAACTGCCTTCTAGCTGTGTGCTCCCATGGCCTTTACTCAGTGCATGCACACAATAGAGAGAGCAAGCTCTCTGGTGTCTCTTCTTACAAGGGCACTAATCCCATCAAACCTGGTTCCCACCCTCAGGACTTCATCTAACCGTAATTACCTCCCCAAAGCACTGGAGGTTGGAGCTTCAAAATATAAATTCAGGGGGCAGGGGACACAAACATTCAGTCCCTAACAGTAGTGTTGGATTATAACCCTCATTTCCCATATCCAATAAGTATGTTGGTTCCACTCTAAATATATATATCTCTCTTGGATCTTGACCTTATTTGCTATTATCTCTGCTGGGTTTTATTATCTCCCCCTGAACTACTATCATAGCCTCAGAAATGGACCCTCTGCCTTCAGCCTTGTCTACAGTTCATTGTATTTTACAAAGTGACCCAGAGTCACCTCTTTTAGTATAGCTGTCACTATGCTTCTCCTTTGCTTAAAATCCTTAAATGGCTCCTCACTACCCAGATTCCTCACTGTGGCCCTTTATAAACTGACCCCAGATTACTTTCCACCGTCTCTCCCTGACAGAACCCAGACATCCTATAAACCAGGACAAACGCAGCTTACATCCAAAGAGAAATTACAGAAGAGACCTTCTAACAGACCTTGACTGACACTCCAAGGGCAGGAAAGAAATGAGGAAAGTTGATGGAATGTCAAGAAAATTAGTAGCAAGCAAATGACAGACACCACCTAGTTCAAGGCACAGATTTAAATGGGTAATGTTTCATAAATATTTATTGAAAAGAACTGAAATCAATTCAAAAATGGTAGATAATGGATATAAGAGCATTTCTGCTTATGTCACATTCATGGAAAAAGATAATAATAAATGTACTACTTTACACATAGTATGCACTTTAAACACTTTGCATGGAAATTCTCTTTTGGACTTTTGAAAATACTTCACATGACGTATTTAATATCTGTGAAGTTTCCTCCATCCTCATTCCTCTTGCCGTCTCCACTGTTCTTGAAAAGCTGGTTGGCACAAGCAATATAGTACAGAATTTAATCTGATGGCATATACTCATAGTTTTTTGGCCACCACGATGTTTAAGTAATAAAAATTTGAGCAACATTTTAAAAAATGGAGAATTCACATTTAAATCCAGATTTCTGGCTTCCCTTGAAAAATGTTAAGTTCTGTGATTCAGAGCTTTTATTGCTGCACAGCAACATTCTGTGAGAACAGAGTGGCACTTGCAGCTGGCCAAGTCCACTCAAGTAATTACCTCTCTCACTTCTGTAGGCATTTGAGTTTGAGTCAGACAGACGTTCATGAGTCTTGATTCTGTCAATAACCAACAGGGAGGACCTACGCGTATTATATAAGCTCTCTGTAGCCCACTATCTTCAGCTATAAATTTGGGATAATAATAATCTGTCAGCAATAGTGTTATTGTGACAAATGAGTGAAATAATTTATGTAAAGCATTTTAGCACATAGTAATCACTCCAGAAATTTTAGTTATTTAAAAACTATTTGAAAACAATGTCATTGTTCTTTTGTTTTGTTACTACTTACAAAGGTATAGAGTTGAAAATAAAAGTAATAGAATGTTGGGAGAAACAAATAGTAGATTAGTTTTTCTAGGAAGCATAGTTCTGCTGTTAATATTTGATATAAATTTGCAATAAAGGAGAGAAAGGCTAAATCATCCTCTTAAAATTCTTCATGATTTTCTTCATGATAATTCACTATCCTGGTCCTAATGCCTGTCTAGCCACTTTGTTACCTCATTTGACAGTACCATTTCCTCCATATGTGCCCTAAATATGAATATACCACAGCAGTGGTATGCTGAAAACAACTCATACCAGCTCATAAGGAGTCAATTGTTAAATTTTTGTGAATTTTGCAACCCAGTAACATCAGCCATGATGGGAGTATTTACACAGTGGAATGAGCAAATGCTGGATATTAGGACTATTTTCTTCTCGGAGAGTCTCTGCACACCACTGACCCAAGCCTATGAGGTTCTATGTCAGCTTTCTCCCTTAAGAAACTCATTCATCCTCATGGTTTCAACTCTCACTTAAACTCAGACTTCACCCACATCTCAAACTAAGAAGATTCTGCAAAACAAAGGAAACAATCAACAAAATGAAAAGGCAACCTACAGAATGGAAGAAATATTTGCAAACCATATATCTGGTAAGAATTAAGTTTCAAAATATATAAGGAACTCATACAACTCAATAGCAAATGATGATGATGACGATGATCCAATTTTTAAAAATGCTCAAAGGACCTGAATTAACATTTCTCCAGAGAAGACATACAAATGGCCAACAAGTCTATTAAAAGGTGCTCAATGTCACCAGTCATCAGAAAAATGCAAATCAAAACCACAATGAGGTATCACCTCACACCTGATAGCACGGCTATTATTTTAGAAAGAAAAAAAGATAAACTTTGCCAAGGATGTGGAGAAAAGGGAGCCTTTGTACACTGCTGGTGTGGAAATGTAAACTGGTACAGCCATTATGGACAACATTATAGAGGTTTCTTAAAAAATTAAAAATAGAACTACCATATGATCCAGTAATCCCACTTCTGCATATATATGAAGGAACTGAAATCAGGATCTCAAAGAGAAACCTGCATCATTTTTATCCATTGCAGAATTATTGACAATAGCTACATTATGAAACAACCTAAATGTCCATTGAAAGATGAATGGATAAAGAAAATGTGATACACACACAAACACAATGGGGTATTATTCAGCCTTTAAAAAGCAGGAAATTCTTCTCTTTGTGATAACACGGATGGAATGGAGGGCGTTATGCTAAGTGAAGTAAGCCACACACAGAAGACAAATACTCCACAATCTCACTTGTATGTGGAATCTAAAATAGTCAAATTCAGGGAAGCAGGAGGTAGAATGATGATTAGCAGAGGCTGGGAGAAGGGGGAAATTGGGAAGTGATGGTCACAGTGTACAAAGCTTCAGTTATGCAAGATAAATAAGTTCTGGAGATTTACTGTATAGTATAGTACCAATAGCTTACAATGCTATATTGTATACTTAAAATTTTCTAAGACGGTTAATCTTATGTTGTGTTCTTACCACATACACATACTAATACTAATTAATAATAGTAATAATGGCGTGGGAGGAAATTTTGAGAGGTGGTAAATATAACTATGACCTCGGTGGTGGTGAAGGTGTCACAGGTGTATATTTATCCCCAAACTCATTGAGTTGTATATATTAAATATGTACAGCTTTTTAAATGTCAATCATACCTCAGTGAAGTGGCTTAAAAAATATCTAGCTTTAAACCCCCTTCTTAACTTCATTATTGTCTTTAATAACCTGGTAAGTATTTCCAAACAGCATCCCGTTCAGGCCCAGCATTCCTGTTGATATTTCTTAGGGCTGCCATAACAAAGTGTCACAAACTGGATGGCTTAAAAAAACAAAAAAAAAAACGTATTCTCCCATAGTTCTAGAGGGTAAAATCTGAAATGAAGGTGTCAGCAGGGTCATGGTCCCTCTGAAACCTAAGGGGAGAATCCTTCCTTGCTTCTTTCTTCCTGCCTTCTGGCCGTAGCCCTCAATTCTTTGTATTCCTTGGCTTGCAGCTGCTTCACTCCAATCTCTGCTTCTTTGTTACATGGGCTTCTCATCTCTGTGTCCAAATTTCCTTCTTCTTTTAAGGACACCAATCATATTGGATTAGGACTCACCCTACTGATCTCACCTTAACTTGATTATATATGAGAAACCTTATTTCCTAATAAGGGCACATTCACAGGTGTTGGGGGTTAGGATTTTAACATATCTTTTGAGAGGATGTAATTCAGCCTGTAACAATTATTAAAACCAAACATTGAGGGGCTTCCCTGGTGGCGCAGTGGTTGAGAATCTGTCTGCCAATGCAGGGGACACGGGTTCGAGCCCTGGTCTGGGAAGATCCCACATGCCGCGGAGCAACTGGGCCCGCGAGCCACAATTACTGAGCCTGCGCGTCTGGAGCCTGTGCTCTGCAACAAGAGAGGCTGCGATAGTGAGAGGCCTGCGCACCGCGATGAAGAGTGGCCCCCGCTTGCCGCAACTAGAGAAAGCCCTCGCACAGAAACGAAGACCCAACACAGCCATAAATAAATAAATAAATAAAATTAAAAAAAAAACAAAAAACCAAACATTGAATCAAATAATCTCCCCTTCTAGATTTACTCAGTTCTTTCTGTTTATACACCTTGGTGACATTTCTGAAATCTTCATATTCCTGGGTCTCCATTGTCAATACCCATTCATCAGATTCCGTGTAGTGTGTATTTTATGCCACTGCTTTAACTATTGCAATAATTCCCTACAGGTCTTTGCAACTACTGTCATCTATCATTCCTTCCAAGGCAAACTGCATTATATTTTTACCACCCACCCTGTCCAAAAATTTTTAGTGTCCTCCCATTGCCCACATAAAATGTAAAGGCCATAGCCTGTTTTGAAAAGCTCTCTACACCAGAGTCTTGGTTTAGGTTTACTTAGTCATGTTTTTTCAGATTCACTCAAGGCATCCCACTCCTCAATAGAAAGTGTTGGATTTCTTCCACAAATCTTCACCAACACCTGCAAACCTCTTACTCTGAATATGCGCGGTACTTGTTTTCTTGGCTCATGTAACATAGAACAATTTGATTATTCTTTACTGTTTATTCCCCTTTTCCTCACACAAAACTGTAGGAACTTTAGGGCAAGGACTTTGTTACTCTACCCTGGCATATTTCCTTGTTCTTGGTAGACATTCATAGATGCTATTTGATTCTGATATTAAGATTGTTGTCAATGAGGATGTTAGTGGGAGATTAAATGGGTGACATTAGGGTCAAAATGTTAAATGACCTTACAGGGTATCACAACTGCTTCAAAATGACAAGTTTGAGAATTGCTATAATGCCATAATGTAGTAATTTTTTAAAGATTAAATTAAGTAGCTAATCATTCATTATTCACTCACTAAACATTTAGTTTTCCTACTATGGGCCTGGTACTATATTAAACAACAGGAATATGGCATGCTTTCTTCCCTCAGTTATCTCTCTATTCATAGAAAAGCTCAGAATGTACATATGCATACACAAAATATGTATAACTATGTGTATATATACATGTGTGTTTCTATATGTGTGTACATATGTGTGTGTATACATACACACACAGAGGGAGTTAGAGAGAGATTTTGTTATTAACTTTTCAAGGACGGAGGAATAGATACACTTTTCTCCCTTATATAATCGATGCCGTAGCTATATAGCACTCTTTGAAATATATGCAAATAAAATTTTACAAAGAGTCAAATCAGACAGAAGCTGCACTGTTCAGTAATATTGCAATTTATAAGAGAACAGACTCTGGAGATTCATATTCTATTTGTTCCCCCCTCTAGGAAAAATACACAAACATTTTATTGTTCTTCAGAGAAAAATATCCCATTCAAGATGAAGATAGCTTAAATTCATAAGCAAAATGAAAGCAAAGCATGAGATTTCTTTGTAATAGGCCAAGAAAAACTCCTAAAGCACAATAGGAGCATATTTTAGAGGGCATAATTCAGGACAGAACTGCAGAAAGGTTATTAAAAGTGAACAAAAGGATTATAAACATGCAAATGTACTGTACAGAAAGTATTCACAGAGCATAAAATATGCACTGCTATATGGTGTAAATGTGGAGGTTATGTAGGGCATTATATTAAAGGAAGATCATAGGACAACAAAGTCGAAACAGAAAAGACATCTACAATATACAACCTTTCAACAACCATGGGCTCTGTACATAAATTCAGGGAGACAGCTGACCAGCATGAGGAACATGAGATCAGGAGCCAAGTGCATATTCTCTTATCACTAGCTAAAAGTTAGGGAGGTTGGCCTTAAGCTGATAGCTTTCTGTACACCCTGTAGTGAAATTCTTATTTTTAACAATACCCACATTTTAAAAGACTAGATTCCTATTTTCTTCTCTTCCTCAGAGAAAAAAACCAAAACTTTACATATATAAAGAACCTGACAGATCTAATTTAATTTTCTCATAATATAGAGGAAACGAAAGGCTAGGAAAGTCAAGTGACTTGCCTGAAATCATAGAGCTCTTAGCTAGAGTGATGTGATGACTGAGTCCGCTCTGTGAAATGAGAGAGAACCAGTTCCCTTTACTTTACATGTATATATAGATATATACATATACTGAACAAATAGGTATATGAGAAAATAAATGTAAATAACAAAGTAGAGCTAATATATAATTATACAATTATATAATATGGCTTACATGCTTTACTCATTAGAAAAATATGATGATCTATACTGGTTTGTCTAAATCCTCATCTTTTTTTTACTATTGTAGTTCTTTCTCTCTCACTTATTCTTTTGTGTGCTATCATTGTACATACATATCATCTGCATTAAAATAATTACTTTCTTGAAACTTGGATTTTATTTTAATTGCCTGGCATTTTCTGTCCTGCCTTCTGCAATGGCTCAGAGTTGGAGGCATGAAGTACAGGTTCTTCCCCAACTATGTTTCCGTATTTCTGTGTCCTCCCCACTAACTACTGTCAAGATGCTTGTGCAGATGCTTGACCGTGCAGAGTATACCCTGCAAAATGCCTGGAACCTGCTATAGTCTATACTGCCTTCCGGAGCTGATCTGTGTCTGCTCTCTTTGTTCTCCCATCCCTGTTCAGTCTCACTCTGACCTACAAGGGAGACCAGCTACCTAATTTGTGAGGCCTCATGCAAAATGGAAGTGCAAAGCTCCTTGTTTAAAAGTTATTAAGAATTTCAAGATGGGGACAGCAGGACATTAAGCCAAGTACTGGGCCCTTCTAAGCATGAGGCCCTGCGTGACTGCACGGATCTCATGCCCGTGAAGCCAGCCCGGCCTGCAAGGGTGAATGGAAGGATTGGAGTACTGTTATAGCTTTTGGCAGGAATAGACTTGCTTCCAAGCTAAATTCAGCCTACTGTGCAGAAGCCATTGACTGAATGATGCTTCCCATCTCACTCTATTGCACATCCCTGCTGGCTGCCCCACCATCTGGGGTATTGTTTCCTGTGCATTTTCACACGGGAATCTCCAGGACTAGAATTGAGGTTGCCTGAATAATTCCATGTGCTTTTCAACTCTATTACCATTCTTCTGATTTTTGTTGATCTTGAGATAGTATCTGTGAAAGTCTCTACCACAGTCCTTGGCATAGAAGAGATACTCAGTATGACATTTTTATTAAAATACTCACAGATTCATAGACAGAACTGAAAGGGACCTAATCAAACCTCCTCATTTTCCAGAGGAACAGATCCTCTGGAATCTGTATCTGAATCGCTGAATCTCAGATAAAGATGCTTAAGATCACAAAGCGGTCCTGACACACCTACCTCCATTTCTCTTTCCTTTTGCCCAATGCTCGCCTTCAGGGAACTCTGTCCCTGCTTGATGCTATGCTGGAAGTTTTCTTATCCAAATTATAAACCCATTCTGTTTGGAAGTATGAGATGCTTATTTTCTTTTCCATTATTATCTATCTTAAACATAAGAAGAAGCAAACACTGTAATTTCATTTACTCAACAAGTGGTAACTGAGCAATTACTAAGCATTATGCTAAGGGCTGGTGTAAGTACATGAAAAATACAAAAAGCGTTCATGATCTTCAGAAGCATAATCCAGCCATGAAGCAGCTAAGTAACCCTGGAAGGCAGGAGAAAATTGCATGCCAAATGCTTGTTAGAGAAAATTACAGGGGTCCATTGATGTGGGAGATCAGATGAGGTGAGATTGGCTGGGGAGGACCTTATGGGCTCCCAAAGAACAGGAAGTATACATCAAGATGGTGGAGGAGGGGGCAGTTAACATGAATAGGGGCCCGGAGACCAGAGTTAGCATGATTTTTCCATTGACAGTGGAGCTGCTTAGTATTTTTCTCCCATTACGCTTAAATGTACTTTGCAAACAAGTATAGTGAAGCATTGAAGTAAATCAAAATCTTCTGAGGAAAGCAGAATTATAAAACAGTCAACAATAAAAGACGGCAGAGCAGGAGGCCCTCACTGGTGAATGTAAAGAGACAGAAAAGAAGAATGAGGCTCTGAAAGAGAAGGCAGATTCCTTGGCCAAGGAGATCCAGTATCTGAAAGGTCTGATAGAAGTGGTCCTCAAGGCAAGGGGGAAGAAGAGGATCCCCTAGTTAGGGTAGTCAGGGGTGTGTGTGCTTGTACATAGGAGGCTAGTGCTCAAGCTGTGTGTTTTAATAAATTATTTTGTAGTGAAAGTAAAAATAATAATAATAACTTATTATATGTTATATTATTATATATTATATTAATATATATTATGTTAATATATATTATATTAACGTATATAGTATATGTTAATAATAATAACATTGCTTCTAATTTCTGAGTCCTAAGAAATTGCTACCCTACAATCTTGGTGGAAGTTAACCAAACACATCATTAACCTTGGTAAGAAGCAGCCAAAACTATATACCAACACATTCACAGCTATCTTTGCTCAAAAATTCAAAAACTGTTAGAACGGTGTGAAAATGTCTAAGGAAGAGCACGTAAGAGGAGCCCTCCTGAGAAAAGAATTCTTATTTTCACCTATAACCCACATTTATAACAGCAGCAAACCAATTGTTGGAGCTTAACAGCATGATGCATTCTCAGTTACAGTTATCCACACACATCAGCCAGTGATAGTTCCCCTGTCATATAGTATCTTCCCATCTGGGTTAGCTAGGAAGAGATTATAATATGTCATCTTATCATGGTTAAAAATAAACCCTTGGAATTTAGAACTTCATACAGTTTGTCAGATATATTTAATTGAGTTAAAGAAGCCATTGCACAGATCAAATCCCACTGGCATTATGATAACATAAGTAACAGTATGCACAAACATAGAGGAAGTGCAGGGTAATGGAAATATATGAGGGCATAAATACTTCAAGGGAAAGAGTAACAGTAAAATAAAATTTGATTTAAGGTTCAAATGCTCTATGAGGTCTAATGAATGTTAAACAAGTGTGGTCTAACCCTGAGCTTAGATCCTCTAGAATAATAATCCTGGATCCATGTTTATCTCCATGCATATCCTATTTGATATTGGCATTAGATCAATTAGCATCAAACCCTCAATATTATAAAAGTGGTAATAATATTGGCTATGATAAACAGCAAGCTCAACCTTTTTTTTTAATGTTTTTGCTATGCTTGGCAAAATGCCTGCCATTTTAAAAGTTGTTACATAAGCAATCTAATTAAATAAGTCAAGATAGTATGAATGTAGTTCTTACCCTTGGATAATAAAATATAACCAAGAAAAAAATGAAAATAGATTTTAAAATAAAATAACTTTAAACGTCCAAGGAGTGGTTCAATAATGTATAGTTTTTTAAAAATGCATTCCCTATCTTTATTCCACAGGGCAAAATTATAATATTACCTTGTAAAGGCAATATTTTGGGGTCTAAAAATGGGAAAACAATGGAAATTATTGCTATACCATTTAGCAATTTTGTTGCTGTTCTTTATCATCAATCATGAATTTTTTATTATGCATGCAACTTTTCTTCACCTAGACTGTGCATCTATGAGGAGCAGTTACCAGAAGACCTTGATTCGCATTCTGATTCTAAGAGTCATTTTGGGAAAATCACTTAATCTCTTTCAATCTCATTTTCTTCATAATAAAATAGAGCTCAACATCTCTCTTATAGCATTTTTATAAGAGCTAAGAGATAAAGTGTATGAGAAAATGATTTGCAACTTGCAATGTATTACGCACATTACTTCTTTATTTTAATGGAGTTTTTTCACAGTGATTCCCAATGAGTTTTAACTCAAAGCTACGTTCATTAACTCCAGTTCATCTATCAGTTTATCTAATACTTCTCTTAAGTTTTTATTTTTACATAATGCCTATGACTACCCAAAACAATTATTGAAAAATTTATAAAGAATTATCATCACCTGTTCAGATTTTGATTCTTGAGCTAATGGTAGCCAAGCTCAGCATAGGCAAAATTTGATCTTAAGCAGTTTAGAGATTCTGTTTTCTTCCCTGTGTGTGTGTCTGTGTGTATCATCCTTCACAAATAACTGTGAAGTGACTTACAGTGGTGGCTTACAGAGCACTGCGGACAAAGGCCCATCTATACTGTTATCATTGAAAGACATTACTGGTAATGTTTGGGGACAGCTCAGGGATACACAATCCATTGTCATCATAGCATATCTCTGGGGATGCCAGGGGGAAGTGGAAGTCATGAAGGCTTGACCAACTATGTTGAGAACATGAAAAGAAATGAACAGGCACCGTACACATCTTGAAGATGGATTGGGCTTATGATCTTTTCAACCAGGTGGCAAATGGGCTCAGAGTTAGCATTACAAGCAACCTGATGCCTAGGCCAGCAGAAAAACAAAACACTTCATGATTCAAAAAGAGCCTGTGTGTTCATGCTGCCTGTATATGAGATGGTTAGTTCTCCTAAAGAGGCCTCATGATGTCTGAGTAGCTCCCTCGCAATTAGTGTGTTATGGCAGAAGACAGGTTGACAGGAGATAGACTGCTCCAGGCGGCAAGCAAAGCATGGGGAAGGTAAAAGTGCTCTGTGCTCTTGGGGGAGCTTCTTCTCCAGCTTTGTTTCGTCTGAGACAAAGGGGCCTAGAGAGGAACCTACTTAATGGCTGGTGCTTCCATTTGTGCCCGGAAGTCAACTGCATTTCCTCTAGTCTTCTCTCAAAGATTCTCATCCAAAATAACCAAAGGTTGGTTATCTCTCTTTTTCCCTTTCCATCTCATCATTATGACATTTATATGTGCATTTAAAGCATTACAATAACTAGGGAAGGAAGAGTAATGGAAGGGAGCCAGTAGGGAAGGGACGGTTAATTCATAGCCCACATAATCTACACCCAGAGAATCTATGTACGCAAGTATTTATTTCAACAAATATTTGCTGAATACCTATTAAGTACAATCACTGAGGCCCAAAGAATACTTTACAGAACAAGACAGACAAAGACCCTACCCTCTAGAGCTCACGTTCCAATGAAGGAGACAGAAAATAAACATATACGTCATATAATGTCAGGCAGTGACAGGGGCTATGAAGAAAAATAGAGCAAGGTACAAAAATGGAGGGGAAATGGTAGGAGGGATTAGTTCTGGAAGGGCAGAGAAGGCATCTCTGATGACATTTGAGTAAGGACCTGAATGAAGTGGACATGAACCATGTTAATATCTATGGAAGGAAAATTCCAAGGTAAGAGGATAGAAAGCATAAAGTCCAAAGATGGCAATGAGTTTGCCATTCTCAAGAAAGTGCAAGATAGCCAGTGTCTTTGTGAAGAGTTATAAGTGAGAAGGAAGACCATAGAAGAGAAATTTGGAGAAGTCAGATCAAGTGAGATGGTGAAGGCTGTGATAAAGACTTTGGATTTGATCTAATTATATTTTTAAAGATCTAATTATATTTTTAAAGATTTTTAAAGATTTTGAACCACAGTGCAAAGAATTCATTATGGGAAGAGCGAAATTCCATAGAGACCAGTTTGGATGCAGTCAAAGTAAGTCAGGTGAGAAAACATGGTGTCTTACACCAGAGTGGTAGAGCAGAGGAGGTGGCAAAAAATTTTCAGATTCTGGCTATATTTGGGGATCTGCCCAAAATGTGCACATGAGAAGAAGAAAAATCACAGATAACTCCTAAATGGACAACATTTGAATAGTGATGTTATTTATTCAGATGGGGAAGATGTGAAGGAGTAGAATCAGAGTAAGAAAATCATGATTCTGGACTGAACATATCAAGTTAGATATCTACTGTACAAGCAAGCCAAGGTGCTGACCAGGCAGGTGGATATAGCAACCGGAGCTCAGTGGAGAGGTCAGTGCTAGAAATAGAAAATTGGGATTCATCAGTATTTAGATATTCTTTAGATCCAAAAGATCAAATATTAAAAGATAATAACTCATTTTTTCCATTAAAATTCATTTAAAATGAAAGTAGAAATCTAATAGAAATTATTCCCTGATTTTACAGGAACTACAACCCAGGATTTTTAAGTATTGGAGATGAATGCTGAAAATAACACCAGTGTGAATCACAAATACTACACTACACAGGCTCTGACTAATCCGCTATGGAAATATAAGGCCCCTCAGACAGAAACGCAGTGTGTGCTTATCTCTGACTAGAAACACTAAGTCAGGTGAGAATAGAAAATGAGGAACTGAACTTGCACTGAACCTTGGGGCAAAAGCAGCTGAAGACAGTTATCATCATTTATTGTGATTATGATTCTGTATTGTACCCTCATCTTGCAATTTGTGAAGGCAAACTGCTTTATAATTGATTTTACTAATCCCTCACAGCCTACTTGATTTATGTGCCTTTTGGTCTCTTTTATTGTCCTAATTCACATGCATTTTAACATGTAAGCCACTTTGATCCTCCTTAGAATACAAATCATAAAAACAAATGTTTTATAATAAACAAGTTGAGTCAGTCAGTAGGTAAACGGTACAAGCTTAACTTTATCAGTGAAGAGTAGAGGCCTAGGGAAATTCACTGACTTTTGTCATTAGCAAGCCAACAACAAGAGTAGAGCACTCATATTCCAAAAGGGTCAATGTCAAGGCTGGGAGGTTGCCCTCATCAACTCCTCACGTTTCATATCCCGGAGCATAGCTACGCTGTAAGATGCGGCAAACAATACCTCCTCTGGATCCCATGCGCCTCTCACTCTGATTTTATCATTTAGGCACATTGCCTTTACCTGACTTCTTCTGTCACAAACAAATTGTGTCCTCCTCTCCCCAGCAACTTCCACGGCAGATGCCCAGGGAGTGCCTTTTCACCCTCTCCATCACACCCTCACCCAGAACAGAACTCCAGCCCTGGGCTTGTGTGTGCCTGGGGTTCTGCTTCCTGGAAGTTGGTCAGATTTTAAAATCATGGGTCTATTACTTTGAAAAAAAGACAATGCAGATAACATGACCAAAACATTAAAATTGTAATTCATTCAAAAATTAATTCCTTCAAAATTCAGAAGTGTTAGCCTAAGCCTTTAAGAGTAGAGACCTTGTGAGCCTTGCTCACTGCTTCCTGCTCAGCTTCTGGCATTATGCCCGGCACACTGTAGGCCATCAATAAACAGACACTGTGGCATCATAGAGACAGGGCATCGTAGAGGTTGAAAGTACAGACTCCGGTGTCAGATCCACTGGGACAAACCATAGTTCTGCTCCTTACTAGCCGTGTGACCTTGGCAAATTACCTAGTCTCTCTATACCTCAACATCCTGGTCTGTGAAAGCAAATAGCACCTGCCCCAGAAGATTTTTGTGAGATTCAATAAACCACTACACATATAAAACTCAGAATGTCATAAGCCCTCAATGTGTTTTAGATAAAGATTAGATTGAAGATGAATTATTTAAGAATTGAGAATGTTATGTGTATGATGAGTTAAAATCCCCGTTTCCCCATTTATTCCATCATTTAAAATGGTGCATATGCGCAAAGATTTACGCAGCTGCTTCTGCTCTCTTTCCTGTTTCTCCTGCGAATTCCATGACCCTTAGAGGCAGCACTGAAATTAGAGATGTTAGAGGCGTTGTTGGTAAGCTCACTGCTCCACAACCCACAGAAGGGGATATTATCTGTTCCTGTCATAGTCCGCTATTTAGCTCAGGGTTCAAGGTTCCCAGACATTCAAGTTTGCCAGAGGAAATCAGGGTCAGGAGACTCACTAAATTCACTGACATAAACCACAGCCAGAAGAATTTGCTGTAGAGCCAACGGTAATTTATTAATTTATAAAAATGTTGATAAATGACCAAGGTGTTAATTTCTAATGAAAAAACTGCCCAGCAGACAAGATAATTGTGATCAGTTGGTTTTATTAGAAAAATTATTAGAAAAATCTACATTAAGAAGCAAGTTATAGTATGAAAAATTTGTTTCTGTGTTTCTTTTTGTACTGTTCTATCTTTTTTTATTTTTTTATTTTTATGTTTTTGAGAATGAGCTTGGAACCAGAGCACAGTGATTATTTTGATTAATGGCTGATGGAATTGAAACAGGGTAGCCTGATACATCCCTTGCTACTGTAGGGATAAACCAGAATAATAGTTTTGGTTCCACTGCACACACATTTTCCTGGCTTATGTACTTAAATGCCGGGGGAACACAGACAAATCCTTCCTCTCTGGCCTTTTATTTTTATTAACTTGGTCGGGAGAGGGGTGGATCTGGGTTACAAGAAGACCATTTGAGTCACTTAGGACAGTGATTATGTATCATTTCTCTGATTACTCCATCATACTTTATTCAAATGACTTTGATTGACCTTGTGAATTCCCAAATTTCCTCTGCTACTAGGTTTTAAAAAATTAGTAGGTCCTCATCTATTTATTTTTTCTTTTTTCTCTCAAATTTGGGGAGTAGGGAGAGGCCTTACTTTATGCCCATGTAGTGACCATCAGACATTTCCAGAAAGCTTATAATTTAAAAATTAATTCCCCACTATTTAGAAACCAAGTAACATAACATCTACTCCATTTTATGCATTTGGAGTCACGTAGGGGCCCCATCAATTGATTAAATGATGATGCATATCCTTTCTACTAAATTAACAATGGTCATGATTGGGGAATACACAGATTTTAGCAGAGCTGTTTTCCAACATATCTTTCTATCAGCACTTTCCTATCACCACTAAAGAGACAGATGCTGCTCATTTAGAAGCATAAAACTAAAACGTTTTCCAAGAAGTGTCCTTAAGATGGTAAAGTTCAAACAGGGGAGATGTCATCCTTGGCTACATGTTAACTCCATTTTCCAGTAAAGAGCAAATGTCTCTCACAATTAACAAAGATTCTATCAACCCATAAAATGCCTGGCTTGAATGCCAGCCACTTTCAAATTGCTGGGAGATCTTTGGGTTCTCATCTGTTTTTTTTCCCAATTAGTTTTCTTCAGACACCTATTACTATAGTGGAGAAGATAAATTAGTCTAATGCAGGATAATGTAAAATGTTCAATTACTGCAAAAGATGTGGCCAGTTCCCAAAGGAAGGAATTTAATCGAAACTAGATCGAAATGGGAAAGTGAATGACAGAATATGTAAATATTCTCACATACTTAAAGCTAAAGAAGATTTTACAAAAAGGCTTAAAATATGAATATATCAAAGTAGAAGTACAAACACTTAGAGGCATTCAATTTGTCCATCACCTGATGGGATTTTAACATTTAATGTGACAAAATTTCTGAGACTTAAATTTAAAGGTGAATCTAATATTTAGGATATTTCCCATTAGTGGAAATTTTATGGGTATCAGAATTTTCCTAAAATCTCCTTTTTTTTGAACTATGAAACTGCAATACTTTTCAACTTGTCTTTACTTTCCAAATCAAAAATTATTATGGAATAAAACATATGATAACATTATAAATTTTCAAGTTATTTTACATGTTCTTTCTTTTAAATATTATTTTAAAAACTGTTTACTGAGATCTGTGACTAAATATCAAATTTAGAACAATCATAGCTACTAAGAGAAACGTTCATGTCTCCAGAAAGGATACGAATGTTTCTGCTATTTCTCAATTGTATTTCTGTATATTCTTTACCTAGACATTGCTGTATTCCAAAGATCAGACAAATCACTAGTCCACAAATCCATATAAATATTCTCTTTCCATAAGATTGCCTAGTTATCAAAATAATAATAATAAAAAATAGGTTATGAAGTTGTTCATTAATCTTGAGACATCCTATGGCATAAATGGAGAAGAAAAGTTAAGAGTCATTAGCTGAACAACAATCTTAAGGTTGAACAGTATGGGGATGTTTTCAGTTCCAGGTATCAAAGAGAATCAAAATGAAAAGTAAAAGACATAGGATATTGATTTGTTAGTTACTTCTTGTCAGAGTACTTTACCAGTTGTAAATCTCTGATTAACTGTATAGCAATTTGGGTATAAGCCCTACTCTTTAGGTCTCAGCTATACAGAAAAGCAGTGTGGTGCATTAGGAAAGAGCTAGGTTTTTGTATGACACGTTTGCTTTTTTTTTTTATTGGAGTATAGTTGATTTACAATGTTGTGTTAGTTTCTGCTGTACAGCAAAGTGAATCAGTGGTCTGTCTCTTACAGCTGTGTGATCTTGGCAAGTTACTTAACCCATAATATAGCCCATGGTAAGAGATGAAATTCAAAATGATAACCCTGAATCATAATAAAAATTAAAATGTTCTAGTACTCTATTTATGAAGGTAGGAGAAAAGAGAATTAGTGTCCTGAATAGGTAAAGAACATTTATAAATCACTGATGAATAATGATATGATCAAAAATGTGAAAAAATGGACAAAGGAAAGAAACAAGACTAGTTTAAAAAGAAGTACAAGATGCTAACAGTCTTCCCATTCACCAATGACCAAAGATAGTTATACTAGTTGGACCATGCTGACAACAAATATCATTCAGTTATTAAACACATAGCCTAGAGAATGTTTTAATGACAGTGAAAAAAAGTTTTTGACATATTAATGTTGAATAAAAGAGGAGGATACCAAACTATGCAGTTAAATCCCAATTTCAGAGGAAAATATTTATATCTATATACAGTAAGAAAGTATTAAGAACCCATATCTCTGAATTGTAGAATTACACAGGATTTTAATTTGTTTTTATACCTTCTGTATGTCCCAAGTTTTCTACAATGAGTATTTATTACTTTTATAAATATACAAAGAAAATTTTCAGGCCAAGAAATAGGAAAACTTCTAGACTTGCTCTACCATTAATAAGCTAAGTGACCTAAGAGAAGTCACTTAATCTCATTGAGTCTCAACTTTCTTATCCATAAAATGAGAAAATTGAACTAGATCATCTCCTAAGGACACTTTCACGTCTATAATTCTGTGAATCTATAATGTATTGCTAACTGTGTGATATCCAAAGAAAACAAAGACTGATTGAAGTATTAGTGGCAACAAGTTATCTCACATGCATTAAGCCTAATAGGCATTTTTAGCAAACCATAATTCAATGGCTATTTCTCTCTATGAATAATACCTTTTACCTTTTTATAATAATAGCAAATTTCCAAAGCAAAGACAACATTCAGTATTTTTAAATAATTGTTCGTAAGATTTGTAGAACAAAGGCGCCCAAGGTGGAGAGATGTTGCATAAGATCAGAATTGGGGGAACACCTGATCGTGACCTCCATCAGGACTCTCTCACTTCTTAGAATCCCATCAGGTTGTGTGTTGTGCTTTCACTGTGCCAGTTTCATGACCAGTGAATCAGAAAACACTGTTTTTCTGTGATTTGAGGGATTCTTCCAGTAATGACTTTGCAGCCATAATTAAGAAATACGTTAAGCCTTCTGTCAATTAACTTAACTGGTGTGAAAACCTGACTGGTCCAGAGAGCAATGGATTTCCCAAGCTGCACCTTATCAGAGAACAGCTTAGTGTGAAGGAGAGAAGTTATGCTGAAGCCAGAGCTGTGAAAATGCGAGGAAAATTAGCACAAGCTCCTAGTACAGAGGGTGAAGAGGAAAACGTGCTCAGCTACTCTGTGGTTGTTACTTAAACAGGATCTATTTCAAAATCTTTAACTGATGGGATGAACAGTTGCATAAATTTTTTGCTATGTGAAAGTTTCTTCAAAGAACTGGGCTAACAGGAGAGATGGTGGAGGGGGACCTACATGCAAACAGAGGAGGGACATTGGCTTCTGCAAAGATATTCCTTATATTTTCCATAATGCAGCTTCTTGAAAATATAAAAAACTCAGGCCAAAAAAACAGCTGAGACAGGACACCCTCGACTTCCCCTCCTTCCCTCTATTTCCACCAGGTCTAGTCTTGCTACCTCTTTTAAATGCTAGACCAGTGCTTCTCAAATTCGCTGTTTTTTTTATTTTCCCAATCCATCACAATGGATATTTTTATAAAGTATAGAAAAAATAAGTTACTACAAAAAATAAATTTTAAAAAACTTTAAAACAAGCTCGTTTTTATTATTAGATTCAACAGCCATAAAATCACATTCTCGATTTGCTATAAAGTTTCTGAACATTTAACTCTGCACATTATCATCACCAACTGATAAGCAACATTCGAATAGTGCTGTCATCAACAATTATCCTCTAAAAAACTTATCTCAGCTTTTTCCACACTGCAGCTGTTTATAGATTGACATACCCCCATTAGACTGGGAGGTGCTAGGCAAGTATTTATTGAATGAATGGATGAATGAATGGTGCACAAAGGAACATAAGCATTTCTGGTAACACCTATGACACAATTCTAACACCTAGAGTAGCTCCCATGCTCTCCTCACTTCCTTTAGAAGATTCCAGAATAAAGCACACACTTGGCCTCTTAGTTCTTGCTGTTCCAAGATCATAAAAATGCTGGAGTCCTGTACTTTTATTTTTGGGTTTCTCTATTTTCCCCACTTGATTTATTGCACCTCTGTGAAAATATTTATTAAAGCTTTTCTTGGCACCATTTGATGCTTCCCTCAGCTCTGACATTAAGTTTGCAAGTGTATTAGTTTTCTATTACTGCTGTCACAAATTACCATAAACTTAATGGTTTAAAACAACAAAAATTTATTATCTCACAGCATCTGTAGGTCAGAAGTCCAACACGGTCTCACTGAGTTGAAATCATAGTGTCAGCAGGGCTGCACTCTTTTCTAGAGGCTCTAGGGGAGAATTTGTGTCTTTTCTTATTCAGGGGGTTGTTGGAAGAATTCGGTTCTTGGAGTTTACATGAGTGAAGTCCCCATTTCCTTGCTGTCAGCTGAGGGCTATTCCCAGCTTCTAAAGGCAGCCAATTCCCTTGGCTTGTAGCCTCCTCCCACCATCTTCAAATCCAGCAATGGCAGGTGGAGTCCTTCCGTGCTGCATCTTTCTGACCCTCACTTTAAAAGGTTCTCTGCTTTTAAGGAATTGTGTAATTAAACGGGGCTCACCTGGATAATACAAGATACTTTCCCCATCTCCAGATCTATAACCTAATCGTATCTACAGAGATCCTTTAGTCACATAACACGTTCACAGGTTCCAGGAAATAGGAGGTGGCATATTTAGGATCCTTACTGTTACTGCCACAAGAAATCCATGAATTCATGCTAGATTAAAATAAAAGAAAATTAAAAATATACATCAGTAACTTTACATCCTTGGATAAGGTCCTAATTATACAAAGATTCCCAGTAAGTTTCAAAGAGCCTTTATGGTGGGTGGGGTCTATGCTGTGTTCATCTTTGTACATCAGGTCTTTTGAACTGTTCTCCAAATACTCTCCCAGTTCCAATGCAACCTCTAGATAGCTACCATAGTCAACTCACACCCTAGTCCTCTGTCTAAAATTCTTTATTTTAGATCCAAATTCCACACTGTAAAATTCAATTTAATTTATCTGGCAAATCTGATTCTTCATAATTTGGGCCCACCCCACTCTTCAGACCCATTTCTTACAGTTTCCTACTCACGGCCTACGACACACCGAAATACTTGCAAAATTCTGTGCCATACTTCTCTTTGCCCATGTTCTTCTTTCTGCCTGGATGGAACTTTCCCTGCCCATCTTTTTGGGGACATGTGGTGTAACTGAAATAGAATAAACTTGGAAACCACTTTGCTTTGAACTTGAACTACTCACTCTGCTACTTACTAGGCCTGAAGCTGCCAGATGCCTCCTTGGCCTGAGAAGTAAAATGTGATTAAAACCTACTTTGCAGGGACGTTTTGAGGCTTTGAAATAATATACACAAAAATCATATAACACAAGGTCATACAATAGCCCTTAACTAAATGTTAGTTATTCATTTGCCCTAGAGAACCCCATTTTGCCTTCAGACCTTCAGCTCACCACGTCTTCTGACAAGTTGTCCCTGACCCCTCAGGTCAACCTCCATCCTTGGCTGTTCCATAACCATGTGCATTTAGTACTATGACATTTTAGGGGTAATGTCTACACCTATCTGTGCCCTCTAGTACATTATGAGCTTCTTGAGTGCAAAAATGTCTTATTTTATCTATAGCACTTAACAAAAAGTACAAATTAGTCATTCATAAGAGGTTTGGATGGATGGAAGGATGGATGGACAGATGGAAGGATGGATGGATGGAGGAATTAATGTAGAACCTAGCAGGGTAAATAAAACAGTGCATACTTAATATATACTGAACTTAAATTAAATATATCTGTCTTATAAGTATACCATTCTGTGTCTTCTTTTAACTCTTTATCTTTTTAGCTGTCTTGCTTACTAAATGGCAGTGCCCTGTGTGTTTATATGTTTATCCTTGTAATGATAGTAAATTCCTAAAAGGCTGTCTTTCTTTTCTTTGTTACCTTCATTCAAGCAAGCTTCTGTATTCTATATATAGTGAGTGTTCAGAGTGGTTAGAAAAGATACTATGATTTTTTTTTAAAAAAACTAATATTTAGGCTTTCTAGGTGGACAGGAGCTGATTCTTAGAAAGCCAATGGTATACTTACAAGGGTTGACCTAAATATGATGAGAAATATTTGGAGATCTGGTAATATAAAGCCACCTGTGTTTAATTGGCATTAGCCAGAGGAAAAGTAAACTTTGTAGTATCTTCAGACAGGAGATAGTTTTACAACTTGGGGGAAGGTGCCCTATGAAGTTAAGCTCCTATTCTCCCACAGAAACTAGATGATAGGGATGCTATCTTCCTTGATGATTACTTTTCAAAGGGTGGCTCTCATGACCTTGAGAAAGACATTCCTGGGTTATAAATTTGTCAAGAAGCTTTTAAAAAGATTTACATCCCAAAGGGACAGAGAAAGAATTTACAAATACAAGTTTTCTAAAGGAAGTGCTCTAACAAAAAGGAGGCGTGGGGTGGCGGTGGGCCGTGGGGATAGAGTCTGGAAGAAGTGTGTCTCAAGTTTAGTCAAGCCCAGGGAAATGTTAAGTCCCTCTTGGTCAGTGGGAACCTAAATGTGTATTTCAGGCAGGATGAGTTAGATATATCCCTTGAAAAACAGGCTAGGCATGGGTGAGTGAATTCCTTAATGGGATCTATCCAACATGGTTCACGTCAGCAGGTCTATCGTGTTTTTTTTTTTTTTTTTTACATCTTTATTGGAGTATAATTGAGCAGGTCTATTGACATGCAAATTGAACCTAGCAAGCCCTTGGCTGAGGTAGAGTAAGTATGTGCTCAAATCTTTAGGTGGAAAGGAATACTTGGGTTAAAAAATAGATTTTAAAATCTGGCTTCATATGGACATATATGCAAAAGTGTCTATATTTCAGAAAATATTATATAGCTTTATTTTTCAACTCCCATTTTTCAGTTAAAAGAAAGTGGAGGTCACCACCCCACTACATGGCCCATATCCTCACTTCATTCCTATCTTTCTAATAACAGAAGGAGATGAGATAGAAGGGGAAGCTCAGATATTGCTCTTGGGGGAGCATTGTGATCAACCTCAGGCATCTTGCATAAGAGTTTCTAAATCCTAATATTTTAGGCATTTCCCCCTTTACTCTTCATGTTTACTCAAAGCTCTTGATAATGCAATTCCCTAAAACATACTCTAGGCATTAAATAAAAAGTAGGAAGTAATGGGGAAAAAAGTTATTTGCTTCTCTTCTTCCCAGTTTATCTTCTCTTAATTTCTTCAGGTTTTCTTTTATTTTTCTCTTCATTCTTACTCCCATCCACTTCTTATTATTTCCTCCATTCTGAACATGATCAAGCTTTGTGGTTATCAAAATGGTATATTGCTTAATACATATTGTGTGTGCATGCCTGTATGTTTGGAGAATGTTATGGTTTACACTAACCAACCAATTTTACAGGGAAGCAATTCCACAGTTATCTACTACTTCACAACTGCTTGGCAGAGCTTGGCCAGAGTTCCAGTTAGGTCAGCAGAACTCATAGACGCATCCCTATGCTCAGTGACAGGTTAAACAAAGACTATATATATATATGCACATATTCTATAAAGGTAGAAATGAATTCTGTTGATGAAATGAATGAATTCTGTTTACAAAAAAAAAATCTGTTTATGAAATTATACTTATGAGATGAATTCTGACATACATGCTAAAAATGTTTCAAGTATCTCATGGACTACACATTAACAGAATGAACAAGAAAATATCCAAATTACTCTTCCCTCTTTCTCTTGTCCTCTTGGCTCTTAATGCCCACGTACAGGCATAATTTTAAACGCTGTTTTTTAGCCAGTTTTCACTAAAGTGGTCAGGTGAGGTTAGGGTCTTTATAGTAAGTCACACTCTATCAGTGTGAAATTCTGTCATACCCATTATTTCTCAGTTAATTAAGCTGGATGTCTCCTTAGAGATCTTTCTTATATGAAATTGGAAACTGGCTTCATGTTAGTAATTATACCAAAATGGACTTTAAAATGTAAAAGTCTCTAATCCTCTTTTAGAAGGGCAAGTGTTTCATGTCACCTTGTCTGTAGAACAAAATCTCTTTCTGAATGAAGGATGCAGCTTTGCTAAACCACACACTCTGATTATAAATCAACCAGCACAATAACAGTACTGTAGACACAACCTCCTAAGATAATCTCTTCAGCACAAAATTGTATTCAGCAAGATGAAAATCCTAACAAGAATGTGATTTCTGTCAGTTTAGCTTTTCATACATGCCCTTTACACTAAGATTTTTTTTCACACTCCTATTACCAGTTCAACCTGAAGAAAAATGGCTTATTATATGATCAGGGTTCATATGCACGGACCACAATGGGTATAGAGCATATAAGGATTTATATGAAGAGTCAAAATTCCTTGAGATTAGAAGGCGTTCAAAAAAAAAGGAGATAAAAGTGATTAGAAGGCCTCGATTGGCCCTTGAATACAAAGTAAAGGAACTGAGGTGCACAGCCAGACTCTATCATGCCGGGGAAAGAATGCGGAATCTCTAAAAAGCGCAACTTCAGAAAAGAAGCTGAAATTGTTTATTGTTGCCCCAGGGAGGTGTAATTGGGGTTAATGGGATGAAATTAAGCAAAGGAAAATTCAGGAAGTGTATCAGAAAATATTTCTTAATATGAGGTCTTTTATAATATTGTCCCAATGGAAATATTAGAAGCCCTTTTGTTTGAGTCATTCAAACTTCAAGTAGAAAAATATATGGGAAAATTGGCTGTAAAAGACAATCGCATACCACTCCTCAAGGGATGAATTACCTAGCACAATCAGATCTTTCCCAGCTCTAATTTCCATGACTCTTTTAGTAAATTCCTCAAAGGCTTAATTTTCAAAACGCTTGTTCAATTGCTTCTACTATGCACCTGCATCAGTAGCAGGTCCCAATTAACTGAGCTTGCAAATTGTTCACTGCAGCTATTGAGAGGTTTGGCAGAGAACTTTGGAAACCTGAAGTCATTTGGGATGACCTCAGTCAGTATTTACGGTTGTAAATGTAGTTAATATAAAACTCAGCATAATAAACAAAGTTCTGAAGAACGCCACCAGCAACTGAACTAATTGCCACACTGAATTCCTTGTCTCATTTGATTTCTCACCACATCCTTTAATTCATTAAACTGCAATTTATTCAGAATCTCCTATCTGCTGGGCACTGAGTAAATGCTGGGGATAAAAACTGAAAATATTAAATAAGGTTTTCTTTATTTGATTTTCCATCCTCTTTGAAATGCTTTCTGGCTACAGACTGTGTCTTTTCTGCCATTTCATGCCCTGATACCTAAGCTAATGTCTGGCACATGTACATTTATTGAATTAATTAAATAAATAATTAATATCCACACTTGAGACTAACACATTTGGGAGATTACCTTAGTTTGCATAACTAAACTCGTTTTGTGTCGCTTTTTCAATGTACTCGTTACAAAAGATATACATTTGGCCCTTCAACAACATGGGTTTGAACTTTGAGGGTCCACTTACAGGTGGATATTTTTCAATAGTAAATCTATGATACTACACGATCGCGGTTGGTTGAATCCAGATGCTGAACGTGGATACAGAGGAACCACAAATACAGAGGGCCGATTATAAATTATATGCAGATTTTCAGCTGGGGGGTAGGAGGGTGGGGTCGGCATCTCTAACTTCCAGCCATTGTTCAAGGGTCAACTGTATTTTTAAAATAAATAAATAAATAAATAAGCAAGCAAGCAACAGAAGTGATGGTTTAGGTGTGTTACTCAAGATCTTCCACCTTATTTTATTCCAAAATTTCTGGATAGAAGGCCCAAAATAACTAAAAGCCAGGGCTGGTTGCCTGAGGCCCCTTCCTCATTGTTCTGTGTGACAGTGAGATAGTAGTGTCAGGAAAAGTTCCTACCTCTGCTTTCAATACTGGGCATTTTAAAGTCACTGTGGTAAACCCACCTGTGTTTTTTGTTTTTTGTTTTTGTTTTTGGAAAAGCCAGGAAAGATTACAGTTTAGGACTTAACCTACTCTGCCACTATGACCAGCCCTGCAAATTCCGGAACTCAAGAATGCTAGCCCTCTATGCTAGTGGATACTATGCTAATGGATACTAAAAGAATATTTAAATGAGGGAAAAGCAACTTACAGTAAAGAAAATCCAGAAGTAGAATGACAGAATTTATAGTAGATTAAAGAGGTGGCATTGATTCAACCATGAGTGCTCTGGTGATTTTCAGACTATTGAAAGCCTTTCCTTTTTTTTCTTTATTTTTGGTTCCTTTCATGTCATTGGTCTTCCTTCATAGTGTATATTATAGAAGTGTCATGTTTATTTTTGTTTCTTTGATCTGTGGTTGCAAAATACAGTTAAATGTTTTAAAACATTTGCTTTGTTTTTAAAATTTAATATGGTTCTCCTATAGTTTTCAACCTTTTTCTACAGATGTTCAAAACTAATTTTCTTCATTTTTGTTTTTCCTACTTTGCATCTGTATTTTTCATGAAATCAGTATGAAGAAAAATTTAGTGACATTCTTAGAACTCTACATATTCATTTGTAATTTTTAAAAATTTCTTCTGCTATTCTTTTTATTGGCAAAGAGCAACTCTACTGCTAATAATTGGAATTTTATGTTAGAGGTCTTTTTTACTCCTTACTAGCTTTAAAATATGTATTTGAAACATCATTTATTTATCTGGCCTCTGATGAAATCTTCCTCTCATTTTCCACCTTTGTTTTTCCTGCATTTCCTTGTGTTCAAAAAAGTATAGATTTGTTGGGGCATTTGGAGACCTCATTTGCTTTGCCATTATATTACTCTGCACACCTCAACATTCCTATCACTATCGTATATTGATTCGTGTTGTTAGCTACTGGGATATCTGTCTTTATTTTTTCCCAAATTACCAAGATGCATGTACCTTGTGAAGGATTCACAAGATACCATTTATACTTTATTCAACTAAACATGATGAGAAATCAAACGAGATATATCCATGTATAAAACTGAAGCTCATCTAAGACTAGAGTAAGTAATTGTTAGGATGTTTCATCTAAGTTTAGACTAACCTATGTATCGATGCATGGCTGTAGAATTATAACAGGCTTCTCTAGGACACATGTTACGTTTTCAAAAGCAATAAGGCATGACAGGGTGTAGTCATTAAAAGGTAATCATTCCCATAGAAGGAGAGCATGCTGGGGAACACAAGTGTGTGCACGATGATCCTGAAATGAGCTAACCTAATGAGGAGTGACTTGTTATCTTGGAACTATAAAATATGTTTTATACTACATACTACATTAAATAGACCCAAATAGTTATAAACAGCATGGGTTCAAATTTAAATGTTATATGAAAGTCAATGTTTTTGAGATTAAGCATAAAATAACCCACAGTCCAGTAGGAGCATCAATATCTTATTTACTGAGTTTTTAACAAATAAGGTATTGTGGCTTTTTAAGATTCTCTTTATTAAGGGAAGACAGAAAAATATGAAAGAGAACAAAATGTGAATACCTACAGTCTCTGAATTCTTTATTGTTGTAGGCATTCCAGATCAGTAAGTTAAACTGGTCAAGGAAAGTTAGGGTAATATCCCAAAATTTCATTTGTTATATTAGCAGTGTATTATATAAGGCTTGATTATTTTTTTTAATGTTTGAAAGAAGACAGCTTCAAACTCCAGTTCTAACAGCTAAGTATCCAAATGGCTGTCCAGCTCGACCCAACACATGCCCCCTTTCCACCACTGCACACTGGCCTCCCCTCTGACTTTCTTGTGACTGACAAAGGCATTCCAAAAGCTACCCCTCAGACCCCAGTACCTGCCTCATCCCCATGGCAGAGGCTCACCGATTAATCTCTCTGTTCCTTGAGCCAGCCACCCTGCCAGAGAATTATGCTTAAATTACAGCTCAGATTGGATTATTTTTCTCTCCTTTCAAAAATGTTCAATGGCTCCCCTTTTCTGTTGAATTAACTACAAATGCCTCAGACCAGAATTCAAAACCTTATACAATATGGCTCCAATCTATCTCCTTGGCTTATCACCATCTACTCTCTGACTCAAGCTCTATGTTCCAGGAAAATTGAACATCTTGTATTTCCTCCCATTTTCTAGTATTTTCTGTCCTCCAGGGTATTGTTGCTATTTTTCTCTGTCAGGAGCCTATGCTTCAATGTAATTTTAAATGTCACCTCCTGTAAAAACAACTTTTCTAATTTTTTTAAATCACATATTATATCCCACTTAACATATCGCTCATTTTTTCCTTTTGTATGGTACCTTTGATCATGGTTGTTTTTTATTTGCCAGTTCCCTGGTGTTAGCCCTTCTGCTCTGGGAGAGCAACAAACTCCTAGGGCACATCTCCCACAGCAACCGGAACAGTACCAGGCAAATGATGGCTGATCATCTATTTATTCATGTATCCAACAAAGACTTACCAAGTAGTCAATATGGGCCAAGCACAATGCCACTGACATTACAATAGAATTCCACAAGTAAGATCAAAAAAATTCTTCAATCTCATATTATAACATGCTTTGGACAAAACTTTTTACACCACCAATTCCTAGCAGGGGTTCAGAAAATTGTTTTAATTTAATAAATATTAACTGAAGAATCTAGTCCATAAATAATCATATAAAATATTAATGGAACATTTAGTATTTCAAATGATCTATGCCTGGAATGCTTATCCTTCTCCCAGAAATTCCTTTGGTTCTCTCTTCACTTCCTTCAGGTCTTTGCCCAAATGGCACTTTCTCAATGAGGTCTGCCCTGGGCACCTCATCTAATATTGCAAAACACACACACGCACACTCACACGTCTTATATCCCTTTCTTGCTTTATTTTTCTCCTTAGCACTTATCACTATCTAACAAATAAATATTTTACTTATGTTTTATTGTCTATTTCCCACACTAGAATATAAATTCCATGAGAGCAGTTCATTCAAAGAGTACATGACCATTTACATAAACAGTGCACATTTACTATTTAATTTAATAGTAAATTAAAATAGTGCTTACTGAAGAGATTTAGAAGCTAAGAAGTGACAGAACACACTTGATCCCATACACCCTCCTTAGCCCACAGAGAGGCAAGCTTAGATGACCCTAGACTGGATACACAGAGTAAAAATGGTCCTAGAGCCATTTTATGTAATTCCAGGAATGACAGAGGGAACAGGGAACACCCACTTGACTCCATTAACAGTATGAGTTTCCTGCACAGAGAATGACCTTGTTAGAAATGGGCAGCTTCTGTTGAGCCAGATTCCTACTATTCTACTAAAAGGAAGAGCCTTCAGGACCATCCAAATCAGACTTTTCTCAGTCCACACTCAGGTGTGTGGGAGCTCAGTGTATGTAAGTCTATTAATCACTTGTGACTGACACTAAATTGTTCATTGTTTAAATTTGGGTATTAGTAAGTGTCCCCTGCAGCAAAGTCAGGTAAAAAATGATATATCCAATATTACAATGAGTTCCTATTAAGAGCCACTGCTTGGGACAATCTTAGAAAGGTGTCTGAGGCTTCATGTCCACATCTACAATAGAAATGAGTTGTTCAAATCACCTCTGCCACCTTAAAATCTTCATTCACTTCCCAAGCTTGTATGAGTTTATGTCCAATCAAATAAGGGCTATCAACATTTCTTGAGAATGAGTGGAGAATTTTTCTCTGCTTTCTTCACTGTTGTATCCAAATACTTAGAATGGTTCCTGGCACATAGCAGTCACTCAGTAAATTTTTGTTGCATGAATGAATGAATGAAACATTGCCAATCAATGAAGTTTCTTTTTTTTTTTTTTCTAGAAGAAACCAGAAGTTTCTAGGAGGTTGAAATGAGTTTTTTTTTTCTTTTTAAATTTATTTATTTATTTATTTTTGGCTGCACTGGGTCTTTGTTACTGTGCGTGGGCTTTTAATTGTGGCGGCTTCTCTTGTTGCAGAGCATGGCTCTAGGGCGCGAAGGCTTCAGTAGTTGTGGCTCGCGGGCTCTAGAGCACAGGCTCAGTAGTTGTGGCGCACGGGCTTAGTTGCTCCGCGGCATGTGGGATCTTCCCAGACCAGGGCTCAAACCTGTGTCCCCTACATTGGCAGGCGGATTCTTAACCGCTGGGCCACCAGGGAAGCCCCAATGAAGTTTCTTGTCCTCAGTTGTTTCTCTCATGTCTTTATCATCAGTAAAGGTACAAGAATTGTGTAGTTCAATACAAGAGCTTATTGCCAACTTAACCATTTATATTTCCTCCAGTGAGAATGAGCGGATAATAATAGCAAAGTTTCTTATAATAACCAACTTTCAAAATCCTTTTTTATTCATTACAATATGAAATATATTATCCTGCTAAACAGGTGGACTAGCTAGATACTTGTCTTTTTCTTCAATACCACTCGGCCCTACCTGATCTTATATAACCCATTTATACTCAGATGATGTCATTACTCCATACTGAGGTTTTTCTTAATTTCTCGTTACCTCTAAGGCACTCTGCCAGTATGAGAAAGATGCCACTCATCTGTTTTCTAATCACCTCTTTCTAACCCTCATCAACAGGCTTTCACTCATCAGCTCTCTTGGTCATTTTTTCCTCTTACTGCATAATATTATGTATTTCTACACCACATAGCTTGTATCTTTCCTCCCTTCTTATGCCAATTAGTCCCTTAATTCTTCTATATATTACCTTCTGAGAATATTTTTTCAAATATTTTAATACTTCCTTACTTCATTTTCCTTAATTGACATTCTCTGACATAACCTCCTCTTTTCATTGTAGCATTTCCACTTACAAATGCAATATAGATTATCAAACTAGCATGTTGCAACAACCATTTTTGTTATGATAATCACGTCTATTAGCAATATGAGTGGGAAAAAATAATCAACATCTTAAATTAATAATTAATTCTGCATTTTTCATTATCAATCAATTTGACCACGGTATAATGAATTCTGGAGAAACAGAAATGAGAAAGGGGGAATGTCTCCAAAATGAGCAGAGACACACCTTCTTATCTCCACTTCATGGTCCTTCATATCTCTCTCTCTCTCTCTCTCTCTCTCTCTCCTCTATTTTTAAATTTACAAAGAATACGTAGATATTGAGTGTACAAGCATTCATAACTTGTATTAGTTTACTAGGGCTGCTATAACAAAATACTACAGACTGGGTAGCTTAAACAACAGATGTTTATTTTCTCTCACTTCTGGAGTCTACAAGTCCAAGATCAAGGAGTAACAAAGTTTGGTTTCTCCTGGGGCCTCTCTCCTTGGCTTACAGATCATGGCAGTCTCACATGACCTTTCCTCTGTACACACACATTCCTGGTGTCTCTTTGTGTGCCCAAGTTTCCTTTTCTTATGACACCAGTAGATTGGATTAGGGCCCACCCTAAGAGCCTCATGTTAACTTAACGACCTCTTTAAAGGCCCTGTCTCCAAATACAATTATCAATACATTCTGAGGTACTGGGGAGTTAGGGCTTCAACACAGAAATTTTGGGAGGATACAATTCAGCTTATAACAAAGCTCACGGTAGAGAAAAATACAATCATAAATGTACATAATTAAAAGTAAGTTATTATAAATATGGTGAATTCTAAAGGAAGGTTATGATAAATATAACGAATAATATAATAAATATGATGCTTTTTTGGCTTGGTTGTTAAATGTTTGATTACTGCTTTGTATTTGAAAAAAGTAAGATATGAGCTAAACTACAAGAGGACACAATTTGGCTTCAAAGGATAGAACTTGTGCAGTAGAATTGGAGAATAGGTGAAACAAATAAATTGTATACATCCTCAATGGCAGGAAAATATAGGCTAAAGAATAGAGGATTGATCTGTCTGGAACACTGAGCATTGGAGAGTGGTGATTTGCAAGAGCAGGAGTAGGGGTGCCCCTTAGGTAGGAAGAAAGTAGATGGATACAGCCTGGAAAAGCTAGATAGGATTTTACCACTATGCTGAGGAATTTGGATTTCACTCTGTCAGTCATAGGAAAGTATTAAGGTCAAAGCACTCTTGATGGTTCTATTATTTACATATGTCATTCAGTTTTTTAAATTCTATATTAACAAAAATCTAAATTATAAAGCATTTAGTTTCCCTCAAATGTCTGAACACTTCTTATTTTATAATAAGTGTTATATTACTTCTTATTTTATAATAAGTGTTATATTACTTCTTATAATAGTACCCCAAAATCAGTTGAAATTTTCATATACTAATCCTTAAGAGTCCAAACCAATAATTTACTTTGGTCACATGATCACCCTTCATAAATTCTAACATTGGATTCCTTATATCAGTGTGTCTCAGACTATGGTCTTTGGCTCCCTAGGCATTCATAGATTTATTTTCAGGAGTTGAAGAAAATTATTTTTCTTTAACTTGTAAGTTCTTAACACAGAGTTCTTGAAGACTGAGGATAAAATAATGACATTTTATTTTCACTAACTTCTTACTGAAATATAACATTTCTTTCTACAATAAATATTGGTGACAAAAAGATATTTCTATAGGGCATTACAATTACTGTGAAAGTCGAATATTTTTTATGCTCATCACTAATCCAAAACTACAGAAGTTATCAATCCTGATGCTAGATCTTATTCATTATGTTAGTAAAGATGCACCTATATTAACTATTAACAATTTTTTAATATTTTGATTATTGTAATTCTATATAATTGGTTTTCTCTGTAAGTCTCTGAATTTAATTTTTATGCACTTAAGAACATTAGTCTGAGAAGAGGTCCATAAACTACACCAGATTGCCAAAGGAGTCTATGGGATAAAAATGGTTAATGCATACTTTAGAAGGAGTCTATGGAAACATGGAAAAACCCAAACGAAATTTTTGGCCAACCCAATATTTCTCAAGTATGGGGGGCGGGGCGGAGAGAACTGCCTTGAATTATTGCTTCTCCTTGCTGTAAGAAACCTGTATTTAGGCTTTTGCTTTGACTACTAAACCATCTATTTCTGTATTTATCAGACTTCTTTGAGTCAATACCTCTGAGCTTTCCTAGACAGCTTCTCATCACTTGAAAGCTGACTGTAAATGGATTCTTTTATTTAGTTTACCCTGGAGTCAGAACAGGCAGGAAGAAATCAGGCTGAGAGGAGTAAAGCACACTAAGGAAAATTCTATCAATTAAATGTTAATGCAAAAAAACCCTGTATTTATCCTCTTGATTTTTATTACTTTCAGGTGAAATTCAGCATATTGAATAAACTTATCACAAAGTTGCCTAAATGCTCGCAACTTTTTGGCACATCCTTTAACCGAGTTTCACTAGGGATAAAATGCAAATATATAGTTTCCACTTAACCAACCTCCAGATAATATTTTTAAAGGTAATGAAATAATGTCTGAGCGCCTCAGATGGAAGCTGCTATATAAGTACAAACTACAATCATTATCATTTTCATAAATATTTGGATATTCGGACTCACTGAAACATTTAACATTCTTTTCAAATGACCTGAGCATAGGAAAATGCAATCAAAGCATGTTGCAGTGGAAATACCCGCTCCCCTTCCTTTGAGAAGTAATAGAGTCTCAGTGAATAGCTTGCCGAAATCCCAATGGCTTTATCCAATGAGAGCCTGACCAGTTTGTTCAACAACATTTAAAGCCTCCCTTAGTGATTTCACTGCATTTACAGAGAGGCCTCAACAATCAAGAAGGAAATGTGTGTTTTGCTGTTTCTTGGCTCACTTTAGTGCCTGGTTTTATCAAGCTGCTGCACAGCACTTCTGTCCTGAAAGACGCCTGTGTGACTTGGATACCATTTCATAGAGTCACACTGGATCCTCTTATGTCTCACCAATTAAATTATCTTCTCCAGCCTTTATTCCTGCCAAAGAGGTTCAGGCTGAGATTAGGTCACACTTCTCTTAAGTTGTTCTTTGAAATAGTATGGAAGGCCTCCTAGAGAAGGAGCATGCACAAGCATTAATACCTGGTCTTCCCAGCCTCCGTGGTCAGTAACTGAATTTCTTTGCAGAAGTTCCTCCTGTTGTGTACCACCACCTGGATCTCTAACAACTGAAGAGTTCTCTTTAATGTTATTAAATTAAATTATAGTTCTACCAAAACATGTGGTAAATGTGGGATTTGACAATCACTGTGCCAATTGAATTACAGATTAGGCAGTATAGGAGCTGAATGGGAGTTCTTAAATTGGTCCTCTTAAGATAGAATCAATTATTCGTCCCCGAAGTCCCTTATGTTTTTATAAAACTGTATCCTGCTACACATCTAAAACAAAATTAAATTTTTGTGAGCTATCCAGATATTTGCTCTTTTGTGTTCTGCATCCTGCCCTTTGCCTCAACTTTTTCTTTCCCCATCAGAATGTTTCATAAGACACAACTAAGATAACGGGCATTTATTTTAAAGAAAACATGAGGGTACAACAGTTGAGCTTTTAGTTGATTTCATATTATTACCAAGGTATTAGCTTTCCATAAAGAGCCAGCTGCAGCCTTAAGCTCTAGACATGCAGGAAACTGAGCCTTCTCTGAAACACTTGTTTTCAAGTGCCTCCCAAGACGATGGAGGTTGTCAAGATGAATTTTACTTTTGTTGTCCAAAATGAGAGGAAGAGGACCCAAGGTTGCCTTGTAAGAGTGGACACAAGGACAAGATGTCCTGGGGGTGTGGTGCTCAGTTCTACTCACAAACATATCAACTTCTGAAACCTAATCATTCTCAGGCACTTGTCCCTACTGCACGTCCCCTCCTCTGCCTACTAACCAAATCACAGTCGTGTATTATTAGAAGTGTCTATGTTACTTTCCGTTACTGCTGAAACATTCTATCGGATCCTCAGTGCTCCCTACCCCTACCCCTGCCGGTGACTTCACACGTAGAGAACACATTGCCCGTACTGCAGAGAGTGTAAGCGCATAGGCAAGCCCTCGTTTAAAAGTTTGCTTACACAGTTTCTGGCAAGGTATTGATAGAATATTATCACAAGGAAAAGATAGGCTCTAGACTATATGTTTTTCCAGAATTGTCTCTATTAAGTGCTCTCAATCCAAAGAATCATTTTAACAGATTTAATACAATAAAGGGTTTAAAATTTTTAGGTAAAGGAACTAAAAACAGATGATTGGGAAGCCTTCCTCATCTTTGAATATTTTCCTCTGAAGCATCTATTTTTTTTGAAACATGGGACACACTTTGTGCTTCACATGTCTCAAATTGTGCTTCGTGCCAACTTCCTGTGTTACTTTGGGTGTTAATGAGGGAGAAGGAGAAGGAAAAGGAGAAAACTGTTCACTTTCCTGTTTTTTGGCATTGCTGTTCCAAAATAGTTCTCAGTGTAAAATAGATTTTTGCTTTGCGATTCCATAAGGTCATATCCACCAAAGAGATACTCCGGGCGAGAAGGCACAGGATGTGCTTTTGCTTTCATTGTTAAGGACACTGTCATATTCAAATTCCACATGAATGTTTTGTTTATTTTACTTTTAAATATTGGAGAAGGGGTAAATGAGATGTCAAATGCTCAAAGATGCTTCCTTTTCCCTTTGCCAGTCCCTCCCACCCCCTCACACACCACTTGTAAAAGATTTCTGCAATGCTTTTCTTGCCACCCAGTTCTTCTCAAGCCCCGTCTTTCTGCCATGTGCTCCCTTTCCTTGCTTCCTCCATCTTTTCTCTATATTCTGCTATTCTAGCCAACGAGGCAACTTTACAAAACGCCTCCTTATGTAAGTTCCAAGAGTTTACTTGCTAGTGTTAGTTATACTAGGTAAAAATAAATTAAGTGAAACCTTAGCTATGTTCAGATATATGTAAGAAATAGATTGCCAGTGACTAATAGAACTAAGTACTGGTGTCATTCTACAGATTTAAAATTCATATTTTTATAGAAGCCTTACATGTTTTCATTTGTTTCAAATCCTTAACTGGTCCCTGCCTCCCCTATAACCTCAGCTCCCACCACACACAGGCTCAAGAAGTTCTAACCCCACTGATTCTCTGGTGACCAAATAAATGATGCCAGGCTTTCTCCTGCCTTGGGGCCTTTGCACATGCGGAGTCCTATACCTAGAAAGCACTGTCACCAGATTTTCACACGGCCGGTTCCTTGTTGCCAGTTAGGTCTCAGTTCAGATGCTACCTTCTCAGGAATGTCTTTAACAACACCTAACCTTCTCACTCTTATAGTCAACCTATATCAGACTGCCCCTTGAATTTTCTCATAATATTTCACTATCTGAAATATCATGTCTACTTATATTTTTTAATTGAGGTATAATTTATATAAAATAAAATGGACATATTTTGTGCACTCTTTTCAGTTTTTGTTAGCCCATCACCAGAGGCAACTGCTGCTCTTATCTGCTTCAGTACACCTTAGTCTGCCAATGATACCACCTTAATATAAATGTAATCATGGAGTATGTGTTCTTTCATATTTGCCTTCTTTCACTCAGTATAATGTTCTGTTAGTATTGGTAAACTGTTTTTCAAGGACTTTTGTCCCTTTATCTAAGTTGTCAAATTTATCAGCATAGTAATCTTTTATTAGTCTTTCAATAAATGCAGGAACTATACTGATGCTTCCTCTATCATTTGTAATAAAGGCAAGATTTTTCTTTTATTTTCCTTTCTTGGTTCATTTTTCCAGGGGTTTATCTATTTCATAAATAATTTTATTAATCTTTCCAGCCAATATTTGGCTTTGATTTTCTCTATTTTTTGATGTTTTCTATTTCATTGATTATCATTCTTATCTATATTGTTTCCTTTCTTCTGTTTTCTTTGGGCTTATTGTTCTTTTTGAAGAAAAAATTGTAGTGAAAACCTAATCTATTGATTGTAAGCCTCTCCTTTGAAAGCTATAAAATTTCCTTTAATTATAGCTTCAGCTGCATCTCATAAATTTTAGCATTCTGTGATTTCATCAACATTAAGTTTAAAATATTTTCTAGTTTACCTTGTGATTTCTTCTCTGACTTATGGGCTATTTGGAAGTGTGGTGCTTAATTTCTAAAGATTTATTAATTCTCTGGATATCTTATTTTTAATCCATAATTTAATTATACTGTGGTCAGAGAACATACTCCAGATGATTTCAATTCTTGAGAATTTGACACTTTTATATCTTCGTTTTCCATTCTGTATCTTATGTTATCTTTTTAGCTATACCATTTTGTATTATTCAAAGATTACCGTAAAGATTACAGTATGTATTTTTAACTTACCACATTCTAACATGAATTAATATCATAACATTTCACATATAATTTCACATATAAAAATCTACAATCTCATTTAAATCATCCCATTCTTTATATGTTGTTGACATACACTAATCTTCAACATGTTATTAATTCCACAATATATTTTATTATATAGTGAATTTGACAATCATATTTTTATTGAAATATATTTGACAGATAACATTGTGTACATTTAAGGTATACAACATTTTAATTTGATACATTTATATTTTGTAATATGACTGCCATTGTAGGGATAATTAGCATCTGTATCACATTACATAATTATCTTTTCTTTCCAGTAGTTGGAATAATTAAGTTCTGGTATCTAAGCAGATTTGATGATTATAATACAATAGCGTTGTCTATATTCACTGTACTGTCCATTATATCTCTAGGGTTTACTTACTACTACTAAGTTTATACCCTGACACAACATCTGTCCTGTTTCCTCAACCCCCATCCCCTGGTAACCACCATTTTATTCCTTCTTTTTACAAGTTTGGCTTTTATAAATTCCACATGTAAGTGATATCATACAGTGTTTGTCTTTCTCTGTTAGATTTATCTCACTTAGTATAATGTGCTCAAAGTCTATACATGTTGTCACAAATGGCAGGATGTCCTCCTTTCTCGTGACTGAATAATATTTCATTGTATATATGTACCACATTGTCTTTATCCATTCATTTACAGATGGACACATGTTGTTTTCATATGTTGGCTATTGTAAATAATGCTGCAATGAACATGGGGTTTCATATATCTTTTCAAGTTAGTGTTTTCATTTTCTTTGGATAAATACCCAGCAGTGGAATTGCTGGATCATATGGTAGCTTTATTTTTAATATTTTGAGGAACCTCCATACTGTTTTCCACAGTGGCTGTACCAATTTATATTCCCACCAACCAGGGCACAAGGGTTCCCTTTTCTCTACATCTTCACCAGCACTTGTTAACTCTTGTCTTCTTGACACTAGCCATTCTAACAGGTTTGAGGTGATATCTCTTTGTAGTTTTAATTTGCATTTTCCTAATGATTGTGATGTTGAGCATCTTTTCTTGTACCTGTTGGCCATTTGGATGTCTTTGAGAAAATGTCCATTTAGTTTTCCTGCCCATTTTTAAATTGGATTGTTTGCTTTTTGTTATTGACTTGTATGAGTTCTTTATATATTTTGGATATTAACCCCTTATATTATATATGCTTTGCAAATATTTTCCCATTATGTAGGTTGCCTTTTCATTTTTTTTTAGTTGTTTCTGTTGCTGTGCAAAAGTCTTTAAGTTTGATATAGTCCCATTTCTTAATTTTTACTTTTGTTGTTTGTGCTTTTGGTGTCATATCCAAAAATTACTGCCAAAACCAATGTCAAGGAGCTTCCTCCCTACACTTTTTTCTAGGAGTTTTATAGTATCAGGTCTTATGTTTTAAGTCTTTGATCCATTTCTAGTTAATTTTTGTGGGTGGTGTAAGATAGGTGTTCAATTTAATTGCTCTGAATGTGTCAATTAATTGTCTTTTAAAGAATGAAAGAAAAAAAGAAAAATAACATTTTATATTTATCTACATTTTTAACATTTCCAGTGCTCTTTAACCTATGTATATCTTACTATAATTTATCTTCAACCAGAACTCCCATTAATATTTTTAATAGTGAAGGTCCGTTGCAACAATTTTACTCAGAATTTATTGCTTTCTTTATTGGAAAAAAAAATTTTCCCTGGATATAGAATTCTAGGTTGACAAATTGTGGATTTTTTTTTTTATTCTTTCAGTACTTTAAAAATGACATTCTATTGTCTTCTAGCCTCCATTGTTTCTGATGAAAAGCCATGAATTTTTCTTATCATTTTCCCCCTGACTGCTTTTAAGATTTCCTCTTTATCTTTAGTTTTCAGCAGTTTGACTATGATGTGTCTAGATTTCATTTTCATTGCATTTTTAGTATTTGATATTCATTGAAATTATTTGATTTGTGCAATTTTTTAAAATCAAATTTATAAATACTTTAGTCAATGTTTCTTTAAATTTTCTGTTTCATTCCTCACGTCTTCTCTTTCTCAGATTCCAATAATATCTAATAATGATAACTTTATACTCTCCCAAGCATTGTTGAATCTCTCTTTGTTTTCCATTTTATTCTCTCTGTGCTTCAACTTGGATGGCATATATAATGTACTATCTATTACAAGTTTAATGATCCTTTCTTCTGTTGTTATACAGAGTGTGTTTGATCCCATCCAATAAATATTTGATTTCAGATACTGTATTTTGTGGTTCTAAGGTTTCTATTTGGTTCTTTTTAGAAATCTCTCCTGAAGTTCTCCCATCTCTTCATCTATTATAATAGTCTTTCTCTATAGATCTTTAACATATTACTAATAGTTTTAAGTTTTAAAATTTTTTTTACTAATAGTTTTATTTTTTCATTTTTATTCCAAAATCTGGGTCATATGCTATTCTGCTTCTATTTTCTTCTTTCTCACATTTTCTTGTTTCTTCACGTGCCTAATAATTCCTGATGTATGCTAGACATTGTAAATAATACGTTGTAGATTCTTAGGATTTTGTTAATTTCCCCTGAAGACTGTTGAGTTCTTTTCTACCAGAGAGTTAAATGATTGGCAGATTATTTTAAATTTGTAGAGGTTTGATTTTATGAGTGGGACTATGTTGATTTGTCTCTTAATCCAAGGAAATCACTTAGTCCTAGACATAATCTTTATTTTATAATCTTTACTTTATGTGGAAAGTAAGTATTTACCAAGCTCTTTTAGCTTGGCTGGACTTGAACTCCAAATTTTCTTACTTTTGCATTTGAAATTTCATCTCAGTTCATTTAGCCTTCCAACTATTGTTTTCTCCCTGGGCAGCTTGGAACATCATATGCAGCACATATGAAGAAAAGGGGTGAGTCATGGATTTGAAAGAATTTTATAGGTAGATTTCCGCATCTTTCACTGTTCTCTCCTTTCCAACACTCTGGAGATCCTGAACCCATCTTCTGATCCCTGAGGCAAATAAGGCTGTGGTTTTCTGCTTCAGTTTTAGCTGATCCACATTGTTCTTCCCCATTAACTTATTGGACCATTTATATTTTACTTGTATTTTTGACCAGCTTCTCCCACTAAAGTCTAATCTCTGGAAGAACATATTCCCTATCTGGCACCATTGTATTTCAGCACATGATGCTATGCATAGCACCTAGTAGATGTCAAGAAATAATTACCTAACTATTAATATTTTACATTATACCATATGACAAAGGCTTTATATTAGTTAAAATCATAATCACGTTAATCTTTGCAATACCATTAAAAGTAAAATAAACAGGACGTTTGTGTCCCCATTCCACAGATAACAAAAAGTCTAAAACATTTAAAATAAAATGCTAATCATTTAGGTTCAAGAGGATGTCTTAAAAACCTAAGTATGTAAATTTATATTATTTTTAGATGGTGTATCACTATAATGTGTGAAAGTATTGAATATAAGAGACCAGGACAGAATTAACTCTTTATTAAGGTTCTGTATCCAATCTTATTGCAAAGGAAAGCATGTACAAACTCTACATTTTTGTCAGTGTGGAGAAATAATAAATTTTCCCTCCGAGAATGCTGAACAGCCATCTCAGCTAAGTTCTTTCCTCTCCATCAAGACATCAGTCTAACCTGTCATCTTAGCAGCACTCACTGGCCATTCTGTGAAACATCCTTCCATCTTAGAGATTTGGGAGCCCAGCCTCCTAACCTTCACTATCAGAAAAATAACAAATCAGACTATGCTGATCATACAAGGCTTCTTAAGTTAAAAAAGCAATATCAAAACCTTCATATACAACAGTTTTGAGGTAACTACAAACAGATTTCAATCACATGCATCTTCTCAGTCCTTTCCCAGATCTAGGAATTGTCTAATTACTCATACTTCAAATTTTTCCTACCTAGGGTTAAAAAAACCTTTCTGTTTGATTTTCTCTGCCTTATTTGCAGTATTTTAATAATTGGCATGGTATATGAATTACAAATGTATATCTTGTCCTTTACTGGTTTGTGCTTTCAGAGATAGAAATATTGATGCAAATGCCATTTAAATACCCCTTTTATAGTGTCACATTCACAGAGATGTTTTGGGTCACCAAAATCATTGGAATTCACTCAGCCCTCAGGAAATATTTCATTCTGCTCATATCATCACATTTTTCTTCTCGTGCAAAACGAACAATCCATAGTCGTATGTTGTTTCTTTAAGCCACAGTTTCTAAATTGAGTGTCTAGCATTTATAATCAACTGCTTCATTTAATTCAGGTCGATTTTAAATGCTAGGCATTCATTTGGTGGGCTGTGAGCAGCCTGCGGTTTTGTTAGATCTACAGCATAAAGAAACAATTTTTCTTATCCTGATCCTATAGCTGTCTGGGAAAGGTGACACATGGTGAAACATAATGATAAGAAAGGCTACAGCTACCCTAGGCAGTCAGATACGAAAGCCAGATGATTAAACCATTCTGTAGCATCCCCCAAAGACAAAGCAAAAAAAAAAAAAAAAAAAAAAAAATCTTTAGAATGCTTAGTGCTAAAAAAACTCTCCAGAACAGAACTCACACATGCTGTACGTGTTTCTGCCCCTCCAACCGCCACCCTCTGCCTCTACAGTTCCTATTACATTAATAAAGAATTCAGAAAGGGAGGGATGAACATTTTTTAAATGTCTGTTTCCTGGGAATTCTTTTCTTCATCTGTTGTGTAGAAATATCAACTAGATTAACTTTGAAATATTACAAAAGGGCTTAGAATTTTTCACGTCTCCCCATGAGGAAGATTGTTTTCCCTCTTTCAAGCCACATGCCTAAAAGACACACTCATTCATTTTATTGATTCTTCTTATTTATTTTTCTAATTCAGGCACATTAAATAGGAAAGGAACTGAAATTATATTCAAGACTGTTGAGATTGCTAGATTAATTACATGTGATTGATGGGTTTACCTGGCAACTTCAGGACCCATTTGCTTATTTAAAAAGCAAACCCTTAATCCTAAACCTAACATGAAGATTCATAACTTGGGGAGACCATTTTAGGTCCCTGGAGCGCACTATAAATGACACTCGTGTTTTACATTGAGGAGTGGGGAAGAGGGAGGAATGGTGTATATACGCACCTTCTTCTGGAAATTCAGGAGTTAACTCCTTTCCTATATTATCTTCAACCTGGTTGAAGGCAGGTTGCAGTCCTCTCTAGAGATGGATTCTGTCAGCACTTCAATAGCTCTCTCAAATGAGAGCAGTCACATTCAATAGAGGTTAGAGAAAACAAAGTACACATTTGCTTTAACAGGAGAAGAGGAAAACATTAACATACTAAACATGCTCCTTTAAACATATGAAAGCATCAAGTTTTAAAGTTTAAAATGCCTACCTCCATCCTGCAATATGATGTTGGTATTGCCTGTGCCTAGGGCAACCTCAGCCCTCCTCCCCCTGGGCTCTCTCAGCTTCTCTCATGCCAGACATTCTTCCCCTGGGGAATTTCCTGCTTCCTGCTTGTTGGTCTCAATTCACACTCTCAAACTCATTTCAGTCTTTCTGAGAAAAGAGCTGATAAAACTTCACTAATCTCTTAGCAAAATTCTAGCTGTATATCTATGAACGGTGTGCTGATAAACACCTTAAAATCCCATCCCATTTCCCTACAGAACTGGACCTCCTGGAATGAGGTATTAGGGGTTTGGCTTCCATTTTTCAAGATGACAATATCTTTTATTTTAACTGCCTCTGCATGTCATCCATTTCAAGATCTCACTGTGTAATTTACACATTTTAATTTCCTTTCTTCTCTTCCTTTTATTTTTTTCCCCCTTTTCTTTTTACTGCCTAAAATCTGCCTTCACTTGTTAACCGCTCTCTGATTCATTATTTCTTCTCTTCTCACCTTGATCTCAGGTGGCCTCACCCTGCAGCGGCTTGAAGCAGGGTTTCCGTTCCCGGCCAGTGATTGAGGTCAGGTCACGGCGGTGAGAGCACCGAATCCTAGCCACTAGACCAGGGGTCAGTGACAAGGCCCTGGCCCTATGGCTTTGCAGAAAAAGAATTCCCACAAAGACGGAAAGTAGTGAAACAAGTAAAGTATTTATTAGGAGAAAAGAATACAGTACATGTGGATAGACACATGGGCAGGCTCAGAGAGAGAGTCACGCCCTCGTGGCAGCTTGAATCACTTATATGGGGCATTTCTTCCAGGTTTCCTTTGGCCAATCATTTTGGTTTGCCTGGTTCAAAGTCCGTATTTGGTGTATCTCAGGATTTTCCCATGTGTGCGTGCACATCTCTTAGCCAAGATGGATTCTACTGAAGAGGCCTGTGGGTAGTGAGCATCAGTTGGCATCAGTTAGCATCACTCCCCTTTTGACCTCCAAGGAGCCTTTCTGCGCATGTGTAGTCGGGGAGGTCTCCTGACTTCAAGAATGAGAAATATGTGGTCTCTTATCTTCTATATGGGCAGGGCCCGGCCTCCTCTCTCAATTGTCCTGTTATTCCCGTCTTGGAGTATCAGTCCACAGGGAACAAACTCTGTTTGCCCTGGAGGCCCATCTATCTCCTGCCTCAACCTGACTGTTTTAAGTCCACCAGAGGCTACTTAAAAGACTATTAAACCTCCAGAGGACTGATACTGATTGGTACTCTCTCATTAGCCCAATGATTCTCACTTGTTTTCTATATAATGCCCTCAGTGGGGCTTTCTTTCCACCACTCATACACTGTGTCATCCCTATGACTAAAATAATGCAAAAACAAAACAAAAAAAAACTTATCCACAGTTCTTCTTCCTTTTGCCACATCAGGAGAATCACTAAGTTTTGAAGAAAACAGAACAAAAGGAAATCTAGGAATGGCTCTCCTCACCGTGAGTTAGTTAGCAGCTGCTGGTTATTCCACGTTTCAGATTTTATAACTTTGTGGAAACCGCCCATGGCTTCCCTGAAGATCCTGGCTCCATGAGCATGTTGGCCAGTCCAACAGCCCTCGCTTCTAATTTCATCCCGAAATAACAGAAAAATAGTGTTGTGCAAGGCAGCTTCCTCACTATAAGGCATGTTAAAGAACCTGTACCTTTAAAGTAGCTCAAAAAGTGGTATGATATGCTTTATCTAGTTTAGGCTATGTTTAAAATACAGTTCGAAGCTACAAGGGGCTCTGAACCAAGATGGCGGAGTAGAAGGATGTGCTCTCACTCCCTCTTGCAAGAACACCGGAATCACAACTAGCTGCTGGACAGTCATCGACAGGAGGACACTGGAACTCACCAAAAAAGATACCCCACATCCAAGGACAAAGGAGAAGCCACAGTGAGAGGGCAGGAGGGGTGCAATCACAGTAAAATCAAATGCCATAACTGCTGTGTGGGTGACTCATAGACTGGACAACACTTATACCACAGAAGTTCACCCACTGCAGTGAAGGTTCTGAGCCCACATCAGGCTTCCCAACCTGGGGGTCCGGCAACTGGAGGAGGAATTCCTAGAGAATCAGACTTTGAAGGCTACTGGGATTTGACTGCAGGACTTCGACAGGACTGGGGGAAAAAGAGACTCCACTCTTAGAGGGCACACACAAAGTAGTGTGCGCATTGGGACCCAGGGGAAGGAGCAGTGACCCCAGGGGAGACTGAACCAGACCTACCTGCTAGTGTTGGAGGGTCTCCTGCAGAGGCGGGTGGTGGCTGTGGCACACCATAGGGACAAGGACACTGGCAGCAGAAGTTCTGGGAAGTACTCCTTGGCGTGAGCCCTCCCAGAGTCCACCATTAGCTCCACCAAAGAGCCCAGGTAGGCTCCAGTGTTGGGTTGCCTCAGGCCAAACAACCAACAGGGAGGGAACCCAGCCCCACCCATCAGCAGTCAAGTGGATTAAAGTTTTACTGAGCTCTGCCCACCAGAGCAACAGCCAGCTCTACCAACCACCAGTGCCTCCCATCAGGAAACTTCCACAAACCTCTTAGATAGCCTCATCCACCAGAGGGCAGACAGGAGAACCAAGAAGAACTACAATCCTGCAGCCTGTGGAACAAAAACCACATTCACAGAAAGAAGACAAGATGAAAAGGCAGAGGGCTATGTACCAGATGAAGGAACAAGATAAAACCCAGGAAAAACAACTAAATGAAGTGGAAATAGGCAACCTTCCAGAAACAGAATTCAGGATAATGATAGTGAAGATGATCCAGGACCTCAGAAAAAGAATGGAGGCAAAGATCGAGAACATGCAAGAAATGTTTAACAAAGACCTAGGAGAATTAAAGAACAAACAAACAGAGATGAACAATACAATAACTGAAATGAAAACAACACTAGAGGTATTCAATAGCAGAATAACTGAGGCAGAAGAACGGATAAGTGACCTGGAAGACAGAATGGTGGAATTCACTGCTGAGGAACAGAATAAAGAAAAAAAAATGAAAAGAAATGAAGACAGCCTAAGAGACCTCTGGGACAACATTAACCGCAACAACATTTGCATTATAGGGGTCCCAGAAGGAGGAGAGAGAGAGAAAGGAACCAGGAAAATATTTGAAGAGATTATAGTCGAAAACTTCCCTAACATGGGAAAGTAAATAGCCACCCAAGTCCTGGAAGCGCAGAGAGTCCCATACAGGATAAATCCAAGGAGAAACACACCGAGACACATAGTAATTAAACTGGCAAAAATTAAAGACAAAGAAAAATTATTGAAAGCAGCAAGGTAAAAACGACAAATAACGTACAAGGGAACTCCCATAAGGTTAACAGCTGATTACTCAGCAGAAACTCTACAAGCCAGAAGGGAGTGGCATGACATATTTAAAGTGATGGAAGGGAAGAACCTACAACCAAGATTACTCTACCCAGCAAGGATCTCATTCAGATTCGATGGAGAAATCAAAAGCTTTACAGACAAGCAAAAGCTTGGAGAATTCAGCACCACCAAACCAGTTCTACAACAAATGCTAAAGGAACTTCTCTAAGTGGGAAACACAAGAGAAAAAAAGGACCTACCAAAACAAACCTAAAACAATTAAGAAAATGGTCGTAGGAACATACATATCGATAATTACCTTAAATGTGACTGGATTAAATGCTCCAACCAAAAGACACAGCCTTGCTGAATGGATACAAACACAAGACCCATCTATATGCTGTCTACAAGAGACCCATTTCAGACCTAGGGACACATACAGACTGAAAGTGAGCGGATGGAAAAAGATATTCCATGCAAATGGAAATCAAAAGGAAGTTGGAGTAGTAATACTCATATCAGATAAAATAGACTTTAAAATAAAGAATGTTACAAGAGACAAGGAAGGACACTATATAATGATCAAGGGATCAATCCAAGAAGAAGATATAACAATTATAAATATATATGCACCCAACACAGGAGCACCTCAATACATAAGGCAACTGCTAACAGCTATAAAAGAGGAAATCGACAGTAACACAATAATAGTGGGGGACTTTAACACCTCACTTGCACCAATGGACAGATCATCCAAAATGAAAATAAATAAGGAAACAGAAGCTTTAAATGACACAATAGACCAGATAGATTTAATTGATAGTTATAGGACATTCCATCCAAAAACAGCAGATTACACGTTCTTCTCAAGTGCGCACGGAACATTCTCCAGGATAGATCACATCTTGGGTCACAAATCAAGCCTCAGTAAATTTAAGAAAACTGAAATCATATCAAGCATCTTTTCTGACCACAACGCTATGAGATTAGAAATGAATTACAGGGAAAAAAACGTAAAAACACAAACACGTGGAGGCTAAACAATACGTTACTAAATAACCAAGAGATCACTGAAGAAATCAAAAAGGAAATCAAAAAATACCTAGAGACAAATGACAATGAAAATATGATGATCCAAAACCTATGGGATGCAGCAAAAGCAGTTCTAAGAGGGAAGTTTATAGCTATACAGGCCTACCTCAAGAAACAAGAAAAACCTCAAATAAACAATCTAACCTTACACCTGAAGGAACTAGAGAAAGAAGAACAAACAAAACCCAAAGTTAGCAGAAGGAAAGAAATCATAAAGATCAGAGCAGAAATAAATGAAATAGAAACAAAGAAGACAATAGCAAAGATCAAGAAAACTAAAAGCTGGTCCTTTGAGAAGATAAACAGAATTGATAAACCGGTAGCCAGACTCATCAAGAAAAAGAGCGAGAGGACCCAAATCAATAAAACTAGAAATGAAAAAGGAGAAGTTACAACAGACACCACAGAAATACAAAGCACCCTAAGAGACTACTACAAGCAACTCTATGCCAATAAAATGGACAACCTGGAAGAAATGGACAAATTCTTAGAAAGGTAAAACCTTCCAAGACTGAACCAGGAAGAAATAAAAAACAGGAACAGACCAATCACAAGCAATGAAATTGAAACTGTGATTAAAAATCTTCCAACAAAAAAAAGTCCAGGACCACATGGCTTCACAGGTGAATTCTATCAAACATTTAGAGAAGAGCTAACACCTATCCTTCTCAAACTCTTCCAAAAAATTGCAGAGGAAGGAACACTCCCAAACTCATTCTATGAGGCCACCATCACCCTGATACCAAAACCAGACAAAGATACTACAAAAAAGAAAATTACAGACCAATATCACTGATGAATATAGATGCAAAAATCCTCAACAAAATACTAGCAAACAGAATCCAACAACAGGTTAAAAGGATCATACAGCATGATCAAGTGGGATTTATCCCAGGGATGCAAGGATTCTTCAATATATGCAAATCAATCAATGTGATACACCATATTAACAAATTGAAGGAGAAAAACCATATAATCATCTCAATAGATGCAGAAAAAGCTTTTGACAAAATTCAACACCCATATATGACAAAAACTCTCCAGAAAGTGGGCATAGAGGGAACCTACCTCAACATAATAAAGGCCATATAAGACAAACCCACAGCAAACATCATTCTCAACGGTGAGAAACTGAAAGCATTTCCTCTAAGATCAGGAAGGAGACAAGGATGTCCACTCACACCACTATTATTCAACATAATTTTGGAAGTCCTAGCCACAGCAATCAGAGAAGAAAAAGAAATAAAAGGAATACAAATTGTTAAAGAAGAAGTAAAACTGTCACTGTTTGTAGATGACATGATACTATACATTGAGAATCCTAAAACTGCCACCAGAAAATTACTAGAGCTAATCAATGAATTTGGTAAAGTTGCAGGAAACACAATTAATGCACAGCAATCTCTTGCATTCCTATACACTAATGATGAAAAATCTGAAAGAGAAATTAAGGAAACACTCCCATTTACCATTGCAACAAAAAATATAAAATACCTAGGAATAAACCTACCTAGGGAGACAAAAGACCTGTATGCAGAAAACTATAAGACACTGATGAAAGAAATTAAAGATGATACCAACAGATGGAAAGATATACCATGTTCTTGGATTGGAAGAATCAATACTGTGAAAATGACTATACTACCCAAAGCAATCTACAGATTCAATGCAATCCCTATCAAATTACCAATGGCATTTTTTACAGAACTAGAACAAAAAATCTTAAAATTTGTATGGAGACACAAAAGACCCCGAATAGCCAAAGCAGTCTTGAGGGAAAAAAACGGAGCTGGAGGAATCAGACTCCCTGACTTCAGACTGTACTACAAAGCTACAGTAATCAAGACAGTATGGTACTGGCACAAAAACAGAAACATAGATCAATGGAACAAGATAGAAAGCCCAGAGGTAAACCCACGCACCTATGGTCAACTAATCTATGACAAAGGAGGCAAGGATATACAATGGAGAAAAGACAGTCTCTTCAATAAGTGGTTCTGGGAAAACTGGACAGCTACATGTAAAAGAATGAAATTAGAACACTCCCTAACAGCATACACAAAAATAAACTCAAAATGGATTAGAGACCTAAATGTAAGACCGGACACTATAAAACTCTTAGAGGAAAACATAGGAAGAACACTCTTTGACATAAATCACAGCAAGATCTTTTTTGATCCACCTCCTAGAGTAATGGAAATAAAAACAAAAATAAACAAATGCGACCTAATGAAACTTCAAAGCTTTTGCACAGCAAAGGAAACCATAAACACGACGAAAAGACAACCCTCAGAATGGGAGAAAATATTTGCAAACGAATCAACGGACAAAGGATTAATCTCCAAAATATATAAACAGCTCATGCAGCTCAATATTAAAAAAACAAACAGCCCAATCCAAACATGGGCAGAAGACCTAAATAGACATTTCTCCAAAGAAGACATACAGATGGCCAAGAAGCACATGAAAAGCTGCTCAACATCACTAATTATTAGAGAAATGCAAATCAAAACTACAATGAGGTACCACCTCACATCAGTTAGAATGGGCGTCATCAGAAAATCTACAAACAAGAAATGCTGGGGAGGGTGTGGAGAAAAGGGAACCCTCTTGCACTGTTGGTGGGAATGTAAATTGATACAGCCACTATGGAGAACAGTATGGAGGTTCCTTAAAAAACTAAAAATAAAATTACCATGTGATCCAGCAATCCCACTACTGGGCATATACCCAGGGAAAACCGTAATTCAAAAAGACACATGCACCCGAATGTTCATTGCAGCACTATTTACAATAGCCAGGTCATGGAAGCAACCTAAATGCCCATCAACAGACAAATGGATAAAGAAGTTGTGGTACATATATACAATGGAATATTACTCAGCCATAAAAAGGAACGAAATTGGGTCATTTGTTGAGACGTGGATGGATCTAGAGACTGTCATACAGAGTGAAGTTAAGTCAGAAAAACAAATATCATATATTAACGTGTATATGTGGAACCTAGAAAAATGGTACAGGTGAACCGGTTTGCAGGGCAGAAATTGAGACACAGGTGTAGAGAATGAACGTATGGACACCAAGGGGGGAAAGCGGCGGGGGGAGGGGGGTGGGGGTGTGATGAATTGGGTGATTGGGATTGACATGTATACACTGATGTGTATAAAATGGATGACTAATAAGAACCTGCTGTATAAAAACATAAATAAAATAAAATTTTAAAAAAAGATTTAAAAAATAAGCTACAAGGATATGTTGCACAACACAGGGAATATAGGCTATATTTTATAAGAACTATAAATGGAGCATAACCTTTAAAAATTGTGATTCATTATATTGCACACCGGTAACATATATGATATTGCACACCAAAAAATAAATAAATAAATAAATAAAATACAGTTCCAAACTGTTTATAGATGGATTAAGTGAAGATCTGCAAAAGGTGTGAAATTTATCAAAGAATCCATGCCAGCAATTCCATTCTGAATATGTCCTAAAGAAATAATTCGATAACTTAACCAACCTGTATGTTTTAATAGATGTCTCTAATAGAAAAAAATGAAAACTACCTGAAAATGATAGGGGATTGAGTGAATTATACTGATCTATGTAATGGAATAAATATAACCATTATCAAAAAATGGTCAAGAGTTCTATTTATTGTCATTGAAAGACTTTCATGACATTTTTCTTAGAGGCAAGAGTGGGCCTCAAGCAGCATGTATAATATGATGGTATTTAACATTTTTCAAAACTGTGGGTTTATATGTATATTATAGATACATTTTATTAGATGGATAGATAGAAGGTGAGTTGATAGATAGGATAGGATAGACAAGAGTCTGTTGAAATTACAAGTAATTTCTATTTTTCTTTCTCTAGTTTTATTTAGTGAGCATAGCTTAATTTTGAACTTAATGAAATTTAAATCCAAATTTTGAAAAGAAGGGATTATCTCATAAAGTAAGGACCCCCAAACAAAGACTGAGGGGATGACTTCTAAGCTGACTTTTGAAAAAACACCAATAGGAAGAGTTCTCAAGTTGAATAAAACAGTTCCCTGTCAGGTAGAAGGAAAAGCAGGGCCAGGGGCTGTTACATGTTGGGGGAGCTGTGAGAGAAAGTGATGTTTATGAACAACTGCAAGAAGTTCAGTGTGGCTACAACATACAGTGCAAAGGAAATCAAGCTGGTGTTGACAGGCAGAAGGCAAATCTTGAAATACCATATACGCCAGGTGAAAGAGTTTGAATTTTGTCCTGAAGGAACATGAAAGGCTTTTTAAAAGAAGACTAACATGTTAGGATTGCATTTGTAGAAAGATGACTCTGGCAGCAGTGTGGAAAATGAATTGGCAACCTATTACAGTAAACTCTGCAAGAAATGGCAAGCACCCAGACTAAAGCAGTGGCAATGTGCTTGGAAAAAAGAGAACCGAGTTTACAGATCCTTAGCAAGTTGAAACTCGGGACTTAGTAGAGTGGAGGTAAGGGTGCAGGTGTCAGTGATAAAGTCTGAAATTCAGGCTAATGCAATGGAATAGATAACAGTGCTATTTGCTGAGACAGGGAGCAAGAGAGGAGGGCCAGAGTTAAAGGCAAAGAGGACTCAGTGCTGACCGAGATGCATTTGAGTTGCTCCTAGCTTATCCCAGTGTTGATGCCCATGGGCTGCTGCACATTAGAGTCTGAAGTACTGGAGGGAGGCTGAGCAGCAGATGTGAATTTGGAATCTTCTTCCTATTTGCAGCCACTTATCTGAAGGATTATTCTATACTTGTTTCTTCACATGACTTTCCACAACCCAGAGCAATCAGGCTTTCACCTTCTCTATGTATAATACTGTTCTCATTAAAATTATATCCAAAGTCCACAGACAGTACATATTGTGAGCGTGAATACAGAAGTGTGTGAAGTGAGAAGCAAAGAAGGCCCAGAAGACGACTTTGGAATCATATTTACCTAATGTTCTGTTGAAAGAAAAAGAACCCAGAAAGGAGACAGAAGTTTATCAATAGATGGGAGAAAAACGGGAAGAGACTATTGTCACTAAGGTGAAAGGATGTGAGATTTTCAAGACACTGGCGTTTTTCAGTGGTATTGGAACTGAAGCCAAGTTGAGTAATCATAATTTGTCCATGACAAATATTAAATATTGTCCATGGATTTAGGATCCTGAAAAGTCATTGGATATCATCTTAGTGAGAAGAGTTTTACTGTAGAGGAGAAGATGGAAGCCTGATTTCTCTGAGTTGTGGGATGAAAGACATGAAGAGCAAGTATAGAATAATCCTTCAAAACCTGTGCACATGGGAAGCAGAGATAGACAGAAAGACATAGGTCAATGGAAGGCTTTTTATAATTTCAGTGGCTTTTTCCTGAGAGAAAAAAAAACAGTAGAGTGGGAACATTTAAGGGTAGAGGTGGAGGTAAAGTAGGTGATGAAGGAAGGAAGCAGGAGGATGCAGCATCTAAACCATAGTGAAGGGATAAACTATGGCCCAGAGGATGAAGACTCCACCCTTAGAAATGGGGTTGTAGGCTTTCAGGATGGATAGGGATGGAGGTAAACTTGAATATGGAAGAAATTTTGTGGAATTTTCTCAAAGTAGGATACCAGGACCAAATTACAACTTACATTCAGTTTCACCAAGAGGAACCAGACCCAGCAATTTCTACCTAGATCATTAGTGACAAAATAACCCAGGTCAACCACACAACTAACTTTAGAAATGGAATAAAAAGGACTTGTCCATGTATCAGATGAAATTACTCTGGAAAAAATAGAGCAGGGTTAGAGGTATTGAGTGCCAAGGAAGGTGCAATTTAAAATAGTCAAGATCAAAAGGTAACATTGAGAAGGTGATATTTGAACAAAACTTGAAAGAGGTACAGAGAGAATCTCCAATGCCTAAAGGCTACAATTGGCCTGTTTACTCAAGTAATAGCAAGAAAGTTCATGGTGGCAAGAGAACAGTGAGCAAGGGGAGGAAGAGGAAAGGATCAGATCAGAGAGGTAATGCGGAAAGGATTATGTCACATTTGGGCCCTACTGTAATGACTTTGGCCTTTACTCTGAGCAAACTGGAGAGCCAGGGAGGGTTTTGGTCAAAGAAGGGACATGATCTGACTTACATTCTTAAGTGGTCACACTGGCTGCTATGTTGCAAGTAAATTATGAGTAGAAGTGGGGAGATGAATTAGGAGACTATTACAGCAATCCAGGTGAGAGAAATGGCAACTTGGAGCTGGGAGACAACAGAGGTTAAAAGTGATCAGACTCTAGATATTCTTTAGAGGCAAATCCTACAGTATTTCCTAACAGATTTGTTCTATTGTGTGACAGAAGAGTCCAGGAGGTCTCCACTGGCTTTCGGATTTAACGTGTAAAAGGATGGCATTGTCATCTCCCGAAACAGAGAGGCTGTGGGTAAACTCAGGTATTAGAGAGAAGAGCAGGAATTTAGTTTGGGGCATGGAAAGTTTGCAGGGTCTACTAGGACACCCAAGGGGAGATGCCTGGGGTGCAGTTGGAAAGAAAAGTATGGAGCTCCAGAAATTCTGTCAAGGAATTTGGTGATTATTTTAAAAAGTAAATTTCCCAACTCTTGATGGAACAGAAGAGAAAATTTTCATTTCCTGATCTCTCATTCTTAATACTCCCACTACACTTGGGCATAGCATGTGGAAAGGACTCAGTCTATATTTTATAAGCAAGTGATTTGAGCACTTTTTACTTCCATGAAGAGAAAATGCTTCATCTCTTTTAACTACAGGATTTGGGAATATTAAGTATTCAATGGATTGAGCCGTAAAGGCGAGAGCAAGTATTTGACAGTTTTTGAGACAGGCAAAAATGGAACTCAGAAGTGAGTTCTGCATCTGCCAATTTTCCAGGAGACTAATTGGGCCAAGTCATCCTGAACCTTCTTTTGCAGCTTTCTTGGTATGAAGCCAGGCTTTCATCTCCTCAAAGGAACTTCTATTTTTCACCCATTGGATTAATGGCTTAAATAAGAAATTGATAGATTTTTTTTTAAAAAACCTACATTATAAATTGAGGTCATCTCCAAACAATATATTCAAGTTCTAAAGTATTTAGGAAACTTTGACCGCCCAGGAAACAATACGTTAATTTTGTTTGTTTAATCCCATTTTGTTCCCCCGCCCCCCAAAAAACTCTTTGAATAGGATATAGTTGTTTACATGTAGAACTTCGCAATTTATCATGAAAAATGTATTATCATTCCATGTGAATATAAACAGACATTATCTCTGAAGTGGGAAAGTGCTCATAGCTTCAATCATTCATTCATCTTGAGCAGTGACTACCATCTTAGCTAAGATAAACTGTGAGGAACCAAGCTGTATCAGTTAAGGTTATTGCAATGGGCAGCTTCAGAACACTCTTGACACTGGTTTAATTGAAATAAAGATTTTTTTTCCTTTTACTATCCTGAACATTTCTGTCCTCTTAGAAAGGTCAAGCTGCTGAAATACTGAGAGTATCCAAAGAGTCAAGGCCAAGAGGACCAAAAAAGAAATGTGAAGTGGTCCAGCCTGGGAAGATTCAGTAACCAACGTGAAAGTGCCCCACTTGCTGTGCCAGCTTCAATACTCTGCTCCTTTTGACTAAAGCTGGCATCTCCGGCAGGAAAGAAAATCAAATCTCATCCTCCTGAGTCCATTTGCAGTTTGGTTTGGGGGAATTTTTGTTCTGAGACAATGCACAGAGATCTCTGTTCACAATCAGACCACCCTGTGAGAAATGATTAAACCTAACTTTTCCTTCGTTGTTCATTAAGCCTCCACAGATATATTTGCAAAACTATGGACTTTATATTTCTACCCAATAGTATAGCATTGGATTTTTTCTAAGAATGCCAGTGTCCTGGGGTTTACTGCACACTATACTCGATTTTTACCAGACACACCATACTTGAGACATTATTGAGTTTGAAACAGAGCTGCAATTCTAGGCTAGAAGAACTGAGAACAGGAAGTAGACTGTTTTACCTCTCTTCTTCATCCACCCTCCAATCACTAAATACACCCCCTTAGAGTGGGAAAAGAAGTCATAGCCACAGAAAGGCAGTGGAAAAGTACACCATCCCTCCAGTCCTTTTTTCTACCTTTCAAGTAGTAATGTGTCTGTGTGTCTGTATGTGTGTGTCTGTTTCCCTTGCCTTCCAAATAGTATAAGCTCCTGTGGGTGTGGCTGTGCATTTTGTTCCTACCATAGCCTCGTATTCCTTTGCACTTCTGCTTTAATAAAGCCTGAACTGTGTTATTATACAATGTAATTTTTTTAAACATCTTTCTATTATACCATATTTTCTAATAGATAAAACTGTGTTTTTAAAAAGAATTTCTCCAATAATAGAGTACCAAACTTCAAACCATAGGAACTCTATACTGACAATTATTCATGTATGTTTGTGCCCAGTATTTTTTTCTCAGTTACTTTACCTTTAGGAAATTTAAGTTTCCTTTTTTCTACTGCTGGGTATCTATATTTCATCTTCATCATAGTTTATTTCATCTTACATGTAGATATGAAACATAGATTAGAGGCTTAGGTGTTTGGCCTATTAATTGTGACTAAGAAATAGAAATAGTTGATTTGAGCCTGAAATTTTTACCTCTGCAAAATAAGATGTAATCAAGGAAATATATTACCATGTGGTCAGATTTTTTAATTGCCTAAGGATTTAAATAAGAAAATGTATTCCCTTTAAGTTATTAATAAATAAAGTGTTAAAGGCCAGAAAGAAAGTTATGCTTTTTGATACTTACTTGTGCTTACTTTCCTAACCAGCTGCATTTCAAGGGACAAATTTTAGTTCATGAAATGGCTATTCTAAAAAGGCATAGTGCCAAGGAGAATGCAGTCTTTAGTGTCCTAGGTTGGAATGGCAGCATAGAATAGTGGTTAAAAGCATGTATTCTGGAGCTAGCCAGCTTGGATTAGAATCCCAGCTCTATGGCTTGATAGCAGGTGACTTCAAAGAAGTCATTTAACTTCTCTATAACCCAAATTCTTCACCTACAAAGGAAGTGTAATAATTATACCTACCTCATAAGAAGATTGTGAGGAGTAAAAGAGTTTGTGTATGAACATAATAAAATGCTAATTTTATTATTTACTAATACTCTCAGATTGAATATGTTCATCAGAGACGAGGAACAACAAAGTCTACCTGCTTTTCTGGAAGCTGTAAAGACTGAGTATGGTATACCACTGGGATAGTGAAGGTGCAGATAGCTGGAAATCAGCTATCTGAACAAAGGTATTTAGAAGGAATTACACTTAGTCACAAACAAATTCTAGGTGGGGACGTAAGAATTGGAGGGGGGAAATTAGGTGTAGAAAAACATCTCTATTAAACTGTCTGAATTTTAGAAAATTGATCTGCAGAAGCAGATGGAGACTAATTTCAGAACTCAGTCAACCTTCATAAAAGACCATGAAAATCAACAGAATGCCATCGCTTACCATTTCTTGCTCTCCTCAGACCCACATTCATATACACACGCACACGGGCACTCATACACACGTGCACAGCAGTAACATTCAGTAATGAGGTTTCAACAATTTTGAAGTCATTAAGGTAAAATGAGAAGGTAGTCATCAAGCCTCACTTGTCTGGGAGAACAATGATAATGACAGCATCTTTAAAGATAAGAAGAAAGCAGACTGCTCTTTCTCTCTCTGAGCTGATGCTGTGGCTATGAAGAGCATGCTCCTTTGTGTGTGTTCTAATATAATAAATAATATAATGGAATGAAAAATGTATTTTCCCAGATTAGGGGCAAAAAACTACAAGTCAGTTTAAATACGAATATGCTGAATTAAAGAAACAAAAACATGGTTCTTACAGCATCTGGATCATAATTTCTAAATAATGAATTTTTTAAAAATCCCTGCATGGGGGCCATTCTCAGCAGTTTTTTTTTTTTTCCTCGTATCTTTACAAACTTATCAAATCCTCTTTTTTCCCCTCTTTTGTTTTCTCTTCCCTCTTGTTTCTTTAATGGAGTTATCAATGTTGTACTCTCTCTGATAATTTTTGACAAGTGTATAATGAGAAAACTTTAATGATATAATAAATAGAGGGAGAAAATAAGAACTCATAATCCAGATAGAATTAGTTTAATATAAATATAGGAAGATTTAGAGCTCAGAAATATGAATGATATTTACTAATAAAGAATAAGTAAATACCTTTTAAAGGACTTTTAAAATTTGGGGAGATAAGAGAAACAATTCTAATCCGTATGTCTAAACTTCAATTTTAAAAGGTGTTTCCATAAAAGTCTCCAAATTAGATGACAGTTCTCAACTTCTACATCCTTACAGTTAGAAAAGGTGGGGAGCAGAAACAGAAACCACTTGAGACAATCAATACATCTGGGAACAAAAAAGAAATAAAAAGACCTCCTTCCTTCTCGAGGAGGATGGTTGAATAGAGTCTGAGTCTGATGAACAATTAGAGATGTGAATGGTTAAATCATAGGGTATTTCTCCTAAGAGCTCAAAGTACATTCATAGTTGTGACTTTATTTATCTTCACATTGACCTGTAAACTATATGAAACATAACTTCCTGTCACTATTTAATCAGGAAATCCTAAAGTATAATTATTCAAATTAGTCCAAGATACAAGATTGGAACTAGATGGAAATAGAAACTAGTTAATCTTTGAGAGCTTACTAAGTGCTAGGCATTATGCTTATTCATTTGCCAGTGAAAGCCTTCCATCTACTGGGATCAACTTGTTCTTTGGGATTAAAAAATAGTCCAAATTCCCATCCCACACACAATGTATTCTGCAGTATCACTGGGAGAATCTTAGGGCCTTTCTTGACACCCCTAACTCCACTCTTTTAACTGGATTCTCAGTTGTCTCCTTACATCTCATCTTTGTACATTGTTATCTTGATTCCTTTAGTTCCCCAAAGGACTGCTAATGTAAGAACGCATAGCAAAACGTTACTGAAGTTCAGGGTATAAATGAGATACTGGGAAGATGATCACATTGTACAAACATACCAAAAATAAAATAAAGATAAAAGTTGGATACTAGCAATCTATATTCTTGAAGAAACCACTGTTTATTCTCCCTGTTAATTGTTTCCAGAGGCCCAGACCACTTCCATTCAGCCAGGTTCCTACCCTGCAATGACCCAGCAATTCCACTAGTAGGTATTTCTTTAAGATAAAGGAAAATATATGTTCACAAAAAGATCTGTAGAAAATGTTTAGGGCAGCTTTAATCATAGTGCCCCAAACATGGAGGCAACCCTAATTTCCTTCAACAGGTTAACTGATAAGTAAATTGTGGTATCATGGGAGATTTTTGCTGTAATGGTAACCCATTCATTTTGACACTGGGATGATATCAAAAATAATACAGAGACTTGAAAAGTTCAGCCTACTATCACTGCTCTGGGAATCTGCCACATCAGTTTGAACAAGCCAGATTTCCCTGATAGATGATTAAATATGTGAGACTACAAATATGTGGTACATTTATCCTTATCACCTCAACTAACCATCAGCCAACACCAAGGAAAAGAGCTACCTAGATGATTAACAATCAACCAAGTCTAGCAAAAGAACTGCCCATCTGAACTCAACCCAAATTGCCAAACCACAGGACAATGAGCAAAAAATGAATGGTTTTTTCAAACCCTAAATTTTGGGGTGGTTTGTTATGTAGCAAAAGTTAACCGATATATGAATATTCATACAATGGAATGCCGGTTGAAAATAAAACAGATTAAATTACTGATACATGCAATACCTTGGATTAAACCCAAAAATAGTATGCTCAGTGGAAGAAGCCACACACAAAGCAGTATGATTCTATTTGTATGAAGTCAAGACCCAGCAAAATTATTATATGGTTACTGAATTCCAAACACTGGTTGCCTGGTGGGTGGGATGGGAATGGAAGGAATGGTGACAAGACAGGGGCAAGAGGGATCTTTCTGGGATCATAGAAATATTCATGGGGAGTCTTGAGAATCCTCATAGCTGAGTTTAAGAGTTAATAGGCAAAAAAAGAATTCCAATAATATTAATTAAGTTGTATAATATAGGTATTTAACAGGGTGCTATATGAGTACAGAGCAGAGAGTACCTATCTGTGCCTTTTGACATTTGGGAAATACTTCCCTGAAAAGTAGTCTTGAAGTAGCCCATGCTGCATGTAGGCACTCACTATATGGTGTTAAATTTTATTTGTTGGATAGGAAAATGCCATATTCAAAAGCATGAAGGTATCAAACAGTATGTCATATATATATATGGGGGTAACTACCTGGAGATTTAATATGGAAGAGTAAAGGGGAGCCACAAGAGTTGGGGCTGGAAGGATAACCTTGGGCCAAATCACACATGTTCTTGAATGCTTTGGTATTAATTCTTTATCATATGAGCAAGGAGAGCCATTGATTAGATTTTCAGGCTCTTAGAACCATACCGCCCCTATGACCATCCACCTAATGTGAGGCTTGCCTTGCTCACCAACAGTAAACTGACGGTAATTAGTGGCTCACCAATATATTCTAATATAAGAAGCCCACTCTGGTGTGTAGAAGCATATATAAACAATTCAGAGGAGGACTATAAAATCACGATGCGTTGGAATCACTGAAAGAGAACTGAAATGGTAATTAAATGGGTGGGAGGAACATTCCAGTTCTTCTACACACCCCAGGCTCCCCACAAGTGGCATTAAACTCCTCCATGGTTTGTCTGATAGCTGAGCCAGTTTTCTTCTTGCTGATTTCCAACCTCTGCTAATCCAAAGCTCAATACTATCCTCTGTATTCAAATTTCAACTTGGAAAAGTCGGTGAACTTAATTTTAGGATTTTTCTTTCTGAATATGAAGTCACTCAGAGTTTTAGAATCTTATGTTCCCTCATGCGACAGTAGTCAGTTTTGCCAGTTGGATAAGTTAACAATACCATGTAAGAGTGAAAAACATAGTATTTCAGGTTTGTAGACCCGGATTCAAGTTCTTACTATCTCTTAATCTTGGAGCATCACTTAATTCCCTCAAGCCTCAGCTTTCTCTTTTGTAAATCATGGGTAATATGCAAAATCTCTCCTTGGTTCTGGAAAGGATAGATAGAACAATAGCCGTAAAGATGTGAACATATGCCCAGAATATAGTGAACACTTCAACAATGCTAGCTATTACCTTGAACAGTAATCACTAGTCTTTCTTTTTCTACCTCCCAGGACGTGAGGGGTTCGTTAGATGATTGGTTGTTTGAAGTTTAAACACTGAAAAATGAAAAAGTAAAACACACAAATACAGTTGCAGTTTTTCCTAGTTTATATATTCGCAAGTGGTAACAATTGTGTTACCATTAATTAATGAAATCCTTTTATTCTGAAGTCCTTGACCTGTATCTTTCACCCTCATATTGGCTGTGTGTTATGTAGAAAGAAGATAATCCAGGATTTAGGTTGAAAAGAAGGTAACTCAGATAGAAAGGAAGAGAGGAACAGTGAAGAACACCAATCATAGCCAAGTTCTGACTCCAAAGTTATTCAATCCAACTAGATCACCCTGCTGCACATGGATAGAGCTGACGGGTCTTTTAAATGACACTTTAATTCAGTTTTGTGCTTTTTAAAATTGCTTTGGGAAGAAATTGGTCTTCAAATTTGTGTCTTCCACAATCCACATCTTATTCCCCTTGGGGGTTCTTTTTCTGTTAGTACCTTCATTCCCATTCATCTTCCTCTGCCACATGTTACAGAAAGTACTTTGCTTCAGAAGCAAGCTTCATTGAATGCTACATAAAATACCTTTTCATAGAGCGTAAAGCTTATTCCCACAGATGTCATGGTAAAGGGACTGATTACTCTAAGCTTCCTATTTAACTATATTTTCAAAACCTTAATAGTAAGGTTTACTGTAACATTTTGAAGCAACTCTTCTCTCTAGCTGGTATGCCGATGTTTCCTTTTTAGTTTTTGTTTTTTTTATCTTTTTTACTACAGTGAGAGCACATTCTTGTTGACATCATTTTTATGTAAAGTTAATCAATAATTTTTTATAATAATGAGCTTGTCATTTAACACTTTTTCTGATACTCATTATCTGCCAAAAGAAGAAACACCTCATGAAGGTTCATCCAAGTTGAATAACATTAACTCTCTTACACCTCCCACCACGTAACCAGTCAGCCTGGACTAAAATTCCGGGCTGTGAGAGGACAGCATATGCCTCCAAGCCATGGGGACATTCCAGCTGGCATCGACAGAGCCAGCAAAGAGTCTGATGTCAGACTTGTAGTATGCCCAGTGAGATTTATGAGTCCCAGCTGTATTTCTTGACTCAGCTCCTGTTTCTGTAAAGAAACACTTAAATGGAAATCAACTTCTAGTCTGGAAGATGATAACTGGTCAATTCCAGAAAGGTCTCTAGTGGAGTCTAATCTACTTAGTATCCTATTGAAAGGAATGACTTCTGCCTAAACAGAGGCCTTGTGCCCACACATGTGCAGCACTATTATTCTAAGGATCCTAGATTCCCCTAGAAATGTGGACCAGACGGAACCTTAGAGACCAAAGACAATGTCTTTTTCACCATCGCCCAAATATTAAATGGCCTGGTATATTTCATCACAGTTACTTTCACATGGAAAAACAGAATATTTACTAAACTAACATGGGTAGATGTGTTCACTTTGCTCTTTGCTAAATGTTAACTATACAGAAATTATATAGAAATGTTATTTATACAGAAAACATATGAATGGACTATTTCCAACTTTTATTTCTAAACAATGATAATTTACTCATTACTTATTTTTTAAATCTCTGAAGGGAAGTGATCACAGAGGTCATGGGGTTTTCAGTGACGTCCCCAGGAAGCAGTCAACCATCAATCTGCATGGGAAATTCTCTATCATCATCATCACCATCCTCACCGTGTTTGTAAAGAACTTTCTATGAGCTGGGAAGTTCACTCATCCTATCTCATTCCTCTATCTCCCTTCACAGTGTGCTTACAATTCTGCTGAGTATCTCTCTTCAGCTGTGGTACCAGCATTGAACACTGTCAGTATTCTGACTGATGAGACGAGAAGGAAGTGGGGCTATTCACCTCCCTTGTTCTACACACAGTAATTCTCTTCAGCTAGCCAAGGACCACACTGCTAGTTTAGGCATCCTCCATATAATTACAGAATTTGATCATCAGATCATTATTGTTCTTTCTCAAGAATTTTAAAATGACATGCAGAATAGGACTTAGGGTGAGACACCTGAAGCATGCTTATTGAAACTGCCCTCCAGTTCTAAACTGATCTCTTCACTGCGGCTCTTTTCAGAGTCTAAGTCTTTAACCAGATACAGATCCAGTGCATAGTCTCCATGCACATACTATACATTTACCTATACATATTCTTACAATGTCATCTTATTCATGATTTCTTGAACTATCATGGTGTGATATGTGCTGAAGCACCAAGTATGTTACATATTCCAAATTTTCCTTATCTTCTGATCTAGCACCTCTGAAAAAGAGAGAAATGTTAATATAGTTTTAGCACCTTTTTTAAAAACACAGGTCATTTTTGCAACTAGTATTGCAGTACAATTCTCCTAGTCTCTTCAGAAGAATTTAGCCTTGTACTCCCACTGTCATCTCTAGAACAGCACACTCCCTCCAATGAAACACACTGAACTCTTTTAACCCTGTCTGTTGATGTCGACATACCTAAGATGGGCTAATTTATTTTTGCATGTCTTACTTGTACAACTACTTTTGCTTTAGGGTCCCTATTATCTCTGAGCAAAAATTATGCTATTTGTACCATCTGCTCACAAAAGAATCATGTACTTACTTTGTTCAAAGTTGCTACTGGACAGTATTGATTGTTTACATTTTACAGAACATTGTAGCATTTCTCTTTCTCAAGTGCTTTACTATAAATAAATCAGGGTCCCTATTACCTGTGACATGTATACAATCTTAGTTTTATTATTAAACTTAGTTTTATTACCAAAATAGTAGCGTGTTGTTGACAGGTTGCTTTTTGCATTTCCCAATCATTTTCTTTTTTTTTTTTTTAATTTATTTATTTTTGGCTGTGTTGGGTCTTCGTTTCTGTGCGAGGGCTTTCTCTAGTTGTGGCGAGCAGGGGCCACTCTTCATCGCAGTGCGCGGGCCTCTCACTGTCGCGGCCTCTCTTGTTGCGGAGCACAGGCTCCAGACGCGCAGGCTCACGAGTTGTGGCTCACGGGCCCAGTTGCTCCGCGGCATGTGGGATGTGGGATCTTCCCAGACCAGGGCACGAACCGGTGTCCCCTGCATTGGCAGGCAGATTCTCAACCACTGCGCCACCAGGGAAGCCCCATTTTCTTTTTTTTAATTGAGATATAATTGACATATAACATTGTATTCGTTTTAGGTGTATAACATAATGCCAGTTATTTTCAACGAACAATTTTGGTTACAAACTCCCATTATGGGTCCTGTCTCAAAAACTAAAGGTATCTTGTGGCAGTTCTATTGCACTAGATCAGCCATTTATTTGGTCACCTCCCAAACGGCAGATGTACAGAATGGTTGAACTACTGCTCTCAGTACAGTTTTTAAAACTAATGGGATGTTTAAACTCTGAATGAGGCATTAACCATGATGACATTTGAATTTTATTAGTCGTCTTTTACCCTGCCTGCTCTTCCAGCTTTACTAATACATTAGACTCATTTGAACCCGGGTAACTCTTTGGTAAGGTTGGCCTGAGGAAATCTACCAGTCTCCAGAGGCCAATTTAGAATGGGAATTATTGGTTAAGCCAGCGTTGGCATGCAGTTCAGTCCATTTCCCAGCCTTAAGAAGATAAGGCAAGTTTGCACGTACGTCTACCTTTATGTAATCTTTTAAAAAATGTTTAATACGGTCATGCTTGGTGATGCGACACAATACCTAAAGGCTGGTATTAAGATATGTTTCTGATCCTCTGAAAAGCTTTTCTGACTCAGTAGGCTGTGAAAGTTCACAACAGCCCTAAAGGCAATCCTCCGTGAGTTACTGTAGATTGATAACTGCACCTGGATTATTCATAGCAAAGAAAATTTGCAACATGCTCCTTAATAGCCCAGCCATTGGAATAGTTTAGGATAAGAATCATCTGGTGGACAACTGAAATGATACACCAGTCTACATAAAAAATATTTCATATAAAAGACCTTCATTAATAACACTGATATAATCATATTAGAATATTTTGCTAAAGCAATCTTGAAATACGTAAATGGAGTAAGATGCAAAAGAGCAAGTAAAATCATTTGCAACTTAAAAGTATATTTTGTGAGCATATAATATCCTTCTGTTCAAATTCATATTACAAAAAGCATGGGCTTATAACATCTGAATTATGAATTCAGAACAAAAATAGATGATTTAAATGAAACACAGCACAAATCTATTTGAGAATGAGACATTTGCAGATAAAAAAATAAATAGTGTTTTCTACCCCCATCTCCACTCCCAGTCAAAAAAGGAGTGTTGAATAATAATTCTATATTGTATCAGCATAAAAAACTATTGTGAACTTCTATGTTGATCTAAGGGCTCAGAATTAAAATGTGTCTTTGTACTTAAGAAAACAAGTACATCTACCTTGTTTAAATATATTTGCAAATTTAGAAATTATAATAACCATACAAAAGGTCTTTTAACATAAATGACAGTTGCCTAGAATGTAGTATTTTTAAATTCATCTTTTTATTGTGAAATAACTGTAGAAATACATAGAAAATGATTGTGAAATACATAATGCAATTGTATGAAATAATACAGAGAGATCTTGTGTACCCTTTATCCAGTTTTGCCCAATGGTAACATCTTGCAAAACTATAGTACAATATCACTATTAGGATGCTGACAGTGGTGCAGTCAAGAATCCCTTGTGTTGCCACATCCACTTCCCTGTGACACCCCACCTTCCCTAGTCCTGGCCACCACTAATCTGTTCTCCATTTCTCTAGTTTTGTCATGTCAAGAATGTTATTTAAATGGAATCATACAGTATACAACCTTCGGGAATTGGCTTTTTTCACTCAGCGTAATTCTATGGAAATTTATACAAGTCGTTGCATGTATCACTAGTCCCTTTCTTGTACTGCTGAGTAGTATTCCATAATACGGATATGCCAGTTTGTTGAACAGTTCACTCAATGAAGGACATCTGGATTGCATCCCATTTGGGGCTATTATGGATAAAGCTGCTATATGCTTTAGTGTACAGGTTTTTGTGCGAACACATCTTCCTTTCTCTGGCATAAATGGCCAGGAGTGTGTTGCTGGGTTATATTGCAGTTGTGTGTTTAGTTTTTTTAAGAAAACTTCAAACTGTTTTCCAGAGTGGCTATACATAAATATTTCTGTCTTTTTCCTGCCAAGATTTTTGTAGTTGGTCTTCTAAATTTTGACCATCGTGAATCTTGGTATGAATTTCTTTGGGTTTTTCCTGTTTGGGCTTCAATCAGCCTCTTGAATACGTAAGTCAAATTTGGAAAATTTGCAGTCACTATTTCTTCGAGTACTTTTTCAGTACTGCTCGTTTTTTCCTTTCCTTTCAAGACTCCAATGACACAAATGTTAGATGTTGTATTATAGTCCTATGGCTGTATGAGGCTCTGTTCATTTTTTTTAGTCTACTTTTTTTCCTCATGTATATTGGGTAATTTCTATTGTTCTATCTTCAAGTTCACTGATTCAGTCCTGTCTCCTCCATTCTGCAATTGAGTTTTTTTAATTTTGCTTATTGAATTTTTTTTTTCAGTTCTAAATTCTCAGTCTGGTTCTTCTTTATATCTTCTATTTCTTTGCTGACACTTTTTTTTTCATTCATTTCAAGTGTGTTCATAACTTCTTGCTGAAGCATTTTTTTTTACTCTAAAATGTTTGCCAGATAATTCTAACATCTGTCATCCAGCTCTGCGTTAGCTTCCACTGGTTGTCTGTTTTCATTCATGTTGAAAACCTTATCCTTATTGATACAGTGAGGAATTTTAAACTGAGACATGGACACTTTGGGTATTATATTATGAGACTCTATATCTTTCTTAAATCTTCTGTTTAGCTGGCTTTCTCTGGTGCTCCTTTGGCAGGGGAAGGAGAGACACTGACTCATTACTTCCGAGCAGGGGTTACAAGTCCAGATTCCCCACTCAGACTCTACTGATACTCAAGAGAGGAAGGGCTTCTCATTAAGGCTTGGAGACAGTGGAAGTTGCTGCTCTCTACTCAGCCTTCACTGGTACCTCCATGGCTAGGAGGGGTAGGAGTGCCTTGTTACTGCTCCCAGTTGGCTTCATCTGACACCACAGGGGCAGGGGATTGACCTCATTACTGCTGGTCATTGGTGAAAGTCCTGATTCTCCACTAAGCCTCCTCTGACACCACCCCAGTTGGGAAGGGAGGGGGTGCCTTCTTACTACAGAGTGAGGCCAGAAGTCTAGATTCCCTTTGGGGGGAATCTACAGACACTACGGAGGGGGACTTCCTCCTTCCTGGCAGGAATGAAAGTCCAGGCTCCCTGCCTCACTTCTCAGACACCACAGCCTGGCCAGGAGGGAAGACTTGGCTCCCTATTCTTTGTTGCTGTGGCTGGGGAGTGGGGTTACAGTTTTTTCTGTGGCATTGGCTAAAGAGGGCTATTATTGTCTTAAATTTTTTTTCTGTCTTGTTAGGCTGTCCCTTTCCTGGTCCTTTGGTTAGAGAGAGCAAGCTTTTGTTGGGGCTCTTTTATCTGTGCCTACTGGCATTTCTGTGTCGTGGGCTTCTTCAGCCCCAAGTATGGTATATATGAGACAAAAGAAAAATAGGAAACTCACTCCCATGTCCTTCTTTGGGTCCCAAGATTCCTAGCCAGTCTACCTTCTTTCCATCTTTCAGAGTCTTCCTATGTGTGTTTTATATATATAATGTCCAGGGTTTTCAGCAGTAGTGGGAGGGTTAGGGAAAAGTATGTCTACTCCAACTTCCTGAAAAAAAGTCCAAAAGATAGTATTTTAAACACTAAGGCTGTTACATTTTCAATTATTACAATTAAATCTTTTTAAATACTTACCAAAAGGCTTCATTTTCCTCTTATCTATTAGCTTCTAAGTGAATTTCTGGGATATACAGTCATAATTTGGTTTGTAGATACAAAAAAGAATTTTAATCTGATTTAGTTATAGAGAGAAAATATCATTTCCTTTCAGCCAGTAATGATATCAAGATGATATATAATTCCCTATCAGGTGAATTAGAAGTGAACAAATCATATTAGATGTATCAAGGTGAAAAGATGAATAAAAATAAAAAGATTTAGGCTTAGCTCTGCTTTGAATGCCAAAGACTAAGACAACTGTAATATTTTGGTTTTTTACAAGTGGATAATTATATGTTTGCCGAGTATAATACCACTGGTATCTTTCATTGTTACTCTAAGCCATCTTTAAATAAGGAACAGAATAAAATAATTTTATTTTAATTCCAGGTATTCATATCCACTATGACAATGTGGGTCACTGTTTCCTACCTTGGGAACCATTACACCCCTTCACATTGCCCAAACTCCTCTTAAATGGGGCCTCTTGCTCCTCTCTGAACATAATCCACATCTTCCCATAGGTTGTCTGAGCTCTGCTTGGAAGATGTTCTCACCTTTCCCCTGTTATTCCCTCTCAAAGCCTTCCACCCCCATCTCTCAAGGTCAATCTCCAAAATGCCAACCTACAACCTACCCTGGGAATGGACTGCCAGTTCTTTGGGAAGGCAACACTTTAACTCAGTCTTAAAGGATGAGTTAGAACTACTCAAAGGTGGAGAGCTGAGCAAGGCAGGAAGGGAGGAGATGTAGGGCATTCGCATGCTTTGTTGGCAGAAGGGGTTAAAGAGTTAAAGAACAGAGGGCAACCACCTGATATATGTCTGCAAACTACCAACAGCTTAATACTGGCATCAATTCTGAGACAAGGAGTGGTGGGAAATGAGGCTAGACAGGGACTATATATCACATTAGGAAGGATTTGTATTTTGTGAAAAATTTTATACTTCTTCAGTAGAAGATGGGGTGCTCCTTAAGTGTACTGTATAGAAAATTACATAGTTAGAATTGCAATTTGATACATACTCAAAGCCCTCTGATTATAGCCCTAATCTGTCTTCACAGCTTTTATTTCCGTTGCTCTAATATGAGGTCCACAAACTCTCATCAGATGGAAGGACTGGCTCTTCGTTGAACACAGTCTATAACTTCCCCGCTTGATGAACTCGCTCAGGAAAAGCAAGGCCCATTTTACCTCTCCTCTGCAAAAATACATATAATGTTCTTCCAAAGGTAGTTGTGAGGATTAATGAGCTAACGTGTGAAAGCACCCAGTTTACCGTTTGTCAGTTAGGAGACAATCAATTTTCTTCCTTCCTCCTGGCACTTATTTTAATCTACTTTGAAGTACAATTATATGTGTACCCCTGCTGTAAGACTGCAAAATCCTTTAGACTGTGTCTAAAACAGTGGCTCTAAACAAGGGGCAGTTTTGCCTTTGAAGGGATGTATGGCAATGTCTGGAGACATTTTGGATTATCTCAATTATCAACTGTCTTGATCATAGGATGTTAGTAGTTATACATCCTATAATGCATAACAGAGCCCACAAAAAAGAGTTACTCAACCCAAAATGTCAGTGGTGCCGAGGTTGGGAAACCCTGGCTTGGTTCATCTTTATGGCCCAGGCAGCAGTTAGCAGAGTTGCATGTTATAGGAAGTATTCAGAGCTGTAAGAAATTCTCTGAAACTGCTTTTCTGTAGGTAAATTTATAAATTGCTGTGAGGGAGTAAAAATTAAATTAGAAATTTATTTGGTGTAGGAAAATTGAAAGGTAACAGAGGTTTATGAATCTTGATTAATTTAGGAGAAACCAATTTCCATTTGTATTTAGAGGTGACCAATTTAAAAGCTGAAGTTCTCTTAATCAGCAAGCTTTTGTAATGAAATGCAGCAGGATTTACTTTTATATCAAAGTCACTCCCCTGATAGTTAAAGAATGCAACCGAATACAATTAAAAGATCACTGGTAAGCAAAATACAGTGCCTTGGCTGCATTCTGGGAGAGGAGTACAGTTAATAATCTAGATTCTAGTGACACTTTAATGAGAAGTTTAAACTCACTGGCCCTGAATCTCAGAATTTATCAATGTTCTTTACCTAGATTTTCATTTCAAAGTAATTAAGTGATGAGCGAAAATCAAGAGAAAAGTTTGTGATTAGGAAAAAAGTTGCTTTGTAGATAATTCAAGTAGTAAGTATTTTAAACTGAAAAGAAGAGATAAACTACTGATAAATCTACGGCATTTAGCCACAATGGTAAGGCCTTCCTGTGGAGGAAGAAGGGGAGATATAGGCAGTACCCAGGGGATTTAACCAAACCCATAGGCTCTTTACCTCGCCACAGTCGGATCCAGCACCCACGACAGAGTACGCATGGGACTAGGTCACTCAGTGATACAGGCATTTTCATGGGCCCTGGTGGATAAAAGATTAAGAAGTGTTAATCTGTTTCTCCATTATCTGTGAAAATGCTCAAATCACTGTGTGATTTTGTTTGGTCAAATCAATATCTTTGCTAAAGTCAAATAGGATACACTGGTTTTTAATAGTACCCTGTATTCTAAAAATAAGTCCCATAAAAACAGTAACCTGATGATTCCATTATATAAGGAGATTGTTCTTACTATCACAATTTTATTGCCAATAGCAACATATACTTCAAAGAGAAAAATGCTTATTTGATGACTTTTCTAACATATTTTTAAAAACCTAAGTGCTAACGTAGCATCAGTGGTATGTTATCTAGCTCTCTGTTACTATGTGTAGTGGTTCAGATACTACACTTGGGGGTGGGAGGGCAGCGGGTCCACTGTCCCTCTCATCCAGGATCTGAAAACAAAAGCTTGTGAAGAATATTTTGCATAAGTCTGCTTTCTCATTCATTGCTCTCTCTTAAGCAGGGTCACTGTTTCTGTGCCAGGAAAACCACTGTTTTATCTCATGCCAGATCTCTTTGGAAAAGAACTAGAATCTGCCAGAACGTGCTTTCTTTCTCAAACTAAAATTAAAGATTTTCTAAAGTTCCTTTTAACCGGACCTCTGTCTCCAAACAGTTCTTCTCATTAAATACCTATCAATGTACCCTCTGACTTAAAATGTTCCACTCACATCTTCCAGAAACATTGCAATCTGTCAGCTAATGGAAAACAAGTTCATTAGGTTTATCACAGCAGCAACCTTTTGCCCTGTACCTTAGCTTCTTGATTGAAGACTGTAGCCTTTTTCCCAAGGTTCCCTTCCGCAATGCCAAATACTCAGTAGGATCAATGCCTGTCTGAAATGTCATCGTGAAAAATTTTCATCACTGTCCTGAGGACATGCCTTTAAGGATTCCTCCACACTGGATTATTTTGGAAAAAAAATTTCCCACATATCAGGAAATTCGTTTGCTTCCTTATACCAGTGCTCATTATTTGACTAAATAATTATATTTATATGAAGGAATACAAAACTACACCATCTGAGGGGACATCTATCAAAGGGCTTTACTGTGCTCCTTCACAGATACTATTTCAGCGAGCAAAGACTTCCCTGACCACAGGGACCTCTGTTGCATGTTTCAGAAAGGATGCTCTGATGTGTGCAATCCCAGTCAAATGCACTGTGATATTCCTTACAGTTATCCACCCCGCTGCTCCTCTGTATCATGTCATCTTAACTATACTCGGTATGTCCTGGTTCCTGTTACTGGTCTAAATAAGAGTTTTTCTTACTTACAAAGTGTTGAGGCAACATTTCATGGAATCTCCTTAATATTTTTCTCTCAAAACATTTTTCTGATAGTCAGCAGGAGTCCAATTTTAGAATCTTAGGCTCTGGGCTAATGAAAAGTGAATTAGAAGTTGATTGGCACAAATGCAAATGCTAATCCATTGATGAATGGCCATAATTCTTTATTTTTCCTCTAGACCTAAAATAACTTGTTGTAGATTGCCTGGCAATTAACAAATCTTACACATAAATACAGAACAAAGGAAAACAAAGTAATATATTCATTTATAAGGCACATTATACGAATCAAGAATCCACACTGGAGTCCAGATCCAGTCTGATGAACTATTTTGGAACACTGAATCTAGTCAAAACCACATGCCTTTGAAAAGTCGCTCCCCCAGTGAGATCCAGTACTGTTGCCTTTGCCACATGTCTAAAGCATCTTTGTTTTGTTTCAGCTGGCAGGGTTCATCTACGCCTGTTATGTTGTGAAATGTATAACTGAAGAAGAGGACAGCTGTAAGTATTAAAGCTCTATTCTGTTTCTTTCAAGTTCAGAGCATCTTCTTTACTGCCTCTTACCTGCTTTCCTAATTCTCAGACAATATCCCTTAACACATCATTAGAATAGGGACTAAGCCCTTTGTACCCATTAGGCTAAAATGTTTTTCATAAAAGTATCCAGCATATAGATAACTAATCAGTTTCACCCAGGACTACAAATCCCAACAATCAACAATTTGCAATAGTTCCAAAAATTCTCACAAGAACTGACTTCAGATTAATTCAAGAAATTTGTCTTCATGAAACCAAATGTTCATATTGCCTATTTTTTCCTACAATTTGATACAAATAGCTAGAACTTTATGTCAGAGTCTCAGCATTCAGCACTACTGCTTGATCCAGAGTTTAGATGGAGGTACCCTCTCACAAGCCTCTAAGTGGCTCCACTGTCCTCTGCTCTTCTAAAAATCGGCAGGTAGAAGGTTTCACTCCTTCCTTGCCCCCTAAGGATCTGAAATAGGAGAATTGGGAAAAGTACTTCAGTGCTCTCTGGGTACTTGCCCATACAGCTATATTTATTCTGAGGAAAAATCAGAGCTGGGAATCATTTTTCTTGGTTTCTAAAAATATTCATAATGATTGGGGTTGTTGAGACAGTGGAGGAAAAGATGAGGATCCACTGCTGTTATAGGATGATTTGAGGAAAATACTCAAAGAGAAATATGTGTTTCTTCTTCACTTTCCAGTCATACTAGAAAGAAGGAGGCTGTATCATGTGATTCATTTAGAGGAGGCACATTCTCAATCATATTCACACATGATGTAAAATTAGGAATATACAGTGCATAGTTTATATTGTTTACAAAAGGAAATGATAGTCCTTTACAAATAAGCGTTTGTGAAACACTCCACAATGCATCAAGTGCTATGTCAGTTTTGCGATATTTTAAGATGAGTAGGGATTTCCCTGGTGGCGCAGCGGTTAAGAATCCGCCTTCCAAGGCAGGGGACAAGGGTTCGATCCCTGGTCCGGGAAGATCCCACATGCCGCATAGCAACTAAGCCCGTGTGCCACAACTACTGAGCCTGCGCTCTAGAGCCCGCAAGCCACAACTACTGAGCCCACGTGCCAAGAGCCTGTGCTCCGCAACAAGTCACTGCAATGAGAAGCCCGCGCACCACAACGAAGAGTAGCCGCCGTTCACCACAACTAGAGAAATCCTGCGTGCAGCAACGAAGACCCAATGCAGCAAAAATAAATAAATAAATAACTTTATTAAAAAAAAAAAAGATGAGTAATATGCAGTCTTTTACTTCTAGGAATTAAGCATTTTGTAGGGGAAAGAAACATGTGAACAAATAAGTATAATAAAACTCTGTAGAGTGTATAGTGTGGGGAGATAGGAAAGGAATCAGGAAAGGTTTCATAGAGAAGGACACTCTTGAGCTTGGTCTTAGAAAATAAATAGATATTTGGATAGCTGATACAGGAGTAAGGTGATCCCAGGCAAAAGGTGAAAAAGAACCAAGACATATCACAGCCTGCCATGTTGGGGGCAGAGCAGTCAGGTTAATATGACTGAATTATATCCTGTGCTAGAGGTGGGTACCCAGAGACGATTGGAAAAGATGAGACAGTAGAAAAATGGTTATGACAAAGTAAGGAGTCTGGACTTTACTTTGTATAACATGATGGCCAATCAATTGGCAGTTAATAGAAAGAAAATAACAATCAGAAATGCACTTCAGAAAAAACATAATGGTATCAGTATGAAGGAGAGACTTGAACGGGAGGGTCGAGATTAAGGAAAGACAGATTAGGACACCATGAAAATGACTGAGATATGAGATGATGAGGGTCTGGACTAAGACCAGTGTTGGAGAGGGAGAGGACAGATATGTTATTAAACATAAAAATAATACTGATTAATGGGCCATGGATGGGTACTATGTAAGGCGTAAGGAAGAGACTGATAGATTTCTGAATTTCTGATATGAGTGAATGGCTAGATGGAAATGTCACTTGAGGAAAGTAGAATGGGGATTCAGCAATTGGTTCAGTTTGGAAAGGTTGAGTTTGAGGTGCTTAACGAAGATGCAGGAGAAGATATCTAGTAAGCACTTGTTCTATGCCCAAAAGATTTATTCTTTTGGAAGGGTAAATATTAGGAAAGGTAAAAGATATATGGATTTTAAAATGTATGGACTCCACAAACTATGTAAGTTCATTCAGCTATTACCATTCAGTGTCTTTGTGCCAAATCCTTGATGAGTCTATAGGTTAAATTCCATATGGGAATTGAGCTTTCTCTAAACTATAATGTTTGATTTTATTTCACAATGATGTCTGCATTTTTGTCTTCAGAAAAATACTGACACACCAAGTCTCCTAGACAGATAATCGGTATCTCTCCAGAATAGTACCTCCCAAGCGGGATCCCAGAAACGCTAGTCCATAAGCTATACTGCTCAAAAAAGATTCCAAAGCCAAGTAAGTTTGACACTGAAAATTTAGAATGCACATTTATGTATTAACATCTCTGAGAGTATTGCAATAAAGAAATATGTCCAATTTGTCCTAATCCACAGTTTTGTTTTAACCATATTGCGTTGGATGAGATACAGTGAGGCCAGAAGCAGATCAAAGAGAGAAACCAAAAAGGGTTTTACTACATTCACGGTTCCCTAGGGAGAACACAGCATGCCACGCAGGGCCACTCAGGGAAAGCACCATCGTGGGTCATGAGGCAGAGAGACAGAGAGAGAGAGAAGAGAGAGAGAAAGAGAAAGAGAGAGAGAGGGAGGGAGGAGAGAGAAACACACACACACACACACACACACACACACGCAGAACTGTAAGGAAGTGCTTTCACTGTGGTTTCCAGGGAAAGGACCAGACAAGGCAGGGTAAAAGGGTTTAGGATTGGCTAAGTTTGAAAGAGGTCCCCATGAAATTCATGTTCACTGTGACTGTCAGAGAATAAGGTTTGGGGCTATCTAAGGTCTCCAGATGTTTTGGGTGGGCCAGGCTTAACTTGGGAACAGCCTGTGGTCATTCTGTAGATGTTAAGGCATTTTACAGAAGCTAAAACTATAGTTAATATCCCAAACATTTGAACACAGAACCTTTTTTCATAAGAAATCTTAATATTCCAGGGAATTATAATTCCAGGCAACTCATTTTAGGGAATTCTGCCCTAGGTCAAGTTTTGGTCAAAGCCATGTAAATCCAAGGGGATGTGAAGTTACAAATATCTTCTGGAAGATAAGGCTTATCTTTCAAGCATCTAATAAACTGTTTTCCACAATGCTTATGTCTTTTTATGTATTTTGACCACAACTCCTTAAGTGCCTTTATTAATCTAAAAGACAAGCAGACTTATCATAGATAATTTTTCTAATTTTAGTCTTTTTGCTCAGTGAGTAAGATATGAACTACTTTCCTTTTTTTTATACCCAAGTAGACTCATGCTTATCATGAACATCCATGGGACTACTAAACAACCTGGAGGAGATGCTCATTTGGGCCAGTTCTCTGTCCAGTTAGGTCTGTTTACTTGTGGTCACTCACACACAGACAATTATGAATATTTGTTGAGTAAAATGCTTTAGATTGATATTTCCCATGCATTATCATTATCTTGATCACCTGTCTATATGTTTACCTCCAGGCACTGCCTAGAACACATGACTTCCAATGCTCAAGTGTAAAAAAGGGTGCAATTTCTATCTAGTTTTCAGTAATTATATTATAAAGGAAATTATTTTGATCCTTTAAAAATGTTTTGGCTTGATGAATGTACAATAAAACACACACACACACACACGCACACACACACACAAATGCTCTCAGAAAGTAAGTCCTGAAAGATGGGGAAAGTTTAATGTATATATAAACAGGGAAAGGACCTCTGTGTAACTATTCTTACCTGCTGTGGATCTGCAATGAAGCAACCTGATGGGAGTGTAGTACAGGAGGAGATGCCAGCTCCCTACTTGCCAAATTAGTTAAGTTTCCATTCCTAAGAGCCTCACAAGGAACACAGGACAGTTTGGGTTCTGTAGCTGTGCTGAGAATGGACTGTGGAGATAAGGGCCTAATTACGGCACCTGGAAGACTGAAGTATTCTTGACGTCAATAGGAAGCGGACCGGCTCTGTACTCAGTTTTGATATCTGAGGCTCAGCAGCAAGTGTAGCCAAAGAGCCTCAGAGGCACCACCCTCTAGGGAGCTAAGGCGAGGGTTCAGGCTCCATGAGCGAAGAGTCAAACTTAGACTCCACGAAATAGCAATAAATCATCACTGAACTAGAGGGAGTTCCTGCAGGCACATCAAATGCCTAAGATTTTTTTCTTTATTTCTCCTTTTAAACAGTATCTCATTTACTTTTCTAGAGGCCAGTTTTATAAATACTTATATAGACACTTTAATGCAAAGTTGTTGTTAATTTCCTCAATGAAAACCCTGGGCCTTGAAGTTTACATCTCTGACCCTCTGGTTACCTAAGCCAGAGCCCCAGCCTGACAGGCCAACTGGCTGTGCAAACTCACAGGACAACACTGCCATCTGCTGTGCCTATCAGGGATGACAACCACCCTTGGACCAAAGATTTCAAATAGGAAGATGTGGGCAATTCCGCCCCCATATATCAGTCACCTAGGGGTGCAATAACAAAATATAACAGACTGGGTGGCTTAAACAATGCATATTTATTTTCTCACAGTTCTGGAGGCCAGAAGTCCAAGATCAAGGTGTTGGCAGGTTTGGTTTCTCCTAAAGTCTCTCTCCTTGGCTTGTAGAAGGCTGAATTCTCACTTTGCCCCCTTTTCTCTGTCTGTGCATGCCTCCATGTCTCTTCCTCTTCTTATAAGGACACCAGTTTTATTGAATTAGGGCCACGCACTTATGGCCTCTTTAGCCTTAATTACCTCTTTAAAGGCCCCATCTCCAAATACAATCATATAGCAGGTTAGGCCTTTAACAGATAAATTTGGAAGGGGATACCATTCAGACCATAACATTCCATATCTAAAGATACACACACACACACACGCACGCACACACACACACACGCACGCACACACCATGTGGCTGTTGGCTATTTGAAAATACCTATGGGGAACAGAGTGGGGCTAGCTTCTGCTCACTGGCACATCAAACGCCTGTGGGTAAGAGGCTCCAGGTGGTAATGGTAGCCTCCCTGCTCCTGGCTCACTGCCAGTAGGCAGGAGTTCCGGTCCGCATCGCCTGCTGTGGGGTGGGGTGATCTGCCTTCAGATGAGAAGCTCCTCACCAGAAAAACGCTGGAACCTGCTCCAGAGGGTATGCCTTGACACTTGAACCTTATTTGAGTGGGGCAACCATCACAACATACTTTTATATATTTGTTCATGAAAAGGCAGTGATATGTCTTAGGAGAAAAGACTTTCTCCAGGAGAGCGTGCATCCCTCGCTGAGCTGTCTTTGTGGCTGGGCTCTTCACTGTATCATCTGTTGCCAACCATGCTGAGTTTTCCTTATGACCTCCAGTGTTTTCTATTCCCCTCTACTTGTTCTCTTTGACAGTATTCTGTGAAAGAAAGAAAATGTTCTGAGATTTCTGGTCTGGTGCCTTTTACTATACTTGGAGCTCTTCTCTCCCTTAATCCTCAGCTCTTCTGCACCAGAGTCCGATGTCCACTTACAGTGACAGAACTAAGAACTTATCAGCTTCATTAGAGTTGTTGGATGTGACAATTAAAAGGAAAACATGCAGCTGTGGAAAAATAATAACTAATCCATAATAGAAAAAATAGGCAACATGATTTCTCAATTTTTATTATGTTTTCTTATAAACCTTTGCGTTAATAGTTAAACTAAAAATAAAAATAAACATCAGTCCTCTGGAAAATGGATCCGTTTTTCTAAGTAGTCACTATCTTTTCTAAAAGAGATTCAATGTGTTTGCAAATGTTCTTAAATATTCAAATCATCCGGGAAAATATGCAGAATGTCATTTTAAAAATATCCTAAGGGGGCTTATTTTGAAAAAAATATTGGAAAATTAATTCTAAATGTTTAAACACACATGTTTAGATACACACATGCACAAACCTACCAACCAAGCACAGATGCATAAAAGCCTGTCCTGAATTCTCCAAAATAAACTGGCCTTGGGATAAAAGTCATAATCGATTTATAGACTCTTTCCATTTGAAAAGCAAACCACGGAAATTATTCACTTCTCTGAGGCTAATAATTTTCTGTTATTTTTGTTTGATTTTTCTGCTAAAGCCTGCTGGCCTACACTTCTGTGTATTGAACTCTGTTCTGTATATTTTGATCGCTTTTCCAGTTTGACAGGATCATTGAGTTTGGATGGAATTCTTTGAGTACAAGGACACACTCTCCCGCCTGTGGGGGAGGGTAGAGGTGGCAAGGGAGGAGTACTCGTCCATTAAAAAATATTTGGTTCTTTCTGTTTACAAAGGAATGTAAGTTTACTGCAGAATGTAGAGAAAATACAGATAAACAAACAAAAAAGAAAATTAGAATGATTTCACAATTTTGAATTCTGGTTCTCAGGTAACATTTGGGTATATGTCTGCTTTCTTCCTTTCTTTTTCTTTCTCTCTATCTGGTTGTTAGGGCCATATTATACATTCTGTTTGGTAACCTGAGCTTTCTTTCTTATTATTTATAAATCACTCTCCAAACATAACCTAAGGGGTAGGCAATTAGCAGTTCAAAAAAGGTGCCAAGTTCCTGGGTGCCAGGTTGACAGGTAGAGTTATGAGAATGGTGTGTCTATTTTTACTGTTCAAATATCATACTCAAGCAATCAAATGAAAGAGTAGTATATTACTGTTTTCTTTATAACATTTGTTTTGTAATTCTGAAGGTGACTGAGTGAAATAACCTTGTCCATATCTGCCAGGCTCCCACAAAATCAAAATGTGCCGTTCCTTTCCCCATCTCTGAACAGAATCACATGTGATTAGAGTCTGGCGCCCCAGACTTCAGATGCTACTAACCTCGAGCTAATGCCCTACAGAATCATAGTGGGGCCAAGGTAGAAGGTGTCACCTTGCTCCTCTTCCAACTTCCCAGAGCACAGGAGGTCTGCATTTATTTAATTTTACAACTCTTGATTCCGCTTAAGATTTCTTGTGAACTAAGAACACTGCAGAGTTTGAAATGATAGGAAACTACTGCCTACTGCTCTATTTCAACACTTTAATTTTATAGGCCCATATAGATTAAATGACTTGCCCCAGGTCACTGAGCTTATCTGTGAACTTCTGACATAATATAGCACATATTGACTCCCTCAGGGTAAGAGTATTAGGGGATGCTAGTGGGGACCACAGCTATCTTGACCACCGCTACATCCTCAGCATCTAGCCTACCCCCAACCTGAAGCAGGACTCAGTAAGTATATGGGAAATAAACGAATCAATCAGCTCTCCACTAACATTTCCTGGACTATATGGAAACTCCTAAGGAAATGTGACATTTTTTTAGACCCCAATTGATTCTAAGTAAATGAATAATGAATTAGAATAAAGCAGCTTTCATCGTTTTCTAGACAAATGGAAGAAAGTGGAAAAAAAAGATAAGCTGCCATATGTAAAAATAAAAGACAGCCTAGATGATCAGCACCTGAAACGAATGCTTACATATACATGTGCCTCCTGTTAATCACTTGCGAGCTCCTATTAGTGACAACAGCCTTCCCTAACAGTGATACAATTTTTACATTGTCTCCCAAAATTAGCGCTGGTCTTTTTTTCAGCCTGCTGTTACGTTGCTCCCTCTTGTGGTCAGGGAAGAGAAAACATACGCACTTTATTTTTAAATTTGGATATTCAGGTCCAAGTTGAGTCTTCTTTAACAATCACTTCTCATTTTCTCCCTTTTCTCTTAACATCTCCTCCATTATACTCTACTGCTTATTATACACACACATACACACACATACATGCACACTATAATCATCTTTAAATAAATCTAATGTTCCCAAATCAAAAATAGCGGGGAAAGAAATTGATTCATTCCCTATCTTTGCTGATTCGAAACAATCAGGACCTTGTTTCTAAAGAGTCAATGTTGAGGTAACTATATTCCTACTAGCAAAGGAGGACCTTTAACTGGGGTGTAATAAAGGAGGTATGTGGTGCAGAAAACTGACATGATCCAGTAGATAAATAATATCCAAGTTGTTTTAATCTGCCTCAATGGAAAAGAAAGCAACAGCATGTGAAAGGAAGGAGAAGTGGTGACATTTACAGAAATGATTAAAAGAAACATCTCCCATTTTGCTTATTCTGCCTCTTCCAATTCTCTAATACCTAGTCCACCTGTACTGGGTGTCCTGTACTCGTTTCCTCACCATCTCTCTCTATACCCACATGGATAATGACATGAGAAGGAAAGCAGCTAAGTGGCAGAAAAATAGGATGCTTTTAGCACCAATATACATGCTCACAAAATAAAATTGCTGGGATCCCTTAGTCCTACCTTGAAAGGACAAATGAGAACAAGACAAAGAGCTGGCCCAGGAAACAGAAGTCTAAAAGCTCTCCAAAGCTGAGACGTGCTAAGAAAGAAGACTGTACATTCAAAGTTAGTCTTTTGATAAATGATGCTGGCTGTTGCCAATTTCATTACGACCAGTTTTACTTTAGTGGTGGAAATGGCATCTAATAGGAACAGAAGGCCAGGCTTAGCTATCTCCTTCTTAACAGCAGGAGGACTAAAAACACTGCATCTCTAAGGATGGCCACCAGGTACGCAGAATGAAAACATCTGAGTGGAGCAGCCTTACACAGAGCGCTGCAAGAGTGCCTTGTAAATAAGCAGCATAGGGCGAACCCTCAATCCTGTGACATTTAAATGAGGCTGCTCCAGCAGCAGAGTCAGGAAGGCCTCCACGAGGATGGGTTGGCATTGTGTGGCAGGGAGTGAAGGAGAAACAAACTTAAAGCTCACAGGAGGCGAGGTTTATTTAAATAATAGAAAGTAATTAGGCTGAAGACAAAAATCAGTGATGGCATTTTAAAATTACAATTAATTTAAAGGTTAATTTCCTTTGGTGTTAAAATCTTATTTAAAACATTTACCAGGAAAGGAAATGAGGATGTTACTATCAAGAGGTGTAGAGTGCTTCTGGGAATCCATGCCTATTATCACTGGAAAATTAGGTTAGGCCCAAAGTGAGAATTTCAATTCATTTCTGTGTATAATAGATGGCAGTCTGGTCTCAGTGTCAGCAGGGTTGGCTGGGGCAGTGCAGGATTTGCATTTTTTGTTTGTTTGTTTATGGGATTAACTGCAAATGTTTCCAACAAAGAAGGCTAGTTTATACATGAACAATCCTGACACACACAAAAAATTGGATATGGATTGCTGCCTTTGTAACTAATGAAGCTGATGTTAAAGGAATTCCCAAGAGCACAGAGGCAAAGGGACGCACATAGTCACTCATCCATATACCTTCATCCCGGAAGTAAATTAAAAGGAGGCCACAGTATTTCTGTGGGCTCCAAACCTGTCAGTCCGCTGCTTCTCTCCCAGGTCCCACCATTTTCATCACTCTGCTTTCCAACTGGGAATTGTCATGTCTCATGTCTCAGGTTCCAATATACCCTATTCAGCAGTTCATCTCCCTGGAAACTTGCTTAGTAAAATCAATGCATGATAGTAGTAACAGCCAGAGGGGAAACAACTCCTTTGCACTAAATTTTCCCATTCATTATGCCTTTGCAGATTTGTTCATTTTAAACGTTTTATTGCTATTATCAGTATGTAAACCAATCCCACAAATATGGAATTGTGCAGATCATAGCGCTATGAACAATATTAGCAATCACCTGCTTTAATCCTCTAATTTTACAGCTGAGGAAAGGAACACTGAAATTGATTTGCTCTGAGTCAATCATTTAGAGGCAGTGCTGGGAGCAGAACTTGTCTCCCGATTCTAGGTATACTTTACACATCACTTCACTGTGAGACTCGACGTAGATTCTTCCAACACATGTTTGCCGAGCAGCCACTGCACATGGTAGGCTCTGTGTTAGTCACTAGGCACGAGGCAGACACTGTCTTTGCCCTCCTGATACTTACAGCCCAGCACACAGTTCACAGGAGGAACTACACCAAAGCGTGATGAGCGTTCAGACAAGGAAAGTGGGGGTAGGGGGACATACCCCAGGGGTGCCTCATCTAGTTAAGAAAACTAGGAAATTCTTCCCTGAGGAAATGACATTTCCACCGAAACCTAAAGGACAAATCAGGGGGATATGCAGAATGTAACAAAAATAGGTGTCTTTTTTAAAAAGGGTAACTTTTTCCACCCGTATTGACCAAATGGACACCATAATTCACACAGGAATCATCTTAAGTGTTTTTAATGAACCCCATACAGCAAATCTAGTTTCACCTTTCCCACATAGCTGGAAAAATATTAGAGTAACCACTGGACATCCTCATACCTGAAACTGCTATTGTTGTTCTATAAAGATGAGTAATTTAGGTTTAGTCCTCCTTTCTGGAGGCTGCAAAATAATGTGAAGGTTGTGTTAGCAAAAATTACAGGGGGAGGAATAGTTCTCTACTGGGGGATTTTAGCATGCATGCTTTATTTTTCATTTTCCTAAATATGTATGCATTGATGTGCCCACATCCTAATTAAAACCACTGCATTTAAATGGGCTGTGCCTTCTAATATATATAAATATATCCTGGATGTCAGCTGAGAAGACATACCCAATCATGTCTAACTAGCTTGCCTATAGCCTGTAATAACTGCTCTTTCCAATTTCGACAGAAAGGCATGTCACATAATTGAAAGCCATTCTAATAGGGGAGAACAAAACAGAGACTGGTAAATCTAACCCACCCAAATGGCATGGCACAAAGTGAGGCCAGGCACCTTTAAGATAAAGTTTGCTTAGCCATTTCATCATATTCTGCACACGATTCCACAGTTATTGAAAGTAATAAAGATATCTGAATACATAATTTTCTGACTCTAGCTTTACAATTTCTTGATCTTCTCAGCTCTTACCATCTTTGTCACCACTCACTTCACCTACCTCCTTAGTTCCCTTCACCAAGGAGGCTAATTTTTATCACCTTCATTATGGAGGAAGAAGGCTTCTCTAAAAATCACCAGTTCTAAAATTCTCTGCCTGACTATAAACTCCTATCTTTACTCCCTCCTTGTTCTCCTGCTTCCCTCCTGGAGGAATTTTTCTTCATCTTTATGTAGGAGCGTCCCTCCACTGGAATCTTTGTTTATCTTTCTGCTCATCATCTGTCTCCTGAATCCACAAGAGCGGTGATGCTCTTACAGGCACACTTAGTTTCCTTCCTTGCTTTCTCTTCCACCATCCTTGGATTTTCCATAACCCTGTCTGATGAGGCTCAGGTGCAGTTTCTCCACTCCTAATCCTGGGTTGCTGCACATGGCTGGAGAGAGTCCCTAAACCCAGCTGGATGCTCTCTCCTGCTCAACAAGGCTCTCCCTCCTCTCCCATGGACAGTGTGCCACAGTCACCACAGGATGTGCTCCAAACCTTTCCAAGTTCCTTAAGTCTAGTTCCCAAACCTGAGAAAATCAAAGCTACCAAACTCCTTCCATTTTTCCCTCAGAACCTCAACAATTCTATACCGGCAATTATCTTTCTGTCTTTTAGAAACCCTCTCCAAATCTGAGAGGAACCGTTAAGCTTTTCCTCTCCAAAGCAGTCCTTCCACCAAGCCTTGGCTTCATCCCCTCTGCCTGGTTCAGGAGATGAGCTCTTGGTGTCTTCATTATCGCCCACTCCACTGTAAAGTTCCTCTTCCCTACGTATGGGTCGAAGTCTCATAGACTACAAACCAGGCCGGGCCTAGCCTCTCCCCATCCTTTTGGATAATATATAAGGTGACTTCCAAAACTATTTGAAATATGGAAACTCAGTTCTACGTAGTTTTTTTTTTAATATATCTTCCCTTTTTTTCCACAATATGTCACATATGTCACATTCCTACTGCTTGCCAGACCACAATCAACCAACCAAGTGGGCATTAAGGGTTTCCATAAACCTACCTCAGCTTCTGCTGATGATTTCCACACTCATGTCATTCCATACAAAATTCCAGTAAATTCTAACACAAAGTTCTCTTCTTTGACCCTTATCTCCATCTACTTCCCTGGCCTGAAAAATTCTCATCCTTTCAGTAAAGAACCTAAATATATATTTTAAAGCATAATTTGAATCATTCTTTTGGTATAAATCCCTTGTTAAAAGAGATGAGATCCCAAATCTACCTGTAGTGCATCCATAAAATACATGCATCTAAGTATTAAACACATATAACCCTGTGAAGTTGGAATTGTTTTATTATCTCTACTTCACAGAGGAGGAAAGTCAGGCTCAGAGCAATTGTGACCTGCTTGTGGATATGATGCTGGTCAGAAGGGAAGGCACACCTGAGCCCAGGTCTTCCAACTACCAAGCCCTCAATCATTATATTACTTCATACTTTCCCTGTGATGTAGCCAGTGATGGCATTAGATTATTAGAATAAGATTCAATAGCAAGATCCTGGTCTCAGCAGAAAACCAGCATGTGTTTCTTCAAATCTCACCTAAGGTACTGGCCACACTGAGAATTAGCAAAAAATAGGCAAGAGTGAAAAGACAAAACAGTTTATCAAGTGGAAACTAATATTTCATTTTTATTTTTTAGAACCAACAGTTTAAAGTGGTTACTCAAATGATCTCTAACTAAAGAAATATTTCATTTTTATACCATTGTAGTGATTGCATTCCACTTCCAGTTTTTAGTATATGTAAATGTGTTACCAAGTTTAAAATATTGAAGATCTGGTTCTGATACAACTAAGAGAGAAACATGGAAAATAGAATCCTAAGACCCTGAGAAAATGTTATTTTCTGAACAAGGTTAGGAAGTGAAGCATCTGCCATGATTTAACTAATAAGTCTCATGTCATTCAATGCATGTTTCGCCTGCCAGAAGCTCTCTGTAGCATCACACTTCAGTGACCTTTCAGGCAATAACAGACTAAAGTACCCCTACAAAGGGTTGTGTTTTCCTAATCAGAAAAAAAAAATAGCTCTGAGTCCACTCAGAGATACAAGTCCAGACTGAGCACATCAAGCTCACACAGGAAGCTGAACTGCTGCCACCAAGTAAGTCTGTGTGGGAGGAAGGTGGGGCTTTTGAATTTGGGCTACAGTAGGTTATGCTCTGAATTCCTTTTGTGCAACTGGAGATAAGTACCCTTGAAATAGTGACCTGCAGAGACAATGGATTTACACTCTGTTTTCATAGGCCCACACAAATTTTTTAATGTCTTTCAATGAGTTCTTCCAAATATTTAGGCTTAGCTTTCTGTGAACTGCCTGTTAAAATTTCCCCCCATAGCCTTTTCCAGCTCTGTCTCCAAAAGAGAGTGTGTTGCCTAGTGGCTTTGTCATTAATAACCAAGGTACAATATTATATTACAATACCTCCCTGCCAACATGTATTTAAAAAAGCAGTTTTAAGTTTGCTGAACTCAGAGTTCATGATTAAAAGATTTAAATAAAAGGGAAGCTCACAACAGGAAACATATTTGAGTGAGGAATATTTATTCAAAAAGCACTTTTCTCTTGGTAATTTCAAAATCCCACTATTATTAATTTTATTAAATCATAGTTATTAAACTGATATGGCACTTTACTAATTTAAAATCATTGGGCATCTCTGTGCCTCTGTTGGTAAGTAGACAAAAACACACCCATATTGCAGATGGGAAAACTAAGCCAAAGAGAAAACGCTGTAACATCTGCAAAGAAAATAACATTCCTGAGTTGTTTTCAGAGGACCAAAAGCAAATCACTCCAATGAGGCAAAGATTAAATAAGTACAAATTTTATTTTATTTTGTCACCTTCTACCCAGTCATGTACCTCTGTTTAGGATGCTATGAACTGGCCAGAAAGAAAGCAATGTTTTCCCTAGCAATTATCAACATTTGCAACATAGCATTCGTCAATGGATTACCCTCTCAGCCCAGTCATTTTGATGCTAAAGCATGTCCTAGCCTCTTTCCTTCTACTCCCCTAGATCAAAGAGACTAGAGTGGTGCCTTCTTCCCATTGGTATCCAAAAGATTTCTTTTATCTCACAGGACCTAAGCAATCATTGACATTCTAGATCTTCTATAAAAGGTCTTCTCTTTATTATCATTCAAGACCTTATGAAGGAAAGGGTAAATGCACTCAGTCAAATTTCACTTAGAAATTTTACCAGCATCTTCCATGCTTAAATCAATTGTCTTTAAAAAAAAAAAAAAAAAAACAGCCTAAAGAGTTTATTCAGTAAATATGGCTTCCATGAGCCAGACACTGTTCTGGGTTCTGGGGCTACTGTAGTAAGTAGTAAATCTCATGCAGCTTAAATTATAGTGATGGGATCAACAACAAAAAAGTAGATTCACAATATGTCAGGTGGACATAGTTTTCAATAAAGCACAATAAAGCTGAATGAGGAAAAAGAAATTAATCTCTAAAATCCCAGCAAGTCCCTAATCTGCCTTGCACCAATTACGATTACATTTCCCTTTTCCCAAGTGTTTCCTGGTCCTTGCTGCTTGTACGTGCCACATATACTACATTTCCTAATGAAGCCAAACACCAACTCCCTCCTCTCATTCTTTTTGTTCCATTAAAGGCTGCAACATCCTCCTAGACAACAAATTTGAGCTATGAGCCAAACATCTAGATGCCATCACAATTACTTGGAGAAGTACCTGTTAGCTGTTTCATGACTCCTATTGCTTAGGAAAGTTTTACAATATTCAGTAGCCTCTTTAGAGCCTAAATAAATGTAATTATACAAAAGAAACAGAAAACAGACCAAAGTGGTATTAAGGGTATTCTAAAAATGTAAGCTAACCCCAGTCATTCAATTTTAAGAGAGAAAAACATAATTTCTTCTACTATGCTCTCCACCCACATGGCACCCCAAAGAGTTCCAAATTATGGGTGAAACACCATTCTGTAAAAGATGCAGAGAACCATGTCTACCTACACTGACCACCACACTCTTAACTCTAGTGTGGTCAGTTGGATCCAGCTTGTTCATATTCCTCTCCTTCAGGTCTTTAGGAAGACATCCAAACAATTACTGAGAATGAGTACATGTGGAAACTGACCTTACATAAATTCCTTGGCTGTGAACACAGGCAGGTATATAAAATACACTACAGAAAATATATCTTTTGATTCTGATTTAAATTTGAATGCCCCCTCACAAGTGAGATGGTAAAAATGCATCCTGGTTACACTCAGATCCTCTTCTTTTCTCCTCTTGGTTCTGAGTCATCTGCTGTTGCATCCTTTTCCACGGCCCCAGATGATCTGAACGACCAGAATGACCAGAACAATCACAATCCTTCTGTCAAAGCTTTAGCGCTATCCTCCCCAGCTGGGTAGTTGTAAATCGGCTCTACCAACCCACACACCAGATAGATGGCTAATGAGAGCAAGACGCAGACAACTCAACCTCCATTCGCAACAGTACTCGGACACATCTCATTTCCCTTCTGGCCTTTTCTCATGTCTCCAGAAGGTCTACACTGCTCCTGACTCAAGCTTTGTTTCCCAGTTTTGGTCCCAATTCTATCCTTTGGACTTGAAGATTCATCTTGGTTTCTTCTGGTTATCCCTTGGTTCACTGCACAGTCTCTGACTTATAAATTACCATCTGTTTTTTTCTGCCATCCATCTCACACCTCTGGAATCAAGCTAAGGAAATATTTCAAAACAACAATGACAACACTAATAAGCCTGAGGTTGACTTGGATCTCGGTTTCAGTGGAGGAGACCTTACTGTTTACATCTTCCCACTCTCTTCTCCAGCACCAGGGTGGGGACCATCTTACTAACAGGGAACCTCAGAACAAGGAAACTTTAATGCTTGAATGCCTCTCAGAAAACTAGTCCTTAAGTCTTAATGTTGGTAAGAGTGAACCCCAATGAACAGGAATTCAGGCACTATCTGCAATGAATCCCCAATTGTGGAAAATAATTTCTCAAAATACAAACTTTAAATATAGTTGCCATTTAATTATTGTACAGCTCTTCTGGTACCATTTATATTAGCTAATGTGCAAACGTGGACAATTCAGAAAACAAAAGAGGTTCGCTCTCTTTTAATTCATCTTCTATAAAATATTTGATATAGTTCTATAGTTGTTCCAAATTAAAACACTTTCTTTCTTTCTTTCTCCTAAACTGCATGGTTTAGAAGAATTATAAAGAAAATCCTGAATTTTTAAGGGTTTTTAATTTTCTTCTTCCATACTGCATGTCTCACCCAGGGCTCTACGTTCCTTATTTTATCCTCACACTAATAGTATTAAGTATTATAATTCTTGTGTAAGAGAAGTTAAGTGATTTGTCTAAGGTCACACAGCTGGCAAGTGGTCAAAGCAGTATTTGAACCCTGATCCTTCTAACATCAGGATCTCTGTCCTTTTCATTACACTGTAGTCCTCCTTATCTGTAGTTTCACTTTCCATGGTTTCGATTACCTGCCCTCAACTGCAGTCTGAAAAGATTAAACGGAATAAACAATTCCTAAGTTTTAAATCATGAGCCATTCTGAGTAGTGTGATGCAATCTCACACCATCCTGCTCTGTCCCTCCAGTAACATAAATCATCCCTTTGTCCAGCATATTCATGCTGTGTATGCTACCCATCCGTTAGTGTAGGAAAAAAAAATAGTATTGTGTATATATAGGGTTCAGCACTATTCATGGTTCAAGCATCCACTAAGGATCTTGGACTGTATCCCCGCAGATAAGGGGGGACTGCTGTACTATTCCACTTCTGACCAGAAGAGAAATTCTGCCTCAGTAAAAGGGTTTTCATGATAAAAAGAGATATTAAATCAAAAGAATACACGGAGGCACCTTGAAAGCATATTAATAAGTGAAAGAAGCCAATCAGAAAAGGCTAGATACTATAGGAGTCCAACTCTATGACATTCTGGAAAAGGCAAAACTATGGAGACAGTAAAAAGATGAGTGGTTGCTAGAGATTAGGGGAGAGGGAGGGATAAAAAGGCAGAACACAGGACTTTTAGGGCAGTGAAACTATTCTGTATGATACTAACATTGTGGATACATGTCATTACATATTTGTCAAAACCTACAGAATTTAAAACACCAGAAGTGAACCGTAATACAAACTCTGGACTTTAGGTGGTAACAATATGTCAGTATAGGTTTATCAGCCATAACAAATGCACCACTCTGGTTGGGATGTTGACAGTAGGGGAGGTTGTGCACATGTTGGGCGGGGTGGGGGCAGGAGGGGGTATATAGCAACTCTTGGTATTTTCTTCTCAATTTTGCTGTGAACCTAAAACTGCTCTAAAAAATAAAATCTATTTTAAAAAAATAAAAAGATTTCCCCACTAAACAGACATCATGGACTTTATGTTACTTGCTCCAATTTCTACCTGTAACACTTAGGATATTAAAAAGAACAAAAACTAGTCAAAGCTAAGCCAACAGAAAAAGATATTAGAAAAAGTAAAGACATCCTCTAGCATCCTAATTCAGTTTCTAGTTTCCTCTCTTTCTTCTTCCTGTCATCTATCTTGTCAGCTTTTTGTTGTTTTGCCTCTTTTTGCCCCACCACATGACCTCCACATCCAGGAATGGGAAAGAAAAAACAAAACCAAAACATTTTCACAGCACTCTTAGTATTTACTGTCCCAGTTACTACCCCTTCCAAAATGTAGTGGTATAAAACAGCCATTATTATGCTCATGGATCTGTGGGTTAAGAATCCAGACAGGGCACAGTGACGATAGCTTGTTTCTGATCCCGGATGTCAGGACCCTCAGCTGGGAGACTCCAAGATTGGGCTGACTCAACAGCTTGGGGCTGGAATCATTTGGAGGCAATTTTTGTCACATGTCTGGGTGTTGATGGTGACTATCAGCTGGGACCTTAGCTAGCCTGTCAGCCAAAATCATATCCGAGGGTCCTCCATTGATCTCTCCACGTGGGCTAGTTTGGGATTCCTAGTTTGGGCGTGATGGCTGTGTTCCAAAAGAGAGCATCCCTAAAGAGCAAAGTGCATGACATTTTTTTGATCTAGCCTTGGAAGGCACAAAGTGTCACTTCTACCATACTCTATTGGTCAAAGTGGCCACAAAGTTCTACCCAGGTTCAAGAGGAAGGGACAAAGACCCAAACCTCAGGATGGGGTGAGTGTCAAGGTCACACTGCAGGCAGATATGGAATAGGAGATATTGTTGCAGCCATTTTGGATAATATAATCTACCACAGTAACTCTTGTTACATCTCATTGTACCTTAAATACCTAGGTATGTATTGCATTTGAATGTTTGGTTAGAGTTTGCTGCACATCTTTATTTCTGATTGTCTATTTGAGATTATGAACCACATAATGGCAGGGGACAGCCATTTTGAGCTAATTTACATGACCACCACCATAGCACCTTGTACTTGACAATCATAGGATATAACACTATTACTAGTGCCGCAATTGCTGATAGGTACATGCACTTGAGCGATCATTATTTTTTACATTTGTAATGTGTTGCAGAAAATGCTAACCAAAAAGACATATAGCATCTTAATTGTGCAAGTGAATTTTATTGCTCCAATTAGGTCTTGGTTGCTTCAAAGGAGTATATAAATTTCTTCTCCCAAGTGAATAGATTCTTGTAAAGCAATAATTGAATCTCACAGTTGAGGGGGGAAAAAAAATCACTGCCTTGAAGGAACTATCTTTTTTCCTCCACAATTAGCTAGTTCTGGTTTAATAGATTATTAAAAGGTTTATATTAGTAATCTGTGTGAGACCTTGATCATGAACGTTTATCTCTTCTGAAAAGTTAACTAATTAAGGCAATTGTCCCTTTCAGTTGATTTCATAGGTGGCTTTGACTCTTATGGCTATCAGGGGCCTCAGAAGACATCTCATTTACAGCTACAGCCTATGTACATGTAAGTACTTTACTTTGGAGGTATTCTTCTGGGATACTAAAAGATGATTAAGAAAATGTTATTGTGGCACAAAATAGATGGCATGCAGCTTTCCTTCAGTCATTTACTTTCAGTATTTTCTCTTCTATTAATATTGTTCTGACTGAGATAATTCTAATAAATTTTTTAAAAATTATGAATAATATTTAACTTACCAGGAAAGCCATCTCTAAAGTTACTTTTAAAAGTAGTCTTACATAAGTATCAACTACATGGCTAAAAATCCAATATAATATACAACTTCTTTGAATTACCCAAAATTTGTATATTTTGAAAATGATATAACATTGTAGGTAGTTATATGTAACTATATATAAGCCATATATCCTGGTTTTCCCAGTACAGTCTTAGTTTACATGGGTTGTCCTGATATAATTATTACCAGCACACCCTATTAGTCTTAAAAGTGTTCTCATTTGGATGATAAATGATAGGTTATCACCTTAATTATGTGTAGTGTTAAAAAATAATAATACTCTTTCATTTTTCTGGTGTGAAAAGTGAAAATGAAACCAGAATATTAACACTGAAACTTATCAGACCCTTAACTCTAGCACTCAAGAGAGCAGACATACAATCAGAGCCTGATTTTTATATCTGTGTTTAGGCAAATTCCCTTGGATAACAACTGATAACAAATTCTATATATCAGCATCAAGTGATATGCTGAATTGCAAGCGAAGATCAAAATAGAAAGTAAGATTCCAATTCATTTCGAAATGTGAGCTTCTCTCTTTGAAGATATGTGTTTGTCGTCGTTGTCCTCCACCATTGAATCATTTTACCTTTTAATATTGTTAGTGTGTAGGATAATAAACACATTTTTTGGATTACTTCTCCTCCAGAGAGATTAAAGTAATCCTTATACATCCCCTTTTAAGCTTTTCTTTACAAAGGGAATGATCTATGCATCATGCCTGCATTTTGTGTGTGTCTCTTGTAGTTTCCCAAAAGCATTTGGTAACACCACTCATAAAAAAACTTTATCCAGTTCAGAAATCAGCCAATACTGTATGTCATTCAAAGCATCCCTTTTGTAAACAGGACATCACACATCCCCTCTTTTACATTCCCAAAACCACTGCCCTAATTCAGGCAATCATTAACTGAAGTTTTCCAGTCTCTTTCTTATTTTAGAACTCCTATCCCACCTTCCATGTGACTGCCAAATTAATCTTCTTAAAGTACCACTCTGATTATGTTAGGCCCCTGCCCAAAACCTATCAATGACTCCTTATTGCCTACTGAACAAAGTCGAAACTCCTTATCAGACTTTGCAAATCTACTCTGATCTGGCCCCAGTGTTCTATTGAAATATTATCTCTCCTCTTCAACCTTTAATAGTCTCAACCATATGCAGACAATGCTGGGAGACCCCAGGAAAATGTAATGATAAATAAGAACTGGCCTCTGCTTCCTGAAGCTTATCATCTATTGAGGGCACACATAGTCTGATATCTCCCCTTATCCAGTTTTTTTTTTTTTTTTACAGCCAAACTAAAACTCTTACCATCTGCAAATATGACATGTATTTTTCCAATTGTCCATGCTGTTCTCTTGACACCAAATGTTGGGTTTTTTCCCCAAATTCCACTCTTTCAAATCCCACTCTCCTTCAAATTGTATCTTAAAATATACTTCCTTTATGAAACATTTCTTAATCTTTTTCCTCTGATATTTCTTTTTGTTTTGCCCCATACTATAGTTGTATTTCTATTTATACCATAACATTCCTATCCTCCCAGAAAGATTTGATAGCTTAAGCAAAAAATAAAATGATAAATCCTTTACATTCTTTACCATTCTTCTCAATATTGTAAGATAGCCTTGTGTAAAGTGCTCTATTAAAAAATAAAGTCAAAGCAGTAAGGAGTAGTGGTAAGGAGTAGTGGTTAAGATGAGCTACTGAAGGCAGACTGCATGAGATAAAATTCTTTATGACCCTGGACCTATAACTTTATTTGAATAACTTTATTCTCACCAAGCCTAAGTTTCCTCACCTGCAAAACAGAGACAATAGCATATGCACTTCATATAGTTGTTCTGAATTTACATAAAACAATGCTTGTAGAGCATGTACAACATAGGACATGTCACATACTACATGTTTAATAAACATAATTTCTTAGATGTAGTAACAATGCTTATGTTAACCAATATTACTCATGAAAAGATTTTATCAACTCAGAAATCACCATACACTGTATTTCATTCCCAAAAGGTTTCCTCTGTAAACAATATATCACATATATCAGCCCAAGTAACATGTAACAATATGTTTGTGCTCAAGAGTAGACCAGAACATCTACAAGTCCTGCAATTTCTTGCTTCTGACAATATCACACAACATTCTTATCATATAATATTACATTGTGTTGGTCAATATGAATGATCAATAAATATGATCAAAATATAATAAATTAGATGCAACCACTCTGTAAGCATCAGTTCTGATAATAACATGAGAATGCTGATTATATATAATCAAGACTATAGTTTCAAACCAGGCATTTATAATTCCAATGTTGTCTTTAAATAGAGGACTCTTCAAATTTAATGTCCAGAATGAAATTCCTTGAAGACAAAACTTCTCCTGATTTTATAAGTACTTTAAATGCTGAACCAAAAGTAATAAAAATATTATTTTCCTCCTTACTGCCTGAGAATAGTAAAATTATATAAGAGTTTTCAAATCTCACTGCTCATGAAATAAGTTAAATGTTTAATAAATCACCAGTCAAAATACTACTACCATGCCTTCTACAAAGAATCCTCTAGCAGACCTCAAGTACTAGAACACTAAGATTTTATTTTACAGGTGAGGAAACTAGATGAAAGAAAAGAAAAACAAAGGTCACACAACTTGTTACCTACACAGCCCCAATTATCAACCGATTTTCCTGACCGCTTAGTTTTTTCCAAATTCTTATGTGGACTGTTGAGTTTGCTCTGACATTTCATTCCCTGATTTTAAATTTACTTATCTTTACTTCCTCACACTAACTTAGCTGCCATAGTTCCATACATGCCTGCACCCTCCCCTTTTCCTGCGTTCCCTTTATTCCCTTTTGATTTCACATTATATGTGGTGTTGAATGAAGCGCTTTTTCAACTGTGTAGCCCTCAAATACAATCACTGGAGAGTCACTGCCTATTAAAATCCCATGAAAAACCAAAACGGATTCAAGTATAAACTTCATCCCCTGCTGGGAGGCAGAGACCTGAGCATCTCCTGTATCTTTGTCCTGTGGGGTGGACCTTCTCCTGTCAACCTGCCATAAATAAGTCTCATAAAATAAGAGTAATTTAACATCATGGGCCAGTTCAAGCACCCCAATGATATTATATAGCAACTGGAAATAAAAGCCGTTCCTTAGAAGGAAAACAGATGCTTAAAAGCAATGCGCAGTTTTAGCTGTGGGGTTTCCATTATACCCAGCAAATCTTCTGTGGCTCAGAGCCTGGACAAGGCTTTGAAAACACTGTCCTAACTGACCTCCATTCACAGCTGTGTTTCAGTTCCTGCAGTCAATGAATAGACAGTCTTCTTTTTTTAAAGTTAAGTTGGGTGAATGTTCTTGGCCTGTAATTCTTCAGATTATCTATAATCCATCTAAAAGGGAAGAGTTTTCATTAATTTTTCTCTTACAGTTTGGAGAACTCTTTGAAACAAATAATGGCTATGAAGTTGCTGCGGAAAAACATTCCCACGCCCGCAGGTTGATTTTCTAACAAAGTAGCTGCTTTGACTACCACTGACCTATGTGCCGAAGCAGGTTGAGATCTGTTTGGGCTCCCTGCAGTATAAATGTGAGAATACTCCATGCTATATCAGACCACATTTGAAAACATTGCATTCTTTTTGACAGCCTAATTGTACAGCAATACATATTCATTTGCCCCCAGAAAATGGATTTTAAATTACCATAAATGGCCTCTATCCAAAAGGTTGCACCGAGGAAAAAGTTGAGGAGAGGAAAATTGTCTATTTAAAGCACAATTTGGGCTTTGGATCTCTTTTTTTTTTTTTTTTTTTTGGTTTACTCTTGTGCTTGGAGAGGTGAGAAAAGGTGCTGAGCTCTCACCCTTGATTAAAAACATCTTTTTTCTCTCTCTCTCAGGTCGAAATAATACAAATGGCTTCAGTATATCAGCTCCTGGACCGTTCAAAGAACTTGTTTCGCAGTGGCCTCCTGCATTTTTTGAAGAGCAAGAAGCAACTAAGTTTAAATATATATACATACTAACAAAACATAAAGCCTCCACGTACACTGGGACCACACACACACACACACACAGACACACACACACAGGCACACACACACACATGCGGGCACACAACCAATTCTACTTGGCCTCCTCTTCCTAACTGAAACAGACAGATATGCAGGATACGCCCATCATGGATTTCCTGGAAGCAGGCTGCTTTCTCCCAGGCCTTTGGAAAGTTCATAAGGAGACATGCTGGTGCCCTCTGCTGGCCGTCACTAACTGCTCTGCAGCCCAGCCAGTCGGCCTCTGCCAGCTGCGAAGTCATCCAGGGCACATTAGCTTGAGAGCCCTGTCTTCTGCACTCCATATGTCTTGATAGCACCACGGCTATGTAGGCAATGTAATTGCAAAAAACAAACAAACGAAACATGCCATGACGACCCTGTAAGTGAAGTCTGAAATGGCAGGTTGTTTGCCCTAAAGGCTGTACCGTACATACTTGCCTTAACCCACCTAAGTTGTGCGCCTGAGAATCTCAGTGCAGACACCCCCAAGTCACTTCCTTTAGGCTAACACACTGCTATTAATTTCAAATGAGTTCAAGTCTGTGTGTGTCATGTCAAGAAACAAGACTGCATAGCTCAGCAACTGCAGTGTGTCTGTGTACAAAAACTGCCAGCTGTCAGCAAAGTGCTTTTACCATTGAGCCTCCATGGTGGCCAAAAAAAGACAAGTAATAATAACAAAGTAATAATCGTCATCTTTATAATTCTTCAATAAGGTCTTCTGAGGGGGTTGGGTGGGACAAAGTGGAACGTATCAATCTACTAAACTCATTAATCTACTGGAAGCAGAGAACAGAAATGGCTTAACTCACTGATTTTATTTATTGCACTCTAGGTGCTTTTATAAGTATCTACAAATGTCTTTTACTAACACAGAAACAGCTGTGGATTTCTATCAACAGAGGCCAACTGAATATGTATTAGCTATGTTTACTCTTTTATATCTAATTCAAATGGAAACCCCTATGTAGGTGAACTTTTTTTCCTAACTTCAGCGTACGAGATTATTTTTTGGGTGGGTGGGGGGAGCAATAGTTACCTTGGTGAAATATTTGAGATCTCTTTGTGGTATTTGGGGGATCTGTTGTGTGTTAGAGTGTATTTTCATCCTCCTGTATTATTGTGGCAGAAAAACTGTGCTGTTGACGTAGTTGGCAACAAGATGCCTTTGGAAACTTAATAGTAGGTCAATGTGTTTATGGAATATTCTGAATTCCTAGGAAATTTTGTTCTATATATTCAAACATTATTTGGTTTTCATTAGTGAAAAACATAATTAGCTCAGGCTTGTCAGGAACTCAGATGAGTCATTTTTTTTGGATCCACCTGAGACACTAAAATCAATTTTTTTCTTTTTAGAACTAATACACCACCCTTAAATGCAGTGAAATTCAGACTTGAAAAGTTATAAATTGGCATGGAGCAACTTTTTCTCCTTGTTTCTAAGAAGTTTCAGTTATTGGGTTGACCTACTTTGAACGTTAGCCCATCCAAATCTACATAAACCAGTCCCATTACTGTGTCTGCATGGATGTCTGTGATCTACACATATACGCATTTGAAAATAACAAAGGAACAAAGGTTACTATTAGAATATAAACTACAGAAAAAAGTTCCAGCACTTATGCTTGAATTTTCTCAGTGGTTTGTATATGTTTGTCCATATATACATGCATAAAATTATACAATCACAAACATGTCAGTGAAACCTCATATGATGATTTTATAGTGACATGCATGTTTAATGTATGAGAAAAATACTTACCAATGTATCCTTTGATTCTTAAAATATAAATACTATACATGCCAGAAATTATTCTAATGTGAGTATTAATGTGACTATTAAAAATGAGGTTTCACCGTACATTCATGCTGTGATGAGATTCCACCTTATAAGACATGTACATGGATAGAGATTTAAATGCACAGAGACTAAACCCTCATATTCCTGCTTTAAGTTGCAGCCAAGTTACCATCTAATCACTACTATCATCATCACCAAAATTTTTAAAAACAGTTGTTGACTACTAAAAAGGAATCAGTGGGCAGGGAGCACAGTAGTGTGATTCTATCTGGAAAAACATCTAAGGTGTACAGCTGTATCCTCCTCAAAATCCAGTGAAGAATGCTATTTTTCTAGGCTGAGCTTTTGTTATAAACCTAATATTCAGAAGGCAAGAGTTACAATCCTGTGTCTTTTTTTTTTTTTTGCATTTGTTAATTCTGAATGTATTTTTAACAGAGTGATTTTTTTGACTTACTAGTGTAATTTGCATTTTAAAAATAAATGGAAAAACAATCAAGTTTCTGAGCCATCCCTAAAAGCCCTTGTTCCTTCTCAAAGTGTATTCGATTATGTCATTGACAGGGACACCCTATACCATTGACATGGAGGCAATGCTGATGTTCTATACCATACAGGGATGTGTCAGCAGTAAAAAGGAATTGCCAGGCCTTGGCACCATTTTAGCTCAGTCATAGGTAACACATACTTTCATTATCTCTAAGGGTTCTTTTACAAGACTGCCTGGAATAGACTTGCTGTCATTTGGAGAACTTTTTTCCCTCCTCTATCTGGAATTTAGAGTTAGCATCCGGCTAATAGCTGGATTATATGGCACTATATTAAATAAAACTTTGGTTAACATAGGTAGGGTTTTTCATTTTTTTGTATGTCAAATTATTTAACATAAAATAATTTAAAATACTCACTTATTGCCCCTTTGATGACATAGACTTTGATGACAATTATAGTGAGCATTTTGAAATAGGATAGGCAAGTTGAAAAGACTAACCCCCGGCACTTGTGATAGTATAGCCACAATGTCAGCTGAGGTTTACCATATGTACTCAAGGGATAGAGGGCTTGGTCTGCTCCAGGCTGCCGGGGTTATGTCCTTCCTCTCACAGCACACAGACGCACACCAGCCCCCAGAAGCCGAAATGCCAAAACTGACTGAAAATAAGGGAGGCTTTGAGGAAGCATTACAAGAAGCTGAATATCAACTTGTAGTATTTCACTTCTAGGCCACATGGTGAGAGCCTTGTAAATGATCAAGCTTGTTTTCACTTATGTTCCCTGCGTGAAACGTATGCTGATGCGGGTTCATTGAAGGAGCGAGGAATGACTGTCAGGATGTTGCTTCCCACTGTGAGGGCAAGTGCACACAAGACCTCAGTTGCATAAAAAGAGACAAAAGTTAATAGGTCAAACCTAAGAAAAGATCATATATTTACACGCGATCTAAAGAAAAGATTCCTTAGTCTGGAGTTCTCCACTAAATAAGATGTGCATTTGGTAAATAACAGGTGGTACCAAGATCTTCATCTGGTAGCTACTAAAAAACATAATCTCTGAAACAGTGAAGCAAATATCCAACATTCCACTGTACTATAACAAGTGGACAATTTGAACTCAGAAATAAACATTTTAAATAGATCACATTGTAGAACAAACTTGAGATATAAACTCATTCATTATAGAAACAGTAAATTAAGGCCAACAGAGCTTAAGAGATTATACAAGATTGCCATTTATCCTGAAAATGCAAATACCTCACCATTCTACAACAAATTCTACTATGTGTACTCTGGTTAGAATAGAATAAACTACACCCCAGACAACTGGGATTTGTCAAGTGGCTCTGGACTGTGTAAATCACAATGAACGCTGATAAGGAAGACTCTAAGACAGTGTAAGACCAGAAAATGCTTCTGAATTATTGTGTATTAAGTTCCGTATAGTTTCGATATTAAATATGCATTTTTATGTTTGTCTACTGAGGAAAATGCACAACCTAAAAGTTGAGAATTATGTTTTATCTGGCAGACAAAACTGAGGACTTGAGCCCAGAAGACAGCCTCTCAGTCACTCCTCTGAGGGACTGCTCCGAAGAGGGAATGGAGGAGCCGGGATACACAGGAGTTTTTTGCAACAAAAACCAAGTAGTCAGAACATCAAAAGATTACTATTAATTAAAGAAAACCAGACATCTCAAGTTAATGAATTTAGCACTTTTCTGTGTATGGGAAGATGCAAGAGTCTCGGCTCACTGAAATCCTTCCTTTGATATGCACCTCAGCTCTCTAGGGCCAGTGTCCTGCTTCTCTCCATCCTGAATCCCCTCAGTGTGCACAGTCAGGGGCAGCTGCAGTGCCTGCTGGCTTGATGGCTGCAACATCCTTTGTTTACTGAAGTGGCAGGCAACACTTTTCACCCACATGTTAGAGTTCTCTTAAATATCAATAACATGTACCCATATGTTAACATGTATATATGATACGTTCTTATATATTAGTCAACCAAGTATGTTCAGTTTCAGGGTTAGAAGTCCTTCTACTTCTTTCATAATACATTTATGAATAGCTAATATTAGAGAGATTAAGATTACTCAAGCTGTTCTATCTCGAATACTTCCTATGATTTTCAAGAAAAATCTTCCTTCAGACATTTTATCAGTCTTGGGTAAAATTATGGCAATCAACGCTTATACTCAGGAAGCTTTGATATCAAAATCCTTACATTATAAAAAATGAAGCCCAAATTATTCTCCTCACATGTGAATCTTTGCTTAGGATCCATGTTCAATCCTCTTTTCATTGTATTACATCTACCTTCCACCCACTCCCAAGAAAGGAAAGAACAAAATCTGTGATTGATATATTATGTCCAATTTAAAACATGCTAGTGTCTTAAAACAATCATTTTTAATAGGTATGAGAGCAAAATCTCCACGACATGTATATACTCTATTCCTTTTAATTCAACAAAAGCTCGAAGTAGAGAATACACTCAAGGGTCTCATTAACCACTGAAATCTGCAGAAGTATCACAAGCTATGGCTGCCAGTGACCACAAAGAAAATGAAGGTGAGTTCCTCCTAAAAGGGATAAAGATAGGTATTTTTATATTCCCCAGAATTATAAAGAAGATCATTTTTCAAAAATTCTTAAACATTATAGAGTTTAGAAGCAAATGAGCTTAAAATTTTGATGGGTATTAAAAGCTGATTTCTGTAAGATATATTCAAAGAGGAAAAATCCTTGTATAAGCCACATGTTGATGTTCCGACATTTTAAACCATTATTAAAATCAATGTAAGCTGTTTCTATAATGAGAGCACAGAACTGTGGTACCCTAATAATAAAACAGGTATATTTTTTAACCTCTCATTGTACCCTCATATGAATTTAAGTGGTAACACCAATGGAATAAAACAACTCCCAGAAAAGATTGCAAATTGATGCTGTCACCCCAAGGATGATGGATTGATTCAATTAATCAGTAAGTCTTTTCTAAGAGTCCTTCAGGGAGTTATTTACCAGAGGCATACCCTGTTTGTTCCCCTTCCATGCGCCTGTCATTTTTCTTCATTATTCTTTTAGTTTTACTCATTATATCCTTTGGGGATATGTTGATCTCCACATGCAGAGAGGTTTTTGCACACAGCTGTCTAGACATCAATCTTTCCAGCCTCACAGTGGAAGCCACCAGAACACCTGAACTTCTTGTCACTGTTATGTCAGGCTGACCAAGACTCTTAGGATGAAGTCAAACAAATGGACACTGAGTTATGACTGGTAGGTCAATGGGGAAGTATCAAATTGAGTGAAAACTATGAAAAACCCTCCACTGGTAAGGATATAACAACCTTGTGCTCCACGCACCATGGAACTAGCCTTCCCATCTCCAAAAGCAGGTAGGTAGGCAAAAGCCAAAGGGCTGAGAGGCTGAGGCCGAGGCTAATAATTCATGGGAAAACAGAGCATATTCAGTGAATGTGTTGTTTTGAGTGCTAAAAGGCAAATATTCTTAAACATGAAACATTTCTATTTCTAATGGGCAAAAGCATCTGTCAGTTCAAGTTGTAAAGAATAAGAACTCAAGGAGGAGATGCCTGGAGGGGAGCATCGGTGCTAAATCTTGCTATCAGGGTGGACTACACAGTTTGTGGGGCCCAGAGCAAAATGAAAATGCAGGGCCCCTTTTTCAAGGAGTAAGAAGAAAGTGCTGCTAAAAAAGATTTTCCCTTAAAATATTTTATTACTTACAAAACATAATGAGGGTAATAGTAACATAAATAACCATATAAACTATAAATTATAAAACATAATATTTTGGTGTTCTAATTTTAAATACAATAGCCTATTAAGTGGGATATTTTGATTGATCGTAAGATTTGACTCACTTTTCTACAATTAAGTCATCAAAATCTATGCTTTTAGCCAATTCATTTGCAATCAATATAAATATGACATCAATCATCTCGGCAAATGCATCAATGGTTTTTTATAATATTTAATTTTGAGAAGAATCTTTCTGCTGATACACCTATTACTGGAGCTGTGAAGAATATTTTATAAAAAGTGACAATATTGGTTATATTTCTGATAAATTATTTTGAAATATAAATTTTAGTCATTTGAACTAATGGTTCACAGAACAATTTTTCTAAAAAGATTTAACTCTTCATAAAAATCAGTTTCGTGTAATCTGAATTTTAAAAATTATACAGTGGCATTTTAGTATTTCCTCTGATATTTCCTATAACTTGAAGTTGTTTAAGAAGCTGAAAATCGCTTCACGATTTCTACATCATTGAAGACACCTACTTATGTGTTCTACTGCTGTTATCTTCAATAACAAGAAAAATAATTTTAAAATTGTCTTCCTAGTTAGTAACTTGTTCATTTGAAGTTCACAGGAAAAGAGCTCTTTTCTGTCTACTGCTAGCTACAGACTAATTTCTATGTGTAAGTGGGTATTTGTTTACAATGTTGCAGCAGTTTTCACAACCAGAGACTCTAAACTCTTTGAATAATTCTAACAACTCTGATATGCTTTGTTGCAATATCCATGTGTATGCTTTTATCTTGTAATAATTTATTGACAAAGTTTACTGTCTGAGCACTAGCAGCTCCTGTCCCAGCACTAAACCATAGTTAATATTTGTGCAGGAGCTGCAGGGATCGGTTCTCTTGGTGAATTAACGGGCAAGCCAGCCTCCCACAGTTCCCAGGGCTGCCTGGGCCCTCTGCTTTCCCCAGGGGTACAGCAGTCACTTCCTCTGCTGCTTTCACTGTCACCACTGCCAATCTGGTCCCAGGTCCTTTCCCGGTCACCCACTCAGCCCAGTGGCTCCTTGGATTGCCGTGGGGCTGGCCAGACCAATTGCTCTGCATGCTGTGCCCAGGGGACCGAGTCAGAGCCATCAGGCACTGCTGTTAGATCACAAACACTGGCAGGGCTGTCCCCCCAGGGTATCTCCTCTGCTCACCACATGCTCAAAAATAGTATATTAAGAATTTCCTGAAGAGGACAGTAGAGCGTTAAACCAAGCGCCAGACTCCTCTGAGCATGGGGATCGTATGTGATGCACACCGCATGCCCAAAAAGCTAGCCCTGCTTGCTAGATCAGCCAAGAGTAAAAATTCCTCTGCCTCTACCCACACCTCAAAGTTATCCCCATTTTGTTACTGGAATAGACATAATTAGGATATATTTCATTTATTATTAAAAATATTTCTGGGATTTTTTTTGAGTAAAAAAGTAATTATGTTTCAAAAAAGAATTTAAAAAATAGATTGGATACGTTGGCTACCAAGGCTGGTGAGTATTTTCAGAACTTCCAATGAATTGGATCAAATACTGGTTATATGTATGATTAGTCAGGTTTTTATTACACTTTTATTAAAGAAAGATTTTGTATGGATAACTGAAATCCATTGCAGTGCACGGGCACTAACATTTCACGGCTGTAATTCAATCTAGTAACAACTTTAAGAATAAATTTCAAGAATAACAACAAGGGTTGTTTCTCAATCCCTCCCACTAAAATTCTAAAATAAGAATTATTGAGGTTAGTGATAGTATATATCCAATCCTTTTTTTTTTTTTTTTTTTCCTGCCATCAAAGCAGCCAAGAAAGCCTAGGTTTACAAGAATAGGAAGGAGCAAGGCTACAACTGAGTTCACGTAGTTCCCAGAATCAAGGAATAGAAGCCAGCTGACTGGGTGGACCTGGGTCTACATCTTTTCTCCACCAGTAACTAGTTATGTTGCTGTGAGAAAGACCCAACCGACAACACATTTCCTAAGATGGGGATGATGTGTCCTGTAGGAGAGAATAGGACAAGTATGGATGCATGTCACCATGAAACACTGGAACTGGGCTCAGGGTCATTTCCTCTTGGTGACATGAATGCTGACAAGAGAACTGTTGCGACAGATAAGGGTGTCGAATCCTTGCCAGGTTAAGGAAAAAGGTGATTGGGTTCAATTAAGTTTGTTTCATGACATGCTGAGTCTTAGAAGAGTGACATTTAAACTTGCACAAAAACCCAAGTTCTGGAGCTCATAACTTGCTGACGGCCTGGTACCCACATAGCACTTCGATGACAGGAGGCAGCATGCCCTGTGCTTCGTAAGTTATGGAAACATGGTCCTAAGGGGCTTCTAGTGGTCAGCTATGCCAATAATAACCTCTTGCTACTTCTCGGCTCTCTCGTTCCATGAATATTCAGTCTGATCTAATTATTAAAGGGATCTAATAGAGAACAGACTTGTGGATGCCAAGGGAGGTGGGGAAGGGATGGTTTGGGAGTTTGGGACCATCAGGTGCAAACTATTAAATAGAAAATAGATAAACAACAAGGTCCCACTGTATAGCACAGGGAACCGCACTCAGTATCCTGTGATAAACCACAATGGAAGAGAATATGAAGAATATATATCCGTATAACCAAATCACCCTGCTATACAGCAGAAACCAAACAGCCACCTGTGCCTGCAGCCCCGCACCTGCCCCGCCACCATCAGCCTCCTGTCTGGTTAGGTTTTGGGGGCAGAGGAGGGGTAGCTGGGGCCTTCAGGGGCCGAGCCCATGAACATGGCTAAGCAGGGTGGAGGGAAGAAGCTTGGACACAGTCCTCCGAAGCTCAGCAGCTTACTGTGAACAAGAAAACCACTCTTGGGAGATCCTCCCAGCCTTGGGGACAGCTGGGAGGGATCCTTCTAGGAGAGGAGCCAAGGGTTCAAGTGGGGTGAGTAACTTGGCCCTGCTGCCTGGGACTGTCTCACTTTTAGCACTGAAAGTTCTGCATCCTGGAAGACCCCTCAGTCCTGGGCAAACCAGAGGCGGGTCACCCAAGCAGAGAAAGATGTGGCCACTTTCTCCCCACCCCACCCTGCTGCTCTGCCTAGGATTTAGAGCAAAACTCCACAGTGCAGGGGTGCCTAGTCTGGCCTCCCACAACTAGCAGGGGTTGGACTAGGAGCTGTAAGGAAACATTCTGCTTCAATTAAATGCTTTTGAGTTGTTCTAAACCACTTAGATTTACAAACTACCTTAGACATCTCTCAACTCTGCCTGTTTAAGGACAGGAAGCCTTTCCTGTTACAATTCAAACTGTTTTAATGTTTGGTAGAAAAGGCTAGTAGTTTTGTGAGATTTACTGAATGTGTATTTCTGTGTATTAGTTGTGAACAAACTCACCAATTGTGTCCAGGAGATTTTTTAAAGAAGTTTGATTATCCCCTATTTGAGGTGTTAAGTGTCAGGTGTTTAGTGCTAGGGTTTGGTCTACATGAAAGATGACAGGAGTTTCCAAAGGTGAAGATCCTACACACAGAATGTAAATGGTTAGAGTTAGGAATTTGGAATTTTAACTATGCAATGGTTGTAGGTTTCTTTATTTCATTTGTCCTCGGGACTGGGAAATCCAGTGAGTTCAATGAAGTAAATGGTTTTTGTTTCATTGCCAGCTTTGATGTTAAAGCAAAGCACCTTGAAACTATTTCACTTGCATAGTTTTACTTTAATTAATGTGTTGATGATTTTAGCAAACACATTTTAAACTTTATATATGTGTATATATAAAGACGCTTATTATATTGTCTATGTGTGGTTTAAATAAAAATATTTCAGTATAAATAGTGTAAGGTGTTTGAATACCTTTAGTCTATATCCTAGGGGCCTTTAGTTAACTTTGAAGTAACTTAAATGAGATTCTATATCTAGAGAAGACTACCAAGCACCTTAAATACCTTCCTCTACTTCTAAGGAACATCAGAAATAATTTCTCTTTGGCACAATGAGCAATGGCCAAGCCACGTGGCTGCCTTGAAAACTGCACAGATGCCACCACCCTTGGGCGGACAGGCTCTAGGGACCGAGCAGCCCATCAACCCAGCACCTTCCCCTGTACCCTGTACTGTGAGCAACTTGTGGGGCTGGGTTCTCCCTCCTCAGCCGCCCTGCCTTCATGGATGTCTCAAATACCTGAAGAGATGAAAGTTTTGACCAGTTCTGCCTGGTGGGTACCAGTGCATTTGCCCCAGAGTGAAATTTTTACCCTATTTTTGGAATGCTTGGGGACAAAGTGTAGGGAACTCTCTGAACTTAGAGTATGTGACTGCTTGGTGCTTGATTGCTAATGAACGTTTGTATGTTTATCAGAATGGGCTCTAAGCCTCATCTTGGTTGTGATACACTCTGGTTATAGGGTTGTGGAGAGGGGATATACCTTCCACCTGCCTCTACTGCCCAACAGACTGACTATCAACCACAAAAACAACACACAGCTGACAGCTGTGGAATTGTCAAATTGCACTAAGTCATTTGGCAATAGCATTTTTAAAGTCCTACCCACTCATCACCCCCCATACACACACACTTGGGTGACTTGGCTTTACCTATTTGCAAAGGAGACATTTTCTGCAAATGGTTCTTTATGCCTTGTTCTTGAGGTGACTTAATGCCTGTGTCCACAGCATGAACAAACAGGGTCAGATTAGGGTATCTCCGTTCTGTAAACACATATTCCACGCATGTGTTGAGCACCTCTTATGTCCTGGGAAAGAATATCACTACTGTGAACACCAGTAAATACAATAAACACAGGTCTCTGTGTTCGTGGAACTTGAGTTTTAGTGGGAGGAGGTAGATAATAAGCAATGATGTAGTTCTTACTGGTCAGGTGGAGACAATGCTGCAGAAATCAACATGCCAAGTAGCTTGGTGGGAGCGGGGAGGGGGAGTGCAATTTAAAATCAGGTGAAAAGGTAGAATTAAGCAAAGGCTGAAGGAGGTAAAGGACTGAGTCCTGTACCTGTTTAGGGGAGACTCGTTTAATTGCGGGATCTATTTGTGCAAAGGCCCTCAGGTTGGACTGTGCCTGGTTTGTTCCAGAAACAACCCTGCAGCCAGAGTTTCTCAACAATGCGGAAGGGATTCGGGAATGAGGCAAGGGAGGTAACTGCCAGGGCACCTGGCCCCCTGAAAGCTCTGTCAGGACTTTGGCTTTTCCTGTACGGAAAAGCCCTACATGGTTTGGAGGAACAAACTGACTTATATTCTTAAAGTATGTACATACTGTAACAGTGGTTTTCAACACGTGTGCAGACCCTGGATCAGCAGAATCAGCTGAAGCTGGGAGTTTATTAGGAGCGCACATTCACAGCCCCGCCCCAGACCTAGCGAATCAGGAAGAGCAGCAAACTGTTTCCTTTGTTTCTTTTTCTTTAAATAGTTGATTTACAATGTTGTGTCAGTTACAGGTGTACAGCAAGGTGATTCAGCTATATATATGTATATATATATATTCTTTTCCAGATTCTTCTCCCATACAGGTCACCAAAGAACACTGGGTAGAGTTCCCTGTGCTATATAGTAAGTCCCTGCCAACCATCCACTCCACACATAGTAGGGTGCATTGCTAATCCCAAATTCTCATTCATCCGTCCCCCTCACCTTTCCCCTTCGGCAAACACGAGTTTGTTTTCTGAGTCTGTTTCTGTTTTGTAAATAAGTTCATTTGTATCATTTTTTTAGATTCCACATGTAAGTGATATCATATGATATTTGTCTGTCTTTGATTTACTTCACTTAGTATGATAATCTCTAGGTCCATCCATGTTGCTGCAAATGACATTATTTCATTCATTCTTATGGCTGAATAATATTCCATTGTATTTATGTACCACATCTTTATCCACTCATCTGTCGATGGACATTTAGGTTGCTTCCATGTCTCGGCTATTGGAAATAGTGTTGCGATGAACCTTGGGGTGCATGTATCTTTTCAAATTATGGTTTTCTCTGGATATATGCCTAGGAATGGAAATGCTGGATCATATGGTAACTCTATTTTTAGTTTTTTAAGGAATCTCCATACTGTTTTCCACAGTGGCTGTACCAATTTATTCCCACTGACAGTGTAGGAGGGTTCCCTTTTCTCCACACCCTCTCCAGCACCTGTGGTTAATAGACTTTTTGGTGATGGCCATTCTAACCTGTATGAGGTGATACCTCATTGTAGTTTTGATTTGCATTTCTCTAATACTTAGAGATGCTGAGCATCTTTTCACATGCTTTTTGGCCATCTGTATGTCTTCTTTGCAGAAATGTCTACTTAGGTCTTCCAACCATTTTTTGATTGGGTTGTTTTTTGATATTGAGCTGCATGAGCTGTTTGTATATTTTGGAAATTAATCCCTTGTCGGTCGCATCATTTGCAAATATTTTCTCCCATCCTGTGGGTTGTCTTTTTGTTTTGTTTATGGTTTCCTTTGCCATGCAAAAGCTTTTAAGTTTAATTAGGTCCCATTTGTTTCTTTTTGTTTTTATTTTCATTACTCTAGGAGACGAGTCACAAAAGATATTGCTGCTATTTATGTCAAGGAGTGTTCTTCCTATGTTTTCCTCTAAGAGTTTTTTATACTATCTGGTCTTGCACTTAGGTCTTTAATCCATTTTGAGTTTATTTTTGTGTATGGTGTTAGAGAATGTTCTAATTTCACCCTTTTATATACAGCTGTCCAGTTCTCCCAGCACCACTTATTGAAGGGACTGTCTTTTCTCCATTGTATATTCTTGCCTCCTTTGTTGTAGATTAATTGGCCATAGGTGCATGGGTTTATTTCTGGGCTTTCTACCCTGTTCCATTAATCTATATTTCTGTTTTTGTGCCAGTATCATACTGTTTTGATTACGGTAGCTTTATAGTATAGTCTGAAGCCAGGAAACCTGATTCCTGCAGCTCCGTTTTTCTTTCTCAAGATTGCTTTGGCTATTCAAGGTCTTTTGTGTTTCCATACTTAAGATTTTTTGTTCTAGATCTGCAAAAATTGCCATTGGTAATTCAACAGGGATTGCATTGAATCCCAAGAATGCCTTGGGTAGTATAGACACTTTGACATTATTGATTCTTTCAATCTAAGAACATGGTGTATCTTTCCATTTGTTTGTGTCACCTTTGATTTCTTTCATCAGTGTCTTACAGTTTTCAGAGTACAGGTCTTTTACCTCCTTAGGTAGGTTTACTCTTTTTGATGCGATGGTAAATGGGATTGTTTCCTTAATTTCTCTTTCTGATCTTTTGTTGTTAGTGTAGAGAAATGCAACAGATTCCTGTGTATTAACTGTGTATCCTGCAACTTTACCGAATTCATTGATGAACTCTAGTAGTTTTCTGGTAGTATCTTTAGAATTTTCTATGTATAGTATCATGTCATCTGCAAACAGTAACAGTTTTACTTCTTTTCCAATTTGGATTCCTTTTCTTTTTCTCTTCTGATTGCTGTGGCTAGGACTTCCAAAACTATGTTGAATAAAAGTGGTGAGAGTGGACATCCTTGTCTTGTTCCTGATCTTAGAGGAAAGGCTTTCAGCTTTTCACCATTGAGAACAATGTTGGCTGTGGGTTTGTCATATATGGCCTTTATTATGTTGAGGTATGTTCCCTCTATGCCCACTTTCTGGAGAGTTTTTATCATAAATGGGAGTTGAATTTTGTCAAAAGTTCTTTCTGCATCTGTTGAGATGATCATATGGTTTTTATTCTTCAATACGTTAAGGTGGTGTATCACACTGATTGATTTGTGGATACTGAAAAACTTGCATCCCTTGTAAATATCCCACTTGATCATGGTACATGATCCTTTTAATGTATTGCTGGATTCGGTTTGCTATTATTTTGTTGAAGATTTTTGTGTCTATGTTCATCGGTGATACTGGCCTGTAATTTTCTTTTATTGTGATATCTTTGTCTGGTTTTGGTATCAGGGTGTTGGTGGCCTCATAGAATGAGTTTGGGAGTGTTCCTCCCTCTGCTATATTTTGGAAGAGTTTGACAAGGATAGGTGTTAGTTCTCTAAATGTTTGATAGAATTCGCCTGTGAAGTCATCTGGTCCTGGACTTTTGTTTGTTGGGGGTTTTTTTAATCACAGTTTCAATTTCAGTACTTGTGACTGGTCTATTCATATTTTCTGTTTCTTCCTGGTTCAGTCTTGGGAGATTGTACCTTTCGAAGAATTTGTCCATTTCTTCCAGGTTGTCCATTTTATTGGCACACAGTTGCTTGCAGTAGTCTCTTATGATCATTTGTATTTCTGTGATGTCTGTTGTAACTTCTCCTTTTCATTTCTAATTTTATTGATTTGAGCCCTCTCCCTTTTTTTTCTTTGATGAGTCTGGCTACAGGTTTATCAATTTTGTTTATCTTTTCAAAGAACCAGCTTTTAGTTTTATTGATCTTTGCTATTGTTTTCTTCATCTCTATTTCATTTATTTCTGCTCTGATCTTTATGATTTCTTTCCTTCTACTAACTTTGGGTTTTGTTTGTTCTTCTTTCTCTATTTGCTTTAGGTGTAAGGTTAAGTTGTTTATTTGAGATTTTTCATGTTTCCTAAGGTAAGATTGTATTGCTATAAACTTCCCTCTTAGAACTGCTTTGCTGCATCCCATGGGTTTTGGATCATAGTGTTTTCATTTTCAGTTGTCTCTAGGTATTTTTTGATTTCCTCTTTGATTTCTTCAGTGATCCATTGGTTGTTTAGTAGCATATTGTTTAGCCTCCACATGCTTATGTTTTTTACAGTTTTTTTCTTGTAGTTGATTTCTAATCTCATAATGTTATTATTGGAAAAGATGCTTGATATGATTTCAATTTTCTTAAATTTACCAAGGCTTGCTTTGTGGCCCAGCATGTGATCTATCCTGGAGAATGTTCCGCATGCACTTGAAAAGAATGTATACTCTGCTGCTTTCAGATGGAATACTCTACAAATACCAATGAAGTTCATCTGATCTAATGTGTCATTTAAGGCCTGTGTTTCCTTATTGATTTTCTTTCTGGATGATCTGTCCATTGATGTAAGTGGGGTGTTAAAGTTCCCCACAATTACTGTGTTACTGTCAATTTCTGTTTTTATGGCTGTTAGCATTTGCCTTATATATTGAGGTGCTCCTATGTTGGGTGCATATGTATTTGCAATTGTTATATCTTCTTCTTCGATTAATCCCTTGATCATTACGTAGTGTCCGTCTTTGTCTCTTGTAAGAGTCTTTATTTTAAAGTCCATTTTGTCTGATATGAGTATTGCTACTCCAGCTTTCTTTTGATTTCCATTTGCATGGAATACCTTTTTTCACTTTCAGTCTGTATGTTTCCCTAGATCTGAACTGGGTCTGTTGTAGACAGCATATATATGGGTCTTGTTTTTGTATCCATTCAGCCAATATGTGTCTTTTGGTTGGAGCGTTTAATCCGTTTACATTTAAGGTAATTATAGATATGTATGTTCTTATTGCCATTTTGTGAACTGTTTTGGATTTGTTTTTGTAGGTCTTTTTCCTTCCCTTCTTCTTTTACTCTCTTCTCCTGTGATTTGAGGACTATCTTTAGTGTTGTGTTTGTACTCCTTTTTCTTTTTTGTGTGTGTATCTACTGTAGATTTTTAGTTTGCAGTTACCATGAGGTTTTTAATATAACAATCTACATATATATATACAAGATTGTTTTAAGTTTCTGGTCTCTTAATTTCAAATGCATTTCCAATCTCCTGCACTTGTACTCTCTTATTCTCATAATTGCTGATTTTGATATCATATTTGTTTGTGGATGATTTCCTGCCTTTACTGTATGTAGCTTTCCCATTCATAATTTTCTTGTTTCTAGTTGTGGCCTTTCCTTTTCACCTAGAGGAGTTCCTTTAGCATTTGTTGTAAATGCTGAATTTGGTGTGCTGAATTCTCTTAGCTTTTGCCTGTCTGTAAAGCTTTTGATTTTTCCGTCAAATCTGAATGAGAGTCTTGCTGGGTAGAGTATTCTTGGTTGTAGTTTTTCCCTTTCATCACTTTAAATATATCATGCCACTCCCTTCTGGCCTGCAGAATCTCTGCTGAAAAATCAGCTGATAAGCTTATGGGGATTCCCTTCTATGTTATTTGTTGCTTTTTTGTTATCGCTTTTAATATTTTCTCTTTGTGTTTAATTTTTGTCAATTTGATTAATATGAGACTCAGCATGTTCCTCCTTGGGTTTATCCTGTATGGGACTCTGCGCTTCCTGGACTTGGGTGACTGTTTCCTTTCCCATGTTAGGGAAGACTTCAGATATTATCTCTTCAAATATTTTCTTCAAATATCCAATAAATTTAAAATAAGATGGATTTCTTGCTAAAATGATTTTAGAAATGGAAAATATTCCTAATTATAATGCATCATGAATCAAGACACAGTGTCAAACGAGTAAATTGAGATAATATATTTTATGTAATTGACTGAGAGATATTATATTTTCTTCCTTCATAGGTCTCTGTGTGGGCATATATCCAAAGCATTAGAATAGCAAAGTTACCTCTCTTACTCTTTTTTCTATTATAAACAGTCTGCAATGTAAGATAATATTAAGGATATGATAAGTTCCACACAATATTCTGTATTGCCACAGCATCTAAGTGACAAATCCAAATTTCAAACACAGATTCTGTCCACAGAGCCCACAGTTCTAACTTCTAATAAAGTCTCCAGAGAGCAGATGTAAGTAGCTTGCTATGTTTTTCTGTAACATCAAAGAAGATCTGTCTCTCTGATTATAGTTGATTCTTACTCATTCACTCACAGAATTTGTAGTTCTGACCCTATTCAGGGAATTCACTTCTTTCCACCCACCCCTCCTCCCCAAACACATTTCACTGAGACAAGAAAAAAAAATGGGATTTCTTAATAATGAAGGCCATCAGGCAGAGGGTGGACTTCAGCAGAAAACCCTGGAATTAGCCTTCCCTAAGGGTCTCCATGGCTTAAAAGTGGACCTATCATGACCACAGGACCTCTCTCATCAACATTCTTTCACTGTCTGTATAGGGAGGCCAAAAAAAGCACAGTGAGAAAAAAAAAAAAGCACAGTGAATCTTGGTAAATATGGTCAATTCTGAAGGAAAACAAGACATTTGTAATATATTATGTTTATAAATTCCCTTCTTCATAAGTCCCACTTGGGTTGTGCTTGACATTTAAAATTGAAACTAACACAGAAGTGCTGAGCTAGAGAAAATGGGATGTAGATGGACAGTGAACCAGGACTTGTTAAGTATTTGTTGCCAGTGTTAATCATTCTTACAGGCAGGATTTACTATGACTACAAAAAGTCACATCTTCCTAAAGGATTATTTACATTGGAAGGCTAGGAAAAAACTGAAACAGTTCCCTACAGTTTTCCACCATCCATGCCAAGCATAACGGTATTTCCTCATTCTTATTCTCATCAAATAGCTATTGGCAATTTATCCTTCTGAAACAGTGTACATTTACAATTAAAAGCCAAGCAAGTTCCTTAAAAAACTTACCTACTGATTTATCTTTTCTTATATTTTGTTTATAAAAGTCAACAGCATTTTATGTGTATTATCGATTGTTAGTGAATGATCACAAATTTTCTTCAGTCTTGCTTTGGTTGACAATTTCTGTTTGTATTAAAGGAGATGGAAACACATACAACAACTGATATGACCCTCAAATTTTAATTCTAGATATAAATCACTGTATTAGTTTCCTATTGCTGCTATAACAAATTACCACAACTTAGTGATTTAAAACAACATAAACTTATTAAGCTATTAAGATATGATTCTGGAGATCAGAAGTCCAAAATGGGTTTCACTGGGCTCAAATCAAGGTGTCAGCAGGATTTTGTTCCTTCTGGAGGTTCAAGAGAAGAATCTGTTTCTTTGCCTTTTCCAGCTTCTGGAGACTTCCTGCTTTCCTTGGCTATAGGTCCTTTCTTCTGTCTTCAAAGTCAGAAGTATAGCATCCTCAAATCTCTCTGACTCTGTGACCTCTGATGTCATCTTCACCTCTTCCCCTCTGACACTGACCCTCCTGCCTCCCTCTTACAAAGATCCCTGTGATTATGATATTCCAGAATAATTTTCCCATCTCAAAATCCTTAATCATATCTGCAAAAGGGACTACAAAAATCCCTTTGTTACGTATGGTAACACGTACATAGGTTTCAGGGGTTAAAGCATGGCCATCTTTGGAGGGTCATTATTATACCAACCATAATCGCCAAGTCTCTACCTAGGTACTACCCCACACACACTGGTATAAGAGCCAGCATTCCTAACTGCTGATATATAATATCACGTAGGATATTAAAAATCTTTAAATCACAGAACTACTTAAATCAGCATTGAATCCTCTGCTTTCTAGCAATAAGAATTAGAATCCTGGAATTCTAAGGGGGACAGAATCTTAAACTAGTCATCTCTTTCTTTGAACACAGAAGATTGCTGTGTCTCAGGCTGAAAGGGCCCAAGTGGAAGTCACAGTGAGACTCTCAGGCTACTACTATTTCCACTGCATCATACTGTTGCTAATAATTTGGAAAATCCAATCATTTTTAATAAATCACTTCTAAAGACTGTGACTAAAAAAAGAAAAGAAAAAGAAAGTGTCTAGAATGGATTGGCTGCTATCTATCTCCCTGTGAAATTTTTACAGGAGTTTTCTATATCATATAATTCATCCACTTGGATTCACATCAGTTTAGGAAAATATGGAATATGACACTAAACATTTTTCACAGAGGCATAACATAACACAAATTAACTATTAGGTGTTCATTAAATAAAAATAACATAAACACATATTAAAAATACTCAGAAATTTATGACAAATAAAATCATCCTCTCCATACATTCACCCTCTATTCTCTCCCCATGGCTAATCTCTATTCATCCTTTCATGTGTGTCCTTCCAGAAAAGAACACCCACACATAGAATAGTGTATGTATATAATGCTCTTTGAGTGACCTTTAAAAATGTACAGAAATGAAACTTTGCACATACTGCACTTTGCTTTTGTTCACTTACCACGTTCTCTATGCCTATCTACCTCATTCTTTTTAATAGATGCAGAGTTTATTCCATTAGATGGAGTACCATCTAACCACTTCCCTATTGGTCAACATTAGATGAATTCAGGGTGTTTTTCGTTGTTGTTGTTTAGTAACAAAGAGCTTTTATAATTTTATTATTTTTATTTATTTCAGAATAGGCAATATATGCACTAGATTCAAAATCAAAAAGCTCTCTCTCACACCCAATTTCTAACGCCATACTGCCGTTTTGAAGGCAGCCATAGTTATACATGCTGTGTGGGCACCTTGCTTTTTCACACTTAACAAAATTCCTTGAAGATCTTTCCATAGCAGCACTCATAGTCTTCAGTGAAATCTATTCCATATGCCTTCGATTATTATTAGCTCTGGGAAGAACTGATGCCTTAAAGAAGGACATTTTGGTGGGAAGTTTTGGTTTTGTTTATTTCCAAAATATGAGAAATGTACATTTGTCTATAATTCAGACCTTATTAAGACACCCAAGATTTATTAATAAAAATCTATTCTGAAGTGACCTGCCTCCTATGTCACCCATTCAAGGGCCTAACAACACTCCCTACAGAGAAACTCTTCCTTGTGTCTATTCTTAGTGCACTTTCCAGCAATTTAAGCATAATGACAATTACTTTGTCCTTAATGAAGACAGAATAGCTTCTTATTGCTCCCCAAATGGTGATAAATGTCTTTAAAAAATCTTGGCCAGATGGATTGTCATTTGCTTCTTAATATTTCAAAACAGCCCCAATCTTTGATATAACAAACCAGAAAGAGAAACATTTGTACCCAGAAATGAAGCAAAGAAAATCGTATGTGGGTACTTTCCAGGATGGGGCACACAGAAGACGAAGACTGTTCCTGACAGACGTGGCATATGTATAAGGTGTGGTCGGCAAGGGAGGCAAAAGCTGCCCTGCCTTCATCACAAAGAAGGGATTTATAACCGAGGGCCCCCGGAGAGTATCTATGTATGCAAACGGCAATAAAGATTCCCGAAAGGATTTAGAGTGTCTTTTTCTCTAACTTTGGAAAATGCTTACGAGTGCAAATCTTATAAAGACAAGCTTTGAAATATATCACCATTCTTTTGTAAATTTCTCATTGCATAAAGAATTGCCCACTTTTCCTAAATAATTTTTGCTAGAATATTCTCGTAGTATCCACCAGACATTTCACTTATCAACGTTCATCCATGTGCAGTTGTACAGACCTCGAATTTTCCAACTGGCGTCATCAACGAATTTGAACCTATCCTCTTTCACAGCTGTATAAATCAATTCATATGTACTGAGGATTTACTATGTACCATAAATCTAATGGGATACAAAGGAATATTAAGACTGAGATATCTGCCTTAGTGAACATAAAGAATTAATAATGCATGGTAAATATGCAGCGAGTGCTACAGATATGCGTGCTGATCAGAACCATTTATGGCTAAAAATAGTCTAAATTTCAGTGGTTTATGTCTTTCGCATGTTACTGAGATTTCACTGCGCAAATAAGAGTGAATGGTCTTAGTGAGGAAAAACAAAATATGCCTGATGATGATAGGCACTTATATTATGAAAAAACTTACAAACTGTTCATAATCTGGTATCATTAAGCAGTAGAAAGAACAAAGCTGTCAAATGCAGAAAATGTAAAATTCATTTTGCTCTCATTTTTTTCTTCTATCCCCTCTTGTATCTTTCCTCTAAGCCTACGGGGGGGTGGGGGGGGGAGGAAGGGGAAGGAAGGGGGCACAGACCAAAATAACTTGCAGCTAATTATGCAAATGACTTTATCTTTTCGTATGGTATTGTCTTACTTTTCAAACTAGTTGAAGAATCAGAAACCCCTATCCTGGTTCTAGTTGGATCATGCCAGAGGGCTTGACCCAAGCATGTATTAACTAGTCCTAGAGGATTTAGACCAAAGGGGGCTCAAAAGTAAAAATGAAATGTTCTCTATTTCAAGTATTAGGAAAAATACATTCATTTTCACGTTAGACACACTTGAAAGATGAGACTCTGAGAAGCTAAACTGTGTGTTCTTCTTCAGGTAATAAAAGCAGTAACTTCAATTTTGGTGCTACTGTGATTAGACCTGGGTGAGAACTAGTGGATCTACAATTATGACTGGATCTTGAATAAAGCGCATTTTTCGCAGTTAAGTGCAACTTTATTCTCATTTCAATTATTTCAGACACATCACCTCTGACAGTTACTGAGATTCCTCCTAAGTACCTCAGGCCCAAGTCCACTCTCCCAGAGCCAGTCAGAGTCCAGATGCTAAATATCTGACGTTTATTTACCCAATCGCAAATCCCATTCCCCGTACTCTCCTAAACCTCCCCCGCGTGAGCTCTGGAAGCCGCAGGTCTACCGTAAGTAAGCCCTCCTACACGCTTATACACTTACGTAAACCTGCTCCTCACTCACTCTCTTGCTCTATCTAAATCGCGATTCTCAAATGCTGGTGTCATAAGCATCACCTGGAGTACTAGAGAAGCTGCAGCAGCCTCTTCTCCCACCACCTTTTGCCTCTGGACTTCTCGGGGGGCAGCAAGCTCTTGATCAGGAGCTCAACCGACTACCATGGTCTCCACGTCAGGCCAGCAGTTCGCAGGTGGCAGCACCAAGGCACCAGAGGTGGCATCAGAGGACATGGCCCAGACGGCAGAGCCGCAGCTGCAGCACCATGCCAGCACCTGTAAGTGGGTCCCAGCGGGAGCACAGGTCGTGCTTGCCGTTTGTGACTGCCAGCACCAAGGTCGTGCTGCACTTTGTGCCCCAGAGTAAACTGCACACGGAGGGCTTCCGGAGCCTGAAGGAGGGTGAGGCAATGGAGTTCACCTTTGAGAAGTCCCCTTAGGGACTGGAATCTCTCAGTGTCACCAGCCCTGGTGGGTGTTCGGTATTGGGAGTGTGAGGTGCCCAAAAGGGAAATACATGCAGAAGGAAGATGAAAGAGAGACAGATGAGACAACTGTGGAGGTCTAGACCATCAGGCCAAGGAATGCAAGGAGCCACCCCAGGCCCAGACATGCCGCATCTGCCATGTGGCAGCCTCCTGTACACTGAAAATCCCCAGCTCACAAGGAAGGCCAGCATACTTTGGGGAGGAAGAGGAGATCCAGGGCCCTGCCCTGCTTTAGAGGCTAAGAACTGAGCCTCAGTGTTGGGGCCATCCTTTTGCCATCAGGAAGTTTCCAGGAGCGGGCATCAATCTGCAGAGTGACAAAGTGGGGGCAGGGTGGGTAGGGGCAGCTGGCACTACCATGTATCTCTGACTGGGTCCACACCATCGCCCCCTCTTCCCACTTGGGTCAGGGTAGTGGTGAGACAAAGGAACTCCAACCATACTCTGTTCAAATGCACAGGAGGGCTTCGGAGGAAATCCCTCTAGAGCCTGTATGCTTTATCCAAGTCTCCACCCCCAGAATCTCCAGCTTTTGAAAGTGGCCTGAGTAGAGAAGTTGTTTTCCTTTCAAAGAAGGGTATGTAACAATAATATTTGCCATGCCAGAGTGAAAAGATTAGGCATGAGACCACCTCATGCCCAATCTTGATAGGTTCAACCCACAAGCCACTATATTCCAGAGGAGGGAATCTCTCAGGGGTAAGGCTGGATTTTTCCACATCTTGTCTCCTCATAACCCACTCTTGAGATAGGGTGCCAGGAACTGTCCCAAGAAATGGGTTGTGATGATAGGCAAAAGGAGTGCTTGGGGGGACAGCTGCAGACTTGCTGCTCAGCTGCCCACTCCCTCCCATATGGTATTCTAAGCCAATACGCTTATATTTATTTGCTCCCTTCAATAACTGCACCTTGGGTCCCACTGTCTCAGGATGCCAACTGAACTAGTTGTGTGCAAATGGTATATCTTGAGTTAACTTTTTTCTTAATATAAATATTCTGGTTTTATGTTTTAATCTAAGGCCCTCATTCCTGCACGGTGGTCTCAGGGTCTGCACAGCAGGGACACTTTTTGTTCTCTCACCACGGAGAATGACTATTCGGAGTGCACAACCTATTGAACTACCTCATTTTTGCCAATTAGAGCTGGCTTTTCTGCTATAGTGTCCTCTGGCAACCTCTCTACCTTCAATGTTTCATGGGAGACTAGGTTTTAACTGGGTTGCCCCATGACTTGATCTCCTTCTCCTGGAAGACTGGAAATTGGTATGAACAGGAAAAGGCGAGGCAGAGCGGTTAGGAGAGGCTGAGCCAGGTTAGAAGGGCCAGGTGAAAGGCACCGAGCAAAAGCGAAGAATGGATGTGGGTCACCTATGTGATAAAGGTCTCCCGTCCCAGAGCTCTAATCTCAGGACCTGGCACTCACTCTGCATACCAGATCCATCCTTCACTGGATTGGGCCAGGCCTACTATGCACAACAGGGGTAGAGAGAGAGAGAGAGAGAGAGAGAGAGTGTGTTTGTGTGTGTGTGTGTGTGTGTGTGTTTTAATGTGAGCTGAGAAGGACAGGTTTTAAGGATGATACCTTTGTACACATCCTGTGCTGCCCAGGAATGGATATATGAAGCAAGGACTAAAATCCTTAACCTTTAAAAATTCTGGGCTTTTCCTCCTTGGCTTCCAGAAAGACCAGAGCAATGACTTCTTCATGGTGCAAGGAGCCCGTGTCCTGCCGTGTCGCAGCAGTGATTAACAGTGTTGTGGAAGCTCGAGGAGAAAAGGGGATTTCCTTTACATGCTGTAAGATCACTGCAATGCAATGGAGAGCACTGGCTGCTGTGTGTCTGATCCTGGATTCTTGTCTCCCCCAAATGCACCCCTCCCTCGCCAGTTACTGTATTTGTCTGGGCCTTGTAGGACTTTACAAGTTACTGATTTGGTGATTGCTAATTGGCCTACTCTGTGGAAATACAATGTGTTGGTCTTTCTCCATGTTCTTTTGGGGTTTTTTTGTTTACAAACTTCTGTGGAGTAGCTCCTACTACCCAATGGGGTGTACATGCTCCAAGAGAGCACTAACCTCTCAAACACTCTGAAAAAGTGATAGCTCCAAAACTGAAATTTTAGTTCTCTTATTCCCAAGTCATTTTTTAAAACAAAAGATTTGCATTCTCCTATCCAGTCATCTGGCTACCTAACTACCAATAAGATTTATATCAGAGGTCAGCAAAACTTTCTTATTAAAGGACCAGGGGACTTTGAGCTTCAAGATGGCAGAGGAGTAAGATGTGGAGATCACTTTCCTCCCCACAAATACATCAAAAATACATCTACATGAGGAACAACTCCTACAGAACACCTACTGAATGCTGGCAGAAGACTCAGACTTCCCGAAAGGCAAGAAACTCCCCACGTACCTAGCTAGGGCAAAAGAAAAAAGAAAAAACAGAGACAAAAGAATAGGGATGGGACCTGCACCAGTGGGAGGGAGCTGTGAAGGAGGAAAGGTTTCCACACACTAGGAAGCCCCTTCGCGGGCGGAGACTGTGGTGGCGGAGGGGGGCAGCTTTGGAGCCACAGAGGAGATCGCAGCAACAGGGGTACGGAGGGCAAAGTGGAGAGATTCCCGCACAGAGGATCGGTGTCGACCAGCACTCACCAGCCCGAGAGGCTTGTCTGCTCACCCGCCGGGGCAGGCGGGGGCTGGGAGCTGAGGCTTGGGCTTCAGAGGTTGGATCCCAGGGAGAGGACTGGGGTTGGCGGCGTGAACACAGCCTGAAGGGGACTAGTGCGCCACCCCTAGCCGGGAGGGAGTCTGGGAGAAAGTCTGGACCTGCCTAAGAGGCAAGAGACCATTGTTTCAGGGTGCATGAGGAGAGGGGATTCAGAGCACTGCCTAAACGAGCTCCAGAGACAGGCACGAGCCGCAGCTATTGGCGCCAACACCAGAGACCGACATGAAACGCTAAGGCTGCTACTGCAGCCACCAAGAAGCCTATGTGCAAGCACAGGTCACTATCCCCACCTCCCCTCCTGGGAGCCTGTGCAGCCCTCCAATGCCAGAGTCCTGTGATCCAGGGACAACTTCCCCGGGAGAACACACGGCGTGCCTCAGGCTGTTGCAATGTCATGCTGGCCTCTGCTGCCGCAGGCTCACCCCACATTCCGTACCCCTCCCTCCCCCCGGCCTGAGTGAGCCAGAGCCCCCTAATCAGCTGCTCCTTTACCCCGTCCTGTCTGAGCAAAGAACAGACGCCCTCAGGCGACCTACATGCAGAGGTGGGTCCAAATCCAAAGCTGAACCCCAGGAGCTGTGCGAACAAAGAAGAGAAAGGGAAATCTCTCCCAGCAGCCTCAGGAGCAGCGGATTAAATCTCTACAATCAAATTGATGTACCGTGCAGCTGTGGCATACCTGAAGAGACAACGAATCATCCCAAAATTGAGGCAGTGGACTTTAGGAGCAACTGTAGACTTGGGGTTTGCTTTCTGCATCTTATTTGTTTCTGGTTTTATCTTTATCTTAGTTTAGTATTTAGAGTTTATTATCACTGGTAGATTTGTTTATTGATTTGGTTGCTCTCTTCCTTTTTTCTTTTATATATATATTTTTTTCTTTTTTCTTTTTGTGAGTGTGTATGTGAATGCTTCTTTGTGTAATTTTGTCTGTACAGCTTTCCTTTTACCATTTGTCCCAGGGTTCTGTCTGTCCGGTTTGTTTTTTTTTAGTATAGTTTTTAGCACTTGTTATCATTGGTGGATTTTTTTTGGTTTGGTTGCTCTCTTCTTTCTTTCTCTCTTGTTTTTTTATTACTTTTTAATTTTTTTATTTTTAATAATATATTTTTTATTTTAATAACTTTTTATTTTATTTTATTTTGTTTTATTTTATTATATTTTTCTTTCTTTCTTTCTTTTTCTCCCTCTTCTTCTGAGCCGTGTGGCTGACAGGGTCTTGGTGCCCTGGCTGGGTGTCAGGCCTGAGCCTCTGAGGTGGGATACCTGAGTTCAAGACATTGGTCCACCAGAGACCTCCCGGCCCCATATAATATCAAACAGCGAAAGCTCTCTCAGAGATCTCCATCTCAACGCAAAGACCCAGCTTCACTCAATGAGCAGCAAGCTACAGTGCTGGACACCCTACGCCAAACAACTAGCAAGACAGGAACACAACCCCACCCATTAACAGAGAGGCTAAAATCATAATACGTTTACAGACACCCCAAAACACACCACCAGACGTGGTCCTGCCCACCAGAAAGATAACATCCAGCCTCATCCACCAGAACACAGGCAGCAGTCCCCTCCACCAAAAAGCCTACACAACCCACTGAACAAACCACTGGGGGCAGACACCAAAAAAAAAAGGGAACTACGAACCTGCAGCCTGCGAAAAGGAGACCCCAAACACAGTAAGTTAAGCAAAATGAGAGACAGAGAACTACACAGATGCAGGGAGCAAGGTAAAAACCCACCAGACGAAACAAAAGAAGAGGAAATAGGCAGTCTACCTGAAAAAGAATTCAGAGTAATGATAGTAAGGATGATCCAAAATCTTGGAAATAGAATGGAGAAAATACAAGAAACATTTAACAAGGACCTAGAAGAACTAAAGAGCAAACAAACAATGATGAACAACACAATAAATGAAATTAAAAATTCTCTAGAAAGAATCAATAGCAGAATAACTGAAGAATGGCAGAAGGTACGGATAAGTGACCTGGAAGATAAAATAGTGGAAATAACTACCGCAGAGCAGAATAAAGAAAAAAGAATGAAAAGAATTGAGGACAGTCTCAGAGACCTCTGGGACAACACTAAAAGCACCAACATTCGAATTATAGAAGAAGAAGAAGAGCAAAAGAAAGGGACTGAGAAAATATTTGAAGAGATTATAGTTGAAAACTTCCCTAATATGGGAAAGGAAATAGTCAGTCAAGTCCAGGAAGCACAGAGAGTCCCATACAGGTTAAATCAAAGGAGAAACATGTCAAGACACATATTAATCAAACCATCAAAAATTAAATATAAAGAAAAAATATTAAAAGCAGCAAGGGAAAAGCAACAAATAACATACAAGGGAATCCCCATAAGGTTAACAGCTGATCTTTCAGCAGAAACTCTGCAAACCAGAAGAGAGTGGCAGGACATATTTAAAGTGATGAAAGAGAAAAACCTACAACCAAGATTACTCTACTCAGCAAGGATCTCATTCAGATTCGACGGAGAAATTAAAACCTTTACAGACAAGCAAAAGACAAGAGAATTCAGCACCACCAAACCAGCTTTACAACATATGCTAAAGGAACTTCTCTAGGCAGGAAACACAAGAGAAGGAAAACACCTGAAATAACAAACCCGAAACAATTAAGAAAATGATAATAGGAACACACATATCGATAACTACCTTAAATGTAAATGGATTAAATGCTCCAACTAAAAGACACAGACTGGCTGAATGGATACAAAAACAAGACCCATATATACACTGTCTACAAGAGACCTACTTCAGACCTAGGGACACATAAAGACTGAAAGTGAGGGGATGGAAAAAGATATTCCATGCAAATGGAAATCAAAAGAAAGCTGCAGTAGCAATTCTCATATCTCACAAAACAGACTTTAAAATAAAGACTATTACAAGAGACAAAGAAGGACACTACATAATGATCAAGGGACCGACCCAGGAAGAAGATATAACAATTGTAAATATTTATGCACCCAACAAAGCAGCACCTCAATACATAAGGCAAATGCTAACAGCCATAAAAGGGGAAACTGACAGTAACACAATACTAGTAGGGGACTTTAACACCCCACTTTCACCAATGGACAAATAATCCAAAATGAAAATAAATAAGGAAACACAAGCTTTAAATGATACATTAAACAAGATGGACTTAGTTGATATTTATAGGACATTCCATCCAAAAACAACAGAATACACTTTCTTCTCAAGTGCTCATGGAATATTCTCCAGGAGAGATCATATCTTGGGTCACAAATCAAGCCTTGGTAAATTTAAGAAAATTGAAATCATACCAAGTATCTTTTCTGACCACAACACTATAAGACTAGATATCAAATACAGGAAAAAAAATCTGTGAATAACACAAACATATGGAGGCTAAACAATACACTACTAAATAACAAAGAGATCACTGAAGAAATCAAAGAGGAAATCAAAAAATACCTAGAAACAAATGACAATGAAAACACGATGACCCAAAACCTATGGGATGCAGCAAAAGCAGTTCTAAGAGGGAAGTTTATAGCAATACAATCCTACCTCAAGGAACAAGAAACATCTAAAATAAACAACCTAACCTTACATCTAAAGCAATTAGAGAAAGAAGAACAAAAAAACCCCAAAGTTAGCAGAAGGAAAGAAATCATAAAGATCAGATCAGAAATAAATGAAATAGAGATGAAGAAAACAATAGCAAAGATGAATAAAACTAAAAGCTGGTTCTTTGAGAAGATAAAGAAAATTGATAAACCTGTAGCCAGACTCATCAGGAAAAAAAGGGAGAAGACTCAAATCAACAGAATTAGAAATGAAAAAGAAGTAACAACTGACAGTGCAGAAATACAAAGGATCATGAGAGATTACTACAAGCAACTATATGCCAATAAAATGGACAACCTGGAAGAAATGGACAAATTCTTAGAAAAGGACAACCTCCCGAAACTGAACCAGGAAGAAACAGAAAATATGAAAAGACCAATCACAAGCACTGAAATTGAAACTCTGATTAAAAATCTTCCAACAAACAAAAGCCCAGGACCAGATGGATTCACAGACGAATTCTATCAAACATTTAGAGAAGAGCTAACACCTATCCTTCTCAAACTCTTCCAAAATATAGCAGAGGGAGGAACACTCCCAAACTCATTCTACAAGGCCACCATCACCCTGATACCAAAACCAGACAAAGATGTCACAAAGAAAGAAAACTACAGGCCAATATCACTGATGAACATAGATGCAAAAATCCTCAACAAAATACTAGCAAACAGAATCCAACAGCACATTAAAAGGATCATACACCATGATCAAGTGGGGTTTATCCGAGGAATGCAAGGATTCTTCAATACATGCAAATCAATCAACATGATAAACCATATTAACAAATTGAAGGAGAAAAACCATATGATCATCTCAATAGATGCAGAAAAAGCTTTTGACAAAATTCAACACCCATTTTTGATAAAAACTCTCCAGAAAGTAGGCATAGAGGGAACTTACCTCAACATAATAAAGGCTATATACGACAAACCCACAGCCAACATCGTTCTCAATGGTGAAAAATTGAAACCATTTCCACTAAGATCAGGAACAAGACAAGGTTGCCCACTCTCACCACTATTATTCAACCTAGTTTTGGAAGTTTTAGCCACAGCCATCAGAGAAAAAAAAGAAATAAAAGGAATCCAAATCAGAAAAGAAGAAGTAAAACTGTCACTGTTTGCAGATGACATGATACTATACATAGAGAATCCCAAAGATGCTACCAGAAAACTACTAAAGCTAAGCAATGAATTTGGTAAAGTAGCAGGATATAAAATTAATGCACAGAAATCTCTTGCAGTCCTACACACTAATGATGAAAAATCTGAAAGAGAAATTAAGGAAACACTCCCATTTACTATTGCAACAAAAAGAATAAAATACCTAGGAATAAATCTACCTAAGGAGACAAAAGACCTGTGTGCAGAAAACTGATGAAAGAAATTAAAGATGATACAAACAGATGGAGAGATATACCATGTTCTTGGATTGGAAGAATCAACATTGTGAAAATGAGTATACTACCTACAGCAATCTACAGATTCAATGCAATCCCTATCAAATGACCAATGGCATTTTTCATAGAACAAAAAATTTCACAATTTGTATGGAAACACAAAAGACCTCAAATAGCCAAAGCAATCTTGAGAAAGAAAAACAGAGCTGGAGGAATCAGGCTCCCGGACTTCAGACTATGCTACAATGCTACAGTAATCAAGACAGTATGGTACTGGCACAAAAACAGAAATATAGATCAATGGAACAGGATAGAAAACACAGAGATAAACCCATACACATGTGGTCACCTTATCTTTGATAAAGGGGGCAAGAATATACAATGGAGAAAAGACAGCCTCTTCAAGAAGTGGTGCTGGGAAAACTGGACAGCTACATGTAAAAGAATGAAATTAGAACACTCCCTAACACCATACACAAAAATGAACTCAAAATGGATTAAAGACCTAAATGTAAGGCCAGGCACTATAAAATTCTTAGAGAAAAACTTAGGCAGAACACTCTATGACATACATCACGGCAAGATCCTTTTTGACCCACCTCCTAGAGAAATGGAAATAAAAACAAAAATAAGCAAATGGGACCTAATGAAACTTAAAAGCTTTTGCACAGCAAAGGAAACCATAAACAAGACGAAAAGACAACCCTCAGAATGGGAGAAAATATTTGCAAACTAAGGAACTGCCAAAGGATTAATCTCCAAAATATACAAGCAGCTCATGCAGCTCAATATCAAAAAAACAAACAACCCAATCCAAAAATGGGCAGAAGACCTAAATAGACATTTCTCCAATGAAGATATACAGATTTCCAACAAACACATGAAAGGATGCTCAACATCACTAATCATTAGAGAAATGCCAATCAAAACTACAATGAGGTATCACCTCACACCAGTCAGAATGGCCATCATCAAAAAATCTACAAACAATAAATGCTGGGGAGGGTGTGGAGAAAAGGGTACCCTCTTGCACTGTTGGTGGGAATGTAAATTGATACAGCCACTATGGAGAACAGTATGGAGGTTCCTTAAAAAACTAAAAATGGAACTACCATATGAGCCAGCAATCTCAATACTGCGCATATACTCTGAGAAGACCATAATTCAAAAAGAGTCATGTACCACAGTGTTCATTGCAGCTCTATTTACAATAGCCAGCACATGGAAGCAACCTAAGTGTCCAACGACAGATGAATGGATAAAGAAGATGTGGCACATACATACAATGGAATATTACTCAGCCATAAAAAGAAACAAAATTGAGTTATTTGTAGTGAGGTGGATGGACCCAGAGTCTTCATACAGAGTGAAGTAAGTCAGAAAGAGAAAAACAAATACCATATGCTAACACATATATATGGAATCTAAAAAAAAAAAAGAAAGAAAGAAAAATGGTTCTGAAGAACCTAGGGGCAGGACAAGAATAAAAATGTAGACATAGAGAATGGACTTGAGGACACGGGGAAGAGGAAGGCTAAGCTGGGTCAAAGTGATAGCGTGGCATGGACATATATACACTGCCAAATGTAAAATAGCTAGCTAGTGGGAAGCAGCCACATAGCACAGGGAGATCAGCTCGGTGCTTTGTGTCCACCTAGAGGTGTGGGATAGGGAGGGTGGGAGGGAGATGCAAGAGGGAGGAGATATGGGGATATATGTTTATGTATAGCTGATTCACTTTGTTATACAGCAGAAACTAACATACCATTGTAAAGCAACTATAACTCTAATAAAGATGTTAAAAAATAAATAAATAAATAAAGCACCAGATGGTAAAGATTTTAGGCTTTGCTCACTATAACAGTCTCTGTCGAAACTACTCAACTTTGCTTTTGTGGCTTGAAAACAACCACAGACATGATAAAAATGAATGAGCTGTGTTTCAATAAAACTTTACTTACAAAAACAGGCAGCTGGTTGGATTTAGCCCATGGGCTATAGTTTGATGCCTCCTGATGTAGACTAAATATATGCTGGAAGAGGGATCTATGGTATTGTAATGTTGCCTATATCGAGATAGGACCACGATTTCTTGTAAATGTAGAATACGCTCCTTTATTTTCTCCAAGAGTCTGGTTGATGCATATTGTATTTTAAATATAAGCATACACCTAAGACCAGAATATTCAGAGTTCAAATAAACAGGCAGAGAAGAACATATGCTGTGACCCTCAGATCAAACAATGTTCATGCCCTCATTAATTTATTTTACACATATTTGTGGGTTGCCTATAATATATAAATTACTGTGCTAGGTACTACATGGGATGCAAATATGGGAAAGATTGAGACTCTTTCATCAGGAAGTTAAGACCCCAATAGGGGAAAATAACACATTCATAAATATATATAATACAAGATACACAAAGAAATGGGTCACAAAAGAAATAAAAATACATTTTTCTAGATGAGGGAGAAATTACTCTTGACTGACTTGAAGTGCGGAGTTTTGGGAAAGAGATCAGAGCCCTTTTCATGAAGGAAATATGATATATGTACCAGGTCTTGTAGACCTAGGCAAGTAGAAATTAGAAAGGCAATACTGAGAGAAAGGGCATAAAAAAACAAAGAAAACAACATAAACAAAAGTCCAATAGTGAAAAAAAAAGCATAGACTGTATGGAATAAAAACGAATAATTTGTGCAATCTGAAGCTTATACAGTTTTTTGAGCCCTATTTAAGAAAAAGAATACAAAATTACATACAAAAATGAATATGTATTTGTAATGAGAAAAGAAGTCACAACAAATGAGAAACTTTTAAAAGCAGCAAATACCACACATATCACAAGATCCAGACACTATGGAACACTTGAATTATGTTACTGTCTAACACACCTCTCTCCAGGGACTGGCTACACTCTTCAATCCTGTCTCCATAGGACAAGGAAGATAACTCAGGCTTTCCTCTAGCACAGCTGATCATAATGTGTTTACCAGCAACAGTATATAAAAGTTTCTTTCAACGTCACAAAATATCTATTAATAATGGGTAAAATTTTAGGACTACTGTCAAATTGAGGAAACCCTTTAAATTGTGTGACATTGCGGGTCATTTCAAAGCATTCTGTGCACTAATTGTAAATATTCCTTGAACTGACGACAAATCAATCATGAATCACTGATGTCCTCATGTAGTGGCATATCATTAGTTTTATGTTATCTTTGTTGGAGGAAGTATCACGTGTCAAGAATTTAAATCTTGGGGCTTCCCTGGTGGCGCAGTGGTTGAGAATCTGCCTGCCAATGCAGGGGACACGGGTTCGAGCCCTGGTCTGGGAAGATCCCACATGCCGCGGAGCAACTGGGCCCGTGAGCCACAACTAGTGAGCCTGCGCGTCTGGAGCCTGTGCTCCACAACAAGAGAGGCCACGATAGTGAGAGGCCCGCGCACCGCGATGAAGAGTGGCCCCCGCTTGCCGCAACTAGAGAAAGCCCTCGCACAGAAACGAAGACCCAACACAGCCAAAAATAAATAAATAAAATAAATAAATAAACTCCAATCTCTTAAAAAAAAAAAAGAATAAAGTTTTCCTTTGTTTTAAAAAAAAAAGAATTTAAATCTTTTATCAATGTGTTCATATGTCACGCCTCATCATTAATCAGATTATCAAACAGTTCATGAACCTATTCATTATGTCCATTTGCAAAGTATTTCTTCCTCTTAGTGAATTTAGAGGAGAGGAACCTTATATGATGAGAAAGCCTGCGTAAGGCAATATCTGTGGGCCACCAAAATAACACTTTGAATAATTTTAATTACAAATTCTGTATTTCTACAGTTTGGTGATTTTATTACCTATTTCAATAATCAATTACACTAGCAGCACTTAAGTTGTTTTAAATGTTTAAAAAATATAAACAAAGAATGCACCAACTTACGAGGTCATAAAATTAATACAACCTCTTGATGAATAACAAAATTTATCATGATATATTTTTAGCGCCATCTAGTGTTTAAAAGACTTCATAGAGTAAATAAATATGCAAACAATTTAGTTTTAAAACTTTTGTCAACATATATTCTTTGATTCTACATCCCAGTCATACCATCTAAGATTTTCCATTAAATATTGACAATAAAATAATTGATTGTAAGGTTATGTGGGCTTCTAGAAATTAAATTATTATGAAATAAAAGGAATTAAGTCATCCCTTCACTATTTTACAGGAGATGTCAGTCAGGACCTCAGCTACCATAAAACAAAGGGACTAGTTCTCATTGAAATGCCCAATCAGATAAATATTTTCATAGAGTCTTTGGTCTATGAGGATATGTTTGATTCAAACCAAGTTGAATTTAAACTGTCATGTGATATCTTCTTAAATAAAAATTTATTTTATGACTCACTTTATAGCTCTATTAAAAGCTTTCTAAAGTTTTACTTAGCTGTCCGCCGCTGTCCCAGCTGACTCCGCGCCGCTCGTCGCGATGGAGGCCGCCACCGAGTTTGTGGTCGAGAGTCCAACACGGTCTACAGTCCGAGGCCAGCGAGGTGCAGTAAGCACTGGATGACGTGCATCAGCCGCGAAGCCGCCATCCTCAAGATGCACCCCAGGTCCACGCGCTTCACCTTCCGGACCGCCCGGCAGGTGCCCGGGCTTGCGGTCGTGCTCATGGGCTGGGGCGGGAACAACTGCTCCAGACTGACCGCTGCAGTGCTGGCTCACCGACTGCGCCTGTCCTGGCCCAGGCACACCTGCCACAAGGAGGCCAACTACAGCGGCTCGCTGACTCAGGCGGCCCCGTTAACCTGGGCCTGGTCAACGAAGGCCAGGAGGTATTCGTGCCCTTCAGCTCGCTGCTGCCCATGGTGGCGCCCGACGACCTCGTATTCGACGGCTGGGCCATAATCGTCTCTGAACCTGGCGGAGGCGATGCAGTGCACACAGGAGCCACAGGAAAAACCGCGGCCGCACCTGGAGGCCCTGCTCCCGCGGCCCTCCGCCTACCTCCCAGAGTTCCTCGCGGCTAACTAACCAGAGCGCGCGGGCCGACTACGTCATCCTGGGCACGCGCGCACAGCAGCTGGAGCGGATCTGTACCGACTTCTGCAGCTTCCAGTCCGGCGCCGGGCTGGCTGAAGTCATCAGGCGGAAGACAGCGAATACGGAGCACTTCTCCGAAGTGATCCCGGGCCTCAGTGACACCGCTGAGAACCTGCTGCGCACCATCCAGCTGGGCCTGGAAGTGTCGCCTTCCATGCTCTTTGCGGTGGCCAGCGTCTTGGAGGGCTGCTCCTTCCTCGGTGGGTCCCCACTGACCACGCTGGTGCCTGGTGCCCTCGAGTTCAAGTGGCAGTGCAGCCTCTTTGTGGGTGGAGACGACTAAAGGTCGGGCCAGACCAAGGTCAAGTCCGTGCTCGTGGATTTGCTTATCTGCTCTGGCCACGAGACCACGTCCATCGTGAGGTACAACCACATGGGCAACAATGACCGGCAGAACCTGTCGACCCCGCCACAGTTCCGCTCCAAGGAGGTGTCCAAGAGCAGCGTGGTGGACGACACAGGGCACAGCAACCCAGTGCTCTACTAGCAGGTCGTGGAGCCCGGTCACTGTGTGGTCATCAAGTATGTGCCATACGTGGGCGACAGCAAGCGTGCCCTGGATGAACACATCAGAGCTGATGCTGGGCGGTACCAACACGCTGGTGCTGCTCAACACGTGCGAGGACTCGCTCCTGGCCGCGCCCATCATGCTGGACCTGGCGCTGCTGACAGAACTGTGCCAGCGCGTGAGCTTCTGCACTGACGTCGACCCAGAGCCGCAGAGCTTCCACCCCGTGCTGTGGCTGCTCAACTTGGCTTCCTCTTCCAGGTGCCGCTTGTGCCGCCAGGCAGCCAGGTGGTCAACGTGTCCTTCTGCCCCCGCAGCTGCACGGAGAACATCCTTACGGCCTGCGTGGGACTCCGGCCGCAGAACCACAAGCTTCTGGAGCGCCAGATGGAGTGCCCTGGCCTCAAGCGAGTTGGGCTTGTGGCTGCCACCTGTGCCTTACAAGAAAGGACCAGTGCCCACCGCCCCCAGTGGCTATACTGGTGACGCCAACGAGCACTTGTAGGCTGAGTCACCCCAGATGCCCACCACCTAAGGCCATGGCCATACAGCTCCCCCATAACTCCTGTCCCCATTGCTCCTCAGAACCCAAACCTTCCAGGCCCCCGAAAGATAATAAAGCTAGTGCCACTATCCAAAAAAAAAAAAAAAGTTTTATGCAGCAAATCAGTAGATTTACGATCACCATCACCAAAACCAAACTAAGTTCTTTAATCAAAACAACACAGCTTTCTTGGTTTTACTATTTTTATCCTATAACAAACAATACTGGGTTAACAAAACAGAAGTTTATTTAAACTATGTTATTGTTATGTGTGAAACATAAAACTAAAAAAAACAAAAAATTCTGCGGTCACCATGAGAAACAAGGGATAGGATTCATTCTTTCTCCTTTTACTGTTAATTCACTGACCATCTAAAACAGCTGAATTTACATGCTATTAAATTCATATTGCTCTTAGAATCAGAGGATTAGACTGAGAAAGTCAAAACAAGTTACAAGTTTTTAAAAGTGATACATACTACAAATACCACAAGATCCAGAAAATATCATCATAATTTTACCCTAGGCTAATTTTTTTAAAAATTCAGAGTATTATAGGACTAAATCTTTATGGTCCCCCAGGAAGTTACGGAAATAGAGGTTATTTCAAGAAGTTATCAATCAACAGTGTGACATACTGAAGGCCAGTCAATCGGAAGGGAGGAGAGAGAACAGGAGGTGAAAGGCAAGTGAGTAGTGCCTGGCTGGAAATTCCCTTGGTGGAAATTTAAAACTGAATTTTGGAGAGCAGCAGTAGCAGGTAGGTGCGTATGGGTGTATGTGAGAATCTGTGTGTATTAAGTGACAAGCAACACAGATAAGCCTCTTTGACTAGTAGCCCAATAGAGTACATTTTGCTGTGAATTCAAAAGCATAAAAGCATTCAAAAGCATATATCTTTTCTCTCATGTGGGAGGCTCTCAGGTAACTTGCTATACCTTCTGTGTACTCAAAAAATATAATCTGAATGATTTTTCCCTTTAAAAATTCCTAGTGCAAATGAGAACATTTTTTTTGTAGGTAGAGAGGAAGAAATTTTTACCTCATTAGTTTCTGCCTAATCCAGGTGCTATTAAATTCCATCTGCTGATTAGAGTTGCAATGTGAAAAGAGCTCCCCCAAAATATTTCTTGAATTATTCATCCTTAACCCTAATATGTATTCTGGTTTAAGTGAATGGTTGAATCTGGTCTGGCAATTCTAACAATCAGTTAGAGCACTAGTCGTCAAACTGACTGTAGAGACAAAAACAAGAAAAAGAAATCATAAATTTGACTTGCTGTTGTGTTTTGCCCATAGTTTATGATTTTTTTCCTTTAAATATGCCATTTAAAATTGCTTCAAATGAGATGCAATGCATTATATAACCGAAAGTTTTATCGTTAAAACATTTTAAAACTACATGTTATTTTTAAAATTATTTCCAAAAATAAATTTGTTGGAAAGTCACATATTAATTGTATCTTTTATTTGTAAAAATTATTTTTATTTAACCCATCTATTCTATCTTCTTTTCCACGTAGAATCGCAAGTAGTCTCACGCAGAAGAAAACAAGTTATTTTAAAGAATCATCTAAAAAGTCCCAGTCACAACTACCTTCATTAATTCTTCCCAATATTTCACAATTGTCTTTGTATAGAAATTCTTCCTAATAAATACATATTCTATTCTTGGGTATTTATGATATATACTCAAGGTCATACAGGTGCTAATTATCACTACTATGGCAATCACATTATAATATATAAATGTATCAAATTAACATGTTGTATGCTTTAAATTTACACAGTGTTATATGTCAAATATATTTCAATTTGAAAAAAATACCCAAGATCATTTTCTGAGGTCCTATATTTAAAGAAATTCAATATTTGTTCATCATTCCCTTTCATACACATGAAAATAAGCTTTAAGATGCCTCATGAAGCTTTCCTCTGTAAGGTAAATAATTGTTTCTTTTTTCTAGGTCTTCATTTTAAGCTAAGACAAAGTATTTTATTTACTTAAATATTCATTCATTTGTTCATTTAATATTGGACTCCTTTCTTGATTCCAAAAAAGCTTGAGGCATTTTACAGATTTAAAAGACAATTTTCAGGATAAAGCACAAAGGCAAGTCAATATTTAAGTATTAAATAAATGAGCGTCATTATAAAAGGAAGAACAAATGCCTTCGGATATAAGACAGTGAATCTTATTGTACAATTCACCATAAGCTGGTTTCATTTTTTAAAGTTCTAAGATTCCTACAATGGTGAAGATCATTAAGTGATGTACCGGAGCTTGAAGATAACCGTATCACACGGATTCTCAGCGTTCTGTTGCCCCCACTACCTCAGGGACTCTTGGGGAATGGGCTGTCATTGGGTAGTGCCTCAACACAACATATCCAGTACTGCCTGGACAGCAGAGGGATGGGGTCAACAGCGTCCTTTTGCTTAAGAGATCAAGAAGCATCATGGGGAAAAAAAAAAAAATCCCTCGAGAAACAGAGAGACAAGGCACACATGCTGGGATCAAGCACGGTGAGTCACGTCAGAGAGGCAGGAAGCATGTTCTCTCCACTTTGGTGAGGCAACACATGATATGATAGGAGAGGGCATTTTATGGACCAGGTGAGCAATAGGACCACAGTAGCCTGGGAAGTGAATCAAACCAGCTCATTCCAGGTGGTGACTGTGGCAGGGCGGATGGAAACTGCAATGCCATAGGATGACCTGGAAGAGAGAGGGTTTTTTGTAGGCTTCACCTTCAAACTCTATCCCAAATCTGATTGTTCTCAGTATCTCTGCCTCCATCGGCCTGATCTAAGCACTGTTTTCTCTTTCTGGATCTCTGCAATAACCTCCTTCCTAGCTTCCTTGCTCCCACTCTTAAGCCCTCCTAGCTTGTTTTCACACAGCAGCCAGACAGATCCATTTAAAATATAATTAGGATCATGTCATTCCTCTACCTGAAATTGTTGATAGCTTCCTATTGCATTTAAAATAAAGTCAACCTTCCTTGCCATGACTAAGTGGCCCTCCACGAGCTAGTCCCTGGATATATCAGCAACCTCATCTACCACTTACTCTCCAGTCAAACTGGCCACCTTGTTCTTTCTCAAACATATCAAGAGCACACCTAACTTAGGCTTTTACAACTGCCTCTCCCTTTGCTTCAAACATTCTTCCCACAGGTAATTGCATGCTGGCACTCCACTTCAGTCAAGTCATCAGATATTTGGAGTATGTGCTTGGCTGAGGAACCAATAGGATGAAGCTCTTGTCTATGGAGTCATGACTGAACACTTCCAAGTCAGAATCCTTCTCAGGTGGATCAATACAGCAGCTCAGTTGGTCAAAGATAGCCTTTCCCCCACCATCCCCACCAGCAGGCTGCTATTAAAGATCATTTCATTAAAGATGTCTTCCCTTTAAAGTCTAAAATGACTGCCACCTGTCACTCTCTAGTACCATATATGCCTTGCCTTTTCTCTTCATAGCACTTACAGTTATTTATACAGCCAGCTCTCCTTATCTATAGGCTCTGCATCCAAGGATTCAACCAATGTGGATCAAAAATATTTGGAAAAGATTATAGAACATTCCAAAAAGCAAAACTTGAATTTGTAGCATGGTGACAACTGTTTTCTGATTTCTTCCCAACAGTATCACTTGTACTTAGAACAGTAATTGGTACTTATGGTGCTCAATATTTACTTATTGGTTAAAGGAAGGACTAAATGAGAAACTTTTGATATGCCAGAGTAATTTAAGGAAGGTTGGAGTTTCCAGTTTATAAGTGGAGACTGAACCATTGGAAAATCTATTTGATATAGTCTGATGAAATACTTTGAGTTCCTAGCCCTGCAAACTGACATTTGAATTTGAGTGTTTAAAATCATCTCAAAGCAAAACTCTACACTTGATCTTCCATCAGAACTGGTGTTTCCTGTCTCATTAAATAGTACCACTCCTCTCTCCAGGTGTGCAAGACCTCTGTGGTCCTCTTTCCTTCTGTTAGAATGCTCTTCCTCTTCGTCCTATCTCACACCCACTCCTTCTTAGCTCAGTTAATTTCTACTCATTCTTCAGATCTGTGATAGGTTATCTTTCACAAAAAATGGTCATAACAATACTTCTTGTCCCCTGTGAGCTTTCCCAGAACCTTGCCTTTCTCCGTAAAGAGGAAGAGTCGATTTCCCCTTCCCTTGAACCTGGGCTGGCCTTTGTGGCTGCCTTGAGAACAGAATGTAGTAGAAGCAACACCATCATATAGCTTCTGTCTAGCTCTCTCTTTCTCAGAAAGCTTGGAACTAGAACCCAGCCATTATGTGTGGGGAAGTCCAGGCTTTATGGAGAGGCCACGTGTGGGTGCTCTGGTCAAAAGTACCAAAAGAAGTCCCAAGCTACAGCCAGCTGGGTGACTGAGCACTTAGAAGGCTCTGATTCCCAGCCTTAGAATCCACCTCCCACCCTCCCCACCCCCGAATCCCCACCAATACACACACTGGGCCTTTGGATCTTCCGTTTAAGCCTCCAGACACCATGGAGCAGAAACAAGAAAATATATCTGCTATGTCCTGACCAAATTCATCACCCCCAGAACTTATGAGCAAGATAAATGGTTGTTTCATGCCACCAAATTGGGCCAATTTTTTACCTAACAGTGGATAACTGAAAGAGATCTCACTCAAAGTTCCTATCTCAAAGGAAGCCTCCTCTAGCTGGGGCAGAACCTTCTTTCGAACTCTATATACCTCTCTCTCATTGGAAAATTTTATGTTGATTTTTGTGATTATTTTAGATTCTAAAGTATGGTGAGTCTATCTTTTGCTCACTAGTTTCCATCTTTTGACTTGATTCCTTAAACCAAATATAATCAGAAAGCAAGATGTTGAGTTGTTTTATTATTTAAATGTGAGTGACAATCCCAGGTGGCCTATTGCCCAAGATCTATGACTTTCTTTGGGTGAAAGTCTACAAAACATTTACCATTTCTCTATCTTAGTTATCATATTTGCAATATTCTTTTATCTCACTGAGTGACTCTATGTAAAATTTTAATGCTACTAAACATATTAGTATACAATTTTATTAGCTAATATCTGGTTATTAATATTTTAATACCTTCAACTACCTGATAAAGATTAAACTGTTTTATGATCTCTTATTTCTTTTGCAAATCCAAAATTTTGTTTTTATAATTGCTCTGATTATGTTAGAAAATACAAGGTCTGATTATACCTGTTCCAGGCATTATGAAAATTCATTTTAGGGTTTCCTAATAACCTCTTTTAAGATATGATAGTAAGAACATGGACCTTGGAGACAGAAATTCCTAGATTTAAATCCTGTTTGAGCCATTCAACAGCTGTGTGATCTTGGGAAAGAAGCTTACTTTCTCTAAGGCATATTATCTTCATAAGGTGTAAATCTAGAAGTTAATAATGTCCACCCAGTTCATAAGGTAGTTATGAAAAAATACCCAGTAAAAAGTAGTTTCTTAACAAGTGATAAGTAGACACCTTATCTTGAGTCACATATACAGATATGCTTTTAAATTTCATTGTGTCACCAAAAAATATATGAAAGAATTGTACAGATTTACCATCTGCAACTACAAATGATAATAATTAGTATTAAGACAACTAAAGTCAAATTGTTTTTGTGCAAAAATCCTTCCCAAAAGATAAATTATTTAGCCATACATTTTTAAAGATACATGCTTAAACTTAAATATGCTAATGGGAGCTATCCTTCAAGTTCATCTTCTGATGGATCCTAATGTTAGTGTCATTTCTGCAAACACTTTTCTGCTACATTTGTTTTCTGGAAGAATTCAAGGACTTGGAAGTAGATCATTTATCGGGGAGTTGTTCCAAGGAAGTAGGGAAAAAAAAAGAAAAAAGAAAAGAAAAAAATGGCAATAGAGACTTTGTTATCACTGATCCTCTGAGAGGGGTAGAAAATGCCTCCCTGGAATTACTACTCAGAGAACTGGAATCTGGAGCATTCATCTACTGGTTCCCATCATCACCTTTTGGATGGGGCACTCTAACTCCCCCTGCACTTCTGAGCTACCCTTACCCAAGGGCCAAGTAGGGTGCCATGGCATTAGAGAAGACCCTGAAAGTACAAAGGTATACAGTATACTCTTAAGATGGAACAGCTGCCAGCACAGGTTGAATAAGAGCTCATACAAAACTACCCACCTGGGCAATGGCTGAGATTGGAGGTAGACCAAGGAGACATGGCAGGGGCCAATAAAGGCGTCTACTGTAATACTCCTTGCACCTCTCAGATCTGCTCATAACTCACACTGAGCCCCACTCTGTCACAGATTTCTTGAGAGGTAGCTGAGAAATACTAACTAGTAACCAGGCTGTAATTAGTATTCATCATCTCCTTATTCTCTAGTCTGTTCTAGATTTCCCTCACTTCTGCCTCATCTTCAGCTGGCCTAGGGTGCTTATCTGGTGGGATGACCCAGACCTTCACCACTGAGGAGTCTATGCCCTTGGTTCTTTGTTCTTTGCCAGGCCTGGGTTTTTGCAATTGTCCATCAAGTTATTATCATGCCTGGCAGTACCAAGAAACACTCCAGTGAATCCGAGTTCTAGACATAATTTTCCCTGTTTCCATATGTAACAACAATTCCATTGCCTCTTGAAAGAGGACAGATCAATTATCCCTGCCAGTTGTAGTACTCCTTTCTATGCCTCCTGGTCCCTTGGCATGAGAACCCCTAAGTGACCAGGTGGCAGTTTATAGTTTCAGGTTCAGTGGGTCACTTACTGTATCTTTTGTAGGAAACCCTCCTCACACTCCATCCCCCAGGAACCAGGATCTCCAGCCTATCAGATCCCACAGGAATGAGAAACATGAAGTCTGCAAATGAGTCACTGGAAGTGATGGGAGAACATCACTTGGCAAGTCAAGAATCCTGAAAAACAAAAAACAAAAAACATTTCTTAGCTTATCTTGACCTGTAAGAGTCCTAGAATTCTTATTTTGAATTAAAAAGGACTGTATAGTAACAAAAAGATAAATCATTATATAATTCCACTTATATGTGGTACCTCAAATTCTTAGAGACAAAAAGTAGAATGGTGGTTGCCAGGAGCTGGGGGAAGGGGGGGCAATGGGGAGTTACTATTTAATGGGTACAGCATTTCAGTTTTGGAAGATGAAAAGGGTTCTAGAGATGGATGATGGTAATGGTTACACAAGAATATCAATGTACTTAATACCACTGAACTGTACAAATAAAAATGGTTAAGAGGCAAATTTTATGTTATGTATATTTTACAAAATTTTTAAAAATGGAGGAGGAGAAAGAACTGTATACTAGTCTTCTCCAAGTACCTTTGTGGAGTCGGCTGAGAACTCAGAAGAAAACAGCAGCTACCTTGGGATTAGAAAGCATTAATGTGAATCTCATCTTCACCACTTCTTAACGAATGACCTTTGGAGTGATGTAACTATTTGAGACTTTGCTTCTTTTAATTTGTAACATGGAAATAATAATGATATCTACCTCACAGTGCTCTTGTGAGAAGGTTTTGTAAGTGAGAATTTTAAAAATAAATTCTAAAACTCCCTACATTCACGAAGTATTTTTAATATCATAAATAACGATGATGATGATAAAAAGTTCAGCTCCAGGAAATTCTTGACTTTATTCTAAGCTATACATTCTCACACTATACATTGATATCTTCTGATCACCTTCCATACGTCAAGTGTAAACTTTCATTACCCCAAAGTGATCACTTTCAGCCTGGGAGTCTACTTTCCTCTATGACCAGCTTAGACTTTATGGTGCAAAATTATGCTTGCTACTTTGCAAATATCCTCTGTTCCCAAGATGTTCATCTGGAAAAAACTCATTTAAACCTGAGATGCTGAATATGCTGAAGAGAGCACCCAACCAAGACAGATTGGTTTCTAGGGAGGCCCTAACATAGAGGCCTCCACTAAGGTCGTACAGGATGTGGTTTAACTTTCCAGATCCATTTCACTTCCCACTTAAATACATCACAACCTTCTATCATCAGCTGTTTTTATCTAAGGGATGCATTTGGCTTGGGAGGATGTCATCTATTATATGATGCTATAGTGGAGCTGGGCACTTCACATGTTGAATATCAACCCATTAAGAGGAGGAAATCTTGATGGTAAGACAGACATTGGGCACTAATGACTCTGACCTTGATGAGGACGTTCATAGATTTCCATCCTTCGTACAAACTCATGATTGCTACTTTCTCAATCACCTCCACTATGTTTTACAAAAATAAGCAAGTACAACATTAGAAATAAGCCTATTCCTAAGACACTTTCACCTTTTTCTTTCTTTGTTTTAATTCATAAAATTTGCTTTAACCTAAGAACAGGGTACCGGAGTGGGGGGGAGTGTTATGTAAAGAAACAGTGAAATGTTTCTTCTCCCATGCCCTAAATAATCTTGGTCATACTTCCGGCCACTACAGCCTATCTATCACTTTGAACCTGCTGGGGGAAGAGGAGATGAGGATGAACAAGACAAAGGGAGAGAGAGAGCAGCATTCTTTTTCTCTTACTCCTTCTGATTGCAAGTACAATATGTAATAACAACAAATTACCAATAACGGAGGAAGAGAGCAATGATAAATGGGAGATGGGGGCAGTGCGGAAAGAGGAAGAAAAGGAAAGACATGCATTGCTCATTCCTTTGTGCCTGTATTAGTTTTCTATTGATGCCATAACAAATTACCATAAATCTAGCTGCTTAAAACAACACAGATTGATTATCTCAGAGTTCTTGGAGTCAGATAGCTTCTCTGGGTCCTACAGTGCTGAAATCAAGGCGTTAGCAGGGCTGTATTCCTTTCTGGAAGCTCTGGAGAGAAGTCTGTTTCCAAGCTCACTTGGTTGTTAGTGGAATTCAGCTCCACACAGTTGTAGGACTGGAGTACCTGTCTCCATGTTAGCTGTTGTCCAGGGGCAGCTTCTGGAGGCTGCCCACATTCCTTGGCTCGTAAAGGTTGGACTGAATTTTTCTTACACTTCAGATATCTCTGACTTCTTCTGTCACATCCCTCTAACTGATGTAACTGATATTTCTGCCTTCCTCTTCTGTTTCTCAGGGTCCATCCAGGTAACCCAAGACAATCTATTTTAGGGTCAGCTGATTAGTAACCTTAATTACATTTGTAGAGTCTCTCCTAGATTGCTCTATAGAGCAATGTCTAGATTAGTCTTTGGTTGAATAACCAGGGAATGGGAGTCTTAAGGGGCAGCTTTAGAAATCTTCCTGCTTGTAAAAAGCCATGCTGAATGCTTGACATATATTATAGTATTTAATTATACTAAAATAATATAACCAGGGGGTAGGTACTGTTATCACTAACAACAATTACAACAGTAAAAATCCCCATTTTCTTTGTTTCCAGATTAGCCAACAATAACTATCAGGCTTCTTTACTGTATCTATAACAGGATTTTTTTTTTTATTTATGAAAAATAAACTCTTTAAAGGAAGTATCTGTTGCATAAGCAAGGTATGAGTATAACTGAGGTTATTTTGGATCCTTTTAAAGAAAATCTCAACTTGTCTTCTCTCTATGTTTATTTCCACAGTGTGGCCAAAAATCCTCATGCTCAATCAGTGCTCATGGCATTTCCATGGCAACACACCAGGGTACCTCCAGCATAAGGCCGTCTTCACTTAACAGCAGCATAAACAATTCACCTGATTATGGGCTATTAAGAGGCTAGACACAAGGATATGTGAGTAGAAAAAGAAAGGGAGGCTTCTTTTAATGTATTTTGTAATACATTTTGGCAATCCCTAATAAGCCAAGATAAGAAAGAAGATGCTGATAAAATGGTAAATAACTCTTCCAGTTGGACTTTGCAAAAATTCGAAAGCTTCTCAGCTTGCTGACTTTGTAGAAGTGCTTTTGCAAAATCCAGGATGGTTTTTCTCTGTACAAAGTGTAGAGTTTGAAATATTTCTCTCTCCTTCTCCCTCATTATCCACCCAAAAATTCCTTTTCTCCCCACATAAAACACAAAAGTGTTTCTCACACAAATGTGAGAAAGTTTATGATAACACTTGTATTATGTATATGTTATTTTAAACCGAGAGAGAGAGAGAGAGAAAAATAGTATATAATTGGGAATTTTATGTCAAGAACAGAGCCCAGAAAGGGAGCAGCTTTTTAAAATCGTCATTCATAATATTTCTTTAAGTCCACCTAAATGCATGTGCTGTCCTGAGAGACACCCCACCAACTGCCAGATAAAATAGCATTCACCTCTGCATTGAGACTTTGCAGGCAGACCCCTCATTGAAGGGTGTCTAGGCTGTCAACCTATGTTGAAATTTCTGTCTATATTCTCATTTTTTAAATATCTGGGAGAAAGAAAAGAAAAAAAAATACTCCTGGGATAAGAAACGTGTTAAGTCACATTAAAGTTAATGAGTTTTATCAAGAATAATATTTTACTATCTGGATGTTCAGTTCCCCCACCCTCAACTACCTTTAAGCAAAAGGGGGTAAAACCACTTCCCTTTAGGTTCACACCTCCGATACAGCCCCGAAGCTGACTTTTGGTAAGTTTTTCCCCCAAGGGCATTCTTGCTGTGCATTTCACATTTTGGCTTCAACTTACTCCCTACCCTCCACCCCTCACCCTATATTCATACAGCATGCTTCACCTGTGGACAGCTTTCCTGAGGATAAATTTCAAGGATCTGGTTTACTTGACATTTGACGACCCCAGCCTTGATAGTTTTAATTCAAATGATTCTCTCTTCTCTAATAATGACACAATTTTACCAGGAACTCATTAGCAAAATTATTACTCAACAAGATTAACACTTTGATCTGATAGAGCACTAGAGAAAGGGCAGAATATTAAATAAAGGTAATACAGCCTTTCAATACCACAAGAAGCTTTTGATATGACCTAGTTAAGCACTGTATGTTGATGGCTTTACAAAGCAACTGGAGGAAGCAGTTTAAAAAGGCTGTTAGCATTCATGAGTGGTCCTATCAGCAAGATCTGTGTTTCCTTTTGAAAATGAAATTATATTTTATGTGGAAAGTTTAATGGCAGTTATGACTTAGCCTATAAAGCCTACAAGATAAGCAGTAAATCATATGCCTCAATAGGCAAGGGAGAGTCAAAAAGGCTCTGAAGAAATTCTGAAGATGTTGTGACAGACACAACCTTGGCACAGTAAGAAGAGTACGGGTTTTAGGGTCAGGCAGAGTTTTCTCCCAGCCCTTACGTGTTAACTTACAAACTGATCACCTTGGCCAAGTTGCTTAACATCTCTGGGTCTTGGTTTCTACAAGTACAGAACAGAGATAATTTGAAGGACATATAGTACGTTGTCCAAATTGGGATATTTTTAAGAGTGAAAGGAGGCGCTATTAATAGTTATCTCAGGACAACAAGAGTAAACCAGGACTATCCAGCAAGCCAGGATGTGTGGTTATCTTATCAGGATAATTAAAAATCAATGCCTCACACCACGGGGTTGTTGAGACAATTAATAAAAACAAAATACATAAAACACTTACAGGTGGTCAGCACTAGGTAAAAATCAGCGTCTTTCTATCCTGTCTCTTTTTTTCCCCTTCCGCTGGGGGATAAGAAAAACACAATTTTTGTGTGTGTGTTAAAATAAAGAATAAGAAGAATGCAATTTGTTCTTACTTGCTCTTACTTGTTACTTTGTGTTATTACTATGTAATGAAGAGATTATCTGACATCTGACACTATTTATAGCTCAATCTAACTGCCCACTAAAATATTGTAAATTAGAATATGTTTAAATTATTTTAACAATGTATACTCCACAATCCACAAATTGAATCGTGCTCATTAAATGCGTAATTGAATAAATAAATCACTAACTCTTCTCTGCCGTAGGTCACTATTTTTCTGCCTTCTCTACCTTTTATTATGTATTAGTGAAGGGAGGACAGGATTTGGAGTCAAGAAAGCATCATATGCCTGGCTCTACCAGTTATGTGATCTTGGGAAAGTCACTTAAGCTCTTTGAACCTCAATTTCCTTTTTTGTCAAATCAGCAACCATTGATCTCTTTGAGATGATGGCTGGGAAACACCTAGTACTTCATTTGACATATAGCAACTACTGAATTACCTCCATTTTCTTCCTTCTTTCTTCATCTTCCCTTATGGTGTTCCCATTTGACCCCTGAGATTCAAAGCATCTTGACTCCCAGAAGGAAGCTTCTTAGAGGTTCCTGGTGCATACAGATGGGCTCCTGATCATCACACACTGTACTTCAGGTAAACTGGTCAATCGCCAACTATCCAAATTGGTGATTTACAGTCACTTTCAGAAATTTAATTATAAAAATACAGAAATAGAAATGTTGACACAAATCTTGGAATCCATTGAGAAAATTCAGAATTTTTTATACTTATCAGTAACCAGAAGAGGGCGTACTAAGATTGGAATATAAACTCCCGCCTTCCCAAAGCTAAAACTATCAAATTTTCAATATAAGCAAATGCTGAACCCAAAATACCTAAATTATATAATAAATCCAGAAAAAGTTAAAAAAAATCTGGATCTTAATCCAAATATTTAAATATGGAATAATTTATTTTTTCAAATGCAATGTAAACTCTAATTTTATTAACATGAAATATTTTCTTTCTATGCATGTTTATAAAACAGCATGTCCACTCATATACTTGAATATACAAGTATTTAAAAGGTTTACCAATGTATTATTATATGTCATTTTTTGATGTTTAACTATGTTTGAGAATTGTGGAGGGTGGAGTCATTTTCCCCTCTGTTACATCCTCCTGCTAGTTTAACTTCTCCTGGCTGCTAAAGTTTAAGAGCACATACCTAAGACTTTACAAATGCCCAAGTTTCTAAATTCTCATCAGAATTAGTCTTTTACCCATTTGTGGTCAAGCCAGACTGGCTCTTATTTTTCCTAGTAGCTATATCTATCTATCTATCTATCTATCATCTACCTATCTATCCATCTATCTATCTATCCATCTAACTATAATTTCATCAGTCAAACCTTGCAACCTATATATTGGTAGTTTATCAGAGATCAACCAGAAACTACGAAAACAATAATTGTTTCATGACTTATTTCCAGCATAGCTACGTACACAACAGCAGGAATAAAAGATTACATCATGACCTGTTTCAATCAGTTAACTTAGTGGAAGCAACAAAATGAGGAAAAGTTAATCTCCATTCAATCAATTTAATAGCTTAATCATATTTTCTACAAGAAAGTAAAAATAGGGCTTCCCTGGTGGTGCAGTGGTTGAGAGTCCGCCTGCCGGTGCAGGGGACACGGGTTCGAGCCCTGGTCTGGGAGGATCCCACATGCCGCGGAGCAACTGGGCCCGTGAGCCACAACTACTGAGCCTGCGCGTCTGGAGCCTGTGCTCCGCAGCAAGAGAGGCCGCGATGGTGAGAGGCCCGCGCACCGCGATGAAGAGTGGCCCCCGCTCGCCGCAAGTAGAGAAGGCCCTCGCACAGAAACGAAGATCCAACACAGCCAAAAATAAATAAATAAATTTAAAATTACCTTTCTCTTAAAAAAAAAAAAGAAAGAAAGTAAAAATAGGGACTTGAGGGGATTTGAATATGATTCTGCCACTAAGTATCTGTGTGGCTCTTGAAACAGGATTTCTCTTATCTCAATTCTGAAATGAAAAGAATATTACTGTCCTATGGGACTCTTGTGCACATAAAGTGAAATAATATATGTGAAATATGAAATAATATATGAGATAAAATACGTGAAAGTTCTTTACACAGTCCTGTAACACAGCAGCTCAATATAAATGGCTTTCTTATTTTCTAATTTTATAAGAACCCCATCATTAAAGTTTGCATTTTCGTAACAACCACATACAGAAAACTCTATTAATCAGATTTCCATATCAAAGCTGTCTCATAAGTAGAATTGATAGCTGACTATATCATGATAGCACTGAGGCAATGACAAATTCTAATAAAACCTAACACTATTTTGAGCAGTTTATCAGGAATTGTGCATCGCAAGCTGGAGTTAATTCAATCAGCAGAATTTTTTGAGATAAAGTTCTCCTACTGCCACCCATGAAGGCATGAAAAGGCTACTTTAATTGACTCAAAACCACGCAACTAGCGATCAACAGAGCAGATGTGTTTGACCACAAAAGCCGGAATTCTTTAACCATTGCCCTTTACTGCTCAAGTATATTATGAAAGAGAAAGTTTGCTTAAACATTATTGGCAGTAGAGTTCCAGCTCTCAGTACATTTTAACAAATTGGTAAATGAATTGATTGTATATACATGCCACCTCTGTTAATTTCACTAAGCTAAGCATCACGATTTCCAACCCTATTATTTCAGACAGAGGTTTCTATATTATCATTACAATGTTGTCCTAGAAAACAGAAGATCTAGTAAATAAGTAAACTAATAGTAAAGTTATAAACTTATTGACACTGACACAATATATTCATGTATAAATAAGTGAGGACATCCCCTTCATTCATTACTGGTTAAAATTCAGTAGAATTATTTGCAAAAATAGCCCATTTTGTTTGAATAATACTGAAAAGGAAAATATGTTGAGCAGTGAATTGAGCTTGGTTCAATTCAAGCTCAATGGTTGAGCTTCCCTGCCATCAACCATTATTAACTCTAGTAATGTGCTCTGCTCTATCAAGAATAAGTTAGTAGCCACCCAAAAGCAACTAACTTATTTCACTTATTCTCTAAAAGTAATTTCTCTTTAATGAGCTACTTGTCAGGATAAAATACTCACTTGTTGCAGTGTAATCAAGAGCTTTTATGTGACCGAACCATCATGGCACACCTTATCATATGATCCTGTAGGAGTTTGGGCAAAAACAAATGCTTTGAATTCTTAATATTGGTCTTCATCTATTCCACACTAAGCTCAAATTGGTTGGCAATCAATCCTTCTGACATGTAGATCAAAATTTCTGCTTTTCCACTTTTGGAAAATTTCTACCACATTTATGGGCTTTAGTGTTCTCCTCTGTAAAACAAGGTCCTTCCAGCATATTGCTTGCTCCTGAGGCCCTGGCTCTTACTCATAACTGAAAGCTGGGCATCCAACTTGAATATTCTGCAGGTAGTTCAAATTTCCACTGTCTTCCAAGATAGAGATCTCAGACCCGTCTTCAATAATAACCCCCCTCACACTTCCCACGTACTTTTTATAATCGAATCCTGTAGAGTCTGTTTTTTGAGCCTATTTTCTTTATGTTCCTTAATTTCAGCCTTCATCATCTCTGAACTGTTCTTTTGTATTTTCCTCAGATCTCTCTTCTGGTTCATTAAGTTCCTCTTCAGTTATGTCTAACCTGCTATTTAGCTTATTCACAGAGTTATTATACTAAATATACTTTTATGTCTGTACTTGCCATTTGGTTTTATTTTTCAATCCTCCTGATTTTTTTCCAGCATATCATTCTGTTTTTGTTTTTTTTTAAGTCTTTATTGAATTTGTTACAATATTGCTTCTGTTTTTTATGTTTTGGTTTTTTGGCCGCGAGGCATGTGGGATCTTAGCTCCCCAACCAGGGATCAAACCTGCACCCCCTACATTGGAAGGTGAAGTCTTAACCACTGGACCACCAGGGAAGCCCCCTTGTCATTCTGTTCTTTTTTTTTTTTCTTATAAATTTATTTATTTTGTTTATTTATTTTTGGTGCGTTGGGTCTTCATTGCTGCACACCAGCTTTTCTCTAGTTGCAGCGAGCAGGGGCTACTCTTCGTCACGGTGCATGGGCTTCTCATTGCAGTGGCTTCTCTTGTTGCGGAGCATGGGCTCTAGGTGCACGGGCTTCAGTAGTTGCAACACATGGGCTCAGTAGTTGTGGCTCACAGGCCCTAGAGTGCAGGCTCAGTAGTTGTGGCACATGGACTTAGTTGCTCCGTGGCTTGTGGAATCTTCCCTGACCAGGGCTCGAACCCGTGTCCCCTGCATTGGCAGGCGGATTCTTAACCACTGCACCACCAGGGAAACCCTATCATTCTGTTCTTGATTCATAGTTTTTTTCTTCCCTTCCAAGATTTCCTAGAAAATTTTGAACAAGCTAATTTTAAACTTTTTTTTCCAGATTGTTCTGTCTCAAATTGTTAGATGTGAATCTTACATTTATTACCTCTGCTGACCTTTTCATAGTAGTTCATTTTCTCACGTGATTGGAAATTTCTGACTGTAAGCTCCTCTTCAACAGTGCTGTTTTCATGAACCAAGAGTTTCAATGGGCCTACTTTGTGGAAACATTTCTATGGAATCACAACTCTCTTTTCTCTGCCAAGGCCCTTGTGGCTTCACCATTTCAGGACTGGTTTTTGGAGATCGTTATACATATACATTCACATGCAGTTGTAAGAAATAATACTGAGGGATCTCATGCACCGTTTACTCAGTTTCTCTCAAAGGTAACAACTTGCAGAATGATAATAGAGTATCACAACCAAAATATTGACATTGATACAATTCACCAAGTTTATTGAGATTTCCCCTAGTTGTTGTACTCAGCTGTGTGTTTGGTATATTATTTACATATACATGCATATATAAAATATGTACTTAGTTTTATGGTTTCATCATTTATATTTATACTGGTTTTGAGTTACATTTTATATGTTTGAGGTGTAGGTAGAGGTTCATTTCTGTGCTTATTGATGTTCAAATGCTCCAGCACCATTTGTTGAAAAGGCTATCCTTTCTCCCGTGAATTGTTTTTCACCTTTGTCAAAAATCAGTTGAGCATATTTGAGTGAGTCGGTTTCTGGTTTCTCTATTTTGTCATATAGATCTGTGTCTGTCCCTCTGCCAACCATACTGTCTTGATTACTATGGTGAGCCTTACCATTAGGTTGAGTCATTCCTCTCATGTCATTCTTCTTTGTAATCATTGCTTTAGCTATTTTAAGTCCTATATCCTCCCACATAATTTTAAAAATAAATTTGTCTATGTCTAATAAATAATACTATTAGGATTTTGACTGAAATTGTATTGAGTCAGTACATCAATCTGAGGAGAATTTATATCTTTACTGTGTTGAGCTTTTCAATCCATGAACTAGGATATGTCTACTTACTTAGGTCTTCTTTGATTTCTTTCATCAGCATTTAAAGATTTTCAACATACAGAGACTGTACATGTTTTAAGTATATACCTAAGTATTTAATTTTCTTTTGAATGTTTATAAATGTTATTATGTCTTTAATTTATGCTTCTACATCTTCATTGTTAGGATATAGAAATACCATTAATTTTTCTGTGTTATTCCTATATTGTACAACCTTACTGAACTCGCTTATTAGTTACAGGAGGGGTTTTGGTGTGTGGGGTTTCCTTGGCATTCTCTACATAGACAATAATTTTATCTTCAAATAGGGACAGTTTTATTTCTTCATTTCTAACCTGTATGCATTTTATTTCTTTTTCTTGCATGATTGCTCTCAGTACTATATTGTACTTTCAGTACTATCTTGAATTCAGAGCGGTGAGAGCAGACATCCCTGCCTTATTTCCTATCTTGTTCAGTTTTTCAAACCACGTATAAAATTAGGTGTGGATTGTTTTTGTATTTGTTCTTTAACAAGTTAGGTAATTTCCATCTATTCCTAATGAGCTAAGTTTTTGTTTGTTTGTTTGCTTTTGTTTATCATGAATGGGTGTTAGACTTTGTCAAATGCTTTTTCTGTGTCAACTGATGTGATCATATGAGTTTTCTTCTCTAACATGTTAATATGGTAGGTTACATGATTGATTTTCAAATGTTAAACTAGCCTTGCACACCTGGAAAGAATCCCACTCGGTCACGGTTTATTATTTTTTATACATTGCTAGATTTCATTTGCTAATATTTTACTGAAGATTTTTGCATCTAGGTTCAAAAGAGAAATTGTAGCTTTTTTTTTTTGTACTATATTTGACTGGTTTTGGTATCAGAGTAATATTAGCCTCATAAAATGAATTGGAAAGTTTTCCCCTCTTCTACTTTCTGAGAGAGATTGTGTTAATTCTTCTTTAGACATTTGGTAGAATTCACCAGTGAAACCATCTGGGCCTAGAGATCTTTTTTTAAAAGAGCTTTTTAATTATGAATTTCATTTCTTTACTGGTTATAGGACTGTTCAGATTAACTATCTCTTTATGGCTGAGTTGTACTACTTTAGGTTTTTCAAAGAATGAGTCAATTTCTTCCAAACTGTCAAATTTATGAGCATAATATTGTCTGTAATATTCTCTTATTATCCTTTTAAAGGGCTGCTGCATAAGGAGTGATGTCACCTATCTCATTCTTGATATTGTTGATCACTATTTTTCACTTTCTATTTTTATCAGTCTTACTAGAGCTTTATCAGTTTTATTGTTTTTGTTTTGAACAACTAGCTTTTTGGTTCATTAATTTTCTCTATTGTTTTCCTATTTTCAATTTTATTGATTTCTGCTCCGTATTATTTCTTATGCTGCTTTGGATTTATTTTGCTCTTTTTCTAGTTTCTTGATGTAGAAACTTAAATTACTAATTTTAAACCTCTCTTCATTTCTCACATAAGCATTTAATGCTATAAATTTCTTTTCAGAACTGCTTTAACAACATCTCATATAGCATTTTGATATGCTGCATTTTCATTTTCATTCTGTTCTTTTTTGTTTTTGTTTCTGTCTAAACTTGCTCTTTGGCCCATGAATTTTTAGAAGTGTGTTGTTTAATTTACATGTGTTTGAAGATATTCCTATTGTCTTTCTACTGTTGATCTCTAGTTTGATTTTATTATGGTCAGAAAATATACTCTATATGATTTCAATTTGTTGTGTTATATGGTCTATCTTGGCTACTCTTCCATGGAAGCTTTAAAAATCTATATATTCTGGGACTTCCCTGGTGGGGCAGTGGTTAAGAATCCACCTGCCAATGCAGGGGACATGGGTTTGAGCCCTGGTCCGGGAAGATCCCACATGCCATGGAGTAACTAAGCCCGTGCACCACAACTGCTGAGCCCGCGTGCCACAACTACTGAAGCCCGCGCACCTAGAGCCCGTGCTCCACAACAAGAGAAGCCACTGCAATGAGAAGCCTGCACACCGCAACAAAGAATAGCCCCCGCTCACCACAACTAGAGAAAGCCTGTGCACAGCAACAAAGGCCCAACACAGTCAAAAATAAATAAATAAATATTTAAATATTTAAAAAATAATAAATAAATATATATTCTGCTGTTGTTGAGTTAAATGCTCTATATATGCCATTTAGAGCTTCTGGTTGATTGTATTGTTCAGATCATCTATATCCTAGATAACTATAATTTTGGATTTGTCTACTTTCCTTTTCAGCTCTATTTATTTTTGCTTCATGATTTTTTTCTTCATGTATGTTGTTTGGTATGTATACAGTTAGGTTTGTTATGTCTTCCTGGTGAATTAGTCCTTTTATCATTATGTAATGTCTCTCCTTTTCTCTAGCAATTTTTATTGTTCTGAAGTCTACTTTATCAGATATGAAAAGAGCCACTGCTTTTTAAAAAATGAATATTGGCATGGTATATCTTTTTCTATCTTTTTATTTTCAGCCTACCCGTGGAGTTGAATTTGAAGTGTGTTTCTTATATAGCACATAGTTGGATTGTTCATGAACACTTTTTATGTTAATTTCATCAGTGTAAAATCTCCATAACTTGTAGGTAATATTCATTAGGACCTCACAGCTGCTTTGCATACCTATTTGTTTTGCACATGGCACTTTTTCCATCTATGGAACTGAATACGTAGAATAAAAATGTCCTTCTCACATCTCCCAGGCCAGGAGATAGATTTTCTGGCCCCATTTTCATAGCTTGAGCAGCTCTTCAATGTTTCCAGCTTTACACAGATAGCTTAATTTCAGCTCTCTGTGTGCTTATGCCTAGAAGCTTGCCCTTTCCACCTCTTGCTGGTCCCAGTCCCCAGCAATAGGACTAGATCTGGTTTACATACTACTAGGTGTTTTTGTGCATTTGCCCCCAATCACTGATAGTTCAAGCTCACCTATGTTTCAAGAAATATTGTCATTTTATTCAGATTTCTCTGTGCTTTGAACCAGACAAATTTCCTTCTGCATTATGCAGTCCACTAAAATGACTGTCTAAGTCTGAGACTTGATCCTCACTTGCCTCCCGTCTGGGTTTTGCCTCCATGTTATCCACTTTCTATTTTATATGATTATTTAACCAACACTTATTTATAACACTTATTATGTGCCAGGCACTATTCTAATCAGAGGTTAACTCACTTAAATCTCACAATAACTTTGTGAAGTATGTATTTTTACTATCCCCATTTTTACAGCTGGGAAAACTGAGGCACAGAGTTGCAGCAACTTGCCCTAAAGTCATAGGGCAAGCTCTAGACTTCATCCTTTTAACCACTATTCTCTCATACACATTACCTCTTGAGTTAATTTTCCAAAACATAGATCTAATTACAGAAAATTAAATTGAATTCCTTGGCTTACCATACAAATTCCTTCACATCTGTCTTCAACAAACTTTACCCGCTTCTTCAACCACCTCTCTCCCACCTCCACTTTGGCTGAACCGTCACTGAAGGTTCTGGTCACTCTGAACTTCTATTTCATGAATAACCACTGCCTAAAATGACCCTCTTAATTTTCTTTGCCTGGTACATTTATACCCATTCTTCAAGTCTGAAATCAAAATTCCATTCTCTAGGAAGCCTTCATGGAGTATCCTTGGATGAAGTTAATCACCATGTTCTTAAGCACTTCATTCATTTATTATTATCACCCAGTTGCATTATGATCTGTTTATTTACGTGCTGGGACTGTTGCTGCTTGAGAGTAAAGTCAATGTATTATTCCTTTGTAGTGTCTCTGTCATAATCCCATACAATACTAATAATCGGCAACTTTGAGCAGAGTACTTACAATGTGCAGAATTTTCAGGGTTTTTATACGGGCTCTTTTCAATATTACTAACTCTTCAGAAGGTAAATATTATCCCCATTTTCTACATGAGAAAACTGAGGGTCAGAAAAAGACACACAACAATTAAGCTGGAGAGACAAAATAAATATACAGATAGGGAAAAAGTTATTAATGTCCATGCAAAAGAGTTCCGTGATAAGGAACTTTTTGGAATTCTCTAAGCATCCCTACTTAGCAAAAAGTAATGAAAAAGCTATTTATAATCTGGAAATATTATTTAAACTGTCTTTTACAATGTGCTTTTGAAATTTAATAATTCAGTTCAACAATAATACTAATAGAGCACCAAGTAGGTATAAGGAATTAGAGCAGAAGGAAACTCCAAATAAAAATTATGATGCAAACCACAAAGTTCCTGTTTTCTGAATCTTGGGATGAGCATACAAGAATATTTACTGGGGAATAATGGCATATCTCTGACATTAGAAGGACTGAGGACCTGAAGTTAGCTGTTTTACCAGAATCAGTAGCTGTTATGAAAGTGGCTTGAGGGCAGAGGCCTTATCTTAACCCCTCTGCGCATGCAATATACATTGACATTAATAAAGGTGAGGAAAAAAGAAATTGCTGGAAGAGTTTGCCCAGTGTTCTTTTTTCTTCCCAGAATAACATCAAAAGCTCCTCTTGAAAGTCTGCAATTTATTCATTCATTCATGCTTTCCTTTGATAAATATTATATAGTCCCTACTTCATGCCAGGCACTGTTCTATATGCCAGAGGCACAGGGAAAATGAGTCAAACAGCATCCTTGCTTATGCAACAGGCCCATGTCCTCTTCCTTAGAGGTAAAATCTCCTGTAGTGGAAGTTCATCACAATCGCATTAGAACTTTAATTTCTCCTACTTGTGCTTTTGCTTAATGAAAATCCTTAATGATCAAAGAATTCAACTAAGTTCCAAAAAGATCAAATAACATTTAAGTTGAGAATCAAGATAGTCAATAGAGCAAGGACTTTTTTAAAACTATGGCTTTTAAAACTGTGAACTCTGATATAATGTTAAGTTGTCATGCTCACACTTTCTGAAGTGACAAAAACAGCAAATTTGGGGAAACAGCTATAGAAAGAGAAGATCTGATTAGGAGAGTGAGAAGTCTGCCTTCTTTACAAAGAAAGAGAATTTGAGAATGAGTGCCATTGGAATACCCAATAACGATCATAGACAAATACATATAATATAAAAGGTGTGGTTTTGTCTCGGAATTACAATAATAATGTTTCTTTCCAAATAAAATGTACTTAGAGCAATTGATTTACCTAGCTAATTCTTCATTCCCAGGTGGTAGCAAATGGCCCCCATCCCTCCCAGGATAGAATATATTATACGTAGAACACAAATGGTTGAAAGTTACTGGAGAATAGATGTGCCGCCAGGGTACCATTTATAGAACTGACTCACCATGTGTCCTTAGACATGCTGGGGAGTTTCCCTATTTATAACATGGGGTTCATAGAACTTGCCAGTAAGAATGTGTGAACCCTCAAGTAAAATTTAGTGCATGGCGCCCAGTGCTCAGAGTTACCGTATTATTACCCAAATTGGAATTGGCTTTGTGACAGATTTCAAATACCAGAATCCTGCACAACAACTGCAACGTCTGTACATTCCTAGCAAACCTGACAGCACATTCAAAATCTTGGTGCATCTGGTTTTCCCTCAGGCAGCAGCTGCAGCTGCTCAAGTCGCGGTGGAATCTGAAGTGACAGCCCCCTCCTGGCTGGCAGTGTTGCTGTCATTCAGGAGAGAGATCACAGAGCCTAGATCCTTTCTGCCTTTGATGCACAGTTCACAGACGTCAGCAGGAGACCTGATGGCATGTCAGGCAAGAGATTAGAAACCTGCAAAGCTGGAATGCCTTCTCCTGCACATGGACATTCAACCATCCCTGTTGAGACTGGGCAGACCTAGAAATGATGGGAAAATGTATCTGAAACCTCCGGCTACTTAGTTTTTCAACAACAAGAGGCAAGCAAACCCAAAAATATGAACTTTGGTGCTGACATCTATGGTTAAAAAAAAAAAGTGAGACCGTATTTTAAATGGCTCCAGGGGTGGGGCAGGAGAAGTTTAAGAAAACATGAGCAGACTACATTTTTTTTTTCCTCCTTTTTCTGCAACGTTTTTTCTACAACAGGATTTCCTGGTCACATCATGAGGAACTATGTAAATATGCCTCCTTTGACTTAGTGGTAAGAATCATTTCCTGTCAGGTTCTTTCAAGGAAGAAAAAAGACCAGACCCCCCAAACAGCCAAAAATAGAAAGGTACAAATTATCATATAAAATTGAATCAGGAAAATTTGTTGAGAGAGACAAGCATTATTCTATAATTTGTTCTTAACTTGGTTGCTTTTGCTTTGTTGCATTTTGTTTTGTATTGTTCTTTTGGTCAAACACACTACTTACATTATAATACACTGGTATTTCCATCTTATAAGCATTGCTCAAAATAAATTTCACTTCTTAAAAGGTTTAGGCTTTATATCCTGCCCAGGGTGATTTATTGTTAAAAACACTTTCTCTCTTTCCATTCTTATTCCCACCTTTTGTCTGGTTCATTGTGAAAGTAGGAAATCTTCAGCTGACATGGATGTGGGCATTTAGTTTAAGACAGAAAAATATTCCAAAATGTTTTTCCACACAAAAACAGAAAAAAAAAAAACTCATGGAACCAGATGGATCATTTTTCTTCTTATCTAGATGATTCTCTCTCTCCTTCTCTCTCTCTCTATCTTGAACTTACAACATTTAATACTTCCATGTTAGTGCCATTTAAATCCTTTAAGCAGTAGCCTGAAGGTCTCAGCCATTTCTGCCACTTGAGGTGTTCTTGGTATTTCCCTCGCTCAAAAATTCCTTACAATTTTTCAGTTGTTCACTGCTTTGTTAGGCAAATATCTTCTCTCTCTCTCTCTCTCTCTCTCTCTCTCTCTCTCCATCTCTCTCAATATATCTAGGGAGTCCTACTGTTAAATGAAACACTCTTTGGGAAAACTAGTGGTTACCAGTGGTTACCAGTGGGGAGAGCAGTGGAGGGAGGGGCACGTTCAGGGCAGGAGATTAAGAGGTACAAACTACAATGTAGAAAATAAATAAGGTACAAGGATATATTGTACAACATAGGGAATACAACCAATATTTTATAATAACTTTAAATGGAGTATAATTCATAAAAATATTGAATCACTATGTTGTATACCTGAAATTAATATAATGTTGTAAATCGACTATACCTTAATAAAAAAGAAATATACTTTTCTCAACAGTTTTTATATGGAAGCTACTAGTAAGGTGTAGCTTCATCCACATGTAAGCTTCCCTTATTACTCCAAAGTCTGCTGCTATCAATAGGAGTCCATACTCTCCCTCTCCTTCTGCGACAAAACAGCTTCTTTAAGATTAGAGAGACACAAAATCTACACTAGGAATAAGGCATAAGGTTTGACCCAGAATATAATTTTCTGACTTGGGAACAGTCAGGAAACCACCTTTGAAAACTTTTCCTTCTATTCTTTTCTGGCCAAGGGTGAACTTTTAAAACATTACACAGTCCTAGGGCGATTAGATTCAATTCAGCAAAATTTGATTGTGTGTTGAAAAAGAAAACCAGACAGGTGAAACCTGGTTATAATTGGAAGGGAAATAGGTTGCAAAGCCTTGCACGCAGCCTTAGGAATGTGGAAAGAAGTAGTAGTAGGGCCACAGTAGATGGAACTGATAATCCCAGACAAATAATCATCTTCTTACCTCAGTTACTTCATTATCAATGCATGAAATGAAAGTAAGAGCAGAGTAGCCTTTACACGACACACGTCAGAGCTTAAATGAGGTAGTGTGCTCAAGAAGTGCGCTCTGGAAACAAAACCATGTTCTACAAATTTTAGTTGTTCTTACTAACTGTAAACATATGCCTCTGCCGTTTAAACACTGGCTTACAGAATCATTTCCCCTCTGCTGTCACCCCATTAATCAGTGTGCACGTCCTTTCTGCAATGAGAAGTCCTGATTCCAGAATTTTCTATGTGGTCCTTCATGCCCTAGGGTCAAGGCATTTTCTTGCCCTCATATTCAAGCACTATAAGAAAGGCTTTCAGTGATGTAGTTATAGGTATAAGTCTATTCATTTTCTATTGTAATCTCGAAGTTTTTTCTACCTGTAGTTCTCTATGTCATTCCTTTACCTTAAGATGTTCCTACTGGCTTTTAGAACTGTTCCTCTTCTGGACTGTTCACCCATATTGACTATTTCTTATGCATTCCTTTGGGCATAGCTTTTCCTTCCTTTCACTAAGCTGAGCGCCCTCCAAACAAGGATTGCTGGTTATTTTCTTCCTTCCTTGAGAAAACCCATCTGTTTCAGGTCTGTAGCCATCGCTTTTTTGTGTGAATGATTTACCCGCTGACCCATGACCCCATCAAGTCCCACATTTCTTCCTGTTTTCTGATGGTAACACCCTCTGCCTACCCTCTCAATTGAAAAGAATAAACACTCAAGTCTCCATTTCCTCCCAAGTTTTGTCCAGTCTCACAAACAGGACCCTTCTCAATTGCACTAACTCTGTAGAATCATCTCTCCATTCTCTTCTGTCCCCTAGAAGCTTTCTTTTCCCCTATCACACTTAACCAGTTGCCAGATTCTGCTGCTATTTCCTCTGTATTATCTTGGAGATCTGCTCCTTCCTCTCAATGCAGCAGACAGATACCTGAATCAGATTTTCTTGTCTTTGACTACATTGGCTCTCATTTTCCTACGTGCCGCAAGTTCTCATTTTCAAAGTCTTGAATTTTTTTTGGTGATCAGTTAGTATCACCTTTTCACCCATTTATTTGTTCACATTTTCCTCCAGCCTTTCTTTTCATTCTGCACTCAGTTCTATTTCATTTGTACTTGGTTTGGAGACCTTCCTCCAAAACATTCTGCAAACGCTACCTGTCTTCTTCACACTCCTTTCCTTTACAACCCAGTTGAAAGAATTTTCAGTACTTCATAACTCACTTGATTTGTAGTCTGCAGATAGCATCAGTGTCCGCACTTCCAGGGCTACGATTAGCCTAGATCAGCATTGTCCAATAAAACTTTCTATGATGATGGAAATGTTCTATACCTGCATTCTTCAATATGGTAGCCATTAAACACATGTGAGACTATTGGACACCAGAAATATGGCTAGTGCATCTGAGGACCTGAATTTTAAATTTTACTTGTTTTTAATTTAAATAGCACGTGTAGCTAGTGGCTACTCTACTGGACAACACAGCCTAATTCTAGGCCCTCAGCTATCAAATGATACTATGAGAGTTCAACCCATTAAACACAATAAGCTTTTTCAAGGACCTGGGAAAATACATGAGACTTGAAAATATTATTACAAAATAACAATAAATCTCAAATTCAAAATTAATAAATGTTTAAATATTGCAAAACATATTGTGTCGGTTTTAAAAAATCATTTAAGGACTCAAGAAAATTGCATTGCGTTTCCACAATAATTTATTTTTTCCTCTTCACAAGAATTCCAAGTATACATAATAATCACCAAGAAATCAAACCATAGCCAGTTACAAATTAAATGAGTTTCTCATGGCCAAATTCTATGAAAAACAAAACTATAAAAACCTGTAAAATTTTTATAGCAAAAATTAATATTAATATGTACTTTTTAAATATGTTTGATATGATGTGAGATGGGGCCTCTACAAGTGTGTCTAGTCCACGTTGAAAAGTAACCTACTGACCTGCCTAAGTACAAGTAGTTTCCGAACCATGCACCCTGTCTCTCTACCCCTTTATCCAGGCCCATCCTCAATATTTATAGGACAAAGCGGAGCGTAAATGGATTCTCTTGCCACATGCCTACCTTCCTCCCCATTCCACTTCATCTTGCACCAAGAAAGACCTCATGCTCTTATGGACAGCTCAGTCCAGCCTCCTTGTTTCCAGAAATTGTCCTAGGAATGTCCACACCTGTGGCTCATTCTTCCCCTTAGAATACAAACACCATTAGGAGGCCCTGAGAATGAGGAATTTGGAGATTGTGATTTAGGGTGGCCATGAACCTTGGTCCCGTGGATTCTTTGTTTGGTGGGCAGAGGTATGGCTAAAGGGCCTTTATTTTCAAGTGGAGACCTTTAAAGCATGGGGCCTGGATAGTACGGCTCTTACTTTTCCATACTCCCATCATAGACTTTAATACTACCCGAAATATTATTTTATTTGGTTTTTTATATAGTTTTAAAAAAATATTGCTACCACGGGACTAACAGCAGATTTTGCCTGTTACAATACCTAGAATAATAGGAATCCCGATAATAAAATAGCTTCTGGCTTATAACAGATACTAAATAAATATTTGTTGAAAAATAAATAATTTTTTTTCACAACAATTTCCTGTAAAAGGACGGCATTTATATTGGAAAAAACACGATCTTTGAAATTGGATAAACTTAAATTGAATTCCCTCTCATCCAATTATTAGCCATGACCTTGGTTGGTGGGGATAAAACTAAAATCTAGTTCAATGATACTTCTTTCATTTCCTTCAAATTTCTTTCTTTTTAAAATTTCCTGCCTTAGAATGTTCTCTGTGTCAAACTGTGGTTTGCCACCTGTCGGTGGGTTGCCAAACCAATTTAACATTGCAGTTCCCAAAGTGTGATCTGTAGAACCCTGGCAGAAGAGAAGTCCCAAGATATTTTCAGGGATTCACAAAGCCAAAACTACTTTTCTGATGAAATGCATGGTGATATTAACAAATGCAATTTTTTGATATTATATAATGAAATGTCTAAACCATCTGGAAAATCTTCATAACTCGGTAAACCAATATTTTCCAAATGACCAATGCATGACATTCCAAAATCATGCATTGGTAAAAGATCCATTTAAATTACAAGACAAGCCAATGGATTTAAATGAAAATGTACTAAAAGTTCATTGACACAGTTTCAGATTTCATGATGCAAATAACGTTTTAGAAACTACCACTCATTGAATTTTGTGTAACAAAGCATATCCATGATTACCTTCAAAAGATCATTAAAATGCTCCTCCCTCTTCTAACTATGTATCTGTATAAGGCCAGACTTTCTTCATATATAGTCAACCTTGAACAACAAAAGTTTGAACTTTGAGGATCCACATATACACAGATAGTTTTCGATAATAAAGACTACAATACTACACGGTCCATGGATGGTTGAATCCATGGATGTGGAGGAACTGCGCATAAGGAGTGTAAGTTAAATTCAGATTAACCTCTGCGTTGTTCAAGGGTCACCTGTACTTCGATTTAAACAATACATCTCAACCAGCTGAACACAGAAGCAGATATGAAAATCTAGCTGTCTTATACATTAAAGGGATTTTCAAAAATGTAACACAATGTGTCTTTTCACTAATTTTTGCATAAGTTTCCTTAAGAATATTTTTCATTAAAAACGTTATGTTAACCTATGATGGGTTTATTATTGTCATTTTTAGATCAATTAAATATTTTTTAGTTATCTATTTTAATTTACAATGTGGTAAATCAAAAGATATAGCCATATAAACAAAAGCTTTTTAGGGTCTTGTTAATTTTTAAGAGTGTAAAATGTTCCTAAGACCAAATGTTTGAGAACCACTGATTTAAAGGATTGTGACCAGCCTTTTTTTTTAATGAAATAGAATATAAAAGAACACTATATTTTTATATTACTAAAATTATATTTTAAATTAAAGTTTTACATCACATGGATAAATATAGTTTCTTGAAACCTCCATTTCAGTTACGCAGGTATATGTACGTGCATACTGGGTCACAGGATAAAATTTATTTTTTGACTGTTGTTATCAAAATGTTTGGGGGAAAAAAATGTACTAGGTTATCTGCTTCTTAAGAGCAGGGACTGTGCTTTTTTATCTTTCTAGGCCAAGATACTTAGCACAATGTTTGGCGCATATACTGACTCAATAAATATAGAAGGGATACTCTCTTTCTCTCAATTTCCACATCTTATGTATCAGCAAATCCTGTTGGCTCTGCCTTGAAACCCTACCCAGTATCTGACCACTTACCAGTAAATCCATGCCCCTCTCATTTCTACCATGTATTATTGTAATGGCCTCCTGTTCATCTTTTTTTTTTTTTTTCACACACACACACCATATTTTCTTTTCTTTTCTTTTTATTTTTTGTGTATTTTATTTTTACAAGAGATAAATAAACTGACACCAAGTATTGTAAATGGATGACCACAACAAAAGCAACAATGATCGCAATTACCAAACACGAAACACACTCATACTATGTCATAATATTGACATTCAGTCCAGTAATCCTCCACTGTAACAGCTCCTTTACTTTGCAGTGAAAATTGATTTGTATATTTTTTGCCTCTGAGTCCTTGTGGGATTTTTTTTTTTTTATTCAAACAGAAAGTCACAAAAATTATAATCATCCTCATCAGTTCACTCAGACCCATGTAATTAATTTTTTTTTCATCTTGATCTTTTGTTAGCATTTATGAATTCATCAGTTTTCCATTAGAGTTCTGAAAATGCTTATTCATTCAGTTCAGCAGTATAGTCAGTTACCAGAAACCTGTACTTGTCAGAGTCTTTTCCATGAATTCCTTGAAGATGAAACACTTTTATAGGAACATTTTTGCAAAAGCATCAGAGTACGCCCAGAACTGTCTGTAAATGACAAAAGACTTAAAAATGACCACGGTTAAAGATTTGCTGAAAATTCATAATAATGCCATTGACAAGGAAATTTAGTTATTTCTGAGATATACATTTTAAAGTAATAACTAGAATTACGACTTATAACATTATACCAGAACATGTAAGATTTTTAGAAATTTCATGTAATGCCTGAAACATTTATATTAACATATTTCCATGCAAATAACCCAAAGAAAGTTTAGTATTAGTTGGTTTTTCTGTTTGTTTGTTTTTTTATACTGCAGGTTCTTATTAGTCATCAATTTTATACACATCAGTGTATACATGTCAATCCCAATCGCCCAATTCAGCACACCACCATCCCTACCCCACTGAGGTTTTCCCCCCTTGGTGTCCATACGTTTGTTCTCTACATCTGTGTCTCAACTTCTGCCCTGCAAACCTGTTCATCTGTACCATTTTTCTAGGTTCCACCTCCTGTTCATCTTGATTCAACTTTGTTGCCAATAGTCTATTTTTCATACAGACATTACAGTGATCCTGTTACCTATCTCCGATGTCAACTCCTATTATTCTCCACTCCCTTTGCTCTTTCCCCTCCAGCTACCCTGGCCTCCTCCTTATTCTTAGAACATGCCAGCCTCTCAGGAGGACCTAGATTCCATCAACATAAATTCTCCATTTGCATCAAAGACAATCAATTAGCACCCCCTCCTTTTGCCACTTGCTTCCCTACATCGCATTTTCCATATCTTTGGATGAGTTCTTCCACTATTCCCTTTAATTGCCTACACTGCCAATTGCACTCATCTTCTTAGTGCTGTGTAAATGATAATGCCCATGCATCTCACTGAATCACCTTAACTAAATGCTAATGAGAGCTTGGCAGAAAGCAGTTGAGAAATTAGCAGCCCTTGCATCTGGCTATTGCCCATAAATCAGATGTCAACATAAACCAAAGGGAAGCTTAACTGAGGTAATGTGAAATTCAATAATAATTCAAATACCATTTTCTGGAACAAAAAACAAAATTCTTCAGATGGACCAGTTCTAAACTAGACAATAGGAAAGTTAGAAAACAGAAATATAAATAGACATGTTAAGGAAATAATTTCAGTAAATTAATCCATGTCTTAATTAAGAGAGAGCTATGAGTTTATCAATGAAGTGGTGCCAGAGAAAGACATGTGACAAGGGTCACAGAGATGCTGACTCTACACTGTTTCCTTAACCTCGACCAAATTCTTAAAGTTCTTATTTTAAAAATGACGTAAGAGTTTAGATGTTAAATTGTTTGACCAACTAGGCTTTTAGAAATTTTTTATTTCATTATGCTTCTATGCTTTCTGAACATACACAGGGCTGTCTGTCAAATGTAGGTAGTAATTATTTTTTCTAGAAGTAATATATGACCGTACACTTCATTTCTGTAGTAATTGTAATCCCTTTCTTGGAAAAGTCACAGAGAACAGTAGACTTAGCAGTTATTTCCCAGATAGCAGCAAATAAAATTTTTTTCTATACATGACTAACTCTTGGTCCTACTCCAGCTCCAAAATGATTGTAAACCACATCCGATTTCTGCAACATTTCTTTCACAAAGTAATTGTACTTTGTGAATATTCTTACAGGCTTTGAGGGACAGAAAACAAAGCTGGAAGAAACTTTTATCTTATTTATGATAAAGGAAAAGACCCAAAACAGAAAGTGAGGGGCAAAAGGAAAAAAATCAATATTCCGACAAATATAAATTAATGTAAAAAAGTGTATTAATTAAGATGGCTACAGATAAAAAGAAAGCAAGTTCACAATAGAAAGAAAACCAATTGGCAGCTTTTTCAGATCAGTCCACATAGGAGTCTGATACTCACTGATGTCACCTTAAGCCTGAGACCTAGTCCTACATACTTTGCAAGTTCATTGTTTCAACTCACTCTGGGATGTCCCTAAGCTGTTTTTTTCCCCCGACTCCAGTGCCTGGGATGACCCATGTTCTTAATCAACACAGGATACAGGATTGTGGCCAGGATAAATCTACTCTGGTAGAACAGACATATTGAGCCCAGGGTTAAAGATTGTCCAGCATTGTAGCATTATTGCCTTAACTAATTTTTTAATGAAAGAACTTAAAATGATAGTACATAAAAGATGATTGGGAAATACACACTAGAAAAAATAATCAAGGCTATACCGATATTAATGAGCAATGAACAGGTAGTTCATTACTTCTCTATTCATTCTATTACTTATCCAACAACCATCTATCATACGCCTACAACTACTTAAGAGAACCATAGATGGGACAATGTTCTTTCCCTTAAAGATTTTACAGTCTACTACCTGGTTGTACCTGCAAACCTCAAGTTACCATAGCTAATAAATTTAATAAGTTTCTAATAAGCATAAATCATTTTGAATAAGTTTACTGTTTAATACTTCTTAAGTCTTTCAAATAAAGTAGTGAATATCTAAGAATAATATGTCTTAGCACAATTTCCCAGACATTTAAGGCAGCAAATTGGTGAACAAAATTCATAAATAAGGGGAAAAAAACCTAAGATTATAGCACAGTAATTTTACAGTTTGGGGTTTGTGATATCATAGCCATTCTATGAGTTTGGGTTGCTCATTTTTAGACTAAAAGAATCAGAAACAACAAGAATAGACCATTCCACAGAGCCATCTGAAAGTACCAGCTCATCTAAAAGCACCATCTCATTTAATCTCACAGGAGCTCTATGATGGATGCCCTGCAATTATGCCCAATTTGCAGCACAGCGAAGTGAGCAGTTAGTTGAGTGCCCTTGAGTATTGCGACAGGGGATCAAAGGCCCTAACATCCTCTAACATGGCAAAATGTACTGCCCCGAGGCTTCTTTGAGCCCTGTCCTAATCCTGTTTTCCTAATGGCTGTTTTGTTTACTGAATTTGTCAGTACTTTGTTTTCCTGGCTAATATGATTTGCACCACAAGAAGTACACAGCCTGTAAACCTGTTTTCTGTTAGAACAGTAATGCCAGTGGACCCACAGCGTCAGAGAGCGGCTATGTTATCTCCCCAAGTCACGAACTCCCCCCCAGGTCTCAGCATCCTTGTCTGTAAAACTCAGGAGTTAGATTAGATTATTTTTGAGCTCAAGGGTTCTGTTGTTGATTTTCCATTCTGGGAAAAATTATAGACGTCACAGATGTTTCCAGAGTATAATTGATTAAATCTCACTAGATCATTTTTGTTCAAGAATAAGGTCCAGAAAGATGCTAGTAAACACAAAAATAAGAAAACATTTCTCTTTATTTCTCATCATCTAAAAATACTGTCTACTTTTAGACAGCTAGAAAAAGAAAGAATATAAGGCTGAACAGCAAAAATTTAAATTTTGTGGTAAAGTACACATAACATAAAATGTAAGTTCTGACTGTTTTTAAGTGTACAGGTCTGTGGCATTCAGTACGTTCCCACTGTTGTGCAGTCACCATCACCACCTATCTTCGTCCCCAGCTGAAGCTCTTTAAACATTAATTCCTCATTCCTCTTTTCCCCAGCCCCTGGCAACCATCCTGCTACTTTCTGTTTCTATGAATGACTACTCTAGGAAGCTCATATGAGTGAAATGATATATTATTTGTCTTTTAGTTATTGACTACATCGCTTATAACATTTTCAAGGTTCATCCATGTTGTAGGATGAGTCAGAATCTCTTTCCATTTTAAGACTGAATAATATTCTACTGTATATATATGCCACATTTTTTTTATCCATTCATTTATCGATGAACGCTTGGGTTGCTTCCAATTTTTGGCTATTGTGAATAATACAGCTATGAGTATGAGTGGATTCATAATTACCAAAACTTGGAAGCAATCAAGATGTCTTTTGGTAGGTGAGTGGATAAATAAACTGTGGTATATCCAGACGATGGAATATTATTCAGCCCTAAAAAGAAATAAATCTGAAGAAGCTAATCTGAAAAGGCTACATAGTTGGAGTCATATGACACTATATGACACTCTGGAAAAGGCAAACCTATGGAGTGAAAAGAACAGTGGTTGCTAGGGACTGGGGGGAAGGAAGAATGAAAAGGTGGAACACAGAGAATTTTCAGGAGAGTGAAAATACTCTACATGATATTATAAAGATGGATACATGTTATTATACTTTTGTCCAAACCCATACAATATACAACACCAAGAGTGAACCCTAATGTAAACTACGGACTTTGGGTAATTATGATGTACCAATGTAGGTTCATCAGTTGTAAAAAATGTACCTCTCTGGTGGGAAATGTTAATAATGGGGGAGGCTATGCATATGTGGGAGTATATGTAGGTATATGGGAAATCTCTGTACTTTCCACACAATTTTGCTGTGAACCTAAAACTCCTCTACAAAATAAAGTCTATTTTTTTTTTAAAAAATAAAGGCCTACTTTAAGTTTCTGTTTAAGCGGACAAAAAAGTTCTGGAATTAGATAGTGATGATGGTTATATGACATTATGAGTGTACTTAATGCCACTGCATTATACACTTAAAAATGGTTAAAATGCTAAAATTTATGTTACGTATATTTAGCATTGTTTTTTAAGTCCTGATATTGTCTCAGATATAATAATATTTTGCTAAATGGAAACTTCCTACAGATGTTGTACAGAATAAAAAAATTATTGCATGTAATTGAGGACCTGTGGGAAATATAAAGGGTATGATAGTGGACTTAGTAGACTTGGTAATTGCTGCTTATATGACTGACTTTATGCTCCAGGGCAGGTAAACTGATGTTTCTTTGTTTCATTCAAAGAAACAAAAAGGCTGCCAGGAAATTCTGGTAAGTTTACTAGAAGATTTTAATTTAAATGATATGTTTAAAAGCAATTAAAGAGGAAGATGATTATCTAATTCCTCAGGATAAATACCCAGACTAGATAGATGAAACAATTTTTGACATGAAAATAAAGATATAGAAATTTGTGCTTAGTTAAGATTTTTTTTCTTCAAGAATCGAGAGGAGTAGAAGAGAGAACTCAATCCAGGCCTGGGGACCAACCAGAAAGGACCCCAAAGGCTTTCTCTTTCCTGTCAGTGGATCCTCCCTCCCTTGAGGCTTCTCTCAAAGAAGAGTCATGGGTCCGGGCTTCAGCTCCCCCTTCCTTAGTAGTCCTCGAACAAACATTCTACATCCAAAATTTCACAAGGAGCTAGAGGATTATTTTGGTGTTTTAAAATGGTAACAGTCTGCCTGAGAGAAATGAGGCTGTGAGCTTCTCATTCTACCCATAGTGGGCCTTCAGTATTTGCTAGTTCAGGGGCCAGGCAGTGGAGGAGGGGAAATATTACAAAGGGTCAAAAAAGAAGATGTGGAGCATGATGGTTATATTCACTAATCTGATGAAGTGATGATTTCAATGATATATACATAAGTCAGTTGTCATCAAATTGTTCTACTTAAGCATGTGAGGTTTAACGTATGCCAATAATTCTTCAATAAACCTCTAAAAGTAAACTTAAATAAAATAAATACATTTAAATAAAATATTTTTTTAAAGAAGTTGCTCCTTCAGATTACTTTCCACTGAAGTAAAGGTTAGCTCTGGGCTTGACTAGATTAGGAGCGTGCTAACCAGTATCGGTTAAAAGACCCACTTTACGTGCTGAAGAGAAGAAAATGGATAGAACAGTGTCTTCAAGGAGCTTTCAGCATAAAAAGAACTTGATGTACTCAATCATTGCAAAGCATCTCAATATGTATTAAACTTGTGTTTTCATTCATTCGGTAATCACGGATTAAGCACCTTCCGTGAACCACGACCTGTTCTAGGATTTGGAAAGGTATAAATAAGTAACATGGTTTGCGCCACTGTGGAACCCTGGAAGTGAAGTACAACCAGACAAGAGAAAGTGAGCACATCTGTGTATAACATTCAGCATTATTGAGCCCTTTCCATAGTTCAGTCTCTCCCCCAGTCACTTGGCTTCTGTTAACTCATTGAATCCTCATCAAACTTCTTTGAAATAGGAATTAACATCCTCATTTTAAAGTGGAGGACTCTTAAGGCAAAAGGTTAAGTAATCTACCCATCTAATTACATAATTTTCTGTAGAAGTATTTCTGTCTAATAAATTAAATCCTTTTTTTGTTGTTGCTTAAAATAAATAGCATCCACATGATGGAGAAACGGTATGATGTATAGGAAAAGGTCCCTGTGGACATACTGCAAATATGATTTCCTCTGGGCAGTCAGTGTAAAAGAGAAAAAGAAATTATCAATTTTTACCCTGTATTTGTTAGATATAGTTTGAATATTTTTATTACAACTGCCATGCATTGTTTTGTATCAAAAATGTTTTGCTTAAAAAACAAAAAACAAAAAAACAAGGAGTTCTCCAAGGTCACGCAGCAAGAATAATTCAAACTCTGAGTTCTCTTGCTGCAAATGTTATACCTTTAGGCATCATATTGCTTTGTGTCCCAGTTCCAGTATAAAATATGTAGAAGACAAGTCTTTACTCCCTCTACCTCCTTTTAAGTAATTCATCAGAAAACGTTCTTGAGCCCCTGTTTGACCATAATGAAATCCTGTTTACTGAAAGAAATGTAAGAAGTGCCCAGTGATATTAAAACATGCTCAAATGCTCCTCCTGAGCCTTCTGAGACAGGTGCTAGCAGTCCCGCAGGAGCCCTGGGCTGCACAGGAAGATCTTGCCTCGTGACAAGACACAGCGGGGAAATTATGCTCTGAGAGTGCACGAGCAGAAGGTCTGCATCGTCTTTGGTTGTTTGTTTGCTTTTGGATTTATTTTCTTGACAGTTGGAAGCAGTTTATCTATATAATTCTCTGAGATTTATTTACCACCATTTCAGTAACAAAAGAGACCTAGAAGAAAAGGAAACAGATGTGGCAAATCTTTACATTTGCAGAATTATTTTTCTCTGCACAAAAACAGAAGGCTATTTCTGCAGTCTCCTCCGTCTAAGCTAGGTTGGGATTATCTTCCCTTATAAAACAAAATACCGGAAAAAATTAAACAATTGGCATATAATTAAAGAGAACAATAAATACATAAATATTAAATTTGGGAAGTCCTTCATTGGTTCCAACCATAAAGTCATTCTATTTATTTTCATTGCACACACATAAGAAAGGCTTTTTAACAGAAAAAGTCAAACTAGAGGTTTCAGGAAATTAAGATATGACTTTAAAATAGCAGTAATAATAGTTTTTAAATGGTAAACTTTGTAATGCATTAATAAGCTTAGAATTAGAATGGTGTAGTCTAACTTCCCTTGAGTGTCCTTGCTCTGCTTAAGTAAAAGCCAGCATCACCGGATCCATTTTCCTTTTCCCTTGAGCTTGCCTTCCCTAATTAAGGGAGATAGTAATGGCACTTAGATTTCATCTAATCTGACTTTAGGTAATTATGGTTCATTGTAGCAATTACAAGTTACATTTGTAAGGAACAATAAAGGGGAAGAAACCTTTCAAATTCAGTTTATTAGGCTTTGGAAACCTGCGACAGAATGAGCCGTCAAGATATATTTACTGGACAATCAAATATTCAGTGAGAATGTTGAATGAAGTCTAAGTAATTCATGCCAAAGGCTCTCTTTATACTGTAACTCTAAACTCATTTTCTCCACATTCCTCCCCTAATTTAGCCCAGAATAGTACTGCCATTCTAATGCTTCCTCAGCATTGTATATAGTCCACAATGTTAATTTGAATTGTCCATAAATTATGACTCTTTTAAATATTTCATGGGATTTTTTTTCCTGTGCAGATAGTCCTTCATTTATATGTAAATTCTAGGAGGGCAGAAATCATCTTCTCTATTTCTTTTGTTTCTTTTTGCAGCTCCTATGAAAAGTCTTCTCTTGTCCGCGTATCTCACTCAAATTCCTTCACTAGGAAGGCCCCTCAGTCATCTCAAGATCCAACTGGAATCCTAATTCATTTCAGAAGTTTTTCCTGACTGTTCTAAAACTAGACCCTTCCTCCTACTGAACCCCTGCAACATTTCCCGCATCTACCACTTTTTTGACTCCTAAAGCATATTGTGTCATATTATTAAGAATTGTTAGTCCCTTAAAAAGAAAAAAAAAAAAATATTGGCCCATCTGCCTGTCATGTATTATCAAATTTTGCCCATGCATTCAAAGAGTATTTATTAGCTTTGCTTAAAAAAAATGACCACACAGAACAATAGCTCTTGTAAGTTCATTTGTCTAAACATTGTCACTTTTGAAACAATTAATTTATGCACATTTTCAAATCCCCTATCTACAGATGGAAGATTGATTGCATACGGATGATTTTTTGCTAAGTTGTCTCTAAGTCCTGATATTTTAAATAAAATTTTGAGTCATGCTTGTAAACTCTAAGTGAAGCATACATTAATAGAAATTCCTTTGAACGTTTCTCCTATTATTTTTCAAATGCTATTTATAATTGATATGGTAAACTTTAAAATTTGTTTCACTAAATTTATTCTTCAATATATTTAAGTCATTGTGCTATCATGAGAAAGTATAATTTAGTAAGTTCTGCCTCTGTTATATGTTCTTTTGCCAAGATATTCTGTTTGTCTGTTTTTAAAGTTATGTAACCTTTAAGGAACAATGTATTAGGCCCCATCTGTTTGGGAAAAAAATCTGGTTATGATCTTGGAACTTGAAAATAAGATAAATTATTATCTTCTGTACCCTCATATGCCAAGAACTCACCAAAATCTTCTCTTGGTATAAAGTCTTTCACCACTTTTCAAAGATGTTAAATTAATACTTAAAATATAGTCTCATTATGGCGAGCTGGTTATAGAGCTAAACTGTACATTCCCAAATAACAAAACAAAATAGTAGACTTGTAATTATGCTGATCGTTAAATCTTTGCAACATGTCTCCCTTTTGGGAGAAATCACTTAAAAACCAAATTAATCTCTTTGATAAATCTACATAGTACTTTCCTGGATAAGGCTCAATATTGATTGGAATGAAACCAAAGTCTATTCTGTAAGAGGGAGTGTCATCACAAGGTCCTGATCTCCTTTAGAAATACAATGCTGAGTTCCAGACAGTCCCCATGTTGGCCAAGTTCATGGCCCTATTAAGGGAATCTACCTGGCTAGCAGCCCTTACTGTTAAAGACGCCCCTGGCCAATCATGTTTTTGCTATGTTTGGTCACCCTCCAGACACACCTTCCAATGTTCTATGTTTACTCTCAATTACATATGTTTTTTACATGTTTAGGGACCTGCAGACACAATCCCAGAGACTCAACACATGAAACATAGCTTTCATATATATTGGATTTTCAACTCATCTAGGCTCTAAAACAAGTTAATAGTGTGAGGGATTTTACAAATGGATCAGGTAGAACTGTTTTCTTTCCAGTTCTAAGTACAGTCTTCTATTCTCTTCCTGTCTGAGAGGGAAAATTTATAGCAATAAACAAAGTTAGCTTGTTCTTTTCACTTAGGTCTTTTTTATTCTATGAAACTAGTGCTTTAAACACTAAGTATTGGGGTTTGAAAATAACTTGATCATTCTGGTTCAAGATGGCAATTTGGAAAGAAGCTGAACTCGCCTTCTTCCACAGAAACCCTGAATCAACAGCTATCTATGGAACCATTTCCTCTAGAAAAAAACCTTAAAACTGGCAGAGCGACCCCTTCGCATTGGGCAAACAAAAGGGAAATCACAACAAAGCAGTTGCTGCCGGGACCACCTCTACATTGCCTGGCTCTGGTGGCCAGCGGGGCTTACCCTCATGGGTCCTACAGGACTGTATCCGGTGAAGAAAGTGTTCTTAAACAGCTACCTCCCCTAGTGCACTAGAGGCAACCGATCCAGGAGCTCAGTCTTTCTGTGGAAGAAGCCTATTAGCTTATTATCATAACTGCAGCCTGAGGGGCAGGATTCTAATTAAACACATATCTGAAGACTGACTGTAAACCTTCTCTGAGACCTGGGAGGATGGGCACTACCTTTACACTCTCCCTCTGTCATACTCCAGAGCACTAGCATCTCTCATTCACCTCACTTCATCTCATCATGTAGGCATTTTATCATCTCACATCATCACAAGAAGAAAGGTGAGTACCGTATAATAAGATATTTTGAGAGAGAGAAAGAGAAAACCACATCCACATAACTTTTATTACAATATACTGTTATAATTGTTCTATTTTATTTTTGCTTATTGTCATTAATTCTTACTGTGCCTAATTTATAAATTAAACTTTATCATTGGGATGTATTAAGGGAAAAACAGTATATACAAGGTTCAGTACTCTGCAATTCCAGGCATCCACTGGGGGGTCTTAGAATGTATCCCCTGTGCATAAGGGAGGACTCTTGTACTCTACCAAGCAAAGGTATCATTCAGAATTGAAGGAGAGATTAAAAGTTTTCCAGACAAGTGAAAGCTAAAGGAGTTGAGCACCACTAAACCAACCTCACAAGAAATGTTAAAGGGATTTTTTTTTAAGCTGAAAAGAAAGGATGTTAATTAGTAACAAGAAAGCATATGAAAGTCTGTCTCACTGGTAAAGGTAAATATATAGTAAACTTAGTAGATTAATCACTTAAAGCTAGTGCGAAGGTTAAAAGACAAAAGTAGTAAAAATAGCTGAAACTACAATAATTAGCTAAGAGATACACAAGATAAAAAGATGTAAAATGGGACAGCATTTTAAAGCATGGTAGAGAGAGTAAAAATGTAGAGCTTTAGAATGTGTTCAAATTTAAGTTGTTATCAACTTAAAATAGACTGTTACAAATATAAGTTGTTATATGTAACCCTCATAGTAACCACAAAGTGAAAATCCAGATACACAAAAGATAATGAAAAAGAAATCTAAGCATTTTCTAAAGAAAATCATCAAACCACAAAGGAAGAGAGCAAGAGAAGAAGAAAGGAACAGAGAAACTACAAAACAGCCAGAAATCAATTAACAAAATGGCAATGTGTACACACCTTGCTATTTCTTTAAATGTAAATTACTTCAAATGTAAATGGACTAAACTCTCCAATCAAAATCCACAGAGTGGCTGAATGGAAAAACAAGCAAGACCTATCTATATGCTGCTTACGAGAGACTCACTTTAGATGTAAGGACACAGGCAGACTGGAAGTGAAGGGGTGGAAAAAAATATTCCATGTAAATGAAAAGCCAAAGAAAGCTGGAGTAGCTATACTTATGTCAGACAGAATACGCTTTAAAACAAAGACTGTAATAACAGACAAAGAAGGGCATTACATAATGATAAAGGGGTGAGTCCAACAAGAGGATATAACTTGTAAATATTTATGCACCCAACATAGGAACACCTATAAAGCAAATATTAGTAGACTTCAAGGAAGAAATAGGCAGCCATACAATAATAGTAGGGGACTTTAATACTCGACTCATGTCAATGGATAGATCATCCAGACAGAAAATCAATAAGAAAATATCAGCCTTAAATGACATGTTAGACCAGATGGAAAAATAGCTTGATTTGTAATATTAAAGGGGCAGAAGCCAAATTAAGTGTGAGGGGTTACCAAACAGAGCTCCTAAAGAACAACATGGACATCTTATCCCATTAAATTCCAACAATGCAGTGATTGTGGTGATGGTTTGGAACTGCAGTTGTGACATGACTCGAATAGGACTCAACTGATAAGCAAATTATGTTAAAGGACACAAAGGAATGACTTTAGTAAATGGTGCATTCTTTAAACCTTTTCATTGCTTGTGAAATTTGTCCAGAAGCAGCGAAATTATAACCAAAAATACATGGCAATTTTGTTCACCCTTCTGTTAATTATCTTTCAACCTAAAATCCTTCAATTTCAGGATTACAAGCAATTATTTCAAGAGAACTGAAGCTATTTCTCCAATCATTATCATTTTACTTAGAGCAGAGCCAGTAGTGTTGAGATTCATTCCTTATGGGCCTGACTCTAGTCCTACATGGAGAGTCATTAAATTGAAGGGTGTGGTTAGTCACCCATCCCTTTTCCCATCCCCATTCCTCCCCATGAATCAAGGTCCCCAGGAGGAGTCATTAGTCATCCTATCCTCTCACATGCACCTTGCTGGACATTGGTGCACACTCCACTCTGGACGACACTCCAGCTTCTGTAAAACCCCATCTTATCTAATTTAGGACACATCTATAAAATGCACCTACATATGCATTTAAATCCAATGGCTTATATAATTCCATTTAAAAGCAACAGAATTGAGACCTTTTAAACAAAGTGTGCCTGCAGTAAATGCTGTAGCAGTAAAATAAATGGGTCACACACATGACTGCCAGCATTCTACAATGTAGAGCAGTGAAGGAGGGCACTCCTGGCAGTGCTGAGGTATAGCAAAGCTCACAACGGGCTTCCTTTCGGAAATGTGTGGGCTGCTTCTTGCTCTGCACTCTAAATACCCTGCAGAAGGTCAGGATTTAAGTTACCAGCCTTTCAGCGTAATTTGAAACATGCTTCTTATAGTTCTCCCCTCCCCCAATATGATGAAATTTAGCCCATAGAGCATATTTCCACGAGAAAGAGACATCTGCAGTTCTGCCATTACACAGGCGTCACCTCAGCATTCCTTTCTACCTACCAAAAACTTTTTGAAAAAGGGATTCATTTAACTCCTTTTTAATGTGACCCAATATGTTTTCACAAACGGGAGGTTTTCTCAAATGCGGCATATTCATAACAGTCTGCGTGGGTTTGTGTGGCATGGGTAAGTCGAACAGGGAACCTCACCATTTTGACAGTCTGATTTAACTGGACCATTTTAAAGCACCGTGAGCAGTAAAAGCAAATACAGACAAGCCAACCAAGGAATTTTTAAGCGGGTCCAATTGAACCGCATGTTTATTCACACAGACACCCTCAATCACCTGAAAAACTCTGAATTTAATTATATGCCATGCTTTTAGGGATTTCATTAGAGATTTTAAAGACAAAAATTACTCTGTGCCTTACTAAAAGAAATATTTGTGGTTAGCATAGATGCATGGTTTAGCTCCATCACTCCCACTCTTAATCACTACACCATCTATCCAAAAATCCCTGAGAGCACGTCTGGGCCACAACAAGATACAGTTGTTTGATTAATTCCATAGGAAGCCCGGCTCACTGAAGTTAATTTGAGCCAGTCTACACTATTGATTTTCTATTTAAGCATCAAAAGGCAAGTGAGCCAATTGTGTTTCATGTAGAATAATTAGCTTATAATCTGTGCATTTACACAGAAGGCTGACTTGGAGGGACTAGCTTTGATCAGACTTATTCAACCAAAATGGATTCAACTTCCATCCTAGTCTTATAATTTGGTGACTTTGGTAGTTGATACTGCAGTCCTGTGTTGCCAGGACTTAGTCTTCTGAAGATGTATCCCAGAATACGTGAGGATCCCAAAGGGATAACCGAGAAAACGTGCTCACTCCAGAAACCAGTTAGTAATTTCCCAACTGCTCCAGAGACAAGAGAAATTCTCTAACACTTTGCAGCCAGCTCTTAAGCCTTCATGGTTCATGTAAAGGGAGGAATTGGTTACTAAGTAATCAAAGGGTCTCTTTACTGTCAATAGAACTGGATAGAAGTTCTAGTAGGTAGAAGAACATTTATAACCAAGATGCCTTATGATGAGGAAACATAGATCTATTGTTCTCCCAACTCCACAAAAACACCAAAAAAAGAAACTTTGTTCAGAAAAATTAAGTACAGGTAAAAAGAGGGAAGAATCTATTTGATAAAAAGAAAGAAAAGAAAAATCCACTCCAGGAATCTTTAATATATGAAGAGAGTCTCTTTCTGATATTTTAGATACTAGCCTCAATGAGGCTGGAAGCCTGGGCACAAGGAGATCTTAAAACATTGTTCACTTCTAAGAATCTATAATTCTATATTCAGACATGGTAGTATAATTGACCTGATAGTAGCAGGAACTATTTTTTGCGTCAAGTTAGCAAATATTTTTAAGAGCTTACTATGTTTTCAGCTTTGCTTATCATAGACCTTGTAATATTTTTTTTTCCGTGGTCTGTGTAAAATTTCTCTTTGTGATTCTATTCCCTGAGAGTCACGCTACCTACATTCTGCTTTAATTCTATCACTTTGTATATACAAGAGTGATTATGTCACTTACCTGCCTTGAAACTCCATTTCTCATATTGTTTTCAGCTCAGGATCTAAAGCCAAAAAGACCAAAGTTTCAATCCCGTACCAAATATTTAATACTTATGTGACCTAAGGCAAATTATTTAACGTCTACAAGCTTTGACTTCCCCACCTGGAAATGATGATGATAACAGTATTTTTCTAGTATGGTTATTATGAAGATAAAATGAGAAAATGAATGTAAAGCACTTATAATGCAGGAATTACAGTAAATGCAAGAGAAATCTTACTCTTCTTATGTAAGTGGAAACATGTATGTTCTCATAAGTGTTCGTTTCTGCCTCTATGAAGGTTATATTCTCATGGGAGAGACAGGCAATAGATAACTTAATTCCAGGTAGTGATAAGCGCTGGGTAGAAAATCAAATAGGATAAAGATATCGAAGTTGTGTGGGAGGATGTTTCAGATAGTAGGAAAGTGTGCTCTGCAAGGGTGACATCTGCCGAGAGATCTAAATGGCATGCAGGAGTCAACCATGCTGTTATCTGGGGGCACAGCAAGAAAGGCAGCAGGAAGCGAAGAAAATAGGCCTTGAGGAGGAAATGACTTTGGGAAAAAGAGACAAGGTGTCCACAGTGGAGGAGGGGGAGAGAAAGGTCATCTTAGAGGAGGCAGGTTGACCTCGTTGGCCATGGTGAGGACTTTTTGTTTACTTGGCTTCAAAAAGCCAATGAACGAACATTCTTGAGCAAGAGCAAGACTTGATCTGATTTGTTTTTAAAAATCACTCTAGTGGCTTCCTTAAACTAGTCAATTACAAAGGATAACTGAATGTTTTTCTGTTTTCTTTAGATCTTTCCTGTGCCTTTATGAGCCTTTTCCTGAGCACCTATTTTCTTTCTCAAAAGACTCCTGTTTCTGTCTCAAAATAACTTCAAGAGAAAATAAACTCGTATTTCAGATGGGGAAATAGTCTTGGCTTCGGTATGTCTTGGGAAGAAGTGGCATTTTTTGCCATCGAATATGCTACATAAACATTTTTAAATGAAACCAATCAATTTAGTCATCCTAATAAAGTTTTTTATGTGTTTTCTCCACGTTATTACTAATATTTACAAGTTTGCTCAAATACTCATATGAATGTATTAATTAGGATGTTATTGGAAGCTAATTACTATAATCCTACATGTGAATAATATGTTCTCTAATCAAAATGCTGCAAACTTATAGCTCTTATAACTGTTTTTTAACATTATTGGTTAAAGAATTTGTTTTTTTAATATATACTGTTTTATTATCTGCTCTAGTTAGTTAGCATTAGATCAGGGACCAAGAAATCAATTCAACCATTCAACCATACGAGCTGTGTGACAGCAAGTGAATCTCTTACCCACTTATTACCTGGGTTTTCTAATCTTCAAAATGAGGATGCCAGATAGAAAATGATAGGTTTTTTCTATGAATGTTATATCTAGACAAGTTGTAAACATTCAACTTAGCATATACAGCATGTCGTTTATTATTTAATCTTCTCATTTAGTCTGATTTTCCAATGTATCCCTTAACTTAAAGGGTTTTTTAACTTTTTATATAGGGCCTTCTTTCTTAGATAACACCTGACTAGCTCCATGTAGAGTGAAAATGAATTTTTTAAACTAATATTATTTGTTTATTGATCTTTATTACATTCCACACAAATTAACGTTTCTTGATTTTTCTATATGACAATATGTTGCTTTTAAATTCTCAATGGAAAATTATATCTTGAGCAAGCTCCTGGGAAATGATGTAATGGTATCTTATTACCATTAACTCAACAAATTTCGCCTGAACCTAAAATTTTCTTTATATTCCAACCTAATGTTCCTTATATCAAACTGCAAAGTAGCTTGTATTTTTAAAAGTTAAAACTTATTTTAACTCCTCATATTATAAGCACATATTGAACACCTAAATAATGTCTTGAAATCTTGTGCTTGGAAAATTCTTACTGCTGAATTTCTTCTTCTGGAAATCTGGCCTTAATTTGCATTGAATTTCAATGACTTCCTTAAGCAAACATGTGGAGGTCCTCCAGTCTAATGGAAATGTGGGTCCACAGACACAATTCTGCAAAAACAGTGAGCTCGTTGGCAGTTTTAGAAAGGTTGAAGGTTGACCATCATCCAGACCTCAAGCTGTTCACAGTTTTTTTTTCCAGACAGTCAGTGCAAGCAAGGTACACAATGGCCCTTGCTTGAGTGAAAGGATTAGAGCCCAGACACTGCTGGTATTTGTATAGTGGGACAGTTTCATTGTCAAGATGGGTCATGCTCATGACTCAGGATGCTCCTAAACACTGTGGTTTTGGATGTCCACCAAGTCTCTCAGCCCCCAAATGGTACTCCCTCCAGAGCCACTCAAATGGTCTAGATTTTAGACTATGTCAAGAATGGGAGAGAAAAGCTTAGCCCAAACACTACTATGTTTCTCTGCCTCTATTCTAGGAGCCTAGACTTCAAGGATTTCTTGATTTCCCTTCTACATCTATTATAAACCAGCTACAAGAGTTACAGTTAGCCCAAAGAAAAGTAATCATTGGTAGTGGATTTAGAAAAAAGAGAAAAAGGCTACTGCTCAACGGCAACAAAAAAGAGGAAATGAAGCAAAGTTCACTACATGCCTGGAAAATATTAAATGATGCAGAACAATAGGAAATTTAGATGGAGTATAAAAGCATAAATCAGGAGAAAAGGAAATGGACTCATAGCAGACAAGATTCTAGAAGCGTGTTTCTCAACCATACATACTGTGTTCCATGGAGTTACTGGAACTTCACGGTGCTTTATAGAGTGTTGTGAAATTTTTTATAGTGTGGAAAATCACTTCTGTTAGAAATGAAACTACATATATTACCATGTGAACATTTAGATGAGTAGGTTTGACAAAATGATATAAAGCTGGATCTAAGGAAGAAAACATATTATAATATCCAACTGGTTTTAAGGAAAAATCATGTATTTACAAGGATATCCATGAAATTTGCTTTGTGAGTATATAACAGAGCTTACAGCAGTAAAGAATTTTTCTCAAAGGCATATTTCAGTAAGCTCTCAAAGACGTAATGTAGTTCTATAGATGCTTTTCTAAACTCTGTGGCATCTTGTTACACGCAGGTTGCTTTATTGTAAATTTTGCCGATTTGTTTCGAGAATTTTTTTTTTTTATATAGTAATCTTTTATTTATTTATATGTTTTTATTTTTGGCTGTGTTGGGTCTTCGTTTCTGTGCGAGGGCTTTCTCCAGTTGCGGCAAGTGGGGGCCACTCTTCATCGCAGTGCGCGAGCCTCTCACTATCGTGGCCTCTCCTGTTGCGGAGCACAGGCTCCAGACGCGCAGGCTCAGTAGCTGTGGCTCATGGGCCCAGTTGCTCCGCGGCATGTGGGATCTTCCCAGACCAGGGCTCGAACCCGTGTGCCCTGAATTGGCAGACAGATTCTCAACCACTGCGCCACCAGGGAAGCCCCGTTTCGAGAATTTTAATTGTTCCAAATTTTGAACATTCTGTATTCAAAAGGGTGTCTCAAATACAAAAAAATTTGTGAAGCAATGACCAAGAAGAGTTATTTTAATTTGAGGTGAACGAGATAAGCATCACCCTAGGCCCAGTTTCTGATACATTCCCCAGCAGACCTGACCACCAAGACCCTCCCAGAATTGTTTACATGTGCTAGAGAAAAAAAAATTTTTTTTTGAGAAAATATTATCTAAAAATTATTTCTAACATTGAGATTAATCTGACTGTAATTACCTGGCCAGTTTAAAAGATATCACTGGATTATTTTAAATGAAATATAAACGATATATTGACAATATGTCCTGGGGATTAAACTCTTCATAAGAAATAGGAGTGAGTCCATAAATTACAATTTTTTTCCTTATTATTCAAATATAATTTTATTTTTGGATTTGTATTACATGAGGAATTAACTTCAAATTTATTGAAGTTTAGCTACTACCTCATTTGAAGATTTGTACTATAATTAACAGAAAAGCTTTGGAGAATAAAGTGAAATTCTTTAGGAAACAAATAGATTATATGAAGTCAGGCAACAAAGGAAATTTTATTTCATCTACTCATGTAAGTATAAAGGCTTTTTTTTAAAAAAAATCTAATTCTAAAATTTTTGCCTGAAAGATAAGAGAAATGCAATTACATGGCAAATCTGAGCCATTTCATGTATCCATATAGATTGATCATATTTAATTGCTTAATTTGATTATCTTCTAGAATATTTAAAAATTATTAATATTGTGAAACTCATATTCTGAATGGACTTTGTAATATTACCACTCTATTTTCTTACCAGTGTTCAATGCTTAATAAGGTTTCAAGTAAGAAAAAAAGAAATAAAAGAGGGAAATAATAAGCTGTTCTGTTGAGAATTATACATGATCTAATTGGGTAATATGGTGACTTAGGCTTAATTTATTCCAACATTCACTCGTATATTAGAATGAACAGCTGGTTAATTTAATGATTTCTGCTATAATTCATTTGCTTCTTGGTTATAGTTTTCATCTGCCTCTTGTTTGTCATGTAATACTATGAAAATATTTCTTAATTTCAATATAGCATTAAAAAGCTATTGCCCAGTGTTTCTCTATGAAACGAAAAATTCCTCTTAGTATGCCTCCTCTTCTCATGTGATTGCAACTCTCAATAAATTAGATTATCATTTTAGATTTCTCCAAAAGCTTTTCCAAAGAACATAAAACTAAGCAAAGTCTATTCATTCTGATTTTACAATTCTAGTTCTAAAACTATGCTCTCATTTTATTGGACTATTTTAGAGGTGACATAAAGTCAAGACAACGCATCTGTAGAAATGTCTGCCATTTCTTTGCCCTCATTGCCAGCGATGGTTCCTCTCTTTCATTTACTTTTCTCAGGTTCCTGTTGAAATTCTGGCACTTTTAGTATTTCTAAATTCTTGAAGAATAAAGTTCTGCATGCTGGAAAGCTTTCACAGAGTACGTATAACACATTAAACATGATTATTTGGGAAGATGCTATGAGGTATACAGAGACAGAAGAGGCCAGCTCTGGAGGCCAGTGCAGTGAAAGCACTGTGCTATAATCCTACTGGTTCAAGTTAGTAATGGAAGGCTTTGAAAACTGTGACTTGCTACACAATGTGTATGAGACCTTTAGAGATATTTCCTATGAATACTGACCTATAGGCTGATATCTGATTTGTTGCACCAATAAAATCATGGGTGCCTATAAGAAATAATTTTTGAATAAAATAAAATGTGATTAGCTATCATTACATTTCTGATCTACAATGCAAATTAGTATATTTATAGTAGACAACAGTTTAATATCTTTAAAATACATAAGTCAATAAATAGAAAAATAACCAAAGATTATGATAGGAGAACTACAGATAGTGAATAAAGATATGCTAAGACTTTCAATGTTACTAGTAATCAAAGAATTACAAGCTATTTAGGAAAGGGAGGAGGGGTTTCGTAAATTAAAAAGGCAGGCAGGTCATTCTCTCACGGTTGGTTTGTGGGCTTAGACAGAAGAAACAAGTGTCTCTCTATACTATGTCACATCAGTTGTGGAATCTTTTTTCCTCTTATCCTTATAGGAACCAAAATCAATTCTTGCCTCAATTCTCCCTTTTGTTTTGACTATGAAGTTTTGGTATTAAACAATAAATATAACTTACAAATAAACTTGGGAAATTTTATTAGGCATTTATCTTATCCTTTTGTTTTTGAGGATTCTTTTTAGTGTGCTATGTGTTTTATTTATCTGGCAGAAAAGAGAAGAAATATGAAATTTCCCAATGCAAATAATTGAGTAATTTAGAAATTATTAAGTGATCTAGAAATGTGGAAACCAAAAAAAAAGAAAGATTGTTCAGTGGGCTCTATATCTACATAGGAAAGCTAGCAGGCTGATCTTTCCACTTATTTATTTTATTATTTATTTTGGCATATTCCAACTTTCTTCTCCAAGGAATCACTGAATGTTAGATCTCAATGAGACCTTAGAGGTCACATTGTCCAACCCCTCTTCACTCAAACGTGAGAACTGAAGAAGTGAAAGCTTAATGACTGGTCTAATTCATCTAACCAGTTCATGACAGACCTGGCACTAGAACCCCAACTTGATTGGACTGATAAATTAATTGCTTCAAAGAGAGGTACAAAGTTTTTTCACACTCATTCCAAGGGTCTGATGTTCCTGGAAAGCTTTCCTCTCCTCCTAGTCACTTTCTCAAGGGCATCCCAACATATGTTGTTCAGTAGACACATCCCACTCCCCTTCTTAAGGTGACAGTGGAGCTATGTTATCTACTATATCGTACCTCCTTTTCTATGGACATTAAGTATCTTCTCTGAGATCTCTTCAGTAGTATTTCCCAAGGAACCATCAATCCCACTTGTCATTTTATTTTTTTTTTATTGAAGTATACTTGATTTACAATGTTGTGTTAGTTTCAGGTGCACAGCAAAGTTATTTTATATATATATTCTTTTTCATATTCTTTTCCCTTAAAGCTTATTACAAAATATTGAGTATAGTTCCCTGTGCTATACAGTAGGCCCTTGTTGGTTATGTATTGATAATAGATCTACTAGGATCATATGGTAGCTCTATTTTTAGTTTTTTAAGGAACCTCCATACTGTTCTCCATAGTGGTTGCACCAATTTACATTCCCACCAACAGTGTAGGAGGGTTTCTTCTTCTCCGTACTCTCTCCAGCATTTATTATTTGCAGATTTTTTGATGATGGTCATTCTGATTCACATTTCTCTAATATGATTCACGTTTCTCTAATAATTAGTGATGTTGAGCATCTTTTCATGTGCCTATTGGCCATCTGTATGTCTTCTTTGGAGAAATGTCTATTTAGATCTTCTGCCCATTTTTTGATTGGGTTATTTTTTTTTTTAATATTGAGCTATATGAGCTGTTTGTATGTTTTGGAGATTAATTCCTTGTCGGTCGCATCATTTGCAAATATTTTCTCCCATTCTGTAGGTTGTCCCCACTTGGCATTTTAAAATGACTTCAGGAGTGGTCCAGAGGCAAAAGGAAAGGCAGTAAAAAGTATGAGGCTATCAAGAAAGGAAATGAATAAAGCACAGATAAATGGAGAACATCCAGATACAATTACAGTTGGAACCAATAAATCTAAGGAAATAGAAATACATTTGTGTGGATGTTCCTTCTGGAAAACCAGGTCAGACAACTCAGTCCATTAAATCACAATAATTTATTCAATATTTTGCTTGCTAAGGAAGTAAAGAAGGAATTTTTAATGCCAAAAATATGGCTAAACACTCTCCCTGTTCCAGACTCTTTGTAATCATGATTTGATCCCACAGCTTTAGTGAAACTATTTCTTCTGGCCAATTCACTATTAATTACTCTGTAAAATCCTAGCCTCCTTTATATCCTACTTCCCCCTTCCCAACAGCTCTCTTATACCAAGTGAGTTTGCTCCTATTCTGCTTCTTACCTCTCCTACTTTACGTCCACAGAGTTCTTGACTAGGCCTCTTTGCTCTTTTCTCTCCGCACACAACTGTCCATGAGAGTTTTTCCCCATAGCTTCATCCCTATGTGATCATCCCAATCTGAATGCCCTGTTCCTCACAGCAGGATAGTTCCATATTTCCAGCTGTCTAGAGGGCATCTCCCCTTGCATGGACCACCATCAAACAATCAACACACATTCACTACTGAGGGGACAATACAGGCATATGTCAGAGATATTGCCGACTCAGTTCCAGACCACCACAATAAAGCAAATATAGCAATTAAGAGAATCTACTAATTTTTTGGCTTCTTAGTACATATAAATTTATGTTTACACTATATTGTAGTCTATAGTGTGCAATGGCTTTATGTCTAAAAAAATTAATGTATGTACCTAAATTTAAAAAATACTTTATTGCTAAAAATGCTAACCATCATCTGAGTCTTCAGCAAGTTGTAATCTTTTTACTGTGAAAGTGAATATTAATACAACCCAAGAATAACTTCAAATCAAGCTAGAGAGGGCAGGAAAAATAAGGGGACTCTTTGCTTAGCCAAAAACACAATTATTCCAACTCATTAAACTTTTCTTTCCCTAAAACTAACAATAGGATGCTATTGATAAATACTAAAATGCAATGTAATACAGTTAAAAATTTTCCAGGAAATATGTATTTGGAGAAAAAAATGTATCTAAAGTCAGGAGCAGCACCATGGTGAATGTTGGTTTGCTTCCACTGAAAATGCTCCTGTGACTGCCCAGGCATCGGAGATGTGCTGTGGGCCTGTGCCATCTGTTTAGTAGATCATTTATTGTCTTCTGATTCAAGGCTAATAGTAAGATAGTTTAGTAATAGCTGGAAAATTCCTTTTTCCTGGAAAGTGGTCAAAGGAGCTGCACAGATGCAATTATTAAAACGTTTATATTTAAAAAAACAGAATATCTTTCATGTCTAAATTCCTGTAGCTAGCCAAATACAGCAAGAAGACATTTGTTACTGGACAATGCCTATCAGGGGCTCTGTGCTTTCTCTTCTTATGGGAGCCTGTCTGGATACACTTCTCCCAGAGCCCATCTTCTCAAGTTTTCTTAAATTTCTGGATTAAGTCTAAATTTCTATACAAAGCAATTAGGCCTAGTGTCTTAGTCCATTCAGGCTACCATAAGAGAATACCATAGATTATAAACAATGGGAATTTATTTCTCACATTTCCAGAGACTGAGAAGTCCAAGATCAAGGCACCTGCAGATTCTGTGTCTGGTGAGAGCCTGTTTCCTGGTTTATAGATGGCTGTCTTCTCACTATAACCTCAGGTGGTGGAAAGGGCAAGACAGCTCTCTAGGGTCTCTTTCATAATCCCATTCATGAGGGCTCCCAAGGGCCCCACCTCCAAATACTATCACACTGGGAGAATAGATTTCAGCATATGAATTTTGAAGAGACACAAACATGCAGTCTATAGCATCTTGTTTGTACATTCCTCTTCCTTTTATAAAACATTCATTTTGTTTTTACCTGTAAATTACTGAGGAGTTTGTTCATAATTTTAGAAAAATACCATTAGAATTAACTTTAAGATTCTGTAGATTAATATGGAATTTAATTTTCCCTCAAGTAGATGCCTGGGATATAAAGAGACTTTCCAAAGTGCCTTTAAGTAAACTCAAGAATTTTAAATAAGACAAACTCTTGGTCATTCCCACAATATAATTCCTGGTTATGATTTTTTTTCTAATATTTTATTATGAAACTTTTCTAATTTGAAAGAATATAACAGTGAACACCCACGTACCCACCACCTAGATTCTACTGTTGACATTTTATTATGCTTGTTTTATCACATACCTATTTATCTAGCCACCTTTCTATCCATTTGTTAATTGCTCTTATGTTTCTGATGCAATTCAAAGTAAATTACTGACATTTATACATTTCCCTCAAATACTTAAGCCTGTATATTTAGAGTTCAAAACTTATTTACAGTCACTTTTTTATTTCTGAGCTTTGACAAATGTATATATTGGTATAATCCAACCCTTTACCAAGACATTACCATCCCCTTAGAAAATTTCCTCATGCTTCTTCCCAAGCAATCTCTTCCTCTATCCCAAAAGGCAACTAGTGTTTAGATTTGTTTTCTACTATGTATTAGATTTGCCTGTTGTAGAACTTCATATAAATGAAATAATACAGTAGGTACTTTTTTGTGTAAAGTGTCTCTCACTTAGCATATTAAAAAAATTTATCTATGTTAATGTGTGTAGCAATAGTTCATTCTTTATGTTTTTATTTTAAAATGTATATTATATGAATATGCCATAGATTTTAAAATACATTCCTTTATACGTCAAGTTTTTGACTATTATGAATGGAGCTCTTATGATTACTCTTGTGCTAGTCTTTATCTAGACATTTGCTTCTGCTTCTCTTGGGTAAATATCTAAGATTGGAAGTACTGAGTCACAGAATAGGAAAATGTTTAGCTTTATAGTAAATTGACATAACTTTTTATGAAGTAGTTATACCTTTGTACATTACCAGCAAGTATGTAGGAGAATTCCACTCATGTAACTTCCTCAACAACATTTAGTATTATTAGTCTTTTTAATTCTAGCCACTCTCATGATTATGTAGACATATTTCCGTGAAGTTTTAATCTGCATTTCCCTGACAACTAATGATGCACACACTTTTTCCTGTGCTTATTGGTCATTCATATATCTCTTTTGTGAAATTTTCTCTTCAAATTCTTTGCCCACTTTTTATTGGATTGTTTGACCTTCTTATTATCAAGTCATAGGAGTTATTTTTACAACTTGGATACCAGTCTATTATGATCAGACACATGTTTTTAAAATATTTTCTCCCAGACTTCAATTTGATGGCTCATGTGTGTCTTTCAATGAGAAGTCTTAAGTTTGATAAATTGAGAGTTAGCAATTCATTTTTTATAGTTATTGTTTTTTCATAATCTAAGAAATCTTTGCCTATGTTCAAGTCACAAAAATATTCTCCTATGATTTCCTTAAAAGCCCAATGATTAAGGCTTTTGTACTCAGGAGCCATTTGTACTCTAAGAGCCATTTCCAATTAATTATCATGTATGACATGAGAGTAGGGGTTAAATTTAATTTTTTCCGAATGTATATCTATCTAGTTATTCCAGCACAATTTATTGAAAATACCGTCTTTTCTTCAGTATATTGCTTTGGGAATTTTGTAAAAAATTACGTGACTGTATAAATCATGGGCTTATTTCTGAGGAGTTCGTTCTGTTCATTTACTCTGTTGGTTTATCCTTATGCCAATAACACACCATCTTGATTTATGAAGTGTCATGAAGTTATGTGAGTCATGAAGTCAGGAAATATGTGTCCTCCAATTTTGTTTTTCTTTTCCAAGATTGTTTTAGATATTCATATCCTTTGCATTTACATACAAATTTTAAAATCAATTTGTTAATTTTCAGTCAAAACAAAGACTTTGGGTTTATGATTGGAATTGTATTGTCTATAGATCTATTGAGGAGAATTAACTTCTTAATAATACTGAGTCTTCCAATTCATGAACATGGTTTATCTCTCCATTTATTCAGCTTTTCTTTAATTTCCCTCAGCAATACTCTGTAATTTTCAATGTAGAGGTATTTGATATTTTTTGTTAAATTTAACAAAAATCTTTAACAAAATCTTTCAGATTTTTCATCATTAGTGTATAGGAATGCAAGAGATTTCTGTGCATTAATTGTGTTTCCTGCAACTTTACCAAATTCATTGATTAGATCTAGTAGTTTTCTGGTGGCATCGTTAGGATTCTCTATGTATAGTATCATGTCATCTGCAAACAGTGACAGTTTTACTTCTTCTTTTCCCATTTGTATTCCTTTTATTTCTTTTTCTTCTCTGATTGCTGTGGCTAGGACTTCCAAAACTATGTTGAATAATAGTGGTGAGAATGGACATCCTTGTCTTGTTCCTGATCTTAGAGGAAATGCTTTCAGTTTTTCACCATTGAGAATGATGTTTGCTGTGGGTTTGTCGTATATGGCCTTTATTATGTTGAGGTATGTTCCCTCTATGCCCACTTTCAGGAGAGTTTTTATCATAAATGGGTGTTGAATTTTGTCAAAAGCTTTTCCTGCATCTATTGAGATGATCATATGGTTTTTATTCTTCAATTTGTTAATATGATGTATCACATTGATTGTTTTGCGTATACTGAAGAATCCTTGCATCCCTGGGATAAATCCCACTTGATCATGGTGTATGATCCTTTTAATGTGTTGTTGGATTCTGTTTGCTAGTATTTTGTTGAGAATTTTTGCATCTATATTCATCAGTGACATTGGTCTGTAAGTTTCTTTTTTTGTAGTATCTTTGTCTGGTTTTGGTATCAGGGTGATGGTGGCCTCATAGAATGAGTTTGGGAGTGTTCCTTCCTCTGCAATTTTTTGGAAGAGTTTGCAAAGGATAGATGTTAGCTGTTCTCTAAATGTTTGATAGAATTCACCTGTGAAGCCATGTGGTCCTGGACTTTTGTTTGTTGGAAGATGTTTAATCACAGTTTCAATTTCATTACTTGTGATTGATCTGTTCATATTTTCTGTTTCTTCCTGGTTCAGTCTTGGAAGGCTATACCTTTCTAAGAATTTGTCCATTTCTTCCAGGTTGTCCATTTTATTGGCATAGAGTTGCTTGTAGTAGTCTCTTAGGATGCTTTGTATTTCTGCGGTGTCTGTTGTAACTTCTCCTTTTTCCTTTCTAATTTTATTAATTTGAGTCCTCTCCCTCTTTTTCTTGATGAGACTGGCTAATGGTTTATCAATTTTGTTTATCTTCTCAAAGAAGCAGCTTTTAGTTTTATTGATCTTTGCTATTGTTTCTTTGTTTCTATTTCATTTATTTCTGCTCTGATCTTTATGATTTCTTTCCTTCTGCTAACTTTGGGTTTTGTTTGTTCTTCTTTCTCTAGTTCCTTTAGGTGTAAGGTTAGATTATTTATTTGAGATTTCTCTTATTTCTTGAGGTAGGCTTGTATAGGTATAAACTTCCCTCTTAGAACTGCTTTTGCTGCATCCCATAGGTTTTGGATCATCGTGTTTTCATTGTCATTTGTCTCTAGGCATTTTTTGATTTCCTCTTTGATTTCTTCAGTGATCTCTTGGTCATTTACTAATGTATTGTTAAGTCTCATGTGTTTGTGTGCTTTACGTTTTTTTCCCTGTAATTCATTTCTAATCTCATAGCGTTGTGGTCAAAAAAGATACTTGATATGATTTCAATTTTCTTAAATTTACTGAGGCTTGATTTGTGACCAAAGATGTGATCTATCCTGGAGAATGTTCCATGTGCACTTGAGAAGAAAGTGCAATCTGCTGTTTTGGGATGGAATGTCTTTTAACTATCAATTAAATCTATCCGGTCTATTGTGTCATTTAACGCTTCTGTTTCCTTATTTATTTTCATTTTGGATGATCTGTCCATTGGTGTAAGTGAGGTGTTAAAGTCCCCTACTATTATTGTGTTACTGTCGATTTCCTCTTTTATAGCTGTTAGCAGTTGCCTTATGTATTGAGGTGCTCCTATGTTGAGTGCATATATATTTATAACTGTTATATCTTCTTCTTGGATTGATCCCTTGATCATTAGTAGTGTCCTTCCTTGTCTCTTGTAAGATTCTTTATTTTAAAGTCTATTTTATCTGATATGAGTATTGCTACTCCAGCTTCCTTTTGGTTTCCATTTGCATGGAATATCTTTTTCCATCCCTTCACTTTCAGTCTGTATGTGTCCCTTGGTCTGAAGTGGGTCTCTTGTAGACAGCATGTATATGGGTCTTGTGTTTGTATCCATTCAGCAAGCCTGTGTCTTTTGGTTGGAGCATTTAATCCATTCACGTTTAAGGTAATTATCAATATGTATGTTCCTACGACCATTTTCTTATTTGTTTTGGGTTTGTCTTTGTAGGTCTTTTTCTTCTCTTGTGTTTCTCACTTAGAGAAGTTCCTTTAGCATTTGTTGTAGAGCTGGTTTGGTGGTGCTGAATTCTCTTAGCTTTTGCTTGTCTGTAAAGCTTTTGATTTCTCCATCAAATCTGAATGAGTTCCTTGCTGGGTAGAGTAATCTTGGTTGTAGGTTCTTCCCTTCCATCACTTTAAGTATATCATGCCACTCCCTTTTAGTTTTAGAGTTTCTGCTGAGAAATCAGCTGTTAAACTTACGGGAGTTCCCTTGTATGTTATTTGTCATTTTTCCCTTGCTGCTTTCAATAATTTTTCTTTGTCTTTAATTTTGCCAATTTGATTACTATGTGTCTTGGCATGTTTCTCCTTGGGCTTATCCTGTATGGGACTCACTGCACTTCCTGGACTTGGGTGGCTATTTCCTTTCCCATGTTAGGGAAGTTTTCGACTATAATCTCTTCAAATATTTTCTCAATTCCTTCCTCTCTCTCTTCTCCTTCTGGGGCCCCTATAATGTGAATGTTGTTGTGTTTAATGTTGTCCCAGAGGTCTCTTAGGCTGTCTTCATTTCTTTTCATTCTTATTTCTTTATGCTGTTCCTCAGCAGTGAATTCCACCATTGTGTCTTCCAGGTCACTTATCCGTTCTTCTGCCTCAGTTATTCTGCTATTGATTCCTTCTAGTGTAGTTTTCTTTTCAGTTATTTTATTGTTCATCTCTGTTTGTTTGTTCTTTAATTCTTCTAGATCTTTGTTAAACATTTCTTGCATCTTCTCGATCTTTGCCTCCTTTCTTTTTCCGAGGTCCTGGATCATCCTCACTATCATTATTCTGAATTCTGTTTCTGGAAGGTTGCCTATCTCCACTTCATTTAGTTGTTTTTCCTGGGTTTTATCTTGTTCCTTCATCTGGTACATAGCCCTCTGCCTTTTCATCTTGTCTATCTTTCTGTGAATGTGGTTTTTGTTCCACAGGCTGCAGGATTGTAGTTCTTCTTGGTTCTCCTGTCTGCCCTCTGGTGGATGAGGCTATCTAAGAGGCTTGTGCAAATTTCCTGATGGGAGGGACTAGTGGTGGATAGAGTTGGCTGTTGCTTTGGTGGGCAGAGCTCAGTAAAACTTTAATCCACTTGTCTGCTGATGGGTGGGGCTGGGTTCCCTCCTTGTTGGTTGTTTGGCCTGAGGTGACCCAACACTGAAGCCTAACCGGGCTCTTTGGTTGGGCTAATGGCAGACTCTGGGAGGGCTCATGGCAAGCAGTACTTTTCAGAACTTCTGCTGCCAGTGACTGTGTCCTCACAGTGAGACACAGCCACCCCCTGCCTCTGCAGGAGACCCTCCAACACTAGCAGGTAGGTCTGGTTCAGTCTCCTATGGGGTCACTGCTCCTTCCCCTGGGTCCTGATGCACACACCACTTTGTGCGTTCCCTCCAAGAGTGGAGTCTCTGTTTCCCCCAGTCCTGTTGAAGTGCTGCAATGAAATCCCACTAGCCTTCAAAGTCTGATTCTCTAGGAATTCCTCCTCCCGTTGCTGGACCCCCAGATTGGGAAGCCTGACTTGGGGCTCAGAACCTTCACTCCTGTGGTTGGACTTCTGTGGTATGAGTGTTCTCCGGTGTTGGACTTCTGTGGTATGAGTGTTCTCCGGTTTGTGAGTCACCCAACTGGCAGTTATGGAATTTGATTTTATTGTGATTGTGCCCCTCCTACCGTATCATTGTGGCTTCTCCTTTGTCTTTGGATGTGGGGTATTATTTTTGGTGAGTTCCAGTGTCTTCTTGTCAATGATTGTTCAGCAGTTAGTTGTGATTCTGGTGTTCTTGCAAGAGGGAGTGAGAGCACGTCCTTCTACTCCGCCGTCTTGAACCAATCTCCATTTGGTTCTATTTTGTAGTTTCTGTACCTTTGCTGAGAGTTTAAAATTCATTATGAGAAGATTTTCCTTTACCTCACTGAGCATAATTATAATATCTGCTTTAAATGTCCTTGTCTGCTGATTCTGATATCTGGGTTATTTTGTGTTTGCTCTCTGTTGATATTTTGTCTTATGCAAATGGGTCATATTTTCCTTGTTGTTCACGTCAAATAATTTTGGATTGTATGCTGGACATTGGGAATGATATGTTGTAGGATTCTCAATTCTCTATATTTCTCCAAATTGTTGATATTTAATGATATTTGGATTTAGCTATTTATAACTGCTTATTGATTTTGTTTGAACAAGCAATTAACTTGGCTGGATTTAAACTACAAATGTTGTCCCTTTGTAGCAGCTTTCATCTCATTTTAACTATTTTATCCTTAGCTGGACTGCTTACAGTGTGCCCCATTCATGTGTGTTTCAGGGTCAGCCAGAGATTCTGGCAGAACTAATACATAGAGTTTGTGGCTTACCCTACTGGCTCTCTCTTTATGAGATTCCCCCCTTACTTTCTGGCAGCTGATGTTGTCCAAACTCTCCTCCAGTCATTCAAACCCCTGAGTTTCATTCAATCTTCTGAGTTTTCTAACATGTTTCCTGCCACCCTGTGCAGTGCAGACCGTGGTCTGTCCTAGGGATAAAGCTATAGAAACAGGAGATCATCCTGAGCCAATTCCTTCTTTCAAGGTTGACTCTCCTCCAGAATCTGCCTGCTTTTGCTCACTGTGCAGAGCTTTCAGTAATTTTGTTTTTGTTTTTTGGTCTGTGTGTTGTTGTTTGTTTTATTTTTGGTTTTGATTCAGAGTTTATATCTGTTATATGAGGGAGAGTCAGTCCCCTAAGAACTTACATGACTATAGAAGCAGAACTTGATTGTCAGTTTTTGAAATTTTAAAATCATATAGAACTGTTAAGTCTCTAGGAGAAAAAGTCCAATACTAGTGTCTAAAATGTCAAAGAAAGTAGGTATTTCAAAAAGTTTTGTTTCCTATTGAACTCAATCTCAGTTTATTTTCAGAGCCTTCAGGAGAATCAAAGTCATGATACAATTCCCTTGCAACATTTTATTGTTTTAACTAATGGTATATTTTGGACTTGGAAGGATGTCATTCTCTACAGTTTAGCCAGTGGAGGCATTTCAGACTTACAGGCCTTAGAGATGGAACAGATTCAAGTATCCAGATAAACCCTCTAATTTTGCAGATTAGAAATTGAAGACCAAATGATTACGTGATTTAAACATTAGCACAAATGGGCATTAGACAAAGTTTCCTGATGTTGCATGTCCAATAAGAGCTATTTGTATCATACCCTAGGGATTATATTTCTGTGGTACATCACTACATATTATTAACTCTATCTACTCTACCCCTCTGTTGGATGTCTTTAGGGCTGTGTTATTTCCTGAGCTGCTAAGAATCAGAGAGGGTTCCTGAGTAGTTGTTATACATAGGATAATACTGGATAAACTAAGAATTAAGTTAGATGATGTTAAAAAAAGAAAAACACATCCTAAAGTTCTTGGTACAAAATAAGTGTCAGTAAGTACTCATTCTTCATCTTTCTACTTCTCATATTTCTTATTAATTGCTCATGCCCTCATGACACATTTGAATTCAGGGAGAGCAAGGGAAAGTAGCACTCTTATTCTGTTTTGGAATTTTTATTTTATTCCTGTTCTAAAATAATACAACTCTCCCATATGCCCATCCTTTCTTCTCTCCTTGTCTTGTTTATCCCTACTATTTCATTGCCTTCACCCTACTACAGATTCAAAGAGACAGATAAGTAAGGAAGATGAGGTCAGCAGGGTCTCAGGCTGTGGTTAGTGAGAAGGGAGTACTTGTTCTCACTCCTTTCTAAGCAAAAGAAATTGAGAGAGAGAGAGAGAGAGAGAGAGAGAGAGAGAGAGAGAAAGAAAGGGAGTTCATTGAAAATACTGTGTTTAATGCAGATGGTATATTGAATCGTTCTGCAATTTTCTTTCTTTGCTTAGCAATGTTTTTGAGATCTAGCATGTTGCTAAGTGTAGATGCAGTTCATCCTTTGTAATTGTTATGTAGATTGCCATGATGTGACTCTGCCACATTTTATTTACCCGTTTCTCATGTGATAGACAGTAAGACTTTTCTGTTTTTGCTGTTATAGGATACTATGCAGGAGCATCGTGTGTGTGTGTGTGTGTGTGTGTGTGTGTGAAAATTTACTGAGGGTTGATTCCTACAAGTTGAATTGCAGAATCGTAGGTTATTTATATTTTTGTTTTTAATAGATACTTCCAAATTTCCTTCCTGTACTATTTATTCAGTATTTTTCTTGAGGTTGTCTTAGGTCTAATATAGTTATCTACTTCAATTTCATCCTGAGTAGCGATTACTGTGAAACCATGGGTTTGATGTGCTAAGTATGTATTTTCTAATACATATTAAAAGGGATAGCTATCAAAACAAAATAAATTTGCCTGTGTTCAACCAAAAATAAAATTAAAAAAGAAAGGGAGAGACAGAGCACACTAGTTTCTTGGCATTGTTAAAAATAGATTTAAAGTCAAAGGCTTCTAGCTTTTAACCTATATGTAGCTTTGTCTCTGTTTAGTCATCTCTTAATGAATGTTATAATGCTGATCCAGAGATAGGGAAACTTTACCTGTAAAGTGACTGTAAATATTGTAGACTTTGTGGGCAACATTCTGCTTCATGGCCCCTCTTATTTTTTCTATAGCTCCTTGAAAATATAAAAACCATTCTTAGCTTGAAAGCTGTACAAGTGGCGGATGGTAGTTTGCTGGTTTATGTGTATTAGACATTCCTATTGTACAATGTTGAAGAATTGGATGAGTTAATGCATGTTGTGAATCATGCTATAGATAAGTGATATTATTATTAATGATAATAATTACCCCTTGTCATTTTGAGGGCAACACAAAGGTCTGAGGGAACTGGACATAGGTAAGGTTAAGTTTTGATGAAGGGAATGCTAAAGGAATGTTTTGAGTCTTGCCAGATGAATTTGGCATGCAACATTATTTTCCAGGTACTACCAGCATAAGATCCTACCACTTACACCATGAGCAAGGCAAGGTACACCAACACACACATTGTTCACTTCACAATATTTTTCCAAATCTAACCTTAGCGAAAATAATCTGGCTGCTTTGGAATTAGAGGAAAATGGCATAAAATCAACAGTCATAATCCTCCGTAGCCAGGAGGGTGATATACTTTGACTTCTTCATAATCTGATTTTAACGTAACTGTTCAGTAAACAATTGAAGTAAACTTGAATTTCCAAGTTCCTAGTTTTAACTTTTATTTGTCTTTCAAATGAATATTATATATTAAAAAGTGAATGATTATATACTCTGAGTCTTCACTGCTGCATTTTAGGGAACATAAAAAGTAGGAATTATATCTAGACTTTAAAATACTTTATTAATCATAACATTTTCTAGCGGGAAAAAAAGAAGGTCTTTTCCCTGACTTAAGTCTTGTTTGATTCAAGTTCGTTGACAGTTGTTTATCACTAGTAACATTTAAAATTACCCTAATTTTATTACTTCATAGTCCCTATGAATTTAAAAGAATTCTTAAAATAATAGCATAAATAGTCTCTAGAGCCCAGGGTCTGAGAGGTTTTGCAGATTCGTGACTCACTGGGACAATTAGAGGTCAATAGATCACGTCTCCATCTGCCTGCAGAATTTCATCCACTGACGCCATTTTGAGAAGTGCTGGCTTGACGCCATTTTGCGAGGTGCTGGCTCGATGCTGGATAGTCTCTTAGGTGTGGGAACACCTGTCCCATAAAGCATTGTTGAGTTGTAATTTCACAATATCTCTTAGTCATGCTTAAATCTGGAAGCAAGTAATTAAGTAACAAATGTCATGCATCACAGAACAAGCTGGATAATCATGTTAAACATACTGACGAATTCTCTAACTTGACTATTTGATGTAAAGAAGGAAGCACTGAGTCAGCTGGTGAGGCATAGGCATAGTAAGACTGTTACATGAAGTTAAAGGAAAGGAGGAAAAAAGCACTAGAACTCTCCGCCACAACCCACAGAAAGAATCGTATCAATAGAATCTGATAATAGAATAACAGCATACAAATCGGAAGCACAATCTTAAAAATGTATTTATGAGTCACAACCTACTCACATTTCTCATAAGAATTACTGATTTCAATGACTAACATTAGAACTTTTAAAATGACATTGAAAATAAAACAAACTTTTTTTTTTTAACGTAAAATGAAAAAATAACTAAACTGGGTTACCACACATTCCCATCTTTGAAAGGCATTAAAATTGACTTGTATGAAATCAGGTTTACCTAAGAGGAAAAAAAACCCTTTGGAGCCATATTCAGTTCCTTTTTGTCATCCTTTTCACCACGTTACATCTATTACCATATCCCACAGATTCTGCCTCTAATGGTGACTACCATTAGAGGTAGTTTCATTTAATGAAACTAACATTTAACATTCATTTAATGAATGTTTGTTGTGCCAGGTACAGTTCTATCCCCTGGGGCAGAATAGGAGACAAACAGAAAATATCCCTGTTCTCACGGAGCTTAAATTCTAAGGAGGGAGAGACAATTAACAAATGAAGAAATAAGTACTACCTCACTTGGTGATCACATTAAGGAAAAACAAATAAAAGGTTGGAGACGACTGGGGATGAGGTATATGAAGGTGACTGTATTTTACCAAAGTCCATTATTGAAGGCCTCTATTGGAAGAGGAACATTTTGAGCAGAGACCAGAAGGAAGTGAGAGGGGGTCGTGCCTAGAGTGCAAGAGCACTCCTGGCGGAGGGAATATGGATCAAGGCTCTGGGCTAGGAACATGACTGGGACGTTTGAGGAAAAGCAAAGGGCCAGTGAGAGTCTGTGTGATGAATGAGGGGGCGATGAGGGTCAGGGGTAGGAAAAGGTGAAACCACATGAAAGGGCTTAAGGAAGACTTCGGATTTTACTCTGGGATGCAGGAAGCCTTTGGTGGCCCTTCCCACTTCAGACCCCGTCGGGACCCAACATGGCAACATAACAATAAGCTACTACCTCATGTCTTGCCCCCTGGGTCTCCTTCCTCTATTGCATATTTACTTTGCTACAGTATCTATTTTTTTTTAAACCCAGAACTTAAACTATTAAATATATCCCACTGTCTAAAGCAAAATAAAATGCTTGGTCCAATCATTGTCAGGGAAATCGAATCTATACCATCAGAATCCCTGAAGAAAACAGACTGTACAAATAAACTGGGAAACATAGTAGAGCTTAGTCCTGGGACCAATTACAAAGGTGTGGATAGGGTTTAGGACTTGCGTAAGAGATAGCACAGTACCTCGGTATTAGCAACTGCGGGGAGCCTTATCTCCTGTTATAAGTTGAATTGTGTCCCTCAAACAGATACGTGAAGTACTAACCCCCTGTACTTCAGAATGTCATCTTAACAGAGGCAAAGATTTGAGTGATGCTTCTACAGGCCAAGGAATGCCAAAGATTGCTAGCAAACACAAAAAGCTAGAAGAGGGGAAGAAGGATTCTCCCTTACAGATTTCAGAGGGAGCATGGCCCTGCTGACAGCTTTATTTCAGACTTCTAGTCTCCAGAACTATGAGACAATAAATTATTGTTATTTTAAGCCTTCCTGTTTTCAGTATTTTGTTATAGCAGCCCTGGGAAACTAACACACCTCCTCTTGATCTGAAGGGAGAAATTCTTAGAACCCAGACATGATAGCACCTATGGCCTTTGATAGAGGGGCACAGACAGCATGCAGCATGCAGGGAACTGGCAGATCAAGAGCTAGAAAAATAAACACACCAACTCTCTGATCACCTGCCAGTGCCTTCCCTTGGCTGACCTGCTTTGGAAGGCAGAGGGTGATTGAGGCCATTGATGTGTGCCCCTATGCATCAGCCTCCAGAGGCAGAGAGGGTAGACAAAAGCAGAGGGTGGATCTAAAAGGACAAATAGAACTATCCAGTACAAAGTCCCTAAATAATTTTGTGTCAGCTTGTCTTTCTTGCCTCCCCTCCTGTCCTTTCTCCATGCATCACATATGATCAGACACCCAGGACCACAAGCTGCCACCCAAGGCACCATATGTGATCTGCCATCATGTTTGCTCATCTAGTCCTCCTACTGAAATGTTTACTATCCTCACCAACTTCTCCATCTGTAAGAATCTAATTTATCTTCCAGGCTCTTCATAAAACTTTTTATGATCCACCAAGGCAGAAATCCCCCCTGCATTGCAACTCCCATAATCTTGAATTTACGGTTCTATACCATCCACTAAAATCTGCCTGATATTATAGTTAGGCATCAGTCTTCTCCATTTAATTGCAAGATTCTTCAAGGCATGGACTGAGTTACATTCACCATTTATACACCTTATACATTTCACAACAATGTACACAAAATAGGGATTGATGTCTATTGGTTAAATTGAAAATAATTTTAGTATTGAAATGAACCTTAGAGTCATCCAGTTCAATCTGCCTGTTTTACAGAAGTAAAAACTGAGGCCCGGAAATAGACAATGGCAAAATACGACTATGATACAGATATTAAATTACCCAGTCTTGTGCTTTTTCTATTATATAATTATGGAATAAAGCATTATTCTCATAAAGCTTATAATAACAACTCCAAAGTCTTATAAATATAAGAAAAAATAAAATGTAAATGAGTTAGGAACTTGTGAATAAAAAGCTTTTTAAGATACTTACATGCTGAGAAATTTTTTAAAAGTATTTGAGAAAGTATTTTGTGCTTTATTGATTCCACAGTGTTTGAGAAACAGCTTGTGGTATTTAACATCCTCCAAAGGCAGCTGGGTTGTCCCATTCCAACTTGGTAGCAAGTGTGTTAAGGGATAAATAGATAAAATTATTTGCCGTAATTTAAAAATAAATGTAACTGAATGGCTTAAACTGTCAGCTTAGAACATTTCAGAATCATTTAATATTTTCCTAGATTTTGTCAAGAGAAATGTCATAATGAATTTCAAGCACCTCATAAATTAAAAGGGTCACTTACTTATCTATATTTTCTGAGACAATCAACTTTCTTGTGTGCCAAGAACAAGGTCATGAATTTTCTCTTATTCTGTTTTTATATTAAACTTGTCTTGTTCTTGCCTTAGTGGATACTGTACCTTCTCAATGACATCTTTCTGCTTGGGGAAATGGAAACTCATAAAAGTTAGTCGATTTCTGTTTTTGCAGTGGTGTATTTCAGGAAGTTCCCATGACCACCCTCAGATTGAATAATTCTCTAGAAGGACTTTCAGAACTCAGCAAAAATGTCTACTCACAGTTATGGTTTATTACAATGAAAGGACATGGATTCAAATCAGCAACAGGCAAAGGTACACAGGGCAGGGTCCAGGAGAGGCTGGGCATGGAGCCACCAGTTGTCTCCTTCCAGTGGAGCTGTATGGACAGTGCTTATTTCTCCCAGCAATGATGTGTGACAACATGCGTGGAATTTTGCCAACCACAGAAGCTCATCAAACCTTGGTATCCAGGCTTTTTATGGGAAGTCAGTGATGTAGATGTGGCAGACCACGCAAGTGGCTCAGCTTAGTTCCCAGCCCCTCCAGAGGTCAAGCTGATACCACATGACCCAAGGACACCCTCCGCCACCCCATACATGACATTGTTAGCAGAGACTCTGTGGCATGGTTTATGTGAGGTCTAAGGTCCTCACATAAACAGAGAGACTCATTCCTGTAATCAGGGCCTATACCTACCTTCCAGGAGCTGGCAGCAAAGACCAAAACTTTTCTTAGGCAAGGTTAATCCTTTACGACATAGGTGTCTCATACATTTAAAATATAAATCTCTAAGAGGTTAGCATCTTGATCCTGTCGTTTCTGCTCTATACCTGTGGTTTCCAACCTGAGGTTCCAAACTTTCTCAGATTGTGGCACCCTCATGTCTCAGTTATTTTTCATGGTGCCCTTTAATTTAGGCAAAAAGAAATTCCTAATAGTAATTAGGTCCAAACAACTCAACAGCAGTAGTTTACATGGTGTCCAACAGGTAATGCTGTGATTCCCTGAAGAATTCTAAATATCCTAAGAGTTTTAATAAACTAGAAACTAGGAGTTTACTGCTGTGCCTCAAGGCCCCTTGGCACACAATTTGAGAACCATAGTTCTATATAACGATTAAGTCACTACAGAAGATCATTTTTTCGTGGTTTCTTTCCTTTAAAAATGTTTTGTTGAGAACTAAATACGTGCAGAATGCTAGGAACTGGGATTCCACATATAGCTAAGATATGCTCTGGCTCTGGACAGCTTAAAGTGTTTCATAGATGTTATGAAGTTAAAAATGAAGGAAAATTTGGGGAACAAATTAGTAAATTGAATTTTCCAAAGTTTGACACAGGATCTAATAGACTTTCAGGAAATGGTTGTTGGACTGAATTGTAACACAAATGGGAGGACTTGCTTACCTTAACTATCACGAGTGTACATGCAAACAACATCTATTAACACCAAATCTATTTCCCTGTTCATTAGGATGAAACTGTTTCACTCTTTTAAAAAAAAATCTTGTTTTTCTCTCTTGTCCATTATAAAAGCAACATAATATTTTAGAAATTTTAGGAAATGAAAAAAAAATCATAACCACATCACCCTTATACAATAATTCCTATTACTTTTGTCCTTATTTTATCATATACATCCCAACACAGGTGTAATCATATGTATTCGATTTTTCTTGTCTTTTTTCATTTAACATAGTTTTGTAAGCACTTCGCCATTGTTCTAAATAAATCTTCTCTAAGTTACCTTTTACTTCTTCCCTAATTTGGAAGAGATTTGCTTTTCCTTTTGCTAAGAAAATCTCTACTCTTTTCAGAATTAAAGTGTCATTTTGTAAAAGTGCATCTTCAGTTCTGTTACATTGATGCTTGATTACCCTTTTGTTTGGACAAAATGATTTCCTTTACTGTGAATTACCCAGCAAGGAGGTACTGGGTACTGAGAGTTGTACAAGAAGAGATTTATCTTGCTCTTGCTTACCGAACCAACGAGGCATTCCAGTCTCAGGGCCAAGAAGGAGCCGGGCTGTAAATTTTTCTGACTCCTGCTATAAACAAAGCCTGTCAGGAAGAGGCTGTGACTTGACACCCCTTTCAGAAAGGGAAGCTGGGAAACAGAGAGAATAGAATGCATCTCTCTCTTTATGTCACTCTGTACCTTGGGAAGAGGAGACCAGGGATTTCTAGATGCAGACCCAGGGTTGACATCTTTCTGGTAAACCAAAGCCACCATAGTAGAAACTCTGAGTTGCCGTTAAACTCCAAGGTGACTTTTTCTGTGAGGAGGGAACGGGCTTTTCTCAGGTCAAGAAGAGTCGATCTTGCACTATTAAGTGGATCTCTTCTTGTCTTAATTCAAAGAGTTTCCACAGTGAGGGCTGAAAGATGGGGTTTCCTTGGCACCGTATTCATTTGGGAATGAGTCTGGGGCACTCAAATAAGTGCACCTGTATTTAGGTGCACCTGTATTTAGAAATGAGGAATTGGTATCATAGACTTAGAAGTATTACCTATGACTGAGGTTACCTCCGAGTATTTTTAGAGCATTACTGTCACTAGAAGAGGTAATGAGGAAATTTTTTAAAAAGATGAGGAAGGAAAGCTGTTAGAACCATAACCTCAGGAATAGAGAACCATAACATGTGATGCTAAATTATATATATCCAAAGGGAATCGACAGTTAATATTTGATTTTTCCCTTTTTATCTAAAAGAATGTGCTCATTAATTTAAAAGTAAGATGTTATTTACAGCATTTTTAATTTTTAAAAATCTCCTTAGAATGATTAGGGATGTAGACTCTCTCATACCCTCACTGTTAATGGGGTTATAAATTGGTGCTAAATTTCTCTGATATGTGTGCCAAAACCTCAAAATTACATCTACTCTTTTGAGCAGCTATTTAATTTTTAGGACTTTACGCTATGGTATATTAGGAATGTACACAAAGGTTATAATACATATTCATATATATTAAATGTTATATTGTATGTTTTCTTAAAATCATAAATAATCTACTTTTTTAAAATAAAATGGAATTAGTTAAATAAATTGTGATGCATCTATATAGTAAAATTCTATATTGTCACAAATCATGATGATATACAGATGTCTTAATAGTGTGAAAATGGTCAGGATATATTACTAATTTTAAAAATGTAGGAAAAGGAGCATATATCATTTGACATTTTTTTATACACACAGATGTGAACGCTAGAGTGAAGTTTATCACTATGTTAAAGTAGTTTAAGTGGTTATTTTGGGTAGCGGATAATAAGGTTCTTCCCTTCCTTTCTTCCTTCCCTCCTTCCCTCTTTCCCTCTCTCCTTCTCTCCTTCCTTTTTTTTCCCCCTTCCTCCCTTCCATTTGTCTTCATTTTCCTTCCTCATCTTCCTTTTTATTCTTGGTTTCCTCTGTTTTCCAAGCATTTGGGCTTTAATTTTATAATTTGAAGGAATGTACTGTTTCATTTTATTTTTAACTTTATCTCATTTGGATTTTCCTTAGGAAATTTGGGTGGAAAAATAAAGCGAAACAATTGTGTTGTACTAATGCCCCTTTTCCTTAATGAGTCCAGGTTCTCTCCCTCCATGGGTGAAGAGGAGAGACAATAGGAGAGTGAGGACCAACATTCCACTGTGTCTTTCAGAAGCAGACCTAGAAATTCATTCCACTGTGTTCATTCCTCTTCAGGAAATGATTTAAAAAAAAAAAAAAATATATATATATATATATATATATATATATATATATACACACATATATATTTGATAGTTGAAGGACTGATAGAAAAACAAGTCAGGTATTTGCTGTATAATTATTTCATGGTATTTAAACATTATGTATTTTTTCTCCACAACAGTTATGAAGAAATCCGCTTTACCTTTAGTATGTAAAATTAAAATGATTCACAGCTTTTCTGATTTTTCATAACACTTTTTAATAAATTAATAAATCCAGGGTCTTTAATTATTGAACTAAAGTCTGAATAAAAATTTTCCAGGGAAGCAAAAACAAGTCATGCTTAAAAGCCAGGATAGGAAAGTTGGTAATAGAAAAAATAACGTTCAGTAATGACCAAAAGTAATTGACTGTGTCAATTCTCAAACTTGACATTGTCTCCCAATATTCAAGTCTTGGTTTTAGGGAATGTGCACAGCCCATTGCAGATTACAAAACATTGAAAGTTGAAACTGGTAGTGACAGAATATTGGTGATAGAGTTTATACTGTACTAACAACTGTATACAGCCTGACATGGAGCAGTTGGTCTGAGTTTTGAGAATATTAAGCTTGTGTTAGATAAGTGAAATTTTTGCTACAGTAACTATATTTTCAATCAATTTTTTTTTAATGAATCCTATCAGTACAACTATCATAGGTGCTTCATGTGTTTCATTTTAGGGGAAATTGATAGTAGGATCACCATATTAACTTTGCATTTTAACTCCATGTTACTGGTGTCCTATGGGTCCCAGATTGAACACCAGGGGTGCTGGGCCCAGGATTGAGGCAAGTCTGAGTCTGTCTGGAGGCTGGAGATATGGCATGCCATGGTTCTATTTTCACAAACACCAGACGAATCCCATGGGGAGGAAGTCATGGTAAGGAGAAGGGCTGCAGAGCTACAGGGCAGCCTTCAAAAGTCCCACCGGTGACTTGATTCAGTGTCAAGGAAAGCCACTTTCAGTGAACCAAATCTGAGGGATAAAGAACAAAATGGTGGGCACTGCAAGAACAAGTTCTTGGAACACCTATGACAAATATGTGTGGAGGAGGGAGTCCCAAAACTATGGGAAGACCTTGAGGGGTTTGATTCCTAGAGACACTGTGGAGATATACTTTTTTGTATCCATTATTGTTACTCTGGTCTTACTCTCAGACTGTTGTCACCCAGAAAACACGGATTACTTTTATATCCCTTTAGAAAGAATAGAAAAGTAGTTATCAGATGGCATACAAAAAAAGACACAAACATGTAGGCTTCTTGTCCCTGCCTTTAAAACAATGAACACTAGGATCATTTGGAAGAAAAATAGCAGTTACTAGGAAATCAATTAGCCAAGATGAAAAAAAAAAATCCCTAAATAGCATTTAATCTTCCAAATAAGAATTCTTCATTCTTGGGTCAGACTGATAAATAAGGTGGGCATTTAGACTGATTGATTAGATTCATCCATTTGTGGTGCCACTGAACATCAGACATACATGATGGACATGTTCTTTGGTGTTACCCTCCTTTCTTAGTACTGCATAGCTAGTCACCTTTCTAGCATTTGTTATCTGATTTGGAAAATATTTTAGAACAACCCAATAACAACTTCAAGATAAAAAAATTCTACACACTTCACAGCTCCTTCCTATTACATGAATGTGTAAATTGAATTCCCTCTCAAGACGAAAAAAACAAAGGTTGGCTTCCCAAAAATGTTTTCATTGGCTTTAGGGAACTAACATGCACCAGTCTGGGTGACTAATACTTCCTGGAAAATAAAGATAGATCAACACATAATTAAGTTCTGGCTCAACTATAATTGTTGTCTTGGAAACAGTTTTGGGGATAAATATGGTTGTGCTAATGAAACTTTTCATGATTTCCACCAACGATCCGGTTTATTAATTAGGCCAGACCATCTTACTACCTTAATGCTACCCATTTTGGAATATTCAAAGGGTTAAAAAAAAAAAAAGTTCCTAAGAGGACACTGAAAAGGAGGAAAGGGGGATAAATCTTAAATTCGTTATTTACCAGCTCTCATAAGGATTCTAGTTAAAGGCGTAGGTTAAACGTGCTTTTTGGCACTTTTGTGGGTTTCAAACATCCTTCCTACCTCATTAAGCAGAGAGCAGAGAGTTGTACACACAGCATTTAGAACTAATAATTCCTAGCGTTAATTCTCTGAACTCCCTCTTTGGAGGATTTAAAATCGAACGAACGCAAGAGAAACAAGCGAAACCAAAATCCTAACTAGCCAGGGTTTTCTAGCTCTAGCTTTCAGTAAAGAGGAGTTTTGTAGGAAGTTCTGCTCAAAGCGTAGCCCGAAGGGCAGCCTGCCGGCTCTGGAGGGTTTGGTGGAGGCCGAGCGTGAACCCTGGGGGCGAGAGCGCATCCTGGTCTGAGATCACACCCACTCGGGGTGTGCGTGAGTGAGTGCGCGGTGTCCGCGCGCGTGTGTACGTGTGGGGAGGTGTGTGCCAAAGGGGTGGGGTGAGGGGCGGTGAGGAGGGCGCTAGGTGAAGCACGAGGAGCGGGAGCGGGAGGTGGCGCGCTCCGGCCTCTCCCCCAGGGGCCGCGGCGGCTAACTCGCGCTCCGGCTGCCCCTCCTGGTGCGCGCCGCGGCGGCGCCACAGGCCCCTCGACCCTTTGACCACCGCCCTCCGGCCGCCCGGCCCCCAGCGGGGACCGGCGATGGCGCGGGACTGACGGCCTCCTCCCTCCGGACCCTTCTGTCCCTCCAGGGGCTCCCGGGGGCCGCGGCGCCGCCCCGACCTGCATGTGGGGCGGGCGCGCCGGCGGCCCGAGCGAGCGGCCCTCGGCGCCCCCGAGGCGGTGCCCGGCCGCGCGGGAGGATCAGGAGGAGGAGGAGGAGGAGCAGCGGGCCGGGCCGGGCTCCCCGCGCGCCGCCGCCCGGGAGCACGGGCTCCCCCGAGGGAGCTCGGGGCGTCCCAGCCCCGGAGGAGGGACCCGGAAGCAGAAGCGGAGCCGCGAGTCGAGCCGAGCCGCTGCCCCCGCTGCCCGCCGGCGCCGGGTGGGGGTCCCGGCGGCTGGATGGGCGGCGGCGGCTTCGGCCGCGGGCGGCGATGGGCGAGGAGCAGAGCACGGTGAGCGGCAGCGGCGGGCCCCTGGAGGCGCGGACCCCCCCTGGCGGCGCCACGGGCCACCCCGAGCCCCCGAGGCCGCCGGGGGACAGCACCGGGGCGCCCGGGCCGCGCGCCTCCTCCGCCGAGCCGAGCAGCGGCAGCTGCGGAAGCGACTCGGGCTGCGCGGACACGAGCGTCCCGGAGCCCGCGAGGAGCCGGGGGGCCCCGAGCTGGAAGAAGAACCAGGCACCGGCGCAGCCCGCAGGACTGGCCTACACCGGGCCCCTCAACCCCCAGGCTTTGCAACAGCAGCTGGCAAAGGAGGAGGAGGAAGCGGGGGACCGAAAGGAGAGAGGGGATGAACAGCAGGAGGCGCCCCCCGGCGAGCAGCCGGAGCCCCGGACCTGCGTCGGGGCCCCAGACGGACTGGTCCTGGACGTGCTGGGCCAGCGGCGCCCGCCCCCCGCCAAGAGACAAGTCTTCTGCTCCGTGTTCTGCGTGGAGAACGACCTGCCCGAGGCCCCCTCGGCGGAGCGGCTCTCGCTGCCCGCGTCGCCACCCCGGGCTCCGCCGGTGACCAACCCTCCCAGCACCCCCTCCTCCTTCCCCAGCCCCCGGCTGTCGCTCCCAGCGGACCCCCTGTCCCCCGACGGCGGCAGCATCGAGCTGGAGTTCTACCTGGCGCCCGAGCCGTTCTCCGTGCCCAGCCTGCTGGGAGCTCCTCCCTACTCTGGCCTGGGTGGGGTCGGGGATCCCTATGCGCCCCTCATGGTGCTGATGTGCCGGGTGTGCCTGGAAGACAAGCCCATCAAGCCCTTGCCCTGCTGCAAGAAGGCCGTGTGCGAGGAGTGCCTCAAAGTCTACCTGAGCTCCCAGGTAACCTCAGCCCCTCTGTCCCTCCCCTGTCCTCCATTCAGCATTCCAAATCACTGGCCAGGAAGTCCAGCTCGCCAGCTCCCTGCTCACAGGAAGAGGTGATGAACACCCTTATGGAGGACCTCTATCAGTTCTTACATCTCGGTTGTTGGTTTAAGTGTGTTTGTCTTCGCTGGTTAACTTGACTGGAATTTAACTCTGCTTGAGCTTCGAGCTTTGATTGGCAATCATAGAAGGAACAGGGTACAAGTGAATTGCCTTCTGCTATTTCTTTTATTAGATTGCAAGCAAGGAGCTTGCTCAAAGAGGAGGGCAATGAGAGTGCCTCAGAGGCCTGGTATCCCAGAAACTAACAAATAATGGGTATAAAATAAATATGTATTGAGTTGGTGGAGAGAAGAGTTGCAATGAATGATACCGAATTTGAAATTTTGCTCCATTTAGATAATCCAGAAAAAGTGTTATTAATTTATTTATTCCTTGGCCCTGGTCCGCTTTTCAGTTTCTTTCTCCTCAGTAAAGTTGAAGTACTTTTTCTCACTGAAGTTTTATGCCAGCAGAGTACTTTATTTCTCTGAGAGGGAACAAAACAGAAAGAGCAAAACAAAGCAAAGCAAGGCTAAGAGGCTTAACAAAACAAGTGCTGGTGAAACTTTCCTCCTCAGCTCCTTATTTGAAAACTTGTTTTTTTTCTTGGAAAGTTTAAGAGTGCAGTAGACCGGCTTTCCTTCCCTGGTGGTGAATGCGTCCTTCCAGCAGTTTTCAGTCTGTTATGTTTCTGCCAGTGTTTTGCACAATCCGGAATGCCCTTTGATCCCATGTCTGATTGTCCTACGCCTATTCATCTTTCAAAACTCTGGCTGTTCAGGTGCCAACTTTTCCGTGAAGCCTTACCTCACCCTCCAGGCCACTGCTTGTATACTTTCAAAATACTTCTGCATGTCTTGCATGCACTGAAGTTGTTCTATATGTGTCTGTTTGTCTGGCTAGACTGTATGGACAGGGTTTTACAGCCCCTGTGTCTGGTAGTTTCATGTTGGTATCCTTTCCCGTGATAGTGTTTAATAACATTGGCTGAAGCGAACTGAAGAGGATTTCACACGGTGCAGTTCCTCTGTGTATTGTGGCTAATCCATGCTTGTGTCTAGACTGAAAGTGTGTAACGTGCCCAACGGCAAACGCAAAGGGGAATTTAGACAGAATGGAATGGCTACACAAACAGTGACTTGGCCAAGATGGCTGAGATTATCCAAACGCCTGTGAGAGGCTATGATGTCTCTTTCATGCTTTATCGGCAGACAGATACTTGAAAAAGGAGGAAAGCCTGCTTCTCATTGTGTCGGTTTCTATGACATCACTGTCAAACAGCCCAACAGATATCGGTGCCATCCATGTGCAAAGCCCTGTGGTGGGATTCAGACATTCCCAAGGTATGGGCCCTGCTCCAAGGAAGTCCCCTTGTGTGTATACAAGATGTGTACACAAGAACAAGGTAGCATATAATAAGATGTAAGCAGAGTAACAATATCATGTAGCACTTACTCTTAAGGGCTGGGAGTTCAAGAGAGGTGGTCATTATAGGTTGGGGTACTCTGCAGTTTGATTCCCTTAAGGTGGGTCCTTTCCCCAAAGCAAAATTTTTTTTGCCTCCATAAGTTAGTTTTAGGAAGTCAGTGTTTTGATCTCCAGTGGAGAAAGAGAAGGAATGGGTGTGGGGAGTGGGAGGGTGGCAAGGTGAGTGAAGAATCATTGCCGTGCACAACTGCGAAAAGCTCCTCTGAAGTAACATAGTATCTGAAGGTTATCGGCAGTATTTAGGATTGTATGTATGTTCCTGACCTTCTTCTAAAGTATTTGACAGAACTTTTAATAAAGAAAAAATATACTTTATTTGAAATAATAAACAACAACAAAAAGATGAATCATGCAGGCCAGGCATGCTTCCACTTCAGGGCTTTGTGTGTGTTGTTCCTTGTGCCTGGACTATCCCCCTGGAGTCCCCCCCACCCCCCATTCCCTTGCTTACTCCTTCCCCTTCTCCCTTTCAGGTCTGTATGCAGATGTCGCCTGTGTGACCTTCACTGACCACCTTTTTGGTGGTCACCCAAAGTTGAGCCTCACCCAACACTCTAGATCTCCTTTCCAGCTATTTATTTTCTCCATAGTGATAAAAATACTCTGTCTTGTACTTATGCAGTTATTTCCATGAAGACAGGAGTTTTCACATGATTTGTTCCCTACTGTGGCTTTGGCACCTAGAACGTTGTCTGACACATAACAGATGCTCAACTAATTAGTTATTGAGTTTATGAAGAGCTGAGCGACAAAGAGATGATGAAACTGCCCCCAGAAACCACGGCTAGAAGGAGGTGATCTGCTTGAGCACTGAATTCTACTCTGAGATTCTTGATGTTTAAGACAAAAGACAAAGACTTAAAGTAGACAAAAATAATAGGTTTGCTAAGTTTGTTATTAAACTTAGAATTAAAGAGTTTTAAAACAAACTTTTAGCTTATACAACAATGGCATTTCTTTCACTTGCATAAAACTAGGCCTGTGGTTATAATTCTGATCTGTGTTAATGATAAGGTCCCTTCTACTTAAAGAGGCTGTGTTTCCACATCACTTAACCTCTCTGTGTCTTAATTTCCTCATCAATGAAATGGGATTGCAGACCATGATCTGTAATGACACACCAATTCTAAAGCAAAACAATATCAAACTGCAGAGTTGTTTTGTTGCATTACTGAACCAGGTCAAAGGGCATGGAGAGTGCCCTCTTTCTCATTTTATAAGGCTTCTTGGTTTTGACAGAAGTAAATCTGTCAAGCTTGAACGTGCAAGACTCTTTAAGACCTTTTAAAGTAAAATGATATATTTGAAATAAAAAGTTATTAGTGACTTTTTTCATCATCTTTTGGATCTGTGCCAAATAGTGTATTATTTAACATCATTTAAGAAAACAAAGCAGAGTCCCTATTAAGCATTTTATGCAAACATTAAAAATGCATACTAAATGTGAGTTGGAATATTGCCTGGTTAAATTAATATTCTTCTAAAAGGAGATGCTGAGTTCTTTGAAAGAAGGTACAAAGTTGGAAGACAGGAATGCAGGTTTTTAGATGATAAATCTTATTTCCATTAGTGCCGTGGACTGAATACGTGGCAAAGGCTGATAGATAGGTGTCTTCATTATTTCAGTGCAGACATAGGGTGGTGACTTAAATACCTCCATACTGTGGTTTAAAAATAATAGTTTTAGTTTTTCAAAACATAATTCTTCTTCAGTTATCACTGTGACTGGGGCTGTTGGAGAATCCTTCTTAGTGGAATGACTTTACTGGCCGATAGGTACCATCCAGTTTCCAGTTGCCATGGTGAAGGATTGAACTGATACATTATAATCTTTGGCACTTACATAGGGGAGTTACTTAAAGGCTCTAGAGTACCATGATGGAGATAGTGGGAGTTTAACTGGTTTGTGTTGCCTGGGTACATAAATCTTTGGTACATAAATTTTAGAAGTACGTTTCCTAGTAACCTAAGTGTGCATGTATGACCATGGCTTAGAGCACACAATCCCAGGGATGTCTGCAGTCTCCTGCAGGTCGCTGGGCCATTCTGAGTACTGACCTCAGCTGGTTTGGCCTTTACCACATTTTCTAGGAGAAAAGATTGTTGCTTTCCTTGTTTCATAGAATGATATTGCACTCATTTCAAAAATCCTCCACAGGTATCTTTCTTTTATGATTTTGGTTTGAGACAGTAAAATATGTTATGATGTGAAATATTAATATTTAGTACTTTACATAAAGAAAGAAGAGAATTGGGCATGCTAAGGGCTTTCTAAAGGTAACAGCTGTTGCAGCTTTCATCACTCTGCTTCAAAGTGCTCGCGATTGGCAAATGCATATGACTTGGAATGTATACACCTGTCAAATGAGTATTAATAGAGACAAGCAACACATTTCTTCTGCAGTTTGTGAACAAAACAGCTGCTAGATGGTAATGTCCTAGAATGACTGTCTACCATAGTCACCCTCGAATCAGTGACCTAGGGATGAAAGCTTCTGTATCCTATTATTAAACTCTGAGTCATCCAGACTTTTATGGGTAAAAGTGTAACCTACTTTTTCTCTTTAAACCTTAAAACAACCTGGATATTTTTAGAATCTGTCCTGTTCAATATGGAGTTTGCATGCAGCCGTCTTCACACAGGTAATTTACAGATCCTATCATGCCAGGTGTGATTTTGGTAGTCTTAAAAATGTGAAGAATAAAAGAGACTGAACTCTGTTAAATCACTCTGAGAATTTGAAAAGTGAGAATTCAGGCATATGTAAGCTTATTTTTTTGTGTACAGAATGAGTGTGTGTGTGTGTGTGTGTGTGTACTGGGGGGCTGTGGTAACATTTGCTTTTATACCTTCCTGACTCATGCACTTACTTATTTTCCTCTTCTGACTCTTTACTGATATCTCTTTTAATAATTTCTTCATTTCTCTTTAATAATTTCTTTTTTCTCTTACTTTTCAAAATTTGATCTTAAGTAGTACTTGATTTCTGCGGAGAAATCAATCCCCTATCAAGGGTTCATCTCTGGGCCAGCAGGACCTGGTCCAGGCACTGCCTGGGTGTCTTCCTTCCCGTCGCTTCCAGCATCTGGAGATGACGACACCACGTGGAGAAACCCTGCATTGTGCTCCACTGCCTACAAGATCTCAAATAACATGACTAGTACTACTTACCTCAGGCGTCAACTGAAACCTTTACAGTAGTGATTTTTTTTTTTTCTCCTAGAGTAGATAGAGCTCAGCTTTTACACTTGAAGGCTCTTCCTTACTCCTCATGTGAGAGACGGCAAAAGGAGAACGTTAGGACTTCAGCTCCCAGCTTTTCGTTAAGAGTTGTGATGGGGATGTAGACAGATACTTGAGTCATAATTTCTTATAATTAACTTTTTCATTTGTTAATGTACCATTTACACATTTAACAAACATTTATTGAGTACCTGTGTGTCAAGGACCATGAGATAATCTATAAATGTATTAAATGCCCCCAAGGAGCCATCTTAGAGACTAGTTGGCAGTGTTTCTTCCAAGCTTTGTCTTCCAAGCATAAATAAGCTTTCCTTTAAGTTCTCAGACAGCTGTGGGTCTCCCCTCTTCTGCTGCCTTTCTGGGAGGATTTTCTTATGCCGATTCTGGAATACCAGTTAACCTTTTAGTAAGCATATTACTATTCCTCCTATTATGTTTATTTCAAAGTAATAAATCCACTCATTACTTTTTTCTTAATAAACATTTCTCAGAGTTCTTTGTAATTGTGATAAATAGAAATTAGTTAATACTTTGCTTCTTTCAAAATATTTATTACCTTTGCTTAAAAGAAAACATAATTTTGCTAAGTTTGTTTTGGATCATTCTTGACAATGTGGCAAATCTTTAAAGTTATGATACTTTCAAAGAATTGGGTTTTTTTGTTCAAATTCACTGTGTCAGAAGGGTTTTATGTGATAAACGAAATGAACCTTCCCAAATCAAGTTCTGTCTTAAAACAAAAATTCAGTGTCTGCAGGACAATTAATTCCTAGAATAATATTCTCTTTCAATGTTATCAGTACTATTTGCCCTATCAATTTTGGGTAATTACACTTGAGTTTCCACAAATAATAACAACCATTAATTGAGCATCTATATTCCAAGCATTTTTACACGTTTTATTATTTAATTTTAATTCCCTTACATATTAAATACTTATTACATATGAGACACTGTTGGAGGTGTTGGGGATACAGAGAACAGTAACAGATAAAGCCCCTTACTTCATGGAGTTTATATACTAGGCTGGGGAGAGATTGATAATAAAATAAGTAAATTATTTAGTATATTAGGAGATAATAAGGGCTATAGAGAAAGAAAAACAAGGGAAGGGTGATAAGAAATATTGAGGAGGAGGTTTTTCTTTATATATTTATAGTGTTTTTAGGAGTTGTCAGGGTTTATTTTACAAGGTGACTTTTGAGCAGAGATCTTTCTGATGGCCGTGAGAGAGCAAACCATGAGGATATCTAAGGGAACAGCAAGTATAAAGTTCCAGAGACAGGAGCATACTTGGGGGGGTTCCAGGAATGGCAAAAAGATCCATGCGGCTGAAGCACAGGGAATGAGGTGGTGAGCGATAAGAAGAAACCAGCAGGAAGAGTGGGAAAAGCTGATCGGAAAGGGCTTTAAGGCCATAGAGAATTTGCGTTTCCTCTGAATGAGATTGGAAGCTGTAAGATGGTTTTGAGCTAATCAGATATGACTTTACCTTTATGAGAAAGTACTCTGGCTCTCTGTGGAGAATATACTATGGGAGTCAAGAATGGAAGTTAAAAGACCAGTTAGAAGACTATGGCAGTAAGCCAGAGGAGAGGTGTGACAGTTCAGACTAGGGTGATAGAGGTGAATATGGTTTGCACTGGTGGAATTTTGAATATATTGTGACAATAGAGCTGACAGAATGTGCTGATGATTGGGTGTGGGATGAGAGGAAAAAAGAGTCCAGGATGACTCAGGTTTTGAGCCCAAGCAATTAGAAGAATGGGTTTGTCATTTAATAAGGTGAGCAATACTGTAGGAGGACTAGTTTTAAGGAGAATCAGGAGTTCATGCTAAGTTTGAAAAGGTATTTAGACATTCATTAAAGGATGTTGAATAGGCAGTTGGTGTGTGGCATTCAGCAGAGCGATCTTAACAGAAGATGTAAATTTGAACATTTTTGACGTATAGATGATATTTAAAGCCATGAGACCAGATGAGGTCACCTGGGGCGTGATAGTTGATAGGGAAGGATTGAGGACTGAGTCTGGGCATACCATTGTTTGCAGATATAGAGTCTGGGACGTATGAAAGAACCAGCAAAAAGTCTGAAAGGGAGAGGGCCAGATAGGCAAGAAGAAAACCAAGGCAGGGTGGTTACCCAAAGGCCAAACAAAGGTGATGTTTTAAAAAGGAAAGAGTCATCATTTTTTGTCTAATGCTTCCGATAGTTTCAGCAGGATAAAGATTAAAATTGACCATTGGATTTCCCAACAAGGAGATTATTTTTAAGTGTGAACAGTGCTGTTTTCATTGGCACTGGTGGGGGTGGCTTTCTGATTAGAATGGGTTCAAGAAAACAGGAACAGTTCAGTTTCTGTACTGTAGGTAGTAGAATGTTATGTGAGGAAACTCAAAGTTAGAGAGATTAAATAACTCGCCCTAAATCACACAGCTAGGAAATGGCAAAGGTGAGATTTCAATTCAGGTCCATTTGGCTCTAAAACCCAAGGTCTTTTTACAGTCTTTGCATTTATTATCTTATTTATAGGTTAAATATATATTTATTTCATTTTTCTTTTAAGTTTATATCTGTATTGTACAAAATCACAAGTCTTCCAGTCCAAGAAGAAACTTAATTACATGTTTTGAGGAAGTGGAAGTCTCTTGCCCAGATTTAGATCCAGAGAAAGATTTCTACCAAAGTCAGCCTCATCTTCATGTACAAAAATCAAGAGGAGTTTAGTTTAGAGGAGCTATGATTTGACTTACTATTAAGTTTTAATGGCAGCACACTCTCCCATTTTCTTCCTAATTCTCTTGGCCATTCCTTTTGTTTCTGTTTGAGCTTTTTCTTATGTTACCATCTGTTAATGTTGGTGTCTACATGGTCCTATATTAAACCCTCTCTCTCCTCTCCTCACACTGTGTACTAGTAGTGGGGCCATGTCATCCACTCCCATGGTTTTAGGTAACACCTATATGCTCTTGACTTCCAAATCTTTGTCTCTAGCCCGGATGACTCTTCTCACCTGCAGTACCAGGTAGCTGTTTGTCTCCTCGACATTGCCACCTGCATGTACTACCCACAACCACCTTAAACCTCTCAGGATGAAATCTCCCTTTCCTCCTCTTCCTTCCCACACCCCTAAAGCTTTGCCCTTCCTTTGGGCTTCCGTGTTTCCATCAGTTATACCCAGGCCAGAAACTTGGGCATCGTCCCTGAATTCTTCCTCTCCCTCACCCCCCAGATCTAATTAATCACCGAGTTCTTTCAGTTCTACCTCCTGAAATTATTTTTATATTTTCTCTACTCTACTTTTCTTCATTTCTACTGGCATTTGCTCAGGCCTCCACCATTTCTCTCCTGGATTCCAACCACAGCTTCCTGCTTGGTCCTAGCGCTCCAATCTTGACCATTTCCAATCTATCCTTCACACTACAGTCAGCATTGTCTTATAAAATGCAAGACTGTTCTTAGCATTCCCCTTCTTTGCCTTTCAGTCTGCCTGTTGCTTGTAGAATAGAATCTAAACATGATTTACATGTGCCTGAGTGATCTAACTCCTGTTTACCACTCTTAACTTTGTTTCTCATCAAGTACCCCCCTAAGCCTATAGCCATATTAAACTTCTTTTTGTTCCTTGAGCACTCTATGACACTCTTAATTATGATCCTTTAGTGACATTAGGTTCTGTCTTGGGGGGGGTTGTCTACTTTTTTTCCCACACTCCCCCAACTCGTTTGCCTCTTTCACACTGATTCATTCTTCTATCTTAGCTTAGACATTTCTTCCTTTGAGAATTCTTCTTGCCCCCCTGTATCAGGATTAAGCATCCTTCCTATATTCTGTGACAACTCTTTGACTCACTATAAGATTCTTCTCATTTCACTATATTTAAATCACCTGTTTCCTGCTCTATGCTCCCATTAGACTGTAGAGCTTGATGCATGCAGAAACCTTATTCATTTTTTTTTTGATTGATTTCTTAGCTCTTGGTTGGCATATTGTACACATGAAATGAGTATTTGTGTAGTGGACTTATGTAGTTAGTCTATAAATAATTAATAAATCAGAGGCTAGTTGTCAATATACAGAGTATGAGAATAGATAGCCAAGATGGTATTTAAAATGAAAATCTCACCATTTCATTATCTTGCTTAAACACCTACAAGACCTTCCCATTGCTGTACAGAAAGATTCCAGTTCATAACACTGATGATGAGGTTTGGCCTCTGCTCTCTTCAGTCTCTTCTCTGTCCTTCCAGGTCTACATCAGACGTGTATCAGGCGTGTAGCCTTCCCTCTGTTAATTTTCCTCTTCTTTCAGATGTCAGCCATCCTTGGGTCTCCAGACTGAATCAGTCCTGCCGTTTATGCTTTTAGAGTCCTTTTTACTTTGCAGCCATTGTATCTTTATCCCCTTTTGTAATTATATGTTTGTGTGATTATTTGATGTTTGATTGAGCTGCTTTTATAACTAGCATTTAGCATGGAGCCCAGAATAGAATAGGTGCTCAATAAGTATTTGTTAAAAGACTGAGTGAATGATTGATAGTAAATTATAGTAAGTTTAGGTTGGTAGGAAAACTAAGGTAAGATTTTGAACCTGAATTTTTGATATCTTATTTCACAATAGATTTAAAATTTTAATGCAACAGAATGTTATGGCCTGAGTCTTTATCCTGGCATCCCACCTATCACTGAGATGCTTCTTTAATTATAAAACCTATTCTGGTTACTATGTCTTCTGCTTAACAAATTCCTCCGGAACCTGGGGACTTAAGACAACCATTTTTTTTTTTTTGATCATGGCATGTGGGTCAGGAATTTGGGAAGGGCTCAGCTGGTCAGTTCACACTTGGGGCTTCTCATGCAGTTGTAGTCAGATGTCAGCTTGCTCACTTGGCTGTCAGCTGATGCTGGCTGGCCTTTGTCAGGATGCTCAGCTGCGGCTGTGTACAGAAGTGCCTACATGTGGCTTTGACAGCAAGATAGTCTCAGGGAAGTGGGCTTCTTACATGGAGGCTGGCTTCCCCTGGGGCAAGAGTCTCAAGTAAGCCAGGTGGAAGCTGCATGATCTTTTCTGTCTTAACTTTGGAAGTCACTCAGCATCACCAGGGCAAAGGAGGTGCTTTCATAGGCTGCCTAGATTCAAGGGGAAGAGACTTAGACCCCAGCTTTTTTTGTGAACATGTAAAAGAATTTGGGGCCATATTTGTAATCCACCACACTACTTCAGACAAAAATCAGGAATGTTGTGAATTTAGGTAGTAAAGGTTTTGAGCCTGAATTTTAATTTGTTTTTTTTTTTTTTAAATTTCATGTCTTTTCAATCATTTAATTACATATTTCCTATTCATATCATTATATTGATTTTATACTTTGGTGTTGTGGGTCTTTTGGGGCTTTATCCTTGAATAATTTAACAGTAAAGCTTCATTTAGTTTTAAGTAAAGCTTACATAAAAGTTGTTCCCTTTTAAAATTAAATATTTTAGATAATTCCATTGTAACTGAAATATCTTGAGATCAGGGTCAGCTTCTAATTATTAACACCACTTAAAATTATTCTACGTAATGTAATTTCCATTATATCAAAACTTTAGCTTCATTAGAGGTTAAAATATTATTTGAAAAGATTGAATACCTTGCTGAATAAAGAGAGTTGGTGTAACAGATAGTTTTTGTAGTCCACGGATATTCTATACAGAAATTATATTATATTTAATGATACCTAAGAATTAACCACCCTAGTTAACCTTTGTTAAATTGACCCACTGTTGGTTTTTTATTGTTTATGATATTCCAATTTGGCTGATTTTATCATTTGATTAACGTCCTCTCAAATAGGTAAGCCTTCCGTTTCCAGAACCAAACATGTTGTGCTCAGAAATCTCTTCCTGGTTGAGGATATGTGCACCCTGAAACAAAGGAGGTGTATTGCTTTTATGATGGGCCTTTTTCTTTTCCCCCAGCTGACGTAACTAAATTCTGCGCTTATGCATTCATGTGAATGACTGATCCCTTTTTAAATCTTCCTAAGCTGTTTGCCTCAGTGATATTCTCTACTGTAAGATTCAGAGGCTAATTATAGGCTACCTAGCAAATTACTTCCCTTTTTGTGGTATTGATTCTTGCCTTGTTTCCTCACTTGATTATTGGACATATTCAGTGTTCCTGAATCTCCAAGATGTAAGAGGCAAGTTAAATCATCGCAGCTTTTTCCTCTGGTTGCTTAACAATTTAAAACAGCAGGTAAAATAAAACAATTGGTCATAGTATTTCACTAGTGTTTTGTTTCCTTTGATAATGCCATTTTTCCTAATGTTTACAGTTTAGTTTATTATTAGTTTATGTCTAAGTAGAGCTGTTGGGTCAAATCAGAAATGACTTTGATATGGCTAGATCTTAGTGTACCATGTTTGTATGAGCATATGACCTCCGTAGGGAAAGTGAGTTTCTTTCATTAGTTCTATAGAGAGTAGGGGGGGGTTATTCTTCTGCTAGAGATGCCCTTGGTGGGAAATGATAGGTGCAATCCCAAGAGTTCTAATTTAATCCTACTTTTAACTAGTCTTACTATTAACTTTAGTGTTTTTTTTCTTATATTACCATTTTTCCTCCTCAAGATTGTTTGTTTGTGAAAGAAACATTTTGAAAATAATAGGCTCCTAAAAATAAAAGAAATATTCTGTGTGTTCAGTGTGCTGGTGCTTTATGTTAAAACTGTGTGTGTGTGTGTGTGTGTGTGTGAACGTCTCAAGTTTATTTGTGTGTTACAAGAAGATTATTTGCTGATCTTGATTTGTAAAAATCTAAGTATAGTCATTCAGGTAAATTCATGTATTCCAGGTTTAGTTTGAATCAACCTAAAATAGATGTCCCTTGAGCTTACCTTTTTTCTGTTGTTAGTTTTTAATATGTCACTTTGTGAGTCACTGAGGGCTTCACCTTTAGGATAAAGGGAGAGTTTAGAGGAATGCTTGAAAAGAAAACATTTGAAACAATAGTAATTCTTTTCCCAAGAGTTTGCTTCTTTTTTTTTTTCTTTCAGTTTTTAGGATTTCTGAAAAATACTGTTTGTCCAGATATGCTTTTCTCTTTAAAAATCACTACAAACTTACAAAATTTGCAAATAGAATTTTCAATCTTGCTTGAAAATTACCCAAATGAATTGCTTCAGAGAGTTTTGACCCACTTGTTTAAAAAATAGCACTTTATGATTAGCTGCAAGAATAGTTGATTGACATTAGGGAAGATGTACGTCTACTAGCTGAATTTCATCAGCAATCTTTGAATACTTGGTAGATGAGGTGTAAAAATAAGTATAATGATTTAGTAAGCCCAGGCAAGAGGTATTGTTTTTTTTTTTTTTTTTTTTTGCCTCTCTGTGTCTGTGTGTGGTGCTTTTTCAAGCAGTATATCAAAATAAATTGAACATAGACCTTAGAGACCCAGTGTCACTAAATGCTGAACAAAGATTTTTAAAAATAAGAAAGCTGGTTCTAACACATTGCTTTCGCAATTATTATTAATTCTATTAGTGATGATAAGATGTTTTGTATCATTAATTAATACAATAAAATTAAGATTCAGATGTTAAAAAAATCACTGGAACTTTTGGATTCTTTTGGCTTGTTATAATCTAGATGGATTGGACAAAACCTTGTTGGTTTGCTCAGGGTGCTAATGAGGTCAAGGTAAAGCAGGCGGTCTCATCACAGGCTGGTTAAGGACACTGATCTGGGACCATAACCCTACCCTTAACCCTGCACAGTCAGATATAAAGTGTCTGCTTCTGATCATAAGACTGTAGCTGAGACAAGATGGAAGAATTACTATTAATCATCTCATCACCACTTCTGGAAAAACACAGGACAAAAAAAGTTCTACTAGATAATTGGTGAGTTGCAGAGACCTTTACGTAGAGAAATCTTTTCAAGTGGACAAGACTTTCCTTTCTTTCACTGTAGTCACACTGTAGAAGATCTGTTCTCTAGCACTCAGTAGGTTTAAGGGAATCAAAGGGGAGGGGGAACTAGAGCATTCTTATTCTCTTAAAAACATTTACTGAGCACAAAATATTTGTTTAGAGCTATGCTGATCACTATGAGAAGAGACAGTGTAGTCTATGATCCATCCTCAGCGAGTTTAGAAATTCTATAGGTGAAAAGTAAGCTGTCCAGCGAATATTAGGGAAAGTTTATAATTACATTGTGTGATGCTGATTGTTGACTTAAGTGGTTCTAGGAAGAGAAAGCTGTGTTTATCGGAGTAGAAAAAGTTGGAACTTGGCTAGTATCTAAAAAGTGGTGGTTGTTGCACAGGGAGAGTAGGAGGGAGTTAGGGGTGGGGCATGTCTCCAAGTGAGGTGGGGTGAACAAGCACACGTACACACTCAAAATTACATTTGTGGAAATAAAGAGGGAGGGCGTGCAAGTCACCATGGCTAGAGAGAGGGATTGGGAAGGACAGTATGGCAAATACAGGTAGAGAGGTGAGAGCTGAATGGTGAGCCAGAGTCTGGAACAGAGGCTTCAGTACAGAGCAGAGTACCACAGGCAGCTGGACGGAGCATCCCTCTGCAAAGCCAGACCCACGGGTGTGCTGTGTCTCAAGAACAGGGAACAGAGGGAGCCTGGTCAGAGATGGCTTATCGAGGGAGATGTGGATCAGATCACGTACAGCTGTGATGCCCCTCTGTGGAATTGGTACTTTATTCCAACTGTAATAAGAAGTCATTGGAAAGTTTAGTAGAGCTGTCAAATGATAATTAATGCTCCGAAAAGAGTCTGGCTTCAGTGTGGAGAATAAACTGTGTCTGAGGGTTGAGGTGGCAGGAAGAGAAGCAGGGAAATGGGTTAGGAGGCGTCTGCAGCAGTCCAGGGCAGAGATGACAGTGGTCTGCGCTAGTGTGGAAATGGTTCTGTCTCCTGTCCTATCACTTATTGGGCTTTTGGTTTTAAAAGGTGCAGGGAGTGCTTTGCCTTTGGTCTAGTAGAATGTCCTGCCAGTCCTTGCAGCCTTTAATGTTCAGAGGTCCACGTTGTGTAACTCTGGACCAGCTGCCGTCTTTATCTTTCAAGCAGTGTATGATCAACCTCTGTTCAGCTTGATTCCCTCTTGCATTTTGCCTGTCTGCAATGGGTTTGTTTGTTTGGTTTTAATTGTTTGGTTCCAGAGACACCATGTAGAAAATCACTGACCGAAAAATATGAAAACATCTTTTGAATAGGTGTCCATAGTTGTTATTTTACTGATTGTCAGAATCAATTTATCAAAGAAGTTGAGCTATTTTCTGCTACCTACTTTTTTGCAATTTGCCGTTCTTAGTCTTTCCTCATTTTATGCTCACCAGTTTGCTTATGTCATTACTTAAAACAAATAGGAACTCCCACCCTCCCCTTCCCACAGATGGCGAAGGTCTCACTGGTCCACCAGTAAGTTCTGAGAGGAAGTTAGGATTATTTCATAACTCTATTTAGTTCTTGTCCTTATGGTTTTGCATTGTTTTGAATGACTGTCCTTTGCTTCCTCAATTAATTCTTATTTTATTACACGTATTCGTCTCTTACTCCTAATTCTTGTTTTTGTAACAGTATTCTCTTTGGGTGTCAGTTCCACTTCCACTACCTTTAATGGGAAAGGCCCTGGGGTCATGGCTTAACTGTACAATGGCTGTTTTATTTTGATTGCGGTTGTCCTTTTCTTTGTTTTTAGTAAGGGTACACTGATAAAGTAATTACTTAAACAAAGATTTGCTTTGTTGATTTTATGCTGAGTAACTGAGTTCCCCCTCTCTCCTATATGAACCTTCATTTGTTTATTTCAGAGTCCTGAAGTGTTTCCTCTAATTACATTCTATTATTCGTCATAGAACCAGTAATATTTCAGTTGGAGGTAATAAAATATCGATTTTTTAAATTATTTATGAGAAAACCTCAAGTATTTATCTTTAAAATAGATTTGTTCCATGTGTGGGTTGTGTAAATTTTAGAAGAATATAAACCTTACGCATTTGTATCATGACAGGTTTTTCAGTTGTCTTGCCATGTAACACCTCTGGATAAAAGTGATTTAAAGACCAGTAGGGTTTACTAAATTTAAAATATTTTCAAATTAGGTAGTGTGAGCAATCACAGATACCGGGTAGCATCTAGGAGTACTTTGTTTATAAAACAATTTGAGAAAAATTTAAGTAGTTAGAAAAGTTGGACTTTATAGTTTATGTTTAGAACATCTATTAAGTTTGTAATACTTCAATTGTTTGCAAAGAGTTTAGCTCTTTTTTTTCCTCTGTATTAATCTTCTTGTCAAGAACAACTCATTTCAATGTCAATTCATTATTTTTCCTCTATAAATATGAATGGGATTTAATTTTGTATCCCAACACTTTAACATTTTTTCTTGGAAGTACCTATTTTATTTTATTTTTTTAAACAATTAATTTATGTTTTTTAAAATTTTATTTATTTATTTCTGGCTGCATTGGGTCTTTGTTGCTGCACGCAGGCTTTCTCTAGTTGTGAAGAGCGGGGGCTACTCTTTGTTGCGGTGTGCGGGCTTCTCACTGCGGTGGCTTCTCTTGTTGTGGAGCACGGGCTCTAGGCATGCGGGCTTCAGTAGTTGTGGCGCATGGGCTTAGTTGCTCTGTGGCATGTGGGATCTTCCCCGGGCCAGAGATCGAACCTGTGTCCCCTGCATTGGCAGGTGGGTTCTTAACCACTGCACCACCAGGGAGGTCCCAGAAGTACCTATTTTATTAAAAAATAAAAGCTAGTTCATGAGGTGATATAAGATATTTTTTCAGTGTTTATCTCACTTTATAGATACTTTGATATTTTCTATAGCAAAAAATGTGGTTGATATTTCAAAAATTCCATAGTCAAAACCCTATCCCCAACCACCAATATATATATATATATATTCCTGCATTGCATTTTGTATAAATAACACATTTCACATAATAATTTATAACCATTGCCATCTTGTAGACTATTTATCATTAATAATCTATTTATATATGATGCGATGGTAGATTCTACCTGAAAACAAATTAAAAAATTGTTTTACCTACATACCTACTCTCTCAAGACTTTAAAATTTTCTATATGGTATGCAAACACTTGTTTACCAGGTCACCTTGGGTATACCATTGATAAATTTGTAAAGAAAAAAATGTCAAAAGTTGATGACTTTATAGTATGTGAAAGTTATTTACTCAGTTTCTGGTGAGAAGAATGAAAATGGGTTCGTATTACTCAAATGTTTTCTTTGAATAAGATTGAAGAACTGTAAAGGGAGTCATTCATCCTTCCTTGGCTTGCAGGTTTGTTGTCTGGTGAGAAAAGGGAAGAAACAGATATAACTGTCAGAGTGGAAGGACCACTTTAGAGAGTACTTTGTTTTAAAGGAAAAGAAAAGCTTTCTATGTATTTTCTGTTCAACATCACTTCAGCATCCCCTTTTCCAAATAGGGGTTCTTAACTTGGTAGTCATAATAGTTCATGGATTGTCTTCAGAAGGGTTATAAATGCCCTGAGATCCTATGCAAAATCCATTTTCTCTTGTGATTAGGTTAATAACATTTACTGGTTTTTAGACCATTACCCAAAAAAGGTTTAGAGCTACTAACTTTGAAAGACTTTCATGTCTTGGGAGCTAAAGACAAATTCTGGTGTTCGTATTTATGATAACCAAGATATGGGCTAGATATGAATATGTGGAATATTCAGTCTATTTAGTGTACAGAGGAAGGCACAATAAATAGAAGATTGAGGTAGTGGATGGAATATGAGCAGGACAAGTGTAAATTTAGAGCCTGACTGGTGGTTTAGTGGATTTATGTCCTAACCTCTCACTACTGGAAAGAACCTTAGAGGTCATCTAATTCGAGGTAGATATCTATGTATCAAAGCTACCTTCTTTTCAGTCATACACTTATGTGAACAGAGGTGACCAGTAAAAAATACTAATACTCATATGGGTCATTCTGTGTCTTCGTCTATGGTAGCCCTCACTTCTGTGGGGGGGCGGGGGCGCACATAATAGTGACCTTTCACCCCTAGTAAACTGATTAATTAATTAATTAATCTCCTGCAGTGCTTTGTGGACCTATTTCAAATGTAGTGCTTCTTACTGGACCAGTAAAAAGGAAGTCTGGAGTTAGAACATTTGAGTTTCAGTCTTTGCTATATTATAAGCCTATGACTATTGGAAAAGTTAATTAATGGGTTGATGTATGTGAAACCTTTACACATTGTAAAATGTTTATATTATGAAGCTCATATGAGCTTGATAAACAAAGGCAGACTGGGAGAATACAAAAATAAGAGTAAGAAAAAGGAGATTGTGGTCCCATTTACATCATTTACATTAATTTTTAAAATCCTAACTAAATGCTAGCAAATAAAATCCAGCAAATGCATTTTGAAAAACCACAATTACATCATGATCAAAGGCAATTTATCTCAGGAATGCAAAATCCTTTATTTAACATAGAGAGATCTATTTCATTTTATTTATCACATTAATAGATTGAAGGAGAGAAACCATACAATAATTTCAGTAGGTGAGGAAAATACATTCATTAAAATTAAAAGTAAGAAGTTTTCATCTAAGTGAAAAATCTCTGAGGGAGGAAAATGATACTATAAATTAGGGTTAAAGTCAATTCACATCCTGCAAATACATTTTCTAAAATATACAAGTCATAAAGAATTATTATCCGTTATACAGAAAAACTCTTAGAAATCAATAAGAAAAAGATTAGTTACTCATTGGAAAATGCAAAGTTTAATGACATAAATGGCCAGGAAATGTATACAAAAAAGTTTATACTCGTTATTAAGATACATTACAATTTATACTAATGAGGAAAACACAAATTAGCAACAACAAAACAAGATAACATTTTGGTCTTAAAAATGGCAAGATCAGAAAGTCTGATGCAAACCAAGTGCTGGTTAGGATATGGGGCAAAGGGACGTTTAGACACTGCTTGTTCCCCAAAAAACTCTTGCACATATGTGAGAGTTATGTACAAGGTATGTATTGCAACATTATTTATAATAGTTGAAAAATTGGAAACAAATTTCTATCATTAGGAAATGGATGAGTGAATTCTAGTATATTCATAAGTACACTATTCAACTGCACTTAAACTTAATCAACTAAATCTCTCTATATGTATTAACATAAATATAGATACTGAAAATGCAATATTAAGTAAAAACCAACCAAATTTCAGAATTCAAGCAGTTTCAATGCAATGAAATTTTAAAAAACATATAAAATCATGATATGTTGTTCAAAGATATGTTTTTAGTGTAGTATTAAAAAATAAACATAAGCCAGATTTATAAGAGTGCATAATTCTGCAGCAGGAGAGAAGAATCGTAAGTACGTTTTATCTGTAATGTTCTATCTTTTTGTATAAAAAATAGGAAGCAGAATGATAAAACGTTAGCATTTGTTAATAATGGGTGTTGTGAAAACATGTATGTTACATTAATCTACTTTTTAAAATTTGTTTGATTTTTGGAAAATAAATATTTTTTAAGTTCATTTTAAGCACTCAGGGATATGAATACTATAATTTCCAAGATTTCTTCTAGCTCTAATATTCTGTAATCATTGTCCTCTTATGGCATCCCTGGTGACAGGTAATATAGGTTTATTTTGTAAGTAAACTAGCACTTTTTTTTTTATTGTGATAATTTGTTTTTTAACATCTTTAGTGGAGTATAATTGCTTTACATTGTTGTGTTAGTTACTGCTGTATAACAAAGTGAATCAGCTATACGCATACATATATCCCCATATCCCCTCCCTCTTGCATCTCCCTCTCACCCTCCCTATCCCACCCCTCTAGGTGGTCACAAAGCACCCTGCTGATCTCCCTGTGCAATGCAGCTGCTTCCCGCTAGCTATCTATTTTACATTTGGTACTGTATATATGTCAGTGCTACTCTCTCACTTCATCCCAGCTTACCCTTCCCCCGCCCCCTGTGTCCTCAAGTCCATTCTCTACGTCTGAGTCTTTATCCCTGTCCTGCCCCTAGGTTCATCAGAACCATTTATTTTTCTTTATAGTCCATATATGTGTGTTAGCATAAGGTATTTGTTTTTCTCTTTCTGACTTATTCACTCTGTATGACAGTCTCTAGGTCCATCCACCTTAGTACAAATAACTCAATTTTGTTTCTTTTTATGGCTGAGTAATATTCCATTGTATATATATGCCACATCTTCTTTATCCATTCATCTGTTGATGGACACTTAGGTTGCTTCCATGTCCTGGCTATTGTAAATAGTGCTGCAGTGAACATTGTGATATATGGCTCTTTTTGAATTATGGTTTTCTCAGGGTATATGTCCAGTACGGGGATTACTGGGTCATATGGTAGTTCTGTTTTTAGTTTTTTAAGGAACCTCCATACTGTTCTCCATAGTGGCTGTATCAATTTACATTCCCACCAACAGTGCAAGAGGGTACCCTTTTCTCCACACCCTCCCCAGCATTTATTGTTTGTAGATTTTTTGATGATGGCCATTCTGATGGTGTGAGGTGATACATCATTGTAGTTTTGATTTGCATTTCTCTAATGATTAGTGATGTTGAGCATCCTTTCATGTGTTTGTTGGCAATCTGTGTATCTTCTTTGGAGAAACGTCTATTTAGACCTTCTGCCCATTTTTGGATTGGGTTGTTTTTTGTTTTGATATTGAGCTGCATGAGCTGCTTGTATATTTTGGAGATTAATCCTTTGTCAGTTGCTTCGTTTGCAAATATTTTCTCCCATTCTGAGAGTTGTCTTTTCGTCTTGTTTATGGTTTCCTTTGCTGTGCAAAAGCTCTTAAGTTTCATTAGGTCCCATTTGTTTATTTTTGTTTTTATTTCCATTTCTCTAGGGGGTGGGTCAAAAAGGATCTTGCTGTGATTTATGTCAAAGAGTGTTCTTCCTATGTTTTCCTCTAAGAGTTTGATAGTGTCTGGCCTTACATTTAGGTCTTTAATCCATTTTGAGTTTATTTTTGTGTATGGTGTTAGGGAGTGTTCTAATTTCATTCTTTTACATGTAGCTGTCCAGTTTTCCCAGCACCACTTATTGAAGAGGCTGTCTATTCTCCATTGTATATTCTTGCCTCCTTTATCAAAGATAAGGTGACCATATGTGCATGGGTTTATCTCTGGGCTTTCTGTCCTGTTCCATTGATCTATATTTCTGTTTTTGTGCCAGTACCATATTGTCTTGATTACTGTAGCTTTGTATAGTCTGAAGTCATGGAGCCTGATTCCTCCAGCTCCATTTTTCTTTCTCAAGGTTGCTTTGGCTGTTCGGAGTCTTCTGTGTTTCCATACAAATTGTGAAATTTTTTGTTCTAGTTCTGTGAAAAATGCCATTGGTAGTTTGATAGGGAGTGCACTGAAGCTGTAGCTTGCTTTGGGTAGTATAGTCATTTTTGCAATGTTGATTCTTCCAAACGAAGAGCATGGTATATCGCTCCATCTGTTTGTATTATCTTTAATTTCTTTCATCAGTGTCTTATAGTTATCTGCATACAGGTCTTTTGTCTCCTTAGGTAGGTTTATTCCTAGACATTTTATTCTTTTTGTTGCAATGGTAAATGGGAGTGTTTCATTAATTTCTCTTTCAGATTTTTCATCATTAGTGTATAGGACTGCAAGAGATTTCTGTGCATTAATTTTGTGTCCTGCAACTTTACCAAATTCATTGATTAGCTCTAGTAGTTTTCTGGTAGCATCTTTAGGATTCTCTATGTATAGTATCATGTCATCTGCAAACAGTGACAGCTTTACTTTTTCTTTTCTGATTTGGATTCCTGTTATTTCTTTTTCTTCTCTGATTTCTGTGGCTGAAAGTTCCAAAACTATGTTGAATAATGGTGGTGAGAGTGGGCATCCTTGTCTTGTACCTGATTTTAGAGGGAATGGCTTCAGTTTTTCACCATTGAGAATGATGTTGGCTGTCGGTTTGTCATACGTGGCCTTTATTATGTTGAGGTAAGTTCCCTCTGTGCCTATTTTCTGGAGAGTTTTTATCATAAATGGGTGTTAAATTTTGTCAAAAGCTTTTTCTGCATCTATTGAGATTATCATATGGTTTTTATCCTTCAGTTTGTTAATATGGTGTATCACATTGATTGATTTGCGAATATTGAAGAATCCTTGCATTCCTGGGATAAATCCCACTTGATCATCATGTATGATCCTTTTAATGTGCTGTTGGATTTTGTTTGCTAGTATTTTGTTGAGGAGTTTTGCATCTATGTTCATCAGTGATATTGGCCTGTAGTTTTCTTTTTTTGTGACATCTTTGTCTGGTTTTGGTATCAGGGTGATGATGGCCTTGTAGAATGAGTTTGGGATTGTTCCTCCCTCTGTTATATTTTGGAGGAGTCTGAGAAGGATAGGTGTTAGCTCTTCTCTAAATGTTTTATAGACTTCGCCTGTGAAGCCATCTGGTTCTGGGCTTTTGTTTGTTGGAAGATTTTTAATCACAGTTTCAATTTCAATGCTTGTGATTTGTTTGTTTATATTTTCTATTTCTTCCTGGTTCAGTCTCGGAAGGTTGTGCTTTTCTAAGAATTTGTCCATTTCTTCCAGGTTGTCCATTTTTTTGGCATATCGTTGCTTGTAGTAATCTCTCATGATCCTTTGTATTTCTGCAGGGTCAGTTGTTACTTCTCCTTTTTCATTTCTAATTCTATTGATTTGAGTCTTTTCCCTTTTTTTCTTGATGAGTCTGGCTAATGGTTTATCAATTTTGTTTATCTTCTCAAAGAACCAGCTTTTAGTTTTATTCATCTTTATTATCATTTCCTTCATTTCTTTTTCACTTATTTCTGATCTGATCTTTATGATTTCTTTCCTTTTGCTAACTTTGGGGTTTTTTTTTGTTTTTCTTTCTCTGATTGCTTTAAGTGTAAGGTTAGGTTGTTTATTTGAGATTTTTCTTGTTCCTTGAGGTAGGATTGTATTGCTATAAACTTCCCTCTTAGAACTGCTTTTGCTGCGTCCCATAGGTTTTGGGTCATCGTGTTTTCATTGTCATTTGTTTCTAGGTGTTTTTTGATTTCCTCTTTGATTTCTTCAGTGATCTCTTGGTTATTTAGTGCCGTATTGTTTAGCCTCCGTGTGTTTGTGTTTTTTACAGTTTTTTTTCCTGTAATTGATCTCTAGTCTCATAGCATTGTGGTCAGAAAAGATACTTGATACGATTTCAATTTTCTTAAATTTACTGTGCCTTGATTTGTGACCCAGGATATGATCTATCCTGGAGAATGTTCCATGAGCACTTGAGAAGAAAGTGGATTCTGTTGTTTTTGGATGGAATGTCCTATAAATATCAATTAAGTCCATCTTGTTTAACGTGTTATTTAAAGCGTGTGCTTCCTTTTTTATTTTCATTTTGGATGATGCGTCCATTGGTGAAAGTGGGGTGTTAATGTCCCCTACTATGATTGTGTTACTGTTGATTTCCCCTTTTATGGCTGTTAGCATTTGCCTTATGTATTGAGGTGCTCCTGTATTGGGTGCATAAATATTTATAATTGTTATATCTTCTTCTTGGATTGATCCCTTGATCATTGTGTAGTGTCCTTCTTTGTCTCTTGTAATAGACTTTATTTTAAAGTCTATTTTGTCTGATATGAGAATTGCTACTCCAGCTTTCTTTTGATATCCATGTGCATGGAATATCTTTTTCCATCTCCTCACTTTCAGTCTGTATGTGTCCCTAGGTCTGGGTGGACCTGGAAGTGGGTCGCTTGTGGACAGCATATATGCGGGTCTTGTTTTCGTATCCATTCAGCCAGTCTCTGTCTTTTGGCTGGAGCATTTAATCCATTTACTAGCATTGATACATAGCATCTTAGCATTGAGATGTAAATCTCTGGGAGAGCTCTCACCGATTGATATTATGTGGGGCTGGGAGGTCTCTGGCAGTCGAATGTCCTGAACTCAGCTCTCCCTCCTCAGAGGCTCAGGCCTGACACCAGGCTAGAGCACCAAGACCCTGTCAGCCACACGGCTGCTACTATTGGAGGGTCTCCTGCAGAGGCGGCGGGTGGCTGTGGCTCACTGCAGGGACCAAACTAGCACTTTTTTACTAGATAGCACACATCTACAAAGTACAGTGTAGCGTATCACAGTAGAGATAATTGGGCTTAAACTCACCCTCTTGGGTCTTTTGCCCTACCACTGTCAACTGTGTATTTGCAAAAGCTCTGGAGACCTCTCTGATAGAAGTTATCGATGATAGTCCATAATTATTCACCATGTTTTTAATGAAAACTATATCTTCCACTCTTCTCTGCTTTCAGTTCTTTCATTTTTTAAAATGAATTCTAGATAGGTTACAAAAGTAGAAATAATCATCTCCATTAAAGGAGCATAATTCTCAATTTCTTGTCCAAGTGGAAGTACACATCTGTCTTCACTGCCAAGTTGACATTATTCTTGATCTTAAACTATTTCTATTTATAAAGCTAAAGATCACTACTTCTATAAATACCTCACCTTCTTTTGTGACCTTGTTTCTGGGTGTTGCCATGTTGGCATATTTTTTTCACATTTAGAAAGATACAGTTTTGTGGTTAGCAGAAAAGGGGGACAACCATCAGACCACAAACTTTCTTTGATATTATTTTCAACTTCTGATCTCAAATATCCTTCGAATTTTACAAAGATATTGTATGCATGGCTTCCACCATTGATTTCTTCCCCCAGTTGTCTTTGACCTTTGCTGTAATCTGTTTTGATTATTGTAAGTCCTACCTTCATGCTAGGTCATTGTACCTAATCATTTCAAATAGATTTTTTTAAAGGCTGAATTAAATCTCTCCAGTGGTGCAAAAACTTCCCTTTTTTGCTTTCTCAAAACGATTTTCCAACATCTGTATCTTCTTTCTTCTATATCATTAGTTGACAAATATTTTCAGTAAAGGGCTACATAGTAAATATTTTAGGTTTTGCAGGCCAAGAGACAAATTCAAGAATATTATGTAAGAACTTCTAAGAGAATAAAACAAATTTCCACATATTTTTATTGACAAAAATAAAAATAATAGAGGATTTTTTATATGTAATACAGATCTACTAATAAGAATAGAATTTTTCTTTTGGGATAACATTTTGCTTAATTGGGGTTCAAAGTTAGTGTCCCCTATCATCAGTATTAATTGCAAATAAGTCTTCTGTCAATGTTGATCTGTCTTGAGATTTTACATATTTCATCTTTAAAATGTCTTTTCACACAGATAGGCATTGTCAAACACTGGTATCAACCTACTGGCCTGTATGTATATTCATATTTATCTTTGGAAGTCCTTTATAGGATTTAGTAGATTTTTCTCTTTATTATTTGCATTTGGAATGTCATTACGTTGCAAATTGATTACTTCCAATTGAAAGTTATGTGGAAGCTCCTTGATGCACAATTAAATGGATTTTTTTTTTTTTTTTTAAAGATCAAATTTATAGAGAGAATGTTTTGCTTATCTCTTTTTTTTTTTTTAATTTTATTTATTTATTTATCCATGGCCGTGTTGGGTCTTAGTCCCTGCGCGAGGGGCCTCTCCAGTTGTGGCAAGCGGGGGCCACTCCTCATCGCAGTGCGCAGGCCTCTCACCATCGCGGCCTCTCTTGCTGCAGAGCACAGGCTCCAGACGCGCAGGCTCAGCAACTGTGGCTCACGGGCCCAGCTGCTCTGCGGCACGTGGGATCCTCCGGGACCAGGGCTCGAACCCGTGTCCCCTGCACCGGCAGGCGGACTCCCAACCACTGCGCCACCAGGGAAGCCCCTTAAATGGATTTTTAAAAACATTTTTATTGAAATGTACTTCACATATCATACAGTTCACCTATTTAAAGTGTATAATTAAATGTTATTTAGTATATTCACAGGATTGTAAAACCATTACTACTATCTAATTTTAGAACATTTTAGTTCTCTCTTAAAGAGATCCCATACCCATTAGCAGTCACTCCCTGCCCCCTCGACATCCCTCCCAGTTCTAAGAAATCATTAATCTACTTTCTGCCTGTATAGATTTGCTTATTCTGGACATTTCATGTAAATAGAATCATACAATATGTGGTCCTTTGTGACTGACTGAAATGAATTTTGAAATATGAAATTTCTATTGCATTTCAATCAGGGTCCCAAAAAAATGCTGACTGAATTGTAGTTTGAGCTCAGAAGGAATATCAGCTGCAAATTTGTGTGGGAATGGATATTTTACTTCTAGTTTTAATTTTTAACAGTACAAGAAATTTGTAGAGCAGCTTGACATTACTTGTGATTCAAATGGTAGTTGTCAAGATGATTTTACTATAGTATAACTCTTGAATACAAGTGCTGTCTTGTCTGTGATTTTAGGTTGAATTCATGAATAAACATAAGGTTTTCAGCAAAATCTAATTTCCAAAGGTGGTTAAAGGTGGTTCTTGTCATTCAGAAAAATTTCAAACTGATCTGAGCTAAAAAAATTGCAATTAAATTTTACCACTACTAGCCCATTACACTACTGTGTACTGTGTGGTGAGGTAAGTCAGTATATTCAGCTTCTATTCCTGACAAAATGCACAGAGGTAATCATAATTCACTTCATGAAAGCAAATTAATTCCACTGTTAACACTACTTGTTCAATAACATGATAGATTTGAATATTTTTCGTAAAGTACCTGTTAATGAATAAAACAGTGAGTAATCCTAGCCTTTAAACACGTTAAATTTTCACTAGCTTTGTTAGTTTGACAAACTAAACCTTTTTCTATTCTACGTATATTTTTACCACAAATCCATTGTAATATATCTTAGCAGATTCCACTTCAGGTTATACTGAATTTATGTTTTCTCAACGTCTTTAAAAATATTCTTGCCTGTAGTTTATTTCATGCAGACTATTCATACGAGGCTAATTTTCCTATCGCTTCAAATAGCATTGACTCCTCAAAAAAATAACAACAATTAATTAGTATCTGTACATCTATTGACACGTAAAGAGCTAAGGAAAATGACTTGAAATCATTTGCCTTGTTTTTAAATTAATTGACTGTTGATGTTGCTTCCAATTTCTTCAACTCTTTGGAGCAGTGTTCTTACCAAAGGCTTGGTCTTAAATAAGTTTATTCTCTCTAGAAACATATCTTTGGCAACTGCAGTGTAATATAATTTAATTAATATGCAATTGGTAAACAGCTTTCTTTGCTTGTCTAACAAATATGCCATTTGCAAAATTAACTTTGTTGCAGCCTCATTTTACTTTTTACATTTGTGAAGAAATTCTGCTGTAATGGGATATTCTGTTTTAAATCTTCTAATTTTCCTGACTATTGCTTTCCTTTGAGTTGGGAGTATTGTGATGAGTGCATAGGCTGGTAATGTTGACATATACTGTATTCTTTTAGCATAGCTATCATGTTACTACATAACAAAATGCTTTGCCATCTAATTCAATAACAAAATAATCCACACTGCACTGTGCCTTCAAAGCATGACATTCCAAGTCCATTTTATCTCCTTTTGCATTCGTAATAAGAAAATAAAGGGCACGGTATGGCGATATATATGACACTTGAAATACTGTTAAGTTATAACAGTAACGATCATTGTGATTCATAGAGCTCTGTGCAACAGTGGGAATCAATGAAAATGTCACATATAATCCCTTATCACAACAACTCAACTCAGCCATAATGAGCAAAAGCAGTCATACACAATGCGTAAATGATGAGCATGGCTGTGTTCCAATAAAGCTTTATTTGTAGACAATGAAATTTGAATTTGAAGTGATTTTCTTATTTCATGAAATATTATTCTTCTTTTGATTTTTCTTTTCAAACATTTAGAAATGTAGAAATCACTCAGCTCATGGGCTGTAAAAATAGTCAATGGGCCAGATTTGGCCCATGTGTCAAATAGTTTGCTGAACTCTGTCCCACATCATTGATTTTTCCCTTTCCTGGATCTTTTTCATCAGCATACAAACTCTCTGTTATTGCTCTTTTCTTTAAAAACAACAACAACAACAAAATAAAGACAAAAACCCTCATATGGCCCCATTTTCCATTGTAGCTAGCATTCCTTTCCTCCACTCTCCTTACAGTCCAGTTCTTTGCAAAAGTTGTCTATATTCCCCATTTCTTATTTCCTTTCTTTTCATTGTCTCTTGAACACACTTCAATCAAGCTTTCCCTCTACCTCTTCATTATAACTGCTCTTGTAAAGGTCACCATTGGCCTTGATATTGCTTAATCTAATGGTAATTTTTTCACTCTCACATTACTTAATTTCTTAACAGTATTTGACATAATCGATCACTCCCTTTTGAAACACTTTCTTCACTTTACTTCAAGGACGCCATAGCCTCTTGATTTTTTTCCTTTCTACTCTGGATATTTCTTGTATGATTCTTTCTTAATTCCTCCTTTTTTGTTACTTCTTAACTTTTGTTTTAACTCTCAACAGCCTTGGTCCTCTTCTCTTCTCTGTTTATGTTCACTGCTCTTGTCATCTTATTCAATTTCTAGCAAATATTCTCTACATACCATGGATTCTCTAATTTATATCACCTGCTCTGGCTGTTCCATTGAAATCCAGACTGGTTTATCCTTCTGCGTAATACTTCTCTACTTGGATGTATAATAGCCATGTCAAATACTCCACCCTTTATATTTCCCTCTAAATGTGTTCCACCCATAGTTTTTCCCATCTCAGTTGATGGCCATTCCATTTTTCCAGTTGTTTAGACAAAAACTTTGGAAACAACTTTGACTCTTCTCTTTCTCTCATACTACATTCTTAATTTTCATGCACTATTGTTAGTTCTACCTTTAAAATATATCCAGAATCCAGCCATTTCTCACCATTTCTTCTGCTACCACTGTGAACCAAGCCACTATCATTTCTGACCAGGAATCCAGCAATAGGAGCCTAACTATTTCTCCTGCTTCTGCCCTGGAGCCTTTGTGGAATGATCTCAAGAGTGAAGCCAGAGAGATCGTTTTAAAAACTGTGATCTGACACATTACTCTTTTATAGTGGCTCCTCAGAATAAAAGTTAAAAGACAGTGGCCTGAAGCCCCTGCATGACCCATGACCCTCTCTTCCCTGCTGTTTCCTCTCTGATCCATCTCCCATTACTCCTGCCATGGCTCACTCAGGTCCAGCTTCCGGAGACTCTTTACTGTTTCTCATTCACATCAGGCCCTTACTCACATTGTGACCTTTGCAGTAGCTTTTTTTTTTTTTTTTTTAATTTATTTATTTTTGGCTGCGTTGGGTCTTCGTTGCTGCGCGCGGGCTTTCTCTAGTTGCGGCGAGCAGGGGCTACTCTTCGTTGTGGTGTGCGGGCTTCTCCTTGCAGTAGCTTTTTACTCTCTCTGGGTGCATTCTTCCTCCTGATATTTACATGTTTAACTCCTATCTGCTTCCAGGCTGTGCTCCAATGTCAGCTTCTCCTGGTGGCCTCCTCTCTGCAAGCACCTCATATAAAATGCTACCAGCCCTCATCCCTGCACCACCATTCTTCATCCTTTCTTTTCTCCTCTATTTCCCATAGCCTTATTATCTTCTAATAATGTTACATTTTATTTATTGTATTTATTTTATTGTCTTTCTCTCCCTGCAAGGTTGTAAGCCATGAGGACAAGGATTTTGTTCCATTTGTTCATTAATGAAGCCTGAGTGCTTGACACATCGTAGGAACTCAACAGATATTTGTTTTAAATACAGTCCTGAATATGATTTTGTAAATCATTTTTCTGGATCTAGTTTGTAAGAAGTTAGAGCTGGAAGGGATTTTATACTATCGGTACTTTCTAGATTTGTACTAATAGCCACATGGCACTATTTAAATATAAATTGAAAATTAAATAAAATTGAAGATTCGGTTCCTCAGTCTCAATAGCAACATTTCAAGTGCTCGTGTGACCAGTGGCTACTGTGTTTGACAGCCCAGGGATGGAACATTTCCATCATCACAGAAAGTTCACAGAAAGTTCTGTTGGACAGCACTGCTCAGTCAGGTGGATTCCTCCAAGGTCACACAGGTTGTTAATCCAGAATTGAGATGGAACTCAGGGGACTCAAATGATTTATGAAAACTATAAAACAACGCTTCCAAGGCCCAGGGCATCTTGTTAACATTGCAGATTCTGATTCAGTAGGTCTGGGTTGGGGCTCAAGTTCTGCATTTCTACCAAACTCCAAGGGAACGGCAGTGCTGCTGGTCTGGGACATCACATATTGAGTAGTAAGGCTGGAGAGTACTCTCTACATGTGAAGAAATACTTCCTTTTAATATTATTTTAGTAGGACACTTATTCATTATTATCACAAAGGTGTACTTTTGTAATTAGGATGTTTCCTAAATAAAACAAGCTGGTATCTTAAATACTGGTCTCACAGACAGCTACATATATTAAAATGTGTTCCCTATTCTCAGATGAAAGCTTCATAAATAATACATAGTCAAGCAGGAACAAGCAAGAAACCTAGAAGCTGTAGAATATTCATTTTAAGAATGTACTTGACATAGGATGCTTTGTGACGCTTTATATTTCTAATGGTGTGTAGATGTAAAGTAATGGCCAGTTTGCTGATTCCTAGAGCAAAATAATGAAAGTTTAGAATAGTGGGAGGAGACAAGAATTTTCTTGTTGAAATTGGCATGTTTTTTGTTTTTGTTCAGAATTGTATTTGGCTTTAGGAAGTTGGAAATTAACTTTTGAATAATAAAACACTGGGGATTTCTATTCCAAGTCTTTGTAAATTATTCAGCAGGATGTTATTCTTTGTTATAATATAATTTGTTGTCAAATTCTAACTTTAAAGTAATTGGAAGTTTATTAATCTTATCCTTACTTGCTAAATGACCAGCCATCGCTTACCTAAAACAATTTGTTTCCTTGATGATGTCATAATTAGAGATCAGAAAAAGACATTGCTGTGAAGCCTCTTAAATTCTCCAATTTAACAGAATATTTGTCCATTTTACAGGCTGAGAAACCAATGCCATTGACTCTGCCTACACTAGGATTATTCACAAATTTATAGACTATCATGGAATAATAAATATTATGTAACAGTGAACTTCAAAATGAAAAATGTACATGCTATCATATGAACTTTCTTTGGCTCTGTACTGCTAGGCCAGTTATTCCTAAAGCTGACTTAACATCAGAAATGTATGAGGCACCTATTCAAAATAGATTCCTGAGTCCAGCCCTAAGAAATTCTGATTCAGTAATTCTGGGATGGTCCCAGGAATCCATATTTTTAACAAGAGGCTTGGGTTTTCTGGTTAAATGAATTAATATAAATAGAATGCTTAGAACAATAACTGGCAGGTAGTAAGCACTAATACATATTAGCTCTTCTTCTCTCCCACCTTTCTATTGTTATTATTAAAACTATTATCCTTAGCCCATCCTGACCACCATTTGCTTAGCTCTCCTTTTTTTTGACGAAAAGGCTAAGGAAATATGAGAGAATAAGATTATTCCCTAATTGCACAAATATTCACTGAGTGCTTTCTAGATACTACACGTACTATTCCAGGTCCTGGGGATGCAAAGCAAACATACCATGTTTTTAAGTCAAGGAATTACAGACTAGACAGATAGGCCTATAAGTAAAAGCCCTTGTCTTGCAGTGTAGTAGTTGCTACATTAGAGGTGGGTGCAGGTGCTGGGACAGCACACAGGAGGGATAGGTAGGGTATTTGTTAGGAAGGGTGTTATTAAGAACCCAGTCAGGCTTCAGGTGAGATCTGAGGGTAAGAAGGAATTAGCCAGATGTGGAAGGGGCTACTGAAGAGTTTCCAGGCCTGAGGGAACCACGACTGCAAAAACATAGCTCTTCCATTGAATCGAAGTGACTTTAGTAGAAGCAGGAGACACAGTTGATCAGTGAGGAGGACTCAGTCACAAAGAGCTGCATCTGTAATCAAGGGCAGGGAATTTGGGCCTTTATCCTGCAGGCAGTGAGGAGTCATTGAAGCAACAATGTTTTACATTTTAGAAAATGAATTGCTCTCCTTGAGTGTAAAGGTTGGAGAAGGGGAGGGGATCATGATGGGAGGAGGAGGAAAAAGTGAGGCTAGAAAAAATGGTAATTTTTAAGTGTTAGCCTAGGGAAAAAAGTATGTAAGCGTTATGTGTGTGTTATAAATATGTGTATGCATCTTTTTATTATGGAAAAATTCAAACATAAAAAAATGGACAGAGTAGTGTAATCCCCTCATGACCATCACCGAACTACAATAGTCAGTGACCCGTGACCAATTTTGTTCCATCTTTATTCTCACTAATTTCCCCTCTCTTTATTATTTTGAAGCAAATTCCTGACATAGTTTCATCTTCAAATACCTCAGTATGTATCTCTATAAAGACTTTCTTTTAAATATAACCAGAATATATTATTGCACCTAAACAATTAACAATAATTTCTTAATATCATCATATATCTAGTCAGTGTTAAAATTTCCAATTGCCTCATAAGTGCCATAGTTCACAAGCTTGTAAGTGAAATAACCAAGATTGTCCAGACTTCTGACTCCAAACCTCCCTCAGTTGCAATTGCTGCTTCCAATTTGGAGAAAGAAGATAGTTACTAGCATGACTTTAAGTAGGTAACAAAAATTTCTACAACCAACTTTTGAATGTATTTTGAAACTAATGTATCCTGAGCTGCCCTGTGTTTTCTTCAGTGCCCACAGTGCTACAGTAGGCAGTTGTGTGGCATTATATTTCTAACTATGCTTTCATCTTTTTAGGAGTAAGAATTATACTTGAATATTTACACCTGCTACTTGACTCTGAATTTTATAGCTCTGTGGCTGACTATTGACAGCCTCAGGGATTTGGAGCTCACTGTCTGAAAGAGAGAGCATTGAGATAGTCAAGGCTATAGTACAAGAATTTCTGATGGTATAGGTGTATAAAATATCATTTGTAAATCCAGGCTGCTAGTATTATGCAAAACCGTGATGCTAGGTACTCAAATATTACCTAAGGAAAACTTATATATCCATTAAGAAAGAATTGAAACAAGATTACTGCTAATTCTTGATGGTATTTAGAACCCTGAATAGGGAGATGTATGGGACTTGTTATTTATACCTTTATCTTCTTGACACGATGTTTTAAGTTAATATTGTTTTATTGCCTCGTGGTACCCATCCAAAACATTCTGTGCTCTTTCCTTGAGAGATAATTAATATCCCAGATTTTATTGAATCATTTATTAATATATTTTCACCACAAATATATGTATCCCTAAACAGTATTGATTATTTTTGCCTAATTTCACCTTTATATAAATGAAAACATATGTTGTGTATTCTTTTATGCCATGCTTTTTAAACTCAACGTTAAATTCCTGAGATTCATCCATATTGAAGTGCATGACAGCAATTTGCTCATTCTCATTGCTGTTTTGTAGTTCATTGTATGAATAAACCCCAATTTACTCAGGCATTATACTATTGATAAACATTTGAATTGTTTCTGATGTTGTTGTTTACTGTTTCTATTACAACACACATGTACTAGAATTTCTCCAGGGTTTATATCCAGGAAGGCATCGATGCTTCATAAGAATGTGCGTCTTTAGCTTGGCTTGGTATTGCCAAATTGTTTTCCAAAGTCATTGTGCCAGTTTATACTTGCTCTCACAACTGATGAAAGTCCTTGTTGCTCCATAACCTCAACAGCACTTTGTAGTACTTTAAGTGTTTGACTAATCTGGTGGGTATGAAAAAAAATCTCGTAATTTAATGTGTGCATGAGGCTGAACATTTTTTTTTTTTTACATTATGGTTCCTTCGTGTTTTCTTTGAAGTGCCTTTTCAGGTCTGGCACATTTTTTCTCTTTGTCTCTTGGGTTACTTGTCTCTTCCTTATTGATTCATGGGAGTTGTATTTTTATACTCATAGTACTAATCCTTTGTTAGTTATGAGCGTTGCCAATATCTTTCCCCAGTTTATGGTTTTCCTTTTGTTATTTTTATGATGTTCTTTTTATGAAGAGTTTTAAATCTCTTTAATCCATTGCAGTCTGAGTTCTGCCCCCACCATTCTACTGATACAGCTGTCTTGAGAGTAAGACCTGTAATCAGGGGTAGACCTAGGTTTTTGGACTCTGAAGCTTATGCCATGTGGGTGTAGTCTTTAAGACAAAGAACCATAAATTGTGAATATAAAATAAGGTGCAAAAGAAAATGGTTAGAAAAATCAAAACAAATTACAAATTTAGAAAGCTGAAAAATACTACAAAGTCACACAATTTTAAAATATAATATGGTATTAACTGCTTCATACATCTGTAATATGTTTTTAGTATTGATAGTTGGGATGCGTGAAACATGTCTCTCCTCATACAAACTTGCCTGTAGTACTCCTACAAATTTGTGTCCTATAGACAAAGGCATGCTGATAAATTCTATGTCATATTTCTATAAAAAAGAAAAAGTATGATGTGTTTTTAATTGTTAAACTGATTGAAGAGAACTTCCGTTTTGACCTAAGCATAGCGAATAAAATCCCTGTTTAAATGCTTTGTGTTTGATGATGAGAAGGAGTTTTCCACAGATATATGTCTGCCTCCCTACGTTTCAAACCTCTTTTCTCTTGCACGGCATGTGTGTTTCCCACCCTGAGCTCTGTAGGACATGACAGTGTGTGATACAATCCTTGTACCTTACGTCATGATCCAGGTGAGTCATTACAGGAGGAAGTAAGACATTCCTGGAAGTTGTTCCTACCCTGGGGCCTACCAATTAGTTAACTATACTCAAAAGTGACGGCAGATCACATAGACATATCCCCCCAAACACACACTTCTTACATCACCAACTCAAATTCTCAGATCTGAAAAATATTCACTCATAGCTGCAATAACAACAGCTGACCCAGTGATGGGGAGAGGTCAGAGTGGAAGGTGAAAGTGGTGTTAACCAGTTGCAGTTGAAATATTTCTGCAAAAACGTGACCCTTTGAGTACATTCCTAGGACCTTGAAGGGAGCCAGTGCACATGAGAAACCCTGACATTGGTTTCAGGGTAATGCTCTGCCTTCTATCTGTTCACCCTCTACAGCCCTGAACACTGCTGTCCCTGCTGTCTTTCCATTCTGTCTACCTTTAGCTTTATTGCTGTCTCGCCCTTGATGGCGTCTCTGGACCCTGTCTTCTCAGTTAGTGTATTTCTCCATGATCTGCCTTCAGACTTTTGTTTTCCACCCTGTACGTACTCCTTTGACCGCATTGTTTCCATCCCTTCAGCTGCCCTTATGCAGGAGTGACTCCAGAATTTATGTGTTTAGCCCTGATCTCTCTTGCAGGCTCCAGAGTCCCTTTTCTGATTGTGAGCTGGGGGCATCTCCTAAGAGACATTGCTTCTGACATACCTCAAATTAAATATGTCCAAAAAGAAAGTTTTTACGTTTTCTCCAGAACATTCACCACTTCATCCTCCTATGTTCCTTTCTCAGTTACTGTCATCTCTATCCTCCTAGTCGCTTAGCCTCAAATCTTGGTCATCTCTGACTATTACCTCATTTTTTCGCACGTCACTTTCCCCTTTGCACCTTTGTTATCCCACTCTGTGGATGACACCTTATGTGTCACTTACATCTGCCTTTTTTTCCTCAGTCTGAAACAGGGGAAAGGAGCTGAGGAAAAAAACTGCCATGGGGTATAGACAAGGGGGAGTGAAGACTCATTTGACTGGAGGTTTCCTAAATGCTAATGTAAATCCATAAGCTTACCTAAATCTTCAGTTTGCCCAACATCTCAAAATTCTAAATTCTCTAAATACCATTTTCCATACATATTATGTTTATATTGGTCATACCCCTTATCAAATTTATAGCAATTATTTGTCAACATAAGATTATAAGCGCCTATGAGATTATAAACTTGTAGTTGACAAGGAATCTATATTCTCATTTTGGTGAAGAACAATGCCTTGCATATAGTAGGCACTAAATAAGTACATGTTGAATTGAGTCCTTCAAAAGTGCTTTTTGCTGCCACTTTTTGTTTTCAAGTGTAAACATGTCTTCTTACACCTTTACCTATGGTCTAGAACCTGCAGTTGATGTATAGCAGAATTTGACATCAAACACACCTTCCTGTTTCAGGGTGACTTGGATCCTCTGATGAATGAACAAGGAAAAACACAGTGCATAGGACAATGAGGGCAAGCAGGGCCTGCTGGCTCCTCTTAGCTCTGGTTCTGAGTCTCCTAGTCGAGTCCTGAGAGTGGTTGGTCTTGGGATATTTTATTTTAAATTTCCTCTTGTAGAAACGCCATTCCATTTTTAGCCTGCTTGTGATATCAGTGGCTAACCGCAGGTGCACGGGGAAGTTGGTGCTTGGAGCTGGCAGGGATTCATTGCTTCCTCAGCTGACAGGCCCAGCAGAGCTCTTCTTCGGTTTCACTGGATGCTTTCTGCCTTGTGAATACCTATAAGTGTATCTCTTCTTTCATCTCTCCCACTTCTCTTAGAAAAATAGCAAATACAAATGGAATCTTTTTTTTTTCTCCCAAGGTTTAAAATTGTAGTTCAAACTCACTGATATGTTTGTGGTATTTATGGAAAAAGCAATGTACTTAGCCAGAGCCGAAAGTATAACTGCAGGCAGGACAGGTAAACCAACTGTGCCACACTTGCCTAATCTTGAAAATGTCGAGATAAGCCCTGCAGGGCTGCTCTGAGGATCAGATGAAATGATAAAGACTGCTTAGGAAAGTATGCAGCAGTATTTCTTAAAATTGAGAAATACTCAGACCACCTTTAAAGGAGAAAATTGTCATGGACTCCCTGCTGTTGACTTAACATTATAATATACATAAACATGCAGTTATACTTTCCACATACTTTATACTTATTCCCCTCATGCAGTTCTACAGCTATAAAACAGAAACAAATTTTAGCATAGGTCCCAACACAGTTACACAACCAGTAACTTAACAACAAATTTACAAGATCAGTTTAATGCAATGAATTTTTTTTTTTCCTGAAACTAAATCAGTGTAGATGAATGTTATCCTTATTAGTCTGCCATTGGTCATGTGATGACTCAATTCTCTCAAGCCTTTCTCCATTCCGACTACTGAGAAACCCTGGTTATATAATGGGGTTTCATCGTTTAATATTTACTTTCTGCATTAACATCTCGGTTCCTTTCCCTTTAGCCCTTGACAATTGGTAGCACAAAACCTTGCCATTTTGTACCATTATCTTGATCTTAAAGCAGTGTTTTAATTTATTTAAGAATCTAGAAGCTAGAGATATTCTATTAAATGGTGTAAGACATGGATAATCACTCAAAAAGGAGTTTTGTCTTTAAAACCGGTTTTTAAAAAAACTCCGTGAGTATAGTGATGATCACTGTATATTGGATTCCAGTTTCAGAAACACTAACACATAATGTTATAATATATGAGGTGTTATATATAACACATAATGTATAAATGCAAGGGGTGGGTATTAGAGGTATCAGACAACAGTTACAATTCGTTCGCTGTCATTTTATATGAATGTAAATGCTGTAAAGAAAACTTTTTCTTATTTTTTGAAAAACACAACTATTGATTCTTTTACCCTTAAATATTATTCTTTCTTGATTTCCTAAGGAAATTTTGGTCCTCATGTTAATCACATATTCTAGGAAAACCTGGTGCATTTCAGATTTGTATTCATTAGAGAAATAGACACTCTAGAATATATTTTATCTAAATATATTGACTGAAGTATGGGAGTATCTGCATGTTTTAAAGGGAATGGAAATAATTTTGTGACCCAATACATTTTGAGGAAGTTTTTCATATTCTAGTTTGAATCAGGCTTTGTAGTCTGCCAGCATGCTCCACTAATGGGAAGAGAGAGCCCTGAACGGATTACTGTGTAAAACGATTTTTTAAAAAGAGGGTAAACTTAAACGGTAACATGCTTTTACTAAGCATTTTTTGTTCTTCCTTTTACTTTTAATGTTATAAGGCATTTCATATGTATAAAAGTATAATGTATGAGAACTATACTTCAGTTACACCTAATTTAAAAATTCCAAAAAGACCTTGGAATATAGAGTCTCAAATTTTCAATCATCAACTCAGAGATTACCTTTTACTTATTGATTTGGCATTTTGCAGAATATTAATTTTTAAATTGTCCTTTGATTTCCTTATTAATTAATATGCACCTACTGCTTATTTATGAGATTTTTCTCATGAGGAAAATAAAAGAAGGCAAAAGTATTCTGAAGATTAGAGTTCTGTTAGGGAATGCTGAGTCTAGTATTGATGTGAAATTTTAAATAAATTTTCTAGTATTCTCACTGTGTTTTTTTTCTTGTTATTGGTCTTCCTGTGTGTTTATTCTTCTATTATACTCCATTCTTGCTACCATTTATTTTTAGAGGCTATGCCTTTGAGGTCAGCAATAAATAGAACTGTGCTTTTAAGCTTGTTGGACTTAATTTAAGAACTATAGAATGAAGGCTCTAGTGCCTGCTGAGGTACACAGAATCCCATATTAATGTTACCACCTGTTAGTATCTTATGATAAAGATGTACTAATACATTTTCAACTAGTAATTAAATATGACAATAAAAGTAAATTGAAATAAGTTAGTTTCTTCGTAATTATAAATACACTTTTTTAGTGTTAAAATGTGAAGTTAAAAATTGAATCACAAGTCGTTAAATTTAGGGATTATTTACTTACTAGTCCAGAATTCACACACTTGTCTTGGTTTTCTCCTTTAATTTTACAATGTTGAATGAAGTATAGGATTTCTTCCTCGTGTGATAGGAATACATTGTAACGGAATCCTCCCGTGCATCGCTGCATGGATTCCTTATTATTTGTGCTGAGAGAGGGAAACGAAGTGATTATCTTTTAATCCTCAGTGGTGTGATTCAAAGCAACGATAAGTGAAAAAATGCACAGCAGCTGAAGAACAAATGTTACTGCCATCAATTATCTCTGACAGATGAGGGAGTATTCTGAAGCCTACCTCTAGAATTCCTGTGTTTCCAGCTAGGCAGGGCATACTAAAATAATTTGTGCAGGTATATTTTAAGAGCTTTTGTATTCTAAATATGAAATAGGATCTTTAATGACGGAAGTTTTTGTAAACTCCAAACTTCTAAGGGTTGGTATACATTGAATTATTTTGGTATTGTCAGAGAGTAAAATACTGACAAGAATAACAATCCTTACAGTGGCCTGCTTTGATTATCCCAATTGGAACATCTTTGTCTAGCTGTTAGCTTCTAAATGAAGTGTCTTTCTGTCTGGTCCGCCGCTCTTGAGTGTGAGGAAGCTTGCTTGGCTGCTGAGGAATTTAGCTGCCACTTTCCAGGCGCTGCAACAATGTGCTCATTTGTGGAGTAAGTCATCGATGACCTTAAGTCTTCTAATCCTCCTCATCACTGGAGGTGGTGAGGTTTCTAACTGGCCCAGGTCGCTTTGAATGACTGTCCTACGTTTGCCTCCATCTCAATATTTAAATGCTCTCCTGGCCACTCCTCACCTCCCTATGGGACTTAGAAGAATTGCTTGCTTCTCTGTGCTTTGTTTTGGTTGCATTTCCTCATTTACTTCCAATCTGGATCCCTTCCCTGACTTTCATCCCGAAAGTTATTATTTCTTTTGACCCTGTTATTGACTCCTACCTACCGCTGCCCCCTGTTTTCCTTTGCTGCTTTCTGTTGGCCCTACGCTTTCCTGTTGGCAGTCTCCCTCCTCTTCTCTACTTTCTGCCAGTGTCCACGTGACTTTTGTGTTGGCTTATGAAGCTTCATATCCCTCATTATAGTAGAATCTTCCCTATTATGTTACTTTGTAACTAAATACTTTGATGTATACTGTAGAATCTGTTTTGTTCTATTATACGTAGAGGAGTTTTGAGGACCCTTGTTAGTCAGAGGAGGCCACTCGTTATATTGTTATAGTTCTGGAGTCATGGTATAAGGCAGATATGTCAGATGAATAAGAGCAACCAGCACGCCATGGATTCTGGGAACCTTACTGTAGGATGAGGAGAAAGTGAAAAAATTTGGTCGTATATTGGAAAGATTGATTTAGTAACAGCGGTGGCCAAAGATTGAGTGGCCTGCCTTAGTAGTGAGCTTCCTGTCATTTTATACACACACACACATATGCACATGTGTTTAGACAGGTAAAGGTGGCTAAGAATCAGATATGTGGGTATAGTAGGTGATGTTTAAAGTCTTGACTTGCAGTGTTGAGATCATATGATTTAGCGATTAGCATTGGCGTTTAGTCTAGAATGAATTGATTGGAATGAAACAGATTTCTCATTTTTCATCATTTCCTCTCATTTTAATATTTTTCTGTATTTGTTACCAAAATGTGGCATACATAGCTGTGATTGGCAATCCAGGATTTATTCTTTTAAAATCAAACTAAAATACATTGTTCCATATGATAGGTTTATTCAGGGTGGGGTCAGTAAGAAGCAGAATGGAGAGGCCACATGTTTCTACAGCAACTGTTAAGAAGAGGGAGTAAGCATCATAGTGGCAAACAGGACTGGCTCTGGAGTAAGGCAGATATGGAGTAAACTCCCAGCACTGCTGCTTGTGGACTTGTGACCTTGGAAAGGGTATTTAACTTCCCCAAGTCTCTGGGTCCTCATGTTATAATGGAGATACAGTAGCTAGTACATGATGAACACTCGAGTATTGGTAGACAGCAACGTCATCATCATCATTATGAAAGGTAATTGTAGTAAAGGAAAAGCTAAATGTTTACTGAGTGTTTGTAAGTAGCTGTTGTCAGATCTCACACTGTGCCCCTTCACTTATGCTGTCCTTTTTAGTCCTGAGATCTCCTTGTGAGGTAAATGGTTTGGGAGGGAGAAATTGAGGTTCAGAGAAGTTAGGGAAGGCCTGTGATGGGAACTTAGAACTAATTGATCCCAACATCTATGTTTAGTTTCATTGTCCAGCAGCCAAATGACATCAAGCTCTGCAAAACTCTGCACTTGAAATGCATGTTTTAAAATTGCTTCTGATCTTTTTTCTTTAATGGTGAGTTAAAATTTTTTTCTTTAAAATTCAGCAATCAAATAAGGTTACCTTTCTCAGAGGTAGTTTTAGAAAAAATCCAGTAGGAAAGTTTTAGAGAAATGTATAAATAAGATCTAAAACCAATTATTAAAAGAAACAAGATATACCACTGATAGTATTTCTCTTTTGACTTATTACGGTCTACATCCTATCTTAACCCTGTTACTAAGGTCCAGTTGTGTGCCTAAGAGTGGGAGGCGGCTGGTGTAGGAATGGCTGTCATCACACTGCCTGCGTCCTAGCCTGCGTCCTAGCCTTTTCCTCTGCCTTCACCCTCAAACCACACCCACCAGCATCCAGATAGGATAGTTTTCCTGTGGCTGGTGAATCACAGGCAAGAGGTATGGGGGTGGAAGTTGAGGGGAGATAAGCAGTGCAGTCAAGCCCTAGCCCTAGGGAGAATAAATGCCTGGCAGGTTCAAGATAATGAGAATGATTTTCTTGCCTGGCTAGGAAATTGTCCCCAAAGGCAGGTACAGAAGTGTTCTGAGCCATGATAGCATCGGTAGAAGAAGAACAAAGCTCTTAGTGAGGTTCTGTGAGGGTCTGAATCTTTTTTATGATCCTCTGTTGTGTTCATTACAAGCCTTTTGTGTAAAGGGAAAGGTAAAATTATAAATGCAAAATATATACACAAAGGACAAGAGCCACACTCATTTTGAAATGTTAATTCTGACTTGTTCCTTTGAAAGTTAGTCTCTTATTTTTTATTTTTTTAAATAAGCTTTTATTTTTAGGACAGTTGTAGATTTACAGAATTATTACAAAGATAGTACAGTTTCTGTATAACCCATACCCAGTACCCCCTATTATTAACATCTTACATTAGTATAGTGCATTTGTCACATGAACCGATATTGATACATTGTTATTTACCAAAGTACATACCTTATTCAGATTTCCTCAGTTTTTCCCTAATGTCCTTTTTCTCTTCCAGGATCCCATCCGGGTTACCACCTTACATTTAGTCATCACGTCTCTCCGTAGGCTCCTCTTGGCTGTGACAGTTTTTCAGACTTTCCCTGTTTGTTTGTTTTTTTTAATAAAATTTTGTTATGATTATGTGTACAGTATTATATTTCGACTTCTGTATATACTACAATAATCTCACTACTCTATAGTCACATGAATATTCAGGTTTTTTTCAGTAGTTGACAAAAGGAAGAAAAATAAAAGGTATTTTCTAAGGGCTTGTATGTAGGATTTATAGCCGCAGTGGAAAGGATTGATTTTGTAAACTCAGCCTCAGACCTGGTGCCTCAGGTCATTCAGGGAAGTATCTGAAGCTTTTTGACATTGAAATATCAGCATATTGAGACATCAAAGGATAAAAAATTCCATGCAAGAATGTTGACTCTGCAATTTAAAGACAGATAGATCTTGCATAACATAAGGGTATAAGGTGAAACTTCTTAAAGATGATGAGAAAGCAGAAAGACTTTCTGTTTTGCAGGCAACAGAATGAGAAACTTGATCTTTGCAGGAAAATCTTTCTTGATAAAAGCAGATATCTGGATAGGATTTTCAGTCATCAAGCGGTCATTGCCTAAGCTTCCAATAACAGATCTTCAAAGCTTCCTTTGAAAATCTTTTGAAAGAATTTTTTTCTTAAATCCAAGTCTTTGCAATCTTGAAGAGACATTTAATCTTTAAGAATTTTTAGGATGTAATGCTAGAAATTCATGTATCATGTTATATTCTAAAAATAAGAATCTGTGCTATTCTCCTTGAACTGTATGCAGTAGAAAGCTTTCATGTATAGATTGCTAATTAATTAAATATGGTTTTCTCTAGAGCATAAGGCATTGGAGCATAATTAGGAATTATGGGAAGTTGTTATTTACGTAGCAAATTCAGGCTTGATTTATATCACACTTTCTAGGAGTAATATTTAAACTGCAGGTAAAGAAGATTTATACTCTGTCCTACAGCCTTGAAAAATCAGTAAGAAAATGTGTCCATTTCTAAGGACTCAATAATGGTCTATTGATTCAACAGATATTTTTTGAGGCACTCTGCCAGGCCCAGGAAAGAGCTGTCAAAGTCTGCATCATCTCTGGCAGTTCCTGCAAAGGACCAGAGGTCTGAGCACACTTCCCAGAGAGCTCCTGCTTCTTTATAGAGGGCTTTTTCCCATAACAGTGTCATTTAAAGTGTGAATGAAGAATGGGGCATAGAAGTAGAGTACGCCTTTTGTTGGAGGTATTAAGTCGTGTTTAATGAAGAGAAAAGAGGCCTGAACTTTTTTCCCTAGATTCCAAAATTTACATTATAACTGTGATGTTGGGAGTTGAGAAATTTTAGTTAGAGGACTTATCTAATACAGGTGATTAGTAATACTCAACTCCTAACTACAGGGCTATAGAAGAGATTAAAGTATATAACCTCACTTCCCTAGCACAGTCACTAGTACGATGTTGTTTTGCTATATATATTTCTATATATGTTATATACTCATAATTATTGCATAGAAACTACTATCCTTTCTTTCACTTAGATTTCTTTTATATGGATTTACCAATTTGCTCCACAGACTTTGTAATTAATTTTAAAGAAAGCATGCTATGCTATTCCACTAAATGGATTTATAACAACTTCATAGTCTTATCAGTCTTACAATTATTTTGGGGTTTTGATTTTTATTATTGAAATTGAATTCAATGATGAACATCTTTGTATAATATATATAGCTTTATCAATATTTTGGATATGTTTGATAAATACAATTATTGAATATATACATATATTTAATATATGTATATTCAACATATATATAAAATTAAATTCTAGATAATTTTCTGAGATCTATCATCTAATTCTTTAATTTTGTCTTCAACTCTGTTGAGCCTAGAAATCAACTTGTTGGTTGAGTTATTTCAATGACTGTGCTTTTCATCTGGAATTTCTGTCTACTTCATTTTGACCTCTTTTACTTTTTTTTTCCTGCGGCAACCTTATCCTTGCCTAATAGTTTCTACTCTTCCCTTACTCAATTTGAAGGTTTTAAACCTACTTACCTTAAAGTCTTTTTTCATTTATTCAGCTGTGTCCACTGCTTGGGCTGCAAAAATCCCATTTGTGGTGACTGTTGCTTCGTGCATGTGTGTTTCCTCGTTCTTAACCTTGCACTTTCTTATGGTTACATGCATCGTTACTGGGATTGTGTTCCACAAACATCCCTTGTGCTCCAGGTTAGAGAGCCATACTTACAGAGAAGTTAAGCATTACCTGATCCCAGACCAGTCATCATATCCAGTTTTTGCTCGGGGTCCACGAATCACAGAGTGCTATGAGTCTGGACATCCCAGTCCTGAGCACAGTTTAAGCCTTCGTTTCCAACTTTTTGGAATGATTCTCTTTCTACCATCCAGCAAGGCTGATGGCTTCCCCTCTTGCCTTTGGTGGGGTATTGCAAATGGAGCAGCCCTCTGTGGCCTTGTACATTTAGCTCAGATCAAGATCTCCTTTGTGATTGGATCCTTTCCCCTCCCTTGATTGCCCTCAGCTATAGCCTGTATCTGGCACCTTCCTTGGAGACCCCTCTTTCTTCTGGATCCTGGTGATTTCCCTCTCTTGGTTTCAAGCTTAATTAGATAGCAAAAATGTTTCATTTTATTCAGTATTTTTATGTGTTTGTGTATGATAAATTTTTCATATCAGCTGAGTTCATCATATTGAACTGAAGTCACTAAATTATTTGCAAAAAAGGTTTATAATTTACTATGCCGCTAGCAATACATGAGACTATTAGTTTCTTCATACTGATATTAACATTCACTGCTATCAATTAAAATGTTTTTACTTGATTTAATGGTTGAAAATGATACCTTATTATATGTATTTTTATACTACATTGCATGTAATTTTATATAATTAGTTCACAAAGAACAAAAAAGTAGGTAGAGTGGGCTTCCCTGAGCAGAGGTGTCTGAAATGTACATATAAGAGTATATGTTCTTTGACCTTGAACCATTTTTTTTCTCTATTTGTATTCATGGGTCTGTTGCTAGAACTTGGGTAAAGGCATAGGATGAAAATCAAGGTTCTTGTATAACCAGTTTTTTTTCTCTTCTCATCCACCCTCACAAGCCAGTTCAAGAAAGGGATAAAGATAGGTTATGTAGACAAAGGGCACATTTAATTGTGCTGCAGGAGCCCTTGTGATTTCTTCAAAACACTTCCTGTCAAGCCCTCTCGCAGACATGGCACCTGGACAGTAAATTTTTTTCACTTTCTTAGAAGCAGAGGTGATTGTCTTTCAAATGATGCCATGTCTTTCTAGAAAGAATAAGAAGGAGGCAAGAGACAGAGAGAGAGAGAGAGAGGGAGGGAGGTAGAGAAAGAGAGAGAGAGAATGAATATGAATATATGCCATGGAGAGCTATATCTATGTAGTAATGCATCAAGATGCCACAGGACTTTGGTTCATGGCAGCTGACTGTTCTCCTGGCATTATAATTTGATGTTGACTGTCTTTCTCTCTCTTTTCTTACTCTCTCTTTTATTTCTCCTCTCTCTCTCTTCCTCCTTCCTTCCCTTCCTCCATCCCTCCCTTCCTCCCTCCTTCCTTCCTTCCCTTTTTTTCTATCATTTCTATTGTGTTATTCCCCTGAAAGATATAGACAAATATAAAAGCCTTTGTTTTCCTAACTAGTAGACATAAACTGCTACAAGCTGCAGTCTCTCCATGCATATTCATTGGGAGAAATTTCTGAAAAAACTGTTTATATCCTTGCAATTTTATTTCCAGTTGATCTTACCCTTGTTATAGAATCTTTAAAAATGATCAGATTTCTCTATTGCTCCAGTTATTTCAGACTAGTTTCAGTAAATAGTTTTCTTGGTTCATGCTTGTCTTCCTCCACCTCTGTTTGCTGATGCAAAAACAGCTTAGCAATTTTTTTTTTTTTTTACGCAATCTAAGGGTCAGACAGGTTTTCAGACTGATAGATGTGGCTTTCACAGAGAAAAGAAGAAAGGACAGCAGTTGCCCTCTGGGTGTACTGTCTCCTTTGCATCTCATACATTTCACATAATTGAAATGAACAGCATTTTCTTAAATTATTATTCTTGAGTGTTTGCTCTAAATGAATGAGGATCGTGTTTAAGTAACAGACACAAAGCTACTAGTATGACTAGAAATTATTTTCTCTTAAGATAGGAACTGCCAGAACATAATGATTTACCAAGTTTTTGTTTATATTATTCTTGGTTTATTAGTAATCGTATATGTTTAACTTTAGTTTCAGTTGAGCTTCCTTGTTGGAGTGTGCTAATGAAGTCTAATGTATGAACCGATTTGATATTTAATATTTAATTAAATATCTACATTACTATTACTGCCTTCTAAATAAGCCGTTCACAAAGTAGCTCAAGAGAGAATTGCATTTTGCAGATTTGAATGCCTGTACCAATTTCTATTCTTCTGACACAAACTATTTCACATTGAATCTCTAGGAAATGTTCAAAAATGCTTCAATTGAGGGTTTTTTTTAACTCAATAAAAAGTTTGCTGTGTAAAAAATAGTGTACCTTTTAGAATTTAAGGAAAAAAGCAACTGCTTTTGTTTAAATATATACTGGCTCTTAGACCCAACTATTTAATATCTTAGGCAAAATTTACAGAAAGAGTGCATTTTGCTTCTTTGCTCCTAGCCACCCCATGACATCCCAGTTCAGCCAGAGACTCTGGGGTCCAAGTGCCTTTAGTAGTCTCCCTAGCCTGCTATGTTTGGGTGCAGCAGAAAAGAGGTCTGAGAAATGATCTAAGATCTGCCAGCTCCCAAGTCTGCCCCTCCCTGGTCTGCCATGGAACCTAAAATTTTGCTGTTAGATTCATGATTTCAATTAAGATGTGTCTCCAAAAAGACAGGGGGTGAAATTCAGTAAAAACCTAGGAAGGTTAACACACTAAGCTACTGGCATCTCAGACACATTAGCACAGGCTCTTTAGACTTAAATCACTCTGGAAAGCAGTAACTTTGAAGGTATACTTATGGTGGTGATAAAAGGGAACCAAGAATTCAAGAAATGACAAGGTGAAGATAAAAGGGAAGGAGGCAGAACACATAAGACAAAGTTTTCTTCTTTTAAAGTTTGCCTAGGTTTTGCTCCACAAAAACTTTAATCTTCAGGGACAGTAGACAGCTAAAGACTAAAAGCAAATCCTGAGTGTTAAATGGGCTGTCACCTTCAATGATACAGGTAATAATAATAGCCACTGTTTATTGAGTATCTACTGTGTGTCAGTCAGATGCCATTGTCTATGCTTTTCCGTTTCTTGATCTGATTATCTTAGCCTTGTTAACAATTTTCTTCATGTAATTACTCAAAAATCACTTGGTTAGGTAATGTCTTAAAGCATCTGCCAACATTCATTAGTGTGGATGCGTCTTCCATTGAATTAGATCCAAAAGTTTTACATGAGAGAACAAGGAAATGTTAGGTTCTGAAAAAGTCACTTTTAATTTAAAAATGAGCGTTTAATCGGAACGAATATTACTTCTTTCATGGTATTTTCCACTTAGTTCTCTATTTGTCATTGCGTTTTGTTTTTTCTTTACTCCTCCTCCTCTGTATCTCCTTCCTCAACTCTGGTATTTAAAGAAATTCTTCCTGGTAGGGTATTAACTGCCAGCCCTAGTTTTTGCTACTGAGTTCTTGTCTTTTTCCTTTGTCTTCATATGCATTTTAGTGGGAGCTAAAAGGGTCACATCAGGAGGTGCTGGCCAGATGTCAATTTTAAATCAAGCCACTTTCTCCTTTTAAAAGGACACTTATTGAACAAATAGATATTGAATTTGATTGAAGGCCTTGATTAAACAAAAGAGATAATCAAAGGTAGTTTGGCATCTAGTTCTTTAAAGCCTCCTTAAAAAGAAGCAATAAGAAATTTCCAAAGAATAGACAGGAATTAGGCATTCTAGATGTTTCTAAGTATTTAAATATATATAATACTAAACTAGAAAGCATTATAAAGACCTATCCTGGTAAACAGAACAGATTGAGGACTTTTAAGTTTGAATAGCTCACCTGACAGAATTTGGGAAATTTTTGTAAATTAACATTCACTGATAAATATAAGGTATCTATAATGAATATAACATTTTAAATGTACTCCATCATCTCTGCAGTGTGTTTTCATATATTAATTGTATTAACACTGCATATATCCATTTTGCCTAGTGGTTCACAATTGTATATACTGCTTTTGGGCTTCTATTTAAAATATATTTTGATAATTACTGTAATTTAACATGAGCTTTATTGATAAAGGTAGATTTATAACTCGAGTATTTTATATTCTTAGAAAGCATTAGTTTTGTGTTTTACAAAAATTTTTTCTATTTGAAATTTTCCAAGAATTTGTCCCGTGTTTTCCTTTGGTGTTCCTTGGCAAAATTATGGTAGCAGACAGCCTGTGGGATTTCACGTTATATTTTACTTCTGTAATGTGCTTGTGTCATTAATATTTGAATAAATTAGAAATAATGATTTAGTTTAGTTTGATTTTTGGCTTTATTGACTAATCTCTGATCATTGAATTTCTTATTCAATGTTCATTATATTTTGATGACTGTATTCCATGTCCTTTTTAAATGCCTATTTCATACCTCAAGTTGAAAGTATCTTTTCAGAGCTTTGAGTAAAATATCGTTGAACAACACATTCATTTGTCATGGTGGTTTTTCAGATATAGAATATTAAATGTTTGTTTCCTGAAAGTTACCATTTCTTAAAAATTATTCTTAAAAGCCCATTGGGGAAAAAAAGATAGAAAAATATTTGAAATAACTGATATTTAATTTTGATGTTTTCACTGATTCAGCTTTATTATATTACTGAGCACCTACTATATATAACATAGACTGGTCATGGTTCTAGGGATATAGCAGTTTTTGGAGCTTACATTCTCATAGGAAGAAACAGATAATAAATAAATATACATAGCAGGACAGTGGTGATAATGGTTATTGCCAGAAGAACAGAACCAAGGTAAGAGGAAAGGTAGATAGGTAGATGTAGGTAATGTAGGGGTGTGTGTGTGTGTGTGTGTGTGTGTGTGCGCGCATGCACGCGAGCTCATGTGCTGTTTTTGGAAGGCTTTGTGCGTGATGGGATGGTTCAGAAGAGCCCTGAGTGAAGCAGGGGAATGAAGCATGTGAACACCCAGAGGAGGAGACTTCCAGGGAGAAGGGTGAGCAGGCACAAAAGTGCTGAGGCCAGAGTATATTTGTGCTAAAAAAAAAAAAAAAGTCTAAAAGCTTTGGCTATGTTTAATGCCAATTTATTCATTGCACAGTTCTTATTCATCTACCATATCTAATTCATATTAAATAATATAGTAAAAGAGAAGTACGTGGATTCTGAAAGAAAGGACATAACAAGAATACTCCATGTATACTCATTGTATTTTAATAATTCAGTGTGTCATCTCACTGAGTGGCAACAGGAAAAGAGCACAATAGTTTTCAACTAGCAGATCAAGGTTCAAATCACCACTTGGCGGTTATTTACCTACTGGATAATGTTTATAAGATAAATGACATAAAACAGCAGCAAGAAGTAAAAGCAGTTATTATTTGTTGCTGTAAGATAGAAAATTAATTTGTGAAATGTTAGTATAAATCCTAGAAATATAATGCCCTCCAAGCTACATATGCAAGTTATACTAAGTCAGCCAGCCCTTTTTACTCATCATCTTGTTATTTTCTAAATAGGAACTGTCTCTGGACCAAATTCAAGGCTAATATGTTACACAACTCCAGAGGGTGCTGTTTAGGTAGACAGCCCCAGGTAGTACATTTATAACATATTCCCTGGCTTTGGGCAAAATGGATGGCCCTGACTAAACTAGGTGATCCCAGAATACATTGGAATCTCTTCTGTGCTTTTAACAAAATACCACTGTAGAGTAGATAGGAAAAGATTTTGAATAATGATGATAATCACTAACACTTAATTGAGTTTATACTGCATTCCAGGCTCTACTCTAAATGCCTTGCATGGATTAGCTCACAGAATCCTTGGAAAAACTCTGTGAGGTATGTACAGATGATGAAACTAAGGAACAGATAGAAAAGTAAAATTATAATTGCTATAAAGCTCTGCTTTCCACTAGTTAATATTAGGATTAAATTATTTGATATAGCTCTTAATTGAACAGTATCCTTTCTGATGATGGAAATAGGATATGAATTCTTCTCTACACAGATTTCATCATCCAACTATAGGTAGAATAATTAACCTTGAAAGGTAACTCAATCTTTCAGTCAATTATTGTCAGGAACAGTTCAAAAATCAAACACACCAAAACTAAGCTTTTAGTGTTGGTTAGATGCTTGGCATTCTGATGGACAGTAACAAAGGCTTCCTTCCTCCAATGAATCTTTCATTTACCTAGGGTACAATTTTCTGAAGAATCCATTTTTGTAATGAAGGGAAATTACTTTTTACTTAAAAACTAATACTATTTCAGGTTAAGGTCATCTCTTGACGTATGTTATAGTACGGTATTGATGGGAACTTAGTCATTTGCTTGATTGAACTTTTGAGCAAATCCAAAGCTGCTTCCTGATGAATCATATTGACCCTGCTCATGATATTGTTTAGGCCACCTGTGTCCTGAGATGAACTGGCCCTGCAGCTATATACGTTTACTAGTAGTGTGTTTTTATTCTCACAGAAAGCCACCAAAATTACCATTTAAATCCTAGTGTCCGAATTTACAGACTTTCACCTAACACTTAGCGGCCACATAGCAGTTTTCTTGATATCAACGTGTATGCTAGCTAGTTATTAGAAGGTCAACAAAATATGTTGATACTCCAGAAAAGGAAGCAAAGGGACACATTAAGTGTCCTGTCTGAAGTCACATCTTCAGAAAGCTACAAACCTGGACTGCATTACTTTATGTCCTTGTAAAAAATCTCTTCATAGAATTAGTGTTGATTTTTAAAATAGCCATATATTAGATGTATGAGATGTTTTACAAAATTCATACTTTTTAAAAAAATGTTTTAATTTAATTTTATTTATTTTTTTATACAGCAGGTCCTTATTAGTCATCAGTTTTATACACATCAGTGTATACATGTCGATCCCAATCTCCCAATTCATCACACCACCACCCCCACCCCCGGCTGCTTTCCCCCCTTGGTGTCCATACGTTTGTTCTCTACATCTGTGTCTCAATTTCTGCCATGCAAACCTGTTCATCTGTACCATTTTTCTAGGTTCCACATATATTCGTTAATATGTGATATTTGTTTTTCTCTTTCTGACTTACTTCACTCTGTGTGACAGTCTCTAGATCCATCCACGTCTCAACAAATGACTCAATTTTGTTCCTTTTTATGGCTGAGTAATATTCCATTGTATATATGTACCACATCTTCTTTATCCATTCATCTGTCAATGGGCATTTAGGTTGCTTCCACGTCCTGGCTATTGTAAATAGTGCTGCAATGAGCATTGGGGTGCATGTGTGTTTTGAATTATGGTTTTCTCTGGGTATATGCCCAGTAGTGGGATTGCTGGATCATATGGTAATTCTATTTTTAGATTTTTAAGGAACCTCCATACTGTTCTCCATAGTGACTGTATCAATTTACATTCCCACCAACACTGCAAGAGGGTTCCCTTTTCTCCACACCCTCACCAACATTTTTTGTTTGCACATTTTCTGATGATGCCCATTCTAACTGGTGTGAGGTGATACCTCATTGTAGTTTTGATTAGCATGTCTCTAATAATTAGTGATGTTGAGCAGCTTTTCATGTGCTTCTTGGCCATCTGTATGTCTTCTTTGGAGAAATGTCTATTTAGGTCTTCTGCCCATTTTTGGACTGGGTTGTTTGTTTTTTTAATATTGAGCTGCATGAGCTGTTTGTATATTTTGGAGATTAATCCTTTGTCCATTGATTCGTTTGCAAATATTTTCTCCCATTCTGAGGGTTGTCTTTTCGTCTTGTTTGTGGTTTCCTTTGCTGTGCAAAAGCTTTGAAGTTTCATTAGGTCCCATTTGTTTATTTTTGTTTTTATTTCCATTACCCTAGGAGGTGGATCAAAAAAGGTCTTGCTGTGGTTTATGTCAAAGAGTGTTCTTCCTATGTCTTCCTCTAAGAGTTTTATAGTATCCGGTCTTACATTTAGGTCTCTAATCCATTTTGAGTTTATTTTTGTGTGTGGTGTTAGGGAGTGTTCTAATTTCATTCTTTTACACGTAGCTGTCCAGTTTCCCCAGCACCACTTATTGAAGAGACTGTCTTTCCTCCATTGTATATGCTTGCCTCCTTTGTCATAGATTAGTTGACCATAGGTGCATGGGTTTGTCTCTGGGCTTTCTATCTTGTTCCATTGATCTATGTTTCTGTTTTGTTCCAGTACCATCTTTTCTTGATTACTGTAGCTTTGTAGTATAGTCTGAAGTCAGGGAGTCTGATTCCTCCAGCTCCGTTTTTTTCCCACAAGATTGCTTTGGCTATTCGGGGTCTTTTGTGTCTCCATACAGCTTTTAAGATTTTTAGTTCTAGTTCTGTAAAAAATGCCATTGGTAATTTGATAGGGATTGCATTGAATCTGTAGATTGCTTTGGGTAGTAGAGTCATTTTCACAATATTGATTCTTCCAATCCAAGAACATGGTATATCTCTCCATCTGTTGGTATCATCTTTAATTTCTTTCATCAGTGTCTTATAGTTTTCTGCATACCAGTCTTTTGTCTCCCTGGGTAGGTTTATTCCTAGCTATTTTATTCTTTTTGTTGCACTGGTAACTGGGAGTGTTCCCTTAATTTCTCTTTCAGATTTTTCATCATTACTGTATAGGAATGCAAGAGATTTCTGTGCATTAATTTTGTATCCTGCAACTTTACCAAATTCATTGATTAGCTCTAGTAGTTTTCTGGTGGCATCTTTAGGATTCTCTATGTATAGTTTCATGTCATCTGCAAACAGTGACAGTTTTATGTCTTCTTTTACAATTTGTATTCCTTTTATTTCTTTTTCTTCTCTGATTGCCATGGCTAGGACTTCCAAAACTATGTTGAATAATAGTGGTGAGAGTGGACATCCTTATCTTGTTCCTGATCTTAGAGGAAATGCTTTCATTTTTTCACCATTGAGAATGATGTTTGCTGTGGGTTGGTCGTATATGGCCTTTATTATGTTGAGGTAGGTTCCCTCTATGCCCACTTTCTGGAGAGTTTTTATCATAAGTGGATGTTGAATTTTGTCAAAAGCTTTTTCTGCATCTATTGTGATGATCATATGGTTTTTATTCTTCAATTTGTTAATATGGTTTATCACATTGATTGATTTACATATATTGAAGAATCCTTGCATCCCTGGGATAAACCCCAGTTGATCATGGTGTATGATCCTTTTAATGTGTTGTTGGATTCTGTTTGCTAGTATGTTGTTGAGGATTTTTGCATCTATATTCATCAGTGATATTGGTCTGTAATTTTCTTTTTTTATAGTATCTTTGTCTGGTTTTGGTATCAGGGTGATGGTGGCCTCATAGAATGAGTTTGGGAGTGTTCCTTCCTCTGCAATTTTTTGGAAGAGTTTGATAAGGATGGGTGTTAGCTCTTCTCTAAATGTTTGATAGAATTCATGTATGAAGCCATGTGGTCCTGGACTTTTGTTTGTTGGAAGATTTTTAATCACAGTTTCAATTTCATTGCTTGTGATTGGTCTGTTCCTATTTTCTATTTCTTCCTGGTTCAGTCTTGGAAGGTTATACCTTTCTAAGAATTTGTCCATTTCTTCCAGGTTGTCCATTTTATTGGCATAGAGTTGCTTGTAGTAGTCTCTTAAGCTGCTTTGTATTTCTGTGGTGTGTGTTGTAACTTCTCCTTTTTCATTTCTAGTTTTATTGATTTGAGTCCTCACCCTCTTTTTCTTGATGAGTCTGGCTAATGGTTTATCAATTTTGTTTATCTTCTCAAAGAAGCAGCTTTTAGTTTTATTGATCTTTGCTATTGTTTCTTTGTTTCTATTTCATTTATTTCCACTCTGATCTTTATGATTTCTTTCCTTCTGCTAACTTTGGGTTTTGTTTGTTCTTCTTTCTCTAGTTCCTTCAGGTGTAGGGTTAGATTATTTATTTGAGGTTTTTCTTGTTTCTTGAGGTAGGCCTGTATAGCTATAAACTTCCCTCTTAGAACTGCTTTGGCTGCATCCCATAGGTTTTGGATCATCATGTTTTCATTGTCATTTGTCTCTAGGTATTTTTTGATTTCCTCTTTGATTTCTTCAGTGATCTATTGGTTATTTAGTAACGTATTGTTTAGCCTCAACGTGTTTGTGTTTTTTATGTTTTTTTCCGTAATTCATTTCTAATCTCATAGCGTTGTGGTCAAAAAAGATGCTTGATATGATTTCACTTTTCTTAAATATACTGAGGCTTGATTTGTGACCCAAGATGTGATCTATCCTGGAGAATATTCCATGCGCACTTGAGAAGAAAGTGTAATCTGCTGTTGTGGGATGGAATGTCTTTTAACTATCAATTAAATCTATCTGGTCTATTGTGTCATTTAACGCTTCTGTTTCCTTATTTATTTTCATTTTGGATGATCTGTCCATTGGTGTAAGTGAGGTGTTAAAGTCCCCTACTATTATTGTGTTACTGTCGATTTCCTCTTTTAGAGCTGTTAGCAGTTGCCTTATGTATTGAGGTGCTCCTATGTTGGGTGCATATATATTTATAATTGTTATATCTTCTTCTTGGATTGATCCCTTGATCATTAGTAGTGTCCTTCCTTGTCTCTTGTAACATTCTTTATTTTAAAGTCTATTTTATCTGATATGAGTATTGCTACTCCAGCTTTCTTTTGACTTCCATTTGCATGGAATATCTTTTTCCATCCCCTCACTTTCAGTCTGTATGTGTCCCTAGGTCTGAAGTGGGTCTCTTGTCGACAGCATATAGATGGGTCTTGTTTTTGTATCCGTTCAGCAAGCCTGTGTCTTTTGGTTGGAGCATTTAATCCATTCACATTTAAGGTAATTATCGATATGTATGTTCCTATGACCATTTTCTTAATTGTTTTGGGTTTGTTTTTGTAGGTCCTTTTCTTATCTTGTGTTTCCCACTTACAGAAGTTCCTTTAGCATTTGTTGTAGAGCTGGTTTGGTGGTGCTGCATTCTCTTAGCTTTTGCTTGTCTGTAAAGCTTTTGATTTCTCCATCAAATCTGAATGAGATCCTTGCTGGGTAGAGTAATCTTGGTTGTAGGTTCTTCCCTTTCATCACTTTAAGTATATCATGCCACTCCCTTCTGGCTTGTAAAGTTTCAGCTGAGAAATCAGCTGTTAACCTTATGGGAGTTCCCTTGTATGTTATTTGTCATTTTTCCCTTGCTGCTTTCAATAATTTTTCTTTGTCTTTAATTTTTGCCAGTTTGATTACTGTGTGTCTCGGCGTGTTTCTTTTTGGGTTTATCCTGTATGGGACTCTCTGTGCTTCCTGGACTTGGGTGGCTATTTCCTTTCCCATGTTAGGGAAGTTTTTGACTATAATCTCTTCAGATATTTTCTCTGGTCCTTTCTCTCTCTCTTCTCCTTCTGGGGTCCCTATAATGTGAATGTTGTTGTATTTATGTTGTCCCAGAGGTCTCTTAGGCTGTCTTCATTTCTTTTCATTCTTATTTCTTTATGCTGTTCCTCAGCAGTGAATTCAACCACTGTGTCTTCCAGGTCACTTATCCATTCTTCTGCCTCAGTTATTCTGCTATTGATTCCTTCTAGTGTAGTTTTCTTTTTGGTTATTTTATTGTTCATCTCTGTTTGTTTGTTCTTTAATTCTTCTAGGTCTTTGTTAAATATTTCTTGCATTTTCTCGATCTTTGCCTCCATTCTTTTTCCGAGGTCCTGGATCATCTTCACTATCATTATTCTGAATTCTGTTTCTGGAAAGTTGCTTATCTCCACTTCATTTAGTTGTTTTTCCTGGGTTTTATCTTGTTCCTTCATCTGGTACATAGCCCTCTGCCTTTTCATCTTGTGTGTGTTTCTGTGAATGTGGTTTTTCCACAGGCTGCAGGATTGTAGTTCTTCTTGCTTCTGCTGTCTGCCCTCTGGTGGATGAGGCTATCTAAGAGGCTTGTGCAAGTTTCCTGATGGGAGGGACTGGTGGTGGGTAGAGGTGACTGTTGCTCTGGTGGGCAGAGCTCAGTAAAACTTTAATCTGCTTGACTGCTGATGGGTGGGGCTGGGTTCCCTCCCTGTTGGTTGTTTGGCCTGCGGCAACCCAACACTGGAATCTACCTGGGCTCTTTGGTTGGGCTAATGGCAGACTCTGGGAGGGCTCACGCCAAGGAGTACTTCCCAGAACTTCTTTTTTTTAATAAATTTATTTATTTATTTATTTATTTTTGGCTGTGTTGGGTCTTCGTTTCTGTGCGAAGGCTTTCTCCAGTTGCGGCAAGCGGGGGCCACTCTTCATCGCGGTGCGTGGGCCTCTCGCTGTCACGGCCTCTCTTGTTGCGGAGCACAGGCTCCAGACGCGCAGGCTCAGTAGCTGTGGCTCACGGGCCCAGTTGCTCAGCGGCATGTGGGATCTTCCCAGACCAGGGCTCGAACCCGTGTCCCCTGCATTGGCAGGCGGATTCTCAACCACTGCGCCACCAGGGAAGCCCCCCAGAACTTCTTCTGCCAGTGTCCATGTCCCTATGGTGAGCCACAGCCACCGCTCGCCTCTGCAGGAGACCCTCCAACACTAGCAGGTAGGTCTGGTTCAGTCTCCCCTGGGGTCACTGCTCCTTCCTGTGGGCCCCGATGCGCACACTACTTTGTGTGTGCCCTCCAAGAGTGGAGTCTCTGGTTCCCCCTGTCCTTTCGAAGTCCTGCAATCAAATCCCACTAGCCTTCAAAGTCTGATTCTCTAGGAATTCCTCCTCCTGTTGCCGGACCCCCAGGTTGGGAACCTGATGTGGGGCTCAGAACCTTCACTCCAGTGGGTGGACTTCTGTGGTATAAGTGTTCTCCAGTCTATGAGTCACCCACCCAGCAGTTATGGGATTTGATTTTGCTGTGATTGCACCCCTCGTACCGTCTCATTGTGGCTTCTCCTTTGTCTTTGGTTGTGGGGTGTCTTTTTTGGTGAGTTCCAGTGTCTTCCTGTTGATGATTGTCCAGTAGTTAGTTGTGATTCTGGTGTTCTCGCAAGAGGGAGTGAGAGCACATCCTTCTACTCTGCCATCTTGGTTCCAGGACCTCAAAATTCATACTTTTAAAGTCAGGAATTTTATGATTTTTTGTAAGAAAATAATCAGAAATGCTCACACACACAAATACTTATCACTAGGATATTCATCAATATATTATATAATAGAAAAAGCGTGGAAAACTCTAAATGATGAATGGTAGATGTTGGTTAAATAAATAATGGGACACCCATATATGCAGGCACTTTAAAATATTTTTGGAAATATGATTATGATATAATAAGTATAAATGCAAGTCATAATAGTGTATATAGTATGATCTGTATTTTATTTAAAATATATATGCATATAATCATATAGAGTTATAAATATGGATACTATAAAATTATAGATACTACTATATATCATTTTTTTGTATTTTCCATATTTTCACATTATCTTAAAAAAAAATAGTAATATAAAAAGAGACGTAGTTCCCCTAAGGCCCAAGAATTTTAATTCTGAAGATACTCATTCAAACATATATTAACATGTACAGGCATTTTCATTGCTATACTATTTCTAAGAACTAACTTTGGAAACAACCTTGAGTCTGCTAAAAACATATTGGGTTAATAAAATATGACATATCATATGATAAAACATTATATATAGCATTTCAGCCAAAAAGTTAAATCTTCATCTACCAACGTAAGTAGGTCTCAAAAAATGCTGAGTTAAAAAAGGCACAATATAGAACAATACATGTTGACTATATAGGCAAATAATACACTTTTACCTAAAAGTATAAAGAGGACTAGAAGGAGGCCTGCCAATCTAATGACTGTTGATGCTACTGGGAGAAGAAAGAAGAAAATGGGGCTAGTTAAAGGCGACTTCAGTATTTGTACTATTTTATTTCTTTAAATAAATAAATAGATAACTAAATAAATCATATACACACACATAAATGAAAGTCTAAGGAAATATAACATCTTAACAGTTATTATTACTAGATGACAGGAATATGTTTCATTCATTATTCTTTTACTTTTCTAGATTTTAAAAATTTTACAGTGAAAGAAAGCAAAGAAAAAAATCGTAAGGTTTCAGGGAACGTGGTGTCAAGAAAGGGATTTTTTGTTTGTTTCTTTGTTTAAGATGGGAAATATTAAAACTGCATTTTCAAACTGGCATGACTCATTAATAGGTTGTAGGTCAGTTTAGTGGGTCATTAGTGCATCATTTTCATGGAATCTGTGCAGAAAGGAGTTAACATAGCAGGCTTGAGCCCACCATCCTTAGAAAGTCCGACTTGCAAGTTGGACCCTTGGCTGACATACGGGAACTTGAGTGGGAAACATTTTCCTACACTGAAGTAAAACCTTCCCCAAATGGTAAGGGTGGGTCACTGTCCCTAAACTGTGCACAGAATACAATTTATCCTGAAAACCTGCCTATCTTCTGGGAGTCTGGAATTTGGGTTTGTGCTAGGCAGAGGGAGCTAACATGAGCAGTCCCCAGTAAAACCTCGGGCCCTGAATCTCTAATGGAGTATGAGGCTTCACATGCATTGTCTGTTGCTGGCAGAATTACTTGCCCTCTGTGTGACTCCACTGCGAGAGCACTCTTGGAAACTTGCACCTGGTTTCCTCTGGACTTCACTCCATGTGCCTTTTCCCTTTGTTTATTTTCCCTTTTGCTGAAATAAGTCTTAGCTGTGAATACAACTAAAGAGAAAAAAAGACATGGCCATGTGAAAACATCTTTCAAAAAATATTTTTGGTGACTCTGCCTTTCATGGTATTCAGTGTTTTATATGAAGAGTCATACAGATTTTCTTAGAATTTCATGTAGAAGAAAATGTAGTGAGTTGGTATGCTTTTCTTTACTGAACACTAACAGACGTTCACCCCACTGCTTTTCACATTTGTCTTTGCACTGGGAAACACGGAGTTAAATTTGGGGATTAATTGGAGTTGTCCTGAGCAAGATTAGTCAGGGGTTCTTTTGCCTTTATTTTGCAGCTTTATTTTATTTGTATGTCTTACCATAAGCTATAAGTTAGGTATAGAAAACTTGTACATGGAGGCATAAAATGATAAAAATAACCTACATGGAGTAAAAAGATCTCTGGGTAAGTAATGTTGTTTTAGGGAGTGTACACATTTCTCTCCACTTGGTACTAGGATCATGTGTTTTGTAGGTCTTTAAGCTCAAGTGTATATAGTCCTATGATTAAAATAGGGATTAAATTCTTTCCTTAGTTATGTATATATAAATGTTATTGACTTTTTGGGAAGTTATTATTAAATTTTAACTGAGTGTATATTTTTACAGTGTGGGCACCAATCACATTAATCTTTCTATTCAAATTGTATTCAGTGGTTATTTTGGCGCAAGCAAAGCATTATAAATAGATTAACACATTCAGTGGTTAAAGGTTAAGGTAAAACGTGTAGAATTACAAAGTCAGTGATACAGAGAAGCATTTATTCACTTTTCAAAAGAGGTTACCACATATTTCTTTTAATCAGATTTTCTGATGCATTTAAACATATGTTTACACTCAACCTTCTAATAGTACCCAGTAGAATTAGAGTTTTCATAAGTATAACCACTAGTCATTTCTAATGCTGGCTATTCAAGAGTTTGTGATAGAGTAACTTGTAAGTATTAAAGAAAAGCTTTATATTCTTTATAGAAGCATGGTAAATTGGCTTCTTTCTTTGACATTAGCATCAGTTAATGAAGAACAGAACCGAAAATGCTACTGCATTATATCTGTATTTTGTACAGCGTTTTTAATAATTTCTTAGTCAAGCCTTCCATTTTACATTTGAGGAAAGTTACAATTATCTTTATTTTCATAAGATCAAGTGACTTGCTGGAAATGCAGGGGTCACTGGTATTGTGTTAAAAATTAGAATTATTTACCCTTTTTTTCCAAAACTTGGTCTAATTCATACCTCATTTTGATACAACAGAATGAGCTCATTGTATTATTTCAAGGACAAATCTCCTTGAGTAGAAGAATTTTCATTGAAAACATAACATCTTGTTTGTTTTAGTTGAAGTCTTTCCAAACACATTAGCATTCACAAAACTTGGATTTCAACTCAGAAGGACAATGAGAACTAGGGAGAAGACAACAGTGGACCAGAAATCCAGACCCATTTTTAGAAGGAGAAAATGGATGGAGGGATAACTGACTTAGAGCTAGTTGAAACTTGGATGACTAAAAAAAGGAAAGAGGTTAGTCTGCACCAGTGAATCTCAGAAAGTCTTTGGAACAGGAAGCCTCAGAATATTTTTAAGATGGTGGTGTATTGTAGGGCTGAAGGTAGCAGGATTAGTTGAAAATCTGAATAAAGTGTAGGAACTCCACCCCTCTCACCTTTCTGAACCTTACACAGAAAGGTGATTGCCCCTCTCCCAGAGTAATCAGATTTCTAGCAGGGATGCTGCAGGCCCAGTGTGATGAGATAGAGGCTCTGCACTGACAGTACGGATCTGTGGACAAGTCCACACAAAGGGCAACAAATCTGCCACACCTGGTTTGGCCACATGCTCTGGCACTGGCTGTTGGACATATGCTTCCAGGCATAAACCCAGAGGATTCTTCCCTGGAGAATGTGTATAGCTCCAGGGAAAATACCTAAGGTTACTGGTACTTGGTGGTTTCCCAGCAAAAAGGCTAGCTTGCCACCTGATTTTAACAGTGCAGTCAGCCAGTGAGGCTGGCTCACAGATGTCCCCATCAGCTCCTTACTCTCTCACTCTGAAATGTGGATTGCATGACTCCTCCATGGAGATGTTCTTCAGCAAAACAGGAGAAATGAAGCAAGATAGTGGTTAACATGAACTCCAGGAAGCTATGGGCTCCAACAAAAGGCAAAAGTATTAGGCTTAGCAACAGTCCATATTGGAGCAGGACAGAGGGCTCCAGAAAGTATGCTCTGAGAAAGAAGAAATGCAATTTGATAAACTGGTTCATCTGATTATGTGCAAAATAATCTTCAAGAGAAGTTTGTAATGCAGTTGCAGAGTTTTAAGAAATATTAGTAATAGGGATATAAAAAGCTAAAAAATAAAAATAAATAAAAATTATAAGCCCTAGAAATGTAAGAGTTATGTGAGAAATGAAATGACATTGTAATATAATATTAGGCTCACTAGTAAATAGTAAATAGCACTTACATAGTCACAATATTTTAAAATGAATTTTTAATTAACAAAAACGTGTGTTATAACTACAGAGAGGATGGAAATAAGTAAAATGATGAGAAAAGTAGGAGTTCTAAATTCTAATCTTTGAATATTAGGAGCATAAGCATATTCTCTAGAAACAAAAAGGTAACAAAAGAAACAGTTATGTTAAAAACTGTTTCCCTCTCAGAATAGGGGTTAGAGTTGGATTTCTGTTTTTATTACCTACCTTGTAAGAATCATTTGATTTTTTAAAATAACAGGCAAGTATGCTATTGATAAAAATAGAGTGAACAATCACATATAGGTGACTTACCTAACTCTAATTTTTCAGTTGCATAGACAGTATTGTATCGCTCTGTGACCCTGGGAAAGCTACTTAACTTTTGAGAAGCCTTAGTTTCCTCATTTGCAAAATGGAGATGATGACGATGATTATAACAATAAAAATAACCTCATATGAATGTTATAAAGAGAGAACAGAATGATGCATACAAAGCATTTGGTATAGTGCTTGGTACCTATTGTCCATGTTAGGTATTATTATGTTTTTTTTTTTTTAATTAATTAATTTATTTATTTATTTTTGGCTGTGTTGGGTCTTCGTTTCTGTGCGAGGGCTTCCTCTAGTTGCGGCAAGCGGGGGCCGCTCTTCATCGCGGTGCGCGGGCCTCTCACTGTCACGGCCTCTCTTGTTGCGGGAGCACAGGCTCCAGACATGCAGGCTCAGTAGTTGTGGCGCACGGGCTTAGTTGCTCCGCGACATGTGGGATCTTCCCAGACCGGGGCTCAAACCCGTGTCCGCTGCATCGGCAGGCAGATTCTCAACCACTGTGCCACTAGGGAAGCCCCCATGTTAGGTATTATTAATACTACTTTAATACAGATGTATTTGCCTCTCTAATCCATTAAGTTTTTGATAAGCTATGGGAAAGCAGATTACATCTGAATAGCACTTAACTGAATAGTTACTTAATTAACCTTTAAAACCAGAAATGATCATGTCTGGATATTTAATCAATTTCTAGCCAAAGGTCATATCACTAATAAAGTTTTTACTTCTAAGGCCAGTTAGAGTTATTTATGAGAACTCTTTAAGTTTGCTGTTTTAAAGTGAAGAATTAGCTTGTGTATTCTATTTTAAAATAGAAAAAATAAAAAGCTTTTAGCATATATCAAATTTTATTGCTAAATGTTTAAAAATTCTAAGGTGGACTTTCATGATTTCCACTGTCTTTTGTATAATGATAACTATTCCTTCTTGTCATGTACATGACAGATTGTGAATGCTCATTTGATGGTGAAGAATAAGTGCAAATAATGACTACAACTTGCTTTAGCTAATTTTGAAAATGTTATTCTTACTGTATTATGTGTTTGGCAATGCAAAGCTCTGGATGTTTATAGCTTTTTTAATCCTGTGCATGAATAAACAGATTATTCAAATCTGTCCCTGAATACCTCTTAGAGATGTACTGAAGAAAACCTCCAGGGCATTTAGTACTAGTGCATGTATTTTCTGGACTATTTTGTCACTAATATTCTGCCTTGTATTCTTTAGTTAACTTTTTACATGGGAATGCTGTATCTCTTCAACTAAACTGAAAACACTTTAGGGCAAAATACCAAAAAAAATGTGAATATATGAATATATCTGCCTATTTTTTCAAAAAGAAGCATAAGAGGGATACACAAGACAGTGAAATGGTTACCTGTAGAGGCGGGTGGGAATGGGGTGGAAGGTAGAAGAGTAGGAGTAAAAATACTCTGAGTATGCCTTTCCATGTAGTTTTGACTTTTGAACCATGTTAATGTTCTACTTATCAAAAATAAAATTCAATCAAAAAGAACTTTTAAAAAAATTTCTTAAAGAAGTAAGCCTGAAGGTAGAGTATGAACAGAAGCAAAGGGGATAACTATTTATCAAATTGCATAGACACAGAAGAATGAGTTCAGGCAACTTTAAACACAGTACTCTGAGTGTATGCTCAGTAGGATATATTATGAGCAGAAAGAGAATTTCAGACAAATCTTTATCTTTCTGTAGTGGTTTGTTGTTGCTAATTTGTTGATACGGTAATTAGGAAATTCTTATTTATGTACTGGAAGATAAAGCAAATAAATAAATTGTTGATATCAGTTTTCTAACCATGGCAGAAGAGAGTTATAAGTACGGAATGAGGGAAAGTGAGAAAGAACCCTTGTAGCATTGGGTTATAAGTGGAAGCATCAGTATGAAATGCTGATTTAAAATAAAGAAAAAAAATTAATAATATATGTATTTAAAATATATTAAATTTATAATATACACATGTATAAAATTTTATATATATATATATATATTTAATAACTCTGATGACTGAAAGGGCCTAGAGACAATGATGCTCAGTGGTTTTTGATACCCAGTGGTAAAACTACTGAGTAAAATGTTTTGGGGGAATAAAATATAGTCCCATAGTCAAGTATCAATCAGATTATTGATTAATTACAAGGGAAAAGTACTTTTAAAATAGAGAGAGCTGGCACGGGCATCACCATAACCAAGTGATCAAAACTGTCACCACCAACAATGGAGAAAACTGAAAGTACATGCTTCTTGATCTGACACCATGGGAAGTACACACCACCCTAAATGCTTAAGTCAGATTTGTCTATGGGGAAATAGCAAACAATTCCAGATTGTGAGACATTCTCCAGAACAACTCGCCTGAATTTCTTAAAACGTTAGTAACAAATTATGTTATTTAAAAAACTGAAAGATTAAAACAGATGAAAGAGAAATGACAACAAAATGTACTATATGATCCTTGACTGGATCCTGAATGATTTTTAAAAATCAACTATGAAGAACATTTTGGGGACAATTAGGGAAATATGAATATAGAATGTGTATTGGGTAGGAATATTTTATCTATGCTGTTTCCTGATGAGATGATTATATCATGATTAAGTAAAATAATGCCCCTATTCTCTTAAGTGGTTAAGCAAAAAAGAAGAAAAAAGTAAGAGGCGTGGGGGTGTGTGTGTGTGTGTGTGTGTGTGTGTGAGAGAGAGAGACAGAGACAGAGACAGAGACTTGAAATGTTTCATTAATTGAAAGCTGGAAGGAAATAATTTGAGGGACAGATTATGCCATGCATTCTTTTTTTAAAAAGTGCTTTAGTAAATTCTTTGCCAGAACAGATTTAGTGAAGATTTTAATATTGCAAAAGAAATGATGTGGATTGGAGGCAATTAGCGTGTTTCCTAAAATGTGGGATAGATGTTAGTTAAATGTTTTGAAAATATTCGATCAAATAATACTGAGAAATTTAAATGAAAATCTCTCTAAGTTGGTAATTCAGGTGGGCAATCCTCTCTTTCCCTTTGAGAATTGCCTGTCACCATCTGTTTATTGGGAAAATGAATAATCCTTAGCTAAAATAATGTATATTAAAATAATAGTATATTGGCATTTTGCACATGAAATTGAAGTCACTGTTTGCCTCCTAGCTCAGTCAGCTTTGTGAAGAACCACACAGCAAACCTGGGCAAGCACCATACGTGCTGTGAAGGCGCTCCACCTGCCTCAGAAGCCAAGGGCTGTTCTGTCTTTACATTGCTTTTCACCACAGCACTGCTGTGCTTTCCTGTGCCGGACTTCCCACCATCAGCGGGGCTTTAGACAGAGCTGTTTATCGTAATGGTAAACAACTACTAGTGCAATTAAGAGACACCCTCTGGCTTGGGGTCAGACATCTGCCAAGGCTTTGATTATTCTATTTCAGTTTATTTCAACAAACAAATACAAAGTGCTTACTGTATGCAGGGCAGGGTCCTGGTGCTCTCTAGGATACCAAGATAAATCAAATGTGGTATGTGCCTAAGAGAAGTATATAATCCAGGGAAAGAGGGCTTGAGACAGTTACGTCAATATCCATTATTAAAAGGTAGGGAATGAGAAGTGATTTAAGAGGCAACAAACAATATCCTATGAGCATTTGGTATTCAGAGGTCCCTTGTCCTTAGGACTATCGTTCAGGTCTTTCTCAAAATGGAGGATTGGAGCCCAGTCATCCAGATGGTTTGGGACATTTACAGAACCATGATTCATAGATGTGAGATCTGGTTGTATTTTTTTTTAATTGCCCTGCTTTCTGATGTTAATTATTGCAGCTAGGCTGCCAAGCAAACATCTGTTCAGGGTTGGATTCTGGATACAGGCTTGTTGCTTTGGCTCATCTTGCTGGAAACTATTCTTACTTCACATGGAGTATTATATAATCTTCATGAATACTGAATAGTATGTATGGGTCATCAAACTCTTTCAGGTCAGCACATACTAGAAGATTCACAGGAAAGGAGAAAACAACAAATAAATATACTGACGTATATATTAAAGCTTACAATTAGTAAAAATAAATGTTTAAACCACACATGTAAAAAGAAAAATATTGCCATTTTTGCTTATCACATTAAAGGCAAAAGTATCGGAGGTTTTCTTTTGTTGTTTTACTTTGCATGCTTGTTTTTTTAATGATGGTACTAATCAGAGCAAGTTGTGGTGAAATGGTTAGTATCATGGACTGTAAATAAATACGGCTTTTGGAGAGCAGTTTGGCAATATGTGTCAGGAGTCTTATAATAATCATGTTCTTTGACCCAATAATTCCAATTCTGGGAATCTATCCTAAGGACATAATCTGAAATACAGAAGAAGCTTCATGCATGAAGTTATTCATCACTACATTATTTATAATAGCATAAAATTGGAAGGAGTCTCCACAGGTTAACTGTGGGTCCTCTGCTTTCTGAAATATTATACAAGATTCTGAAACGATGATTATAAGTGGTAATAACATGGAAAATGCTCATGTTGTGTTACGTGGAAAGGCAGGATACCAAATTGAATTTAGTGTGCATGTAGAATAAATACAGTATATTCTAGAAGGATATATATGAAGGTGTTAATATTGTTCACATTTGGATGATAAGACAAAACCTAATTTTTCCCCTTTTTCTGTTTTCCACATTTCCTTTATAAAATCATTTATGCACAAACACAAGAGACCCCAAGACTATTATCAAACACTTCCCTACACTCCAGGGCCCCAGTATGATTGATATCTGATTTCCAGTTAGTTCTAGCAAGTGAGAAATAGGTCTGCCAGACCTATTTCGTTTAGGGAGAAAAAATATGTTTCTATTCTTCCTCAAAATGATGAGATTATTCAACAGTTAACAAAACTTACATAGTTCCATTATATATAGTAAGGATCTAGTGAAATTTTGGTCAGCCAGTAACACTTTTGGCAGCTAGTGCATTAAAACACAAACAAAAACAAAACAAAAAATCAATGCCCCTTAATCGGAGCAGCCTAGGGACACTTTAGAGGAGTTGGACTAGGAAGGATGGGCTGACCAATAGAGAGGCCCAGAAGTGTTTCCTTTCCTACATCCCAGCCTTTTTTCTTTCCATTAACATGTTGGGTACAATAGCTGAGCCTGTGGCCAGTCAAGGATGTGTCTGTTCCCCTTAAGGAAGGCTGGGCTTCCAGCCCATGTGAGTTCTCTGCCCTGGTAGTTATAACTGATCTTTTTATCTTCTTAGAACTATTGATCAAGGCTAATTTGACTGTCACCCCCCTCCCTCCCAGAACCCCTTAGAATGATCCAGAACAGGACATTAATTATTCTTCCTACAAGGCTACATTATACACAAGACAAAACAAATAAAATCACATTTCCTCCCCTATAATTAATGCTGCACCTGGGCTAGTGGCCCCGTGCTCCCCTTTATCATCTCTATCTATGCTCCCTGCTTGACCCTTAGCCTTCTGTGGCTAGAGATCCATTACCTGAAAACTACCTGGAAAACCAACACTAGTTATATTAACCTCTTTTTGAATTTCAGCAAATATTCATTAAGCACCTACCCGGTGCCAGGTAGTGAGTGAGGTATATGAAATGCAAGAATAAACAAGGCAGAGTTCCTGCCCTCAAAAAAATTTATAGGATAATGGAAAATACAAGCAATCAGTCTGTAATGGGATAAATAAAATGACAGGAATGAGCACAGGCTGCTACAGATTTGACATCTAAGCTGAGACCTGCAGAATTTAGGCAAGACGCGTGTGCATGAATAATGTCCCAAGTAAAAGGAACAGCAGGTTCTAGAGGCAAACTAGTGTATGACTGGGGCATAGCTTGCGATGGGGCAATGGCAATAGGGAATCCAGAAAAGCCATCAAATCATTAATTGGATCTTTATTTCATATACAAAGGGGTTTTCACTTAATCCTGAAGCACAAAGTTATCATCATTGAAATTTTAATTAGTGGAGTATCATTTTTGTGTTTTAGAAAGAGTACTCCAGAGCCTGGGCTAACTTAGTGGCAGTGGAGATCAAAAGATATAAGTGGTTCTTTGAAGTATGGATAAAATGGAATTTTGTTGATTGATTGGTTGAGGGAGAGACGAGGCAAAGATAAGTCAGGAGAGAGAATACCTTGTTTTCTGGTTTCTGTGCCACTCACAGGAATAAGGAACATGAAGGACAGTGGGCTGTCAGGGAGAGATGGGGAGGTGATGAGTTTGGTTTTAGGCTGAGTTTGAGGTATGTGACTGAAGACATCAAGTAAGGAATTGCATGTAGATATCAGAAGCTCAGTAGAGAGATCTGGGCTGGAGGTTTACGTGGGGAAGCCTTCGGCATATGTGTGGACTTGAAACCATAGGGGTGAAGGAATAACTCTCAGAGAACAATCTGTAATAAACAGAGCCTTGGAAACCCAGGAAGCTTTAAGAGATAGACATAGGAAGAATTCACAAAAGGGACAGAAGGAAGTACTGAGAACCAAGAGAATGTGATGTCCTAGGGGTCAAGAAAGAAGCAGAGGTCAGAAGGGTCAGTGCTGCAGAGGAGGCGAGTAAGATAAGGATTCATGAGGGCAGTTAGGAAGGAGAAGGTCATTGGTAATTTTGTAGAGAGTGACAAAGTGGAGGGGTGAGACAGATTGTAGTGGGTTTTTAAATGTGGACACAGAGACAAGAACATTAGATAATCTTTCAGTTAGCTTGGCTGAAAAATGGAGGGAGACTAAGATGTAGAGACTAAGGCATATAGGGGTCCTAATGAGTTTTTATTTCGTTTTGCTTTTATGATGGGAGAAACTTGAGCACGTCATATGCTTGATCGTCTGAAGTTACCAGAGAGAGTTGAGATTCCCGACAAGGCGGGTAGAAATATTCATCTTGGGAAGCTTGGAAGGTCTTGCTTTCTACCAAAGAGGAAGGAAGGGTGGAAGAGAATGTATGGGGAACAGAAAGTTGAAGGGGTTCTCCACTGAACACGTTATATTTTACCGTGTCAAGTGGGAGTGAGGTTGTTGATTGCGTGTGTATCAGTCACCTGAAAGGAAAGGTTGGGGTGAGGACTTGAGGAGGAGGTGGAAATTAGAAATGTTTCATAGGTAAGGAAGGAGTGACCTAGAGGGACCCAGAGAAGGGCTGCTGCTCAATGATGACGGCCCAGATGCGCTTGGGACCATCTGCTTGTCTACAGGCTGCTTATGCTCATCCAAGTAACATGTTTAGAAAGGCATGTACTGCTTTTCATTAGGCATTTAAGAATTCTGGGTGGCCTCTAGCAACATGGCATTATTATTCCAAGTGACTAATTTTGCCAAGTCTGGAGAGGCATCTGCAGGGGCTTGACAATGTGTCCAGGCTCTGGCAGTGACTGGGTTTGGATTAAAGCTTCAATAAATATTAGCTGCTGCTGTCATCATCACCATCATTCAGTTCACTGTGACAATACCAGAAGTTTCAGGAAGGTTTACAATTTAAGCCTTTACTATAGAGCACGAACACGTCATCAGAGCTCCACTTTTCTGTGATAGAAAGAATGACAAAAGGCACTGGGCATTCCTGTTTTGAGAGGACAAAACTAAAACAAATATTAAAGACCTTTCTCAAAAAAAAAAGAATCAAAGTTAGATGTTTATCAGTTGAGTCTTTTTAGTAGGCAGGTTTCCATATGCAATCCCTAAACTCTCTAAGAATCTCATTTCTTTCCTGGATGACCCTTGATTTCATGGAAGAGCAGGTGGGTATGTAAATGATTTAACTGCCCAAATCTGTCTCCCTTACTGGATGAAAAAAATTAAAACAAATACAAAGGAACCACAATGTACTCATAGTACAGTAGCATTTTTTTCACATGCAAAGAGTAATAGTAAAGTAATAGTAATAGTAAAAGATAATTTCAGGATCCCATGTTAGGATCCCCTGATATATATATATATATACACTCTGAGTAGTTCTAGGAGGATTTAATTTCTGGACTATAATGGCAAAATTTATTATAATTCAATATAAAAATGAGGTAAGAACATATAATAAAACTGGAAATAGTACTAATACAAAACAGTATTAGTATATATATATTTTTATATAGTATTCATAAGTGCTTTATAAAAAACTTTTAAATTATGTTATTATTCTCCGTTTACACTTTTTCCTATGTTTGGCTTAGAAGAGAAAAGTATAAGGGTTTTTAAAAACAACTTGAGTTTCATTTTTACTTATGATTATTTTCTCTGTTAGAATATGGTGATGTGTTCTACTCTTTCCATAGAGCTCACAGTCTTCTGTTGTGGTCTCTGTTTTACCATCTTCCTCTATACTTTATCTTAGCTAATTTTCTTAAGTGATTTGTTATTTCAATCAAAACAATCTCATTTGAGCTGTCTCAGTTCTAATGCAAGAGCAGTATTTACCTCATTGGCCAGCAGCAAAGTCAAGAGGTTTTCATCGTTGTATTGTGGTCTCCTAAAGAAAGGAAGCTCAGTTGAAGCAGGATGGGGTTTTCTCAAGTGCATGTGCAGTAAATCAAGACATTTAACACTGTGGGTATACCAGGTATTCCAACCCTTTTTCACTCTAACCACAAAACTTTTCATTCACCAGGCTAGCCTTTTGTGTATACCTCTCTAGCTCAATCATATTTTTAAAAGAGATTTCTATACTCCTAGGCAAAGATTTCTCCCTACTTTGGAGGTATTAAAATTCAAACATCAAAAGAGAAGACACTTTAAAAAAAAAAAAACATATTTTTTTTCTCTTTTCATATTCATATACATTTTAACTTTATTCCTGGGAGATAGAAAGGAAAATTTGGTCACTCTACACTAAACAGTGTTTTGTATCTGCAAATAATGAATAGAAGGCAGGAATGGAATTATATTTTTCTTTCTCGAATCTAAAAACTCCAGGTAATGAACAGACTATTCCTAGAACTGGGTGCATGGTGCACAAAGATACTTTGTTTTTGGCATGAAAAGGCTCTGTTGAAATTGCTCTTTTTAAGTTAAAAAACGATGTTAACTTGGTTTAAAGTCTAGGAAAGCACTGATGCTTGCCAGTATTGAAAGACCAAAACCTGTAGGGGAAAAAAAACCACACCAAATATTGAAATGGCTGTGAATAAAAATACAGAACATGTATTTTTAAAGTTTGTCAAACTTGGACTACCTCCAGGTTTACAAGTAGTATTGTAAGGAGTGATTTTGTTGTTCTATTTGTTAAACAAGTTTCAAGAAGAAAGGTTTCTGGATATTATAAAAAAAAACAAAACAAAACTATTTTGACATGAGCTCCGTGAAAGGAATGTTGCTTTCTGTGAAGTAGCTGTGATGATGGCAGGACTGTGTGGGATGAGATTCCCACAGGGTTTAGTTGACTTACGAAATGTCTGCTTTCTCCACTGCACCCTGCAGAGGGTTAGGACAGAGCCCAGAATCCATCAGTGCAATGGTAGAGGCTATAAACTTAGACCACCAAGTGTGTTCAGAAACAAACTTAAATAATGTTCATAATTTAGTTTTGATAAGTAAAATCCTGGACCCATAATTCTCAGTATTCTCTCTTGTTTTCAAGACCAATGCAGAGTTTTGGTTTACTGGTGTTGCTATCCATTCTGTATCTGTCACTTATTAAGAGTCAGAAAACACTGATGCAAAAAAAATTTACTGAATGATAAAAATTGTAACAAAAATACTAGAACGTTAAATAAGAAAAAAAATAATTCCAGAACCTGAAAAATAGTTTTAGTAATTCTTTCTTCTTCCCTCTCAGTTTATATGTTTTTTCACATATGCTTTTACATATTTATAATATACAAATACAATGTTTATTATGTTTTCTGACCTAACATTATCAGATATGTATTTCATATTATTTTTCTTTTTTCTTTCTATTTAAGAAATAAGACATAGTCAAATCTACTCATTGTGATCCTTTTCATTCTTCATAGTTTAACTAAAATACCTTCTTTTCCATGAGCAGTCAAACCCAGTTCTCCTTTGTGCTTCTCCGCCTGAACCGTGGTTATTTATGCCCAAGTCTCTCTCCCCTAATAAACTGAAAATTGTTTGAAGGTAGTTTATTCATTTTTAAATTCCCCCCAGTAGCTAGTAGAGTGCCTTGTCCATGGTAGGCACTGAATAAATATTTGAGTATTTAATTAATCCATAGAATCATTTCCAGCAAAGTGATTTAAAATGAAGTTGAGGTGAGAAGAAATGAGCAGAGCCATAGGAGGAAAATGACAATAAAAAGAGGAAGTGGTAGTATTAATTTCTGATGAGGTTGAGGTAGAATTTAAATGTAAAAACACCAGATAGAGAGAAGACTATTTATGAAGATATGTCACAAGCCTGTATGCACCAAGAAACACTGCAGTCAAATATGTAAACCAAAAATATAAAAACTAGAAGTGCAAAGATAATTTGAAAAAAATTATAGTAAGCAATTTCAATATTCCTCTTTCAGAATCAGATTGAGTAGATAAATAATTAATGAGCCCATAGATTTAAGTTGACTTAAATTATCAAAGCTGTGATTTAATAGAAATCTATATAGAATCTTACTTCTCTTGATTAAATATTTTTAATATCCAAAAAACATTTTTAAAGGATTATGTAATTGGCTAGAAAAGAACCTTAATACATCAAAATTAAGATTTTTTACAGTCTACTTACTCTATTCATAATCAAGTAGAGGTGAAAATAAATTTTAGAAATAAAGTTACCAAAAAAAGTTTTAACTGCATAGAAATTAAGAAACACTTAAATAGGAAGTAAAAACAGACTATAAACTGCCTAGAAAATAATGAAGAGAGAACATTTCATATCAAAATTTTTGGAACGTAGCAAAAACTGTATTCATTACTAAAGAGTAAAAGCAGAAAACAAAGTGATCATAAGAAACTAGAAAAAGAATAACAAAATGAGAAAAATAAAAGCAGGGAGAGCATAATACTAAATGTAAAAATCAAAAGAAAGGAAAACTAAAAGAGAAAAAAGCAATATAAAGGATAAGCAAGCCCAAAGCTAATTATTTTAAGAAACAAAAGATTAATTGTTTGGGGAGCCTGATTTAGGGACCAAAGTAAAAGTAATAAAAATGAGAAAGAGACAAGATGAGAAAAGAAATAAAAACCACAGAGAGAAAGAGAATATTATTTTTCATCAAGAATATTCTCAGTGAGAGAATATTCAATTGCAACAAAGGTGAAAATCTAGGAAATAGATGGCCTTCCTAGAAGAAGACATACCCTCATGTCTTCTATTATAATTGGCCTGTTCACGTTTTCTACTTCTTCTCGGGTTAATTTTGGTAACTTATTATTCCTGAGGACTTTTTTCTTTTCATTTTCCTTTCTTTCAGTTTACTGTGGTTGAGGATAATCCTGTTTCCCCAGTAGCCAGACCACACCTGCATGATGGCTTTGGTTTCTGGGTATCACACTTTTACAAACCAACAACGTAGGAAGAAGGAAAGTCTTCAAACAATAGGTGAGGAATAGTTAAAGAAGTGGGATGTTTTCCTGAGAAAAAAGACTGAAGGGACATGACAGCTATCTTCAAGTATTTAACAATCCCTTACCAAGAAGAGTGGGTAAACATGCTACAAGACCCAAGAGAGAATTAAAATTACCTTGGTGTGTACAGGGAAAAAATCTGGAGGCGCTACTACATTACCCATGTCTGGGCTGACATGTCTGTTTTGCAATAATTTTCCTTGAATCCAGTACCTTAAATATACCCACACTTGAGTCAATGGCTCTAACTGGGCACTAATACTCGTAAATCCTCAAAATCACCTGTATCTGCAAAATTTTGCTTTCTTATGTCACTTTTCAGACTTGTTAAACGAATTTAATATGATTTGTGGAAGGGCAGAATACTTTTCCATAACTACACCACCAATGGCTTTTGCTTTTGTTTGCTTTTGGCATTTTTAGGATATTTAAGCATAGTTTGAAAGCCAAGGGAAAGACACCAATGAAGAGGGGGAGAGAGAAGTTATAAAAGGTCTCTTGTGAGCTTTGTAATATTTTTTTTTAAAGCTTCCGAAGTTGTTTCTAGTCTCTGAAATTTTCACTTGCCCCCTTTAAATGAAATTAAACCTCTGAGTAAAACAAAATTTAAGGCTTCCCTCTCCCACTAGAGTAATACTGATTATTAATCTGTGGTACTGGATTGACTAAATTATTTCCAAAGCTATTTTATGTCTATTAATGTGAACTATATATGTACATTTCCATAATTATGCATCTGTATTTCCATTCTTGGTTAAATTTATTTTAAAAATGGGGACACTTTTGATGTAATGTATATGATTTGTTTTCTTTTGTATCTCAGCATTTAGTTCTACAGTATATTCATGTAATTTGTACTTTTAGTTATCTTCCTTTACATATACACTTTTGGAGGAAGAACACTGAATTACGAATGAGAGTACTGAATTATGAATTACGGATGATTACAGAACTTAAAATGTTCTCCTTGTATAAGAAATAAGCATAAAAGAGTTTCTAATTTCTGAAATTAATTTTGTGAAATACTGCTTTCTGAATATCAACAAAGGTAAATATTAGCAAACTTTTATTGAGTATCCCTATCAGGTACTGTTCCAGGTATTTTATGTAAATCAACTCATACAGTCCTCTAAACAACCAAATTCGATTGGTAAATTCCGATTTTTACGGATACAGATGGGCAAGAGAAAGATTTAGCAACTAGTAGTAAGGAGCAGAGCCAATTTGAGTCTGGAATCTACTCTTTTAACTATTAACCTCTACAGCTTTTTAAGCTAGAGCTAAAGCTTTAGAGCTTACATACACTTTCGGTCTTTTTGTAAGTTAGAGCATATATTATAATTATACAATTTTAGTGCCAGCAGGGAATCCTAAAGGTGAATCAGTCCATCTCTAAGAGATTTGGTTTTGTGTGTCCCTGGAACTCAAGGACATGCAGCCACATAAATATCAATAACACCAGAATCCTATATCTGATTTCCATTCCAGGGTTCTTTTCATAAATTACCTGTGTAGTGTCTTTATTTTCTGATTGTAATAAATTGGAATATCTGATTTAGATGAGTGTACTGATGAAAAAAAGAGTAGATAACATTTAAACAAAGTAAGCTCAAATTTTTTTCTTTTAGAAATATTTCCCTCTCTAAAGTGTATCCAAATATCTAGCCTGTTCTAAAATTTCTACCTTTCAAAAGGTAAAATTGATTATAGTTAATTGAATATATACTCGTTCTGTTTATCTGAGCACACATTATGCATTTCTCTCTCAGTCTAAATACTTACTCAGTGATTTGCATTGAAAAAGCCCTCCATATTAATATTCTTTGAGGATGGATTCGAATTTGGGTGTTTTCTTCTTAAAGAATCAAGATAAGCTATAGAATCCTAAAAAATTGTTTGTTTACAACCTAATAATATATCTCAGTGTGCTTTTCAAGGGGAAAAATTGGATTAAGTTTATAATTCTTTCCACATATTAAGAAACATTTTTTACTGCTTGAGTTCCCAAATCTGAATGTGCAATTCACCTATTGGATAAAATTTTACTTAAGTGGATAAGGGAGCATGAAAGTTTGGGTAATGAGGAAAGAAGAAAGAAGTTTAAGTAACATAAAGGAGGACTGTATATAGAAAAATACATTTGGCATGATTGAATAGAAAATTAATACTGCACTAATTGTATAGTTATTGTTTTAACTATTTAAACATTATTTTGCTGAATCTTTGAGAGTTATGAGAGCTCAATTAACTAATTCCTTCAAAATTACATGTCATTTTGGTTTTAATGTTCATTTCCCTGACAACTCATGAAGTTAAACGTATTTTCATATGTTTATTGGTCACTTGAACATCCTCTTGACCATTTATCTGTTGGGTTGGTTGTCTGCCTTTTTTTTACTGATTTGGAAGGGCTCTTTATGTATTCTGGATAAGCAAAACCTTATTCTTTACATATTGCAAATATCTTTTCCAATTCTCATTTGCATTTTCATTCTCTTAACAGTATCTGTTGATGAACAGAAGTTTTAAATTTTACTTAGTCAAATTTATCACTCTTTTTAAATGGTGAGTTTTTTTAGTGTCATGTGTAAGCAATCTTTCCCTTCCCTAAGGACATGAAGATATTCTTCTCGACCATCTTTAGAAGTTTTATTGTTTCACCTTTTATAATTATAGCTACAGTCTACCTGGTTTGGGGTAGGAATCAAACAGATTTTTTTAATAGATATTTAAGTGACCCAGCACACTTTATTGAAGAATAACATTGTCCCCACTGCTCTATAATTTCGAAACATCGAGTGTTCGTATGTAAGTGGTTCTGTTCTGTACTCTTTTTCTGTTCTATTTTTCTGATATCTATCCTTATCTATCCTTGTGCCAGTGTCACACTATTGTAATTATTATAGTTTTAGAATCATCTTCTAATTTTGAATTAGAAGATGATTCCCCTCGAAAAAGAGAGAGAGAGAGCAAGAGGGAGAGTGAGAAAGAGAGAGAGAAAATTGCTGGAAATTTTATTAAAATGGCCTGGAATCTGTAGGTCAATATGGACCATATTTACATCTTTAATGAATCTTGCAGTTCAAGAACTTGATATATTTCTCCATTAATTTGCTTCTTTCCATTTTCCCAAAAATATTTCAGATATTTCTATACAGGGGTATTGAACATTGTTTGTTGCAGTTATTCATATTTGATGTTTTTAATATGTTATAAGTGATACTATTTCTTAAATATTATTTTGAAATTGCTTGTTACTAGCGTATGGAAGTAAGTTTGATTTTTGTGTATTGACCTATTCAGCAAATTTTCTAAATTCACTTATTTATCCTAATAGTTTATCTGTAGATTATGTTGGATTTTCTGCATATACAATATGCAATCTGCAAAAAATGAGGGATTTTATATCTTCATTTCTAATTATTTTATTTTCATTTTTCTTTTTATCTTCTTGCATTGGCTAGCTCTAGTCAATGTTTAGTAATGGTGGCAGTGCATACTCACCCAATTTCCAGTCTTAAGAAAAAAGCTTTCAATATTCCACCATTGAGTGTTAGGTTTACTGTAGATTTTCTTATATATACTCTTTATTAGATTAAGGAATTTTCATCCTAGTTTGCTAAGATTTTAACATGAATGAATGTTGAATTTATCAAATAACCTTTCCTCTTTCCATTGAGATAATCATATGATGTTTCTCCTTTATTTTATTAATGTGTGAGTTATAGCAATTGATTTTTGAATGTTAAACCAATCTTGCATTCTTGGAATAAGCCCACTTTGATTATGATATATTATCTTTTTCATGTATTGTCTAGATTGGTTTGCTAATGTTTTGTTTAGGATTTTTGCATCTGTGTTTACGAAGAGATTAGTCAGTAGTTTTCCTTTCATGAAATGTCCTTATCAGGTTTTGGTATCATGATTATGCTGGCCTCATAAAACAACCTGAATAGTGATCCCCGCCTTTATCACTATTCACTAAGAGTAGTTTTGTAATATCAGTGTTATTTCATCCTTAAATTCTCAGTAGAATTTACCAGCAAGGGACCTGGGGCTGAAGTGTTCTATGTGGGAATGTCTTTTTCCTCTGTTGCTTTTAAGATACTTTCTTTGTATTTGGTACTTGGCACTTTTACTTGATGTGCCTTAGTGGATTTTCTTTATATTTTTCTTGCTTGGGGTTGAGAGAACTTCTGGGATATTTGACTTGATGGTTTTCATTCGTTTTTTAAAAAAATCAAAGGCATCTAGCACAATGCTCTGTAATACCTGCTGAGTAAACAAAGAAGCATATTTATCAGTAAAGCAGCCTTATGGAGAAATGCAGAACCTAAAAATGACTCTGCCTCTATGGTATTCCACAAAGTAATTAATGCACAGAAAGTACTTCTAACAGTGCCTGGCATGGAGGAGGTGCTGCATACATTTCATGACTATTGTTATTGCTTTTGTTGTGGTATTCTCTTCTCCTCTGCCATATTAATATGTTTCTTTTTAATGATAGAGGAAATCTGAAATCCTTTGGTATTAAGTGAACAAAAGGCCAAGGCACACTGTAAACTATCATGATCAACACTTAAAACTAAGATCAAATTCATAAACCATGCATTTGATAAACTGAGCTTCGAATCCAAGGTTTATATTTTCTCTCTTTTTTTGTTTTTTGGAAGAGTTAATTAATTAATCTGTCACTTTTCCAGTGGTTTCCTTCACCTGTGGCATTAAATTACTTTTGAGTTCTCCCAAGTGACAAATTAGCCATCTAGCTTGAGGTAGTGGATAATTATCTAGTGGATAATTGTGTCTCTTACTAACACCCTTGGAGATTGTTTTAGAATTAAGTAATTTTGTCTTACAAGAATGGACATGTTTTTTGTTCAGAATTGGAGAGCATATTTTTCAGTGATATAAATAGTAGTATTAGCATTGAACACAACAGAAATTTAGACCTTTGTTTTAAGGATATTAAGTACATAAAATCCTATAAATAGAAGTTAGATAATGTTATTGAAACTGTTAAATTGATATTAAAGAATTACTGTCATTTTGGAAAATATTTGGTATCGTGATTATGTTTTTTAAAGATTTCTTATTTTCTTTAGACCCATACTGAAATATTTATGAATTGATGAAATATGACCTTGTTGAATAAATAAATGAATGCACTTTGCTTAATCATGATTATTGGTTTTTAGTGATCTTTTGAGGAAATTATTCGGAAATTGAGGAAATTATTCGGAAAAGATAGACATGTAGAGGCCAAGAGATTGCATAGGTCATGAGTAGCATTTTATTATGAAAAAGGGGATATTGTTAGTATGAAGAAGTATGAGTAATTCAAAGGATTGTATGAGTAATTGTTCCAAACTGCCAACTATTAGCTTACCAGCAATAATTCAAATTGTATAAGCCGTAGGTGGGCCAGGAAATTTGAATTCTCAACAAACACTTCAAGAGACTCATGCAGTTGTCCTGGAAGTAGATTCAGGCCTTATGCTGTAAAAGGAGGGAAGATAGAAATAAACTAGGAGGTTGGGATTAACATATACACACTACTATATACAAAATAAATAATCAACAAGGACCTACTGTATAGCACAGGGAACTCCACGCAGTACTCTGTAATAACCTATATGGGAAAAGAATCTGAAAAAGAATAGATATATGTATATGTATAACTAAATCACTTTGCTGTACACCTGAAACTAACACAATATTGTAAATCAACTATACTCCAATATAAAATAAAAATTAAAAACAAAGAAAGAAAGAAAAACATAAAAGCTAAAAAAAAGGGAAGACTTGGGACTTCTCTGGTGGTCCAGTGTCTAAGACTCCACGCTCCTAATACAGGGGCCTGGGTTCGATCCCTGGTCAGGGAACTAAATTCCACATGCTGCAGCTAAGAGTTCGCATGCTGCAACTAAAGATCCCTCAGGCCACAACGAAGATCCCGAGTGCTGCCACCAAGACCCAAAGCAGCCAAATAAATAAATAAATATTTTTTTAAAATAGCTGTAAAAAAATCTGATGAAGAGAATAGATCAAGCTGCATGATCCTTAAAAAAAATAACAGGGAAGAATACAAAAAAAGGAGGGAAGACAGAAAAGATGGAGACAGACATAGATTGGGAGTTTGTAGTGGGAAGATAAAGGAATGTGATCATATTGCTTCTGTCTGTTTAATAAAATATGAGATCATTTGGCTCAGTGTAGTGGGGTAGGGATTTTGGAGCTTTCAGAGAGAAGAGAAGGTATGGAATACACAAAATGCAGAGGGTGGGAAGCATAAGGAAATTGTGTGTGCTATGGAAATAGAATAGACTTACAGCCAGATTTGAGAGACGCTGAAGAAGATAAGGCGCTTGGTTGGACGTTGGATGGTAGGTGTCCCAGTGCGGTGTGGTAATGAACACCCACTGCGGGAAGAGTGACCAGATTACTCTCTCCCTTGAGCTGCCTTGGATGGTTCTGGTCCCTATACCACATTCCATTTCTATACGACCTGACTCTCTGGGTGGTTGTGAAATTACTGCTTCCATTGTTATTATTTATATACTTAAAATAAATAAACCTAGAGGCAAGGGAGGCCAGGTTAAAACATTGACCTGGGAGTAAAACATTCCAGCTCTTACTCCCAAAAGTATGCAGCTCTTCGATAAGCGAGAGTCCCTTGAGATTATCCAAGTGGACTCCTTCTGTGTGGAATGAAAGGAAATTGTCTTTCACGTGCTGCAAACTGAAGTCTTCTCTTTTCATAGGCGTCTGCCTCAGACTCCTAACATGGCTTCATGCTCTGCCCTCCTGCTCTGATCCCAAGTCATCTGGACAGCCTCTGCCTTCAGCTGTAACTGAAAATAATTTATTACAAAACAATTTGGGTTATAATAACTCTGTAACAAGTATAAAAATAAAATCTGATTGTAACTATAAGCAGACTCATCAAAAAAAGTAGAAAAAATTGCTTTGGGCTAATACTTGAGAGACCTCTCTGGACTACGTTTTGTACAACTGTAGCATAAGATGATAGAGCGACTTACATTTCAACAGGTCAGTACTAGTAAAATGGTTTACCCAAAGCCAGATTTTTTCATTTCATTATCAGTCTGGTTCATGTTCTTTACTAGTATTAAATATCTTGTTCCCAGGCATCCTTCAGCCTGTAGCTTCTTAACTACCTTTCCTCAAGTCTGTGCCAGATAAACAGCAAAGTTAAAAGAAAAGTTACTATGAATTTAGGGGTTTTGTTAATTGCTCACGGCAGAGATTTTCTTTCCCTGGATCATGTGGCTTTTCCTCATTCCTCCCTCCATTTTCATAGCGCGCTTTTCTCATTAAGGTCAATGTGTTTTGCCTTCTCAGAATGTCAGGTTCACCCAAGAGAAAAAGAAATGGTTTAGTGTTGTTTGCCTTTTGGAGCTTTCACTACCTCCCTCTGCTACCCTAAGATGAGCAAAAAGAGATTATGATGCCATGAATATAAAGAGTTCTTGCTCTACTTGTGGAAAACAATTCCAGGTCCTCCTTATTTCAAAGTAGCTTATTTTCGTCATCTTTTAAAATTTAATTTTGTCCACACTTTGTACTTGAATCTTATACTGTAATTTTTAATGCTAACCATTTCTAGAATCCCCTACCAAATAAATGGTAAATGTAGCATTCCAGTATATTCCTTCTCCTCTCTCCTAATCTAACTCTATGGTTCTTTGAAGAAATTCATTTTATAAATTACCTCAGTAGTAGCCAGATCTCATAGGGATTTTTTTACAACATTATGATTGGTTTAATTTTCTTACTTGTTCCTGTGATTCTGATGACATGGGAACAGTTATATGTTCTCTGCCTGGAAGAGTCAGGGAAAATAGAGGGTTTTTCTAGCAATGATTTTTAAACTACTAGATGTAGTACGTATAAGTACTTTCAAAATCCTCTTTTTTTGTCTTTTTAACGTAGTTAAATGTGCCCTAAGTTTACTGCTGAGTAAGGTTGTAGTAAGGAAACTTTGTAGTAAGGTTGAAAAATCTGAAACACATTTTCATCCTAGCTGTTCCTTTAGTTGGCTCATTGTCTGAATGCTGTCTTATCCTGCAGTTTCCAGAGGATGGAATGAGAATTTGCTTCCTAGGTGAGCCTGTGGCTTAGGCCCATTTAAGTTCTCATATTTGATTATCATTATATTTAATGATAGAGAATGCTTAAACATGCTATCAATCATTTTGGAAACATTTATAGTAATTAATTATTTGGTACTGCCTGATATAGGTACCAAAGTGATTATCATTTATTATGTTAGGAATCATGAAAAATGACAGATAATCCTTTACAGTAATCATGAAATAAGCAGTATATATGAAAAAAGAAAAAGAAAAAAGAAAAGAAGCTTAATAACTGGTGCCTTTTTTCTCTCCCATTTGCTCTTTCACACAGGTACAACTTGGCCAAGTGGAAATCAAATGCCCTATCACAGAATGTTTTGAATTCTTGGAAGAAACAACGGTTATCTATAACTTAACGCATGAAGACTCCATCAAATACAAGTACTTCTTGGAACTTGGCCGTATTGATTCCAGCACCAAGCCATGTCCTCAGTGCAAGCACTTTACAACCTTCAAGAAAAAAGGACATATTCCCACCCCTTCCAGATCAGAAAGCAAATACAAAGTAAGCATGTTCACCAGAGTTGTGGGTTAGATGGCACATGTTGGGAGCAGCCAAATTAGGCCAACCTGTGGTAGGCACTAAGTGGGCTTCCTTCCCTTATCGGAGTCCGAGGTGAGTATACAATGGCTATGATTCTGAAAATGTATGGTTTGGGGATGCTATGATTATCATCATTAGAGCACTATTGAGGATTTAATTAAACTTCTTTGGCTTTAACCTGTTTAAAATTCACTAATTTGAAGACTAATCTTTAAAGTAATTATCATTGCTATTACTAAATATTAAATAAATACTAAGACTTTTAAAAAATTTTAGTACAAACTTAAATTTTTCAGTGAACCCAACTTGAGTCTCCTCCAGTTCTGTCTATAATAAGTGAAAATAGTATAATATGCTATTTATTCATTTATTCAGCAAATACAAAATGCCAGTATATGCTAGGCAGTGTGCTAAGTTTTGGGTATACAGTGGCAAATGTGACACAGTCCTTGCTCATAAAAATGTCTAATGAAGGTGAGAGAGACGTATGTTCTAAAATGACAGTTCAATATGAGTAGTCAAAAAACAAAAACGTGAAACCCAATACACTTGTACTTTGAGAACACTGACCGAGGAGGGGGGCTAGCGTGTCAGGAAAGGCTTCCTGGAGAAGATGCAGTTCTCCAGGCAGATAAACAGTGAAGAGCATTTCAGAGCAAGGGATGAGTAAGCGTCAGGCCTGGAGGCTGAGGCAGGCATGTTGGAAACGAGTGCTTGATAGAGCTAGGGGGAGAGAGTAGCGGGGAGGCAGCTGGTCAGGTATTTAAGAGCAGATCATGTTGAGTCTTTTACACTGTGCTCAGGCTTGAATTTAATTCTGTGGGCATTGCAGGAAGATCATTCTGGCAGCACATAGAGGATGTCAGAGGAGGGCAAGACTGAAGGCATGGAAACCATGACAACAACTGTGGGAGCAAATCCTTGATTCACAGCCCTAACTGTACATTAGAATCACCTGGCGAGCTTTTAGACACACCAGTGCCTGGTCTCCAGCCCACAACCCTCTCGCCCCAGAACAACTGTCTTGCAAATATTTGAACCTCACCAGGTGACTCTGATATGTAGCAGAATTGGGAACCTTTGCAGTAAATGAAGCAGAAATCAATACAAACTAGATGTTGTTGATCATGAAGCAATTAAAATCGTTGGTAACAGGTGAGGGATGAAAAATCTCAACCTAAAGTGAAACTATTAAGCAGCTCTCAAGAAAAATAAAGCTACTGCAGAATTTGGGGATGATTATTGTTGTTACTCTTATTTACTCTTACAGAAAAGATGATCTATAACAGAAGAGGTAAATTATCCATCCTCCCGTTCTATATTCTACATAGTTCTACACAATTCCTGAAGCAATGATTTTTACTATTTAGTACAATGTTTATATAGCATTGTCATCATTAAACTCCAACTTCTCACATTAGTATTAACTACCTGATTCACATGCCCATACCTGTCTGGATATTATGCGTAAAGGGAGCGCAGGCATGGATACTCCAGCAAAGCCACTGTGATACTCATGATTACAGTATAGCACCCTAAACTGAGACTAATATCATCATTCTTTGTGGCTAACCAATGGATATTTTTTAGGTTTGCTGTATTTTTTAAAATTCAGTTTTCCCAATAACAGAACCCACTTCCAAATTGGTATAGTTTGTCATAACTTTAAGAGCAGTGAATTCAAGTACTTGAATAAAATAAATTGAGTCATAAGGCAACAGAAATAGAAAATAAGTTTACTACTAATGTCTAACATGTCTGAGCAATTTAAACTCTCTTCATAATATTGCTTAGAGCCTAAATTGTGTTTTGTATCTATTAATAAAACCCTTGTAATGTATATTTCAATATTATTCTCTGTGAGTCGAGTTATAATGTCCTGATCCAAGATGTCATTCTTTGAGCATTTATTATGGTTTCTGCTGTCAATTCAGAAGCACTTAACATACAAGGTTAAAATTGCTTGAAAATATTATAGCTATTTTATAGCAGGAAATACCTTTGAGTATATCAGATATGAAATTTGAGATATAACATATCATGTTTGGGTACTTCATTTGAATAGGTTTTTGTAAATTTTTTGTACACTGCAGGTGGAAAAGGGATAAACAGAATATATCAACAAGCAGTAACGAGAACTTTTAGGTGCCAGTTTAACCTTCTAGGATAAACTGATCCCTCACTCAACATCTTCTGGCAAAAATTTAGTAAATAGAGCTTTTCATTATGTTCTGAACGCAATAAAACTCTTACTATATGAAATAGTACAAGCATATTCCTGAATTGAGAAATTTACATTGAGACAACCTTGCCTTTGGTCAAATCCAGTCTTTCTCATTCATAACATTTGCCTTCTCATCCCTGCAACTCATGAAGCCAAAAAGTTTTACCACTCCATTTCTACAAGATTGATTTCAGTTTCCATTTAGAAATCTAATTTCTAACCTAAACCGTTCCTATAATTTATTAATGCAGCTCCAAATGAATGTTAATACAGAGAACAAGTTAGCATCGAGAAAATTAAAATGTTGAAGTTATGGCTGTAAGGGTTCTCAGGTGATGCCTGGAGACAGACGCATCACCAGCACCTGAAGGTTTTCTCCATAGCAATTATCAACTAAGATTTTATGGTGTATTCATGTGGTTATTTGCTTAAAGTCTCTCCCACTGGTCTCTAGGAGACCAGGTCCAGACTTGCTTACTGCTGACAACCTGTGTCAAGCACTTTGGTAGAGTATTCTCTCAAAATATATGTCTTGAGGGAACGAATAAATGGGCCAATGCATAATAAATGTGGGTGGAATATGCTGAGAGCACAGGAGAAGAAAAGACAGGAGAGATTGGGAAGGCTTCAGTAGAGGGCAAACACATGAAACTAAGCCTTGAAATGTTGAATTTGCTATGCTAGAAAAGGTGGGTCAGAGCACAGGCTTCAAACCAAATTTAAATTCTCAGCCTGCCATAGGCTAGCTCTGTAACTCTGAGTACAGTTTCTGCATCTTTTACTGGTGGTAGTAATAATACCTGTCATAAGAGTGTAATAAGGATTAAACAAGTTCACACATATAAAGTGCTTAGCACCGTGTCTGATATATCCTAAGTGCTCAACACATGCTAGAAATTATTATGCTTATTATCACTATCAGGCAAAGGCAGCAGAATGAACAACACTGGGTTATTAGGGAAGGGACTGAGGAGTCAAAAAGAATAGAGGTGGAATAAAAGATTGGGTGACTGATGGATGGTCAGAGTAAAGAGGGGATGAAATAGACTATGTCTTGAGGAAGAGGAGCAGGTTTGGGGAGTAGAAAACTAATTCATTTGAAATGTGGGATAAAGTTAAGTTTGAAGACCCTTTGGGGCATCAAAGAGATATCCAAGAAGCATGGATCTAATGCTAGGAGTGATCTGATGGAAAGCATTAATATTTGAGGAGGGGAGGAAGTCCCTGAATTCACAGAAATTAAAAATATATGTTTTGGGAGGTGGGAAAAGTTACAGTTTCTCATGGGAGAGAGGAGAGGACTGCAGATACTTAAATGTACTTATTTTACTCCCAGGAGTTTTACTGAGGTAGGGGCAGTTCTGGGTTTCCTTCTTATTTCCAAGTGTAGACCAAGAAACGATCCCCCTTTTCATATTGATTTGGAGTAAGTTGAAGGGCATGCATAAATCAACACAGGGAACATGTTGGAGATAATCCTCTTTATGGTTTCCTTGAGGCAAAACTAATAATAATCCCCACTCTCCTCCCACAAATATTGAGCAGAACCTTGATAATTCACAAAACAGGGCTTTGACCCATCATAAGGTGAAAAAAGCCAATAAAAGGTCCTGAGGAAACTCCCTCTATGTTCTTACCTTGTACCTTATGCATTACTTTTTCTCTCTTGTAATCATAAATTTTCTGGGTTGAAACCACAGTTTATATTATAAAGCTGCACAAATACATTATTTCCTCATGCGGAAAAGAACTTTTCTAAGGTCTTTAAGAATATAATCAAGTCATTGGGTTTGTTGTTCCTAATTGGTGTACTTTAAAATATGCTTAAGTGAAAGGCTGGAATTCTAGTAATACCCAGTTTACCCTCTTCCTTTGTCAGTTATTCAAACCTTGATGACCTGTCCTAAACTCCAGAAAGATACCTCTTTGGATTGCTTCTCCCGACTCCCTTACCATCTCAATCTCTTGGGTTCAACCAAGGGTTGGCATTGGCAGGAAATGGGAGGATGGAAAGGAGAATAGTTGATGCATTACTTCCTTACTCCCTTCCTAATTCAGTGCAAAGCTCTGGCAGTAGCTATGTCCCTCCATGACTGTGGCTTCCCCCTAGGTAGTCCCTCCCCCATGTTTCTAATTCTCACTAGGCTCCAGAAAATTCTTTCTTCCCTTGTCTCTTTGGCCCTAGGGGTGGCAATGGTTTCCCATTATTTCTGCTTCTGGGGGCCTGCCTGTCCTTTGTTTATTCAAATCCCAGCTGTACCTCTTCAGTTGTACTTCCAAGGAACAATTTTCATTTATATAGAAATAGATAAAAAATAAACGAATAAAATGTGCTTAAGCTTCCTTCTTGTAAACATGATTTGAGAAATTTTTTCCATCTATTAAAAACGTTTAAAGCTTTCACATGAAAGTGTAGTTAGCATGCTGCTCTGCTCTTCAGTTTTCCCTCGACACCATCACTTTAAGTTGACAGTGTTTACAAATCGGGAGTCAGATTGTGCATCAGCCTGGCAAGATCAGTTTAGCTTACGACACACACTGAATTCTCTTGGCAGTAATGCATCATTGATGTCAGGAGCCGATAGAAAACAAGTGTAGTTTCTTAAGTGATTGTTGCTAGCATAGATTTGTGAGGGAGATAAAGATAAAAGTCCTCTAGCCCAGTTTAAAGAAGCCATCTTCTGGGGGAGGGATAAATTAGGAGGTTGGGATTAACATATACACACTACTGTATATACAGTAGATAATCAACAAGGACCTACCGTATAGCACAGGGAGCTCTACTCAATATTCTGTAATAACCTAAGTGGGAAAAGAATCTGAAAAAGAATAGATATATGTATATGTATAACTAAATCGCTTTGCTGTACACCTGAAACTAACACAACATTGTAAATCAACTATACTCCAATATGAAATAAAAATTAAAAAAAAAATAAAGAAGCCGTCTTAAACAAAGGGTGTGTTATATATGTTTCCACTAAAAAAATGTATAGCGCTCAGCTATGATGCAAGCCTACTAAATTTTATTAGGATGCATTTCTCCCTCTAGTTACTAATGAGATGCTTTGCTAAAGTTGTTCTTTGTTTCCTGTCTTGATGCATAAGTTAGCCGTAATATTTTATAGAGTCTTTACTTGTACTTGGAACTTCTAACAACAAAAGCCAAATATTGGAATTCATTTGAAATTTTAGCCTTCATCTGACCTTAAAAAAGAAAAAACTACAATAATTGTAATAATAGAGGCTCATGGCTACCATAAATTGACCAGCCATGGGATTGAGAACTGTTTGTTTTTTTCACTTCATCATATCATCCCTTGTATCTTCAGCACAAGAGACAAGTGAAGAATCATTTCTCTTTGACGACCTGCTGAATAGTGGGTAAAAGTAAGCCAAGCCTTGTGCCCATTATAAAATGATCTGGAAGATGTTAGGACTGTGCATTTCTCACTTACTTTACTCTGTATTTCTACTTTTCCATATTTGCCATCTCAGAACTGTAAGGGAACCCCATGCATTAGTCTAAATGCCTACCAAGTGGCCATTCAGACACTGAACACTTCCATTGTTAGGAGACTTGCTACTTATAGAATCATTTCCTTCCATTTTGAAAGATTCATTGTTACCTTCAGGCTGAGATCTCTTTCTCCTGCTTCACCTATTGGCTACAGAGAATACTCCCATTTTCTCATGTACACTCTGTACTTAGCCCTCTTGCTTCTTTCCGTGGGTATCTCTGTGAGATGTTAGCCTTTTGTGTTGTGTTCAGAATAGGGTATCCTTTTGAAAACAGGATGATGCCATCCTGCTCTGGCTAGTGAATTTGGGTTATACAAATCAGAGCAGAATCTTCCAGTACACTTTATATTCATCTATGAAGAGGTGGAAGAAATAGACTCAGATATTCCTCTGGGCCTTGCTCTCTAGGTTTAGAGGAAGAGTCTATAAATGCTTAAAGATGATTCCTGGCAATACAAGCAAGATGGATTTGTATGGAACAGTGATTCTCAAATTAGAGAGGAAAGACTCTTTTCAAAGAACAAAACCCCCATTCCCAAGGTCCGATATACTGCCCTAGAAAAGCATGCCTCTCCGTTGAAAATAAAAGCTAGTATTGAAGTGAATGTATTGTGCAATAAATAGTGTGTTGCACATGTAAAAGGAGCCTGGAAACCGTAAGAGGGATGTCGGTAAGGTTATTTATATGAATAAACACTCTGTCTCCATTTAGGTGATCTTGTCATGAGTTACTGTGCATTCTTGTCCTTATTTGGTCCCCAACCTTTAGGAAAGTTTCCCTTTCATTTTCCAGTTTAGTTTAAGCTATGCTGTGAAAAATTAAGGGAAGGCTCACTTGACCACGTTTGGACTATGTTCAGGGAGCAGTGTCTCATGAAGCCCATGTGTTATTGGCACTATATTCAGGGAGAGGTTCCCAAGTCGGAGGTAAAATCTTAGGGAATAAAATCAAGGCAGGAAGTCTAGTCATCTTTCCCACTTGGGGAACCTTCCCCCACTGCCACTCTTGCTCTAGGATTTGATCTTATAAGGGAGCAGATCGTGCTTCCTTGGAAGTATTTGAAGTCACGCATAAGAGACTTCTTTTCTCCTCTCTGTAATACCCAGCACTTCCTCACAATCTTCTTCTCTTCAAGAAAACCTCCTTAAGTTGTTACGAAACTTTTTATAACTACAAGGTGTCGTGATTATTTATGTATATATTGACCAGTTTCTTTAGGACATACTAGTTAGCCATAAGTTCTATATGGTTCATATAAGAAGTTTCTGGACCACAGTGTATTTTGAAAGACACATCAGAGTATAGGAACCTTAATGTAAGACTAATTGGACCCTGTTTTTGGGCACGTCTACAAGGCTCAGGGTTGACCCAGCTGAAGTGACACCTCTGTTCGGGCCCCACTGGAGCACTTACTATTTCCCCAATGCACCGTGTGCTCTCAGGCCTCGATGGTGGCTCAGACTGGACTCTGCCTGAAGTGTTATCCTGTCACTTGTCCCAATGACATCCCACTTATCTTCCAAGGCCGTATTCTCTCTGACTTCTACTCTTTAGCCTTCCCTGAGGCACATTTCTCACGGCACCCCCTTGTCCAAGCGTCTACTCTAGCAGTTGTTACATGGTTTTATAGCTCTTGGGGTTTATTATATCTGTCTGCCTTCAGTAATTTTTTTGAGGACTGAAGTATTTTCATTCTTTTTGATGTGCCTAAAATCAGTACACTCAGTATCTGTTACTTGAAGGTGCTCAATAAATATCCGTTGAATGGGCAAATGAATTGATGAATGTTTCATTCTTGAGTATTTGTCTTAATCTGAATTTCTAATAAAGCAGATTCTTCTTGGAAAATCGAGTTAATTCATATTGGCAATGCTACATTTATACATGGATGTTGTCTAATATTTTGAGTTTGATAAGTAATGATTTTGTGATTTATTTGAAATAATTATGTATATAGGAGTGTGTAGTATTTAGGCAAGAAAAGACTTATTTCGGGTGCTCTTTGGTTTTGAATTCTGTTTTTGTTTTGTGGGTTATTTCTTTATTGGCATGATGAACTGTCAAGAGAAAATACCATTTGCTTCGGGCAAGTGGGTTGGTTTAACTTGTCATCTGAGTGTCACTGTAGCCCAGAATTCTAGAAAAACTAAGGGAATTCAAAAGTAAAAAAAATGTAATATAAGGTTCTTTTATCGTTCATGGATTATAGAACAAGTTAATCAAGATTCCTAACTCTGATAACTTTATTTTTGAAACACTTGTAGCCTTTCTTCTTGTAGAAGAGTTTGCACATTAATCATGATGTTCAGTAAAATGTTATGTGGATAAAATATTTAGTAAACATCATTTGGTAATCTAAGAAGCAATGATACCATCTCAGCCACTGGTCATAAATTAGACATGTTGGGTTTTCTTGGAATTCATGTAATGTTAGCCAATATGCAGTACTTGCTCTGAATAAATGAATAAAATAATTCACTTTACAAAGAACTTACTGAGTGCCTACCATGTGCCACAAGTTCTGTGTTACTTAACTCAGGAAACACAGAGTGAATGAGAAGCAGCCTTTGCCCTCAGTGAACCTGTAGGCTGTTAGGGAGATTAGACAGCTACGTGTAATGTAGCTGTAATGTAAGTTCTGCAAGATGCTGAATCTGGTTGGGAGAAATAGGGAAGACATCTTGGAGCAAGTAGCATTTCATCTGGTTAAGATTTCAGTAGACAGATTGTGTTCATTGGACCTTCTCCAATTACAAGAAGCAGAGCTTTGCTGTCTTTCAAGCCCCCTCACTTAACGCGTTTTACTCTAAGGTTGCACGGGAAGTAGTAGGAAGGGCAAGGAAGCAGTCTCAGCTGCCACCCAGGCGGGCCTCGTGGAGAACCAGACACTAGCTCTGAGGGCATGAGAGCCCCTCTGTTGTGTTACTAGAAGTGAAAATGACTGCTGTTCCCTCCTCCAGTGATCTGCACTGTGTTCACTTAGCTTTTCTCTGTCTTTGCCTCTGCAGCCAAGGTAGAGTGCATGTGTATCCCTTTTTCATTCCTCAAGAGAGAAAATCTGTCTTGGCTAATCACTGTTCAACAAGGAACATGCTCTGCCCAAAGCTCCTGCCAGCCACCTCGTAGGCTTCTTGCGCACAAGTAGATCCCTGCTTTTAGCCTGGGGACTCATCCCTGGTGTAATCAGTTGTGGCCAGTGCTATGGGGCCACATACTTTAACGTGGGGACGCAAATGCAGGCTCTGGCTCAGTAGGTCGGGGGTGTGACATGAATTCTTTGTCTCCAACGAGCTCCCAGGTGTGGCTGAGGCTGCCGCTCCCCCAGCTGCCCTTTGAGTAGCCAGGGTAGAGTGTGGTGACCTCCGTGTGAACATAATGACTCAGGAGGCAGGCACTCTGTGCGGGAGGGCTGTGGCTGTGAGACGGCATTTCGTGTGGAGGAAGATGCAGTGTTCGTGTCTACAGTTTTGAATATGGTTACGGTTGGAATGAATAAGGCATCTTCAAACCAAAAAGTCAGTATTTAAACAATTCAGGTGCAGTCTTTGAATAACAAGGCGGTTGGAATTGGTGATTAGCCCTTGTATTATTTTAATCCAAAGCAAGGCAGTAGTTATTTTAATGTTTTCAGTGAGACAGTAAGCAGGCCAGTCTGAATTTAACTTATTTATCTTCACTTGAGAGCTTGCCGCAAAACTCCTTTCATAGTTTGCAACCAAGTCTGTGTTGTCTGTGAGGATCGGCAGCGAAACTTAGTTGTTTATTATGTGAAGTTGGAAGCCAGAGTCCCTGGGAAGGACACCGAGTATTAGATTCCTTATCATTCTTAGGAGAACCTACATTTCTAATTGTCTTCCTTAGAGATCCATAGATATGATAGTTCAGCACTTGGTCACAGAGATCCTTGAACCATTATAATGTCTGACATCCTTTGAGTTAATCCCAGTTTCAAAGCACCCATCACAGTCATTCTTCATTTCATAAGTATAATCTAAGACTGACTGATTAAAAACCAAAGAGTTTTGTTTTTTTTTAATTCAACAATGCTAGAGTTCAGTAATTTAGAATTATGTATAATGTCTGATAGAAGAGAACTGAATTAAATATTCCAGCCCTTCTGATGTAGAGGCAGAAGCAGGAGGAAAAGTGAGTCTTTTCAACTTCCCCATTTCATTCATTACATTCAAAAATTACATTCACATAGGCCCCCATGTGATATTCACATGTATTCTTCATTGTTTTAAGTGATCTTTTTACATTGTTTTATTATCTGGAGTTTACCCACTTCGACTCATTCTTCTTATTCTTCTTACTTTAAAAATAACTTATTTTAACTTTAATGATCAGAAAAGGCAAAAATGGTTATTTTAAATGACTAAATAGTATCATCCTTTTATTAGGGGTCTCCTAATTTATGAGAGTAAAATCTTGAAAGGGATTTTCAAAATTCACCTTATGTTGATAGTCATATAGAATTCTGATTTACTGAATAGATTAACCACATGACCTTCTTTGAGTTTTACACTTTGGTTTTCAGTCATCAAAGCAAGAATGCTGTTTAGTATGAGGAATTGTTTTGGCACAATGAAAAGAATGCTGGCCTTGAAGTCAGACAACTTTACTTGCTATGTTTCTTTGGGCAAGTTATTTAATCTCTGTGAGCATTAGTTTCCTCATCTGTAAACTTATGATGTTCATATCGACTTTACAGCATTATTTTGTTGATAAAAATAAATTATGCATGTAATGCAGCAGTATAAACATTACCACATAACAGCATTTTAATAAATAAACAAACATGAAGATTTTTAGAATTTTATGACAAAATACTATTTTGTTTTGATATAAAGTAAAAGAGAAAGTATTTTTGTTACTCATATTTGCATAGGAATAACATTATCTATTCTTGACATAGATGAATACTGCTGTGCTTTGAGGTATAAACAGAAGAGCTGATTGTAATTGCCACTCAGTTAATCTGTAGATTGGAACCACCATTGTCAAAAAAAGTGGTTTTCCAAAAAAGAAAGTAGTGATATTGTATACAGTTTACCAAAAGAAATTCTAACTAATCTTCAAAGTGTAGTCAGTAAATTCAGTCATGCTCAGTGAAGTAATTTGCAGGAGCACCGAGAATAGTCAGTTGTTGTTTACAGTGAGACATTTTATTAATTCACTTTAATCAAACAGAACTGGGAAAGTCAAGTTATGCTCATATGTTTTTAGAGAGTGAGGACCAGAAATATGCTGCGAGAATGGGATGCTGCACTGTTATTCAAAATACAGGAAGTCAGATAAAGTGTCTTTCATGTCAAGTGGAAGACAGATATTTTCAAAACATACACATGCATTTTCACATACACCTCCACATAGTGAACATACAAAGACATCTTCTGATGGTTTCCTAGGTACAGGCCACAGGACCACCATACGTATATATTTCTAATAAGATCCTTTATATTATTTTTATAATGAACCTCCCTTAGATTAATAGCAAACCATGGATATCCATTATCATAGCAAATGCTGGTATAGTAGTTTATTTGCCAGTGCATTTTTCATTTGATGAAGCATCTGTGGAGCTTTGATTTTATAAAAGTGAATGAAGCCATTGGTAAGAAGAGCAATGGAAATGCCTGGAAAATTGGTTCAAGGGACAGGCGAGTTCAAGGGCAGAAGCCTGAGTGTGGATCTGGGGCATTGTGAGCCTTCAGATTTTACTCTGTGCTTCAATCTAAGGGGTTTTCTTAAGGCCTAATTGATTTCCAGAATATCCGAAGGGTTCAATTCTAGTGTGGTCTACAAACAGTCAAATCACCCATGCCAAAGCAGTTCTTTCCTCCTTTAATAACAGAACAATCATATCTTATTCTAGTTTCAGTTTTGTATAGGGGGAGGTATTTTAAATTTGGACCAATTATAGCCTTTTAGCTAATTTCCCTAAGCATCACCATTCTTATCTTTTTAGACAATTTAATATATCTACTAGTACTTAATATTACTTTTCCTTATGCAGATCCAGTGCCCCACTTGCCAATTCGTCTGGTGTTTTAAGTGCCACTCTCCTTGGCATGAAGGTGTTAACTGCAAGGAGTACAAAAAAGGAGACAAATTATTGCGTCACTGGGCCAGCGAAATTGAGCATGGGCAGAGGAATGCCCAGAAGTGTCCAAAGTGCAAGGTGAGACAACCTTTAGGAGGAAAGGAAAGAAACATGTGCATCTGGGTATCACTGAACAATACTATTTACAATATTGAAGTGAATTCTATGTATAACTTTCTTAATGCAGATGTGGAGAAAAAGAATATTTGCTGTTTCATTTTAGAATAATAATTATATTACATAACTAAAATGAAGATTTTTATATATAAACAATGTATATTCTTATTCACATTACATTTCAAAATTTAAGGAGGCTACATATAAATATGGATCTTAAACTTCAGAATTCTAATTTTCCACTTAAAAATGGAGATGTGTGTACAGGAAAAAGCTCATATGAAAATGATATAAAGTATTATTTCTAGTTTGCCAACATGTACTATAATCACTTCTCAATTAGGTAGGCTCTGAATCCTTGTAATCCTTTGGTTTTTTTCCCCTCTGCCATTGCTTATCACTTTAGGATTACATTAAACTGGTCATTTCCCTTTTTGTAAATCTGGTGAGGTAGAAGCTAAGAGCTAAAATCAGGACTTTATGAATCCCATTTTTCAGTTTTCTCTTGATGATCATGCAAGTAATCAAGAGTTAGCAGGCATTTGAGCAGAGACCTAGATGTTGAAAGTCAACCATGCAGACAGCCAGGGAACGATCTCCTATAGACAAATCAGCACGTAAATCCAGCCAGAAAACTTTGGATTTGACTCTTACAGGATAGGGATCTGTTGAAGTTTGAAGTTTGTTTGTTGTTTTTAAAGCTCACTTTAGAAAATTATGTGTATGTATATGCATATGTACACTCCACCATGTGTGGTTTCCATTTTTTGCCAAATTTATTTTTGATAATCATGTCTAAATCGGGCCTTATTTTCTTTCAAGAATAATTTTGCAATTCCTTCCGGGAGACTTAGCACCAAGATAAATGAAATTTGAATTATCAGGAAAATTTTTAAAATTAATCATGTGAATGCAGCTTGAAGTAGTAAAAGTATATTCTGAAGCCTATAAATGAGAATAAATATAATGCACAGATTCACTACACCAAATTCACATACTAGTTTATATGTATAGTAAGTAAAGCATTGCCTGAAATAACATGTTATGTTCTTAGCAATTGGAAGAAATTTTTGAAATAGTTTGGATGGCCTGGCTCTCTTAAAAGTGATGTCTACAGATGTTTGAGTTAAAGCTTTCTTTGTTTTCCCTGTAGAAGGCAAATTCATCTACAATTATCCCTTTGTTTTTTTTTTAACATCTTTATTGGAGTATAATTGCTTGACAGTGGTGTGTTAGTAAGGCTGCTTCAGATCACTGCATCAATTGCTCAGTAGATTTTTATTTTTTACCCATTGAAGAGCAATGGGAAGATGAGGCCTTTCCCCCTTTCTGTTGCCTTTCCAATTTATTCAGAGGTACTGCTCAGTTTCAAACTAAATAAAGGCCAGTAGGAATTCAGGAGCGCTGTTTAAGTCATTCTGCTTGACACTTTGTTCATAAGTATACTTTATATCTCTCTGGAAAGCTGTGAAACAATTACCAGTTGGCCTGGCTCTAAGAATGAGCTCTAAATGAGGACTACTGCAGCATTATATGTTAGGGATTTTCTGAATGAGTTGAGGTAATACATAAAAACATACATTTGTTACTGTAATCCCTCAATCTAACATTAAATGGACTCTTGATGTATTGAAAGAAAAACCACCCAGCTGTAAGGAATTTACTGAATACACTAACAGCTCCCACAGTTTTTACAAATATAGATAAACAGCTAAGAGGACGCATACATGCTGGTTCTCTTTTGAAATAATAGCTTAAAGGTTGGGGTTTGAAAATGAACTACCTTTTAAATAGCTGAAGGGAAAGGAGCCAAAGAACCCTGGAATGAGTTTACGTGACTACCTTGTAGTGGAGAATCTACTTGCTGGTGAGATCCAGGTTCCATAAAATTTATGTCAGTTTAAGTCGTATTTTATGACTCGTTTTGAATACAAATAGTTTCAGGGCTTTTATAAGCATATGACTTTAAAGTTTTGCATTTTCTTAATTGTGATTTTTTGTCATTGTTGTTGGACCATAAAATTACATTTTTGCCTCTACATTTTTACATGAAGCCTCTCTAATACTAGAAATCCACAAGGAGATATTATTCAGTGTATTAATATTTTATATTCCAAGGCTTTATTTGTATAAATAACCTTTTAAAATTTATAAATATGAAAAAGGAAGATGCTAGGAGTTTATGAAAAAAATTTCACACAGTGCTTCCAGGTGAACAAAACAATTATCATATATTTTCATATGAATATGTTTTCAATAATGATCAAATGTGTTTAAAATTTTGTTGTGACCAAAGTATATTTATGTACCCTGCACAGGTATATTTGCTTAGATTGATTCATAATCTTAATAATTATTTTGATTGTTAAATGATTGTTTTGTTCATAAAGGTCATATAACATATGATAGAAATTTGGAAAAGAGAGGGAAAGAATTCACCAGAGTCCTGCCACTCCAATATACTCACTGTTAGCATATTAGTGTCTCCTCGGTCTCTCCCCTATTTAAGTAACTTTAAAAAAAAAAAGAATCGTAGTATGGGGATAATTTGATATGCTTTGTTTTTCCATTTAACATGTCAAACCTTTCTTATGTTACTAAATAGTTTTCGTAACATTTATTAACTAAGTAATATTTGCTTAAATATCCTTCTGCTATTAGTTACCAAACCTGGCTTTGTTTGGGTTCGGGGTTTTTTAAAAAATATCTATATATTATAAATAATGTATTGATATTCATCTTGAATATGTATTTTTCCATATTTTGGATCTTTAAAAGCATATATTCCTGAAGACAGAATTACTAGGTTAAAGGATATCAGTGTTTTCAGTATTTGGTACATAGTGCCAATTGGCTTTTGAAAAAGACTGAAACAATTTATAATTCCACCAGAAAAATCTGAGAACCTATTTCTGTATGATCATTTCTTATTAGCATTTCAAGTATTTTTAAATGCATATTTAATACTTTAAAAATATTTTGTTCTTGTATTTTGAATTGTTTGCTTTTAGATTGAGTACAAATTCATGTATTTTTGAGTTTGAAATGCCCCTTTTTGAATTATCTGTTCATATCCTTTGCCCACTTGTTTGGGTCAATTTGGGGATATTTTTTATTATCAAATTATATGAGCTCTCTATTTTCTATTTGAAAATATTAATTCCTTTTCTGACATATTTTCTCCTATCTTTTATTACTTTCTCTTATATCAGTGATAATTTTTTTTTAAACTTAATTGGTTTATGTGTGTGCATGTTTTTAATTTTTAAAAATTTGTGTTTGACCAAATATATCATTCTTTTTATTTTTGGAAAGAAAGAACACACACACATAAACACACAGATATATATGATATGTGCATATATTTATATTTATATATCTTTTATAAATATTTTACTCCTAAGCCTAAAAAGTTACCTGTCATCCAGAAGCTTGATAAATGGTCTATTTTCTTTCTTTCTTTTTAGTATTTAATTTCTAAATATTTTAACTCTTTGATCTACCCATTACTTATTTTAATGTTTATTATGCATTGGATACATACACTAATTTTTTCCAAATTAATAGCATCTAATCTAAATGTGTCCTCCTACCCATTGATTTGTAATTTTTCTCTAAACATATGTTAAATTAATATATATAAGAGCTCTTTTCTGAGCTCGCTAATCTTGTAGCTGCTAATTTTTTAAAAAACTTCTGTGCTTGTACTGGTGAGTGTTAAATGATTATGCTTTTGTAAAATTTTCCCATCCATACAAGGTTTGATAATCAATTCATTATTTCAATTAGTATTCCAAATAAACCAACTTTTCTTTCATTAGCTTATAATTATTATTTATCCTGTAATGAGTTTTTATCTTTATCTCAGGTGGAAAGATCAGTTTAGTATATGGTATAGTATTATGAAGAGATTTGACTTATGATGAGAAATCAAAATTATTATTTATAATTGAATTTTGGCAGATAATCAGAATGAGTATTAAAACATTTTTTTCTCCCATATACAATCAAGATACTTATTCATAAGTGTGGTTTTTTTTAATACTAGGGTAAAAATATACAAGCATTTATGGAAGTCATTTATTTATAGGACATTTTTATGAAAAATTAATAGTAGCATAGTAAGATCAACTTTCCTTAGCCATTTTTTTTGAGTCTCATTGCTTCCTTAATTCATAGTATTCTTCAGTCACTTGTGAGACACCAATTTTTATCTTAAAAATGTGTCTTCTATTTTGTATAAATTCTTAACCTACCAGAAATATATGCTAATTTTAAAATGTCTCTCTGGAAAATAGTTACCACAAGACTAAATCTAGGTCATGACAATTTTAAATTTAAATTAAATTTAAAGCAAATAGCAGATTTAAATTTTGTTGTAGGTATTAGAATATTTGTTCAGTTTTATGCAAAAATTCATTTGAGACTTGTGTCTTATAGCACAGATTAGATACTAAACTCTGAGTTAATAAGAAAAAAAATTGTTAAGTCAAAGAAAATGAAAAGTGAGATACACACCTAAAAATGAACAAACATGAGATTATACAATACAAAACAAATAAGTAAGCAGTTGTAAGCAATTTCACTTGTATCCTTTAGATTTAAATTGTTCATGAAAATTTTTGGAAACAATATTAAGTGCAAATTTTTTTTTAATATATATTATCATTTCAAAGCCTGAAATACTTAAACTATTCCAAAGTATACACTGATAGTTCTTTAAATGGTAGAGTGATACCCCACTAACTAAATTAAAAGCAAAAAACAAAGAAATTATTTTATCATTTCCTTTTTTCCAGAAAATGGCAACCACCTATAATTTTATTGTTCAACACATACTTTATAAAAAGTCTTTTTTCTTTTTGGCAGCACTGTGCAGCTTGCAGGATCTCAGTTCCCCAGTCAGGGATTGAACCTTGGCCACAGCAGTGAAAGCCCAGAATCCTAACCACTAGGCCACCAGGGAACTCCCCGAAAGTCTTTCTATTATTTATTTTAGTTTATTAATAAATGTGTGTTAGGTCATAGCAAACCCCAGCTGGATGATTCTAAAGGCCTGAACAATTTTAGATTTTAGAAGAATTAGAAATCTCTAATATTATTGTTTAATATTATAATAAGCATCATTAAAGATAAAAACAATCATGAACCTTCAAGAATGTGAATGAGAACTCTGTAAGAATGGTTAATGATCCAATCTTCTGATTGTTCCTCAAAAGGTTTAATACTAGTCAATTAGTGTTAATTAACCAGGTTTTATCTTTTAGCTATATCATGTTTTTCTATTTTAAATGTTTTTTAAAATGGGGTTTTAACATTCAAAACTCGACGAAGGCCAGATTTCTGCCCTCTGAGTATATTTTTTTAACATACGTACTTTCAAAAGAGAGCTGGACACACCTTCAGGCCCTTTTACCCAATAATTTGAGGCAAGCCAGTTTAAAGCCAGCAGGAAGTTAAAGTTAAGGAACAATTTTATAAAAAAGGCAGTATATAAAGAAAGTTTTATCTCTTCAAAAATATTTCTGAAAGAAATATTGTAATATGTTAACATTATTAAATATCGGTGGTAAATCCATGCATGTCTGTTACACTATCATCTTTAAATTTTAAATGTTGGAAATAGTTCATGAGTGAAAATAAATAAAACCTAACAAGAGAACAGAAGGACTCTGACATCACAGCTTTCTGGAGCTGCTTACACATCTCTATTTGCCTATGCAACCGCTAAGGATTTGGCTAGTACATTTTCTTTTTCCTTCCTCAGGTAAAAGTTAAATGTTTCTAAGAATACTGGGCTTACTAAAGCAAAGTTGGGGTTAATATTTCTCAAAATGGTTAGCTTTTTATAATTTGGGAAATTAAAGGGGAATTCCTCAAACATCCCTACCCCAAATTACCTTCTTCCTTAATGTCAGATAAGAGAAATACTTATGTAAACATTTATATAATGTGGTACAAATATAGTCATAGCCAACTAGATGACATGCAGCTGACCACTTTAATTTTTCTCTTATATAAATAATAACATATCTCTAGTTAGGACATTTTACAAAACATTGAATAGGGATAATTAATTAGGAAGTTATACATTTTCATAGGCTAATATATAAGTAATGTGATTTATGAATTAAGGGTAATTAAGTCATTTATTTTATTCCAAGGTCAACATATATCCTATTTTTAGGAGGCAGGACAGTCCCTTTTTTTTTTTTTTAAGAAATGCCAAGATATCAACAGGGAGTGCTGAGTTCTAATATGCCAGCTTTATTTTATTCATAAAAATGCCTTTGCACAACGCTCTGTCTTTCTTTGTAGTGTTAGCACAGTAATAATAATGGCAATACTATCTACATGTATTGATATTCACTACATGTTACTCTCCATTGCAGTTTTACACGCATATTATCTCATCAAATCCTCAGATGTGATACTAAGATGCTAAGTTCCAATGTGCCATCCAAATCTTAATTATTAAATGCCTTTTGATAAAACTTTAAGGTGTTTCACAGTAATAATAAAATGATAGGTTCAATAGTATGTGAGTTACATTTTTTGTCTCATTTAATCTCAAAAGAAAGTTGTGAGAAAGGGGTAATTACCACCACTTCAAGGTATAGAAACAGTTTCAGAGAGGTTAAGTAACTGAACCAAGAGGCAGGCAGGGGAAAGTGCATTATATTCATCCATAATTTATTGAGAATTTGGAATTAAAGGAATTTGCTTGTCAAGATATTTCCTTTCAGATATTTTATTCTCTTAAATCCTGTAATAGGATGCTTTTGGCAAAAATGTATTGATTCAGAGAAAAGATTAATTTGCTCCTGTTCACATCAAATTAGCACAAACCCTGTCTGTGGGCTCTTATATCTGAGCTATAGCTATATAGCCTATGGTTGCTGAGGAAAGAACTTAGGGTATTAATGTTGGATTTTATAGATAATCCTGCAATTCTCTAGCACTTCACACATCGCTGCAAAAGTATGTTCAGCAGCTGGTGACTGCTTTTAAATAGTGCCCGTTGTAGAAAATAAAATAGCTTCTCCTTGACCACTAATTACCCACTTTAACTCTCCAGATTGCTTGAAATCACTAAATTTGAAGCAGTGGTTATCACTGCTACTGTTTTCTTGAAGTGCCAAAGCCTAGACCTTAGTTGTGAGAAGAGCCTGATTGTTTGGTGACAAATATTTTCTAGGATATAAACTGTATTTCATCCAATGCCCCATTTTTATGACTAATAACTTCAATATTTGTTTACTGTCTGAGATTAAATGCATAATGTGAGTACATATAACATTTCATTAAAAATCAATATATTGTCCTCGTAATATAGAATAAAAATAAGTGCAAATATAATGAAATAATATGTATTTCAACATGTAAATGCTCAGGTACCATGACATTAAAAGACAAAAAGTAGCAGTCAGATTTTTGAACCCATTTAAAATGCATAAATTTGGATTTAAGAAACCATGAAGTGAAGCTTAAATATTATCAATAGCTATCCTTTTTATCTGACATTTTAAAATGAGGACAAAATTAGTGTATATGTATATATATGTGTGTGTGTGTATATATATATATATATATATATATGTATGCATATGTACATATGAATGTATACAATTATATTACTAGAAAATTCAAGATACATTAAAATCATACATACCTCTTTGGGGCTTATATATAAAATGAAGTTAGATTCTAAATACAATCACTCTTTCTCAGTTTACACCATAGTTATACAGTAACTAAAAAATTATCTAGTAAAACCATACAAACATTATTTTGCGTTTCTATATAAAATGAAGTTAGGTAACATGTTCAGATATTTTTAAACAGATTTTCACCTATATGAATGTCTAGTGTGTCTGAAAATTGTATGGGTGGAACCTAATTCTCTTCTGTGTGGGATGTCCCAAACATTGAAGAACAGCCCGAAATGCCAGCATCAGCCACCTTTGTGACAACCAAACATTCCCCTATCAAAGAAATTCTGAAGCATCTCCAGGGGCCTGAGAGCCCCTGTGGAGAGCCTCTGTTAGAGATGAGGGCTTCTGAGAGGAATGAAGTCCAATGAGCTGTGTAGACAGGGAATAATTGAGTAAAAATCTGCCCGTTTTCCATTTGGATACCTATGGGGCCAGTTTTGCTCAAGGATCTAAAGCTTTCTAAGATGGTTCATTTATTTTTCTTTTCATTTGATTTCATGCTTTAAGAATTGCTTTTTCTTTCTGCAGCAAACTCAACTTAGAATTCCAAACAGGATACAAGTTTTGCTGGTAGCAGCAATCAGTAGGCAGAGCAACAAAGTTTGGAGAACTATGAGAAAAGGTGTATATCCAAATTCCTAAGCAATATCTTCACTTGCCTTAGTGAGCTTCTCCAGCACAGTGCACTCTCCTGTCCCCAAGATGGGCCTTCTCATAGCTTCTCCATCTCAGTAAATGACAACTGCAACCTTCTAGCTGCTCAAGTCAAGAATTTGACCTCTTTCTCTCACACCCACACATACTGTCAGTCATTAACTTTTGTAGATTGTACCATCGAAATATATGTGGAATTTGACAACATCTCAGCACCCTTGCTGTCACTAGTCTGGTACAGGACATCATCATCTTTCTCCCTCTAAGATTTTTGCAATAGCCTCCTGACTGGATTCTTACTCTTCACAATGTTCCTAACCCAGCAGCCCAGCAGCCAGAACGAGACTACTAAACATAAGGCGGATTACGTACCCCTCTGCTCAAAGTCCTCCGTGGCTCCCATCTCACACAAAGCAAAAGCTAGTCCTTACGGTGACCATGTGCCCCATCACACGCTGCTCGCGCCCGCACCCCATTATTCCTCTGACGTCATCTTCTACTTCCTTCATCCTCCTCCAGCCACACTGCCCTCCTGGCTGTGCTTCAAAAACATGAGGCATGTTTCCTTCTCAGGGTGTCCATGCCTGCTCTTCCCTTTGAAATTTTCTTTCCCCAGATATCTACACACCCAGCTCTCTCCCTTCATGTCTTTGAGCAAAATTCCGCTTCTCAGTAATCACTTTCCCCTACCTCAATAGGTAATATGCTCCTTATAGGCTTTATTTTTTTCCATAGCACCATATTGCTTATCACTGTTTGAAATAGTGGATATATTTTGCATCATGAGAGCAGGGATTTTGATCTGTTTTGATCCTTGAGGTACCTGGTGCATTTAGAGCAGTTCTGGGCACTGTTTAGCACTAAATAGAAAATGGTTTAATGAATGGATGTCATTTTTCTTTCCTCCTTATATGTACTTTTAGTGAGAATCCATTATGTGCTCTGTACAACATGGTCCTTTTTCTCTTGAAACCCACAGAAGGGGAGACGCAGTGGTTACACGGAAGATGATAAAACACTGTTGCACTTCAGCAGGGCTTTGCGTAGAGTATTATAAGAGAGTTCATGGTAAAGGGGACATCTCCGTTCATCTCGGGGAAAGCAGGGAGAGCTAGGTTGTTGAGGATTATTGGGTGGATTTTGGCATGATGAAAGGTATCCAGGAGTGGGAGTATTACACTTAAAGGACAGGGCACAGAGCCAGGAAATGAGTGCTGTGTACCAGAGCCACAAGCGCTTTGTGGTTCCCTTAGAGTAGGGTTCACAGAAGGAAGTGGTGAAAGGTGGGGCTGTAGAAACAAACAGAAGCCTGGGCTTTGCATGCAATGTTAAGAAACTTGGATTTCATCCTCCAGACTGAAAAGTTATAAACAAGGGAATGGTGGTAACCAATTTATATTTTATGTTGGTTGCTGTTGATTATATGAAGGTAGTTGTAGACATCTAGAAGGAAATGATGATTGTATGAGCTAAGATAATGGTCAAAGGCTGGAGAAGAGGAGAAGTATTCGATAAATATCTTGGGGCTAAAACTGTCTGATTTTGTTCAATAGCTGGATGTGAGTAGTGAGAAGAGGATAACAACAGGATGTTTAGCTTGAGTATCTAAATGGATGGTGATACCATAAACTGTGATAAAATCATGGAGATGGACTTAGTTTTGTTGTTGTTGGGCTAGGGAGCCTTGGAATGGTTATGAGTTTGGTTTTGCTTATCTGACTTTGAAATGGCTGTAAGGCATACAGGTGCATATGACCCCCAAACAGTTGCTACATGACTCTGCAGCTCAGGAGCCAGGTCTGCAGTGGAAATTAGGAAATGAGATCCAGTGGAGGGAAGTTGAAGCCATTTGAGTATGGAAGAGATCACCCAAAGAGTATGTGCAAAGTGGTGATTCATGGATGGACTTAAGAGATAAGTGAAGAAACGAAATTGAGTTATTTGTAGTGAGGTGGACGGACCTAGAATCTGTCATACAGAGTGAAGTAAGTCAGAGAGAGAAAAACAAATACCGTATGCTAACACATATATATGGAATTAAAAAAAAAAAATGGTCCTGAAGAACCTAGGGGCAGGACAAGAATAAGGATGCAGATGTAGAGAATGGACTTGAGGACACGGGGAGGGGAAGGGTAAGCTGGGACGAAGTGAGAAAGTGGCATGGACATATATACATTACCAAATGTGAAATAGATAGCTAGTGGGAAGCAGCCACATAGCACAGGGAGATCAGCTTAGTGCTTTGTGACCACCTAGAGGGGTGGGATAGGGAGGGTGGGAGGGAGGGAGACGCAAGGGAGAGGAGATATGGGGATATATGTATATGTATAGCTGATTCACTTTGTTATAAAGCAGAAACTAACACACCATTGTAAAGCAATTATACTCCAATAAAGATGTTTAAAAAAAAAAAGAGAGATAAGTGAAGAAATAGGAACCTAAGAGAGGTAAGAGGAGCACCTGGAAAAAAGGTGTCACTGAAGCAAGAGTATATCAAAGGTCAGAGGGAAGTAGTGATCAACTGATTAAATGACACTGAGAGATACAATAAGATAAGAATTAAAAACATGTTCATTGGATTTGGCAATTAGAGGGTCATGGATAATACTCATTTGTTCTTTTAATATTTATTGAGAACATGCTATGTGACAGGATCAGTGCAACTCCCTTTAATAAAATAACAAACAAGATGTACATGATCTGGGCCCTTTCAGATCTTATCGACTGGGAGAGGGTTTGAGCAGAGACATATAATTAAGGAGTTTTAAAATAGAGAGTGAGAAATACTCACTCAAGCTAGTACAGCTTGCTTCTCATTTCATGGATACAGTGCCTTGAATATGCTGTGCTGGGAATGGTCTCCCTACCTCCAAGTCTTCTTAACTGGTGAACTTAACTTGTTCGTCATTTCTCAGATCAACTGACACTTCCTTAGAGGAGCCTCTTCTGACCCTTAGACCAGATCAAGCTTCTTAAGTATTCTCTTCATACCTTATCCTTTTCCTTCATAGAATTTTTCATAGCTTATGAGTGTCTATTTATTTGCAGAATCGATTATGTCTATCTACAGCTTAGACTAAAAGCTCCTTAATGGCAGAAGCCATGTCAGATTTTATCAATGAACAAATAAATATTTATTGTGTGAATGAATGAATGTTTCCTGGAGAAAGACAGTTGATCTGGATGTTTCAGTAACATGGGGTTGTTGGGATATAGCTCAGCGGTAGAACATTTGACTGTAGTAACATGGGGTTGCTGTCAACTGAGGAAGAACTGAGAGGTGAGTAAGAAAAGCAGTGAAAATATTCTTTTAAGAAGCTTGGTTAAAATGGAAGGGTGGGGGTAATCATTGGCTAGAAGGTCATGTGGAATTAAAGGAAGGATTTATTAGGATGGGGAGACACCTGAGCTATTAGCAGGCTAAGCGGTGCACAGTCACAGAGGGGAAAGGGTAAAGATGAACGGGAAGGAGGCGAAAACTGACATCTGGAGATTTCTGAGAACATGGGGTGTGGGGCTAAGGGAAGTACGGTAAAGAAGAAGGAAGAAAATTAGGGGCTAATTTGTAGTACACTCTACCGTGAGGAATGAGAATCGGACAGTATTCTACACTCTTCTTCAAAGAATTTGTCATCATAAATCAATCATAAGACTGAAATATATATGAAATGTCCTATAACTAAGAAAACCAGGACATTGGAGGACAATTAGAATATTGGCTTTAAAAACCTAACATAGCAGGAGACACCAAATGATTTTGAAATCATCTTATATATTTTTTGCAATATAGTTTACCATAATAGAGGCCACCATATTTGACATGACAGACGAGGATTCATTCTGCTTATCTATCCCTTCCCTTTCTTCTCCTTCTAATTTTTGATAGTTATTATTTTAGTTCTTCTTTTGATTATCTTTTACCTTTAAATAATATACTGTAGGGGCTTCCCTGGTGGCGCAGTGGTTGAGAGTCTGCCTGCCAATGCAGGGGACACGGGTTCGAGCCCTGGTCTGGGAAGATCCCACATGCCGCGGAGCAACTGGGCCCGTGAGCCACAATTACTGAGCCTGCGCGTCTGGAGCCTGTGCTCCGCAACAAGAGAGGCCGCGATAGTGAGAGGCCCGCGCACCGCGATGAAGAGTGGACCCGCTTGCCGCAACTAGAGAAAGCCCTCGCATAGAAACGAAGACCCAACACAGCCAAAAATAAATAAATAAATAAATAAATTTAAAGTCCAAATTTATTTAAAAAATAATAATAATAAAAAAATAATATACTGTAACCTTGGTTCAATAGTCTAACAATTTTAGGTGATATATGAGGATCTAGCCCTCCTACAATTCTTTCCACTTCTCTATTTCCCATTTTCTGTAAGCTGTAACTTTGTTTTTATATTGTCAAATTTAATAACATTCACATTCTATTCTAATATAATATTTAATACTTCTGTTATTTCTAAAGGATAATTCTAACATGGGAAAACCAATTGGATATTTACATAATCAAGAACATATAATTATGGAGCAAAGATTACATTTCCTTTTCCATGAAATCACAACTTTTAGGAAAAATGCCTTTTGCATCTTTGCTCACTGTCAATTACTTAATCATGCTGTAGTTTGTTACGCCTCGTATTTGGAACTTACATGCCTTTCATTTTGTTTTGTTTTTCCTGAAAGTCCTTACTGTTTTTCTTTCTTCCTTATTGGAAATAGAAATACCACTTTATTTATCATGTTATTTAATATTTAGCTCCTCAGGAATTTTATTGCTTGGTGTATATTCCATTGTTATTTTTTGAAGATGTTCTTGAAACCAGCTGACTTCCTTTCTTCTAAATTGGACTGATTGCTTTGCAGCTCTTTTGCTGAGATTTCTTACACCTTTTTTGGTATGTGGTAACACTGTCTTTTCTTGACTTGCGCATTCACTTAATGAAGTGCTTCCTTAAGTCATGGCACCAGAAAAGGAACAGAGTCTTAGCATCTCTGGAATTGTTTCATTTTTACCCCCATATATTATTTATTTTGTAAATGGACAAGAATTCTAGGTTCATATTTTTAATGAGGTCTTTGAAGGCTTTGCATAGATGTTTGCTTTTTAAAAATCCCTGTGTTGAAGAACCTAGGGGCAAGGTTTATTCCTATAAAGACAAAGACGTAGAGAATCCGACTTAAGGACACGGGGAGGGGGAAGGGTAAGCTGGGACGAAGTGAGAGAGTGGCATGGACATATATACACTACCAAATGTAAAACAGATAACTAGTGGGAAGCAGCCATATAGCACAGGGAGATCAGCTCGGTGCTCTGTGACCATCTAGAGGGGTGGGATAGGGAGGGTGAGAGGGAGACGCAACAGGGAGGGATATGGGGATATATGTATACGTATAGCTGAGTCACTTTGTTATACAGCAGAAACTAACACACATTGTAAAGCAATTATACTGCAATAAAGATGTTAAAAAAAAAATCCCTGTGTTATGGAGAATTGGTATAGTGAGATAAGTAAGGAACTGAGAGTTACTCGTGGGATTTTTAAAAACTTTCCTCATAATTATTGCTTCTAATTAATTCCTCCCATATCAAAGCCATTGAGGCAAATACATATATTAAAATAATTTTATACATAGAGTAAATTATTTGTTGGGAACGATAATACATAACAGTTAATTTAGTTATCATTTCCTGCTTAAAGAATAAAATAAGCCTTCAATTCTTGGTGAAAGTGGAGATAAATACTTGTGGGCAGATGTGTACTGATTTAGTTATAAAATGGGTTGGATATTTAGCAGTTCATTTATTGTTATTCTTCCACCTTATAATTAAGTAGAATCTGTATGAAAATAAAAAGCTGAATTCTAGTTCTATTTTTTAAGATAATTTGTGGGCATTTTATTAAACTAAATGTAAACAACTTGAAGAGGGCAGGTACATATATTGATTACTCTCTTATTACAGGTGTTGATGTGTACTATAAAGAATGTCATAGGCTCAAAAATGATCCGTGCTGTCATTTCTGTCTACTACTATGTGGACTTAATATCAAACTCATATTAAAGAAATATCTGGCATATCCTGAACATTTTATCTCATGGCTTGTAAATGTAGAGCTATATAAGCAACATTTAGTGCTTAAATATTCAACTCCTTACATATCAGCCATCCTTATTTGGTATAGATGGAGAGAAGAAACCCTGTTAGTGATAACAAATCAAATGATGTTTGTGGCTTATGGGTAGTCAGTTTAATCTAATGGGTTAGAAATATCTCATCTGTCTTACTCTGTCTCCATCCCTTAAGTAAGGACAGAATTTTGATGCTGAATTACAGCCACTTGGGTGATTGCTATGTTTTTTAGCAGAGCTAAACTGATGGATGTTTTGAAGCTATAATAAAAAAAACTTTTAAAGCTTCACTGAGAAATAAAATGGACTTTACATAAATGTAATTTAAACCTACTTTTTAAGGCTCTATGTTTTAAAAACAAAAATGGCATTGTCAAAGTGTGACCTTTAAAGATATATTCAGGGAAGTCATTTATCATATGAAATTTATTAGCCTCTGGGTGTTAGGAGTTCAAAATTACAACTTGCTTCTTAGCAAATGTGAAAAGTAATGTCTTCTGTTACAAGTTAACCTGCATTATGTCAGTTCATTTCTCTTAGCATGAAGTTATAAAATATTCATATATAATCAAGATATATTTGCAATAATATTAAAGGAAGTACTGTGTACTTGACAGTTGGAAATTATGAAACCATTTTCATGATTAAATCATTGCCATTATATGAGTAAAATATTCAAATTAATCTATAGAACTATATAATCCTGCAACGTACAAGGTTCCTGTAGAGTATTGTCAGAACTTAGAATTTTATCACTTCCTGTGCAGAAATATTTTTGGACTAACAGTATTTTAGTTGCCTGCTGTGTTTCAAATATTATTTTAGAAATGAGGAAAGACTGTTAAAAGAGGCTAAAAATTGCAGTCTTCACTATTTAAATGAAATAATAAGTATACCACATAAAGATTTTAGAACACAATGAAACAATATTACAAGCAGATATAAAACGACAGTAAAAATTGTATGTGAAATTTTGAGGCAAATGAACTGTCAGTGACAAGTTTAACTTATTAGAGCAAGTTTCTTGTCAGAAAAATTTTTGACATTATTTTAAAGGAAGAACGTGAACTGGCCCAGAGAGCAGCTAAAACAAGCAGAAAGACTCGAACATGCCTTGTACAGGAGGGTAGACATGACTACTCTGTCAGTTAACAAAGAATACAATTGACCCTCTGGTTTTATCTTTAAGTTTATAATAAGAGGCTGCTTAGCATAATAAAGAAACAGACAAGAATCAAAATACTTTCTCCATTCATTCAAGCAGATTACTTTTCTGAGCTCTGGTTATGAATAAGCATGCCAGTCTCATGGTGTGGTCATGAGGCTTAAAGGCGCTAATCTAGGTACAGTGCTTGGCATTTAGTAGGCTCTAAACAAATATTAGTCCTTTTCCCTTTACAGGTCACATACAACACTATGCTATGTGGCCAGGAAATCTGTTAAGCTTTAATTACCTCCATATTAAGAGCAATTACAATATACAGTCGAAAAGTTGAGCATATGATGAAGTAACCTTTATTTTGGGTGCTCAGCTGTTGTCTCTGAACACGTTTTCTCCTAGCGCTCAGGTAGTTTAAAGGATGAGAAATAGTTCAAAGGTTCAGTAGGGCCTTAGCCTACCTCATTCCTTAATGCCATCTGCTGTGCTAAATGGATGTGGTCATAGGAATTGTTCTTCAGAATCATTCATAGAAACAGGTGCAATGGGGAGACTAAGGGAGAAATTACCAGGAAGCTAAAGAGCTCAAGCTGCAGAGACCCTCACCTGCACAGGTCTCTTCTTAGGCCTTGTATCTAATTTACATTTGTAATTTACACGCTTCTCCTTTAAGAGGGCCCCCCAGTTAGATAACCTTCAGGCCCCACAAAACCTGGGTCCACTCTCACTGGACTGTCAGGTAAAAGAAAAAGAATTCAACGTAATTGAAAAAGATGAGGTGGCCAATAGCAGAAAAAGCAAATTTTGCTTCTATTGACCAAATATTGATCGGTAGTTACCCTTGACCACAGATGCTTATATGCCCTTAACCACAAGCTAGCCCTCACCTATCCAGGGAGGTACTCTAGTCTAGCATCAGCCTAAGAATCACCCAATTGAAGAAGTGAGAAAGGAGATCACCTGGCAATCAAGGAGTGTCAGTTGCATTGCCCTGGTATTTGGTTTCTCACATTTTTAGGTGGGTGAAGGGGAAGGGATAGATGGAACGAGTATTATAGTGATGTGACTCAATATGTGCCCCCAAAATGTTTTAGTCACTGTATGTATACTATCACATCTTTATTCTCATGTAAGTAATATCATCTAAATTGTAGCTTGGGAGATAAGAAGTAACCTCCGTACTTACCTGTAACTTGACAGCAACAACAGAGGGAGGTGCTTAGTTGCACAGGTAGCATTGTATACACAGTCCTGTACAAGCATTTGCAAATGAAATTAGAGCTGGAAACTAAAATGGTACTGCAAATACACTTACACCTGCTATCATTTCCTTCCACAATAGGATTTCTTTTCCTTGACATTTATTTACAAAAAGTTTTACATAATTCTTTCTTTTAAGGAATCCTCTTCATCTCTTCTTATTCCCCAAGCCACCTCGTTCTTGCTGATCATAGCATCAACAAAACATACCTTCACCGCATTTTTTTTTAATTTGAATTTTATTTATTTTTTTATACAGCAGGTTCTTATTAGTTATCTATTTTATACATATTAGTGTATATATGTCCATCCCAATCTCCCAATTCATGCGTCCACCACCACCAACCACCCCCCGCCGGCTTTCCCCCCTTGGTGTCCATACGTTTGTTCTCTACATCTGTGTCTCTATTTCTGCCTTGCAAACCGGTTCACCTGTACCATTTTTCTAGATTCCACATATATGCATTAATATATGATATTTGTTTTTCTCTTTCTGACTTACTTCCCTCTGTATGACAGTCTCTAGGTCCATCCACGTCTCTACAAATGACCCAATTTCGTTCCTTTTTTTATGGCTGAGTAATATTCCATTGTGTATATGTACCACATCTTCTTTATCCATTCATCTGTCGATGGTCTTTTAGGTTGCTTCCTGGCTATTGTAAATAGTGCTGCAGTGAACATTGGGGTGCATGTGTCTTTTTGAATTATGGTTTTCTCTGGGTATATGCCCAGGAGTGGGATTGCTGGGTCATAGGGTAATTCTATTTTTAGTTTTTTAAGGAACCTCCATACTGTTCTCCATAGTGGCTGTATCAATTTACATTCCCAACAACAGTGCAGGAGGGTTCCCTTTTCTCCACACCCTCTCCAGCATTTGTTGTTTGTAGATTTTCTGATGATGCCCATTCTAACCGGTGTGAGGTGATACCTCCTTGTAGTTTTGATTTGCATTTCTCACCTTCACAGCATTTTAAATTGCCTCCTAATCATTGAGTTCGATGCATGTCTGGAAAGATAAGTGAGTTTTCTTTGGGATGTGTTTGTTTATATCTGTATTATTCAAAATAAGCCAACAGCTTGAGCACCTGAAATGTTATTGAGCTTTACACATGTTTAAAGTGTTTGATACAAAGGTGGCCTGGGAGAGCGTGATAATAAGCAAACTTATGGCCTCAGGAATGCTTTGTAAGGCTTTTATTTTGGTGAAACTAGTAACTGTTATTCCATACATTTGCCAGATTCTACTTCATAAAAAATTTAATAACCTTTTTTATCTTTCCCTCTTTCGCTGGTACAGATCCATATCCAGAGAACGGAAGGGTGTGACCATATGACCTGTTCACAATGTAACACTAATTTTTGTTATCGATGTGGGGAGAGATACCGCCAGCTCCGTTTCTTTGGAGACCACACATCAAACCTCAGTATATTTGGATGCAAATATCGCTACCTCCCAGAGAGACCTCATCTAAGGAGACTAGTGCGAGGGTCAGTCTGTGGTGAGTGTCTGACGTGACTTATACAGTCTTCCCCAGGAAGGAAGCAGTGATGATGATAGAACTTAGGAATGTAATAGAATAGCCATGACAAATCTCAGCACCTGCCAGGTATTCTAGTAGAGCCTTTAGCTCAAAATAGGAGGAAGATGTTTTCTCTCTCTTTGAGTTTAAAATAAAAAACTTGTTTGTTAGCAGGGCACTGCTTACATGAGCAAGCAGATTTTGTTCGAAAAACAAATAATTTATTACACTGCAGAAATATGAAGTCATTAGTCTTCTGAAAGCCTTGTAAGCCACTTGATGAAAGGGGACAACGTCACATTTCTTTTGTAGTGACATTACCTAGCAGTGGGTCTTAGGCATATCCTCTGTTCATCCATGGAAGACAAACAGTGCAATTTTAAAAATCCCTATGCTTCAGAGTCTTGTAATGGAGTTCCATTGTACCTATATAGTTGATAAGCCATTGTATATATTTGTATGTATTTTCTGTTGTATTAGTAATTAATATTAATAGCCAACAGTTAATGAAATGAGCATCAATTGCCCTCATTGCATATAAACCCAAGTTTAAATATCCAAGTGCAATGCTTTTATGGATTGACTTTTTTACCCTTTTCTTCGTCCTCAACAATGCACAGTCTCATATACAAATATGCAAAGATAAACACGGATTCCTGCTCTGGCCTAATGTCACCACCTTTGAGTGGTGCAGTGTTCTTCTGGCCTAATAGTTCTTCCAATGTCTCCCTACTCCTCTGGAATATACCTACTGTGAGATTTCTTTCTTTTTCCTCATGCAGAACTCCATTATTTCTTTCTCTGACAGTCTTTCTCATGTATACACAATACTTTTTAACGTTGTCTACGTTTCTTCCTTTCTACTTACTTGTGCCTAGTTACTTCGTGAGACTATCTTTATATCACTCTTTAGCCCTCCATCACTTCATTGCTGTTGTAAACCGCTCTCCTCGCTAGAATCATGTCAGGCTAATCAGAACAAAGCTGATGGTAATAATATACTTCTGTCAGGTAAACAATAGAACATATATTTTAAATTTCATTTTATCATGTGGAAACCAGTGCCATCATTTTCTAAAATCTTATATGATATCTATAAAAACACCCTTACTGAGCTTTAATTAAACATAATTTCCCACAACCAACAGCATTCAATATAGTCAAGATTGGTTTTAATGATTTTCAGTGCTTTTCTGTTTAGTTGCTTATAATGGTATATATTATAATTATATAACCAATATATACTTACTAGTTAAACAGACTTTAGAGGGATAGCTAGGGAATCTAACCACTATTTATAACAATATTACCATGAGAAAACTAACTGCAAAATTAAGTTTTGAGCTGTAACCTATTTGTAAGTCTGTACATACAGAAAACAACCTAAAAACCAAAATCCTTATATCTCCTGCACTGTTAGTCCTTTTCTTTCCTACTTCAATGCCATTTTGTGGCAAAGTGTTTCCTTCCATTTTTGTTTTAAATAATCTTTGATTTGACCATGTGTTTTTTTTTTTCTTTTCGTTTTTCTGTTTAGTCATTCTTAAATAAGGAAAGTCATTTCCTGCCCTATTTGTTCAATAATATTTTGGATGCATTCTCTTTGAGTCCTTTCACCATTTGCCTAGATGCCACTAGAATTCTCTTTCCAGGTCATAAAATAGAGTCAAGATATTTAACAGCCTGTAGAATGGACAGCCCATAAACATTGTCAGCAGGGAAATATTTTCTTTGTACAGTGTTCTCTGTTTTTATTTTTAATTTTATGGTCAGCTTTCTATAAATGGTTTTCTTTTTGGCCCATTTTCTTTTCTGTGTATGTGTGTGTACTCGTGTGTGTCAGGATGAACCTGACAAAGGAGGGAGCAGCTGGCCTTATGATAAGCTCTCCCTCCTACACATATTTTTGCACCTCCAGCACAGCTGCCTCGAACTGCTGTTGGACCATCACTCCAAGTATAGCAGGGAAATGTGGACTTTTTTCCTGTGGACAAACAAGGAAAAAATACAATAATTCATGTTACCCATTACATTTTACAGAATCAGACAGAATGATTTTATAAGCGATGTTTTTAAATAAAAAGAGCAATTTAATTTCAAACATCTCATCCCTACAAAAGGCAGGAAAAGGAGTTATCTGTAAGTCCCAAGCTTACCTTCTCCCTGCCATGGAAGAGAGTAGATGGATGACAGCAAAGCCCTCCTGCCCTCCATCCTTGCATGATGGAACCCAGTTTGCTCCTCAGTTTGGGACCACAGCCTGCAGATGTCCTTGGACAGAGGCAGAGAAAGGGCCTGCCCTCCTCTCACAGCTGGAGGTTGGAAAACAAGGATGGTCATGTGACCATCTGCCCAGCTACAGATCAGAGGTTCTGCCTCTAGAGAATAAGGGAGAACAGCGATTTGAGGATAATTCGCAGCCTCTGACATGCAGGTATCTCCCTGGTAGGGAGTAGGTAGGTTATTCAGTGAATGGTGTTGGGAATAAAAGTGACAGAAAGAATGCTTTGTTCTCATATAATTCCATACAAATATTGAAAATATTACATTAAAATATATAATAGTAAAGAACATACAGGTCCTTAACTGATTTCTAGTTGGCAAATAATTTATATGAACAAAAGCAATGGAGCCCCCCCTCCAAAAATAAATATCACATTTTTCAAAAAGAAAAGAAGTCTGGAACCAGAATTGAAGAAATACAGATAGCCAATAAACATGTTTTAAAAGATTCAGTGTTATTAGTAGTCGGAGAAATGTAAAAAAACGAAATTTTTTTCTGGATATTGATTAGCAAATATTTTGTCAAGTTAATACTCTATGCTGGACATCCATACTCTATTGAATGAACTGGAAATTTTGTGCAATTCTTTTACAAAGAAATTTGATAGTAATGTGAAAGATATTTTAAAACATGATAAAAAATCTAGGTTGATTTTTTGATTAAAAAAATCTAGGTTGATAAATCTGTGGTTTATTTGCAAATATAATTTAAAATAGCAGAAAAGGGAACAAAAAATAAGTACTAAAATATTTAAATAAGCTAGAATATATGGATATAATAGAATACTATTTCAGCTATTGAGAATGGTATTTTAAAAGAATTATTATTGATCTAGGAATAAGAGAATCTGTGCTTAACTGTCCTCAAGACAGTTTCAAAGGTAGACTTAACGTGTATTGAACATTGATTGCATGATTGTAATAAGTTTATTACTTCCCAAAGAGAGAGAGCACATATCTGGTTCTTTGAGTTCTGTGATATTTGAAGAAAAAAAAAAATAGTGCTGTTACATTGCAGTCATGTTTCATCACTATTATGAAAATATATTGATAATTACTTAAAAAGGAAACATGAATGAGCACACTGAGCTGCATGTGTAGGAAAAAAACCAGATTCTTTTACAATATTGCAAATCAATATAGTATAAACTCAAGTGTAGCTTTAAGAATGTACAAAATGTAATTGTTCAATGCGATTTAGCATTACTTGATTGATTCTGTCATTGGTGAAAAGTGTAAGTAAACCCCATGGTTAGACATTGTGTCAATTGAATGGCAGTTTTTTCAAAATTAGATATTAAAAACTGTATTTTTTATCTATGTTTTTTCTGTGGTTCCAAAGCCCCTTTCTTAAGAATAAAGAAGTTAATATTTTTCTGACAAATTTCCAACAAATGGCTGCATTATGTTTCTGTTTTTTAATGTAATTGGTTATTCCAAATTACTGTCCTTATTTATAGAATGGTGTTGCTGTTTTATTTTCAACAGCTAAGGAGTCTACTGCAAAGTCCCTCCATTCCTTCCTCTTCTCTTGTTGTGTTTGGGTTGTACAGCTATTGCTGTGTCACATGCCTTAAGATCAAGATTACTATGTAATGACAAGATATTAACTACTAGCCTCTATTTTTGTGCTAGTGCCTTTTAACGCTAGTAGGATTCCAGTTGTGAACTCTGTGCTATAACTAGAGTTTATTGTAATCACTGCTCAGTTATTCATTTAGAAAAAAAAGTGCTGGTTGATGCCATTTGGCATCCTTATAAGTGCTTCCTTTCTAAGTTTGTTAAAATGATTCATTTGAAAAACCTTCAATATATTGTATGTTTATTGGTAATTTTCTCTAATAATGGTATTGAAACATCCCATTTGTAATTCAGTGTATTAGGTGTTCATATAGCTAGTTTATTTTGGACCCAGGAAATAAATAAATCACATTTTCAGATGTGGACTTGGGCACAGCCCTCTGTAGCACCTACTAGCTCTCCATTTTGTGAGCTAATTAGATTTTCTCCTGACAGCTCAGAATGTGTCACTCCTTTCTTAATCTTTCAGAATTTTAAAAATTTAAAATGGAAGAGATCTAAAGGAAAAACACAAAGATGAATGGTCCTGGTGGAATAAAGTGAACCAGTAGCTTTGGGATTTTCTTGGTTGTAAAGGATGATTTATGCGATGTATGACACGTGTGCCCAGGACTTGAGTGAAGCTACTGAACTTAACATATGTGTCTTTGTTCTACACCTGATACATTTCCTTAGAGAAGTATTGCCTTAATTTTAAAGACTCCTTAAAAAATAACATACATTGTGATATTAAAAAGCATTGCTGAAATTGTTTTTAGTTTTAGTTTAAGACTCTCTAAATGGTTTGCCTTTTGTTTTCCAGCTGGAAAATTATTCATTGCACCTCTAATTCTGGTCTTGGGATTAGCACTAGGGGCCATAGCAGTTGTAATCGGTAAGAAATACTTAATGTATCTGAGATGAGAATTCTCTGAGTGCCACAGAGAGAATATGAGTGTAAATGTAATAGTGAGTCAGTATTAAGTGTAGATGGTGCATGTTCCATGCTTGCTCTAGATAAGCAATCAGCACTTGATTTATAGATGCAGAGGGGCGTGTTTCACACAGGGTGTATTTGTGTGACACTTTCAGTCCATGAACACTTTTCATGTTTCTTATAAAGCATTATTAATCCCCTTTTAATACAAAAGTTAATGTAACTAGTATTTTAGCAAAAGATTCCAGTAGACGAGAACCCAGATTTTCCAATTCTGAGTTCAGGTTGGAACATCAAAGAAAAGAGGCTCTGGGAGCCTTTGGGTCTTTGGTGAGTTCTAGTAAAAGGGTTCCCTGGGTCAAAAAGATACTTTTGATGTGTATAGGAACGCATACCCAACATATACTTGAGCACTAACAAATAGAAAATGTATCAGTGATAAATATAGTTTTATTCATACAAGTATATTAAAATATGTATTTTCGAGCAATGGTTCTCAGACTCTGGAGTGCTTTATAAGAACCTTGAGGGCTGGTTAAAAAACAGATTCCTGGTTCCTACTGACAGTTTCTGATTCAGTTTAGGGGCCTAGTTCTAAAAAGTTAGGTGATGCTGATGCGGACGGTCCAAGGATCACACTTTGAGAACCACTGCTGTAGAGGATTTAAAATTAAACACTATAGCTAAAGGCTGCTTTGATGATTGTTCCACATAGTAGATGGAATTTCTCTTTTTTCCTAAATAAATTGATTTTTATATGTAAAGTTCTACTTAGCAAGTAATTTGCATGTGCAGGACAGATAGAATTATAAGGTAACTAACATTTAAGTTCTTACAATGAATGAGGCTTTATGAAGTAGATACTATTATTATCTGCATTTTACAGTTGAGGAAATTAAGGCTTTACTAGGACCTCACAAGTGGTAGAACTGGGAATCAAAGCTGACATTTGCTCCACCGCCCATGTTCTTAAGTAACATGCTATATGGCCTGAAACCGAAGCATGAATATCAGTGTGCAAGTGATATGACTAGGGATAATAAAGAAGATTTAAACCTAAGTTTTGATATTTTGATAAAAAACATTCATATCCAAACTGGTGTCACAGACTTTGTTAAAAGGGGGAGAGGGAGCTGAAGAAAAATAATAAAGAATGAAATCTTGAAGAACTAAGTACATTTCATAGCATAGGTATCTTCCCTCTTTTCATTTTCATGTATTACTAAATAATGATTATTTATAAATAGCTTGCAAAATAAAAATTTGAAAATAGAAAATTTTCAAATCTATGATACTAAAAGCCTGTCCTCTTAATTAGCTTTAATCTTTTTTTTCTTAATCCCCAGGTTTATTTGTATTTCCTATCTATTGCCTTTGTAAAAAACAGAGAAAACGATCACGGACAGGAATGCACTGGTAAATGCAGGTGATTTCATCTGACTACGCTGGTCCGGGTAGGAGCTACACAGAATTATGCACCTGTCTGAGGGTCACTTCTTGAAAACTGCCAAGAGGACCCTTTTGCCATCTCTTCTCCCGTGTTCTCTGCAGGCCACAATGCCTCTAGCTCCGGTGCATTCCCGACATGGTATCCTGTCCTTTCCTTATACAGATTGCTGCTTTTACAAAATGGTCACTTTCATAGACTATAAACATCTATATCATAACTCTGATCTTCTTAATGGTTCTTGGAAGAAAGTATTTTAATTAGAACCAGTTATCCTCAGAACTGTCTGAGCATGCATCTCCTGAGCATTGCTTGGACTGTCTTTGTACCTGAATCTCCCTCCATGCCCTCTTCTGAGACTTGGTGTGAATAACTGAAGGTCCCACCTGTACCAACAAGCAAGGCCACTTTTCGGAAGATGAAGGCTCACCATATGCACCAATTTTCATCCGTGACCCAAGCAGTATAATTCCTTCATCCTTCAGATGCTATAATTGTTAAAAATCTCAACGCCCAAAAGGGAACTAATGAAACTAAACTAATGAGAAGAATCATAGTTACTGAAGTGTATACGTGTAGGGGTGTGAATGTGTGTGTTTATACATATCTGTATTAAAACTAGGTCCAATACCTTGTACTTGTCAAGTTCCATGCCTACACTATTTTTCCACATTTTCATAGACATATTTAAAAATGATTGTTCCTTTGTGGGCATAATTTGGTAATGTACTGAATTAAAGTCAACGTACACAACAGGCTATTTTGATGTTGACCCTTTCTATTTCTTGCTCTCTCTCTCTCTCTCTCTCTCTCTCTCTGTCCCACACACACACACAGAAATTTGTGCAGTGTCACCTCAAGGATTATCAAACTTTATAAACTGATAAAACTAATAGGCTGCTTCTAGGAAATTCTCAAGACCTAAACGTTCTGTCTTCTTTTTCAGATTTCTTATATGTTGGCATACTTGCTTCACTCTATAATTAATTTAAATAAGTGTGCTGTAGAGAGAACTGCTGAGGCCTTTAAACATATCCCTATTCTGCTAATTTTTTAACCAACTTGTGATTACAATAATTATGCTTTAGGTTAAGCATATGATATTGTTTAAAACCCCACCCTCTCACCTCTCCTTTCCCTCTCTCTCTCTCTTTTACTTCTCAAGTTTTTCATAAAAACAAATACTGTTTTTGAAGGATTTTTCTTATGTTTATTGCTCAAATGCATAATAATTTGTTGGTATCTTCTTATGGAGGGGTGATTTAAAACAAAACTTTTTGTGTTCATGGGTTTATCTAAAATATAAACTGCTTTTGGAGAAGGAAACAAAAAAAGAATGAAAAAAAATATTTTCAGGATGTTTTACCAAGCTGAGAAATCTTTAAAAATAAGAAAAGGACAAGTAACTAAACCGTGTTTTTTTTTGTTTTCATCACGAATGTTCATCAGCAGAAGGGAATTAAAGACCTCTAAGGAGCTTAAAGTTTCCACTTGTCTCCAGATCCTTAACATTAGCTATTGGCGTAGATGTAGCATTTATTTTTCAACAACCTTTTCTGAATTGAAATAGATTATGTGATAAACATGCATTAACATGGATAGTTTGTCTTGTTGGGCTCCAGAGTATAAGAACATTTATCATTTTTATTTGATCTGGAAAGTCCGTAATAGTGAAGTTTGCTTTCATGGATAACAAGCCAGCACTTCCATTCTTTCTGAGTAATGCTCAGAAAAGCTATACTGCTGGACTAGTCTATTTCCAGTTAGAGGAGGGTGTGCCATTTATGGCCTGGAATAGCATATTTCTAAAGCATAACATGATACAAGAAGAATCTAGTTTCACAAATTCATCTTTCCATTCATCCAACCATCTATCCATCCAACAAATATTTATTGAGTGCCTATTCTACTTGCTCTAGTATTAAAACTGAGAGAATTGGAATTTCTAGCCCTAAATCCATGTAATTCTGTTATTAAAGTGCTTAATTTTTGTAAATTGGACTTTCCTAGACTTGGGTGTTAGTTTGACGATGTGTGAATATGATGAATTCTAAATCTAGTGGATGTGTTTATGTATGATATGTGTATGTATATATACTTAGACATATACATAGCTGTATATGAATACATATATACCATCTAGCTAAATAATATACTCTCTGGTCCTGGATAATCTATTTTCTTAGGTTATTGTATCTGTTGTCTTTGGCCTACTCAGGGATTTTTATTCCTTTCTTTGAATAATTTATCTTTTGGAGATATTTTTATATTATTTGGAAATGTTCCAATTTTCCACTTACAGAGCAGCGTTTGTTATCAGTGAAGGCTCTTTCATCAGCACTCGCGATAGTGTGTACAGTGCTGCACAGGATTTTCATTTTTCTATTGCATAGATTTAAAAAAATTAACATATGCATTTTTTGCTTTCAAAGTTGGTATATATCAGGCCTTTCCCTGCTAGTGACTTAAAGTAGTTATTTGTGAATTTTTTTGCTAAGTATCATTAAGATCTTAAAAAGGGAGAAGAAAAATAAAAGATTATTTATATGTTAGTGCTAACTTGAAGGTAAAACAATCGCACCTTTTGGGGTAAATTCTAAAAACGACTTTAACAAAAGCAGCATGCATGTAAGATGAATATCTTTTTATCCAAGGCTTGTCATTTTTTAATATGTTTTCATTGTAAATTTAATATATGCTCCTTTTAAAAAAATCAAACTATATTGAATTATAAAATACAACTTCCTCTGCTTTTCCCCACCCCTTATTTTCTAGGGGTAACCACTGTTAATAGTTTGGTATGTGTCTTTCCAGATACTATCTATAAATATACAAATAAGTATGCGTGTGTGTGTGTGTATCTGTGTGTGTATTCATTTTGTATAAATAGAATAATATGCTTACTGTCCTGTGACTATTTTTCATTTTACTATGAATTGGTAGACATCTTTCCATAAGAGTTTAAATAGATTTACCTCATTCTTTTGTAAATTACTACATATTCCATTGTGGGGCTATACTTTATTTAATCAGTCTCCTATTGAATGAACATCAAGATTGTTTTCACTTCCCTATTACAAAGCATTAGTGAAGATCCTTTACATATATTTTTGTCACTGTGTGAACATTTTCATAAGTTTTTAAATTCGGTTTTTATGTTAGTAATAAAATTTTAATGCATTTTCAATGAATGAGATCATAGAGATAATATATTTAAGGCCCTTTTCTTGGAGAAAGACTTGTGTAAAAGTGCATAATTTTTAAAGAAAAGCATCTTTTGCAGGATAATTTCCCCCCCCCCCATGCTTGATTAGCCAAATAAATATCTTGCCAACACTTACAAAAGAAAATTCATCTTATTCCAATAAAAATAAAATGCAATGAGATGTCTATAAGATAATGTGAGAAAGATGCATTGACTTCTGGATTGCCTAGTTTTAAAACTTGAGGGATTTAAATGAAATAGCCAAAGTGATCGTGTTTGTCACGTTTTTTAAAACACTATGCATGTTCATGCATGTTGCTCCACAAGGAACTTAATTATGCCATTGTGAAAAGTAGGAAGCAACGTGTTGGTAATTATGAATGACCACATTCTCCATAGAAAAATAATTTTGACTGTATGTGAGGTTTGGTGGTTTGTTGGGATGCTCATAAACTTGGAATAACGTGAAACCTTTATTTTACAATGAATCCCAGCATTTCCCTAAGATCTTCTGTATGTGAAGTTAAGAAAAGAAGGGTCAAACCTTTTGGCACAAACAACATTCTGTTGCCACCACCTTGATTTTCTTTTAAGTGCTATTGTATCCTAAAGGTAGAACAGACTGGAAAACAATCAAAGATAAATTAAACACTGGTCGGGTTACAACCCGGTATCTTTAATCGTACTTTCCTTGCTGTGATATCAGGATTCAGTGGTGCCTGTCAGGAAATTCCCTGTCTTGTGTCACCCACCATCTCTTGAGTCCCAAGGCCACAGGTAGTCTTTATCTTTCAATCCTATCACCCAAATACATGGCCCATGGATCCCCTAAAGGACCTTCAAAATACTCTTCCAGTCCCCAGACAATCCAACCTCATTTTTCTACACTCCTTTGAGATTCTAACCAGCTCCTCTACACTAGAAAAGAGGAGGAGAGAAAGGAGTGGGTTAAAAACTCACTCAGGCACGTGCAAAGCACTAGCATTCCTTCCAGACCTTTGTCAAATTGAGTACACGTGCCACCAAATGCATCTGGTTTCTCCCTCGTTAAACATTGCAGTTGTTCTTAACACTAGACTTTTATGAGCTCTATTAAATTCATAATCATAAAAAGTTAGTGGCCTAAATAATATCCATTGGTATACTTCATTAAGTACCAAAATAAAAATTCATGGCAAATGCCATTTGATATTTGAATTTTATATGCAGGCTGCATATATGCCTTAATGTGAGTCTTCCCATTGGATTGTATGCTTAACCTTTCATATTTGTGGCTGAAATCTATCCCAACTATTGAAAGTAATCTTTCCTGTGGTCAACTTTATTGCTTTGTGTTAATGCTTAGTATAAATATAGCCTTAAGATCCAATAATGCACTTTAAAATACTTGTGCCATTTAAGCAATTTGACAGAGTTGAAGAAACTTATTGCAATATTTTGATGGAGACAGTAGAATAACAGTATAGCAAATATATGTCACCTCTTTAAATTTGGCAGGGGGGCAGGGGGGGGGGTGGAATCAGAAGCTGAAAATTTAAAACAAGTAAAACATACCTGGAAAAGATGTAGCCAAGTTTCTGAAATTATAGTAATCCTAGAAATTGGTATTAGGAGCTCAAACGTAGCAAGTAATTAATACATGTTACCTAATAACCTAGTTGGAATGTTTGTTTAAAATATTAAGTTAGTTTCTACTGAAAGTTTTAGCTGCATTATTATTTTTCATGAAATCTATAAAAGAAATTCCACTGATTAGTAACATAGTAAATCAAAACTACCATCAACAGCCAGTTTAAGCATATTTTGTTTTTCAAATCATTGTGTTTTAATTATGACATTTTCCTCCTCTGGAAAATAAGTTGCAAGTCCCATTTTAATATGAATATCTATAATTATTACTTTAATAAAACTGAAATAATTTTATAGAGGCATTAAACTATGGTCTGAACAAAATCAGAGTTCCAAATCTGGGGAGTATTCAAGATTGTGAAATGCTACCTTTTCAATGCAAACCTCTTTATAAGAGAAAGGCACTCCTTCGTAACTCTGGTTTAGAGGGTAGAACTAATACTCATTTCATAGCCAACTGTTGTGTGGGGCTTTTATTGTACATCACTGTTCTGAGGCTGGACTGTAGTCACTTTATCAAAATCCAAGAAGCAGAGAGTCACAGAAGTGTGAGACTTGTAATTGTCTATTTGGGGCATTAGCTGAAGTCTTCATATATCACGTACCTTACATTTTCTCATACATAGTACCAATTTTAGCAGCATGTAATTATGCATATTATAAACTATATTCTTTCTTGACTAAAGAAGTGACTATTTTGAGAATAACAATATGGACTTAAAAGGCAATAAATTTAAAAGAAAACATAAAAAATTACTACTGCCTTTTATTTTGGCCACTTCCTTTTAGCTTATAAAAGAAATTTCATTAGGTGTATTTACTTACTGCATTACTTAGATTACACAGACTTATTAGCATAGAAAATTTTTTTTTGTTTTTCAGGTCTATCCCACATTTTTGTCACACTGTTCCATCGTATTAAATGACTTTCTTCCCTGCTTGTCAAGTGATACTCACATACTTCAACATCAAGTTTCTGTTTTCTTTTTAGATTTCCTAGTTATCTTGCTTTTTCCCTCTGCAGTCCCCTTCCCATCTTGACGAAGTGTGGGATAAATTCTCTCACCATTAACTTTTTTGACTCTAATGAAATTCAAACTGAAAGGACTCCAGAATTTGGCCCTGGTAGTAAACATAATATACCTTGGCTTCTTTTATCTGTAAGTTAAAACATCTCAGGAATACTTGGAACACGTCCCTCTTCCCGATAGGAGTTGGAGAACCCTGCCCAGCCCTCTGACAAGAAGTAAAATGAATGAGACGTTACTTGAATCAGAGAGCCTAGAAATACTCTGAAACCAAGCTTCAGAAATTGTTTCATGATTATTATAAGGTCAATATTGTTTGCCTATTAGTTGGACAGAAAGCACGTGTGGACATTCATCCAGTCTGACCCCAGATCATCCTTGATTCATCCAAAATGACCAAATGTGTGGTTTGGGGGTCTTTGTTTCAACAAAAAGTACCACAGCTTGGACTTAGGGCTGGATTTATAATATTGTCGCATTTGTACTTGACTGTGGATTCTTAATTCTGGGAATGTTATTAGACTTCCTGATAATCTAAAGTGGATGGTATTGCATGTAACTAATATCAGCCCTATTCTAGAGAAACCATGCATGATTTGCAAATGTTCAACTTTTTCATTGATATGATTTAGATATAAGCCACACTCAAGATATATTTAGCATAGGTTTATTACATGATATGAAAAAATTCAAGGGATAGTCAAACTTGGGTGTTAAAAATCCCCTCAAATTGCTGAGATGATGTTACTTCAGATTTTTCCTTGTAGCTGGCAAACTACATCGGTCATCAGTTCCCTGTAAAGTTAGGTGTTCACCTCATGCCCCAGCTGGAGAAATCATGTCAATAATCCAGTCAAGTTCTTAAAAATAATATTTTTTCATTAATATATTACTTCCTCTATGTCCAAATATAACTTTATTGTTTCCCTTGAGTAAATACTGTCTAAATAGTTGATACAAATATCTGAATTTTTTTCAATTTAAACAAAATTAGCATGCTTTATGTTCCTTTATAAAGAAAATTCTAGATAAAGTATGACTTTATCAGCTGATTACAAACCCTTTCTCTAAGATCTATTTTTTTTTAACATCTTTATTGGAGTATAATTGCTTTACAATCGTGTGTTAGTTTTTGCTTTATAACAAAGTGAATCCGCTATACATATACATATATCCCCATACCTCCTCCCTCTTGCATCTCCCTCCTACCATCCCTATCCCACCCCTCTAGGTGGACACAGAGCACCGAGCTAATCTCCCTGTGCTATGTGGCTGCTTCCTACTAGCTATCTATTTTACATTTGGTAGTGTATGTATGTCCATGCCACTTTCTCACTCCGTCCTAGCTTACCCTTCCCCCTCCCCGTGTCCTCATGTCCATTCTCTACGTCTGCGTAAGACCTATTTTTTAAATTCCACGTGGCAACAGCTTTGTTTTGTTATTTGATCATTTTCATCATAATTAAAATTCTGTAGATGGTCTTGAAAAAAGTAAACCAACCTTATATTTTGTATGAAACTTAGAACACTAATTGGTATATATATATATGATATATATATGTTGCTTATGAAAGAAATTATTAATTTAATAAGTAGTAAATTCCAAGAGAACATAGAAATAGTTCTGTGTAGAAGGAACACAAAAACAGTGGCATAAAAATGTTGTTATGTTAACACATTTTAACATAACAACATTATTTATTAAGAAGCCACAACAGTTAGTTGTTTTGTTTCTATTGTAAACAAAATTGATTATAAGATATATTCATGAAACAAATTTATTTATATGTATATATATATTGCAAAATTGTGGGCCTATTAAATTACTGTATTCACATTCTCCTTTTTCTCAAAGAATGTAAAATGCTAAAAAGAAAAACATTTGGGTGTTTACGCTGTCATTACTGTATATTTAGAAATTGCAGTTCTAAAGAATAATTGTTACCTCCTGTTTGAATTACCAGAATATATCCCATTTTATCAATAATTACGTCCTCACAAACAATAGCAAATGAGAAGAATTTCTTAATTTTAAGATGAATGACTTTCACTAGGAGTTTGTACTAGATCTTGTCCATAGTTTCATTACATTACACGTTTTTCATTTTCTGTAAAACTTGTAGCCATTTTCCAAATAATGTCATAATATTTTTCATATTTATATATGAGCCTGGTTGAAAAGAGATTTTCTTTACCTTTTCAATGATACTGAAAGTATTTATATAATTTTACTTTTTAACTTTGTCTACATTTCATTAGTCATACTGTTAACTTTGGTATTCATAAAACTATGTGGAGGAAACCATTATGAATATATTTTAAGAAAGAGGCATGTAGAAATAAAATAAGAAAATAGAAAATATTAATACTCTTGTAGAAATTCCTAAAAGAAAACTGGAAAGGAAACAAATTCTTTTGTGATGAAAATGTTGAAAAATCAGGAGTATTTAAGACCTTAATTTCTTACATGTTTAGAGCAATCTGCTTCTCATCTCCAAATGATTATTTCATGCTGTTGGTTCCATGAATTGTGCTTTTAGCATAATATATAATTTCCCCCCACCATTTTAGTGTTTATACATTAATCACTTATAAGAAAAGAAGAAATTAGTGAATAAAAGTCAGGGAAACTGGGTTTATTACCATTTTCCAATAGCACTAATGTATAGTCCCTTTAACCTTCCATACGGTGCTTTGTGTGATGAGAATATAAAACATTTATATATGTTCTTAGTGCCTTATTTTTTTCACTTGACTTTATTTCTTATCTAAAGAGCCATATATTTTTTGTGAGTGTTCTTTTGTCCTTCTATTTAAAGTGCTGATGAGACAGTGTATCTCTAGGAATATATATATATAGGCTGCATTTGCTACTTTCATTCACTGTATTATCTCTAGAAGAGCAGGTTAGCCAATATATTTTTCTTAAATTCATTGTTCATTTTTAAGCTAAAGTATTTTAAAAAAGGATCTTAAACACCATAAATTGAAGCCATTATAATTGAAATGTATTTTTAAACCACCAAAAAGAATACTGATTATTAAAGTTTAAAACAGGAGTTGGAATGGTTATCAGTCTTTATCTATAGCTCCAATTAGGGTAAAATTACTTTACAAAAAGCATTAAAAATAAAAGTAATTATATGGTACTTCAGGAATTCGACCAGTTCACTACCACTTGTCTTTGGTAATATTTCGTCTGTAATCTACTTCCACACAGATGCTGAAGAATGATGGTGTTTGCTATTTACATAGATTTATTAACTCACAGTGGGCTTTATTGACATCGAGACATTTTGTACAATATATTATCTTGCTCTTCTTGGTCTTTGCCTTTTGTGTTATACAAAAAGCTGGTTTTGTTGTATTCTTTATGTACTATAGTATGTAATTCAACTTTTCCTGATGAATGTATAGTGAATAATTAAAATAAATCATGTGCTTAGAAAAGACAAAGACACAGGTTGTATATGCAAATATGTGTAAATATTTGACAAAGAAAAAAAGAGGAAAAGAATCTTCCTGCCAACAGATATGTCCTGCTGGACAGGATGTGGAAATTAAAAGTTTTTTTTTTTTTTTTTTTTAAGCAATGAGATTTAAAAATCTATTACCTCAAGAATTTTCAGTGGATATATATCAGTGTAATGATCCTTCTTCGTAAATACAATCTTACTTGCTGCTGGCGGTAAAAGCAACCCAAGTGTCAGATCACACAAATTTTAGGGGCTACCCTAAAATTTAGGGGCTAGTCTTTCAAAAGATTGATACTTTGTGAAATTTTGGAGTCCAATTTTGGACTTTCAGTAACATCCCTATGGCTTTTTGTTGTGGTTGGGCTTCTATTTTTTTTTTATTGTTTTTGGTTGATTGTTTTAGAATGGAAGGGTAATCTAAATTGTGAGATCAGATCTCATGGAGGGGTGTAACGACATTCACTCTACTTGGATGCAAACTATAATGGGAATCAACTACTTTGATTGTCACTGTATGAACTGTTGTATGGATTCCTGTGGAGTGCTGTTTTACTCGCATGATGTGTGCAAGACGTCATGCAGCGTCATCTAGCAATGCCTAATAAAAGTTTTTAAAAGAGAAGACTCTTGGGGTTTTTTTCCAATAGATTTGGAATTTAAAGAAATTAAAAGATAAAATTTGGCAGTGCCAATATTACACGTACATAAGTAAATTTGGAAAGTTATCGAAGTCATTTCTGCACTAGATTCTAAGAATGGAGAAGCAGGAATGCATAGAAATTCATGAGTGTGTGTTTTGGAAGGTGGATTGTGTTGTGTTGCTGTGGCATGTTTTGAGGAAAGCACACAGAACAGTAACGATCATTCTGCATGGGGTGTGATAAAGAAGCAATACTGTGAAATTAAGAATTTGGCTTAGGGTGGTGATTGCTCTTTAGACAAAAGAGGCTGGACTGGAGTGGGGAAAGTAGAAACCAGTAAACCATAAGAGCTAAATATATATGCCTTCTCTTTAACCTAGCAAGTCTTTCCCTAGATCTATACTTAGGGAAACAAGGGCATTTGTTGACCAAAGGACATGTATAAGGATTCCCATCAACAGTAAAGTGGATAAGTATACTGGGGTAGATTTATACCATGGAATACTACAGAGCAATAACAATGAAAAAATAATAATTTCTTAAAAACCTATAGAGCAATGCACAAAAATATGGTTGAATCTCACAGACCTGTTGAGCAAATGAAGCCAGACACAAAAGGGGATATATTTATATGATGATAAAACTAATTGATGGTGACAGAAGTCACAACACTAGTTACTTTAGGGGTGTGGGTTATTGACTTGGAAGGGATGATAAAAATATTGTATCACTTCATATGGGTGTTAGACAAGGTACTATTAGGAACTTAATATAAAATAACTAGATTATTAGAAATGAAACTTACAATAGGCCAGGTTTTAATCCTCAGATCACAATTGAGGTAGGTTTGCAAAGAGGTGAAGAGCACAGCTGGGTGGCTAGGCTGCTGTATTCAAACCCCAACTCTGCCTCTTGCAGGGTGTGTAACCTTGGCCAAGTCACTTAACCTCTCTGTGGCTCAGTTTTCTCTTCTGTAATGGGGAGGGCAGCGCATGCCTCCAAGTGAGCTGTGAGGGTTAACTGAGTTTTAAAAACACGTAAAGCACTTAAAATAGTGCCTTGCTCTTAACAAGCTTTCAATAAACGTTAGCTGTTATTATTGTTAGTGACCGTTTCACTATGGACACATTGGCCCATACAATATGATTCATTGATATCAGTCACAAGTACTGGAATATGCTAGCTTGGTATCATTCCCAGAGATCGTGTTTTGCCAAAAGGCAAATTATTTTAATGGATAATGCTTGACATGAACCTGCTATGTGTTCATACAGGACCTCTGTTCATCTAGTATGTTCACATGTATTCTTATATAATCCTTACAGCCACCCTGTGGTGTTATATTATCCCCATTTTATAAGTTTTACAAATGAAACAAAAATAACAAAAGTTCAGTGATCTGTTTGAAGTCATGCAGCAAAGTCTTCATTCAAACTCCAGGCTGCTGTCTGCAAGTAGGTAGTTCCTTCCCCTGGGAAAATTCTGATATCTTTTGGGAAGAAAGAAGGAAAGGAAGAAAGGGAAGAAGGGAGGGAGAGAGAAGAAAAGGAAAGAGGAAAGAAAAGAGAGGGCAGGAAGGAAGGGAAGGACGAAAGGGGAAGGGAAGTGAGAGGGAAATACCATTTCACAGTTTCAACATCCTTCTCCCCAATCCCCAACAAAAACAAACTGCGGTTGCCTTTGTCCAAAGCAGAGAGGGCGTCTCCGGACAGGCGCTTACACTCAGAGACCCGCTCCGCGCATCCTCTCCCAGCGCAGGCCGGGACCAGGCACACCCGGTCCAGTGGGAGGCGCCCCAAGGACCACTACAGTCCTGGGATCCAGGGGTCGCAAAAGCCTTCCTTCGGGGGAGGCGGAGCCGGTGCCCACGAGCATCTTGGTCCCCAGCAACCCCCGCACGAGGCCGCCGGCTGCCCTGAGCGAGGCAGTCGGACTGGCTGCGGGCGGTGATCGCCTTGCCTCCGGGCGTCTGGCGGGGATAGGGGCGGGGCTGGGGCGCTTGCGGCCCGGGCGCTGCTCGCCGCCTCTCTCCCCCCGCCCACACCAGCTGTTGCCCGCTCCTCTGGACAAGGGTTCTGGGAGAAGCGGGTCTTCTCCGCGAGCACAAGGGGAGGGACAGCGAGGCTGCGACGTCTGTGAGCCAGCAACACATCCCATTCCTGCATGTTTAAAGGAAGAAGGTTGTTTTGTTTGTTTTTTAATTGAGGAGGTGAATTTTTAAATTAAATTAAGCTAATTTTATGGGGAGGCTAGAAGACAGTTGCCTGCAGTGTTCTGATCGCAGCTTCCATTTGCCAGATCACTTCTCATAAACCTGGCTGATAAAGTTTCTACATCTCATTAAAAACGTTACCCAAAAGAAAAGGAACAGAAGGAGAACGGGATGAAAGGGAGAAGGGAAAGGAAAGAGGAAAGAAAGGGACATTTAAGAAGCTAGAATAGGAAAAAGGAGCCGCAGAAGTGAAGACAGTTGCAAACCCCATCTGATTTCAATCCCAAAGGCAATTTTCTTTCCTCTACATTAGCGTGTCCTGGTTCCCCCCAAACATTAGAATTACCACTGTTACATTATTTGTTAGCATTGACTGAGTCTAGACAACTTGCCCCGTCACACAGCCTGTCAGGGACAGAGCTGAGATTTGAGCCACAGCAGTGGATTGCTTCTCCATCTCCTCTTATTAACCAGGGAATCCGAGGCAAGTTACCCAAACAGTCTTTTAACATCTGCAATTCTTTACAAAGGAACATTGGGAAATAGGGAATAATCACACATAGAGAGTTGAGGCTCCCATCAAATGAGACAGCATGTCTGCGAGCACACAGAATACTGCCAATTATTTTCTCTTTGATTTAATCATTTGTTGAAAATCTATTCGATATTTTTTATTCAGTTAATTATTTTTTTGGTAAATATGTATTGAGCTCCTCCTATGTTATAAGAAATATAGCGTATATGCATTTAGGAGAAGGCCAGGCCCCAACACTGGTCTAGTGGAGACAGTGCTAGGCACAGGTTCAAGGTGTACAGCATAATGTTTTGATTTACATATGAGTACATCAGGAAATGATTATCACAATAAGTTTAGTGACCACCCATCATGTCATATAGGTACAAAATTTTTAAAAATAGAAAAAACTATTTTTCTTTGTGATGAAAACTTTAAGATTTAGTTTCTTAACAGCTTTCATATATAACATGCAGCAGTGTTAATTATATTGATCATATTGTACATGACATCCCTAGTGCTTATTTATTTTATAACTGGAAGTTTGTACCTTTTGACTGACTTCATCCAATCCCCCCTCCCCCCACCCCCTGCCTCTGGTTGACCACAAATCTGATCTCTTTTTCTATGAGTTTGTTTGTTTGTTTTTGAAGTATAATTGGCCTAGAACACTATGTTAGTTCCTGTTACTCAACATAGTAATTCCATACTTCTATACATTTCAAAGTGATCACCATAGTAAGTCTAGTTACTATATGTTAACAAAGATATTCCATAGTTATTGACTATATACGCCACACTGTGCATTTCGTACCTGTGACTCATTTATTTTGCAACTAGAAGTTCGCAAAGAGGTATAAACTTCCAGTTGACTTGCGTTCTTAACCAAGAAACTTAGATCACATGAATAAGCTGGTCTGGGGTAGTGAAAAGAGCATGACTTGCGTCCAGAGGCCTGGCTTCTACTGCCTGCTCATGGGTGCCTGGCCTTGGAGGAGATGTTCCATCTTCCTGTAGCCAAGTTCCCTTCCTTGAATGTGGGGAGACCAGATCGCTAACACACATATTATATGAACAGTAATATGTAATAAAATTAAACTACAGCAGTTAAAAACCTCTTTCACAATTGTATAAAGTTAAATTTTGCTTTAACAACTGCACAATGGGAATAAACATACCGTGGATGCTGTTCATGCAGGAGGTTCAAAGTAGTGTTCAAAGAATGGAATCTCCCTTCTCCCTTCCCTCAAGCAAATCACACTTGACCCAGCGAATGTCCTTAACAATCGCTGGGTTGTAATAGTGACCCCAAATTAATAAGCTTCTTACCCTGGTCATTAATTCAACCTTCAATTAACATATTGGCTTGCCAAGTTAGACATCATTGCATACTGTAAGATGTTTTAACACTTGTTTCTCTTAGCCGATCGACTATTTAAATTGGGTACAGGAAGTGCCTGCATGAGGACAGCCGGAGAAATCATCCAGGCATTCCATGAGGGAGGTTGGATGATTCCCCCCACACACACACACCCCTGCAACCAGCAGCACAGAGGCCCTTTCAACATCCAGAAATAGATCTCCTATTGAGCCTCTGTTTATCTCCTCTGACCATAAAAAGCAGCTGGCCCTGCAGGAAAGATTGGCAGCTGCAATTAACTCCAGGAGGCCATAAGCCCAGTCCCAAGCAGCATGAATAAAGGCTGCTCAAAGAACTTTTGGAGTCATGTTGCTAGCTCATTGCTAGAACCATTTGGTCCTCTGAGGAGGAAATCTGTGAGCTAAACACCACACACATCACTGCAACATTTCCTGTAACCACCAGAGGCACTCAGAATCATTCCATTATTCTTGGAGTTGCTTCAGAATGACGAGCAAATATCTACACTATGACTAAATGCTGATGGTGTTTTGTTAAATGAAAAGCATAAAAAAAAGGATTGCATGATCCCACAGTTTTCATCTTCCATGACTTTGTATTCAAACTTTGCTCAGTATTAGACTAAGAGTAATTGTGAACAGAAAGCTGAATCATTTTTTAAAGCCTGGAGGCAGTAAGAGGTTTGTATTGGAACACTTTACACATCATTGCTAAACAATTACCAGGTCATTAGGAAACAGCGTCAAACATCTCTCATATCTTTGCTAAGAGCCCTTAAGAACACTATTCTTGTTGCTTATTTTCTATACAAACGAATTAATAAAGGCCTGGAAAATTGCAATAATGTAATTCTTTAGGCATGTGTCCAGGAGCAGAACCGGGGGTATCAAGTACAACACAATAACCGTCTGAAACTTATTTCAACTATGTTAACTTGGTATTATTACTATTAAATAAGCCAAGAAAGGCTCCAAGTCTTTACCCCCAAAATGTCTTTAGGGCTGAAGAAATGTGTTTAAAACTACAGGTAGCCATTTTTTATTATAAAAGTCTAGCTCTTTGCTTTTATTTCATCGAAAATTTGTTTTATAAAACAAAAATAAATGTTTCTGGGGAGCATTTGTTCTGCTATGATGGTGTAAACCCCCTATAGCTGACCCTTTCCTGTGAGTACAACAAAAACAAAAAACATGTACCAGAAAAGGTTAAAATAAACAAGAACAGGCAGGTTGTGGTGGAAAATCAAACGTGGAGAAGCAACCCCCATGGTGGGAGGGTCTCTGTTGTTTACCTCTAATGTTTTGCTCCAAAGGCATGATTGTAGAGGACACAGCTGCTAAAATTCCAGTAGAACCCTCTGCTACCTTTACCTGCCTTCAGAACCACAGAAAGGAGACAGGGCAGGAGGGGAGTTGTGGAGGGGAGAGAGTGGAGAAGGAGAAATGAATGAAAAGAGGAAAGCTCAGCAGAGAAATAGAAACTATTTTAAAAAGAATCAAATGAAATTTTTTAAACTTGAAAAATGCAATATCTGGAAAAATTCCCTGGATGAGTTCAAAAGTATAATGGAGATAGCAGAGTAAAGAGTCAGTAAACTTGAAGCTAGATCAGTAAAAATTATTCTATCTGAAGAACAGAAAGAAAAAGATTGAAGAAAAATGAATAAAATCTTAAGAATCTGTGGGACAATATCAGAAGTTCTCATGCATGTGCACTTGGACTCCCAGACAGAGAGAAGAAAGAGATTGGAGGATAGATTACAATTGGACACAAGAAAACTTTTTGGAAAATGTTCATTAACTTGATTGTGGTAATGATTTATACACATGTGGAAACTCATTCAATTGTACACTTTAAATTTAAATATAAAAGTTTAATGTTAATTGTACATCAATGAAATGGTTTTTAAAAATTTTAATTACATACACACACCAAAAAAAAAAAAGGAAGAAAAGAAAATGAAATGTTCTTACACTCAAATAAGATTTTTGGTTTTCTTTTAATAGTCTTTTTTGTATTTTCTAAATTCTCATTATATACACGTCTTTCTTTTGTGTTCAAGTTCTAAGTTTTAAAATTGGGAAAAATTAAAATTATTTGTTTCTAAATAAGTAACTTAGGTAAAATATAGTATTACTCATCTGGTTATGTATTTGGGTACTTTCTATTAAAGATTTAAAGAAAATTTAAGTTTTATATTTGTCTTATCTTTTGGATATGTTGTGTGTTTAGAGTGTTTCTTCTTTCATTTTATTTGAATGAGAATGCCTCCTATTAAGTTTTGATTTGTGGTTATTTGAAAGAGAAGGAAAACACAGAAATGTATAAATCAAAAACAGCTGTCTTACCATACTTAAATGTTTTAAACCTAAGTCAAAAATAGTATAACCCAATTTATAACACAGAATGTGTAGGGGTTAAAATTACCTTCTGAGTTCATTATTAATTTTTTTACTTACTGATGTGAAAATCAGCATAATTACCATGTTTTGCTATTATATTATGACAATGGTTTCCATAACCATTTTAAACCCTGCATAAGAATTTTGTGTGTTCTTAAACATATTACTTCTAGTATGTGACTATAAGAACTCATATTTTGTGAATGTGGGCAGGAGAAATAGATAGTTTACTGAGTAAATGTATATTTCTTTGTCTTTGATAGTTTGCTGACATATAAACCTTAAATAGAAGAAGCCCAAGGCAATTTTGTAAACCATTGTATTGCAAGTATTTTCTCCTTTTTATAAGGCCATTTGGGTTTTATCACATAACTATTTTTTTTTATTAGAAGTTACAGTCTAAGCCAAATGATCTTAATTCGAAGTTAAACTAAAGAGGAAGCAAATTAAGTGTTTTGTAGAAAAAATTTAACTAATAACCTGGTGGTGGTGGTGCTGGCGGTGATTACATTTCATCAATTCACTCTCATCATATAGCCTTAGCAATAAGCCTAGAGTCTCAGGCTGTGCCCTCCAAAAAAGCACAGCCCAAGATTAGATCTTGCTTGAAGGTAATAGTTTAATTTGGGATGTGAACCCAAGAAACAGAAGTGAACAGCTGGGAGAATGAAACAGGAAAGGACTGTGGGCTTATCTAAGGATGCATTATCAAGGCACAGTTGTCTCTGTGGGCACTGTGCCTCAATCAATCCTCGAGGTCCCTCAGAATAGCCATGTAGTATGTTTCTCAGAATTGCCCACCCCAAAGACAGAAGAGGACATGTTTATCCACCTGCTCTGATGCCCATTAGTTGAGGGTTGCTCCATGGAACAATAACTCCCTCATACTTCCATGTACATGAATCTCAAGGGCTCAGAAGTCTCCACAAGGCATCCAGTGAAGTAGAGGCAGAGAGCTCCCAAGATGGAAATCTGAGGAAGGTGCTGCCAGGTTACCTTTGCCAGCAACTGATGGCCTCTGTGCAGCCAAAGTAAAAGCCCGGGCTGAGGAGACGTGAGAGCATAAGTGGTAGCGATGCAGCATTGTAGGGATAAATATACCAACAAAGAAGAGAAACAAGACAATTTGTTAGGCTAATCACATTAGCCTCTGATACACACACGCAAGCGCGCGCGCGCACACATGTCCTGACACTGGCTTCCGTCAGATTTCAAGAATCAATTATGTCCATCTCTTCCAGACTCTATGTTCAGTAATGTCAAGTTAGTAGTTTCAAATCAGCAAAGATGTGAGTGTTTACACTACAGAAATTGGCGGTCTCTACACACCAGAGCATTTTTGTTTGTTTGTTTGGTGGGAGTGGGGCAGAGAGCTGGTTTGCCAGCACATGACTACCCTGTGTGTGTATCCATATATATGTGTGGGTGTCTATACAGAGACACACACGACAAAGGTTTAACTTATTTGTAAATTGTATTTTGGTGAAATAATAAAAATAAATTAAATTTAAAAATAGTACTTGATTCCAAAATAGAAACTATCACAGGAGCCTTTCTATGAAGGACTAAACTTGAAAGCATGAGCAAAATGTTAATGCCACCACCTATCAATCCACAGATTAAATGCGGAAGAAAGAAAAGACCTCTAGCTGAGATAGTAGCCATATGACAATCTGTTATGACCTGACCAGCATATGCATGAAATTTATCAGACATTCAAGAACAGGGCCACGTAGCACGAGTAGCCCTCCAATCCTTTCAAAGTTCCTTCAAAAACAAGTGTGTTTTAAAATTCAAACACAGCCATTTGGGGCCTAAATTCAAACTATTGAACATCATATTGCTTATAACTCCTTGTGGTTTGAAAGATCTTACTTATAACTTAGGATCCACAAGGTTCAATCAATTTAGAGGACAATCTGGTGACCAAAGGTAACAAAGCTTTCACAGAAAAGTATTTGTTCAAAGGGCCAGAACATACAAAAGGGGAAAACTTCTGCAAAAGCCAATGTTTCAATTCTGTGATTATCTTTGCTGTCAGGAACCAGGGCTATTCTATTTACATTTATCCCAGGTGATTTATTACTAAGGTAAATATTCTAATGTAGGACTACTACTGCACTTTTAAAAAAAATAAATTTATTTATTTATTTATTTATGTATTTTTGGCTGCATTGGGTCTTCTTTGCTGCGCGTGGGCTTTCTCTAGTTGCAGTGAGCGGGGGCTACCCTTGGTTGCAGTGCGCGGGCTTCTCATTGCAGTGGCTTCTCTTGTTGCAGAGCATGGGCTCTAGGGCGCACGGGCTTCAGTAGTTGTGGCGCATGGGCTCAGTAGTTGTGGTTCACGGGCTCAGTAGTTGTGGCCTGTGGGGTCTAGAATGCAGGCTCAGTAGTCGTGGCACATGGGCTTAGTTGCTCCGCGGCATGTGGGATCTTCTCAGACCAGGGCTCGAACCCATGTCCCCTGCATTGGCAGGTGGATTCTTAACCAGGCAAGTCCCCACTATTGCATTTGAAATTTCACAATTTAAATTTCTTTCATGATGCTTCCACTTTACTATAAACTTAAAATAGAAGCTTCTTGTGGGGAACACTCTGGTGAGTGTTCAGCATTTCAGCTGCTGGTGAAATGCTGTCAGCAGCATAAATATTTGTTGAACCAAGACATGGTTATTAAAGCCATAATCATTATAGTGATTACCCTGGAATCTCTCTTTGGGTCTCTATCTCTTTTTTAATAGATAACTCTCTTGGTACTGGTACAAAGGTGTATAACCCTTGTATTTCTAAAATGACCCAGAGTCACGTAGCCAACAATGGCTTTAGGTTGGGATTTATTCTTACCTTGTTATGTGTCACTTTATTAAATCATGAAATGCATTTAGTATACAATGGTGAATTTACTTAAGTTGCTCGTTCCCTTGCTTCTTTATTTTTTCTGATAAATATACATAAGAATATTGTAATAAACATCCAACACTTGTATCAACATTGTTATACCTTGTGTGATGATTGCTTTTAACACTTTAACCTAATACCACACTGTTATAGGAGTGATGTAATGAATATGCTAAACGTTATGTATTTAATGCCCATGAAGAGAAAGATGTGTTGTGAAATGCTTGAGAAGCTGTTTGACTTCATGAAATCAGAAGCTTTAGTTTCAGACAGACGTGTCTCACCAAAAACTGCCTTACCGTGTAATTTTGGGCAAATTAATTAATCACTCTAAGCCTCAGTTTCTTCATCTATAAGCAAGGAATGCAATATAACCTACCTCACAGGGTTCTTGAAAATTATAACTAAGATGACCTATATCAAAACCTCTGCACAGTGCATGGAACAATGTTAAATTCAAAAGATCAAATCGAAACAAAGCATTGTTACTATCAGAAATAACCTCACCTAGAAAACGAAGATAATAATAGCTGATTTCAAGGGATATCGTGAGGAATAAATCAGTTTATATATGTAAATTGCCTAGCAAAATGCTTAAAACAAAATAGATAATCAAGAAATGATAGCTATTATCATCATTGGATTTGTTGCCACTGAAATAAGGTCTTTTACATGCTTATGTTTTAAAGTGCTTATGATTTGGAGCCCTCTGGTGGTCCTATCGGGCACTGCAACTTTGAATCAGTTGGTAGTGTTAAGCTAACTTAGATCAGTATTTCCTCAAACTATCATTTACATACGATTTTGTCAATCCAAAAGAGCTGTTACTTACTTAATATTTTTATTTAACTTGACTTATTTCTTAAGGGAAAATCAATATATTTCCAAAACCAGTTTTCTATCATTATGATAAATGTTAAACCAGTATGTTTTTAACATTTGTTAAATACGTAACTGTTAATACAGAAAACCATACTTTGGGTACCAACCAGAATTATACCTCATACAGCACTTGAGAAACCTTATTTTATGTCAATAGATTTCATTATATGAAGGGTTAGGAGAGTTTTCAAAAGAGGAAGCAATTTTTAAAAATTGAATCAAAGAATTATGAGACATTAGTTTGATGGACAAGAGGACAAAGGGTTTTCCCAACAGAGAATAAAGTACATGTAAATGCAGAGGGCTGTGGAAGCACTTGCCTCATGGTGGAAACTGCAAGCGGTTACAAATAGCCGGACCCCAGAGTACAAGTGAGGAATTGGCTGGTACAGGGAGAGAGGTGGACGTGGCCATATCAGGGAAGGCCTCCTGGGTCGTGGGGAAGACTGTGGACTCCTCTCCTGTAGAGCCATCATTTTCCCCAGAATTGAGTTCCATGAGATTTTAGTAAATACTTCTCACCACCCCTCAAAAGTGTTTATGTGTGTGTATGTGGTGTCGAGTTTGCGAAAAGCTGAGTTAAATCAAATTACACAGTATTTTGTTATTGCAGAGGTTGTCACAGCACTGTAAAACTCTAAGAGAACATTATAATATGCAGATTTCCTAACATGTTTGATCTTGGAGTAGTTTATTTTTTTTAATGTTGTCTTACTTGTGAGACAACGCAAGTAAGAAACGCCCTTGGGTTATGGAGAGTTCTTTTTTTTATAAAGACAGTAATAACATGATTAGATTTGTGTTTTAGAAGAATCATTAGTAACAGTATGGTGGCTGACTTGAAAGAAAAAAAAACCCTAGAGGCTGCCAAATGAGTTAGATTATGGCTGAATCACCCATAGTACATGTAAGAAATGTAACATAATCACTGCATATGTCATGAATTTTAAACTATAATAGCTAAAAATAATTTTAGGGCAGTACAAATCTGAAAGCAGTAATTTATGCCTTAAAAAAAAGAGACATTAAATAAAGTAATGGAGCTTATTGGAAGGAATGACAAAACCTAAGAGACATAAAGAACTGACAGAAGGAGAGACTTCTTAGAAAAATAGAGAAATATCCCATGCCAAGAAATTAGTACAATGGCAGGCAAATCTGAGTAACAGAAAATAATCATGATGATAGAATAAAAGGTATGATAAATGCTCAACAGTAACAAATTACAGAAAAAATGACTTCCTTTTTATTTGAATAATTATATTGTGTACCTCAAAAGTTTCTTGCTGCTTTTATTGAAAATGACAGATGTAGGTGGAACACTTTAGCTTATGAAATAGAAATCACTTGTGACTCTTATCATTATGAGTTATCAAAACCAGACTGTTTGAGCGTATGTGTGTTAGTACAGGGTAGTGCTTTGGCAAAAGTGAGTTGGAGATAAAGGAGGTAGAATTTTTTTTAAAATCTCATAAGTAGAAAACAAAACTTCTTGAATATTTAAGAGTAGTAAAAAGGGGGGAAAATCTTTTTTCCAGAGGATATTGTATTATTCAAGCAGTCTGATGGATCCTGTTTGCTCTCAAATTGATTTTATTAGCTAGCATTTAGAGCAGCTGCTCTACTCATTTGACAGTTATGGGGAATAATTACACATTTTCCTTACTGAACTGGTTTGAAATGTCACATTGCTTGAGAGTTCCTTCAGCTTGTCAGATTGTGTTAATTTTCTTCATTTTTCTAGTGAATGTTTTAAACTGTTGACCCAGCTCATAAATAGAGCAGCCCTTTTCTTCCTCTTCTGAAAAAGACAGGTGACTGGGTAACAGATATCGTTGGATATGCAGAAAGTGAAGCATCCTGGTATAGCGGTAAGTCAATATTTTTAAGAGAAAGTCAACATAATATTTTTCTTTTTTCAAATTCTTCCATTGATATTATGCAACATTTATTTCAGGAGAATTTAATCGATTAAATTTTTTTTAAATTTATATTTTCACTGAATATTCCCTAATCTTATTACAGAATGAATTGTGGTTGTAATTTTTTTAACTGTTCCCAGGAATGGAGGGAAAGAAAATTAGAAACTGGAGGCAGTCTGGCATCTGTGTTCAGAACACAGGTTGAGGAATTTAATCTGGCTTCATAGTCCAGCTCCACAGTTGTTAGCTGTCTGATCTAAGCCAGTTAAACAATCCAAGACTCAGCTTCTTTGTCTGTAAGGTGGATGAAAATACCTCTCTCCAAAGAGACTTTATGTGTGTGCGAGAGATTATTTTATCATTGTGGCACAGTCTAAAATTAAATTGTTAATATTAACTTAAATCAATATTATTACTTTGGGTTTCATTTTTCAAAATGAAAATTAGAACATGACCTCAAATAGTATGAACCATTTGGCATTCCAGATTCTCCTTGGGTTCCACGGATTTATCCAATCTTATCTACAACTTATTCCCAGAATTAACCCACCATTTCAATGCAGCTGGTCTTATTGACCAGCCTTCCTAACTTCTATTTTCTAGAGATTCCAACCAGATGGTCACTTAGAGGTGGCACTCTATCTTCACTTTTCCCAATCAACACTTATCAAGCACAGGTCCCTAATTCTCTTTTAAGGTATCCATATATATGATCATAAATTAGTATATTAACCATTTGTCAGAACACATTTGCTTTTTAACAACTGCCTTCAAGTTATCTAGAAAACTGCCTAGTGGGAGAATGTCAATCATCAAGAGTCAGGAGTAATTTTTGGCAAAGAGCTGTATTGACAGCTCCAAGTGGTTGCCTGTCCACTCTGCCCATACATAAGCTCATCCTAGATCAATAGGATAATACTTACATGTGAAGTCTATTGCTTCTTCAAAGATTAGAAAGTAAGGAAAACTAGGAATGAGAAAACCTTGCATTAGTAAACTTACATTTGGCAAATGAAAACCTCAAATCTCTAATTCTCATAATATGATAGACCAGAGATCCTGATACCATCCCACTAGATAAAAACATAAATATTCTTAAATTATTGAAAATTTTAAATATACTTTTTAAATGAAGAGAAGAGGCTAAAAAATAGTAAGGGAGATATGAGGACAGGGGTGAATTATGAGCAGATATCTGGGGAAGTAAGATACCTTGGAGGCATATGCAGATTCTTATTTCCATTCAGAGAGAAATAAGAAAAAAGGTCTTGTAACTACAAAGAAATGGGGAGCCAAATGCAAGAATAGTCTTCATAAAGTTTAGACTCAACAAAAAATACAAGGAACCTAGGAGTGAATGTAACAAAAGAAGTTCAAGGTGTTTATCATATTAAGAATACGATAAAACTTAATTGAAAGATATTAAAGGAGACATAAATGAATGGAGTTAGTTACTCTGATCATGGATGGGAGATTCAAATTTTTAAAAATTTATCTATAGGTCCTATGATATTTTGATCAAAATTCTAGTAGCAGTTTTTGTAGAATTTGTCTTGCTAATTCTGATATGTCTGTGAAAGAATACAGAGCTATGTGTAGCCAAGACACATTTGAAGAAGTACAAGCTAAAAGACGTTCCTGAGCAGATTTACAATTTAGTATCAAATATCATTAATTAAGATTCTGTAGTATTGGCCTAGGGATAGATAAATTGATCAGTGGAATGGAATAGATATTCCAGAAATTAAACCACATATGTATGGGAATGTCATATATGACAGAGTTGGCATTGCAAATTTGTTGGAAAAAAAAAAGATGTACTAATAATTGACCTGGAATGGTATGGAGGAAAATGCGCTTGGATTCTTTCTTCACATTATAAGCAAAATTTAATTCACTTAAATTGAAAGAATATTTTATTTAAATGTGAAAAACAAAATATTAAGACCTTTAGAAGAAAATATAGGGAGAATATATTTATGATTCCAGGGCAATAAATGTTCTCTCTTACTAAACAGAAAAGCACAAAAAGTAAGTGAAAATAGAACAGTTCACCATATTAAAATTAGAATGCCAATCAATTAAAAAATATAGAAAACAAGTGAGAAGAGAAGCTACAAAGTGGGAGAAAATGTTTGCAACATGTGTAACTGACAAAAGACTAGTATGTAGAATGTGTATAGAGCTCCCAAATGTTAACCATATAATGCAAAACAACCCAATAGAGAAGCGGGCAAAAGAAAAGAACATGTATACTACAAAAGAGGAAACAGAATGGTAAATAATCATATGAAAATATACTTAATCTCCTCGTTCTAGGAAATGCATATGAAGACTGCAATGAAATACAATTTTACACACACTAGATTGGCAACACTTAAGAAACATTCTATTTAAGTTAAAAAGTTCATAAAGAAAAACATATATTGATGAAGTTTGTGCAGATAATTATAAAGATTAATATTGATCACATTAGCCCATTTCATTGTATAACCTAAAAATTTACAAAGGATTTTTACATGTTGGCAAGGGTATGGAGCAAGAAGAATTCTTATATACTAAGAGAGTATGAGAAGAAATGGAAACAATTTTAAAAATAATTTATAATTATATCATAAAATTGAATATTTGATACCATTCAAGCCAGCAATTCCACTCCTAGACATACACTTTAACAAAAATGTTGCACAATTACACCTGAATATATTTACAACAATGTGCATAATAGCCCTGGTTTATGATAGCAAAAAGAGGAAACGACTCAAATGAAATTTGAGGGGAAAATGGATACATAAATTATATTATGTATTTAGTCTGACAAAAATGTGTTCCTTTCCTTAAAATAATTTTTAAAATTTAAATGTTTATGTTATTCAATGGAAAAGTAATATGTGCTCATTAAAGCACAATTGGAAAAACTCAGAAATCAAATCATTCTTAGTCCCATAACTCAAACAACTATTATTAACATGTCGTATTTCCTTCAGTCTTTTAAAAGCATAGGTCCCCTGCCTTTAAACATGGTTGAAATGTATTTTCCTATATAATTTATACCTTGATTTTTTAGTGAACCTTATATCATATTCTTTTTCATGGTACCATATATTTTTTGTTTTATCATCCACTCTTTGGAATCATAACTTTAAAGGACATTTAATGTTTTCTAAGTAAAGAAATCAACTTATTTAATAATTCACTCAGATCTTTTGGGTTTTTGCAAATTTATGATAATCATTTTCCACAAATACATTTTTGTGAATATTTTTTTCTCTGTATATATATATATATATATAAAAAACACATATATATACACAATTGTGCAATATCTTTAAATTCCACATTATTCTAAACTTGAGCAATTTTTTTATTGTATTTATGCTTTACCCCTTAGAGTCACCATTTGTTTTCCATTCCATTCTGCATTTCTGACCTTACATCTAGATTCATTTTCTTTTTTCCTGAATAAATCCTTTCCTATTTCCTGAAGATTCGACAATCTCACAAGTCAGTACAAGCCAGCTACAGTACTCCACTGGTTTCATTACTGTATTTTCTAAAGTCAAACCATCCTGGATTGCTCGGTTTAACCTTGATTGGTAAAGTGATAAGCATACACACACACACACACATTTAATATACTGTTGTATTTTATTTGCCTTCATTTTATTTAGAACTTTTGCATTGATAGTAATAATTTTTCATAATTTTCTCTCCTAGGACTGCCTTTGTTGGGTTTGGGTATCAAGGTTACAGCTATACAAGCTCTTTTAGAGTCTAGAGATTTCATCCCTTTTCCTATTGTTGGTGTTGTAAGTTATTTTCCATATTACTAATTTTGATTATTTTTGAAGGATAGAAGTTTTAGTTTTTGAAGCCAAATATGCTCGTTTTTCCCCTTTCTATCATATCTAAACTTTGAAAGTACTCCTCAAACTGCAAAACCTAATAAATACTCAGTTATATTTTCTTTTAGCTTTTCTATGGCTTAGAAATATTTGATATTTTAATTTCTGTGGAATTACTTTTGATGTATAAGGTGAAAAGAATGTATAAATTGAAAATTTTCAGAGTTCCTAATCAGAACCTTAAAAGAACTATTAAAAACTCTTGGATTTTTTTCCATTTTAAAAATAAACTTCAAAAAATGTTTTGTTTCGTCTTTGTAAAACCATTTCACAGATTTTCACAATAGATTTTTTTTTAAGTTTTGAAATTAACTTAGAACAACTCTGTATATATGAACAAAAAAAGAAAATTTACAGTTTTTTTTACATAAACTATGTGTTTGATTGAAATTAGTGAATGTAAAATGCAGTTAATTCCCAAGTTAATTATGAGTTAATACTATATGAGATATATTTGACTTGCTAATTTTTCCTGTACAATTTGCTTCATCAGCTTATCATAGGAAAGTTCCCTGGAGAAACAGATTTCTCCTCACTCATGAGGAAGTCTTACTACCAAAAGTCAAAAACTTCTGAGAGAGAGCTCATGAAAATGTTTTCCTCTGAACAATTCATATATGTTCATTTTTATTCAAAAGTTTAAATATTATCATCAGAATATTTGATCAATTGAAGTTTACAGTGCTTTAAGAATTTTTCAATTCCAAAATGATTCTTTTTAATAATTACTAATTTGGGGTTTATTTTTTCTTCTTCCACAAATATGTTGGCACTACACAGTGTATATTATATATACACTGGGCAATATACAGTATTTCAAATCAAATTTAAATTGCTTTATTCCATTTTATAGTTTGCAAAATCAAAAGTTAATACTATTCACTCATTCACATCCCTAGCAGAGCTGATTTTCTGATTGAGTCTTAACTGAGACAAGCCTACCTACCAGCCCAGGTCCTTGAATTTGACATATTTGCGCCATGACAATTTGACATATTTGACATAAGCCGGTGTAACAGAGGTTACATTGACATGTTCTTATTGACCTACTGCAGTTTTAATGATCAATTTGTATTGTCTATCACATTTATTTAAGACCCAGTTTAGATTAGTGTCAAAGTCACTTGGAAGTTTTAGAAAATAGCTATTGTGGTCACTAAACAATCCTTTGCCATTTGCGGCATTGTCTGCGTTCTATCCTGTGGCCGTGGATGATGGACGTGGGCTGTCATTAAGATATCACCCAGATTTCTGTTAACAAAATGAACGAGCCTCCTGGCTCCTGTAAAACTATCCCTAAGGACCTTATCAATAATCTCTGTGACGTTCTACTTAACCTTTCTCTAATTTTTCAATCTCACTTGTAAACAACAAAGCCAGAAGTGTACATTGTGTTTGAAAAAGCAGGGCCGATACCTGCTTTTCCGCTTTTGTTTTACGAGAATGGTGTGGTCATATCCATTTATCTAGAGGTCAAACCCTGGCTAAGGCGGCCACTGGAAACACAGCCACTAACCACAAGAGCTATCTAATCAGCAACAAGCCATCCTGGAGCCTTTTGTAAAGAAATTCCACCTTTGAACCAACCTGAAGGCCCATATGAGTAATGTCTTCCCCATCCTCTCTGTTACCCGTCTCCCAGGAAAAGAGATTGGGCTAAGAACACTGTCACTGTAAGGTCAAGTGTGTACTTGGGCAGAACTTATATGAACCCGTTCAACCTCAAAAAAGAGAACAAACTTCTAGCACTTTCCTCATACAGAGTTACAGAGAAAAACCACAGGGATCATTCTGCCTTCTCCTTCTCTTCCCCTCTCTCTTTAGGAACGAGGTAAAGCCCCTCTTAGTCCTTTTTTGGATAACGGCGTCTGTTGGGGCAGCAGATGAGGAGTGATGATGATAAGGGAAGAAGACGACAGGAAAGTTCCAGAGCAGCTGTGTGTGGAAATGATGGGTAAGAATCCCTCCCTGGCTAGGCGCAGAGGGCTCCCTATACTGTGGGCCTTGCTATAGGACACAGGGTAAGCATTTCTATTCACATGCTTCTATTCATAATGACCTTCAAGAAAGAGTTAAAGTCATGGTTCTCACCAGGGGGCAACTTGGCCTCCAGGGGACATTTGGCAACGTCTGGAGACATTTTTGATGCCACAACTGAGGAGTTGCTACTGGCATCTAGTGAACAAAGGCCAGGGATGCTCCTATCCATCCTATAGCACACGAAAACATTAGCAAGTGAAAAATGGCAACAGTGCTGAGGTTAAGAAACTCTGTATTAAGACCTTAGAAAATTACTACATTTTAAATGTATTTTAGAGATTGCTATTTTAAAATGGTTCTATATTTTAAAGCTTTAAAGTCTAAAAGAGTAGGCTTTAGTATTTGTGCATACTAAACCTCAGGGTACAATTAAATAATATGTCTCTTTATAATGAAAAAAAGCAGCCTTATCCTCTAAATCCTCTGAACATTCGTGCATAATTTATGATCCAGAGAATATGTCTAGAAATTTTGGAGGAACTTAGAAAAAACAAAATCTGTACACTAGGTTTTTATTGGAAAAGATTTTATACAGTATAACCAATTTATTGAGGAGTTTTTGAGGGATAAACATGAAATATTTGAATTTTTCCAATAACTGTTTCCTCAACTGGCTGGCAAATGGTTTTCTTACAGGCAGCTGGTCCAGATTCATTAATTTTGGTGTTTTTGGTTAGTAGAACAGTCTTATGTTGGTATATGATCTAGTCTTCTCCTCAATCTCGAAGTAAACCTCTTCTCCCCTCTCTTAACACTGCTTGGAAAATCTCTCTCTCTCTCTCTCTCTCTCTCTCTCTCTCTCTCTCGATGTGTTTGCGTGTGTGTGCGTTGGAGACATACAGAGAAAAACCTAGTCTGGTGTTTTTGCCCCTCTCTCTTCTAGGTGCCAGCTCCTTTTGTGAGAGCGTGCGGTGGGGATAAAACCAAATGACTCCATACTTAACTCCATCTTCCTGGATGTGGTTGAGAGACGTCAGGCTCCCCTGGGCCCTGGTGGACCCCAGCTGACGGCCTCATGCTGCACTCCTCTGATGCTCACCTCTTGGCTTTCTACGTCAGCGGTCCTGGCAGGACGGTAGTTCACTAATCTCCTCCCAGCCTCCGCGGCCAATTCTCTGGCTGGTGGGCTTGAACAGGAGACATGCTCCAGTCCCCCTGAGGACTGAGAATTTTGTGAAGATGGAGAGAAGACAGTCCTGGTTCCTTCCCAGAGTACTTCCTCACCAAGCTCTCCCCATTTCCTTTTGCCCTGCTCGGTGGCATGATGTGGGCGTTGCCAGCAAGCCCCTGGCTTCACAGATGTCCCACACAGACACTAACTGCCTCTCCCTTTGGGCAGCCCCTCCTGTCTTCATGAGTGATTCTGCCGTACCCATTCCTTCCCTCACGGAGCCTCCCTTTCTCCAGCTTCCTGGGAATGTGGGCTCACTAGCTGGTTCTCTCTCTCCTAACTTCCACACCCCATAGGGGTCTCAAGGGAGCTCCTAGATATTTTCCTATACTGCTTGGAAGGGTGGGAAATTCAAAGTCACACTCATTCTGTCCTAACATTTCTCAAAGCTATCTGGCCATCAGAGCTCCCCACGGAATTGTCAAAGCCAAGTCTTCTTTGCTCTGCTCTGAGGAGGGAAGGGCAGGGTTAGATACACAGACAGACCTGTGCCTAAGCTCTCCTTCAAACTTCTCTTCCTTCCCCAACTCTTCTGGAAGTAGGGGCAGAAAATCCTCTCTTCGTCTGTTCACATTTCTTTTTCATTATATTCTGTTTACCTCAGGGGTGACTTTTTAATTTAAAAGCTCAAATTTTAATATCTTTTATCTTTAGATACTGTGGACAGTTTCTAGAACAGTCCTTCTCAATTTTGGAAGCACAATCAATATTACCTAGAGAGCTTTCAAAAATTAATCAAATCAAAATGTCTGGAGAGTGGGATCCAGGTAGCAGAAATGTTTGAAAGCCCCTCGGTGCTGTGCAGGTGCACCAGTGGGCTGGGAAACTGCTCTAGTCCCTGGGATAGGAGGGAAAGAACACACTAATTAACACCCCATAGAGCATGCTGCCACAAAATGTACAAACTCAGGCACAAAAAGGGGAAGAAACTTGCCTCGGTATACACACAGCTGGTAATTTTCAGAGTGGGAATCAAATGAAGCCCTAAAGGCCACGTTCTCCTTCAGTGTATTAGTAAGGATCCTGGTCAAAGCAGCATGCTTTATGTCCTTTCCCCTTCCTTCCTCAAATTTCTGTTTTCTGCCCATCTCCCAAGGGCGCCCTCAGCAGCTTACAAGTAACCAGGACTCGTTTAGGCAAGACTGCTGAGTACACCTTCCCTTTGGACACTTAAGATATCCACTGCATCCCCACCTCTGTAGAAAGATCAATTCTGGAGGAGTGAACCAGGTTTTCATTGACTTAACCAAACACCCTCCCGTTGTTTTCCATGTGGAGTATCTACAGGGACAAAGAACAAGAGGGTGAAGATGGTTGTTTTCCTAAGCTTTAAAGATGTGAAGGAAATTCATCATCCTAAGTGGCAAAGAAAAAGAAGGACATAGCACAGTCTTCCTTGCTTAAACCATTATGTGGGGAATAACACAGCAAACCTGGTTAATTCCTTCATCCTGCAAGACTCAGGTGAGGCAAGCATCCTCAAAGAAACCTTCCTTTATCTCCTCTCCCGTCTGAGTTAGGAGACCTCCCTCATTTCTCACATGCATACTCGACTTAACTCTGGTACAGACTTATTATATTGCACTGCTTTATAAAGCATCTCTTTACCCCTCCTTCTCACGAGACCATAAACTCCCCGGGTAAAAAGGATCACGGCTCTACCTGTATCCTCAGCATCTAGCACAGTCCTTGCCACATAGAAGATATTCAGTAGCTATTTCTGAATCAATATCAATATTTCATTATTATGAACAATGATAGAAGAGTTTAAGAGGGCAGACCTTAAAATTTTATAAATCAGAAAAATGAGTCAGAGTTTAGAAGAAGTTTAGATGACTCAAGCTAGAACATCGTTAACTATTTTTAGCTCCTTTTAACAGCTAGGAGTCAGCTGTAACCTGGTGTTTAATCTCCAGCGTAGAGAGGACCAGAACAACGGAATAGACTCTAAAAAGTGATTTAATCACCGATTCTGATTCATCACTTGGCGCATCCATGGTCACTATCACCAAAAACCATTTAAAAGCCCTATGCCTGGTGCGCTATAGAGGAATTTTTTTAATATAACTTTATTTATTTTATTTATTTATTTTTGGCTGCATTGGATCTCCGTTGCTGCGCTCGGGCTTTCTCTAGCTGTGGAGAGCGGGGGCTACTCTTCGTTGCAGTGCACGGGCTCTAGGGCGCACGGGCTTCAGTAGTTGCAGCATGCGGGCTCAGTAGTTGTGGCACATGGGCTTAGTTGCTCCGCGGCATGTGGGATCTTCCCGGACTAGGGCTCGAACCTGTGTCACCCGCATTGGCAGGTGGATTCTTAACCACTGTGCCACCAGGGAAGCCCTATAGAGGAATTTTAATGGCACTGATTACAAATCAGGGACATCTTCAACATAACAAAAAACACTAATGTGTTTTTACATGTGCCAGGCAATCATGAGTATTCCTTCTTTCAAGCAAAAATGTAAGAGTCTATTAATGTTTATTAGACTATATTCTGAGAGTAACTATAGAACCTACTAGTTAGTTAATTGTTTATTCAATAAATCTTTTTTTAGCTATGAATTTGTATAAGGCTCTTTGGCAGGAAATATGAGAGGCTCAATATAAGACTCACACCGGACCCTGACAGACTTTACCATCTAAGAGAGAAAAAAGACTGAGTAATACAGAAAATCATTCAAGACCAAATGTAAGTAAATACTACATTGTATTTTGCAGATGAGGATAGTATAGATGGGAAGAAAAGGGGAAGCTCTGTGACAGCTAAAGACCTGAGGAGGTGAGACAGGAGGTGATATTTCTTAGTCCCTGCCACGCTTTCTAGTCACATTGCCAGGCCAGGCCAGGAACAGAACTGTAAGTTTCTAGTCTTTTCTCTGAAAATATGACTGCTTCATCAACTTACAGGTACAGCCCATGGGTTTCAGATTAGAAAATATATCCACAGTTGATGTTTTTTACTTGCAGATTCCATATCTGTGAATTTGCCTCCCCACAAAAATTTATTTGTGACACCAGAATCAATAAAGTGCTTTCACGGTCCCTCCCAGACAAGGGTAGAGGCCTGAAAAATTTGGGTAAACAGGTGCACACCTCCCAGCAAAGGTCTAAAAAGGCTAAGCTCCACCTTCTTGTTTCAGCACTCAGATTATAAACAAGTGCCCTTCTCACAGACTACAAACAGACTATTTTTGTGTGTTATAGAGGGTGATTTTGCTATTTAAAATGACCCCCAAGCCTAGTGCTGAAGTGCTGTCAGGTATCCTAAGTGCCAGAAGGCAGTCTGTGCCTTAGGGAGAAATGCATACATTAAATAAGCTTAAGAAGTTTCATTCAGGTTTCTTAAGTTAAATAAGCTTAATAGCGCTGTTGGCCGGGGAGTTCAATGTTAATGAGTTAACAGCATGTATTAAACGAGGTATCTTTAAACAAAAACACACATAAAACATTTATATACTGATCAGTTGACAAAAATTTGGGGTCCAGAATGTCAGAGGAACCTAACACTGTATTTCTACCAAGAGCAATGATTCCTTATTGTAAATCCACCCTCCTTCCTCTCCCCAGGGCACTGGCCCACTGTGCTGCAGCCCATGGATCTTGCCATTGGCCTAGCAACATCATTCACAATAAACTGTCCCATAAAAACAAAAACAAAAACAAAACACACACACACAAAAGTTCATCTCCAGTATTCTGACACCAAGTGTCAACTGTGGAACTTTCTTCACCTAGGATATTAATTCATAATTTTTCTTTTTGTTGATGATTGATACCCTTTCCCTTGATTTAAACGTACGCATTATTTTTATCCCACATGCCCAGTAGTCATAGATTCCGAAGCCACTGGATCACTTGAGTACATAAGTGCCACTGTTTAATGAAATATGTATATTCAGGTTTGTAATCTTAAACATGTGACTTGGAGTGCTACTTGCAGACGATTCTGACGGTTAAGTATTTACATGGACCATGGTGATATTCAAAAGAAAAATGCTTTTAAATTTGTGGATTATTTCATTGAACTACATAAAATGGGTATCAATAAATGTATTCACTAAAAAAAAACCAAACACACAAAAAAGTGAAGGCACAGCCGACCTCAAGCCTTCATAGGGCGGAGCACGCGCCCCGAGCCCGGAGCGGGCGCCGTCCGCCCGATGCGCGGAGCGGCCGGCAGGTGGCGCCCAGCGGTGGGCTCCCTCCCCGCGAGGCCTGGGCCCAGGTGCACTGGAAGAGGCGGAGGTAACCAGAAGCGGGCAGACGGAGGTCGCTCCGCGGTCTCCACCCCTTCAGCGCTGCGCTCGCTAAGAGCGTGCGGGGAGAGGACGCGAGCGGCTGTGCCAGCTGCGTTCCGAGCTCGGGCCCCGCTGCTGCTTCTCCTCCAAGCGCCGGGCGTCCCCGCCGCGCTCAGTCCGAAGTCGGCCACCATGGAGGCGCAGGCACGAGGTGAGTGGTCGCCGACCGCCCTGAGGGTCAGGCCCTGGGGAGCGTAAAGGCCCTTTCCTTGCATCACCTAACTTTGCTCCCGGACCGAGCGGATGGGTGACCGCTCCACACGTCCGCAACTCTGCACCTACCCGCGCCTGCGGGGCAATTCCTGCTCCCCAAACTCAGGATTTGCTGTGGGGCTGGGGACCAGTGAAGGACGCATGAAGTGCAGAGGACCCTCCGCAGGAAATGCGCCAGCGGAATGCTCTACTTCTTTCCCAGCCCGTCGCCCACACGCTTCCCGAACCTCGTGGGCGCCCAAAGGACCTGTTGGGCAGGGACCGGAGTCCGCGTTTCGTTCCCTTTTCCCCGCGGGGAGTTGGGGGGAGCGCGACCCCTCCTGCCCTGAGCGGTGGGCTCGCGTCCCGCGGCTCCCAAGTCCCGGGCTGAGCGCGGCGCGCGCCGCGGCGGTGGTTCCGCGGGGACCCGGCTCTCCCGGCTACGCGAGGGGTTTGCAGGCCGGGACCTGCCTTCCGAGGCTGGGAGAGCGTTACCGCCCGCTGATCTTCAGCAGCTCGACATGGGTGTCCTTGTTTCCCACGGTCGGGAGCGACCATTGCCTCCCCAGGCGCGCAGGGCCGCCGGCCACGGTCTGGCCGCCACGCTCCCAGCTCCTGGGGTCGCCCGCTCGAGGAGCCCGAGACCGCTTCACCAAGGGCAGCCTGGTGTCTTGGGGTCACACACGGACGAGGGTTAGGGAGTCCCGAAGGAATCGTACAAGAGTGGAAGTAAATGGTCGGTGGAAAGAAACAGAGGTGCGCAGAGGTGAAGCAGGAGACTGGTAGGAAGGGCACTGACTCTGGAGTCTATCTTGGGAGCAACGCCTAGAAGGGATGGGGGGCAGAGTTCAGCCTTTAAAACAATCACCACCACCTTTCTAACACACTGCGGGAAATTCTGTGAAGGCTTTTTAAAATAAATAAAAAACCCGGTTTAAAAAAAAAAAAAAAAAAGGAAGCAGAGGTTCATGACCGTATGTGCTCGCCCTTTAGAGGCCTAAGCGTCCTGCGTGTGAGCGACTTGGCAGATACTTGGGCCTGGAGCCACCCAACAGGTTTGCTGCCAGGATTACGATGGTCTGAACAGTATGAACCATCCTCTTTCTTACCATCAGCCAAGATCCTGTGCATAAAGCTGCCACTTCCAGTATTTTTTTCCCCACTCTCTAAATAGGAAAGGAGAATTCAACCAAGGGTTGTTGGTCAAATTCAAAAGCAGAGGTCAGGTTGGAGGCCTTCACTCCTAAGCTGAAGCAGGTGGAAACAAGGCTGGAGCTTTCCAACCTGCTTTGCAGATTAGAATCATTTGCAGTCTTAAATACAGGCCCTGGCAGATTCCAGACCAATCAAATTGGAATCTCTGGGACCTGGGCATGGGTATATTTGAAATCTTCCCAGGTGAATCTGTTACTCAGTGAGGTTGGAGAAAAACTACAGCAGATAGGAAACATTCATCAGGTTTCTGAAACTACAGATTGGACCCACTAGTGTTATTTGTTTGCTTTACTTGAGAAATATACTTAACAAATATTCCAGTGCTTTCCTTGGCCAAGCACTGTGCTAGGAGGAACAAACACGGCCTTGATCTCTGCTGCATGAAATTTACAGTAGAGGAAGAGATAGACATTAATTTGATAGTTATTTGATAAGTAAAATGTAAAATTGCAAGCATCTTAATGATAAGAAGAGGGCCACAGTGTAGCAAGAGCTTGAAAAATCTCCCAGCCTAGTAGGCGATAATCAAACCAGCAGAGTTTGTTTACTGTGTCCCTGTTTCTGCTCTTTGTGCTTTACATGTGTTGACTCATTTCTTCTTCACAACAGTCTCATGAGCTAGGTAGTGTTGTCCTTCTCATTCTCCAGAAAGGAAACAGGTCAAAGATGTAAATTTCTTGTAACATCAAGTTCAAGATCTTCTTGCCCCTTGGCACATTTCTCTGGCTAAATGAATTGCCTCTTAGATTCTAAGAGAGTCCTGTGATTTCTTAAATGCAAGTTTCTATCCTCAACACCGTTTATTTTAGAATTATCTAGAGTGGGGATGGCTTCTCTTTCGCCTCTTGATCTAGAGAAAAGCAAAACTGAGTGATGTTAAGTGGTCAGCTGCTGATAAGATATCCCCATGTACTTTGCAGGGGACCACCCCCCCACAAATGCTATGGACATGATTTGCTCACATCGCTCCATAAATGCAGCAGCGGGTCCTAGAAACGTTTCCCTAAGTGAAATGCTGCAGATATGTTCTTTGACTTTGGTAGAAGGTAAAACACAGAAGTGGGGTTAGGAGCTTAGCCATTCCACGAAGAGGGCCTGGAGAACAGTATGCAGTGAGAGGCCCACAGGAGGCCAACGTTGCCAGTTGTTTTCCTGGTAGTAGAGAATTTGCTTTCATAAAAATGATATATTAGAGAGAGAATTTATTTAGGAATGTAGCATTTTCCTGAAACATATGGCAGTCCTTTAAAGTAAAAAGTTCCTCATCTTTTTGAACTACCTTTCAATATTTCGTTACTCTAGGAAATAACTTTTTGTCTTTCCCATTGTCTTTAATGTTAAAAGGCAAAATTTCACTTAACACTTGTATGTATTCAGATTAATAATTGTATTAGTGTCCTATAATTGCTGTAACAAATTACTGCAAATTTAGTGGCTTAAAACAACAGAAATGTTTTCTCTCACAGTTTGGAGGCTAGAAGTCCAAAGTCACTATCACTGGACCAAAATTAAGATGTCAGCAAGGCTTCGATCCCTCTGGATGCTCTAAGGAATAATTTTTCCTTACCTCTTCTAGCTACTGGTGGCTGTTGGTATTCTTTGGCTACATCTTTCCAGTCTCTGCCTTTGTGGTCATATTGCCTTCTCTTCTGTCTGTCAGATCTCCCTCTGTTTCTTTTTTAAGAATGCTTGTGATTTCATTTAGAGCTCCCCTGGATAATCCAAGATAATCTCCCCATCCCAAGATCCTTAACTTCATCACATCTGCAAAGACTCTCTTCCCATATAAGGTAACATTTAGAGGTTCCAGGGATTGGGACCTGATATCTTTGGGTGCCATTATTCAGCCAAATTACAGTAACTATTTTTTATATTCAGACATTCTGCTCAGGAGGATTCTCAGAAGTCCATGAATGACATAAAGTAATAAACATCAGATTAATCCTGTTTGCAGATTCCATTAAAGTGAAAATGTCATATTTACCTTATTTTCTACTTTGCTCACAGGACATTTATTTGCACTCATCTTGTTCCAGTAAGAGCTCAGGGCAGTTTATACAGATATATGAAACACAGCAAGGTAATGTAAATTAGAAATAGATGAAAGAAAACAAACAAGGATAAGAACAGAAAATGAAGCAAGGAATGAGCTCTAGAAAAATGAATACAGTTATATCCTTTTTATTAATATTCCATGAAAACAAATTCTTGCTTTGTAAAAAGGCATGTTATTTTTTTTACAAAGCAGTAAAATAATCCCTTCTCTCCTAAATAGTAACAGGTCAAGTCTCTTATATTGTAGGGATCAGATTACCCAAGGAAAAAGATCTGTTTTCCACATTTCAGGCCACATAATCATAAACCTCAAACTGTGGAAGCTAGGTATTACACATTTTGATTAATGACTTTTGAAAATATTATGAAGAGCATTCTTAGTGTCTTCAAAGCTACCTTCTATTGTTTTATTTTCCCTCTAAATGTTTTAAAGTAATTAGTGATGTTTATATAAGATAGTCAATCATTTGCAACAAATCATGTACTATTATTGCAATTAAAATTCTTATAAAATGGAGTCATAACAAATCATAGATATTATAGTATATTGGAACCACAAATCATAGATATTATAGTATATTGGAACCTATTTTGAATTGCATTCCCTAATATACACCTTGTTTTTTTGATACTCTTGGTAGGCAGAATCTGAGAAGTTGCTTCAAAAAACTTATAAGCAAAAGAGTCCATTTTTCTGGCCAGTCATAAGATTTGGTACTTAGGGAGCTAAGTAAATAATAAATAAGTATTGATACTTTGACAAATAATGATTTGTCAAATAAATATTTCAACAAATATTTATTGATTACTACAGTAATAACAAATATTCGACAAGCACTTACTGTTGAGAGGTAGCAGGGGATAGTGGTTAAGGTTTCAGAATCAAGTCAAACTGCTTGTATTTTGATCCTACCATTGTCACTTATCATTAACATGACCCTGAAAAATGTATTTGATCTCTCTGGGCCTTGGTTTCCCCATACATAAAGTGAGGAAAACAATAACAGCTATCTCGTAGGATTGTAATGAGGATTTAACGAGTTAATATATGCAAAGTGCTTGAAACGGTACCTGACACTTCGTAAGTACTCTATAAACATTTGCTGATGTTTTTAGTAGCATGTGCCAAGAACTTTACATGCATTATCTTATTGAATCCTTTAATGACACCATGGGATAGATACTATTACTTTTTATTTATTTATTTATTTATTTATTTATTTATTTATTTATTTATTTATTTATTTATTTATTTATTTATTTATGGCTGTGTTGGGTCTTCGTTTCTGTGGGAGGGCTTTCTCTAGTTGCGGCAAGTGGGGGCCACTCTTCATCGCGGTGCGCGGGCCTTTCACTATCGCGGCCTCTCTTGTTGCGGAGCACAGGCTCCAGAGGCGCAGGCTCAGTAGTTGTGGCTCACGGGCCTAGTTGCTCCGCGGCATGTGAGATCTTCCCAGACCAGGGCTCGAACCCGTGTCCCCTGCATTGGCAGGCAGATTCTCAACCACTGCGCCACCAGGGAAGCCCGATACTATTACTTTTAACTCATTTTATAGACAGGGAAAACTGAAGGTCAGAAAAATTCAGTGAGGAAAGCAGAATTCAGGTGCAAGTCCATCTGAGTCCAGAGTGTAAGCTCCACCACTATACTACACCATTTCTCAGTATGTGATGGGCAGTATATGCCAACGGGAAGCAAAGATGTGTTTGATTGACATGGGTCATCTTTCCAGGGAGGGCAACCAAGAAGAGTCATTCCTATGGGTAACGGCACATAGAACTAACTAGATGATATATTTCCATCTCTTTGGGACTTTTTGAGTATTACAGTACTAATTAGAACTAATTCACATTGAGGGTGATAAAAACAGTAATACTGTATTTTTTTTTAAGTGCCAGATACCATGCTATTATGCACTTAAAAAAAATCATGTTATTACTAAATACAACAAAGTCAAGAGGAAGGTAATGTTATTTTCGTTTTACAGATGAAGAAACTAAATGACAGAGTAGTTACACAACTTCCTTTAATTCATAGATCTTGGATGTGTTGGAGCCCAGATTTGGAATCAGAGAGTTTGACTCCACACTTTGGGATTTTATTAATATTCTATACCATCTCCTTAAGTTGGTGTGTGTAAGTGGTCAGTGTGCAAAGTTAAAAATAATAGATTTTTCTTGACGTTCTGTATGGTCAAGGGGGTTTTAAAAGGGCAGAATTTAACCATGCTGTCCATTGCATATATGGGCAGCATCTAGGTCTGGGAATATGACCCAGAATTGCTGAGGTCTGCAAGAATTAGCCCCATATTATGGCAAGTTGGGGTAGGGGTGCTTATGTAGCAACAGCTTGCTGTTTTAGTTCTGTTTTCAAGATGGGAAATTCTGTAAAATCACAGGCTATGTGATTCTTAGAACCAGTACGGAATTTTATCAGCAGCTGTAAGGAAAAGCCAGTTCAAAGGTGGAATGGTTCAAATATGTTGTTCCACTTCGTGTTCATCTATATCTCGTAATCTCAGGGCTTTAAAATAAATAAAAGGCATAGGATCTACATGCTTGTCTCCAGAAAGTAGGGTCTGTACACTCTAGATGCCCGCTAAAAGGACTCATCTCAATGAATACCCAAAAAAGAAAGATTGTTATAGTCTTATGAGTATTATAATTACTTGTTTACTCCGATATGTTTTAATTTAACCATCTCCCAGCATGTTAGCACAATACCTACTTTAAGAAGGTACCTAGTGGAAAAAATTGTATCGTCAGAGGGTTTGTCCTTAAGCTACTGTAGGAATCTCTGTGTTAAATTTTTGTGGTCTAAAATGGCAATTGAAACAAACTTATGGTTACCAAGGGGGAAAGAGGGGGAAGGGATAAACTGGGAGATTGGGATTGACATATACACACTGCTATATATAAGATAGATAACTAATAAGGACCTATTGTATAGCACAGGGAACTCTTTTTAATACTCTGTAATGACCTATATAGGAAGAGAATCTAAAAAAGAGTGGATATATGTATATGTATAACTGATTCACTTTGCTGTACAGCAGAAACTAACACAACATTGTAAATCAACTCTACTCCAGTAAAAATTAATTTTTAAAAATGGCAGTTGAAGAAAAGAGGGTGGCAGTCCCAGGCATCAGCCTGGCTTGCTCTCCATGTATGTGGGCATTCATCATTACTGCAGTTTTGGAAGGTCCCCAGCAACACTTTGAAGCCACCTTTTAAACTTATGGAGTTAGGATGCAGTTAAGAACACGTAAAGGATGACCCCAATCTGTGGATTTTCCAGCCTGTCATTCTACTTTTCATTGAATATTTTAGAAATGAAGTGTAACTTATTTAAAATCTATGCATTAAATTAAGAATCATTATTCATGCACCAGGGAAGGCAGTAGGACATTTTAATGAATTTGAGTTGGCTAAATGAAAGCTTTGGGTCTTCAAGGAAAGATGAATTTTAAATAGTTTCTCACAGTGTGAGTCGTTTATAAGTGTTACATTTTGATGCAGAGGGTGTGAAATTCCCAGAATAAAACCACAAATCTCCAAGAGTACCCCTTCATCACCACCATATTGCTTCTTTCTCAAAAGACAGAAATCTGACACTTGACTATTTGTGCTATAGCCAAATGATGTACCACACGCTGAAAACGTGTGTATATGTTACACCTCATCTCCAGACTTATCCACGGTTATTTGCACCTTACACAAATTACATTTTCCCTGCTGTGTTTCTAAAACATAGAATCCTCCAAGCCCTTGGAAATTGCAAAATGCAATTTTCTTATAATTAGACACCTCTTTTGTCAATCAATAGCAAGAGCACCTTGTCAAGAATCCTGGAAGCAGAACTGATTCATTCAAAAGAAAAAGATAACTAGGGATTGGGGACGGTGAGAAGGGATCTCTTCAGATTTCTCAGTTTCAGAGCCTCTGGCTGTTGGATATTTGTTTGTTTGTTTTTCACTGATTTTCCCCCCTGCACATGAATGAGCTGAGAGTAGCAATAATGAGAGCAGAAAAGAAAATTGTTTATAAGTATTTCCAACATTAGGGATTTCAAAATGGATTCATTTCTACATGAAGACATCATGGAAAGATGGTTCCCTTACTTAAGAGTTAGGACAGGCCAGGAGGAAGTTGAAGTCTTTGGCCTCATTATTCCTCTTTTGATACCCCAGGTCTCCATCTGGAAATTTCAAGATATTCATTCTTCCTGCAAAGTTTATTTCAAGTGTTTGGAAGGTTCTTATAAGCACTCACCTATTTCTATTTTCCTCATTCCATGAAGGACATTACTGACAAGGAAAATATCTATTTATTGTGGGCCTACTGTGTGCCAGGCATGGTTGCAGTCATTTATGAGATGTCCCATCAAGTTCCCATAGTCCACTCTCAGTGACACTGTCCCTGAAAGAAGGAAGCTTATTCTGAGGATTAGGACTTGCGTTTTTTTCACTGTGACAGAGAATGTATACAGATAAGAGAGATAAGATGCATAGATACAATGTATAGAGATAAGAACACACATGCAGAAATTTTTTGAAATATATCTTGCTATTTTGATAAAATCTGCATGTGAAGATGTAAGGGGAGTGTATCCACCAGCCAGAAGGCAGGTGGTTACTTCATGGCAGTGCTCAACACATATGCTTTACAGATTCTCTTGCATGCAGGAGAAGGGCTGAGACCCAGGCCCCTCCTTTCGAGCAAGGGTTTTGGCCTCCACAAGGGAGAAAGTCCCTTGTACTTACAAATAAAAAATCCAATACGTTTGAAAAGCAAATCTTGTATTGGAAAAAAAAGGGAGGTCGGTTGAGTAACAGTAAAAAACAGCGGTAAAACACACATCTGAAAAGAGATTCAGATATACATTTAAAAAGAATTGGAATCACAATATTGCCCACACCACATTGACTTAAGTTCTTTGATTATGTATGTTATGGGGTTGCTGACTTCCCTCATTAAGAGAACTGGACAAATAATAGTGGTATTAGCACTAACATTTTATAATCTACTATCCCAAATCTTACAATTAGATACAAATATAACTTTTTTTGACCTTTGCTACTGTAGAGAAAAAACCCATTTATATTTAGTGTCATCCCACATGTTGTGTACTTACAGTTAAATATGCTTGTTTGCAGTGACCCAGGAATTCACAACATGTAAAAGTACAAAAACTACCTCCTGTAGAGATCTGATGTCAGGAAAAAAAGAACTTGATGCCAGTGTTTTGCTTGGCCCTCTCTTCCCCGATGACGCCCTGTGCCTGCCTCTGCAGAGTTGCCTTCCTCAGATTTTTGTCTGTTCTTCTTAGTCCTTCCTCAAGACTGAGGGAAAATAAATATTTTGGATTAATGTAATGGGACCTGTTATATATGGTGGAGTTATAATGGTCCCATGTAATTGCTTTGAATTTGGGTTCTCTTTGAGGAAAGAGAAAATTAGCTCTTTCTCTTTAAAAAAAAAAAAAAAATCCAGTGGTCAATCCTCCAACCGTCCCCATCTTAGTTGACCTACCAGCATCTCTTGGCACAGTTGTTCATTCCCTCCTCCCTGGAGCACTTTGTTCTCTTGGTTTCCAGGATGCCAAGCACTTTTCCCCCCTCCTTCTTCGCAAGCCCCTCCTCAGTTTCCTTTGCCTTCTATCTGCACTCGCTCTCTTGGTGAGCTCCTCGTGACTTGTGCTTTTAAATTCCATCCATACACCAACAGACCAACAACTCCCAAATTTATTTTCCCAGCCTGGACCTGGCCCCTCACCTTCAGCCTACTCACTTACTATGTCTGCATGAATGTCTAATAAAATCTTGAACTTAACATGTCTAACATTGAATTTCTGATCTTCTTCCTCTGAAATAACCCTAGTATCCCAATAGCTCCCAAAGTTATTGCCATCTCAGCTAATGGCAACTCCATTTCAAACATGGAAGCCCAAAACCTATCCCAGGAAAGGTTTTTGTTTTGGGGTCCCCCCCCATCATATCCATATCCCATTTCCAGTCTGTCATGCCAGCTCTACTTTCACAATATATTGAGAGCGGAATAGCTTCCCACCCTCTCAGCTGACCGTGCCTTGGTCCAGGCCACCATTATTTCTCACCTGAGTTTCTGCAGGAGTTTCCTAGCTGGTCTCCCTGCTTGGGCCCTGGCCTGTCTTCAGTCTATTCCCAACATAGTAACGAGAGTGATCATCTCAAAACAGGTAGTATCATGCCATTCCTCCCTTCAGAACTCTGCAGTAACTCCTCCTTTCACTAAGAATAAAGAGTAGGGTCCTTACTGTGGGCACAAGGGTGCTACGTGATTCCCCTTCCTCCTCGTTATTTCCCGACCTTATCTCCTAATGCTCTCCTTTGGAATTCCCTTTGCTGCTTCTTCAGAGCCTTTCAACTTACTAATCCTTCTGCCTCAGAAACTCTCCCTCAGCTACCTTCCTGGCTTGAGTCCTCATCCTCGTTTCCAGCCAGTGTTACCCTTAGTCCTGGCAACTGGGCCCCTGTTGTCAGGAGACAGTTCTCTGTCGGTCTCTCAAGTTTCTGCACAACTGGTCTTGTGAGCAAAGGCATTCACAGCTAATTTTCCCTTGACTCTCTTTTCAAGGAGGTTTTGCATAGCAGGCAGCCTTGGAAGACAGAGACTGTCTCCCTTAGGGGCAGGTAGATTTACCGTCCAAAATAATAAAGATCAGGACTCCCTCTGGACCCCATGTCATGCAGATTTGCTAGCAGCCCCTGTATAAAATCAGAGCATCCTAATGTCGGTGTTACTCTCGGAAACACGTCCCACTGTGTAATCAGGCAACACCTGGCCCTCAGCACGTCCCCTTGTGGAATTAGGGCTCAGGGAACTGGTGCAATGATGTTACTATGGCTACTGCTATTGTTGTGAGTAATACATTTTCTTTTTTCTGTGACCCAGGAGTCTTGTATCTTCTGCCAACATCTATGAAACTGGCAGGCTAATTTGTTTGCTTGCAAGTGGGGTGAAATCCAACACTTCACAATTCTTGACACCTTTCCTGAGCCATTAACTTTAGAGGACCCCATTTTAGCCTTCTGTGTGAGCCTTGTCTGGAATGAGTAGTCTATAGACCCACCTAGAACCTATGCCTCCTCTTCTAGACCGAGCTCTAGGTACCCGGGACTCCAGAATTCTCTGCCCAAACAGCCCTCAGCGTGTTACCAGGCTTGCCTGTGCCTTCCATGAGTAGACCATGCTGCCAGCGTGAACAGTCTTCATCCTGAGAGATGACGGAGCTGGCTGCGCTTGGAGTTGGCAGTGGGAGTCGCTTGGACATACAGGCTAGGGTACTGGTTGTCAAAGTGTGATCCCTTGACCAGCATCATGGGCTTCACCTGGGAACTTGTTAGAAATGCACATTCTTAAGCCCCGCTCTCCACCTACTGAATCAGAGACTTTGGAGGCGAGCCATCTGTGTTTTAAAATGCCCTCCCAATGATTCTGATGCACACTCTGTTGGAGAGTTCCGATGTAAACTCACTGGGCTAGGTTTCCCCATGCACGTGCACAGGAGCCCCTGTTTGTGCTTGTGATGGACAGACCTCTCGGTGACCCCCAGTGATGAATGATTTCCAGTTTTCATACCCCTGTATGATCCTTGCACCGAGATTTCAGGCAGGACCTGTGACTCGCTTCTAATAGCATGTGACAGACATGATGGGATGTTATCCTCTGATTATGTTACTTTAATAATACTCTGCCTTAGCAGACTGGAGTTGAGACTGTCCTGGTGGGTTGATGAAGGGAGCAGCTGTGTTAGACGAGCTCACGTGACCAGGAACTTTGGGCAGCTTCTAGAAACTGGGTGTTTTCTAGGACCTGAGGAAGGCAGCCAAACCTAAGGCCTTCTGCTCTGTAGATGCCAGGAAATTATTCTGCCAACAACCTGAGTGAGACTTGAAGTGGATTCTCCCCAGTCAAACTTCTAGATGAGAGCGCTGGGCTTCCCTGGTGGCGCAGTGGTTAAGAATCCGCCTGCCAGTGCAGGGGACACGGGTTCGAGCCCTGGTCCGGGAAGATCCCACATGCCGCAGAGCAGCTAAGCCCGTGCGCCACAACTACTGAGCCTGTGCTCTAGAGCCCGCGAGCCACAACTACTGAAGCCTGCGCTCTAGAGCCCGTGCTCCACAACAAGAGAGGCCACCGCAATGAGAAGCCCGCGCACCGCAACGAAGAGTAGCCCCTGCTCGCCGCAACTAGAGAAAGCCCACGCGCAGCAACGAAGACCCAATGCAGCCAAAAATAAATAAATAAATAAATAAATTTAAAAAAAAAGGAGAGTGCAGTGTGGCTGACACCTGGGTTACAGCTTACTGCCCTGTGAGACCCTGAAAGAGGACCCAGCCAAGCTGTGCCCAGGTTTCTGACCCACAGAAGCTCAGAGATAATAGAAGCGTGTCATTTGAAGCAGCTGACTTCATGGTAACATGCATGTGGCAGTTGGTAGCTAACATGGTGCAGGGTGTCTGTGGGAAGAAAGGACAGGCTGTGTGCCTCCTTTGCGCTCTTGCCGTGGGCCCTGCAAAGGTTAGTGATGATCGTGTCGTGGCCTCTCTACATAACACTTCACCCTACACCCTCACCACTCACGCGCACAGAGACACTTACTATTGATATTTCCCTAACCTGCTTTCCGTTTCTCTTTTTAGCTGCTATTCCCCTTCTCACACACTATATATTTTACCTAATGTGTTTTTTTTTCCTTGGCTTTTCCTACCCCTCCTAAAAGTATGTTCCCTGAGGCCAAAATATTTTACTGTGTTCGTCACTGCTCAATCTCCAATACCTAGAGCTTACACATAATAGGGATTCAATCAATATTTATTAAATGAATGAAGCAAGCTACAATCTTTTTGAGGGTCTACTGGTTCCTTGTTAATGCTCCACTGAAATCAACTGGCTCTTTCTACTGACTTAGCTCAGTATTGGATAATTGCATGAATTGTAAAAAATGAATGTGAAGAAAATAGTTTGAAGCATAGTAGTTAAATAAATGAAAAAATGTGTTCCATTCCCTGTGACTTCCCCCATAAAAAGAACAAACTGACCCTGGGTTTGCCATTCTTGCAAGACCAGAGTCCATCTACCAGTATCACCATGAAATGTAACCCTTACTTTCTATCAGCAGGCCTCTTCTTTTTCTGTGGCAGACTGGCGGCTGTGCAGTCGGTTTGTAGATGTGATCATGTGCTCACAGAAGGAATCCAGGAGGAAGAGAGAGTCCAGCTTCCCCACTGGTCTGTGCCCCATTTTCTTCTCTCCCTTCCCTTAATTACCAGGCTGTGCCAGCTCAGTCATTTGCCCCAAAGGACTCTCTACTTTGAGTCAGGCACATGGTCCAAAGGATATCTATAGAGAGCCCTGGCTGTTTTCCCCAATATAAATCTACATTTTTCCCTGGGTAGATGCTTTCTGTTGTTTCTGTCATCTGTCTCTTGATCAAACCCTTTTGGGAGGCAATCTGATGTAGAGAGAGGGCACTGGCCTGGGAGCCCGGAGACTTGTGTCTGGTCTCGGCTTTGTCATCATTATGACTCACCTCTCAGGTCTGTTTGCTCACCTCTTACCTGAGGAGTTGGATCAGATGTCCTTTGAGGTCCTGACTAGCTCGTTCTTGAAAGGCTCATTCAAGTTCTTTTATCCGTGTTGCTTTCTAAAAACAAAAAAGATGTGTATGTATCTGTGTATGTATATATGTACACATACAAATGTGTGTGTATGTTTATATATATAAAGCTGCTGTTCCTATATATATAAAACAACCATAATGGAACTATGCTTGCTTCCATTTCTATATGGAAAGTTTGCGGTCAAGTTAGGTATTTTCATTTCCTAACGTAATTCCTAAGATTTTAGTCTGGATGCTGGTACTTCTCATTTAGAGATTGACTGTACACCCACATAAGCTGTTTCTCCAGGCTGAGAAGATGAGTGCGGTCATGTGGGGAGAAGTCAGGAGGAAGAAATAGAAGAAAGATAAAGGTTCTGTCAGATAAAGGGACTCTAGCCTAGTGGTGGAGAGCACAGATGTTGTCACAGAGATTTGGATTCGTGTCCCAGTTCAGTCATTTTTTGGTTGTGTGACCTTTAACTTAACCAAGTCTCAGTTTGGTCATCTGCGAAACGGTGAGAGTTGTGGCCACCCAGTGGGTTTGGTGGTGACTGAGGGAGATGATGCCCGGGAAGCACTTGGGATGGTGCTTGGGTACTATTACGGTAATTAAAAGGAAAGGTGAGATTTATTTATTAAACAAATGTCATTTCTTTGTGAGCTTACCACCCTATTTTTATTGAAGCAGTTAGGTGTCAAGTTACTATGTTTAATGCATTCTTTTATCAGAAAATTCTTTCGATGTGGTACACCACCTACCACACGATTAAATACAGCTCTCTGGAGCTAAGGAAAGATGAGTAGGTTGAAGATAGAAATAAGTATATAAGTTGATGGAATTTGGACATCTGGCCAGCATGCGAAGTTCTTTTCTGAAGTATAAATTTTACCTACTAAAGCACACTGCAATTTTGCTAACAAGAGGATATTTTATTTAATTTTTATTTTTATAAATTTATTTATTTATTTTTGGCTGCGTTGGGTCTTCGTTGCTGGTGCGGGCTTTCTCTAGTTGCAGTGAGTGGGGGCTACTCTTCGTTGTGGTGCGCAGGCTTCTCGTGGTGGCTTCTCTTGTTGTGGAGCACGGGCTCTAGGTGCGCGGGCTTCAGTAGTTGTGGCACATGGGCTCAGTAGTTGTGGCTCGCGGGCTTAGTAGTTGTGGCTCGTGGGCTCTAGAGTGCAGGCTCAGTAGTTGTGGTGCACTGGCTTAGTTGCTCCACAGCATGTGGGATCTTCCCGGACCAGGGCTCGAAGCCATGTCCCCTGTATTGGCAGGCGGATTCTTAACCACTGTGCCCCCAGGGAAGTCCCAAGAGGATATTTTAAATGATTGCTCTTTGGGTCCTTCTTTATTTACTTGGGTAAAAGCTTAGAGATATGCAGGCATAACAAAGCAATGTTCATCATTTGGACACGTTTTGAGGACGAACAGGTTAAACTTTTTGCTTTCATTTCCATTGCTTCTCTCATAATAATTTAATAAATCATCGGGGTGGTGGGGAGCGCCGGCAGTGCTCATCTTTTCAGTTAGCTGATCTTATTTCTGATCTTCCGTGGCTTGGATGTTGATTATTACAGTGCAGCCTTGCTGAAGGAATGCAGAGCCCGTGGAGCAAGGTGTGTGTTCTGGATGGCAGGCCTTTGAAGATCCCGGTTTCTGTTGCTTAGCAGCATGCTTGAGATTTCTGAGTATTCTGTAAAGCTCTTAATGACAAATGCAGATTTCTGCTCTTGCTATTTCAGATGTTTCAAAAAATAAGTAATGCACAAATGAAAGCTATTTATGTATAAATTTAAATATATAAAACCCCATCACAATCTATTCCCTTTACTTTACCTTCTTTTTCTTCATAGCACTATGGCATGTTATATTATGCATAACTGTTTGTCTTCATTTTCTCCCAACTATCATTTAAACTCCTTGAGGGCAGGGGCTTTGTCTCCTTTATTACCATATCCCCAGTGTCCAGAACAATGACTGGTCCATGGAAAGCACTCTGTAAATATTTGTGGAGGAAACGAATGAATGAATGAATAGTACTGAGTGGATAATGTCTTATATAACCCCGGCAGGGTGTAATAAGGGATGAACATTTCAACTTTTATAAGAAATGAATAGTTTTTAAAATTTTTTATTATAACTTCTCATGAAAGCTCTCCAAATTAAAGAAGTGCTAGAGTGATAGTAAGAATTCTCAGTATTCTTTCATTGTCACAGAATGTTTCCAAGATTGAAATGCTGAAGAAGATATTAAGCTTAGGTGTTGGGGAATGTCGACATAAAAATAGAAGCTGGGGTAGAACTAAGTTGCTCCTCTTAAGAAAACGAGAGTGAGAGGGCTGTGGAGAGGGTAAGGGAGAAATATGGGAAGCAAGGAGGGAAGGACCCACAAAGAGTGAGCCTTAGCAGGACAAAAAGAAATACAGCAGGAGAGAAGAAGAGATGCCTGGAGGCTGTGGAGAGAAACTTAGGACAAGAGATGCTTCTAATGGTGCTTTCCCAGGAAATGCTATCATCACCTCTTAGTTTCCCCTGTGATATCTTTATTCAATATAGAATTTCACATTTTTTTTCATAGAGTTTTGTTCGTGAGACAGCTCAAAAGAGAAGCGGTCATTGGACACCTGATGTATATTTTCCAAACAAAGAAATAGATATTCAGTTTCTCCCAATCTCCATTAAGCAAATACTGAGCAAATACTTAATAGTCTTCAGTATGAGATGTGCAAATGAACCGTGTGCTTTGGGTGCCCAGGTTTTTCTGACTGTCCTGGGGCGGAGGGTCCAACAGGGCAGAGGAGGGACGAGAAGGAGAGACTGCAGCCCAGTCCCGTGGGGATGCTTTACCCGAGCAGCTGATTTTCAGTGCAGTCGAAAACCTCGGATCAGCAAACCTGTTCAAACTATTTTAACTGGACAAATGAAAATCTCATTTATAGAAATAAAAGCTACAATAATTTGGTAGCATTTTCTTCTGTAATGTGCATGTGACCTGCTCTGCTTTCTATTTTGTAGAGATTTATGAGAAAATATGTCCATATTCTTATGTCCACTATTCTGCATGTTGCAAGAAGTTACTGAACTTGAAAAACACTTATTGCCTTCCCTGAATGTGCCACCTCCCCCAAGTCTGTGCTGATAACCTGTGAGGGTTTGAAATATTGATGAATATGAGTCCATTTTTCTCCCATTTTCACTGACCTTTCACTGGAGAGTATTTTTAGCTTTGCTAAATTTGAGAATTTAGGGAAGAGGAAATCTCTTACAGAAATATCAGATTATGTGGGTATTCTTTCTGTTTCATAGAACTCAAGATGAATTCTGTAAAATGAATACTTGAATCATGATTAGCCTTTATACTAATAAAGTAGTACAGTATAAGGTCATTTTAAAATAAGCTCCCAAGAAATAACTGTGTAATGTAAAAGCATATCCTTCTTCCAAAATCTAATCTTAATACAAATAGATGTATTAATTTTGATAATCAAGTGTTTGTTTAGGTCCTGTGTAAATACTACCATTGTGCTATTAAAATATCTCTGGCATCCTAGCAGATACAGTAAAGGCTGCTACTAACACATTAGCTTTTTGAGCTATGAGATGTATTCATCAACACACTGGTGAAGTGCTCTCTTGACCGCACTGGATAGCTTGCTCATCATTGGACATTTTCCTGTCCCTTCATTTTCCAAGCCCACTTTCTACTTTCCCATGTTAGACCCTTCGCTCAGGTGGTTTTGTCCACCTGGAATGCTGGTTCCTCTCATTTCAACTTGTCAGATCCCATCCAGCTACTAATGAACTTCCGATCTTCTCCCTGGAGGTAATCCCCCTCTTCTGTCAACTTCCATGGCATTTGGAATCTGTTTTATGTCCTTAAGGAGCAGCATCATAATTTAGAGTTGGGAGGGATTCATAAATGATCTCATGCAGTCTCCTCATTTTGTGGATGAAAACATTCCAAGAGATCTGGGGTGGGGATGGGGGTGTTGACCCAGGCTAGTTTCTTATAAGTGGAGACACTAGAACAGAACACGGGTTTCCTTCCTGCCTCGCAGCCCTGTGATCCTGTCACGTGCAGCCTTCCACCCTCTGCAGCACATTGTGGTGATTTGTTCCTATGTCTTGTTGAAAAGACTATTTGGAGGTTTATTTTTTCATTTAAACATTAACATTTTATTCATCACAGTCAGATTCAGAAAACTTACACTCTTAAGTTGAGCTTGCAAATCTTATTCTATTTATAAAATTAGCAAATGCTAATAATTACTCTTAAAGGAACTTTGAATAGTATGACAGTCAAATAGTATGATGTACAAATTTAGCTGATACAGTCAATTTCACGTTTGAGTACTTCAGTTTTCTAGTTGACATCCTTCCCAATTACTTAAATCTTGTAAATCTAAAAATTAAATATGTAAATATAGTAAATCTAAAATCCTCTTGAATGTTCTAATATTACTTACAAATTTAGTAAGATTTCCACTTAAAAATCACATTTAAATCAATTTCCTAATTAAACACTTAAAATTCTAATTCTAAACCTGATCGTCTCTCAATAGACGAAATTCTCTCAAACATAATATAAAATACCAAATACTCAGATGTCTTCCCACAAGTACCCCAGTTCTGTGGCTTTGGTTTTATTCATTTTTTCATTCATTCATTTCTTTGTGCAATAATTATCTAAAATATTTACACCTGAAACTAATATAATGTTATAAACCTATTTTACCTCAATAAAAAAAAGAAATCTAAAAAATAAGTGAATAAATAAATAAAATATCTATGTGCCAAGACATTGTTCTAGACTCCAGAAAAACACAAGCAAACAAAATGAAAATTTCTGCCCTCAGGAAGTTCATATTCTAGGGAAGAGGCAAATAGTAAACAACATAAATTAATTGAAGATGTAGTATACTAGTTGTTGGTCAGTGCTAAAGAAAACAGTAAAGTGATGAAGGTGGTGGGTGGAGTGATGGTTGTAGATGATTCTGCCTCTCTCTGGGATTGATAACTCTGCACAGAGCCTTTAACTGAGCTTACTTTCCAGAAGAGAGACGTGGCTTTCTGGGTACACTTGAAGTTGCACAAGGAGAAGAGATTTGGGTTGGGACGCTGCCTGCATTCCCACTGGTGACCCTGGTGAATACTCTGAACTTATAATTGCTGTGTCCACAACTCCGTGAATTCTAAAGGGAAACCTGCAGCCCCACATCACTTGATTGGATTTCGTTATTTCTTTGCCTCTTACAAAATATAAACATTATTTTCACCCAACCTTAAAGACCTTTGATGTGCCTCTGAAATCCTTCATATTCTTCAGACCGCTCAATCTTAACAGACGTACCTGACTGCATTCCAGGCATCCTTCATGGTTCTCTCCTGCAATTTGGACACAGCTTCCCCAGTCGCTTGCCTGATCAACTTTAACTCTCCAGGCAACAGTGAACTTCAAGAGGAAAAACACTGTGCCTTAGCTCTGTTCCGTTTCTCATTTATCACTGTGTTCTATAGAACACAGAGGATTACCCAAGTAGACCCTTAGAACACAGAGGATTACCCAAGTAGACCCTGTTGCTTAACGCAGTAAGTATAGCGCTGCTCAAAGAAAGACAGGGTAGTCCCACTCAGCCTCCGGGGTGAAGGCAATTGCTCAGCGGCTGGACTCCCTGAAGTGTGAATAAGAATTATAATAATCCCCACAAGCCTCAAAGACCTTTGTTAACTAAGAACCACTATAGGAATGCTAATTTTCCATGGTATTCGTGGTTGAATGTTTATTTTGTAAATCCCTCAAAGCACTTCACAAGCAGATCGTCTTTTTCCCTTTCTATTTAGGCTTTAGGATAATGCGAGTTGTACTATTGTTTTGTTTTTACAATGCTGATAATTTTATTGTATCTGGTATATATTTAAGGCACAAGTTTTTTTCCACAGGATAGCTTCAATGTGGCAGAATGATCTTTCATTTCTTTCTTTTCAGTGGTACTAACTTCTTTTTTCTAGTCCTTCAATTTACTTACTCTGAATGCCAGCGATCTTTTTTTGGACAGAAATGCTGAGAAGGCAGCTCTTATTTGAAGTGAGTCTTTTCTGCTCTCGTGCACGATAGCATTGTTTGAGCATTCTAAGAAAAAATCGGAAATGGTTTTTAAGAGGGCTGTGTTGCTCTGGGGAGCAGCTTCTTAGAGGCAATCTGGTTAAGGGAGAGTGTTGAAAGCCGTTTCAACAAGGAAAGTCACTTTCTACCTGGTGTCTGAGTGCACCTGAATCCACCACCAGGCAGAACTCTGATACCATCCTGATACTACCTTTTCATTACCTCTAATCCATAGCTCTGCTTATTGCTGTTCTTCTGTTGACGCTCTATCATGTGAGTAATTGTTCTACTCAGAGTCTTGGTGAATCATCAGATGTCTCAGTTTCTTCTCTGTCTTTTCATAACTGCTGTACAAGCCCTATTTTATTTTTGTGTAATTATTATTTCATCATATATGATGTTGTAAGCCAATTCGACTCTGTTATGGAGTGAAGGTGGAAGGGAGGGAAGGAAGGAAAAGAAAAGCAGGCTTGTATTATTAAGAGTTCAAAGATAGACATTTGAAAGTGAGTCTTTTCCCAGAGTTACCTACCATCTGCTATGGTTAATTGGGCAGTTAGTGCCAAGCATGGTTTATAACTTTTCTAAATTGAGCAAAATTTCACTTTAACTTTGAAGGTCGTGACATTACTGACAAATTGGAATTTGCAAATTAAATGTGATACATAATTTTTAAATAAATAAATAAATTCAGCATATGTGTGTGTTGTGTATTCAGCTTTTCTTTATCAGAGAATATAAAGGAGAGTGTGAATTACCCTGTTCTGTAGAATTCAACTTATAATTGAAAACATGAGTGGGACTGTTTAACATCTATATAAAACACTGTTTCCTGGTTTTTCTAATGATACATTCAGGTATCAAAAATGTTTTCTATTTACTTGCTCAAAGTTCTTTTAAATAAAGAAACAGAATCCCACCAGTTTCCAGCTCTGGTGGCCCACAGAATGGCAGCCAAATGACTTGCTATTACCATAGCCCTATATACTTGCTGAATGCTATTCAGTACATCTAATTGTGACTATTCACAGTACTTTCTGGTAGTGCGAAGGAGGCTGGCTGGCGTTGCTCTTGTGCAGGTTACAAAGCTAGAACCAGAAGAGGGGAAACAATGATGGCTTAAAGTAATCTTAGAAGTTGGGTTCAAGCCCACTGTCTGTTTTTCTCTTTAAGATTTAGAAAGGGTAAAGAATCTGATGGCAGTGAACCAAGTAGTGAATATGATGTCAAATTAATTGATTGATTTATATACTGTAGTGATTAATTTGTAGCAATGAGGTAGCAAACCTGATAATACATGATCTAAATGATTAGCATAAGTAACAATGTCAAGACCAAAATTCAGGAAGACTAAGAGGTTGTAATATAAGACCTTCAGGAGGATTTAGGACTAAACAAGAGAACTACATAACAGACCTATCTAAGAGACTCAGGAAACGTATCAGCCACAGTACAAAAAGAGCTAACCATTGGGGACTTCAGCGATAGTGTCGAGGCAGACCAGCTATTTTACCTGATTATGTACATGCTATTTTCTAGAGAAAAAAAAGAGAGAGGAAACCAAACTGAGATTTAACGAGCATCATGGGATTAAATATCAGACTAAGAATAGTTATAGGATTTGGGTGTTTTCCACTAGCACTGAGGACAGAACTAGACAGAGGCATATGTTGTTTTATGATAACATTTGTTTACTGACAAGCATTTCCTGAACATCTTCTGGGTGCTGAGTAATGTATAGATTCTGGGATACAGTGATGAACTAGGAGGGATGCTAAAATGTGTCAGCACAGATAATGAGCATCCAGGCTTGATCTGTTTCCTTTGATGTGGTATGAGCCATAGATCTCTGGACAATTTCTCTCTTCTCTCAGTTTGTCAAAGGAGAGCTGGAGTGAGTTGTTATTAGATGGTGCACTGATTTCAGGGTCTGAGGAGTCTCTAGGACATTACAGAGATTCTGGGGCAGTTGACTTTCATTCGGAAAGTTGAGTTTGGACTGCCCCTCTCCTGGTGGCTCCTACCTAGATCACCCCTTCGGGGCAGTTCTTATGGGCAAGGCTAACTCTAGGACACTTCCGACTTTTGGGAGGCACTGCTATGCTCCTCTGCAGCTGTACTTTCTAGAAACTAGTTAAGCATGTAATGACCAAGAGTCCCTAGGAAGGCAGATAGGCATAGATGCTGAGTCAATGCTGGGAGGACTTTATTAAGCCAATAGTTGTAAATGTGTGTTACTTGGCTGGACATTGTACAAAGCGGTTTAAACAGCATCTAAGGCAGATGTACAAAGCACATAGAGGCACAGGGGAAGTATGTAAACCCTGAACAAACGCACGGCGCTGTGTCATTTTTTTTTTCTAGTTTTATTTTTTTTAACATCTTTATTGGAGTATAATTGCTTTACAATGGTGTGTTAGTTTCTGCCTTAATAGCAAAGTGAATCAGCTATACATATACATATATCCCCATATCTCTTCCCTCTTGCGTCTCCCTCCCACCATCCTTATCCCACCCCTCTAGGTGGTCACAAAGCACCGAGCTGATCTCCCTGTGCTATGTGGCTGCTTCCCACTAGCTATCTAAGCACAAGTTGTTTTTCAGGATTCATGAGCTGAAGTCGTGAGCAAAGTGTAGGAGTTACGCTTTTAGATCCGTGAGGTGGAGAGCAGTGGCTGCCTCTGTATAGGCAGTCAGGAGAGGATTGCCTGCTGAGGAGGTGGTTCTGAGAGGTGGTTGAAGGTAGAAAGGGAGGGAACCTGCCATTTGGATGGATGATGACATTCCAGGCTCTGGGTGCAGCTTCTTAAAGGAGCCTTTGCTTTTGGAGTACAAGGAAAGAAGAAAACATTAAATTAATTTGGCTGAGAACAGCTGAGGGAGTCAGGATGTTATGAGCACTGGCTTGGCTGTCAGACGTCATCATCCCTACCATTTCCTCACCTCTGGACCCTGGACCACTGCTCAGAGCATTGCCATATAAGCTCCCATTTCATGTTCACCAAAACATAGCTAAGCAGTAGGTGACAGCATCTTCATTTTGCAGATTAGTAAATGGAGGCCTGGAGAGTTTAAGTAATTTGCACACCAAGTACTCAAAAAATTACTCTGTGTGTGTGTGTGTGTATGTGTGTGTGTTTACATACCATGTTGGAATACACACACACACACACATACACGGTGGGGATTAAGAATGCAAGGCATGTTATTTTGAGTACTTCATGCCAGTCACTGTGTTATAAACTCTGAGGGCAGCCAAAGAGACAACTTCCCCTTCTTTGAGGAATTTCCAATAGAACCAATCCTTATACAATAAACAAAAATGAAAAGAAAATGGGAATGAAAAATGGGAATGAAAGCAGCATTGAAGGTGCATATACAACACTGAAGCATCCAGAAGGTTCAAGGTGGCCAGCCTGGGTCAGAACTATATAGGAGAACTTCTTAGAGGAGTGAGCTTGGAACTAGGTTTCGTAGTTAGGAATGATAGGATATAAGTATTTGAAAGAAGCACAGATGGATGAAGAGTGCCTACTGAAGGGCCTTGAGCAGAAGCACGGGTTGATGTTGTTGGTATTTCTTTGTATGACTCCACTGGAAGATCGTAAGGGAAGGACGTTTAATGAAAACAATGAACAAAGCATCACTGGATTGTATGAGAATGAAATTGGAAAATATTTATAAAACCTGTGAAACTTGTGAAGGTGACTATAGAACAATGAGCCAGAGATCAAGTTTTAGCAGTTGTTTTTCCTGAAGAGCCCAATCCCTGGCAACTTGGTTGACACTCAAATGTTGATTAAATGTAAATAAATAATGATAGTGATTGGGAATGTGTAATATGAGCTAAATAAGGAGTCTTGACATAGAAGAGACATACTGAAAGGGAAACTTTGTCCTAAACCAAATGTACTCAATTATTATCTCAGTAAAATCTGGGAGTCCTTTGGGGAGGAAGGGGGCATGTCATTTAGAGTCCAACAGCAGAGGACAGAATGCACCCATCCATTTTAAACAGGAAGGAATTTGTTACAGAGCCCTGTTAAAAGGCCGCAGAATCATAGTGGCCAAAGGAGTAGACTCCAGACTCAGCTTTCAGGAACAGCTCTTAAAGCTACTCCCAGAACTGGGGCCCCATATTGCTGCTGCCATAGCTACTATTAAGAAGCATTTGGAATCAGGAAGCCACTGCTATCGGGACCTGCTGCCACCAAGCTGCCGTTCCTGCCATTGGCTCCAGAGCTACACCTGCTCCTGTCTGCATCAGCAAAATGGATGGCTCACGTCATGAAGCTGGTGGGGGGCAAACACTGGGACCTCAGCCACAGAAAGCCGATGCCTCCAAGACTGTGCTTGGCTGCAGGAACAGCAGAAATGGCTGAAGTGAGTCTTCTACCTCTCTGCTCTCACAGATCTCCTGGGAAAACCTCTGGCTGACCAAACCAAAGTCACATGAGGCCCTCCGGCATCATCCAAGGAGGCCAGCTTCTGGGACTTTGCAGTAGAGGCGGGCATATCCACAGAGAGAAGAATGCAAATTCTCGCCTTACAGGGACAAAGGAGAAAGTGATGTAGGATTAATGTATCTGGAAGGAAGCAATAGTTGGCTTTGTATAAGATAGCCAACATTTGATTTTGTCTGATTACTAGTATTAGGTACTTTGTTTTCAGAAGATTTTAGTACAACTATTTGTGAAGGAAAGGCAACAACTTATAGAATTGAGAAGAGTAGTAGAAATTTCAAATTAACAAGAGAAAAAGGAATGAACAGAAAGTCTACCAAGCCAGCAAAATAACAAAGAAAAAGAGAGGAGAAAACAAACTAAATCGTAACTATAAAATTAAAAAAGTCAAGTATACCATTGTTACATTACAGTGTAAAAGATCTAAATAAAGAGACTGTTGGGATAAAAATAAAAATATGGAGAAAAGTTGCTACAAGAAATATACTTAAGCAATATTTTTTAAGGTTGAGGGAAGAAGGGGATAGGCAAAAATATACAAGGCAAAGAGCAAACAAACTAAAAGCATGAGGAACAATATTTGTATTGGAAGGAAAGCACAAAACAATAAAAAGAGTCACACTTTGTGATGTCATAATCTTCTATGCCCAAATGGCAGAGCAACTAGAAATGCATAATCAAAAGCTATCACAATTGCCTGGAGAACTGTTTAATAATTCAGTTTTATAGTGATGTATTTTAACGAGGAGATAGTAGATAATAGGTAAAGACAAAAGGGCCTTGGGTGATCCAATTAAATTGACTTAATAGGATATATTATGGAACTTTCTATAAAACTTCATGTTCTTTCCCTAACTCTCTTGGTGCCATGAATCATGGGGAAAGTTGGTGAAGTACTTGGCCCTAAAAAGAGCTTAAAAATTTCAGAACACCTTTTACAGACCACATACTTTTTTAATGTTGAAAATGAGGAATTTATTACATGCTCTGACAGTAACATTACCTTTTTAGCTTATGTGGAATGGGATTTATTTATTTTTTTTTTACTTTATTGAAGTTTAGTTAATTAACAACGTTGTGTTCGTTTAAGGTATACAGCAAAGTGATTCAGTTATACATGTATATTCTTTTTCAGATTCTTTTCCATTATAGATTATTACAAAATATTGAATATAGTTCCCTGTGCTTGTTGTTTATCTATTTTATATATCATTGTGTGTATATGTTAATCCCAAACTCCTAATTTATCCCCCCCATCCTCCTTCATAACCATAAGTTTATTTTCTGTCCGTGAGTCTATTTCTGTTTTGTAAATAAATTCATTTATGTCATTTTCTTAGATTCCACATATAAGTGATATCATATGATATTTGTCTGACTTACTTCACTTACTGTGATAATTTCTAGGTCCATCCATGTTGCTGCAAATGGCATTATTTCATTCTTTTTGATGGCTGAGTAATATTCCACTGTATATATACACACCACATCTTCTTTATCCATTCATCTGTTGATGGACATTTAGGTTGCTTCCATGTCTTGGCTATTGTAAATAATGCTGTGAACATTGGGGTGCATATATCTTTTCGAATTAGAGTTTTCTGTGGATACACACCCAGGAACTGGGATTGCAGGATCATATGGTAACTCTATTTTTAGTTTTTTAAGGAACCTCCATACTGTTCTCCATAGTAGCTGCACCAATTTACATTCCCACAACAGTGTAGGAGGGTTCCTTTTTCTCCACACCCTCTCCAGAATTTATTATTTGTAGACTTTTTAATGATGGCCATTCTGACAGGTGTGAGGTGATACCTCATTTTAGTTTTGATTTGCATTTCTCTAATAATTGGTGGTATTGAGCATATTTTCATGTGCCTGTTGGTCATCTGTATGTCTTCTTTGGAGAAATGGCTATTTAGGTCTTGTGTCCATTTTTTATTGGGTTGTTTGTTTTTTTTTTGATATTAAGCCGTATGAGCTGTTTGTATATTTTGGAACTTAATCCCTTGTCTGTAGCATCATTTGCAGATATTTTCTCCCTTTCCAAAGGTTGTCTTTTTGTTTATGGTTTCCTTTGCTGTGCAAAAGCTTTTAAGTTTAATTAGGTCCCATTTGTTTATTTATGTTTTTATTTTCATTACTCTAGGAGGCGGATCCAATAAAACACTGCTGCGACTTATGTCAAAGAGTGTTCTGCCTATGTTTTCCTCTAAGAGTTTTATAGTATATGGTCTTACATTTAGGTCTCTAATCCATTTTGAGTTTACGTTTGTATATGGTGTTAGAGAATGTTCTGATTTCATTCTTTTACGTGTAGATGTTCAGTTTTCCCAGCACCACTTATTGAAGAGACTGTGTTTTCTCCACTGTATATTCTTGCCCCCTTTGTCATAGATTAATTGACCATAGGTTCATTGGTTTATTTGGGGCTTTCTATCCTGTTCCATTGATCTATATGTCTGTTTTTGTGCCAGTACCATACTGTTTTGATTACTGCAGCTTTGTAGTATAGTGTGAAGTCAGGGAGTATGATCCCTCCAGCTCCATTCTTCTTTCTCAAGATTGTTTTGGCTATTCAGGGTCTTTTGTGTTTCCATACAGATTTAAAGTGTTTTTCTAGTTCTGTGAAAAATGCCATTGGTAATTTGTTAAGGATTGCATTGAATCTGTAGATTGCCTTGGGTAGTATGGTCATTTTACCAATATTGATTCTTCCAATCCAAGAACACGGTATATCTTTCCATCTATTTGTGTCATATTCAGTTTCTTTCATCAGCATCTTACAGTTTTCAGAGTACAGGTCTTTTGCCTCTTTAGGTAGGTTTATTCCTAGGTAGTTTATTCTTTTTGATGCGATGGTAAATGGGATTGTTTCCTTAATTTCTCTTTGTGACATTTTGTTGTTAGTGTATAACAGACCACATTTTTTATTGTCCAACGAAATTAGAAATACATATTAAAATATAACCCCAAATTTAAAAAAATTTCAAAATAAACATACTTGGGCCAAAGAAAAAATCAAAATGAATTCTGAACTGTCTAGAAAACAATGAAAAGGAAAACACTCCAAAATCTATGAGATACAAAGTAACCACAAATAATAGAAGTTAATACTTAAGAAACTAGAAAAAACACACTAAAAGAAGAGAGAATTTTAAAAGATAGAAACAGAAATGAATGAAAACAGCAACAACAAAAATAGTAGAAAGGGTAACTCAAAAGTTAATATTTGGAAAGATACACATCCCTTGAGAGCCTATTTCCAGAGAAAAAGAGAGCAAAGTTAGAAGTAAAAAAAGAAACAAAACTAAAATATTGAAGAAATTTTAGAAGCTGAAGAATACCACATATAACTTTTTGGAAACTAAATTTTAAACCTAGAGCAGGGATCTGCAAACTTTTTCTTTTTCTTCCTTTTCTTTTAATGAGGTTACCTTGGTTTATAACATTATATAAGTTTCACGTGTACAACATTGTATTTCTACTTCTGTATACACTACAGTGTGCTCACCACGAAAATTTAGTTTCTATCCATCACCATACAGTTGACCCCCTTTACCCATTTCACCATCTGCCTCCCTCTTCCCCTCTGGTAATCACTACTCTGTATCTACATGTTTGTTTTGGTTTGTTCATTTATTTTGGTTTTTGCCTGTGAACTTTCTCTATAAAGGGACATATAGTAAATATTTTAGGTTTTGTAGGTCATACGGTCTCTGTCACAACTACTCTATTCTGTCACAGTAGCACAAAAGGAGCTACAAACATTATAAAAACAAATGGGCATGGCTATGATCCAATACAACTTTATTTACAGAAATGGACAATGGGCCAGATTTGGCCTGCAAGCCGTAGTTTGCTGACCCCTGAACCAGAGGAAGTATAGCAAAATATAAACTACCAAAATTAATCCAAGGAGAATTGAAAACTTTAATAGATTAATTAATAACTGTATTTCATATAAGTCCATTTAAAGTTCCAGTATAGATAAGATATTTTGGAATTGTACAAATGCTCTTAAGAGTCGCTATAAAGAATAAATATGTGAGATTAGACAAGGCATTATGATAAAGACAGCTAAGTGGGGGAGGGAGTTGCCTTATGGACTTTTTTTTTTTAAATATTACTACTTTATTTTATTTATATTTATTTATTTAGGCTGCATTGGGTCTTTGCTGCACACGGGCTTTCTCTCGTTGCGGCGAGCAGGGGCTACTCTTTGTTAACGGTGCACATTCTCATTGCGGTGGCTTCTCTTGTTGTGGAGCATGGGCTCTAGGCGTGAAGGTTTCAGTAGTTGTGGCGTGTGGGCTCAGTAGTTGTGGCTCGCGGGATCTAGAGCGCAGGTTCAGTAGTTGTGGCGCACGGGCTTAGTTTCTCTGCGGCATGTGGGATCTTCCCCGACCAGGGATCGAACCCGTGTCCCCTGCATTGGCAGGTGGATTCTTAACCACTGCACCACCAGGGAAGTCCCACCTTATGTACTATTAATATATACCCTAAAGTCACTCAAAACAGCATGGTATTGCCAACATAGATAAGTACCACAAAATGGAGTCCAGAATGGATCTTAGAATATTCTGGAATTTAATATATGCAATTTAGTGGAAAATATTTAATAACAAAGTCCTAGTACAATTGACTATTTGAAAAAAATAAAGTCAGACTCTTATTCTATGCCTTAAAAAATTAATTGTACATAGATTAAAATCTTTACTGTAAAAAAATGCAAATATTCAAAGAAAAGTGACATGGCTATGTACCATGTAATAACTGGGGAGACTGTTTTTACTAAGAAAGGAAACACAGAAAAGAAAAATAATAAACATTTTATCCTACATAAAATTTTAAAGTATTTACATCACAAAAAGTATTATCAAATTCAATCAACAAATAATAGGTGGGAGAAAAAATTCCATCACATATAGCAGTTAATGGATTAATATCAATAAAGTATGAATAAATCTAATACTTTCATATATCAATAGAAAATAGGCAAATTATTTGAATGGACAGTTTACAGAAAAGCAAATGCAGTTGGCCAACAGCATATGAAAAGATGCTTAAATTAATTATACAAATGCAGATTTGAGTAATGACACGATATTGTGTTATATACTTTGGATAGGTAAAAAGTTAAAAGTGTGATAACTCCAGTAACTGAGAAGGATGGAGGAAAGGAATACTTTCGCATGCTGCTGGTTGAAGTGTGAATTGCTTCAGTCTTTTTGGAAAACAATCGGGCAACATCTATTAAAATTTAAATTCTTCTCTTGAAATTTTTTGGAACTAAAACTACCTTGTGTATTAATACATGCACTGATACTCATTGCCGCACTGATTATAGTAGGCACTTCCCCATCCAGAAAAAAGTGAAGTAAGTAAGTGTCCATCAAAGGGGCAATGCTTGAATACATATAGTATTTGCTTATCATGAAATAGTCACCAGTCCCTTAAAACAATTAGCTATAGCTATACCATTTAGCATGTATATTCATTGTGAATTGTTAAATAAGAATAGCAAGAGACAGAGGAGTATATAAATATACTATTTTTCTCAAACAGTGGCAAAAAAAGTGCATGTGTATGTGTAGATATTTGTACATGTACACACACACATACATACACGCATTGCCAGAGAATAAACAAAGTCTTGTGTTATCTCAAATCCAGAAACTGTCAGATGCACTTTTATTTTTATACCTCCTCATTTACCAAGGATTTTTATAGTGTTAAGGCATAAAGGGTTTTAGCTGGGATTCAGAAGGAGGAGTAAGGGAGCATTTCACCTTTAAGAATAACTAATAGAGGTCTTGTTTGGGAAGTTTCTGTTGAGAAGGTGGCCAGGTTTTATGGCATCACCTGCTGAATGAGATATCCCATCGTTATCCAAGCATATTGTACATTCTGCCAAAGCCTTCACAGCTGGGTAGGTTTCGGACAAGTTACCATAGCAGAGAACACTAGTCACTCCAGTGGAAACTTTACAGTGCCTCTTTCCTCTGTCAACTTGTTATCTAAGTGGAAGGGCACATTTTTATCCTTTAGTAGATCTTCTTCCTGTAGTAAGTGTGATTCTTCTTCCCACAGCTGCATTCTAAGTATAGCTAAAAGCGGCCTCACTCATCCTGGTTGACTCCCACCCTTACCTTGTTGGAAAGAGGTAATTATAGTGATAGTATGTGGAAATTTAGATATTGTATTAAACAAAGTTAAACATCCTTCTTAGATGTGTTTTTCAAACTTTTAAAATCTTGATAGAGAGTAACAAATACATTTTATATTACATTCTGTTATATTGGTGTGTGTGCGCATATATGTGTGTGTGTATATGTTTGTGTTTATATTTATATATATATACAATAATGGCTAAAACTGAAACAAAATTTCCTGAAACATTACTTGCCCTTACTATGTGCATTCCTAATAATTTCTACTCTATTCTAGTCTACATTTTTTAAGGTATATATTTTTAGACATAATGCTATCGCACACTTAATAGACTATACTATAGTATAAACATAACTTTTATATGCCCTGGGAAACCAAAAAATTTTTATTACTCACTTTATTGTGACACTCACCTTACTTAGGTGGTCTAGAACTAAACCACAATTCTCCGAGGTATACCGCAGAGAACAATAAAGGTAAAACACACATCTTAAAAGTATCCATAAAGAGAACACAGATTAACTACAAAGAAAAAAAATTGATGGCAGGCATCTTTTTTTTTTTTTTAATTTTTAAAAAATTATTTATTTATTTAGTTAGTTTTTGGGTCTGCATTGGGTCTTCATTGTTGTGCGCGGGCTTTCTCTAGTTGTGGCAAGCGGGGGCTACTCTTCATTGCGGTGCACAGGCTTCTGATTGTGGTGGCTTCTCTTGTTGCAGAGCATGGGCTCTAGGCGTGTGAGCTTCAGTAGTTGTGGTGTGTGGGCTTAGTTGCTCTGTGTCATGTGGGATCTTCCTGGACCAGGGCTCGAACCCATGTCCCCTGCATTGGCAGGCAGATTCTGAACCACTGGATGGCGGGCATCTTATAAGCAACGGAGGCCAGAATGCAGCAGAGAATATTGAAAACCCAGAAATGTACCCACAGCAAATATTTTAGTGGAAAAAAATGATTTTAGTGCCAATAAGCCATCATTAAAGTTACTTCTAAAGGAAGTATAAGAAGAAGAAGGAGAAGGAGAAGAAGAGGAAGAAGGAGGAGGAGAAGAGGAGGAAGAAGGAGGAGGAGAAGAAGATACAAGAAATAATTCTGAAAATTAAATCAGTATACGTAAGGAAATCCAAATGAAAATTGACTGTTTAGAAAAATGAAACATTTAGTTTAAAAAGACAGAACTAAAAATTTGAGTTTTTATAAATATGTAAAAGGAAGAGGGATTATGTTCAGCATTTTATAATTTTGACAGTGTACAAATATTGTTAAACTTTGGACTTTTAAGTATATATTTTTAAGTATGAGTGTTAAAATCCTCTAGGAATCAATAATAGAACAAAACTAGAGGACAAAAAAAAAAACCAAAACTAGAGGACATAGCTCTCAATGTAATAGAGGAGAAACCGGAATTAAACACAGCAATTCATTCAAAAAGAAAGGAAATAATATGGGAAAATCATAAGGAAGAAAGTCCATAATATTCTGCTCAAGGAAGGCCAATGGATGTTTGTCAGTAATTTCTAGGCCATCTCAGATGTCACAGGTCCTCACAGGAAGAGCCTGGAAACCAAGGCATTGTGAAGTGATTTCTTCTCGCACTTTCACTACAGCAGCCAGAAAATATAAGGCAACTGAAATATTCCAACAAGAGCCTTGGGTATAGGGTGTCAACAGATTTCCTGGAAGGGGACAATGGGGGACTATACGCTCCATGATGTCACAACCAGTAGCCCCAGGAAATGGCCTGGATCCACCCCTGCAAATGCTAGTATTACCTCTACTGTTCATGTTTAGTATTTGATCTTGGGATGATTTGGTTAGGCATCCACTTGTGATGGTTTTCTTTATGAAATGCTCCTCTTTATCTTATGACTGGTTTTTACCTTGACTATAATCTTGCCTTGTATTATTATTATTTTCAGCTGTCTATTTTTATTTTGTTTTTGTTTGTTTTCACCATTTACCTCCATCTGGTATACCATTTCCCATACTTTTATCTTTGACCTCCTCCAACTCACATAGTTTTTAGATAGTTTTATGCAGGTGTAGTTGGGTTGCGCTTTATGATCTCTTTGGAGAAATTTTTCTCTTGAGGCAAATTTATCCCATTTTATTTACTAACATGACAGACAGGAGAAAATATTTGCAAACGAAGCAACTGACAAAGGATTAATCTCCAAAATATACAAACAGCTCATGCAGCTCAATATCAAAAAAACAAACCAATCAAAATATGGGCGGAAGACCTAAATAGACTTTTCTCCAAAGAAGACAAACAGATGGCCAAGAGGCACATGAAAAGATGCTCAACATCCCTAATTATTAGAGAAATGTAAATCAAAACTACAATGAGGTGTCACCTCACACTGGTCAGAATGGCCATCATCACAAAATCTACAAACAATAAATGCTGGAGAGGGTGTGGAGAAAAGGGAACCCTCTTGCACTGTTGGTGGGAATGTAAATTGATACAACCACTATAGAGAACAGTATGGAGGTTCCTCAAAAAAAATAAAAATAGAACTACCATATGACCCAGCAATTCCACTAGTGGGCATATACGCAGAGAAAACCATAATTCAAAAAGACACATGCACCCCAATGTTCATTGCAGCACTATTTACAATAGCCAGGACATGGAAGCAACCTAAATGTCCATAACAGGGGAATGGATAAAGAAGATGTGGTACATATATACAATGGAATATTACCCAGACATAAAAAGGAACAAAATTGGGTCATTTGTAGAGATGTGAATGAACCTAGAGACTGTCAAACAGAGTGAAGTAAGTGAGAAAGAGAAAAACAAATATCACATATTAATGCATATATGTGGAATCTAAAAAAAATGGTATAGATGATCTTATTTGCAAAGCCGAAATAGAGACAGATGTAGAGAAAACGTATGGATACCAAGGGGGGAAGGGTGGGATGAATTGGGAGATTGGGATTGACATATATACACTATTGATACTGTGTATAAAATAGATAACTAATGGGAACCTACTGTATAGCACAGGGAACTCTACTCAGTGCTCTGCGGTGACCTAAATGGGAAGGAAATCCAAAAAAGAGGAGATATATGTATATGTATAGCTGATTCACTTTGCTGTACAGCAGAAACTAATACAACATTGTAAATCAACTATATTTCAGTAAAATAGATTTTTTAAAAAGAACACATTATAAAAGCAAAGAAGAAAAATATAGAAATATGTAGAAAACAAATGAGAACTTTAAACAGAAATCATCAAACAGATAAAAGGAATAAAACTAATACATCTGTCATATTACTAGGCTACTTTGTTTTATTTCATTTAAAAAATGCTAGTCACAGCCCATTAAGTTGACTTAGTGATCCACTAAATGGGGTAGTGACCTACAGTTTGAAAAAAATACTGCATTAGAAGATTCCTATCAAGCTGCGTGCATGGCATTCCACGGTCAGAAGATTTCCACTGGGCTGGCAAGGCAGTAACTCAGTGAGGTCAAATCCAGACCTAGGTGTGCTTTGCTTTATTGAGTATATGCCAGTAAGGCCAGCTTATGTGGAAGACATTCAGGGAGCAGGTTCCTTAAGATAGTTTTCAGTCTTAGGCAAAGCATTGTGATACTTCTAGAGAATTAGCTTAAAGTGGGAGCAAATACTCTTTTTCCTGCTGTGGTAGATGCCTTAGGTAATGATTTTTCTCCAGCGGCTGGGTCTGTCATAAGAAGGCGGGTTGTCTTGGTGTAAATAGAAGGCATCTCAGTTGATTTCACCTCTGCCCTAAACATTCTTAGATTATCTTTTCCACTTAGGCTTTAAAATTATATGCTTAAATGGAAAGAAAAGAATTTCCAAACCATACATAACAACAATTAAGTATATTCTCTTATAGTAATTATCCCAGTTGGGCAAACCACTAAATTAATTCTTCTCAGGACCAGTAGAGATCACTTGTGCACCTCGTTCCAAATACAGAATTTGTGTGGGTCATAATCACAGAGGTGACTGATGCAGGCACTGAAGGTGGAAGTGTTTAAAAACCTGACTCATACTTTGACCACAAAGGAAAATGACATGTGTTATATCTAACAGGATTTGGGAGCAGCAAAGTTCAAAAAGAAGGCGGACAATGGACTCTGCCTATGGCATCCTTTATAGTATACCTAATTTAAGATGTGTATAACAAACATTTTTAGATATTCATTAGGAAAAAAAGGCTTTATATCCTGCCATCAACTTTATTTTTTTCATCTAACATGTTTTTCCTAGTGATTAACATTAATGCCTTTGATTTTTCAGGTGTTGTCCAAAGATAGTTCATCACAGGGGGAAAGAACAGAGATGGGGATTGGCAACCTCTCTCTTCTTGGTACTTTTCCATAAGACTTCTTTCAACAACCTCATTATTCTTCCCTTTTTACTCCTAAGTAGATCCAAGCCTAATATTGTAGGGACTTGATTTTGTTTCCTTATAACATGAGTATTTGAAATAAATTGAGCCATTTTTGTTTTCATGTTATTTAATAAGCGTCACAGAAAGAAGAATGTAGAGTAAGAGCCATAGCAATACTTATAGTTGACAAAACACATAACAAAAAGCGTATGCTGAGACATTGAAAGTCAAATCATAGGTCCTCCTAAAATTTCCCTTTCCATTTGCCTTCCCATCCTAGAATTCTCTACCAACATTGAAGTATTTTAGGTTAGGATGGAGAGGAAGTATAGGTAGAGCTTTCTGCTCCTAAGTCCACATCTTTCTATAGATGAAGACAGCCTCAAGTACCAGGGTAGAAATAGGTTCTCTGAACTATATTGGTCATAATTTGAACTATTTCCATCAGCTGTGATTTTGTGGCTGGCAAGAATTAATATGTCTTTCTTGGTTTGTAGGACTGTCAAAAAATAAGGTACCAAATTTATGACCAGTCCCAAGTGAAATAAACTGTTGTCCCTGGTGCCTCATTTTCAGAATAAGTCCTAGGTCTTACTCTCTGAAAACAGTACTGAAGTAGGTGGCATGTGGGAGTCACTGCAAAACCCAGACTGATGGTAGGAAATCGATGAGGCTGAACGCCATCGACATTACATCAGCATGCTTCAGAGTTTTCATGATGTGCTCGATATATTCTCTTTTGCTATACTAAGGAAACAATACAGAGCCATCCATTACTGTTGTCTCCACTCTACTTATTGATTACAGTGGTTTGTATTGTATCATAGGATGTTATATGGAATCTTAACATGATTTTAAATTCACTTGTCTTCCAAACTATAACTAACGTTTTCTCTAAAATTGAATCATTCCTTGGTTCCCTTGGGATTTTGTTTTGTTCTTGGTGTCTGTTTGGTTATTTTGTTCAAATTATATTTTCTCCATTCTTTTATTGTCAGTGATATTCCTAGCCTTATTTCCTAGTGGATGCTTTTGCAGGAGAACAAACTGTCCTTTGACACTTGGATCTCACCCATCGTCCATTTGCTTGATGTGTTTCCATGAGCACAGGCATTCCTAAATGAAGAAGAGAGAGACTGAATGTCCCCTTCCAGGTTCCATCAAAATATAGACTTAATTATTTTTCTTTAATTTCAGAAGGAAATGGTGAAGGGATAATGATGCGTTCAAAACTGGGTGAATAATATTATTTCTTCTAACTGAAACAGTGTAGAGGAACCTACCCACTATCAAATATCACTGGTGCAGCATTGTAGATGCCCAAGAACTGCAGTATTTCCCATTTGGCTGGCTATTCTCACATGTAGTTTGTCAAAATAGAGAAACAGGGTGCAGATATCCTAAGTATAAAGCCAAACATTCTCTGAGTGTGTCTCTCTCCCTAACATCTGAGGAGGGAGAGAGCTCAGAGCAAAGGAAGAAATGAACAACTGTGGGACATCGAAGTCCTCCCTGGCCTTCTGATACTTGACTTTTCTCTCTCCTGCTCACTGGACATCTACATAACTTGTCATTATGAACTATTACTATTTTTTAAAAGGTAAGTTCAAGAAAAATAAAACGAACCAATATTCACACGGTATAATAACATATGGAACTTGCTATTCAAGGCACACTAGAATCATAAAAGATTTGAACAGAATTATGAATGAAGGACCTGAAATAGCTACTACACAGCCACCAAGCTCTCCTGATCATGTTGTTGGAGAAACCTGTCCTCTCATCATTATTCCCTCAGGGCCTCTGTTGCAGGAGAATAGTGGGGGGTAGGAGGGTTGAGGATGACTTTGACTCCAGGTGGAAATTGGTGTTCTCCTCATGAACCGGGCTAGCACTCAGGACACCAGACATTTAGCTCTAGGCATGTGACTATCACCCAGCCATGTTGACACCTGCCCTTAATGCCAAGGGTTTCAGAACCAGCATCATAAAGTTTGTTTGGGTTAATCCATAGCAATACAAATTTTGAGAAAAAAGGAAAATCCGTATTTTCCTTATCTGCAAGTGCCTCAGCAGGATCCCAAAATGTACATGCTAGTAACTTGAAACGTAATCTACTAAGGGGAGGAGAAATAGACATGCAGATGTGACTTATGCAGACTTTGTCCCCATAATGGAAAAACACCTGCTATGACATCACCTGGCCACCAGGGGATGTGCTACTAGCACCTCATGGGAAAGAAGAAGGGGTTGGGTTTGTTTTGTTTTTTTAGTACAGCAGCACCTCATAAGGGAGTCTTCCTGCTGTCTTCAATTCTAAGGAAGTAAGCATTGATTTTTTTCCCCTTTGTTAACTTACCAGCTAGGTTAAGTCCACTTTTCTGAGAGTTAATAAGAACTCGGAGAGAAAGGAGAATATTAGCCGTGGTTCCAAACACGAGCCAAGGGCTTTGCCACAGTGGTCTGCTTTGGTGGTGGGTCTGAGTCTGCACTGACCCCTGTGGGGCTCGCCTCCCCCGTGCTCTGCACTGGACCTGCACACATACCTTACTGATAAAGTCAGGCCCATGTGTGGCCACTCCAGTGAGAGCTGGTTCTGTCACAAGTGTCCTACCTGATTTCTTGAAAGATTTTATTAGCATCCATGTCTTCCCTGGCAAGCATTTAATTATAAGGGCACTGATGGAGCAGTTCAGCTCTGCCTGGCTGATTGTTTATAATAATCATTGCTAACATCTATTCATTATCCTTATGTGTTAAACATTGTACCCAAGAGTTTACATAATTTAATCTCATTTAATCTTCCAGACAACTTTTTGAGGTAGTTACTATTATTTTCTCTATTTTACAGATGAGGAAAGTGAAGCTTAGAGAAGCTAAGTGAGATAGCCAGGATTGCTTAGCTAATAATTGTGTTGCCAGGACTAGATTCAGGCCCATCTTATTCCAAAAGAGACATTCTTAAGTTATATTGCGATTCTCAGTATAGAGGGTGGAGACTGGGGCTATGACCTGTCCCCAGTGGGGTAGGGCACAAGGACTTAGAGAATTTGTTTTCAAGCTGCTTGTGTTTATATTCTCCTTTCCCATGTCCCTCCTCCCTCCTCTCTGCTCCCCTCCTTTTTCCTATTCTGATGTACTTTCCTGGGTAGACAGAATAGGGGAGTGCCTGTCCTCACCATTGCCACTCACTGCCACACTGAGTACTGTTCCTGAGGGCTGTGCTACAGCCCTTAGGGGCACCGTGATGGAAAGTAGCTGAGAACCAGTGGGCTGAAGGAAGGCTAACAAATCCGCAAGCAATTTTTCTGTGACTTTCTGTGTAAGGCGTTCTCTCTGTGATGGCATAGCTTCAGGGGGCGCACACAGCAGCAGAGTGCTAAGGCAGGCTGGAAAACAGCCTCTATGGATGTGAGAATTGTATGTATATAAAACAGGAAACATGTATATAAAGTGCATATACACATGGAAAACATACATATGCAAAACACATATACATGAAAAATACATATATGAGAAAATATACATATATGAGAAACACATATATGAGAAAATTTAAAAATACATATATGAGAAAATATATATTCATTTTATATATGAATCTATATACCTAGGTATAGATATTGATGTGTATATGTTGGACTCTAGGTTTGTGTTTCCTCCTCTCCCAATTCCAGCATTAACCTTAGTAAAGGTGCAAAGCTGTTATATGTTCATTGCAGAGCAGTTCTCCTTTGAGACTTGCAAGACTGAGCTGGGGAGTTGGTGGGGTTGAAGGCCACGCCCAGGCCTTCAAGGATCTCACAACCCAAAGCGCTTTTGTTTTTCTTGAGGATAATACTGACAGTTCTATTTATAGATCCATTCTTTTAGATCGTCATGATTTAGACAGCCAGAGAATTCTGTGGAAAAGTCTTCTGAAAAGTAAAAGAATTAAAAAATTAAAAAATGAATACAGGGACTTCCCTGGCAGTCCAGTGGTTAAGACTTCACCTTCCAATGCAGGGGGTGCGGGTTTGATCCCTGGTCGGGAAGCTAAGATCCCACATGCCTGCGGCCAAGGAACCAAAACATAAAAACAGAAGCAATGTTGTAACAAATTCAATAAAGGGTTTAAAGATGGTCCACGTGAAAAAAAAAAAAAAAAATCTAAAAAAACCCCCCAAAAAACCCAGAAAACTAATACAAGGCTCCATGCCTTTTAGTCCCTAAGAGGTGACTAGGACCACCTTTGGAATTCAAGCTTATTTACTCAATTAATGATTAATATTGAGTGCGACTTTTTTGTTTCCCTTGGCAACGTCTAGTTTGCAATCAATTAGAAGTGGCAGTTCACAACAGGGAAAAATCTGGAAGAAACAGGGATAGATCTGGAAGCTCAGCATTTCTGGGCTTTCTGTTTAAGGACGAAAGGGCCATTCATAATTCAGCAGCCCCTGAGGTCATCCGTGAGCACATCATAGCATCAGGAAAGTCGTGTTTTCTTCCTTAAGCACATCCTGTCACTCCTCTGCTCAAAAACCTGTGCTTCTCTTTTCCTCTCCAGCCTCCAGTCTCCTTTCCATCTTTTTTCCAATTCAGGATCCTCTGTGATCTAGACCAAACATCCTTTTTGGTACATTCCTTAACCCCTTCCCCGAAAAGCCTAACTTCAGATAGTTAAGCAACTCTTCATTCTTGTACTATACCTGAACTTTTTTGGTTCTTATACTTTGCCAGTGCTCTTCCTACAAGATCTCCCTCCCCATCTCTCCCTGTCAAAATTCTCCTATTTTGTAAGACCAAAATCAAACAACATTATCTCCGTGAAGACCTTCAGGATTAGTTTTTGGATTAAACATTTCTTATTTATGCTAATAATACATTGTTTAGACCTTGGCTAAAGTGTTTAATACATTCTTAATTTATAGTTAGCTGAGTACACTAAGGCTCTCTACTCTGTTCTTTGAGGGTAAGAAGCATGTCATGCATTTTTTGTATCACCCTTTAATGAGAGAAAGATTTTGTATAAAATGCTTTAACATTAAGTAAACTTTAGATCTATGGAAAAGGAACTGATGTGACATTCCCTGGTAATACTGGGCAAATCAGCATTGTCATCTCGAGTTGCTCTAATCATCACTTGCATATTTTGTTTCTTTGATTTTCCAAGCAGAAATTTTAACCTTAGGGCTTTTGAACTAGCTGTTACCTCTCCCTGGAGATCTCTTTCCTTTTGGGAGTTTTAAACTTCACCCCATTCTTGGGGCCAGCACACCTGACCCATCTTAGCGAGGCTTCCTATGACTTCTCAAATCATTGTTGGTCATGTGTTGAGACAGAAACCCTGCTTCCAGTTGCTCTGTCACGGTGCCCTGTTGTACCATAGCACTGCCACAGCCACGAGAGTTGCTGCTTATCTGCTCATCAAGCATCTCTTAAGGTTCATGAGAGCAGAGGCTTTATCTAAGAACTAGACCAGGGCCGGTTTCACAGTGGCACCACTTACATCATATTATATTATTTAAAATCAGTGGTTCTCAACATTGGCTGCACACCAGTGTCACCTGTGGGGCTTAAAAAAACACAGATGTGCCAGGTTGACTTCAAAGATTCCAATTCAGTTGACCTGGAGTGATGCCCTTAAATTTAGCTCTAAATGTATGAATCATCAAAGGCTCAGGAAAACAAGGAAAGATAAGCTTTCCACAGCTTCCAAAGTTGTGGTTGTTTATAAGACTTTCTATATTTTATTTTAAGACCTCATCTCATATCCTTAATCCTTGTGACTGTCACAGAGAGATAATAAGATCAAACATGAACTTACATTAGCCAAAGAAACATCTGGGGCAGTTCCAAAGTTTTAATTACCGTTTCAGTAATGTAAGAGCTTAATTACAGTTTGAATGTTGAAACAAGTTTGGGTATGTCGCCCTACAAATAAAGGAAATATAAATAATTATCATCCGGCCTTCTGTCTCAATGCAAGACCAACAATCACCAAATTATTTTTAAGAAATATACTACATGTTAAATGGTTATTTTTCTGTTAGCTTATATAAAATACATGACACTGAGTAATGTACTTGAAATAAATGTTTATTTTATCCAGAATATGTACTTTGGTATTTATCAGATTCCATTAAAATTGTATCACAAGTTTCAGTGGAAATAGAACTTTTTCTTTTTCCTCATATCTGTGTATTTGATATCAGACTTTATTCTTAGACTCTCCACCTCCCTCATCACCATGGTATCTAAACAGATTTATGACCGTGACATGCTGTGCCCCTTATTTTACACATGGGGCACAGAGGTGAGAGTGAGGAAGATTCCTGCTCGGAGCCACTTACCCAGTGAGTGGCCGACCCAGCATCCAGATTCCTCCCCCTTAGTAGCAAAAGTGTAGTCATATTCCTAAATCATCAGGCAGGGAAATAAAAGCAACAGCCTTAAAACTGTGCCTCAGAGATAATCTGGACAAGTCTGTGCTTTTAATCAGAACACGCACGTGGTGAATCTCCCACTACGGAGCTCCAGAAAGGATTTTCCCAACCTTTTCTAGATCATGAGGAACTACATTTAATTTATAATCTGAAAATATTCCAAACATAGACTCATAATCTTGCTTGCTGAAATTTTATTTCATCTTTCTTATTGCTTGCTGAAAAGAAGAGCTGCTGTCCTTTTCCTTTTAACACGCATCCCTATATGAACAGTCTCTAGAGATGTCCCTTTTCTAGACTAAAATCTCTGTTTATGTGTTATCACTTTGACCTTCTAAATCCTTGAACCATTTTACTTTTTCTTCTTGGTAGGTCTGTTCTCTTCATAACCTCTCATTAAATAGTTCTAAACAGCACATATCTGCCCCTTGATCCAGTTCAATACTGAGCGGTATGAATCAAGCTCACATGCTCAGAAATGCAGGAAATGTAACTTTTCTTATTTTTCTGCATTCTCATTTTCATGTCTCTTTTGAGTTCCTTTTCTACCGTGGAGTATTTTAGCGAAATGTTTGTCCCCCAAATCAGGAGGCATTTCCCTCTTTCGTCCTGCCAGACCCTAAAGTAAAGACTTTTTTGAGGGTCAAGTGTACGATTGAGGACTGTAAGAGGCAGAATAGTTGGGCGAATTTTTTTAAGCAAAGGCTATTTTCTACCCAAAGTAAAATATAACGTTCTAATCAGGTGTGCAAACCAGTTATTTCTAAAATAACATATAATTTAATACTTTCTTAAGGTTAGACCACACTTCAGAGACAAGGTTGCATTTCCAGTGATTACTCTCAACTAAGCTGTACCCCAAAAGATTATTAAAAACTTGCCAAGTTACTTTTCCTTTCATCTTAGTGCTAAGTATTCAGATGGGTGGCAGGAACTAAGTAAACGAAAGTATACGTAATTGGTGACGTGGAAGAACCCAAAGGGAATTGAATGAAGCCCACTAAACCTCAGAGGTGAGGGGTTGCACCACCCAATTTTCAAAGAGGCATTTGGGTGTCCTTTACCTGAGACAGTAGAGTCACTAGTGTCTTCAGAAAAAAAGAAAATAGAGAGGTAGGGGATGTCACAACCAAGTGTGGTTAGTAACAGTCACTGCTGGTGTCCACATGGGTGAGGCTGGCCAGCGCCTCTGCAGCTCTGGGTCAGCGTGAGGCTGGCCGAGGGATCAGGTAGCCCAGGGCCCTCTGAGTGAGCCCGTTGCCCCAGTTAAATAAGTAAGGGTCAGGATCTGGGAAGGTCAGCACTGTCAAAGCACTACCAGGAAGTAGGACTGTGCCCAGGGCTTCAAGCTGAGACCCTGGCTCTCAGCCTCATCTTCATTTGATCTTGAACTCTGCTTTGCTCCCTGAATGGAGGAGCTCAAAGTCTGTCCACCTTTAGGGACAGAATATCTGCGGTTAGTTTCCAGTGGATCCTGATTACAGCAGAGGCAACCGCAAAGGCTCTCAGCCACTGGGAGGCTCTTACAGTACTTTAAACCCTTTAAGGCAATTTGAGTCTTCTGTGTCTGTTGTCTTTGAAGGCATCTTGTGTAGTATTTGAAACGTGTAGTGGCCAGGTTAAGTGATTTTTCAGTTATTCACTGGAGATGGAAAAAATCACAAAATTCTTCTTTATTTTACATTTCTACTCACTTGCAGTGGCTGCCCCAATTCTACCCCTCTACACACGTTTGGATGCATGGAGTAAGGGAAATCTATTTGCAAACACATGAGCAGCTTCAGAGCTGGGAGGCCTAGGGACACACTGAGATGATAAGTTGCCTGAATATAGAAAAAGCAGGGAAGTCTGGCTCGACCATTTTCTCTCTGTGAACATCAATTTTCTCATCTATAAATTAGGGGTAGTGATGCCTAACCGTATGAATTAATGAGCATCGAACCCCTTGACCTAGGGCCTGACACGTGAAGAACACAAGTGTCAGCTCCTTCCCAGCAGCCATAATTGTGGACGTGGGGCTGCCTCTGTGCCCCAGGAGAGCTTCCTTAATGGTTCTCAACTGGATGTGGTTTTGCCCTGCAAACACGGGGCAGTGTCTGGAGACAGTTTGATAGTCCCAGCTGTGGGAAAGGTACTACTGGTATCTATCTGGCAGAAGCCCTATAAATTACTGAACATCCTACAATGCACAGGACTGTCTTCCACAACAAAGAATCCTCTGGCCCCAAATGTCAAATAGTGCTGGGGTTGAGAAACCCATCTGACTGAAAAGTCATAGCAAAAAAGGGCAAGGTTGGCTCATTTTCCTTCATCCTTAGGAGAAAACATACATTATGATAACATAACAATACTGACCTCTTCTGGCACTTAAAGAAACAAAGAGCCTATAAAACCTAGACAATGCTATGAAACTAAATCTGATTGTGGTGAAAGAAAACAAAAGTAAAGGTATTTTGTTTGTTTTAATTTAAATAAGCAATCCTATCTACTCAGCTGGTTTCTCGATTGTGGATTGAAGGATCTAAGGCTGGATTTTATTGATTTTAATTTTTACCAATCATACAGCCTAAAAAATGTTTTGCTAGATTTGTATGATTTACTAAATAATTACTGATGTTTGCATGACACACAAAACCAAGAAAAGGTCAAGTGTTAAATTCTGTGTTTAGACACTTATTTCAATTCAAATGAAACTCTAAAGGAAAAAGATATCAAGTTTAGCTTGCCTTAATATACAAGAAAATGTGCTAGAATTGAGCACTTGTATCACAAAATATCAGATGTTGATGAAAATTTTTAAATGACTTACTGCACAGGAATGCTTTAGAATCATAGGGCAGTTTTTTTTTTTAAAGAGCTCCTGACTTATTTATTTATTTATTTATTTTATTTTTTTGGCCGTGTTGGGTCTTCGTTTCTATGCAAGGGCTTTCTCTAGTTGTGGCAAGCGGGGGCCACTCTTCATCGCGGTGCGCGGGCCTTTCACTGTCGCGGCCTCTCTTGTTGCGGAGCACAGGCTCCAGAAGCGCAGGCTCAGTAGTTGTGGCTCACGGGCCTAGTTGCTCCGCGGCATGTGGGATCCTCCCAGACCAGGGCTCGAACCCGTGTCCCCTGCATTGGCAGGCAGATTCTCAACCACTGTGCCACCAGGGAAGCCCCATAGGGCAGTTTTTAAAGCTCGACTTGCCTTGTGTTTCCACGTTGTTGCATCATTAGATGAAGTCTCCTTAGTGGGTGATTACCACCTGCCTGCCTGGGTTGGGTTGCCTGGGATACATAGGTGAGCCTGCAGTCACTGCCATGTTTTATACTCTGTGTTGAACTTCTGCGGTGGCACCTTTCTAAAAGAACATACATTTTAAAGCCATGATTATTATTTAAACCCTTCTTTCAGCCATCTTACTTGAAGACTGGTTTTTAAGTTTTGTTTGCCACCGACTGGGAAGGATTTTGAAAGAGGACTAGGATGCTTCCTGCTTCTGTGTTTAGCATGCCGTAAGTTCCATTCATAAATTCTGAAGATAGTTCGATCTTTTTTAAAAAAAATAGTTCTAGATTTAGTCATTTGTTAAAAATGTGTTGAAAATTGACTACATGTGTACAAAATTGTACTAGCCACAGATTTAAATACATATTTTCTTTGAAAAAATGTGCATTGAAAATACCAGAAATGTTTTCACAAAATAGAGACAAATGATATACACAGTTTCTCAATAATTCAGTGTGACCTAATTTTTAAATGTTCCTCAATAGTCATTTATCCCCAGAGTGAGCAAAGGCTTGTGTGTCTGCGAGTGTGGGACAGTCGACAGGCTTCTGAAGACTTCTGATTGCGGTGGGCGTGTGAGCACTGTCTGAGAGGGAGGGTGGGAACTCTGGAACTGTATGCTCTCCCTGAGCCTCCCCGGCTGTCTCCAAAGGCACTGTCTCCTCAGCCACCTTCAAAAAGCCAGACCCCCTTTGCCTGGGTCCATTTCGCTCAGTTTGTGTAAGTTAGGATTTCTTCATGCATGTTCCTTCGCCCACTCTATGTTTGAAATAAAAACCACCATTCATGATTTAGAAGTGTGCATTGTCTCCCACTGATACCAAAACTGTGAAGTGAATGAGTTATTTAATGGTTTATACATATACTGTATATATACTGTTCTTTGATGATAACATTGACACAATTGAAAAGACTCATCTATTCGTTCTACATACTCGTTCTTACGTATGTAAAAAAATCTATCTTCCCACGTATGGCTTTTTAAAAATGGTCCTTGATTTTGATTTTAGATTGCAATTTGTAAGACTCTGTGACTCTCTTGCTCAGAAAGGTCTCCTTGATCCAGTGATCCTTCTTGTTTTTTCTATTTTCTTGGTGATTTTTGACTGGAGGTTCCAATAATTCTCCTATTGCCACAACGGTGCTAAGTGCTGGAGATTCAGACATGATTATGACAGTGTCTCTATTCTTGAAGAGTTCATGGGTAAGGACTAGTAAGCCCTAAATTCAACATGATGAGTGCTGGAACGGAACCAGTGAGAACAGATAAGACACATACATGAGGAAGCAGTTAATTCAGAGAAAAGCTTCACAGTGTAGGCACCATTTGACCTGGGCTTAGAGGACGAAGCAGTGTTGGACACATGAAGATGGTAGGGAAGGGCATGACTTGCCAAAGAGTAGCGTGAGTAGAGGAATGGGAGCAGAGATTGCCCAGGGCTCTGAGAATGACTGGTGAGCTGGTACAGCCGGAGAGTAGGCTGCCTGATGGAGAAGGGCTGAAGGGCCCAGCATAGAGGGGCTCTACTCAGTCTCGAGGCTCTGCTTCGAGGGTTATATTTTATTCTGAATCCAGTAAAGAGACATCAAAGCCTCTACTGTGATGTTACAGACCAGGATAGGAATGATGTAGGGGCCCTGAGGAACCCAACTAGAAAGATCTGTACTTTCTTCTTAATGTATATTTATTTTAGAAAATTTGAAGAATACAGAAAAGTGGAAGTAAATGAAAAAAAATCACCTGTAAATCCACTTCCCAGAATATTCATTTTAAAGATTTTTGTGGATTTCCTTCATATAGTCTTTTTCTATGCATAGAAAATATATGCACTTTAATATTTGATATAAAATTTGAAACCATGGTTTTATATGTTTTAAAATTAACAATATTTTGAGCTTTTAATGTTATTATTAATTGTTTTTCTGGAAAATGATTTTTTTATGATGCAAAATGTTCCTTTTTATGGATTTACCATAGAGTGTATAAATAATCCTCCATTTTTTGGCATTTAACATATTTCACCCTTTTTGTTGTTGTTAGTCTTCAATATTTGTCTTTAAGATAGTTTGCTGAGCATACCAGTTAATATTGTTAAAAATACCACATCAGTGATAGTGTGTATTGTTTCACTAATTCCACTGACAAAAGATAATAAATAGTAAATAAATAAATGTTGGTTGACCTGAATGGAAATGAGGCATTTGCTTTGATGGTAGTGAGAATAATTTGAGTTAGACATTAGAAAGGACTTCCTTACTATAACAACTGTGAGACATATTTGCAACCATGGGACTCCTGAACCCATTTTCTGGATATTTTAAAAATTAATAGCCAAGATTTAAGTATTATCTTTCTTACCTGAATTGACTAGGATAGGTAGTATCTTATATCTATATTTATACTTTTGTAATCCTTTTAAGTTTTACTTATACATAAATTTGAAATTTTAAATTATAAATTTTGAAAAATTTTAACAATTACATGCTATGTTGGTCCATTCGGGATGCCATAACAAAAATACCATAGACTGGGTGGCTTAAACAATAGAAATTTATTTATCACAGTTCTGGAGGCTAGGAAGTCCAAGATCAAGGTGCCAGCAGATTCTGTGTCTGGTGGGAGCCCACTTCCTGGTTCATAGATGGCCATCTTTTGCTATGTCCTCACATGGTGGAAGTGGGGAGAGATCTCTCTGGGCCCTAATCCCATTCATGAGGGCTCAACCCTCATGACCTAATCACTTCTCAAAGACCCCCACCTCCTAATATCATAACGTTGGGTATTATGATTTCAACATGTGAATTTGGGGGCCACAAACATTCAGTCCCTTGCACATGCTTACTGTAACCAGCCAGGTAATACAGAGGTATGTAAAACAGAGTTAATCTTTTCCCTATCCAGTCTCACCCTTTTGCAGTGAACAGCGTTAATGATTTGGTGTGTATCTTTTCTCACCTTCCTCAGTGTTCTTACAAACACACAGACGTTCATGTCCACATATAGAAGGTATTTTTGTTGGGCAGAGTACTGTGTGCTGGTTACTAATCCCACGGGAGCAGAACACTGTGCGCCAATGCTAGGAGAGGGCTCTAAACACTCCTGTCCATTGTGTCTTGATATTGGCGTTGCCAAGGAAAATATAACAACGCGGTCAGGCTCTAGATGGAACAGTGCTTTCTTTACTTGTATAGAAAAGAGAGCAAGATCAGCTTCAGTATTGTGCCTAGGTCCTTCATGGCTAGCAGGTCCCCTCCCTCACCCGGCAGCTGACTGGGGCAATTGACCTTACTCACCCCTCTCCTTTCTACCACCATCAGCAATAGAGAGGAATGATCCCAACTGCACCCCTGTGGAGTCTGAAATACTGAAAGCTGGGGTGCGCTTGAAGGCCATGGACACACATGCTTAAGCAGAGCACCCACTGAGCCTGAGATAGGGAAAGAGATTCCCTCACGAGGTGATAAGCCCAGCACAGGCTATGTGGGCTCTTTATCTCTTAGTAAGGAAGTGTTCCAGGCACAAGGCCCATTCTCGTTCAGCCAAATGGGGGTCCAAAGACTGCATGCCTTGCACCCGAATGTTCATTGCAGCACTATTTACAATAGCCAGGTCATGGAAGCAACCTAAATGCCCATCAACAGACGAATGGATAAAGAAGTTGTGGTACATATATACAATGGAATATTACTCAGCCATAAAAAGGAACGAAATTGAGTCATTTGTTGAGACGTGGATGGATCTAGAGACTGTCATACAGAGTGAAGTAAGTCAGAAAGAGAAAAACAAATATCGTATATTAACGCATGTATGTGGAACCTAGAAAAATGGTACAGATGAACCGGGCTGCAGGGCAGAAGTTGAGACACAGATGTAGAGAACAAACGTATGGACACCAAGGGGGGAAAACTGCGGTGGGGTGGGGATGGTGGTGTGCTGAATTGGGCGATTGAGATTGACATGTATACAGTGATGTGTATAAAATTGATGACTGATTAAAAAAAAAAAAAAAAAAAAGACTGCATGCTTGAGACTGCCTTTCCCAACAATTTTTATTGCTGTCCCAAAATGGGTCATGGGTGAACATGATTTGGCAGCTTGCTTTACACGTTTAACAACATACAGTGAACATTCCTCCTGATCCATGAATGTCAATCCAGTTCATTATTTTTAATAACTGAAAAATAGTACGCAATATGAGTATCCTGTACTTGTTTCAGGTGTTCCCCTACTGATGGGTAGCCAGGTTTTTTTAGTTTTCTGCCGCTACCAACAATGCTGCAGTAAATACTTTATACCTATTTTCTTACATCTTCTCCTTTTTTTCTGTAAGATTGATTCTCAAGAGTGGGATGGCAGGGTCAGAGGCTCTCCCAATCAGCTGTCAGAGTCCGGAAGCCAGTGATGTGGTGGAGGACCGGTTTCTCTACAACCTTGCCAACACAGGCTGTCCTCCAACGTTCGAATTTTTGCTAATTTCTTAGACGAAAAATCATACCACTTTGCAATTTTAATTTGCATTTTCCTTCTACTAGTAAGGTTGTCTTTTCATATATTATTTAGCCATTGCATTTTCTTGTGTATGACTTGCCTTAAACTTTCCTAATTCTTGCATACTTTATTTCTGCTAAACATTTCATGATTCAGAAACACATCTTTCCATCTCTTTTAGCATTTATTTTCCTACTGAGATTTCAGGAGAAAAAGATTTTCTCCTGGACATTGTCAATAGCAGCTATTTGAAATGCTAAAGATTTGATAAGCAAAACTGGGGAAATGTGAATGCTACTGAACTGATTGTTTACAGTAAAGGGAAGACTGCCTATAACTCTGACCAATGCTTTTTAAATGATCAGGCCTTCAAGTCTGGCTGTGGTACCAATAGGCTGCATCCTGGCATTATTCTTTAACTCTCACCATAGCCATAATGTTGTATAAGGACTAAAGAACTTTTAAAAGCTTATTAGAAAAAAACCCCCCAAAAACCTTGGGCCTGTGGAGGTCTTTCTTACTATTTACCCCTTTCTGTAAATATGCGGGGAGCGGGGCGGGGGGAAGTTATATTTTGTTCTGCTTGAGTCCCTAGAAGATGTCTTCTATTGTAAAGGGAATGGTTTTACTTTTTTTGCTTGAACTTGCCCTGAAGAATGACCCAGACCTTTACAAAGACCCACGAGCATTCAAGGAATGACCGAGGATGGGAGTGTAGCCTGTTCAGTGAAGCTGACCATATGCAAGCTTGTGTCTGTCTCACTCCCTCAGGGGTTGGAGGAAATGAGAAACTGGTCTCAGGTCCCTCTACTGTAGCTCAGGTATCTCAAGACAACTCACCAAATAAATGAATGGAAAATCTAATTCTCGAGTCTATTTCTGATGGTGTAAGAAGAAAGAGGGGAGAAGTAGAGAGAAAAGGAGAAGGGATTCTTTCTTTTTTTAAAATGAGTGTTAGTTTTTGTTGATGAGTTTGAATCCAGGATAGTTTATTACCTTGGGCTTTTCTTGTAACGTAAGTGAGACTGTCTTCCTTCTTGTTCAACGCAAAAATCTAAGGCTGGGTGTTAAATTCCGAGGATTTATCTTTTGTCAGGTTTGGTTTCCTTTTCCAAGTTTCATGAGAGGTAAAGTTGGATATGTATATATAGGGCTGGGGGTTGTGAAATGAGGATGGGGATACAAAAAAAGGGATTATTTAAAGGTTAAATGATCTACCTATTTTTGGTTTGTCTATACACATTCTTGCAATAGTTTTATTTTTCCACATCAATGTAGGAGTTTATTCAGAGAAGGAAGTTCCTAGAGTCTGTCCATCAGGAAGATTAGTTATTTTTTGTTTTTCCATAACTATTTGTTTGGCTTTTTATTCACAGATTTGTGGCTGCTGCATTTTTATCACTCTGCTTTTGGAGTGTTTTGGTCTGAGTTGCAGATTTATCCACTGTGCATCTATTTTGTGTGTGTCAAACTGTGCCTTTCTAGAATAGCAAATGCTGGTTTGAAATGGGAAGAATAGTCCAAGTGCCTTAATCTTATACTTGAAATGTAGGCAATTGGAGAAGCCAAGAAGATTCATGATAAATGTGTCACACCTTTTAATTGAAAATTGACTTCATGTTTTTTTCCCATGGCTTTGAGTGTGGTCACTTGAAATGCTCATAACCAACAGAAGCCATTGGTGTGGATAAGGCCATGTGACCTCAGGTGAGGAATAAAAACTCAGATCTGAGTGGCTCACTCTTTGGTTGTGATTCATGTTGGCCTCACGCGAGTGAATTTCAGAAGCAGCCCCCGGAGGGACACATCTACCACATCAACCGTAAGGAACTTAAGCTTCTCTGTTTCTGGCTTTCATTAAAGAAAACCCAATGTTTTCTATACTTGTTCCCTTCACCCACTTTTAAACATTTAAAGAAATTTTTTTCTACAGTATTCACAGTTAACTAAAGTTTTCTTTTATTGATATATTCTAAACAACCTAAATTAACACAGAGGTTGGACAGTGTAACACAACTATGTCCTAGGTGACATGAAGGACACCTTTCTACCACAGATAGTCCCAGGTATATGTCAGTTTTCAACTTGTCGGGATGTTGGGTAAGATCCTGCTGTAGGTGTTTTCTATTACCAAATGGAGTTAATGTTCTAGGGACACCCATCATGTCTTGAGGATCCTAGTTCCTCTTAAACTTTCTCCCTTTACTTACTTGTATCAAGGAAGTAGAAACTTAGAATTGTTTTATTGGGGAATATAAAGGTATAAACTCAGGCAGAACATTGATAGAAAGAAAGCTAGCCTCTGGCTTAATGTAGTTCTTGAAGGGACTAGATGCAGTAACAACAATGTAGTGATGGTGCCAGGACAGCTGATATATTGATGTGTGCTGATTGTTACTTCTCTGCTGCGTTATTTACTACTTCTGTCAATGGCCACTGCGTTGCTGGTAAGTCTTGATCATTTTGTCTTCAACACTGCAAAAAGACAGATGCTCCCCTGACTGAATATCAGATTTAATTTATAGGCATTTGAATAGTACGTATGTAAGGTCATGAGAGCTAATTAAATTAGTCCACAAATATTGATATTTATGGAGAACCTCGTATTAAGAGTGTATAAAGTACCTCATAATCTGAAGGAGGAGAAAGACAATGAATTGTGCAGTTAAAATATAGCCTAAGTGATAAATATCTTGAAGTCATCAAACTCTCTTTATTCTTCCCAGTGCTTACCAAATAATCTTTTGCTGTTCATTTGGTTTCTCTAGTAGATTTTGTTCTGAGAAAGTAACGAGCACAGAATTTCCCGAAAGAAATTTGGTCTTCTTGGCAAATCAATCTCCCAGAAGATTTGTTAGTGGAAACTATCATCTAAGAGGCTGATTACCACAATGTGAAGTAGTGAAATAAAATATCTGGACCTAACAGACCACAGAATATGACATCTCTCAAAGATGCAGCCAACCTGGGGATCCCAGCCTGAATGGCCAGCTGGTCTTTCACAATAATTGAAGCCGTGTCTTAATGCAAGGACATTTTCTGTAGTTAGCCCAGTAAAATGGTGCCACAAAGCAAGCCACTCCCATGGGCCTGGGAAGTGCCACTGTAGCCATAGGGGAGCAGGGCCTCTCCATCCCTCAAGTTTCCACAGCTCTCAGTGCCTTCAGGAGCACCCCAAAAGCGTGGGTTGGGCATGAGCCCAGGGAAGCCTTGGGTAAATGGGGCCAGTTCAGACTGTCTGGGATTCTTATCCCTGACGGTAGGTAAGAGTCCTGGTCAGACCTTAGTCACAGAAATGGTAATTTAGGTTTATGTGCATCCCTGATTGATTTGATCTCCTTGAAGATGGCCTGCCCTTCAGGGCTGTGCAGTACTTATTTAACTCTTGCGTGCCATATACTTTCTGCTAACTTTAGTATCCTATTGAATTTTGGTGACCTCATCAATACACAATGCACCTAAAAATTTTATATCAAAGGTATGTTTCCTCTTACAGTCAGAAGACAGTTACCTTGTACATATGGGTAAATGAGAAATGGAAGGAAATATTTCCATATATTTGTTTATCTCTATCTGTAATAGCATGTCACTTCCATCTTTAGCCAACGTTAGGTTTTGGTCAGTCACAAATTTTTCTTTAGAGAGTAGAGTCTATTTTAACCAGCATCTAACTATGTGGATTATTACCTAAACAGCAGATTTTTTAAAAAGGGGAAAGATGGAGCATAAGAATTTAATTTAGTCATCTACAACCTCAGAAGCATCTTTAGATAAAATACTTAGTAAAAAGCATAAAGTCTTTATTCAACTGATTAGTACACTCTCAGGCTGATAATTACAGAGATGATCTTTTTTAGCTACATTATTAAATGACACCAAAGCTTTAGAAAATAATGCTATTAGTAGTGGTGACTCATGTGTTCTTCATATTTTAAGGACAATAAAATTTTACAGGACAGTGTCTGAAATATTTTCTTCATAAACTTGTTTAACTATAATTATAGTAATATATAGTATTATGTGTATTAATGCAATTTATAAAATGCAAGTCATAATGTAGCTTTTACTCTATAATATTTAGTAGTAATATATAGAATAATGTATATCATAATACATAGAGTAATGTACATTGTAATACATAGAGAAAGCAAAAAAGCCATTTTAGATCAATTTAAGGCACACGACATGTTAACTTGTTATTCTAGTGTTGTTGGCAACTTGGTAGGATTCTTAGAAGAGAAACTGAGGAGGAAGGGGAGAGAGGCTTTCGAGAGAGATGGAGTGGCACAAAAACATAAGAATGAATAGAACATGAGTGAGGAACACTGCATATGACAGCCTGGTGGGTTTTGAGGCCTTGGCGGGAGAATCACAGGCAGGCTAGTTGGAATCACCACTTGTAGCCAGCCGTGGAAGGTTTTGAATGCTAGTGTAAGAATTTTCAAATTTAGGCTAGAAGCAATTCCATTCCACCCATGTAATGTTTTTGCAACTGGGTTTTAACATGATGAACGTTATGTGTTCAAAATATTAATTTGAGTGTTGTGTAGATTGGGTGGTGGAGAAAGAGACTGCAAGCAAGGAGGTAAAATTTAGCTAAGATTTAAATAATTTTGGGTGTGTAGTGACAAAAGCCCTAAATCACAGCAAGCAGCATGCACAGCAAGCAGTACTGTGTCATAGCAATGAAAATTCAAAAGGATAGACAGATATGATAGATGATGAAAAGATACGGAAAGGGCATCAGGAAGACTTGGTAAGACATAGAAAACAAGCCTATGGTTACTAAAGGGGTAAGGGATTGGGGGAGGGATAAATTAGGAGTTTGAGATTAGCAGATACAAACTACTATATATAAAATAGATAAACCACAAGATCCTACTGTATTGCACAGGGAACTATATTCAATATCCTATAATAAACCATAATGGAAAAGAATATGAAAAAGAATATATAGACATATATATGTATAATCGAATCACTTTACACAACATTGTAAATCAACAATACTTCAATGTTTTTTAAAAAAGAAGAGTTGATAGCTTGATTTTCTATTCTAGGGATTAACTCAACGAATATTAGTTGAGCAACTCCTATACGAGAGGGTTTGGGAGATGAAAGCCCGCCGTGGACTTTTCCCAGTACTCAACAGTGGGAGACCTTGCATATATTAAAGCTACAGACTGCCATAGGTGGCAGTTGGGGTTTATGTGTCACCTCCACTCTCAAAGGCTGGGGATAGGTTATCCCACTGGCATGTCCTGCATTAGGGTTCCAGCCTTGCTTTTAGGATGTGGGAGTGTAAAGCTCTCATTGTATTGTTCTTAGCATTTGAGCCCTCTGCCAAAACTACAGGGCAACAAGGAAAAGCATTCAAAGCCCTATCTGCCCTACATGTAATTCAACAATAGGCTAGATACGAGTTTCTGGTAAATGAATGAAAAGCAGTTCAAGAAGGGAGGTGCATAAGAAATAATATTTTGGTTTTTGGTGTGGAAGATTTAGTAAATGTGCAGAAGGGATTTTAATAAATAAATTTGTTTTATAGCTTTAATTTCTACCCTCCTCAAATTAACATGTATTAGCTTTTTGTGTGTGTACTCAGAGATAATCATAAATCCAACAATAATGAGATTAGCTCAATAGCTTTTCCCTTAGGGAATAAATGGGGATATTTTGACGTTTTATGTTAAAAGAATGCCTGAAGCTATTTTTACCAAACATCATGAAGAAAATATAATTAAGTAATAAATATTACAGTTGTAAATTTATTATTTAAAACATGGTAAATTTTCATTTAAGCTATTTTATTGAATTTTTTTTTTTATTAAGTCCTAGGATAACTTGGTATTCTTTTTGAAAATATGCACTTCCTTCGCTGGATTTATTTTTAATTCCTGAATATGGTGCACGCACACATACATGCAAGATTCTTTTGTTATTTAAAAGAAATTCCGTAACTTTTATTTATTTGCCAACAATTCAGGGTATGGTCACTCATCTGAAATCACAGTTCATAATCATTTTACCTCATAGCTATCTGTACTGTTCCAGTCACGTGCATGAAGCCACAGCCTAACTCAGGGGAGTGCTTGACAGGATGCATTCAAGTATGTTGATGCCAATAGGTGATTTCATTTCAAGGTTGGAGGGGAGGCACTTTAATCCAAAGTTCACTCTTGATTTGTACTCAGCAGCATTTTGTTTACTATTCTTCAGATGGTTGTAAGCCAGGGAAAGGCATAGGCTTAGGACTCAGACTAACCTAAGTTAGAACACAGCGACTTGTAACTGAGCCAGACTCTGAACCCAGGTCCCATGAGTGAAGGTCCCCGTTAGCAAAGGCTGAGACCAGCCCACAGTGACTTCTCAGTTGGATCTGGTTCAGTTTGTTGTGTCATTTAGTCCCATATGTGGGACTTAAATGAGTCATCACTGGGTCATTGTAGGTATAGTGAAAGCAGGCAGATGGTAGCATTTGATGAGTATTTAAAGACCTACCTGCTTCCCCAGGATGTCACCCGGCCAATGCAGAAGCACAATTCCTGCAGTAGAGTCATTCCTGTGAATATTTGTTACTTTTATTAAGACAAGTCTAGATATTTTGTTGCATGTACTAATGAAAGTAAAATGGGCATCTTGAAGTACAAAATACTCCACAGCAGGTTTGCAAGATTTATTCACACTACATCTTGGTGCACATGTGCTCCATACCTGATCTATACCTATACCTCTACTACCCTTGGGCTTTGGATAGTGGGGAAGAAAAAATTGCTTTATCTATTCCAATACAATCATTTCTAAAGCCCCTTTAAATAATACTCAATTCCTTAGTAAAATTACCCTCTAGCTCAGAATTCTCCTTTTTCAGCTCCCCTTTTCCTTGTCCCAGCTAAGGGGATGTCTGGTATATGGAAGCAGGAAGGGCCCATGTAGTGCCTTGGCTTCTTCTCTGGCTCTTTGGGCCACTGGGACCATGAAGTCTTCCGATGCTGACATTTTCTGCAGATATTACTTGTGATCTTGTCTTCCTTACCTGAGTCTGGGCCCAGTAACCTTTCCAAGCTGATTCAGCTTCACTTTGGCTCTTGATGGCTGATTTCTCCACTGCCTCCACCCAGACCTCTGGCCAGGGCCAGTAACCTCCGCTCCTGCTGCAGGGGCACCAACCCTTTGCCAAGGCAGCAAGTTTCTCCCTAAGTGCTAAGGGGAGTTCTGGATCCCACGCGTGGTTAACTGGCTGCAGAAGAGTGAATTGGGGAACTAAACACCGAGGGCCAAGATGCCCAGCCACCCAGCACCTGTTGATAGGGATGTGGCTGTGCTCCAGGTTGGTGCAGGACAGCCTGAAAGATACTTTTTCTGGAGCGACCTCTGCCCTCCAGATGAGAGTGGGGCAGCCTTCCTATATCAGTCAGGGACCAGGAAAGAAGTAAATGGATGACACGCTCAAAAGGGGTGCCTGATTCACGAGTTTAATGAAGGGACTATTAGAAAGATAGGAAGAATTAAGGGAAACCAGCAGGGGATGTTGAAGCTCCTCAGAGAATAGCAGCAGGAAGTCAATACAATCCCTAGGCTGGAGGACAGGGCGGGATTCTAGGAACTTGACAAGAGCTGAGCTGTAGAAGAAAACTACCCAACAGAAGCTGTGGTCTTTGGTGGTGGAAAAATAAAACTGCACAGTGCAGCCTGGCAGGGAGAGAGGCAGTCCCTGCCCCTTTCTTCTGCACCACAGGGTCTCCCGCTGGGGCTCTGATGGCCAATGCAGAAAGGAGGCAGAAGGGTGAGGGAACCATGTTGATGTAATCCTTAGGCCAGTCTCCCAGGCACAGAGCAGAGTGGAAGAGGATAGAGGGTGGCTCTGGAGAAGCAAACAGAACCTCCGGCAGGTTCCTCTATAAATCCTTCTGGGCCAAAACCCAAAGTGAAAGATTGGACATCCACACCTTACAGCTCCTCTCCTTCTTCCTCCCTTCCCTCTTCCCACCTGCTCCCGGGCACAGAGCAGGAGGCACATGCATCCTTGGTAAGTCCTCATGCACTGTGTACCTAAGGGGAACTTCCTGGCCTGGATGTCCTGGCCTTGGCTTCTGATGTACAAAGAGGGAAATAAAGATGTGGAGAACATCCCCTCCTAAGAATATTGCCCATTTTGCAAAACTGTTGTCTTCCTGGCAAATCCAATTTCAAATGCCAAAAATCTAAATATTAATCTTCGTGTTTCTTTTGCTCCTTTCTCTACCTCAGACAGATGGATGCCTTAGACCAGCTAGGAAAATACTAGATCTTGGGGAGGCTAAAACACAAAAGAAAATATAGCCCATTAATACTTTGAAAAACTGTCACCCCCAAATTTCACCAATATGTTGCTGAGGTTTGTATGGAAATTTAAACATTTTCACATATCTTATCTGATTTAACATCATTTAATCTTAACAACAATCCTGTAAGGTACCCATTTTACAGATGAGATAATTGAGGTCAAGTGTCCTCTGCTGGTTAGTGGCAAGCCCACAGGTAGGCAGAATTCCAAGTGTCCCGACTCCTGTTGTAGTGTTCTTTCTTCTATGCCAGATAAAGGCAGCGTAGTCTGCACATTTGGAAAAGAGAACAAAATTCATAATGTATTGGTACCTGCTAAAAATTGTGCTTCTTGAACAGTTTTCCCACTAATTATTGCTCTTATTAAAAATATGTTTTTAATCTTCTCTAATATCTTCTTCCACAGTAACTAGGTTATTGTATACTCATTTTACTGCCCTTCTCACATTATCATCTGTCACTTGGTATCTCTTCCTATTTGCTTTTTTTTTTCTTTCTGATTTTGACTCTTTCACTGTTTAATCACTTTTTAAAATCGAACTCCTTTTTTCCCCTACTCCTTGATTCTGGAATTATCCTTTGACCTCATGAGTGATTGCTACTTCCCTAACCCAGTGAGTCAAAAAAATGATGGGGAACTGGCATTTATTTCAAAGATAAGAGTAAAGACGGTAGCTGGTCTAATTAGACCTGACCTAACTAGCAGCTTCTGGGCTCCAGGCAGATTTCCTGAATGGCTGCTTTCTGGGAGAGAAACTTTGAGATTCATGATGTCTCTGAGGAGTGGCATGTGTGACAGATCAGAGCTGAAGGCCAGTGCAGGAAATATCTCACTTTATAAGATTTATATACCTTCCCCCTGAAAAGTAGAAGCTACCTGCTGGATAAGGGGAGGTCTGTCCTTCCCTAAATTTGCTAGAAGTTTCCCAATTCACATATTAGCAATTAAAATGGATTTCGAATCTTCCTAGAATATAGGAAGATGCTAAAGATGTTTGATGTCTTGAAAAGTCCAAGTGCCTGGAACTATTGTCTGTTCCCTGGTACATGTCCTCTCATACTGTCAAGAAAGGAGAAGATGGAGAATTTAGGTTCTGGATAAGTTTGAGCAGTATCTGCTAAGTTCCTGAGCCAGGCTGAGTTGGGGAGAAGACCAGAGTGTCTTACAGGCTCCTCCTATGGCTCTCCCCCAGCCCCCAGTGCAGGCGGGCAGCTTACCTTCTGGGCCCATCTCTTAAAACTGTGCTTGGAATTACTGCTGATTCCTGATTTAGACAGTTATCCTAGAACACTGACTAAAAATATATTGGCCACATGTAAACATAAATATTTACCAGCAGAAATAAATGACAGTGTTTAAAACCTTTTAAATGACCTACTTAACATTCTTGTACCAAGAATCTAGAGATATTCTCCTAGGTTGCTGATGTTTGCATCAAACTGGCACCACCTTTCGGGGGGATAACTAGGCAGAAGGTTTCAAAATGTCCATGGCCTTTGCCTCTGTAACCCAGTGTGTAGGAAATCATCAAGATTTTGCCTAATGACTTGGCAAGGAGATGTTCACTGCAGCTCCCCAATAAACAGGATAAATTATCAGTCATACGTGACACAAAATACTGTACAACCATAAAAATAAATAAAGGTAAATATGTGTTTTTAGACATAAAGGATATTCATGTTATCCTATTGAAAAAATAAATTCACAACAGTAAATGCATATAAGTATATACAAGAAAATGTAAACAAATGCATAGAAGAAATACCAGAAAGGATGGACAAAATGATCATTATTTCTGGGTAGTGTGATTAATAGTAATTTTAATGACTAATGGGTTATTTTATTTTATTATCTTTTACAACGAACAGGTATTACTCATGAAAAAGAAATACTTAGCATTGAAACTGGTCTCCCCCACTCCTCAGAGAAAACCATGGTCCTGAATTTTTTACCATAGCCTTGCTTGTCTTTTTACTTTTATTCCTAAACAGTATTTTATTTAGTTTTTGTGTTTGGGGACTTCATATAAGTGCAATTATACTTATTATTCTTCTGCAACTTGTGTTTTTCACTCAGCGTCTTGTTTCTGCATTTCATCCATGTGGCGTTCATGGCTGTAGCTCACTCATCTCACTAGGTCGAGTCGTCTTGGTGTAAATGACCACGGTGTGCTTATATGTTCTCCTGTTGATAGACTTTTGCTGATTTACAGTTTTTTGCTACCATGAAAGTTCTTATTAATGACCTCAGGTACTGATGTATGAGTGTCTTGGGTATATCCATAGGTGTGGAATGCTGGATTGTAGGGTGTGTGAATGTTCAACTTTACTAGATAATGATACATTTTTTTCAAGTTATTTGTATCTATTTATATTTTTGCAAGCACTGTATCAGAGTTTCCATCCTCTACATAGTCATCAACTTTTATTAATACCATCAAACTTTTAACTTTTTGCTAATCCAGTGGGTATGAAATGTTTTAATTTGTATTTCCCAGAATATCAATGAGGTTGAGCCTGTTATTCTGGATTTATTAACCACTTGTGATTTCTCCCTGTAATGAATCTGTTTGGGTTTTTTGGCCCATGTTTCTATTGGGTTATTTCCATTGTTTATGTGGGTTGGTAGGAATTCTGTTTATTCTAGGAACTAATCATGCTAGTTATACATCTGGGAGATATCTTCTTCCATTAGTGGCTTGTCTTTTTATTTTCCATACAGTTAGTGTTTTTGATGAAGAAACATTCTTATTTTTTAATTAAGAGTTGATTTACAATATTATATTAGTTTCAGATGTACAATAGAGTGATTCAGTATTTTGATAGATTATACTGCATTTAAAGTTATTCTAAAAATATTGCCTATATTTCCTGTGCTGTACAATATATCCTTGTATCTCATTTATTTTATATAGTAGTTTGTCTCTTTTAGTCCTCTACCCCTATCTTTTCCCTCCTCCATCCTTCTTCCCACTGGTAATAACTAGTTTGTTCTCTATGTCGGTGAGCTGTTTCTGTTATATTTGTTTGTTTTATTTTTTTATGTTCCACATATAAGTTATAACAAACAGTATTTGTCTCTCTCTGTCTGACTTATTTCACTAAGCATAATACCCTCTAGGTCCCTCCACATTTTTGCAAATAGCAGAATTTCATTCTTTTATATGACTAATGTTCCATTGCATGTGTGTGTGTGTATATATATATGTGTGTGTATATATACATATATGTGTGTGTGTGTGTGTGTGTGTATACACACACACACACACACACACACATATATATATATGCCGTGTCTTCTTTATCCATTCATCTGTTGATGGACACTTAGGTTGCTTCCAGATCTTTGTTATTGTAAATTATGCTGCTATGAACATTGGGGTGCCTATATCTTTCAAGTCAGTGTTTTTGTTTTCTTTGGGTAAACACCCAGAAGTGAAATTGATGGATCATATAGTAGTCCTATTTTTGGTTTTTTGAGGAACCTCCATACTATTTCCGTAACGGCTGCACCAATTTGTATTCCCACCAACAGTGCACAAGTGTTCCCTTTTCTCCTCACCAGCATTTGTTATTTGTGGTCTTTTTGACAATAGCCATTCCGACAGGTGTGAAGTGATAACTCATTCTTAATCTCATCCATCCTTTCTTTCATGATTTGCCCTTTTTTTGTGTCTCAAGAAATCCCTTCCTACCCAGAGGTTCATAAATATAAAGTCCCATGTTGTCTTCTAAAATGTTTATAATTTAATCTCTGTGAATGGTGTGAAGGTGTCCAATTTTATTTTTACTATATGGATAACTATTTGTTCCAGGACAATTTATTAAAAGACCTCCCTTTTTCCAGAGATGTATAAATGCCAGCTCTGTCATAATTCATGCCATAAATAAAGCTTCCATATGTATGTGCGCCTGTTTGCAGAAGACATGTGCATTTGCGCTGTCCAAGCACTTCCCACCTCCCTCTGACAGAGTCAGTGTGGCCACAATACTTCCTCACGGCTGCAGCTGCTCCAGGTTCCATAGCTGCATATTTCCACATCGAAGTGGAAAAAAGTTTTAATACTCTCTTATCTCGAGGTTCTTTTGGACCACCTGGGAGGTTGTGAATTCTCAGGGGAAGCCCTTTTGCCCTGTCCATTTTATGCTGAGTGTCAAGGCAGGCAATTTGCCTTGCAGATGCCTGTGGGGAGTGAAGGTATTTACTTCCAGGTCACCTTACTCTCAGGGTGTAGCCCTGTGGGCAGGAGGATTTATGGAGGGGTCTCACCATAACCTCCTCTCCCTCCGTGGCCCTGGGCTTTGTCCTCTGCCCCCTGCCTCCCATGGGACAGTAAAAACCGAGGCTGGGATTCATCTGGGTGGTAAATGTAGAATTAATGAAGACTTGTTTTGTTTACATCTCAACTTCCCACTTTCACTTAGTTTTTGGGATTCTTAGTCTACTTTCTTGGCAGCTCATGACACATTTAGAAGGATTTCTTTCTTCTGGAATATTTAGTTATTTTTCAGTGGGAGGGTCAGTCAGAGTATCTAGTTCTTCAGACCATGGAAGTAGAATTTGGCTAAATTCATTTTTTAAATTGCGTTATGTTTTGCCAATCTTGCCTAAAGGTTTGTTGGAGACTGAACCACTGCAAGGAAGAGATGAAGACACAGTAGCCAGTGCTGACTTCCCTAGCATGCTCTCTGAGGAGGAAAAAGAAGAGTTAAAGGCAGAACTAGTTCAGGTATGTTTACTAATCTTCTTATTGCTGCTATGTCTATCTCCAAATCCTGAGAATTATTGTTAGTTGATGTAAGTTGCATATTACAATTATGTTGTCTTTCATTTAATAAGATTTAATAAGTGATATATTGTAAGATGATTCATTTTTCTGAGGTATTTTTGTAATGCTAATTGTCCATTATCCGTTGGTGGCCATAGGAAAACAAATGGTTATGCTGCTTAAGCAACAATAATTAGTTGTAAATATGCACCTCTTACTCTTCTTAGTATCACAATGCTATGGGGACAATAAATCACTTACAAACCTTATGGAATTCCTTCAAGACCTTGGTACAGGCGCAAGCTGCCTCTGAAGAGCAGTTGTTGATTTAGGTCAGCAGCTTAGCTCAACAAATACTTTGAAAGGATTTATGTTTATAATGAAAAATTCATTCATAGAAGCAACTGAATTTATCAAGTTGATGTGCTCTTTTTCAGAAGAATAAAGCTCCGGCGGTAGAGAGGGAAGCTATGATGACTTTAGGCTTCATTAGAGCTTGTGTAGTTGCCATGGGCATCCGGACCTAGAGATGAGGAGGGTGCCTGGCTCGTCGTGAAGACAACTCTTTGTTCAAGCCATTTGTTTGTAGCACCCACTACAAACACTTTGCTACCTCTTAAATACTTTGCTAGGGAGCATTTACGTTGTAGGAGGAAAGGGCAGGAGAAGGGAGCTTCTCAAGTAGAAGAAGCAGTAGGGCAAGAGGGGAAGAGGCCAGCATTCCTCCCCATTTGAATCCCTGGCTCAGAGGGTAGGAACCTCCTGGTCCAGCTGGAACAAGGCTTGTCTTCTTCCTCTGGCCTCTTCTACAGGCTGGAGCACAGCTTTAAATTAAGCTTCACCTTACCTTCACCACGCTGTGTCCACCCCAGACTCTCCAAGCTCTAAGGTTCTGATAGTGTGTGTTTATGACAGCTCATAATAATACTAAAGACATTTCAGGTGCTTTCACAAGACACACCCTACAATAACCTCATGATAAAATGAAAGAGCAGCTTGTTCTTCTAGTACAGCAGAAATTATTTTAGTAAGGACAGTGCCTCAGATCAAATAGCCTGGTTCTTTAGCTGGATCTGTCTGTGGCCACTGATCCAGAACCACCTCGTTTATTTCAGATTGGCCACACCTGCCAGAGTGCACGGACCAAAGTCAACCTAAACAGAATATCTGAGCTCCACGTTTTCTTAAGGCCTGGAATCCTGGATTATGACTTGTTCCTGTCAATTGTGTTGACAAAAGTTATATTCTGCAGACTGGCATCAGCTAACTGATTCTGAGCTGAAATTTAACTCCTTCACTGTTATCATCCAAGTTTAAGTTCATACACAACCTCTGTAACAGACCAACTTTTATAAAATGACTTGATTTTTCTCAGTTCTGGGATTACTGGGATATATATATATACACACACACACACACATACATACATCTATGTTTTTTGTGTGCCTGCATGCTGTATTTTCTAAACTTTCAACAATGAGCAAGTATTATGTTTATAATCAAGAAACAGTAAGCCTTGGTTCTCAATGGATGCCCCCATGAATATAAAAAACCAGTGTTTTCACACATTCTTGTCTCATTTGGCCACATTAATGACCCTGAAGTGTGTCTCATTCCTAAGAGTTTTTGAGGCTGACTTCTGAAAATAACACCAGACTCCTTGTTACTTTTTCATGTTACCAGGATTGATGTTTTCATCCTTTAGGATGCATTAGCCTCCATGCTTCCTGTCTCTTATTTCTGGATTCCTCAGGGATGGAGAAGCACCACGTCTTGCCAAAGGTAGCAGTGTAACCTCCAGGGGCACTGGGCACAGCTGTTTGCCTCAGGCCCAGCAAAAAGCAAAGGAGGGGATCTTTGCTGTTTTTCATCTTCACATTTCCATTTCTTCTCCCTCCATCTCAGGCCACCTCTGCTTTCTGCTCATTCTTTTCTTAAATCCACTTTCTCTGCCCTTTCACAGCGTACGTGCGCGCACACACACACACCACAAATTAGGTTCTTTCAGATCACACATGCATTCAGATTACCTTAAATGCTAGGGTTTAATTGCATCAAGGGCATCTCAGCAGTCCCACGGCTGGCCCTATGAAGAACTGAGACATCGTGCAGATAGCTCAACTTCTCTGCCTCAATTCTCCACAGATACTCCTCTGGGGCCCCTGGTCATAAGCAACCCCTCTCTGTTTGAGGGAAGATCCTACTGGGTCTGGTAGCCACTTGGGTAACAGGACACCTCACAGGTCAGCCTACTAGACTGCTTTTGAATCAGGCAGTAAGTTGTGGCCGTGATCCAAAGCAAGAGCTTTGTGTAGGGGGACTTCTTACATCTGATTGCTTTGCTTAGAGGGGTCTTGGGGGGTGCCAGGCACCTGCTCTCCTCTTCTGTACACTCCTCTCCCTTGTTTCCTCAGTTTCTCCCACTGTTTGCTGGCTGCGCTGGATCCCCGCCCCACTGCTTTACCCTGCACTGTTCTGTGGTCTGTATTCCCATGAGGACATCCTTAGACTTCAGGCGAGCCTGTAACCCCCTTCAGCCACACAGCCGGCACACTGTTGTACTTACCAAGTGCTGGCAGAGGGAAGACCTGTCCTTGTGGGCAGAGACATAAAATGAGCCAGTATTGTCCAAGGGGATACATCTTAGCCGAGGTCTGCACCTTAAAAGAGGAATCTGTCGTTAACACAGTTCAGTCTCGAGCTTGTTATTATGTTCATGCAATATGTGTGTTTTTAAAAGTTCCTTCAGTGCGGGGCCAATATCACTTCTGATCTGGTGCAGTGGTTTGTGCACAGAAGGTGTGCAATTAAGATTTATAATTAACTTGAATCATAGCGCCAACAAGCATTTATATTTGTGAATACTGGAAGAAGAATTTTTTTTTTTTTTTTTTTTTTTTTTACAAATCTTGTCAATATACAAAGAAATACTATTTTGTTTCAGATATTTGTTCTCATTAGTCTTATTACCAGCTGCTCCTAACATCTTTTCTGAGGTTTTTATGCATCTATTCTGTGGATTATTTTTTCCTTTCTCCCTTTTTAAATAAACTTGCTCAATACTTCTGTGCTACTAACATCCCACTCCCACTTTCGTTTCTCTAAGCTGCATTTGATGCTCAGTATTCTATAATGTGGCTTGCCTTTTGAAAAGGATGAAGTGTTGGCATTAGAACTGTAAATTTATGATTATATAACAATCAAGTACTGCCAATGTCCCCTAGATAAAATGACTCAAGAAAAATGAGCATTAATAGGAGTAGGAAAAATACCAGACAGCATTATCAAGTAGACAATGGCTGTCGCTCGGTGTGTCATTCCCCAAGAAAAGCACACAGTGCCCTCAAGCCACCCGTCTCTTAGCCTTTACAAAGAAGTGCCCTAAGCTCTTCCTTCCTCTCTCAGTTTTTTTCCTTCAAGACTTTCATTTTTTCTGAACTGAGCTAGTGAACAACTAAAGTCTTCACAACCAGTACTGTCTTATTGTAACACCCCTCTGTGTTAATCAGGGTTCTCCAGAGAATCAGAACCAATAGGATATATATATATGTATATAGAAAGAGATTTATTATAAGGAATTAGCTGTTGTGATTCTGGAGGCTGGCAAGTCTCAAGGTCTACAGTCAGCAAGCTGGAGACTCAGGGGAGCTGATTGTGTAGCTCCAGTCTGAAGGCCTAGGAAGAGCCAATGTTACAGTTTGAATCTGAAAAAACAAAAAAACAAACAACAACAACAACAACAAGACAAAACAGTGGCCCAGCTCAAAAGCAGACAGGCAGATAGAGTTCCCTTTTACTCAAGGGAGGGTCAGCCTTTTTGTTCTATATAGGTCTTCAACTGATTAGATGAGGCCCACCCACTTTGGGAGAGCAATCTGCTTTACTCAGTCTACCAATTCAAATGTTAATCTCATGCAGACTAACCCTCACAGACACACCCAGAATAATGTTTGACCAAATGTCTGGGCACCCCATGGCCTGTCACACCCTCCCAGATATTATTTGCGTTTTAATTTTAATTCTCCCATATTCTTAGCCAAGGCAGGAGTAACCAGGAGAAGTGACAGGACTTGAAGCAATGTGTACAGGAGACCAAATGCTCTTACTCCTAAACATCATACTGATACTTAATAGTTTATGAAAGTATTTCTTTTTCTGGATTTAAGTTAGATATTTTATGTAATATAGCAGATTAAATAGAAAAGTAAGTTTTCAATCTTCTAATATAAATTTCATATTGAAGCTAACTCATTACTTAATTTATAATTTTTTTCATTTTTTATTGCAATAAATTGGCATAACATAAAATTAACTATTTTAAATTGAACCATTCAATGGCATTTAGAAACTTACAGTGTTGTGTAACTACCACCTCTGTCCAGCCCCAAAACATTTTAATCGTCCCAAAAGGGAACCCCATACCCACTAAGCAGTTGCTTCCCATTTCTCTTTCTTCTCTGCAGCCATCAGCCTGCATTCTGTCTCTATGGATTTAGCTAGGTATTTCATGTAAATGGAATCATACAATATGTGACCTTTTGTGGCTGGCTTTATTTCACTTAGCCTAGTGTTTTTGAGGTTCACCTGTGTTGTAGCTTATATCAGTACTTCATTCATTTTTACCAGTGAATAATATTCCATTTTATGTATATACTGCAATTTGTTTATCCATTCGTCCTTTGATGAGTATTTGGGTTGTTTTCACCTTTTGGCTATTGTGAGTAGTGCTGTTTTGAGCATGCATATACATGTATTTGTTTGAGTACCTGTTCTCAATTCTTTGGAGAATATACCTAGGAGCAGGAGTGCTGTGTCATATGGTAATTCCATGTTTAACTTTTTGAGAAACTGAGAGACTGTTTTCCACAGTGGCTGAACCATTTTTCATTCCCACCAGCAATGAACAAGGGTTTCAATTTCTCCACATCCTCACCAACACTTACATTCCTATTCATTCATATCTGAGTAATCAAGTTGAAATATCTAATCTTGTGCATAAATATTTATCCTATAAGAAGATCTTCTAAGGGGTCAAGAAACCAAAGAACCAGACTATCAGTTTCTAGTGAAGATATGATTCATTTAAAATTAAAGGGGAAAGGATATCTTAAATACTTTAATTGATGATTTACCTGCCCTCCAGCTCATTCCAAAACGAATTTGATATGGCTGCAGAGGTACTTACAATGTAGAATTTGCATACTACCTGCATCAGAATATCTGAGGGTGCTTGTTAAAAAATATATGTAGGCTGGCCTCACCAAATTTGAGACATCAGAATCTCAGGGCATTAAAAGGGGCCTACTTCTGGAATCTGCATTTTAAATGTGCTCTCTGCATGACTTTTATATAAATTGAAATTGAGAACCACTGGTGTAACTAGACCAAAAATTCTCCTTAGCCAAATAAGTGAATGAATCTCACCAGGATTGTCATTTAAAGCATTTGTGATTAAAGGCCTTTCTGCTGTGTCAGGACTCTCTGCTCTGCAGAAAGAGACGAGATTGGCCATTTTCAGTCTTGCATGTTAATGTAATTTAAGATTATCTGTTTTTTCGCCTTCTGGGTTTTGCTTAATAGATATTTTGGCATATATTTAGATCACTGATAAATAAATGAAAGCTTTAAGAAGTGTGAGCCTTACATTTTATTGAAATGGTGAGACTTTCATTATAGAACCTGACAATAGACCCAACTGAGTAACTGAGTTCATGTTTCCATCATTAGAAGTTTTTTCTCTACAAATGCCTTTTAAGGTATGCTTCGATTTTAAAATTATTAGGTGTGGAATTTTATCTTTCTTTAGGATGGTGTTTGGTAAACTGGTCACTTCAATGTTTCTATCACTTTTTGGGATTGTGGATTTCATTAGAAAATTGTGAATACTTTACCCACTCCTCCCACCCCCAAATAACTAATGAATATCTTACTGTCCCCCATAGTTTTGAGTAAATTTCTGGGGTTCCATAGATATAAGATGGAGAATACCAAGATGTTTAAAGCTCTTTCTTCTTCTCTACATCTTTAATTTCTTTCTGCAAGTTAAAAAACTTCCCATTAATTTTGTTACAAGTTGAAAACTACAGTAACACCTAATACATGTACAAAACCAGATTCCCAGTCACTTCAGTCACTCAAACTGAAAGAAAGCCCAAAAGGTCTTTCTAGTACAGAATAAAAGGCTGGAATGAAGCCCACGTATTTTCTATGGTAAGAGAGCTAGACATACAACCTTGAGAAATCTTAGGCAGCAAACTAAATGCGGAAGAACACATTGACAAAGATGAAAAAGTGGAATATAACATGAGAGCAAAAGGATAGAAGGGTTTGATTTTAAAATGACAGTGTGGGGCTTCCCTGGTGGTGCAGCAGTTGAGAATCTGCCTGCCAATGCAGGGGGCACGGGTTCGAGCCTTGGCCTGGGAAGATCCCACATGCTGCGGAGCAACTGGGCCCATGAGCCACAACTACTGAGCCTGCGCATCTGGAGCCTGTGCTCCGCAACAAGAGAGGCCGCGATAGTGAGAGGCCCGCACACCACGATGAAGAGTGGCCCCCGCTCGCCACAACTAGAGAAAGCCCTCGCACAGAAACGAAGACCCAACACAGCCAAAAATAAATAAATAAATTTATTAAAAAATAAATAAATAAATAAAATAAAATGACAGTGTGTTCTCATTTAATGGAGAGACTAAAAACATGATCCCCTTTGGTGGTCCCTGGGTGCACTCCTTTTGCAGTAATGAGTATATGTCTGCGTCCTGAAGACTCTTGCTCATCAAGAAAAGACAGGGTGCTATTGATTATAACATGTTTATGGAAGGTGAAATTCATTTTAGAAAGACTTTAGAAAGATTTCCATGAGCATACGAGAAATGTTCCATAACCATAAAAAAAATGGATAATGTTAGATTACTAGGACATTTTGCTGATATTAAAAGCTCCAAGATATTGTTCTTTTCTACTAGATGATTTAAGATGCTTGATTCAGTATTTCTGCCTGTTTTGCTTAAGTGATTTTTTGTGAATGCGAAGGTTTACAATGCTATTTTTGTCTGTTCACCATTGGGGTAAAATCTTCCTTGCTCTAATAAAAAGGACTAATTTTTGCAAAGGTAACTGTCATTGTTGAGATGTGCTTTTTAGCAGCTACGTCTCTGGTGACCCAAGGAACACATCTGCAAGATGACTGACAGGGTTAGTGATTCTCCTTGTGGTCAGAAGTAGAGTGACACTTAGAATGTAAATGAGACACAGATCTCCATTAAAAAAAGTAATAATCTCATAAAGTGTCAGGCACTTTTTTTTTTACCTCTGTGCGTGTGGGATACTAAGGGAGTACTACTGATTCTCTTCTGGCTTCACAGAGAAAGTCACAAATATTTATACTTTTCAGAAAACAAAGATGTAAATTTAAGCAATATTACTAGGGCAATATGTTACAAAGTGTGACAATGGAATAAAGTATGATAACTGGAATCAAAGACTTCGAGGAGGTTCAAAATTATTTTCACAAAATATAGCAATGCTCTCTAAAATCTGGGTATTTTACAGAACTCCTTTGTTAGAAATTAGATTTGCAAGAGCAATTTTTTCATGACTTATGTATTTTATAACTGGAAGTTTATACCTTTTGATCCCCTTCACCCATTTCACACACACCCCTCCCTTGCCTCTGGCAACCACCAATCTATTCTCTTTATCTATGGGGTTGGTGGTTTTTTTAAGATTCCGCATATAAATGAGATCATAAGTCATATAGTATTTGTCTTTCTCTGTCTGACTTCTTTTACTTAGCATATTGCCCTCAAGGTCCATCCATGTTTTAAATGGCAAGATTTCCTTTGTTTTAATGGCTGAGTAATATTTCTGTATGTGTGTGTGTGTGTGTATGTGTGTATGTAAAATATCTTCTTTATCCATTTATCTATCAGTGGACACTTAGGTTATTTCCATATCTTAGCTATTGTTAATAATGCTGCAATGAACGTGGGGGGGTGCATGTATCTTTTCTGAGCTAGTGTTTTAATTTTCTTTGGATAAATCCTCAGAAGTGGAATTGCTGGATCATATGAGAGTTCTATTTTTAATTTTTAGAAGAATCTCCATACTGTTTTCCATAGTGTACAAGAGCAATTTTATGATGGTGAAGAGATTTGCTTTTCTGCTAGCACAGGGGAAACAGGAGATACATCAGTACAAAGACTTGTACATGAATGTTTATAGTAGCTTTAGTTGTATTAGCCAAACCCAAATATCCTTCAGTAGTTGAATAGAAAGCAAACTGTGGTATATCCATACAATGGAGTACTACTCTGCAGAGAAAAGGAAAAGCCATTGATGATTTAGCAACATGGATGAATCAAATGATCTCAAATCATTATACTGAGTGAACAAAGTCAGGCAAGATTGAGTTTATACTGTGTAGTTCAATTTATATTAAATTCCAGAAAATACAAACTAAACTCCAGTGAAAGAAAGATCAGTGACTGCCTGGGTGAGGGAAGAGAAAAGGGAGGGAGGAATTACAAAGAAGAACTAGGAAAGTTTTGGAGGTGATGATTTCTTCACTATGTTGATTAAGGCGATGACTTCACAGGAGTATACGTATATCAAAACTTACAGATTGGACACTTTACATGTGTACAGTTTATTGTATGTTAATTACATGTCAATTAAAATTGTTAACAAGAAAAATCAACACAAATCACTCCCTTGCATACATCCTCTCCTCCCTTGTTCATTCTCTCCTGAGGCACCACCTTGGCAAACCACAATGTATGCTAGGTGTGGCTGGCAAAAAATAAACAACACTGACTAATAACACTTTAAAAGAAGTTGTTAGGCATAGACTACAAAACCAGTCTTTTGTTCAAAAATTATATCCATGTATAATTTTAGGAAAACGTTTGGACGATTAGAAACCAAAAAAATTAAGCAGTGGCTATTTCCTAGTAGATTACACATGATTTTTGTTTTCTTTATATTTTGCTGTATGAGTGAATTTTTTACAAGGAGTAGTGATTTCTTTTAGAATCATTAAAGCTAAAAAAATCTACTTTCATTTTTAAATATTAGACTGTCTTCTCTACAGGATGTGTTTGCTAAGGCCATGCACTGGGCTATGTAAACAAGAGGGCACAGAGGCTGCTTTGGAGCACCGAGGGCACCCGTGTGTGTTTCAGCTGGTCTGACCTCTTTCCCCACCGTTTTCCCTCCTACCTGTAGCTAGAAGATGAAATTACAACATTACGACAAGTTTTATCAGCGAAAGAAAGGCGCCTGGTTGAGATAAAACAAAAACTCGGCATGAACTTGATGAATGAATTAAAACAGAACTTCAGCAGAAGCTGGCATGACGTGCAGACTACTACTGCGTAAGTATACGTTTTTCTTAAAAATACATCACTCAGCCTGCTGTCTTGCCTCTTCAGTTTTTTTTCCCATGAGGCTGATTTCATACTGGTGGCTAGGGAAAAATATTTTCTCCAGAAGTAAAATAAGGAAATATGAATAATCATTAATATGTTGCATGATGCAGACTCTATAAAGTAGCTTCATGAAATAAAACTTTGTTCACCAACACTCTGTTTTCACTCAGACTACTTTTATGGAGTTGTACAGTTTAAAGTTCTTTCTCTTCATTATATATATATTTTTTAACATTTGTTAAATATATACTTTTTCCTTATGTTTTCTCATAAAATTCTAAATCCTCAGAATACTTGGCATTCACTGCATATTTTGAGTTACTATCAAAAATGGTTGACAGCTTTAAAAACTGTACAGACTTTTTGTCCATTTACATGAAAAGGAAAGCTTGTACCTCTCATGTTTGGGGGTGTGCTTTTATCCCCACTGCTCTAGGGAATGTTAGAACTGGGTTAAGGCCACATGAAATAATAGAATATATTGGTTTCTGCCCCCGGTTTCTGGCACAGAGCTCCCAAAACCCTTATAATTTCCTACGTGATAAAAGCACCAGGGGCATCTTTTGTTCTAACATTTGCATTTTTTTTAAGCATTATTCATTTTTAATTAATTAATTTATTTATTTATTTTTGGCTGTGTTGGGTCTTCGTTTCTGTGCGAGGGCTTTCTCTAGTTGCGGCGAGCGGGGGCCACTCTTCATCGCGGTGCGCGGGCCTCTCACTATCGCGGCCTCTCTTGTTGTGGAGCACAAGCTCCAGACACGCAGGCTCAGTAGTTGTGGCTCACGGGCCCAGTTGCTCCGCGGCATGTGGGATCTTCCCAGACCAGGGCTCGAACCCGTGTCCCCTGCATTAGCAGGCAGATTCTCAACCACTGCGCCACCAGGGAAGCCCCCTAACATTTGCATTTTGACCCTGGTTCCTGACACAGAGTTCCTAGATCCCTTGGAATTTCCTGGGTGATAGCAGTATCCTTGGTTCTAATGAGGTGACTCTTGGTGGACTCCTGGATGAGGGCTGGTCACCAGAAAGACCAAGCCATGATTAGAAGCTTGGAACTGTCAGTCCCACACCCCCATTCTCTAGAGAGGGAAAAGGAGCTGGAAATGATCTATCATGGCTACATGATGAAGCCTCCATAGAAATCTCAAAAATATGGGGTTTGGAGAGCTTTAGGGTTGCTGAACACATGGAGGTTCCGGGAGGGTGGCGTACCAGGAGAGAGAATGGAAGCTCGGTACCCATCCCCACATGCCTCTTCCATCTGGTTGTACATCTGTATCTTTTATCATATCATTTTTACAATAAATCGGTAACCTAGTAAGAAACCTGTTTTCCTGAGTTGTGTGAGCCACTCTAGCAAATTAATTGAACTCAAGGAGGAGGTTGTGGGAACCTCTGATTTATAGCCCACTGGTCAGGAGCACTGGTGATAATCTGAACTTGCGATTGGCATCTGGAGTGAGGTGAGTGGGGAGCAGTCTTGTGGGACTGAGCCCTTAACCTGTGGGGTCTGACTCGATCTCCAGGTAGATAGTGTCAGAATTGAGTTAAATTGTAGAACGCCCAGCTGGTGTCACAGAATTGCTTGGTGTGTGGAAACCCCCCCATAGCTGATGTCAGAAGTATTGTGAGTCTGATAGTAATGTGAGAGTAAAGGAGAAACACAGGAGAAGCAAGTTTTTCTTACTTAGACCAACAGAAATGTTTTCAGCTTTGCCATTATCTTCCTGTCTGATATTAGGCAAGGTACAGAATAGGTTTGGGTATTCTACAATCATGCTTTCATGGGGTTACTTTTTAAATTACGTGAAATATTTAACTATTGTGGTACGTCTCTAATGATTTTAAATATTTTGCTTACCAGGGGGTCTTGTGCCAAAGCGAAGAAGGTGCCCACATCATAATGTGATTGTTCTTCCTTTTGTGTGTTGGGAGCTGGGGACCGATGGAGAAACCACAGAGGCTTCCTGTCCCTTGACCCCAGATTCCACCATCAAGAAATTTTTGTCTTTGTGTTATGCATTTTCTTCCCTAGTATTACTCCTTGGAAGGTAAAGATATTACATTGCTAGTATCTAAGTGGGAAACAATTTTTCTCTTTGCTGGTACATTTCTCCCAGGCATAGAGGGGCCTGGTAGTAAGAAAAGGTACCCATGATGGACAGCAATTATTTCAGTTTGGCTGGCGGCCAACTTTGCCTGCTGGTTACTGAGAACTAAGATCTAAGACCTTAGTGAAGACGCCCTTTGCATGAGGAGTTAGATCTAAGAGGAGCCTGACGTCTCCACACTGTGGTTCCCTTAGTGTCCATGTAAAGGGGAATATTCTCTCCAGCTCTATGCGCCTAGCAATTCTATCTGCATCTGTGCATGTGCACCCCATGGGCTCATCCAGAAAGGGTCAGGACACAGTCCAGAGCAGGGCAGGATGGAGCCAGGGAGCCCATCAGTGTCTCTCCAGAGGTTAACCAACCTTCCCCAACCTGATGATTATGGAAGAAGATAAGAAACTACACACTGATGTTTATCAATTTAAAATATATATATCGCCAACACCATATGAACAATCTCCTGAAAATTTAGGATAGCTGGATTTTAGGCACTAAATTAAATGAGCTTATCTGTCAGTAGTTTTGCTTTTTGTCTTTGCACTTTGATGGCCTATACCAATTAATGGCCCTGATAGGGTGAGGCCGAGCCATCTCTAATTCCCTGGGTCTGGTGACCTCTGTATTTAATCCAGGTCTGGGGTTTCTTGTCACTTCATCTGAACTTCCTTCTGGGGTGTCAGAACCAGGCAGGATCTTTCTGCTTGGCCTCCCTGACCACACTGCAAGGATAAGAGAACCCAATGGAGGGAGGGCAATTCTGTCTCTTCTGTTGCTGAGAGGAGGGAGGGAGCAGGGAATATCTGAGCAGAGGGTGTGGCCAGTTTGTTCTGGGTCTGCCAGGGCAGGCGGCGGGGGGAGTGAGGGGAATGGGTCATGGTTTCCTGAGACATGGACTTAGAGCAGGCAAGTTCAAGGAAGGCTTGTAGCCTCTTTGCACACTGGAGAATATATAGTTTCTGGTTTTCCCATGTTTGAAAAAACCAATGGGTTTTATAGTCAGGCAGTACCCTTAGTATCAAGCTTTTTGTTGAATGAGTAGAACAGATTTATTCCCTGGGGTTATCGAGTTTAAAGTCATGGTCAGGAAAACAGAGTTTTGTTTTTGTTTATTTTACAAGTAACCGGTTAAAAGCTAAGTGTGACAGGGTTGTAACGGCAAATCCAGGGTATTGTAGGGGATGTAAAGCAGGGGATGGAACCTTGCCTGGTGTCTCAGGGAAGCTTTTTTGAGTAAGGTGTTTAAGCAGAACTCTAAAGGATGATTTGGAATTTAATCCGGCCACCGGGGGCAGGAGGAGCGTCCTGGGGGAGGCACAGCTGGTTGAGGCTGGCAGAGAAGGCTCCTTCTCCTAAGGAAAATCCGTCCAATTACTTAGTCTTGTTGAGATGGTGGGGAGAAGGGGCCGGGGCTTGTGGCATCTGTTTATAACAGAGTTATTCTTTATCCATAGGCAATAGAAAGCTGTTAGGGGGGTCCTGACAGTTTGTTTACCCAACAAGTGTTAGTGAGTGTCTGCTATTAGGCATTATTACCCAGGGGCTAATCTAAGCCCTCAGGATACAGGATTCAACAAGATGGACAAAGTTCCTAATCTCTATGAGTGTTGAAAGGGAAAAGGGCAGGAAACGAGCAGCAAATAAATGAGGATCTGTCGGGATGCTATGATGAAGACAGCATACGTTGAGGTACTAGAGAGTGACTTGCGGGAGAGGGTGGAAGCTGCTTTGATGGGTCCCTGACAGGGAAATCCTGTCCTGGGAGGTTTCTTTGAGCTGAGACCTGAATGACAGAAAGATATGATCTTGTGAGGATCTGGGGAAGAGCTTTCAGGCTGAGGAAAAAATTGCCACAAGGACACTGAGGCAAGACCTGGCTTTACAGGTTTCAGGAAGCAGAGGAAAGGGCTGTGTCTGGAGTGTAGTGAGAGGAGCTTGAGGTCAGAGCCTCTGGGGCCTACCAGGCCAAGGGGAGGAGTGAGGAGTTTATTCCAAGAGCTTTGGATGCCGTTGGAGAATTTGCAGCAGGAAGTGACTTGTTCTAATTCACCTTTTAAAAAGAACATTCTGGTTAGTTTGTGTAATATAGATTGTGAAGAGGCAGGAATGGAAACCAGAAAATCATTTATAAGACTGTTGCCGTGGCCCGGGTTGTCGTGATGGAGAGTCATGAGCAGAGAGGGGACAGGATCTGGAGGGCGACCCAATGGGACTCCCCAGCGGTTTGGAGGTGGGGGTGGGTGAGGGAAATAGAGGGATCAAATGTGAGCTTAGGTGTCTGACTTGCGCTCCTGGGTGAATACTGAGACTGGTTACAGCAGTGGGGGTTTAGCACTGTAGATAAGCTGGTGGGCTGTGCACTCCAACCAATTACCTGGTTTGAAATCTGGGTCCCCTGCCTCCATGAAATGAGATCGTATTAGTGCCGATCGTAGGTAGTGAGGATTCAATGAGTGCGGAACAGTGTCTGACACTTTGTAGGCCTGTTTGCTGTTCTAGGAAACAGGTCTGATGGGGACACCCAAGAATTCTGTTCTGGCTGTGCGCAGTCTGAGACGTCCAGTAGATAAACAAGTTTATATATTGAGAGGGCAACTCGGAGGAAAAGTCAGGGATGGAAGTGGACATTTGAGAGTCATCTACATATTGATGCATTGAAAGCTGCAGACCTAGATGGGATTTCCTCAGAGATGAGTTAATAAATACAGATGATCATGGACTCACTAACCTTTAGGAATGATGTGAACTTTCCTTTGTAAAGAAGAATAAATCTTTCTTAAGAGGGAGGCATGAGTCCATCAGCAACATAATTTCAGGAGAGCATCTTTCTCCCACCATTTTTTCTTGGCTGCTGAGGAAAAGGGAAAAGTCTTAATCATATGTTGGGGGGAGGGGGGCAGACAGAAAAGCAGAATCTATTTTTCCCCTGAATATTTAAATCCCTGCTATTAGCGTCCATGATACCCATTCTAGAACAATACCTATACCTCATACAATGAAATTTTGATATGGGGGAATGATGAACTGGGGTAAGGTTAGATTGGAGAGAATTAGATTTCAAAGCACTAAAAAGAATTTCAGCTGTCAGAGTATTGCAGGTATCCCAGAGGCAATACTTTGCATACTGATTAAGCAATCATGACCTATTTAGTTTGATTTATAATGAAAAGAAAATCTGTGACATGTTAATGAACGATCTTGGCATATTTTAGTCTGTGGTAGGATTCAAATTGGAATAGGACCAGATGAGTAGGAATAACTACACCACAGACTAAAATTATCTCCTTTATAGAAAGAAAACCATACAGTAGTAGGTCAAGAGGTCATCTGTGTCCCTGGGTTTGTCGTTGCTGTTGTTTTTGTCATAGTTTTTTATTTGCCTTGATTTCAGAGAATCTAAGAACACTCACAAAAAATTCCCCCCACCCTCATCCTGAAGCTTCTTAATGTTTTTAGGCTTCAAGGAAGCATGGGGGAGGTGGGCGGCTTTGGGGTGAAGAGGTGGGGAGACCACTGGAGGAGAAATTGAGTCTCTTCTGGAAAGAGAAGGAAAAGGAATTTGGAAACTTGATGTCGTGGTGGGCTATTACAACTGATATGCTTCATTTTAGTGAGTGTCCAGCCTTTGCTAACCGGTGAAATTGCCCACCAATAAACACTGAGTTGTATCGTAGAACAAATGGTAGGTCTACAAAGGGGAGAAGGTTGTGGAATGGAATTTAAACCATTACATCTTTTTGGAAAGCTTAATAACTTCATCCTATATACAGAGGAGTAAAATTCTAACATTCAGCATTAAAAAAAAATGCACAGTGCTTGAAAATTGAAGCTCAGTTTATGATTTATTTACTCTTTGCTTTTGTGCTTCTAAGACTTCCAGCTTATTATGGTCAGTAAAGATTATTATCTCTTTTTATGAGGAGCCAGTTGTGGCACCATTGGGTTCAGAAGTGCCAGTGAAGATTAAAGACCTAATTTAAAAAGACCACGTAGCGCATCTCTCACATGGTCGTTCATTCTTCTTACCTTTCGGCTTTCATCTTATCACACAAGGCAGGAAGTAGGTTCTACTTTTCTAGATTCAAGTGGTAAATCTATGTTTTGATAGTGTGTTTAGGGAAGCTTTGGAAGAAAAGAAGCCTAAATAGTTTTTGTGTCTTTGGTGAAATGCTGCATATGCAACTGTTCAAGTAATGCTCTCTTTTAAATTCTATAATAGAAAACAGATTTGGGCTATAAGATATCTTCTTGTAAAAAGACTGTTGAATTTAAAATTTTTTCTTCTATCCGTATGTAGAAAAATGCTTTAAGTCAGAACACGTTAGAAGATGACACGCTTTCTCCTTTTGATTATTAACACTGACTTTCAAATCTGTTAAGACATGAAGAGGAATCTGCATGAAAAGTCAACAGAATGCCTTTTATTTGGCTTGCAGAGAACCTTACCCCACACTACTGAAGAGCCCCTTGTCGGTGTGCTGGCCAAACAGCTCACCTGTTCTAGCAGTTAAATGCTACCCATTCCTTAAAGATGTGCAGACACACACACACACACACACACACACACACACACACACACACACACACGAATGCAATGGAATATTATTCAGCCATGAGAAAGAAGGAAATCCTGCTGTTTGCGACAACATGGATGAACCTTGAGGGCATTATGCTAAGTGAAGTAAGTCAGAGAAGGACAGATACTGCATGGTATCACTTATATGTGGAATCTAAAAAAAAGTCAAACTCTTGGAAACAGAGTTCAAGGGTGGTTGCTAGAGGTGGGCGTATGGGTGAAATAGGGAGAGGTTGGTAAGAGTACATACTTTCAGTTATAAGATGAATAAGGTCTGAGGATCTAATGTATAATATCATGACTATAGTTGGTAACACTGTATTGTATAATTGAAATTTGCTAAGAGAGTAGAACTTAAATGTTCTCATCTACACACACACACACACACACACACATATGTATGTGAGGTGATGGATATGTTAATTTACTAGATGGAAAAGAGTCCTTTCACAGTGTATATGTATATCAAATCCAATATCTCACAATTTTGTTTTGTCAGTTATACCTCAGTAAAGCTGGACGGGGGGAAGCTATCTATTCCAGCCAAACTGAATCTCTGAAAAGTAAAGCCTATTTTTCTGTTGACTTTCATTGGAAAAGAGGAAGATTACTTGTACTCAAAACAAGCAAACAAAATGCATCTTCAATGAGTTAGCGTATACAAGGTGCTTAATAAATGTGAGCTGCCATTTGCTTATCACAGTTAAACTTTTGCCAAAGAAAGGTTCAACACTGGACCATATTCGAGCCTTGTTGGGAAGTGCAGTTCCTCCAAAGCTACTGTTTGCTGGATTGCTTTAGAGCACGCAAGGAAGAATTGCCCTCACTCACCTTAAGATCACTGTGGCTCTTCTCCAGAGTTAGAAACTTCACACTGCCAAGTCCTGACTGCACCTGTAGCTGAAGCTGGGGCATCCCAGCCTTCAGAATCCAGAGGAAACTCACGTGACTCTTGCTCTAGTTGATTCAGGCACTGGGGATACAGTGATGATGAACAAGACGTGGTTCTGCCCTCAGGAAGTTCAGGCGAGTCCCAGAGAGAGGTTTAAAAACCGTAATTGCAGCACATTGGGAGGATGTTTGCAAAGAGCTGTGCAGAGGGGATTATGGGAACCCTGAGGAGAGGCACCCAACACAGACTTCTTGAAGCAGATACTCCCAGTTTTCTTGCCTCCCAGTGCACAATTGACAGCAACCTGAGGATATCTTTTTTCTTTTTAATAAATTTATTTATTTATTTATGGCTGCGTTGGGTCTTCGTTGCTGCGCGCGGGCTTTCTATAGTTGCGGCGAGCGGGGGCTACTCTTCGTTGCGGTGCGCGGGCTTCTCATTGCGGTGGCTTCTCTTGCTGCGGAACAGGGGCTCTAGGAGCACGGGCTTCAGTAGTTGTGGCACACAGGCTCAGTAGTTGTGGCTTGCAGGCTCTAGGGCGCAGGCCCAGTAGTTGTGGTGCACGGGCTTAGTTGCTCCGCGGCATGTGGGATCTTCCCAGACCAGGGCTCGAGCCCGTGTCCCCTGCATTGTCAGGCGGATTCTTAACCGCTGCGCCACCAGGGAAGTCCCTGAGGATATCTTAACACTTGATTTTTATTTAAGAAAAATGTGTTAGTTGTCCGCTCTATCAATTATGGAACTCAGCAATGGTATAATTTATATTTAGCTTAAAATAAGAGATGCTAGTAATGTAAAATGCTAAATACCACTTCCATTTAAATTATAAGGTTGTCAAGTCAATCAGAATGTTAGTATTTAAATTGTTTTTCATTATTTGAATACTATTGAACATAATTTTATGTGATAGAGTTGAAAAAACAGTTTTCAGTATTAGTAGTACAAACTATGTACAGGATTTCATGGCACAATAAAGGGAGTAAAATGCAAATACACTGACTTCCTTGGGAGTTATCTGTGGCCTGACAGAAGAGTGTTTTTTCAAGACACAGGCTCCTAGCCTCTGGATGAGGATGTATATTACTTATTCAGTTTTAAGATCAAGCCCAATTAGGATGCACCATAAGGTACAGGGTCTGTGCAGTGCACAACTCCAGAGGGACCCTTCACTTAGGCTGTAATGTGTGTGGTACTCCTTGGAGCTTTTAAATGCTCTGAGCCTGCTGACCTATTTCTCATGGAGTCCCTAGTTATTTTGTTCGTGGAGCTCACTTCCCCATGTATAACCCTCTCTCATTGCCTAACCCCTAGAAATCTCTTGTCCTCAATTATTGGTCTCTAAGTAATGTATATAAGGACTACTAATTGTTTTCAAGAAATGTAGTGGTTAGCCTAGGGGAAGAGGTCTAAAAGTGTGGGTAGAAAATGTGCATCTTAAAATTTCTTGAAATATAGTATTATTATTTCTCTCCACAAACACTGGAGTTGATCTAATTCACCCTTGTCATCTCCTAGGCAACAAGACACTCTGATGGAAGGCAGGCACACTGCCTACTCTAACCCTACCTCTGTCATTAAAGGGTCACTCAGCTCTTCTGGGCCTCAGTTTCATCATCTGTAGTCTTAAGGGATCAGGCTCTAGTGCCTTTCAGATTTAACATTTTATAATTCCCAGAAATAAAGAGTTAACAGTCCCTAAAATCTTTAACACTCCATTGAGCTATCCATATGTTTGAATTTTAACTTTGAAATTTCACATAGATATAGAGATGCATTTTTCATGGTGAGGACTTAAATGTCCCTAATACCTCACTAAAGTAGTCAGATGCCTGTAAACACCTGTCTCACATTTTGATACAAAAGCGTGTTTAAAACATAATGTGCTAACACTTATTGCTTACTATATGTAGAGTCACCCCTAGGTATCTGCGGGGGTTTTGTCCCAGGACCCATGCAGATACCAAAATCCATGAATGCTCAAGTCCCTTATATAAAATGGTGTAGTATTTGCATATGACCTATACGCATCCTCCCATACACATGAAATCATCTCTAGATTACTTATAAAACCTAATGCAGTGTAAATAGATCTAAATACAGTGTAAATGCTATGGAAATAGTTACCCACAGATGGCAAATTCAAGTTTTGCTTTTTAGAACTTCCTGGAATTTTTTTCCTGAATATTTTCCATCTGTAGTTGGTTGAACGCGCAGATGCAGAACCCACAGATGCGGCGGGCTAACTGTACTTCTCCCTGACTAGCTATTTTTAAATGAAGCCATTAAATTTAGAATGTCTCACACACACACAAAGTGTTCAAAAGTCACTTCTTACCTCAAAATTCAAAGCATTCTCAAATATATAAAAGTTCAACTATGTGGAAAGTTTACAAGTAAATTAAATATTTGCTTTAATTGCAAGAAATTCCTGAAAGAAATGCAGGACCAACACAAGAAGGAATTCTCTAACTGGTACCCAGTCCCAACCTCATGCAAAGACCACAGTGTGGCAGAGTAATTTTTTACTTTTCCCTTGAGTCACCTTTCAGGCCTTACAGAGGCAGTACTGGGTGGATACCCGATTGGCTGTCTTCTCTTGGCCTTCCTCGATTCCCTCTTCTGTGCCCATTTCCCCCCAGAACCCAACTCTGTTCCTCTGACACTCACTTGGCCAAGACCCCAGGTGAGTGATGACGGTGAATTGAACTAAGGCAGAGACCAGTAGAGGTGGTGAGACAGTAGACAGATTCTAGATCTATTTGGAAGGTTGAACTAGCAGGGTCTCTTGATGGGTTGGCTATGGAGTGTGGAAGGAGTAGAAGGGAAAAGATACAAAGTCTCCTCTTTGGGTTATTTAATGGATTACTCTATTTCCTCACCAATATGCCTGAGAAACTTTTGCATAGGGAAAAGTTTTCCTTGCTAATTAGAATTGAGCCTAATTCTAAATTCCAGCCCATAGTGCAAGACCATGTTTCATCTGTGTATAATATAGTGTCTTCCTCACTTCCATCATGTATGGATTTCATGTTTTACAGGCCATTTTCCATAGATCTGATTTTTGGGGTTTTTTTGGGCCATGCTGTGCAGCTTGTGGGATCTTAGTTCCCCAACCAGGGATCGAACCCGTGCCGTCGGCAGTGAAAGCACAGAATCATAGCCACTGGACCACCAGGGAGTTCCCTCTATAGATCTGATTTCATGGCCGGGTTACTACTTTGTGAAAACTTTGTCAGCATCCTAAAAATATAACTGGAATAGCATTCCACATTTTTCTTTGTTTACTTGTAAATAAATCCTTTTGTTTTTAAGGCTAAAACTACTACCTTTAAATCTTTGTTTTAAAGGCTGTCTCTATGCCTAGTTAATCCAAGCATCAGGACACTGCTTTGGGAACCTGTTTAGTAGCATGTTTCTTCTGAAGAATTCTCAGCTTGTGCCATTTCAAGATCACACCTCCTGAATTCCTGTAATAATGATTGAGATTTTTATTTCTGGTCCACATTTAGTGCTATATTAACTGCCTTATCACTAATAAGAAGTTAAGAGATTAATATTTTATTTTATGTGTAATCTGCCTGCAATTCCATGATTTCACATGATCAAAAATATTCTCCTGCCATAATTAAAACCTAACATCCTATAGTAAAATGTAAAAAGAAAGTTGTAATTTGAATAACTGATATTTTTGGAACTTGGCAGCGAACAAAATTAAGCAAACATTCTAAAAGCTGTTCCTTTCTTTCATCTTCCCACTTCTCATTTGCTGCTTGACCCAGAGCCATCTGGGGTCCACCTCCCCTAATCACATACCTCTCCCCAGAGACACAAATTACCTCCCGTTCACCAAATTCTGCTTTGACCCTTATTCCTGTCGGTCTTTCCCTATTCCCTAGAAAATGTCTGTTTAGTAAATGAATATTTGGTTTGGTTTTATCATCTAGATAATACTTGATTTTTACACTTCCTGAAAAACAGGCATTGTGTAAATAAATAACATACGGTGCTGATAATATCAGACTCATTCCTTCCTGCTAACAAAAAAAGAATAATAGAATACCATGTTAATAAAGTGATTTCAGTCCCAAGGAAGACCAAGGAGCATGTTTTAAAGCATTTGTGTAGAGTCTGATATTATATTTAGGGCCGGATGATTTGTGGGAGGTGGAAGGGTGGGAGGGATGACGGAAGTTCCTACACAATGAATTTCACAGGACATAGTCTTCTTAGATATACCATATGCATGCAAGTGTTCTAGGCTAAGCAAGGAGCTTTGGGGGAACTTACCTGGGAGCAACATATATTGGAAAAAGATGCTATGTTCATTATAAGAATTAGTTTATAGTGGGAAGCAGCCACATAGCAGCCGCATAGCACAGGGAGATCAGCTCGGTGCTTTGTGACCACCTAGAGGGGTGGGATAGGGAGGGTGGGATAGGGAGGGTGGGAGGGAGACACAAGAGGGGGGAGATATGGGGATATATGTATATGTAGAGCTGATTCACTTTGTTATAAAGCAGAAACTAACACACCATTGTAAAGCAATTATACTCCAATAAAGATGTTAAAAAAAAAAGAATTCATTTATTTTTTAAAAATCAGTTGAAAATTTTTTGGTTTGGTTTGTTTCAGTTTTATTGAGATATATTAAATTAAATATAATACATACAGCACTGTATAAGTTTAAGCTGTATAGCGTAATGACTTGACTTACATATACTGTGAAATGGTGTACAAAACTTTTGGCTGATTTCTTTTTATTCCCTCAGGTTAGGTGCCTTTTGTTTTCTACTTTATTAATTAACGCTTAGAAATTTCCTAGCCCAGTGGATACACCACTGCCTTTCCTGTCACCATGCTCAAAACCTTAAGCCAATTTTTTCGTCTTGTTCCATTTGTCACTTATAACCTCCTGTCAAGTCCATCCATTCTCTCTCTATAATCCATCACGCTGCATTGTTCTTACTGCCATGACTCCCAGTTCAGAGCCACAGAGGAGCTTCCTCTTTGATCATTGATTCGTTCCTCTAATATTTATTAAGTTTCCCCTGTATCCCTCTGCCACATACTGGGGACACAAAGATGAATGGCTTCCTTGCCCTCAGGGAGTCAGCCTTGTGGGGACATAGGCTTGTGAACAGATCATTGCAGTACTATATTCCTAAAACTGTTTTGAAAAAAGTAACTATATTATCTTAAGATTATGCACCCTTCTTATTCCCAGCTCTAAGTATTCTAAAATTAAGTAACTAGTTCTATTTTGCCATTTTATGGTTACTTTTACCCACATAAGCAGTAAAAGCTTAAATTTCCCTTTGAAATATACATTTTCTAATTTGTGTTACCGTTGGTGTCTAGAGCTTTCATCGTCACTTCATAGAGTTAATACATCTCTTTAAGAATAACTCTCTACTCTCAGAGCAGTTCCACTATTTGTGATTAAAGATCTGCACATTCAGATCTGGACTTATATATGTATATTTTTCCTGAATTCAGATTTAATGGTCTGAGTTTCCCTCTGATGAGCGGCCACCAACCCATCCTCCCCAAACAATGAATAGAAACAATTACTTCTGTGGATCATCTTCCTAAATCTGTCTTGGAAAGGGAATTTTCAAAGTCAGGAGAGAGAAGTACGATGAATGTTTTATGGGAAATCATGATATTATTATGATTATTATCTTTCTCTGTTTTATTTTTTGTTTTATTTCTAGCTACAAGAAAACACATGAAACTCTGAGTCACGCAGGGCAGAAGGCAACTGCAGCTTTCAGCAACGTTGGGACGGCCATCAGCAAGAAGTTTGGAGACATGAGGTACTGTGGGAAAGAACCACGGGAATGGGGCTAAGCCTTTGGCTTTCCGAGAGAAGGGGAGCATTAGAGATATATATATCTATCTCAACTGGTCTTCCTAACACATTCTTTTTTTTTAAGTTGGATTAAAATTTTATGTGGCTGATAGTATTGGTGACTGAGGTAACATTTTTATATTGGGACATTTTCTGCCTGAAGATCAGCTTAGTGGGCCTGGTCCCAGAGATGCCCTTTCCACTAGGACCCGACCTAGTAGAAATAGAAGATAGAGGGTGCCTTTAATCACCAGTAATAAGGAGAGATTTCATAAGAATGCAGCACACACTGAATTTTAATCACTGTGATTTAAACAATAAGTTAAAATATGCCTTCAGTGGAATATTCTCTGATAAACTATTCTTGGTTACATTTTTGTATATATTCCAACTAGTACATGTATTTTTTCTATGCTAAATGCATAGATATTTATTCTTTTATTCTAAAAAGCTACCATATAGTGTATGCTCCTGGTAGTATTCTTTCTTTACTTTAGCAATATATTGCGAATATGTTAATAAATGTTTATTACATCTTCATTTATAAAAAAATTATTTATCTATTTTTTCTGCATTGGGTCTTCGTTACTGCGCGCAGGCCTTCTCTAGTTGCAGAGAGCAGGGGCCACTTCTCGTTGCGGTGCGCAGGCTTCTCATTGCGGTGGCCTCTCCCGCTGCAGAGCATGGGCTCGAGGCTCAAAGGCTCAGTAGTTGTGGCTCATGGGCCCAGTTGCTCCGCGGCACGTGGGATCCTCCCGGAGCAGGGATCGAACCCGTGTCCCCTGCATTGGCAGGCGGACTCCAAACCACAGCACCACCAGAGAAGTCCTTACATCTTCATTTTTAATGGCTGTATTATCTTCCAGTGCATAGCTGTAGCAAAATTTTTAAACCAGTCCCTTTGCTCATTTTGGTTATTTTCAGTATTTGTTATATAAAATTAGGGTGAATATCAAGATTTTGAACTGAGAACCAAATGACCTCACTACAGGCACCAGAAAAACAATGTAGTATTGACCATTTTTATTTTTCATATTATGTACTAGGAAGTTATCTTACATAGAGTTGTTACTCATTTTTTTTGCTTGTTTAAATACCTATCATAGTTTATTTTGAATTTGGCTGATATGCTTAGGAGATTTTTCTTTATAAATCAATGTCGTTTTTCTCTCTAGAAATCAAATTCACTTTTTAAAAACTTCTCAAGTACATTTTATATTTCTTCTTTTTAAAAAATATGTGTGTATTATTTTACTGGATTCTTAAACTATTGCTTTCTTTGTTACCCTGCAGCTTTGATACCTAGAGGCAAATATTTATATCTTTGTGTTTAAGTTATTTTTTGACGTCAAAAATTACTGGATTGTGCCCAATATTCATGCATCATCTTAACAACTTGGCATTCATGAGGCTAGAGTTAAGTAAGTACATGTGCATGAATCTGAGTACATTGCTTTATCTTCATTTTTGCTAATAAAGCAATAACAAAAAGCAGTTAAAATTCTTCAGAGGCAGTGTGTGATGAACGGTAAATATTCTGGATTATGAATTAACCCTAACTTTATTATATAAAAACTTGCAGTCATTTCAATGGCATTAAAACATTTATCTAAACTAATTAAATAATTCCTTAAAACAGAAAAGACCTTATCACCAGTTATATCCACGAAAATATATTTTGTCATGTTTATAAAGTTTGTTCTCCACATACTTAGTTGAAACATTTCACTTGAACACTGGGATTCGGTGGCATAATACTGCCGACTAGAATAGTGTTTCTCTAACGGTAGCAGACCTTACAGACACCTCTGAAGCTTGATAAATGCATATTCTCAGATTCCACCTCTCTCTCCAAGATTGCACACCTCAGTAGGTCTTGGGTGGCGTCTAGGAATCTGTGGCTGTTCTCAGTTATAAATGGGGATAAGAGTAACAACATCTTCAGTTTATTATACAAGTAGCAAAAGAGAGCCTGCTATGTATTAAGCACTCAATAAATGCCAGTTTTTACCTTTACTAAGTGACTGTCTCAGTTACAAGGTGACCCCACAGGACGGAAATTAGGGAGAGTCGGTGAACAGGAGTGCAGTGTGTTTTATAAGTTGTAAAGAAAGAAGACCATGTTTCACACGTGCAGCATGTTGACCTACTCATGTTCCTACATGAACTGGGCATAATATCAAGGTTGTGTTGACTGCCTTTCCTCCTGTTTCAATGTGGCTTTGTTTTAGCATAATGGATAACCTGTTTCCCAGGAGTTCCAAACTTTTCATTAACTATTGCTCTGTGTAGAGGATACAAAACTTCCATTAAAAACTGTGGCTAAAAATATTGGGAAATGTAGTCCACATTCAAATATGGGCCTGTAATATTTTGTAGACCTATATTTTCAGGCCTATATTTTTCTCAAACTATGATATCTAACATTTGAAATAAATGAGGATAACTCCCTGTGAAAGCAAAAAGTTTTACAAAGAATTGTTACTTTTATACTAGAACAAGTAATATATGTAAAAGTCATATCTGAAAAGTACTTAAGTTTAATATAATAACGATTCTCAAAAGAGAACAATTAGTAAGTTTTAAATTTTTCGTTCAAATTAATTTGCCAATTTATAAAATGATAGTGGGGAAATTTTAAAATTTTATCACAGGCATTTTACTTTGAACCCCTTTTCAGTTTGAAAGTATCATATTATTTTATATTTTGTTAGCTATACCATAAAATTCTTTTGTGAATTCTGGGAACAAATTTCTGAACTTCTTCAAAAAGAGTGCCAGAAAAATTCAGATACCTGAGAAGAAAAACAGTACCTCTCAGTTTTGTGGGGTTTTTTTGTTGTTGTTTTTGTTGTTGTTGTTGTTGGCTGCACCGCGAGGCTTATGGGATTCTAGTTCCCCGAACAGGGATCGAACTCGGGCCCTTGGCAGTGAGAGCTCAGAGTCCTAACCACTGGACCTCCAGGGAATCCCTTCTCAGTTTTTCTTTAAAATAATTAAAAGTTAATGCTTACAGGTTTTGAAAACCTAGAATATGGGCCTTTTAATAACTGGATGAAAAGCGCTATGTTAGGATTTAATTTAGATGTTTTATAAAAATAAATAATATTTCCTGAGCTAAGGTTCTCATTTTCTCCTGATTGCTACTAAGTGAAGGCCCCTTAGCCTGGTCACGGAATTGCTCTGCCTCCTTCTCCACCTGTCAGGTAACGTGGTTAATAGCTACCTAACTAGACTTTTCTCCGAAGTTAAAATAAGGTCACATTTATGAAAGTACTCTGAAGAAATGCAAGCTATTAGAATCACTTTTATATTAATAATGTTGCCATCTTCTTGGGACTTCTTGGTGAATCTGTTCAAACTGTGTGTGATCTAGTGGAGAGGAAATCTTTGGAGGAGGCATGTAACTTTATTAGAGCATCCAGCCACCTCTATATATCCATGAGAAAAATAGTGAGAAGCACACGTACCATAGGTTGGTAAAGTAATTGTGAAGACATTAAAAAGTCAGTGTACTCAAGAAGAGTAACAAACGGGGCCCCCTCATCTTTTCCTTGGGGCTCTTGAAAGAGGGGACAGCGGGCAGCGAGGCCGCTTCCTTGCGTCCTGATGTACTAACCCTGCTCCTGTTCTTCTCTCCTGTGCTGCTCCGGCTGCAGGTCTCACTCCATCGGGTAAGCGCTGCCCCCAGGGCCCTGCCGGCTGCCTAGCAGCTCCCTTCCTCCCCAGAGCCCCACTGTGGGTGCGCTTCAGCCAAAGACCACGTCTCTGTTCCTGAGAGTGTTCACCACCAGGGAGAGTTACAGAGTATAGGGCACCTAATGCATTTGAATCTATTTCAGCCCCTGTGTATCTCACTTCTGAATCATTTACACGACTTTCACTTGCTGAGCCATCCCTCAGGAATCTCTTTTCTGCATCATGCCTTCTTACACTGGCAGAGGTCCTTAGAATGCAAAGAAGAAGAGGAAAGTGGCAATTGCGAGTTGCGTATGTTTACGAAACTTTCAGAGAGTGAAGTCGAGAAACAGGAGTTTTTTCCTCTAGATTGTCGTGTTTTTCTGAATTCCTAGTAACTGTTACTTAGGCAGATGATTTACCTTCAACTTTCTGTACCTTCTGAAGTTGAAGAGGAGAAAGGCCGCCGGAAGAGCTCAGATGTTAGCAAGTGTGCAACTGTCAGTCCCCGGTCTCTGAATTAAGCCTCCTTTTAGGTAGAATCTTATTACATACCTTAAAAAAATTTTTTTTCTTAAGAAAACTACCTGTATTTAAAGAGATGAATAATTTATAATGCTGGTGAAGTTCTTTTAGTAATTCTTTTTTAAATGTAACTTATGAGGAAATATTTGCCTATGATTTCTAAATGGAGTGTCTAGGGTAAGACTGTAAGGTTCCCCTGCACTTCTTTGTCCTTTTCTTTCTGAGTTCTAGTAAAGTGCCGCGCCTACTGATGACCTCAGTGGATATTGTTGGGGAAGGTGATGAGTCTGATCCCCTACCTGTTAGCTTCCTGGGAGAAGAGAAGGCCAGGACTGTGGTGGAAATTGGGCGAGGGCATGCTAGCCTAGGAACATGGACCCCATTTTGCTTCCTCCCTTCCTGCAGCCTGATTTCTGAGTGGAACTCACATAGAAATAACAGGCAGTCGATCAGAGGGAAGACGAGTTAGCCGCTGTAGGATCAACGGGGTGAGAAGGTGATGATCTTAAGAGCTCTCAGAAAAGTTGATCTTTGTACCAGATGTCCTGGGATGGATGCAGAAGTCCTGCCACCATGTTGGACTGTGTGAATTGCGTTTACCTGGCATGTGTTTCCTTGGTTGACTCATGTTAAGTACATACAGTCCTCTGGAGTGCTTCTCTACAATGGAATGATTGATTAGCTTTTAGCTGCCTGGCTGTATGTGCTGGGCACTGCCCCTTGCCCCTTACTGTCCTCCTGAACAGGAGAAGGGAGCTGGGCCAGGAGAGCATGTCCACCGGCTGTTGGGCTGACCTGGGGCAAACCGGACAGTCTCCTCCTGTCCTCCCTGGCCTACAGGGAACCTACAGGAAGTGAAATAATATGCAGCCATGGGCCACCTGGTCTCCTTATCCCTTTGGAAGTGACTGTGGCCCATCCTACCCAACAAAAACAAATCTCATCTTGGTGGGGTGTGCAGGGAGCACTTCAAATAGTTGAAATAGCTGTTTTGAAACCGTGAATAGGGAGTTTCTCATGTACTTATATTGTGCTATCTTCTTTTTTCTTTCTTTTTCTTTTTTCCCTTTAATCTGCTTTTGCCCTGAAGCTACTCCATTCGCCATTCCATAAGTATGCCTGCTATGAGGTAATCTGTGTAAATTATTTTACATAATATCAATGCAGAATGTGTATGAAGTGTTATTTTATTGATACTTTGTGGGGTTTTTCCTTCTTGATATAAAGGGAAATGCCATGACCTATCTTATGCTCTTTTCTGAGGGCCCTCAGAAAAAAAGGCTGACGATCCTGTAGAAGTATTGTAGGTGTAATGGGCTTGGGCTATTGACCAGACACACTGGTTTAAATCCAGCCACTCTTGATTTGTGTGACCTGAGACAAGTTATTTACCTATCTCTATCTCTATTCTCTTATCCGTATACTGGAATAAATAAGACCTACCTCACATGGCTGTTGTGAGATGTGTAACCTGTGTAAAGCACGCAGTACAGGGCCTGAAACATTCCAAGCACACTTGCAAAGGTGGAAATGCTTTTATTCCCACAGAATTAAATGCAAGGCTGGCAGAAAGTTTAAAGGAAAAGGTAGGAGCCAAAGAGGGCTACAGTTCTAGAAAGGATATCATTAGGATTTTTTAAGGGATATATTAAGGCAAAGAGTCTGTTGAACAATAAAAATGTCATTAAAATTACTGGTGAGATGAAAACTCCTGAGAAAGAGGTTCCTCTCACTTCCAGTTGGGGTGACTTAGTGATACAATCAGATAAAATCAAAATAATAGTAATGAGTATAGAGGAGTGAATGTTAGATTGGGAATCAGAAGGTGTTGGCTGTAGTCCAGTTCTGCTAGGGGTGAACTTGGCAGCCTTGGGAAGGTCACCTCAGTGATAGCAGTTTCATCATGCTTAAAAATAAGAGGCTAGAACCAGATTTACTGCTCTTCCCTTGGTGCTTCCAGGAGCCCTAGTGCTTCCTTGGGCTGCCCTGGTTGGGTCTCAGTGGGAGGGGATCTAGTCTCTGGGACCCTCCGTCACTTCAGTCAGAACTGCCTGTAATTTCACTTCAGTCAGAACTGTGCCTCTTCTTCCTGCTTTATATTATATATTGTGGTGTGAATACATTCTAGAGGGAGTTCAGTTACTCTAAATAGTTTGAGCCCACTGAAGCCAAATTCTTTCCAGGGTTATTTGCAGTGCTACAAGTTTGTAGTTGTGTATGACATGATTAAATCTGAATAAATAGTTTTTCCCTATTCCCCAGCATGTACTCTAGTGTAATTTGATTAGAGGAATGTCTGTTTTATTATATCTGATGATGTCTCTTCTACACTGGGGTTATGTGGTTACTTGGGAAGTTTAACCACAGCGTTTGATTTCCCTAATTTGGTGGTAAGTAGAGAGCATAGATTCAAGATGGCTTAGTCCATATTTGAATGACTTGCTCCCCCTAGAATAAGAACACCAGAATTGAGCAGTGCAGCCTGCAGCTCTGAGCTTCTTTACTTGTTAAATTTTAAGTCTGGGTGTCCAAAAAAGCCTTAAAAAAAAAAATTAATATGATTTTCCTCTGTGAACCAGGAATTCATCTAGTGACTTATAGTGACTTATGGGTCAAATGTATTCCTCGTGAGCTTGCCTGAAATTAACTTAAAAAAAAAAAAAAGATTTTGCTCAACTAACATAAACCATGAACCATTAGGCTGAACTGTCTGCCCACTGTGGTCCTGTGCAACTGATGGATGACAGGTAGTTAGTCATGTGACCAGCTTGGCCAAATAAAACATGCAGTGGAAGTAAAGTGCTAATAAGTGTACACTTTTGAATCATTCTTATGTAATTTCACTAATATTTCATCATGAGACAGGTACGGTGGAGGATTACTCACAGGAATTCAACTCATGTTTGAGTCATATACAAGGTGTGATGCCATGCTTGGGCCCTCTGAACTCACCACTGTTACTTCATACAGCCTGGATGCAAATGCATTTGTGACCATCTGGAGCATCAGAGTCTTGGGAGACAATCCCTGATGAAGCCAAATTCATTCAAAAACATATCCTCTACATTAGTTTCCTCTTGATAGTATTAGAGCCATGCTACAGCCCACACCATACAATGAAGCCCATATTTTATAACCATTCACCCTTATGAAGTTTCTTTAGGCCATTCCTCTTATTTTATTTCTTCTGCACTCAAGAGAGAATAGCAAGTGGCTTATCAAGTATAGTAACATTCAGTTGAATTTTTTGACCTGAAAATGATGGCAGTTGTTGCTGAAAGCCAACATGAACACAAGATTTAAGACACATTTTTAATTCAGTTCCTGTTTCCTTAGTTGGACTTGGTGATATCATTTTTAATGGTAATGATGTCATTAAGTCATAATGTCATGTGGTCAAATCCAGTATAGGAAACCAAAAAGCACCAAATGAAAGATCTAAATCTTAAAGTTACAAGATGGTATGTAGATTATTTAACACAATGAATGAGTCACAAATAAATTGTCGATAGACAGCAAAGGTTCTGTCTGGTAAGAACAAGTAAGTGTATCTTCTTTGGGAGGAAATATAACACGTGCTAATAGCACCATTTTGATCAAGCATTAAACGTAGTGAGTATATTTCAACCTAAAATAATGAACACACTGACTTACAGAAACACTGCTTCCTGGATGCTGAGAAAATGCTTAGTTTTAAAACTTTAAAGTTTGAAAACATCTGAACCTTTTTTTTCCTTTAGCTATTTCTGTCTTGTCTCACATTCACTAAGATAAATGGCTTTTAAAATTCCAAGTGGGAAAACTCGAATGTGACGTTCTTCAGATAGACTTTCTATTTGTTATAAAATAACTGAGCTGGGAAAAAGAGTGTTATGATAGAAACAATTAATTAGTAAATGAAAAATTAAGCTATCACTCCTTTGACTCGTTGGAAATGATTTACGGTGCACCATGGAATTATTACAGTTGTATCCTTGCCAAATGCTATATTATCTATTCTATAGTTATCTATTTTACTTAGAAAAATTCCATGTCGGGTTATGGTTTCTGGATCTAACCTAGCAGAAGTGAAATAAATTTTAAAACATGGTTGGTGTAGGTGGCAAGCCGGCAACTAGCTCCGGTGCAGAGGAGATGTTTGCAAGTAAGAGCAGAAACTAGGCAGCACAGCACGATTGCTAAGACAGCTAGGTCTTCAGAGCTGACCTCTCTTTTTTTTGTTATTTTAGGAATTCTCCTACTTTCAAATCATTTGAGGAGAGGGTTGAGACAACTGTCACAAGCCTTAAGGTACAGATGAAGTGAATTTTGTGTCGCTGGGTTCATTGAATCAGGACAGCTTAGTCATTGCTGCCGTTGGCTCCAAAGGCGGGGCTACCAGCATTTGATGCAGCCAAGAAGGCAGCGGTGCACAGAGTCACTTTTCTTCACATATAAATCTATAAAGAAAACCAATATTGAATAGTGTTACTGTAGCCATACCAAGTTGTTTATATAAATAAATCATTCAAAAGTGAACTGTTCATGAAAGCGAATTGGGATTTGTGTTGATCTGTTCACTGGTTAGAACTCTTAATGCTATCCCCCAAGAAGCAGATATGTGATAGATGACTGTGGATAGGACAAAGGATCTGTGAACTCTGAAATTAGAGTGTAAGTGAAAGTTCAGTAACAGCTCAGAGCTCCTCTGGTTTGGACATGGACCAGTAGAAATGAACTTGCCTCCATGTGCTATCCTGCCATCCACCGCCCATCAACACCACTTGCCTACTCCACTCACGTACTGAGCACAGCACAGCATGGGTATCATGGAGGGAAAATAAAGCTGAATCACAAAATGCATTATTTTGTAATAGTGCATTTGTTCCCTGGGTATAAACTGAAAATATGCCTGTTCTATAGTAGGTGCTAAAAAAAAAATTCATTGAATTTATTGTTTGGGCATAGATAAGTTAATGTACAGAGGATAAAAGAGCAAAAGTAAAATCAGTCTAGTCCTAAATGTATAGAACGTTTAAAACACGAAAAGTCATTGATACTACTAAGATTTTTTAAAGATACCACCTAAACTTAATTACATCTTGATATCATTATCACTATTTTACATACAATCCATTTCTGTATTTCCCTATTACTGGGAAAATTAAGAATATGTGTGATCTTTAATCAGATCAAAAGCACATATAGGCTCATGCTGATTACCCAGCTGCTTCTGAATCATACGACTCTCACATGTGCTGCCAGATGAGAGTCTGTGAGGGTATAAGTTATTCCTTAGTCGAGGTCTTAGATGCTCTTATTGATTTTGACCTGGAGGGTCTTTCCCCTTAGAAGAGGCTTTCACATAGTCTTCTCTTTTCCAGACCTGCGATAAGGTGTTTAAGGCTCAAGAATGAAATTATTCCTCAACATTTACCATGCTTTCATTGATTTCATTTACCAGCAGTCTCTAGTTGTGCAGTTTTACTGCTCTGCCTGTCAACGTTATCGTTTATTGAGTGTTTAGGGACCCGGAGGAGCCATTAAATTGCCGCTGTTTGTAGGAAAAACTTTTTATGGGTAGAGACCTGCAGTGTCACAGACATTTCTCATGCCAGAATATCTAGTTTCAAAACAAAAGATTCCAAAAACCCCAGGAGTTAATTTCTCAACATTCGGTTCTCAGCCTTAGACAATCCAAGAAGGATGGATTCTGTTGTCAAGTTCTGACATAGGAGAAGTTGTACTTTTTAGGTTTCCTTTAGAAGAAGGAGGTATGAAGAAGCAAAAGAAGAATAAAGAACAACCTGTTTTCATTTGCTTTTAGGAAACTCTGGTTAGCTCACAGTTTATATATGATTTAAGTGTCTAATCCACACTGTCAGCCTCTCACTTTTCTCACCGCATCTGGATGGAAGGTACAGAGCCTGCCGCCTTCCTCAGACATGCACAAAACTAACTCAGCCAACTGGATACTAGCCTGTGTCAAGACCTCCTGAAAGCAAATTCTATGTCTGCATGATTGTCCATGGGTTTAACAAGACTCACAGCCCACCCACCGCCTGGGTCACACCCAATGCCTAGTTTCTCTTTCTCTGCCCACACAGGCAAGGGGAGAATAGCTAATAATCATGCTGTGTGTCAAACCTCCCACTTCCTCAATAATTACAAAGTTCTCATTCCTTTTTTTCCCTCCAGACTAAACAATAGATGTTTAAACCTTCTGTGTATAGTTTATTTTCTGCATAGTTTTCTTTCGTGTTCTGAATCTTCTCCAAAACTTCTGTAACTTTTCAATCCTGAGGTTATTTCCTGCTGAGGGAATGACCCATGAATCAGTACAGATGAGTGAAATTCCTTGCAGGTCTATATGCTGTATTTCCACTCACACATCCTGCTTTAAGCTTGATTTTTCAAACACCACTTAAAGGGAATCGTGTTCATATTTGTGTTCTATTAAAAATAATGTTCTGCTGTGAAGTGAGGTCCGTTCCTGCCATCTTCTCACACAATCTGTCACACCATCTGGCATTTGCACCCAATGGATCGTTCTTATTTTATACCCAATTGTGTAGATAGTTTGATTTTCCATGAAAAACTTGCCAATTCATCAAAATCATATAAAATTTAGTCCTTTCTGCCTACATCCTTGTAATACATCAATGTATTACTTGACATCTTGGCTGGTGTCACCTGTACACTCAATAAGCACAATTTCTATTTCATCTAAAACAAGCAAACAGAAAACAGACCCAGAATCAGCTCCTATGAAACCATATTTGGAATGTTCTACTATGTTCCAGTGAATCATGAGCAACTACATCCCCTCCGACCGTTCTGCACCCATGTCAAGCAGAACATATTTTTAGTGCCCCTACTTTTTGGTGAGCACATTGTATGGCCTGAATTAAAACCATAAAAAAAGATAAGATATACTTAACTGTTTCTTTGTGTCCTTTCAACCGGATATTTTTATTATGAAAGATCAGGAAGCCCAGTTCAGTAATTCAAATAAAATTTTTTTGCAAAGAGCAATTATAATGTTGGGGACACAGTGACAACTTCTTGGATGAAAAACCATTTTGAAGGGAAGGGTCCGGGAAAAGCTTATTGTTCACGTCTCTGCTTAAGCAGGTCCTTGGCTAAAGTATTGTAGTGTGTGGTTATTAAACCCACATGGTTAGGAAACCCCTTTAGTCCACTCCTTTCTTGGCCAAACTGCTTTATTTCCAAGTGGTTTCCTCCTTCTTTATTTTTCTATTTTGATTTGAGAAATCAAGAACTAGAAGAGAAGAACAAAACAAAGCCGAGAAGAAAACATCAGTAATTGGTATTCACCTGATTTCAACACTGTGTGTGACTTCTGTTGCTAAAGAGAATGCGACTAAAGAGGAGGATGGGAACTATTAATAGAGTTAATTACATTGAATTAATCTTGCCTCTCTCAGAAAAGAAATAACCATAGTGAACAATCAGATAGTTGAAACCAACCCCCTTGCTTCTTCCCAGTGCTAAGATAACACAGAGTGGAGGAGGAATCAGTGCTCTGTCCCTGAGGTCTGCAAACTAAGGTTTATGGGCCAGACTGAGCTGGTTGCCTATTTTTGAGCAGTCTGTATGCTAAGAATGGTTTTCACTTTTTTTTAATGGTTAAAAAAAATCAAAGGAAGAACAATATTTTGTGATTTGAAAATTAAATTACACGAAATTCACATTTCAGTGTCCATTCATACAGCCTTTATGGAACACAGCCATGCTCATTCACTTATGTATTATCTTGGCTGCTTTCTACAATGGCTGATTTGAGTATTTGTGACAGAGACGATGTGGTTTCCAAGCCTAAAATATTTATAATCTGTCACTTTCCAGAATGAGTTTTCCAATCCCAAGCAGAGTGGAAAAATTCAACTTAGTAACTGAATTTATAGAGGCAGAGAGGGATTTTAGTGACAATGGGAGAAGAGTTTGTGTGTGATTTGCGATGACTGAACTGCTTTTAAATCCTGGTTAAGGTTTTAAAAGGGCAGGCCAGGCAATTGGCAGGTACATTTCCCAGTGTGGTTTATGTCCTTGTGAGTGATCATAAGTGACAGTGAGGTGTAGACAGCATTTTGGGAAGAGCAACATCTCCTATTCCATACCTTTCTTTTCTTCAAAGTATTTTTCCATATTGTTAATGGTTAAAGGAAGGCCGATGTGGCCATTAACAAGACTTGCATTAAGCATTTTGGACCATTAAATATTCTTTTGAGAGACCTTATAATAAGGAATTTTTCAAAATACTTAACCATATTTCTTAATTATAAATTGATTTCTTCCTGACTATATTCTTATTAGCCAATAACAAGTACACAAAAAGAGAGCCTCGTGAAGCATATAACTTTGCATTTTAAGGTATATTCCTCCTATAAAGACAACTGCCTGGAAAGACGTGAGAGGAGCAGTGCTTAAGCCATGATTCATCTCCAACTCTCAAAGTATTAGAAACCAGAAATCATGTTCCATTGAGCCGCTCTGCTTTTCAAGAGACATTTTTCAGAAATCCAGATTGCCTTGCTAAATCCCAAATGGAAAACTCAAGCTGGAGTCACTAAAAGGCATTCACACATTTGTGACATTGGGGGAATTTATCTAATATCCAATTCCATTTGATTAAATCGGTTCTCTGGGTGAGTGAGTAGATGGTGCAAATCCACAGATCTGCATATGCCCCTGAAGGGACTGAGAATTTTAGATGTAGAAGAGACAAAGAGAGGGTCGCTAAATCTGTACAAATTAAAGTTTCGAGTCCAGTCGCAGAACCCAAATATGAATGATATCGTAGCCCCCTTCTAAAGGAAACTAACTTCTCTACATCCTTTGCATCCCCCTTCAAGAAAACAAGTATATTTGTGAACTTGAAAGCAATCGATCTTATTTTTTAAATTACAGAAATAACGAAATAACTGCCTGTGTGCGTCTCAACCCGTTTCAGACGAAAGTAGGCGGGACGAACCACGGCGGAGGCAGCTTCGAGGAGGTGCTGAGCTCCACGGCCCAAGCCAGCGCGCAGAGCTCGGCAGGCGGTCCCCGGCGGGCCGAGGGGGAGGAGCTGCAGTGCTAGGGCCCCGCCCGCGCCCGCAGCCGCCTCCAGGGACCCTGCCCTGCCCGCGCGCATCCGGATTTGAAGACCAGAATCCCACTGGAAGACCTAGGCCTTGACCTTGTTCTTCAAATGGCTTCTCCTGAAAGTTTAATTAAATGATTTCCACTTGAATTTGTGTTGATGATGGACCACGTGACCATCACACTTTAGTATTCATAGATTGTCATCTTTTAAAATGTCGGCTTCAGCAGGTACACAGTTGGTCACGACTCTTGTTTTTTGTGTACGTCAACATATTTTCCAAACATGTAGCTATTAATTATTTGCTTTGATTTTTGCTTGGACTCCTGTACGAAGTGCATGTCTTTGAAGGCTCAGTGCCCCCTTTCAGTTCTGTCCACAGGATGGAGCTCTTTCTGACCGTCTCTAGCAGTGAATGGGATGACACTGAGAATTTCATCAAACTGCTTCCGATCTCCCTCGCCTACTTTAATTCCTTATGTTTATTTAAGCAATTAAAATAATTGATTTTAATGACGACTTTGAATTCTTAATTTCTTTACGTTTCAGTTTTGTTGATGACCTTGAAAGGTGGTAGGTATAATTCTGCAGATGCTATTTTAAATCAACTTCTGCTAATTTGGAAAATATGAGAGAGGATATGTAAATAATTATAACCTCAGCTACCTTAGGATGCTGAAACAATCTACGATTCTAAAATTCTCTCTACCTAGAGTAGTAGTTAACTTGGTAACTACTGAGTTAAGTAGGCAAGAGATAGCTGAAAAGGGAATTGCTAGAAAATGGGAGAAGCAGAGCTCTGCAACTGTTTCCAGTTTGCAAATTGCTCACATGAATGAAAAAAGCATCAATCAGTACAATCAGATTTCTGCAGTACTGTTTACCTTCCACATCATATGCTTCTTTTTTCTTCTAAATGGGAACATACATTTGTTATTAGGTAGAAGGTAGCATTTGTTGTTAGTAGCATCCTATAGCTACATTTTTTTAATATACACTGTAGAATGTAGAATAGACCTACCAACTAAAAATTCACAATTTAAATAAGCAATATATATAACTATATATTATATATAAATAATATATAATCCATATAATATACATAATATAGATAGATAGTATGTTCATTGTTCATTTTTTAACTTATTATTAAATAGAAGTGGATATATGTAAATAGTGAAATAAGACCAACCTAAAAATTTCCATTGAAGTTAATGGAGCAGGACAATCCATACACCTAACTGAAAATCGAACTGGTTCAGGGCCACATAATCTCTGAGGCCTGAAATCTCAGGAGCAATAGGTGTGGGGCTATAAACTTGAACCAGAGTGGACAAAGGAGCCCTGCCAGTAGGAGCGCTGGCATTCTCCCTAATTTATCCTCCCAGCCTGCTGGTTGAAGCCAAACCCTGTCCAGCTGGCTTGTGACTGTGTTGCTCACCCCCTGCTTCAGCGTGTCCTCGGTCTCTCTGTGACCAATCTGCAGTTGCCTGGTCACCTTTTGTAAACTCACTGCCACCTTCTTTTTGATTGCATTCAGCACGCTGCATTGTATTAGAAAATGCAGTTATGTTGCTATAAACATATTTTCATTCACCAACCCATTTCTGCACACAATAGTCTCAACCCTACAGTCTGAAAACACAGTATTAAAATTAGGTAGAAAAATAATCAAGAAAATTAGTGTTAATGCCTCAAAGCTAAAATAAAATAAAATAAAATATATTTTATCTGTTTATTTTATTTATTTAATTTTTTTTGGCTGCGCCGGGTCTTAGTTGCAGCATGCAGAATCTAGTTCCCTGACCAGGGATCGAACCCGGGTCCCCTGCATTGGGAGCACGGAGTCTTAACCACTAGACCACCAGGAAAGTCCCTAGCTGTTTATTTTAAACCATTCTTCAAAAATTCTAATTTCATCAGTTTTGTAAAAACTATATTCACATCACCTCTATTAATTGAAAAGTTTGTTTTTAATTAAAATTATTCCCTCTGATCTGGGAGTGATATAATGGCCATGACATATCTTTTTTCATTTTGTCATGAGATGTGTGAGTAGAATAATTAAATCAGTTGTTGGCTGGTAGGTCTCATCTTCTCCCTGCTGAATCACTCAGGAGCTGCTCGTGTCTCCCTGACTTTGCACGGGCAAGTATGTCCCAACTTGACTGGCCGCTGAGTTGCCCTATTTTGTCCAGCTGGGCTTAGTTCACATGCAGTAGTTTAAAGTGTTCCACAAGTACTGAACAGTATTTGCACACAATGGACATAGCCTTTTGCTAACAAATCAAAACGACTTCAGGTCAGGTCAGCCAAGTATACGAAATGCCACAACATGTATGATACCAAAAATGCATCTCAATAATTGAAAATTCCAACGTGAATTGTGATTACAAAATAAACTGTTTTTTTTTTTTAAGTAAGCCATTCTGTAATTTAACCATTCATTACTTTTTAAATCCTGTTGCTTTGATGGAAAATATTCAGAAATTTACACTGCAAATTTATCTTAAACTCATATCTCATAGACTATGACAATTGGTAGGTCATGTCAGCAAAGCAATCTGTATCTTTCCCTAAATTACACATTTTCTTATAAATCTGCTCTTGAACCGTAGACAACAGAACAAACTGTCCTGATAAGCCATGCCACTCACAGTGGTCAATGTGAAGAGAACTCTGGGAAACTAAGCGGCTCTTCTGCCACAGTGCATAGTTCCAAAATTACCCATCAGCTTGAAAGTTGTTGAACTTCACTGTAAAATGGTGCATAAGGTTGTGAACTTTAACCCCAAGCCTCTCCTCTCACTTTTTATTAAATTGGAGTGTGGATGGGTACAATAAAGGAAGGTGGTGATAAGGTTAAAAAGTGATTTAAATATGACATGTAAAGCAACTTCTTCAAACCTGGCATTCAAATATAATTTCAAACTATATTTGGCAAAATCTTATGGTTATTTTTGATAATCTTTATTTAAGAATGGTAAAGTTCTTTATTCTATTTTATTTCTACTTGACTTTCAGTTTCTACCATAAAGAGTATATATATCAAGGCAAACCACAAATAACATAATCCTAAATCTCCCACAGAAATCATCCCCAATCTCACTTTGTCTATAAAGACTGGCAAGTTACTTAAATAAAAATGCAGGGTACAGAGGATTCTCTTCCCAAGGCACTTCGTTAGTCATTTATCCCAGAGCATATGTTACAAGACTTTAAGATGAACAGGTTGGCCATTCTGTTAGAATTAGTATTTGTCAAATATAAGGGCTTTGAGAATTACCTAAGAGCTAGGGAAATGGTAGCCCACAAACAATGGGAAAACAAGGAATTGTTTTGGAGATAGAACCACCCCCACCTCCACCCGACCCGGATCATCTCCAGGGACCAGGCAGGGAGAACTAGCCTGAGGTACCCCCTGCAGACCAACCCTTCCAGCTGCTCCTCTTTTTGAGTGCGGGGTAGTCTCTTCCTCATTCCTAAGAGGTAACAAGGAATTCGTTTTTTGTTGAGTTCATGCTGGAGGAGGTCATCAGGAGGATGTGACCACCAGCTGACCAGAGAGCTGGACCCAGGCAATCGGAGGCTCCTCACCCCCAACCCTGTGCGTGTAATGTGTGTTCCACCTACCATTCCCACACTAGGAGCTGTTTCAAGGATGCTGCCTTGAGACAGTAATGGTTGAGACCATCTGGATGGTACACATGACTGACTGAAGCCAGTTAAAGCTTCTATATAAACTCAAGATTCTGACAGGCGAGTGCAGAGATCTTGTCTTGAGGCTGCCTCAGACAAGCTGCATATGTAAGTTGCCTTGCTTATGAACTGGCCACCTACTAATCTGGAGTGGCTGCCTCTTCTGCAGTCTCTCCTTGCCGTCCGTGTAGAGGAGCCAGTCTGCGAACCAACAGTTCAACCCAAGAATAATTATTTACTCGGCAACATAGTTCTAGGGTTTGTTATTCAGAAGACCAATTCCAGACAAGTAGCACAGGTATCTAAGAAGAAAAAAAACATTAGATTGATAATGCTTAACTATTTGTAGACACTGGCTGGTGAATGCAATAGCTATCTTCTTTTATTGATCTTCGTTTTGTCCTTATTAAAGGATATTTTATTTATAACATCATTACATTTTCTGTTTTTAAATATATTAGCCCAATAAGGAAGGTTTAGGACTAAGTGTGAACCCTCATTTGGTAGGTAAATGGAAAACTGAGATAATGATTGTGACCAGTATTAAGTCTGACCCAGTAAAGACTTCGAAAGTCTCTGTGTGGATTTATGAAAATTACAGCAGGCAAACAACCCAAATAAAACTCCAGGGCCACAGAAAATCTTCTGGTTATAAATATTTGAACTTTATCAAGGGTTATTTTGTGTGCATGTTTTCATGCCAGGAGAAAAAACTCCAAAACACTGATAGATATAGTTGTTTTCTTCTTAACCATATCTCCAATTAATAACCAGACTTTGCTGACTTTCAACTATTTACTGCTTTTTACATACTGTTGTTGTGATGCAACAGCATTTCAGTGCAGAGCAGCACTGCTCTTTTCAATGCAGATCAGCTCTATGTACACGTTTGTGTTGCTCCTAAAGAGATCATGCACCTTGCTTCCGGCAGATTGGGTATCCATGGATACTGCAAAGAGTTTCCAAAGAAACGGTGCCTAGGATTCACCATGCCAGCCTTTTTAGGCCTTCTTCAAATGGAAACTAACATTTGAATTAAAGGGACAGGCATCATGCTCCCACCAAACTACTGAGCAGGTCTGCATGGATAGCCTTCCTTTCCTCACCATTCAGTGGCTGTGCAACATGTAAAGGCAAGCGGGCAGATTACTTACCCTATGAAAGGGAAATGAGGGGAAGAAGTCGGGTCGGATGTGTTCTCTCCAAAAGGTCCCGTGACCCAGTAATAACTCATATATTTCTCGTCTGGTGATAAATATTCTTATAATCAAGGTCTGAAGAATATAAATCAGCCAGGGAAAAACAGAGGAAGAGAAATGCCATTTGAGATCGCATGCCCAGATTTATATCCCCAAATGACAGAAAGGATTGGGGTGGGGGGCAGAACCAGTTACCAGGTTTACAAGTCTATGATCAGGGGCCTAAAGCAGATCATTGTGAATTAAAAATCTGGCTGCAGAATCTGAATAAAGCAACATTTCATCTGATGGGAGAATGCATTATGATACTTTTGTCTTTCCTGGATCCTTATCACTAAGCCAGCTGAAGAATCTTCTTAAAAGCAATCATAATTAAATTTTCTATTGTTCAATGAATCTGGCCTTCAGGGAGGTAGGTTATTAACTCAGAATAAGATGACTTAAAATCAGTAATAAATATTCCAAAGTTTAAGGTTTTCAAAATTTATTTATTCAGTTCATAAAAAGCCCCCCACCCTCCAAGTCTTCATCCAGGGCATTTTCAGGACCACACCCTGTTCTGTAGCTTCTTTTACTGTCCAAATTGTATCACGTTTCTTGCTGGAGTCCAGGCAATTGAAAATAAACAGACTCACATCTGGGGAATCCACAGACCAACAGTGGCAAAACACAATACCATGAAACAGAAAAATAAAATGTTTGTTACAGGAGTGCATCTCACGAGTGTGGCTCACTGGCGGCGGCAGCTATGTTAGCGTTTCTTTCTGCCTCAAGTTCAGAAACAAGCTGGGCTATCTCAGGGTGACTGAATTTTCCTGCAATGCAAGAAGATGGGGAAAAAGATAATGACAAGTGAATACATCAGTTTCTCCAGCTGGATCCTAGGGCTTGTCAGGAGCTCGAGTCTGTGATCTGACCCATACTTCACTCCAACGCAGAGTAAGATTCCAGGTCCTGGAGAGAGGCCAAAGGCAACCACGCGGAGCTTACGCTACGTCACCCCAGATGCTATCAAGCATAAGGGAATCAGGCAACGAACTACAGCTCAGGCAGAGCTGGGGAAAACCTCACCAGGCAGCCTCTGAATACCCCTACCAGGAACTCCAGGGAAACTCAGGGAGGATGGAGTCCAGAGAACTGTGAACAATCGCTGTCCATTCTGAATCCGCAATTAGTTGTGGGGAACAATGCACCTACATATATAAAGACTGATAGGAAGACCAGGGGGTCTGGGCTGTCCCAGCATGCAAACAAGAGTGCAAACATCTACAATGAAACCGGCTAGTCTGTGCTGTCTTCCTGGCTCCTTGGCACCCTCTGGGCTTCTGTCCTGGGCAGCAACCAAGCTCCGAGCTATCTTAGGTGGATGGTGGCTAGCACGCGGGGGGGTTAAACCCACCGTCTCTTCTTCCCTGACTGTCTTCTCTTGCCAGTGCCTTTTGTTGCTTGCTCTTCATTCCACAGTTAACTCTATTCCATTGATTCGCTAGGCTCAATCTCTTCTCTGAATGTCCCCTTCACTTTCTTGCCCTAACTGACACCTACTCGTCCGGAGGATACAGCTTTCTCTGCAGCCCCTCCAGCCGTGGCTGTCTTCTGTCTCATGCAGCTCCTACCACCAGGCCAGGGCCTGTCCTCCACGCTCCTCGTTGCTTCCAGGCCACCCTCTGCCCCACTGTGTAAAAGTCATGCTGTCAGACTTACCATCATTCCACCAAAACTGCTTTTACCAAGGATACCGATCAGCTCCGTGTTGCTAAATCTGACGGCTACTCCTGCCCTCTTGAAACACTTTCTTCCCTTGGCTTCTGGGACCCCTGATTTTCTTCCTCCAAACCTATTCTTCCCCCCATCTTTCCTGTCTAGTGGGAAGTCGAAAATCCTCAGACTCCTCTCATAAACCCCCCATACACAAATCCTGTCGACTCTATACTCAAAATATATCCAGAATCTGACTTCTTACTTTTTCTACCATTACTACCCTGGTCCAAACCAGGGCAAGAAATGGTAAGAAACCATTTCTTACATCATTTACACTGTTTAAGTTTACTAAATTTTTACTAGAAATAGTGCACCAGAGTGGAAAGCGCAGTGAATTTTAATCTCAACTCAGCTGTGGGCACATCACCCTCTTTCCAGGCTCAAGTTTCTTCCTCAATAAAATGTGGAGTTTAAACCAGATGACCCTTCCAGCTCCCATAGTTTTTGATTGTACTAGTATTCTCATGTTTCATTTTCTATTTTTCATTGTGAATGTACCAAAATAGAAGATAATAGTATTAAAATGCAAAGAACAACATAAACATGACATATTTTTATTACCTTATTGGGGAAATATGCTATCTAGTAACCCAATCATTGGTCAAACCTTTTTTGGTAAAGAGTCAGATAGTAAATATTTTAGGTTTTGTGAACTGTTTGGTCTTTGCTGCCAACTACTCAGCTCTGCTGCTGTAGCATGAAAGCAGTATAGACAACAGAGAAAGACAGAGCGTGGCTGTTTCAGTAAAGCTTTATTGATAGAGACAAGCAGCAGCCAGTGTGGCCCACGGGCTATCGTTGGCTGACCCCTGGTTTACAACATTATTCCACTGAACCAAAGTCAAACATTTTGAGCATCACCTATATCAAGGACAGATAAGACAAAGCTGGTTGGTCTCAGCCCTCAAACAGCTTACGATAGGGTGGGGTGGGCAAGTGGGGTTTTGGAAAGAAACCCAGCGAGGAACATCATTACGGAGAATGCAAGTCAGACTGTGACAACGCTAAGGCAAGCTGCAGACCAAGGGCAGACTGAGTAAAAAGAAGGGAATGCTCAGCTGTGACAGGGAGGATTAGGAGAGGAAACCAGACAGCTGAGTGGCCTTAGCCTGCAGAGCCGTTCAGACAACTTAAAAAGTGTCAGAAGAGGAAAGCCACAAACGTTTAAAAAACAAAGAGGTGATGATACCTATATCTACAAAGGAGGAAAGCACCGAGACATGCAGGATGAACTCATGAGCCTAGCAGATTAAATGAGGTGGTTATAACAACAGTCCAATACAGAGATAATGAGGGCCTTGTCTAGGGCAGAGGTAGTGGGGCTGGAAAAGAGAGAAGGAAAATCAAATCAACTTCATTACAATGCAAATCATATTTTGGAGCTGGGACTTTCCTCTACTTGATGAGGTCACAAAAGGGTCCAGAGAGGTCCCCCAAAAATCATCGCTAACAGTATTCTCAGGGGAGATGGAGGCTGAGCTGAGCCTGAAGAACTCCCAGGGGAGAGAGATGGAGTTCTACTCCAGGGAGCAACATGAACACCAGTGGTCAGTGCACCTGGTGCCTCACTCCAGAAGCTGAATCAAAATGAAGATAGCTAAGGCTTATTGCCAGCCATTATTCTAAGCACTTCACATATATCCTCAAATAACCCTATAATGTAGATTTTGTAATTATCCTCAAGTTAAAAATAAGGAAACGAAGGCCCAGAGCTAGGTTAAGTATTAATTTACTGGAAGTTACATAAATTGTATGTGGCAGAACCAGGATTCAAACCCATGCAGTTTGACTTTAGGCCTGTGCTCTGAAGAGCTATAACGACGACGGTGACTTCAGCTCTTTGGATTTTTCTCTTTTTGTCTCTATTTCTACCTCCACCTTAACATGACCTGACATCTATAAAGCACTTACATATTATAATGCATTTGACATACATTATCTCTCTTGAATCTCAAAACCAGCCTATGTCTTAAGTAGGGTATTATGATTTCCATTCTTCAGAGAGGACACAGAGAGGTCAGGAGACTGCCCGGAAGCACACAGCTAGTATGTGTGACGTGAACCTGGTGCACAGACTCCAGGGCGGCAATGCTCTTGTGCACTAGGTCGCCTCATACCATAAATCCCACCATTTGCTTCTCAGATGCTCCATACGAAAGTGTCAGAGGAGAGTAACAACAGTGGATATATAATATAATGTTATGACTAACATTATATACACTAGGAGTAAACTAAGCCAAACTAAAATGATGCTTATTGAAAACAGCATTGCATACCTGCTGTGGAATTGAAGAAGTCCTGCAGTCTCCCAGGTTTGTTCTCAAGGTCTTCATATTCAGATGCCTGAAGAATCATTTCACATTGGTCCAGCTGCTTCACAAATTTAGCTTCTGCACTAGATTGGGTCTCATATTCCTAAGTAAAGGGACAATTAAAGCCACATGATTAGGGCTGCATGATAGGTTATTCCAGGAAAATTCTCATTCTGGTACCTGAAATCAGAGTCACAGCTAAAAGCACATTCTGTACTGGCCACATTTCTCCACTGCATACAAACCCATCACAGAGACTAGTCACCTGCAATTCCACAGCTTAACAGCGGCACTGCATGTGGGAAGGCGGTGCTCACAGCTCCATCTATTCCACCCGATGCCTGCAAGGCCTCATGTGTTCACGTGGACACTTCCAAGCATTTTCCTTCCTGTTTAGTAACTTGTCTTCAAGATCATTATGCTTTAATCCACCTGAGTAGAGCAGGTCTTTTCAACTTCAAGCTAATATTTCATCTTATGCTTCTCAAATTATTTCCCTCTCCATTTAATGTCACGTTTCCTTTTCCTTTTGAAGTGAATTTCTAGCTTTCTCATTTAATTTCGGTTACCACTCTACAATGGAAATCTCTGTCCTTGCTTTCCAAATAGGGAGGAGTTAATCAAGTCCCTCCGGGTTATGACTCTTGAGGATACAGCCAGGGTCTGAGAACTCTTCATGCCATGGGTATGTGCATGTGTTGGTGGCAGGGAGGCAGTGAAGGTAGTGACGGGGAGTGGCTTTTTTACCTTTCCTCTTCCCTTTGTTCCCTCCCTCCTCAGTGCAGACCAGAAATAAGAGGCAGTCTGCTTCTTAGTGCATGACACATGTCACAAAACCACCAGTCCCAATTAATACTATATAGAACCATTCTTCTATTAAGACCAAAGTATTCCCAACTGATTTCCCTGCCAAGTTCTCATTTGTAATTTCACCCTAGATGTGTTCAGATAATGAACCTGTCATGCTTTCTTAGCAGGGTGATGTGATGTGAATCACTGAAGATTTCTTGGTTTTTATTAGATGCAGCTCCGATTGGGGTTTGCAGAACAACAGAAGGATGAGGATTTCAAGCAGGAAAGAGATACAAGTTCCAGGTTCTCAACATGGAGGACCGAAGGAAAAAGAAAGAGAGGAAAGGAGAGGAAGATCAAAGGTTACCTCCCTCTCCCTTGGGGAAAGATTGGCCCTACATGAAGTATTGACATATATAAAGTTTGTCTTTTATGTGTTCCACTTTCCCACCTCCTAGTGACTCTCCCTCTGGGACCCAGGACCCTCATGTTGCTGTATATCAAACTCCCCGCCAAAATACTGCTCTTGTACTTCAAAGGATAGAACAGAGAGAGGCTTTTTTAAGGGGTACTTGTTAACCCAACAGTATCTTCAGCTGTATGCTGGGAAACAATCCAAGGGCAGGTGAGTGTGCCAGGCATTCAGCATATGGCAGGGAGCACCTCTTGCTTTGCCTTGGGATTCAAAGGGTTATTTCTTTAAAGCAAAATGCAGGTGGTAGGGTGGATATCTTTGTGTGATACTTCGAGGAAAAAAATGAAAATGTTTTCCCTTGACTTACTAAAATTTGACTTCACACTTCTATGGTAAAAGATAAATTATAATCAAGGATTTTTAATTGCTTTAACTAGATGTGACCCCCTGGGCTGATAGCTATTTACAGTTGTGAATAGCAGTGATTAACATTTCAGAAATCAATCAACTGCCATTTTCTATGTAACCAGTACTAAGTTCCCTGGGTACAGAATGACCCTATTTTCTTGAATCAAAATCAGAACATATGGACTGGAGACAGAAAAATAGAGTGTACTATGTGTCAGGCAATATTCTAACTGCTTTACATATATTCATTTGATTGCCATGCAACCCTATAAAATAGGTATACTACTATTAGTACCATTTTATAGATGAGGAAATTGAGACACAGAGAGGTTCAGTAAGTTGCCCAAGATCACATAGCTAGTAAACAGAGGAGCCAGTAATTTGAACCTTGGAAATCTGGTATTGAAGCCAATGTACATGAATCTAAAACATGCTAAGTTATTATGAGAATCTGTGTTCTCTGTTGAATAGCGTTCCCACAAAATCATGTCTACCTGTAACGTACGAATGTAACCTTATTTGGAAATAGAGTCTTTGCAGATGTAATCAAATTAAGATAAAGTCATAATGGATTAGGATGGACCTTAATCCAATGACCGACATCCTTACGAGAGGGAAATCTGGGCACAGATACAGACACAGGAAGAACATCACCTGACTAAGGAGGCAGAGACTCAAACAACGTATTCAGAAGGCAAGGATGTCAAAGCTGGAAGACGCATTCACCAGAAGCTAGGGAGAGGCAAGAAAGGATCCTCCTCCAGAGCCTTCAGGGAGCATGGCCCTGCCAACACCTTGATTTGGACTTCCGGCCTCCAAAACTGTGAGACAATACATTGTTGTTTTAAGCCATCCAAATTCGTGGTAATTTGTTACAGCAGCCCCTGGAAACCAAGGGTCTCTTACAATTAATAGTAAGTAACTGACACAGTATCATGAATACAAAAGAACTATAAATGCTTGTTCAGTTAATTGACATACAGCATAATGACATAAAGAAAATGCTGAGTTAGGAGGCAGGCTTGTGGCCTTGCTTTGTCACCAGCTAGCTAAGAGACCTTGGGCAAGGCAAAGCTCTTTAGTCTCCAGTCTTCTTATCCATAAAATAAGGGAGTTGGAAACAGGCTTTCTTTCAGCTATAACCGTACAAAACTCTAACAGATACAGTAAAGAGCCAAAGAGAGAGAATATAGAGATAATTAAAAAATAATGAAGAATATAATAAAGTAGCCACTGCACAGTATCAGGGAAAGAGGAAGAAAGAGAGAGAGAATTAGTTTTCTAAGGCTGCTGTAAAAAGTACCACAAACCGGGTGGCTTAAGCAACAGAAATTTATTATCTCCCAGTCCTGGAGGCTGGGAATTGGAAATTAAGGGTATTTGCAGGGTTGGTTCCTTCTGAGGGCTGTGAGGGAAGGAACTGCTACAGGCCTCTTTCCTTGGCTTACAGATGGCCTTCTTCATGCTCACATGGTATTCTTCCAATATGTGTGTCTCTACATCCAAACTCCCCTTTTTATAAGGACACCAGTCTTATTGGAAAAGCGCCCCACCCAAATGACCTCATTTTAACTTGATGACCTCTGTAAGAATCCTAGCTCCAAATAAGGTCTTATTTGGAGGTACATATGAGTTTTAGGGGGTGAAAGAACAGGTGGAAGGTCAGGTTCAGAAGACAGGAGGAGGGAGCAGGGCTTTGAAGGAAACGTGAAAAGTAAGAGTGAGAGGCAGGGCTACCCAAGCGTAAGGGGTGGGGCTAGAGGCTCAAGCAAGGGAGGGTCAGTGGGGTTGGAGGGAAGTGAGAAACTGCAGTAGGCAGGGGTTTGTTTGTCGTTTTCCCTTCACAGCTGGAAAACAGCACCAGGAGGGGGAGTAGTGGCAGCACTAGAGTCTGCCGGGCTCTTTCCGCCCCTTCCCTCCGGCCCACCCGCCTTGGCGGTCCTCGCTCTCCGCAGCACCAGGGAGGGACTGAGCACCCAGAGCCCACGTTCTGCGCTGGGCTCCATGGCAGCACCTGGCCTTGACCTCACTCAGCCCTAACACCCTGTCAGATGGACAGCTGACTCAGGGAGGGGAAGGAGCCCCAAGTCACTGAGCCAGGAAGTGGTGAGTGAGGTGGGAACCCAGTTCTGAGCTACCCCAAAGCCTACATTCCTTTCAAGGACCAGAGACGGGGGGGGGGGGGGGGGGTGGGGGGGTGTGAGGTTGACAGGCTGGAGGATGAGAGCAATGCATCAGGAAATCCAGGGGCTGTGAGTCAGTATCCCTACCAGGCTTTACGGTGACAAGGGCAATGGGAAAATGGGAAGAAAAATTACTATTAGTCCTGAGAAGTTCCTGCAGCAGCTGGGAGGTGAGAAACTGACACGACCGAAAAAGCAACAAGTTGGAGACAGCTTATTGAGATAGTCTAAGTCAAATAAAACACTGATGAGCCATATAAATTCAGTTACAATAAAAAGCGACGCATCAGATATACTTACTTCCCAAAGTTCATAGAGCTCTTTTCTGAGATCCTCTGGGAGGAGCTGGGTTAGCTGCTTCATAGCTTCCTGAAATACCAAATCATTATTTTAATCATATTCACATTTATTTAACAACTCATCTACAAATGCCAAATAATGGACTCAAACTCTTACAAATAACTCCCAAAGGGGCAGCAGAATATTGGACAATATTTAGGCTTACAAGGAGGGCAGTTGTGTACATTAAATAAATGTATTTGTTCATAAGTATTTATTCACAAGCACTTATTTTGTGGCCTACAGCACACCAGACACAAAAAAGGACAATGAGGAGGGTGTGAAATGATTACAGAAATATCAGAAGAGAGGCCAAGGATTTTACATCTTTTTTTTTTTTACATCTTTATTGGAGTACAATTGCTTTACAATGTTGTGTTAGTTTTTGCTGTATAACAAAGTGAATCAGCCATACATATACATATATCCCCATATCCCCTCCCTCTTGCATCTCCCTCCCACCCTCCTTATCCCACCCCTCTAGGTGGTCACAAAGCACCGAGCTGATCTCCCTCTGCTATGCGGCTGCTTCCCACTAGCTATCTATTTTCCATTTGGTAGTGTATATATGTCCATGCCACTCTCTCACTTCGTCTCAGCTTACCCTTCCCCCCCCCACCGTGTCCTCAAGTCCATTCTCTACGTCTGCATCTTTATTCCTGTCCTGCTCCTAGGTTCGTCAGAACCATTTTTTTTTAAAGATTCCATGTATATGTGTTAGCACATGGTATTTGTTTTTCTCTTTGACTTACTTCACTCTGTATGACAGACTCTAACTCCATCCACCTCACTACAAATAACTCAAATTCGTTTCTTTTTATGGCTGAGTAATACTCCATTGTATATATGTGCCACATCTTCTTTATCCATTCCTCTGTCGATGGACACTTAGGTTGCTTCCATGTCCTGGCTATTGTAAATAGTGCTGCAATGAACTTTGTGGTGCATGACTCTTTTTGAATTATGGTCTTCTCAGGGTATATGCCCAGTAGTGGGATTGCTGGGTCATATGGTAGTTCTATTTTTAGTTTTTTAAGGAATCTCCATACTGTTCTCCATAGTGGCTGTATCAATTTACATTCCCACCAACAGTGCAAGAGGGTTCCCTTTTCTCCACACTCTCTCCAGCATTTATTGTTTGTAGATTTTGTGATGATGGCCATTCTGACTGGTGTGAGGTGATACCTCATTGTAGTTGAGATTTGCATTTCTCTAATGATTAGTGATGTTGAGCATCCTTTCATGTGTTTGTTGGCAATCTGTATATCTTCTTTGGAGAAATGTCTGTTTAGGTCTTCTGCCCATTTTTGGATTGGGTTGTTTGTTTTTTTTGATATTGAGCTGCATGAGCTGCTTGTATATTTTGGAGATTAATCCTTTGTCAGCTGCTTCATTTGCAAACATTTTCTCCCATTCTGAGGGTTGTCTTTTTGTCTTGTTTATGGTTTCCTTTGCTGTGCAAAAGCTTTTAAGTTTCATTAGGTCCCATTTGCTTATTTTTGTTTTTATTTCCACTACTCTAGGAGGTGGGTCAAAAAGGATCTTGCTGTGATTTATTTCATAGAGTGTTCTGCCTATGTTTTCCTCTAAGAGTTTTATGGATTTTACATCTTGTGGATGAATCACAAGATGCCCACATGAATTTCAACCATAAGCATACTAGAGTTCAAAACAAACCTGAGTGTGGGGAGAATAGGAAAGTATCAGTGAATTACAAATCTCAAAGAAATTTTTTGTATACCATTATGTTCATTTTTTATTGTTAAAATGTTTTTATTGCAAAATGTAAAGCACTACACAAATGGGCAGATATTGTTATTAACATAAAGGAAATTACAAGTAGCATTTCGTAGGCTCACAGACTCAGACTGAAAAGAGATGTTAAAGGGTAATGAGCCAAACCATCCAGCAGCATCACTGGGCACTTCTTATCCTCCCTCCACAAACATGTCCAGTGGTGGGAACCTAGCACCTCAAGAGGTTACCCAAATGGGCTTTAGGCAGCATTGGTAGAAAGTACTTTCTTACATCAAGCTGAAAATTGTCCCTGTAGTCCTTCCACTATGCCTAGCCCCAGCTCTTCTGCCTTCCTCCCTCATAAAAACACAATGTCAAACAGGTGGGCAGTGGCCCAGCTGGGCCAGAATCTCTGCAACCAGTGATTGGTCCAAGGGATGGCCATGTAGCTCAAACCAGCCACTCAGGGACCATCTGCATGAGTTGTCCAGCAGAGGCTGGGAGACAGAAGCCCCGAGTAGAGCCTGGAGAGCCAAAACCGACAGAAAAGCAGAGATGAGAGAGTGGGAGCATGGAGGGTGTTTTCAGTACGTATTTCTAGTCTCCAAGTCCCAGGAGCCCCTCTCATTCCCATCTCTTCCTTCATTTCTATGTTGCTCCAAAATTCTAAAATATCACATTTTGGGGGCATGAGGTCTGTAATCTACTCTCAAATGGCTTCCAATTCCTTCACTCTCTTCATGCTATGCCTCTTAATCTGGTCCAGTTCTTCTAACTAGAGCTTAGGCTCTTTGAAAAGAATATGGTTGTAAGAACCACTTTTGGCAAAGTGGGTATATATAAGTGGCAAAGGTCTTACATAAAATCAAATGGTGAGATGGGAAAAAGCAATAAAAATAAAAATGAATATTTGTATATATAATTATTCATTACCGGGAGAAAAAAATGTTATAGAATACAACCACTTCCAGAGCAAACCATATTGGCCAGTGTCAACGATCTGCTCTTGTAACTAACATCACCATCTTGAATGGTTTGTAGCATTACAGCAGCCTTAGTGGTATGAAATTTAGGGTATTTTGCACCTGCATTCTCCCTTGTTTCTTTTTCAAAAATCTCAGCAAAATACTTGAGAAAATACTTTGCACTTTCAAAAATTAATAGTGTCTTTATAAATAGATCGCTTTTCTCTACACTGTTCTAGAAACATAAGTTTGCCCATTGCTTTTGTTTGAAAAGAAGGAACTGAATAACATATAGGTACAGAGACATATCAAAATCTAAACTTTTAGAATATAAACATAAAAGTCCTGCTTTGACAAGGGATTACTTTATTTCCTTCAGAGCGATGCACCTAGCACTGAATATAGTGATTGATATGTGGTCTGACCCTGAAACACAGTGGAACCAAAGCTTCCAACATGCCAAATGCTCTTTTTCTATAAATGCAGCCCAAGGCTGAGTTGGCTTTTTGGAAATCACATATGATTACTGACTTTTTAGTAAGCTTCCTGGTGACTAAAATCACCATGTCTTTTAAAAAACAAAACATAGCAAACAAATACGTTTTTGCTCTCTTCCTGAAATTGAGCAATGATTTTCTGGACCTAAACTCATTGATATCATTTGTTATTATATAATCAGAATTGCATTTTGAGACCTCTTAGTTGTTATTCCTTGTTTGGCTGCATATGCCACAGAATCATGCCTACCTTTTCAAATGAGCCACTGAAATCGACTTTATTAAAGTCCAGGACAAATGGCTGAAGATGTCAGACTTTCCCTTCCTGATGGTGAGCCCTGCCACTCCCACTTCTAAACTGAGTTTTGTCTTGTTCACACAGATTTAGAGTGATAATTTCCCTAGCTTCTTCCTGTTAGCAAAGCATGTCAAGAATCTGCCTACCGTTCTGAGCTGAGTGAAGCTTTCAGTAAATGTCTGTCAGTTTTGTGACAAGCACCCAGAAAGCAGTATTCATCACTCACACATCATTGGTGAGGCTGAAGAGTGCAACAGTTAATGACAAACTGTAGATTCAGATGGGCTTTGAAACCCTGCTTGCCATTTACTAGCTGTGGAACCCTGTGCAAGTTACTTCTTTGTTCTTCAGGTTTCTCATCTGTAAAATGGGGTTAATAGTGCTACCTACCTGAAAGGATTGCTGTGAGGATTAAATAGTTAATATATATAAAGTGCTTGTTATCTGGCACAGGAAAAGCACTCTGTAAAATGTTCACTGTAGTTTTCACTTTCTCCGTCTTGCCATGTTTACTCCCATAATAAAGTTTGGTTCTTCCCCTTTTAACCTCTAGTTCTTCAGCAACTTTAACTCTCAGGTACATATATATCATAACTCTGCCTTCCGTTTTAATAAGTTTTCCCTTTGCAAAGGCATATAACCTGCTATTGCTATACTCCAGAGTCAAGCTTCATCCCACTACTTCTTAATGATCCCTACCAGGCATCATTTACCAACTAGGGTTATAATATGAAGTTTATTTTATCCTGTTTAGGAGGGGAGTCAGACTACAAGTATTACTTTTGGCCCCCCTGAATTTTCTCTTCTACACCTTCATTCTCCCTTTCATCTTAATACCTACTCTCCTCCAAGACAATCAGCCTTCCAATTTTATCAAGTATTTCTCCTCCCATTCCTACTTTGGTTTAAAGCCTTTCTGATGCCGTTGGCTAGCCTCTGGGCAAACGATACTTCCTGGTTTTCAGTATGTGCCTTCCACCTCGAGGAGCCAAGAAACCCTCATTTAATTATCTTAAGTTATGGTTCAGACATCCAAATCTTACTCATAAACACCATTTGCATAAAGAATTGTTCACCTCCCAGATCGTTTTCTCTGTCCCAAATCCTAACTAGCAGAGGAAGAGGCAATGAAGAATCAGCACTCCCCAAGCCTTTGGTTTCCTGTCCAAGAACTTGGGGTTCTTTAAGATGCTTCCCCTGTCCCTTCTGATGATGATATTTATTCTCCTGTATATCAGATGGAGTGGGCAGCAGCCAGGAGGTTTAATGAGGCTGGGCAGGTTTTTCATCGTTGCCTGGATACGGCGTCCAGGAAGAAGCAGCACTCTTGAGTGTCAAGTCCCCTCTATGCCCCTCCGGGGGGTGTCACTAGCCAGGACTCAGCTTCTGTCAGGACAGAGGTAGGTTTTCTCTGTCTCCAGTGGTTGGAGATCCTTCCTACTGAATGTTTTTTCTTCAGAAGGTTCTGGCTCGCTCCTCTGTGGAGTGAACCTCACATTCCTTGTGTGCCTATACGGGAACGCTATCTTCTTCCTTTGCGTCACTTTAAGGTCTCTGATCACCCTCTGGTACTTCAGTATGTGATTTCTCCTCCACAAGGTATACATTTACCCTTGAATGAAACAATCGTACATCCTAAAAACGTGCTATATAATTGAGGAGTCTTTTCCTCCTCCTTTTTCTCTATATGTCATATGTCAATACCCAACATCCTCTGGTTTGGGGCTAACTCCTTTCCGCAACTCAGTATCTTGAGCTAATTGGTTTCTTTTTGTGTTAATCCTGCCAATCAACCTAAGAATTCTTTATTCAGGACAGTCTAGACTCCTACAGAGAAACATTCCCTTAGCTCCTCCCTTTTTACAGACTGTCATGATGCTCATGTGTTCTGGACCTGTATTTACACTAAGAACACATTCCTTACACTATTCCCCTTACTACCATAATTTAGGGTGTGTTGGAACTCCTAAACTGAGACTCCTTGTAGATCTTCTTGCCTCTAGAGGGGCAAAAATGCTGTTGGCTACTGAGCTCTAGCCTCCGCCAGCTCCGAGAACAGCTATTTAAGCCCACCTTCCCTGTTAAACCACCTTGATGAAGGATCTGTTGACTTAGACATTTAGGATCAATCTCTCTGGCCTACAATAAAAGCAGCTTGCAATAATCCCTGAATTGGGAACCAGCCATTCAGCATTTAAAAAAAAAACCTTCCTGGATTTTCCAGTCTCTGTTTCAAGTATGTCTTCCTCTTTGTCTCTGGGCTCTGGTTTAGAGTCCAAATCAGCAGACAATGTTTTATTGATGTTATTCATTTTTTACTAATATAAAATTTTTTTCTTTACTTTTAACCACTAAATTAAAGGACTAATTTAAAATTTACTAAATACTAATTATAATAATGATTATTCTTGGGCTTTATAGAACTTCTCTCCAAAGAGCTTAAACTAGCATGGAGAATTCCTTCAAGTTCCAGCTATTTCCATTGTTCTAATGAAAGCCGTACTAGCTGTACTCTGTGTTCAGGTCCCCTCTATGCCCCTCCACGAGAACTGAAACCAACAAAATGTCCTGTCTCTGTGTTAAACAAGGCTTAGGATAAGCAAAACCAATTCACTGCTTATTCCAAGAAATCCTTACTTCTGGAAGGTAAGATTGTAAACCACCCAAAATAGAGTAAGCACTAACAGCTTGCCCTTCAAGACGCTTGTTAAGACCTTGGCTCACCAGCCCTACCGCCCCAAAGTTATTATGTCCTAAACTCTGTGCAATCCCATCTTGTAAGATAGTAGCTCCTCTTGTAAGATGCATCCAAACATCCTCCAGCCCAGGCCCTAAAACTCTATAAATACCCTCCCTTGAGCCTCCTTTCTGAGACACTACTAAAACTCTGTCAAGGAGGTACTCTCCCTTACTGCAATAGGTCTAATAAACTTAGCTTTGTTTCAGTAGTGGGTTTTTCTGGTGGTCTTTTGTGGAGTCAACAGTCAACACTGACCTCTTCTCGCCTATGTTTTTCTTCTTTGGGGATGTTATCTGCTGGTGCTATGTCCCCAACGATGCATTCTGCCATATCATGAACCAGGGCTAGGCGTACACATCTGACCAGGCAAGAAATGGTGAATAATTACACAGAATTATATTCACTACAGATTCCTTCTCTATACTACTTTGAAGTTACACAATATAGTTTTCTTTCTCCAGACTCATGGAGTATTTTATTTTAATGCAGTATTTTCTAAAGTAATTATATTCTGCCAGCCTGCAACAGTTCTGAATCAAAACTGCTAGTTAATATTCAGCACAATACATGAGAATACAGGGGAAATTGTTAGCATGAATTAAAAAAAAAAATAGCTGGTTTCTCAAATGTCACTTTAAAAGGTTGATAACTTTAGATTAAAAAGCCAGGAGGTGATCTAGTTATAGCATTTACTTACTGATACAAAATTCAAAAACTATCATTTCCCCAATGTACTAGTCAGATGTCAAAATGAGGCCCTTTATAGAGAAATGGGTAGAGTTGGACAGATCTGAGTTTGCATCCAGCAATCAACAACTATTAGCTGTGTGACCTTTGCCAAGTTACTTAATTTCTTTAAATGATGAGTTTTGCAGCCTTCATTTTTATCATCTGTAAAAAAGGGGTAATAATACTTCATAACTTTGGTATGAAAATTAAATTTGATAATTTATGTTCCTGAAACATGTTGATTATTCAACAAATGATTATAATTATTAGTGATAATGATTAGTGATTAGGATAAACATCATCAAAATAATAAAGGCAGCTCATGAGATAAATGCCCCAGAGGGCCAGTCTGTTTTATGCTCCCACCACCACCAAGGCAGAAGAAGACCTCACAGCCTCCTCACAGGTGTCCCTGCCTGCAGTTGCTCTCTCATCTAGTTCAAATCTCAGACTGTTCTTACGTGCCTCTCCATTTGACACCGTGCTCATCTTGTACTATCTGCCAAAAATCTCCTAAATTCTACACCATCTACAGAGTAACAGGGCTCCTGAGACTCCCTAATGGACCTTTGTTTCAATCAATTTGATTTACTTATCAATTCCAAAATATACCTTTACTTTCCTACCATCAGAGATTTGGTTTCTCTGCCCTTCTCTTTATGTGCTGTCTTCTACTTCTCCACCTAATCAACACCTTAGAGGTCAACTCCGATTCTGTCTCCTCCATTAAGACCGCCCAAGAACAGGTGATCTCTCCAGTTAAATTTTCTAACTTAATTTATTTTGTGCTCTGTATGGAAGCCACTCTGGGCCTGTGTAATTCATCTGGGTTTTATTTACTATCTTATACTGTATTGCTAGGAAAGTTTGCCCTGCGCTCAAAAAGCATTTTATTTTTTATTTTATTTATTTATTTTGGCTGAGCCAGGTCTTAGTTGTGGCATTCATGCCGGATCTAGTTCCCCACCCAGGGATCAAACTCAGGGCCCTTGCATTGGGCGTGGAGTCTTACCCACTGGACCACCAGGGAAGTCCCTCAAAAAGCATTTTAAACACTTGTTGGTTGACTGAAGGGAGAGAGGATATCTTTCTCAGCTCTTTCCTGCACATACAGTTTCAAAAAGTCACTTCACAAATAAGTGCTACTATTCAGAAAAGGGGTGAAATAAAGGTACACAGTGTATGGATACAATTTTAGACAAAAGACACTTACCTTCAAGGCCCTGGAAACCCTCACATCACACTTAAGTTTCCTTGAGACCAAGGCAGGCTCTTTCACTTGCCAGGAGAAAACCCAGAGTACAGTTTACAACAACTGAAGCGATCAGCATATAGTGCCCCTTCCCACATCCTGAATCTGTATGGTTTGCCTCAAGTAATTTTTCTTGACATATACACTAAGCTACAAGAATTTGACACAGGCCTCAGTCATGAAGAGTCATGCATACCCACAGACCCTAACCGGCACCGAAGTTCACAGCTTACCGGTCTTTGTTAAGATGTTCATCTTTGGTCACCAGAGCCATAATTGCCATCCTATACATGTGATCTGATACGCTCTCTGGCTTCTGGACATTTCTGTATACCCAGCCAGTACGTGGGACTCTCTGATGAAAATGAACAGAAAACAACTGATAAAAATAAGTATTTTAACTATCTATGGTGCTCTTCAAGAGAAGTCCAGGGAATAGGGCACAGAAGCTGGGTAATGGTTTCAGTACATATTAAAAAACGCTTAACTAACCTAAATGATCAACTTCTGGAATCAAATAAACCAGTGAGGGCAGAGAATGAGAAAGAGAGAGGGAGGGAGGAATAATTCACAAGTATACAATACATAAGTCCAAAAGTCAAGTTACTCCGTGTTACCGATGTACTGATGTACAGATCATATACAAGTCCTTAAAACATAAGAACAAAACTGTAAAGTATCTTATCTTTCCTAACTATAAGAGTTGGTAAGTTTTACTTCAAACAACTCATTAGACACAAGTAGAAAACACTGTGGTGAAAGCGTCGTGAACAAGCGACAGACTTCCAAATTCCGAAGCACAAAGGATAAGGCATTTCTAACTGCTAACTTAATTTAGCACCCACCAGTCATGACTCTTCCTTTTACTCAAATCATGATGTGATCCTGTGAGACTCGGGAGTTTACATTTCTAAAGAATTTTATAAACTGTAGAAACAATGGCATGAAACAGATAATCTGCTTTGAACTTGGAGAAATTCTGCAAAATCATTAACTGGGTGTGGCCAGGGGTGGGCTAGCAGGAGGAGGACCCCTGGGATGTAACTCCAGTGTGTGCTACATAAAATCCTCCGTTAAAAAAAAAAGAGTCTTGTTATTTCTATAAGTAATTGTGAGACAGATTTTAAGCACTCCACTTAAACCCTGCAGGACCAATGGGTTCTGATCTTCCCACTTGGCCGGTTGTGGGGTCGTGAGCCCCAAAAGTACTCGGGGCAGACGCGGGCAGAGGGACCAGCACATCACCGCGCCGGATCCCCTCCAGAAACCTCTCGAAAGGCCGCCTGGGCCGGCCCCATCGGAACGCCAGGCCGACACAGGGAACAGCGCGGCTCGGACTCCTCCCGGCCTGGGGTCGGTCCTAGCAACCCGGCCACGCAGTCTCCGCCACTTGCTTCCTCCGCCCACGGTCCGGACGCACGACCGCATCCATCCGGAGGGGCCACGAGGCCGGGAGAACGGGGGAAGGGGGCTGGCCTCGGGCCAGGTGGGGAGCAGGAGCCTCGTCGCCCCGCGGCCGGCCCCGGCCTCTCTCCGCGCAGCCGCGACCCGGGCCCCAGGCGGCCCTCCCGGCGCCCGCTCACCTTGAGCTGCCCCACCAGCCGCAGGAACTGAAGCAGGTTCCGGGCCCCGCGGCCCGAGATGGGCGCAGCCATGCGGCTACCGATCCCGACAGGTCTGGGCCGGCAGCGCAACCGCTGCTCGAAGCTCCTCCCCCCGAAGCCCCTCCCCCCAGAAGCTCCTCCCATTCGTCCTCCCTACCCCTCCTTCCCTCTCCTCCTCTCCCTCCTCCTTCTCCATTTCCTCACCCTGGTTTTCTCCGACCGTTCTGTCCAGTCTTCCGCCTTCCTGGCCCTAGTGGCTGCCGTTGGGCATTGCACCATCCAAGGCAGAGGCACTGTACTTGGAGCATCTAGGTATGCATTACTTGTTTGCTAAACTCCGCTCAACTGAACTCCATCAAACTTTTAAAGGGATTGCAGTTCCTTGGGGAGGGGCAGAGGGGTTGGGGTGTGGAGGAGGTGGAGGAAGGTTATGCCATAATGCACCAAAATCTTGCCTTTTAGCAATTCAACCTCTGACTAGAGGGAGAGATAAGGAACTCTACTTCAAGGCGAGCAATCTATAAACATTTTAACAGAGGCACAAGGAAAATGCTTTGGAAGGGAGACATTAGTTAGGAGTGACAAAAGTACTGGAAGGATTGGAGGCTAGCCATAGCTAGAGGACTTTAGAGATTAGTGTAAATGGCTAGGGAGTGAATACAATTCCATGTTGAAATCACAACCCCCTGACACCTCAAGTGCTGAAGAATCCCCAAAAGTTGGTCAGGGTCTGTCTCAACTATCTGTCCTAATTCTATCAACAACCGATGGTACCAGTTTTTAAAGGCACTTAGTGACATGCATACTGAAGGACTCAATGAGAGAGGGTAACATGGAAAATAGACTGTATAGGGAGGAAGGAAGTTGGGAGACCAGTTAAGAGTCTATTGAAGTAATTCTTTGGGGAGATGATTTTGGTTTAATCCAGGATTCTAGTAGTGGAGGTGGTGAGATGTTAAATTTGGGGTACAATTTAAAGGTAGGACTAACAGGATTTGTGACAGATTGGACATGGGGTACGAGAGAAAGAGAGGAGTCAAGGATGACTCCATGAATTTTGGCCTGACCAACTGAAAGAATGGAGTTGCTATGTATTGAGCCAGAGAAAACTGCAAGAAGAGTAGGTTGTGGGGAAGGGTAGGAATCAGAAGTTTAGTTTAGGACATGTTGAGATACCTATCAGAGATCCTAGTAGAGAGATAAATCGGGAGGTCAGGGGAAAGGTGACAACTTTGTGTCATCAGCACATAAGATGGTTTGTAAAACCAAGCAACTGGATGAGACCACCTGGTGGAAAAGTGTGGATGAAGAAGAAAAGATGTCTGAAGCCTCAGCTCTCAGGCAAACCAACGTTTAGAGTTTGGGAGACCAGAAAGAAGTGGCCAGTGAAGTAGGTAGAGGACTAAGAGGTGGTTGTGTCCTGGAGGCCAAATGAAGAAAATACTTCAAGAAGGAAGGAATGTGATCAATTAAGTCAACATTATATCAGAGAAAGACAGATTTGACTACTGGATTTAGCAAATTCATTGTCACTACTGACCTTGACAAGAGCAGATTTGGTCTGTTGGGGCAAGCAGAACCCTACGTGGAGATGGTTCCAGAGAGAACAGGAGTGAGAAAAGCAACTCATTTAAAATGAGTGGGGCTACTGGAGGAAAGATTTCTTTTTAAGACAGGAGATGTTACAGTATTTTTGTTTACTGATGGAGGTGATCTAGTAGAGAGGGAAAATTAATGATGTATTGTAGGAGACAAAGGAGAGAAATACTGGAATGATGGCCTTGAGTAGATAGAAGAGGATACAATCTAGAGTACAAGATGAAAGATTGGTCTTAGGAATATGGAGCATTCATCCATAAAACATGAGGAAGGGAGAATATATGGTGACTAATTAATAGCAGTTGTGGTCATGGGAGATTGTGGAGTTCTCTTCTGATTGCCTCTATTTTCTCACTGAAATAGGAAGTGAAGTCTAGACTGGGTTATGTTGTAGTAATATGCAACCTCTGTATCTGAGGGGTTTAACATGTCAAAGGCTTATTTCTCTGTGATGCTAAATGTCTATTGCTGGGAGATTGGCAAGCCTGTTTGCACTCTACCAGACCAATGGCTTATTTCAAAGCCGTGTTGGCCAACCACTAACATCAGGGGACTTGGAACCCGTTTGTTTCCCCAGAAGGGGGTGCCAGTTTAAAGCAATGGGCAGGGAAAACAATTTGTATCACTTACTGAGTCAACTAGAAGAAAAGGTGAAATCAGAAGGCTCTCATTAGAGGGATTCATCCCTTGGGTTTAATATACACTTCTGGGGAATATGGAAATCTCCTGAAATTGTGTTGCATTTGAGGGTTTTTCTATTTATCAGATCCTTAAAGAGGTCTGTGACCAGAATGGGGGCAAAATCTGCTGCTATTGAGAAAGCTGCTTCAATATGCAGCTGTGGGGTAGTCCACAAAGCTCTGGTCTTGGTGTTCTAATAAAAAAAGCTATCACTGCTTAAGCCTCCACTAAGTGAGATATATTGTCACACATCTCTCCTCATTTTAATTCACCCAACATTTCTCCAAGATAATAATCGCACATTTCCAAGAGAAAACTGAGTGGCACAGAAGCTGAAGAACTGGCCTGACTTTTCTTTCTTTTTTTTTTTTAACTTTTTCTTTTATATTGGAGTATAGTTGATTAACAATGTTGTGATAGTTTCAGGTGTACAGCAAAGTGATTCAGTTATACATATTCATGTATCTATTCTAAGTTTTCATAGCCAGTGAACAGGGCTGCCAGAATTGAAGCTCTGGCCTGTCTTCCTCCAAATCTTCCTTTCCATGACACCCTGCTGCTTCCCAGCTAACTGGCTGTGAGTACCACATCTTATTACTGTGGAAATTAAATGAGATCCTGTGTATAAAATAGATTTTGTATACTGTCATTTAGGTAAAGCATTGGGCAAGAGAACAGATAGCAATGGATTGATCTGAGAAAATTTGCCCAGAAAACATTTATAAAAATACTTTTAGGGCTTCCCTGGTGGCACAGTGGTTGAGAATCTGCCTGCCAGTGCAGGGGACACGGGTTCGAGCCCTGGTCTGGGAAGATCCCACATGCCACGGAGCAACTAGGCCTGTGAACCACAATTGCTGAGCCTGCGCGTCTGGAGCCTATGCTCCGCAACAAGAGAGGCCGTGACAGTGAGAGGCCCGCGCACTGCGATGAAGAGTGGCCCCCGCTCGCCGCAACTGGAGAAAGCCCTCGCACAGAAACGAAGACCCAACACAGCCATAAATAAATAAACAAACCCAAAGTTTAAAAAAAAATACTTTTAGGAACTGATGAAAGAAAAGAGACCATGTCTGACCAAAACCTACTTTCTTTTCTTTTTTTCCTTTAGACACCCAAGGAAGAAATGATGCTTCTGCCTGCTATATCTTCATTGATAAAAAGGTTAATAGTTGGTTTATATCAGCGACTCTCAATCTCGGGGTGACTTTGCCCCGAACATGTGGCAATGTTTGGAGACATGTCTGGTTGTCACGAAGCAGGGGAGTGTGCATCTAAAAGGCAGATGTCAGGGCTGCTAATAAAATTCCCACAAAGCACACAACAACCTCCCACAACAAAGAATTATCCGGCACAAATGTCACTAATGTTGCGGTTAAGAAGCTGCAGTCTATAGGTCCAAAATGAAAATGCTTAAAATTAAACTCCTCCTATTGTTGATGAATTATAATTGGCAGAAAATGGATGTTACATTTATATTAAAATGAGTGAGGAAATAAACACACAATTTTCACATGTAACCCCTTTTTAAAGTAGTGTAGAAAGGCTCTGGAGGTTGGCCACAGAGACTCTGGAAAGATGAGGGGAATTCGAGGAAGGCTTTGATCAGTTATGTTACCAGGTTAAGCAGAGGAATTCAGCTCCCCGAAGAAAAATGTAGGATAGTAAGTCTGGGAGTGGAGGACTATTACAAAAGGAATATTTGCTCAAGGGAAAGAGATTGGGCTTTGTTCTCTTTTGCCACTTTTCTTGCCGGTGGTGCAGTATTGCAGTGCAGCAAAAAAGTCAGAGTGGGCACCAGTCCCCCATAAAACCAGCCATTAACGACGGAGGTAAGGGAGGGCTTTCTGCTCAAATGAGCAGCTGTAGCGTGCACCCTGTCTGTGGTGGCTGAGGGTGGTGGCAGGACATTGCCAAGAAAGATGTGCCTTCTTAACAGTTAACCTTAAGCTGAGCAAGAACAGTTTGGCTCCAAGCTAATTGCCATTAATGGGTGTGTTAGAGTCACCCCTGGACACATCTGGATTACAGAGTGGAGGGGTTCTGCATGTATAAAGACAACGTTACTGTTTTGTGTTTTTTTGTTAGTTTTTTGTTTTGTTTTGTTTTTTGCTTTTTTTAAAGAGGTGATTTCTTTTAAACTTTGGGTTTATTTATTTATTTACTTATTTATTTATTTATTTTTGGCTGTGTTGGGTCTTCGTTTCTGTGCGAGGGCTTTCTCTAGTTGCGGCAAGTGGGGGCCACTCTTCATCGCGGTGCGCGCGCCTCACTATCGCGGCCTCTCTTGTTGCGGAGCACGGGCTCCAGACGCGCAGGCTCAGTAATTGTGGCTCACGGGCCTAGTTGCTCCGCGGCATGTGGGATCCTCCCAGACCAGGGCTCGAACCCCTGTCCCCTTCATTGGCAGGCAGATTCTCAACCACTGCGCCACCAGGGAAGCCCTGTTTTGTTTTTTGTTTTAAATTATTATCTGAGTTAATAATCCCTTACACCAGCTTTCTGGCAAGCCCCCAAATCTTCTCCACTGATGCCCACCTTCAGTGACTAAAGTGTTTCATAATTGTACAAGAATCTTCAGCTGCTCTATCACTCCATCCTTATCAGATGGAACAGACTGGAACTATTATCCCTCTAGAGTGACTGAAGTTACAGTTTGCCCCTGTCCATCAACATGTGTCATCAGGAATAGGGCAGGGTTCCAGGTGAATTTCACAGAGGTCCTTGATGCCAGCCACTGTTTTGGGAGCTGCTACACGGTGACTTATCAGGTGTCTTAGACCAGGTAGCAGAATCCTTCTCCGCACACAGAAAAAGAAATGATACTATCGTACGTACTCAGCAGTAGCATTTTCCTGTTAAATCAAGAAAAATAGTTACTCCTATAAAACAGCAGCCAAGTTAAGTAATATAGAGAATAAATTATATTAAAAGAAAACCAGAAAACAATTCTGATAATATGCAGCTTTCAACAATTTGGAAAATTTTTTTTTAACTTCTAACTAAAAGAAATGCTATTGTTCTAGCACATTCCTAACTGTTAAAGAGTAAACCTATATGTTTTGTAGCAACACCTCAGTTATCCCAGAGGCCAAAATTCTAGTAATCTTATACATCTGGAGTGGCATGGAACCCAGAAGATTAAAGGGGGGGCGCGGGGAATTTTTTAAGTGTGTCTAACAGGAAAAAGAAGAAAAACTGAACCAGAGCATCCAGCTTTAAGCCATTGAACCAAAACCTGATTGGATTGGGTCCAAGATGGCACTTAATGGTCTCTTGGTTTAATGTTCAGAATGAATAGAGATACTTCAGTGCCTTTTAAGGGTCATAAAAGGCAAACCACAGCAACATTCAGGCCAGGAAGTATAGAGGAAGTTTGATGGAAGAGGGAAGAAAACAAGCGAGGGAACAGCAAACAACAAAGGCAGCAAGTGGTGAATATTGCAAGTGGTGGCAACGAACATTGACTCTAGGAAAACAGTTAAATACAAGGACAGATACTAAAACTGAAGGGTTTGGCCTCACTGAAAGCACAGGACAGTCAGGTGGTCTTGCATGGCGTTGTGAGAGGATATCAGGAAGTGAGTACAAGGAGTATTTAGATGGCAGTGATAATACCTTTCTTTAAAGAACACCTCATTTGTGCCAGACACTCCACTAGGAGTTCTGCCATATTATTCAAATTTGTACCATCCTTCAGCGTATCGTTATCTGCTTTCTGCAGGTGAGGAAACAGGCTCAGAAAGGTTAAATAATTTGCCCAAGATTGTACACCTATTAAGTTGCTGTGTCAGAACTGAAACTTTATAGCACCACAGCTCATGTATTTTCTAGTATCCATACCGCCTCCTAGGACTTTCTAGAATAGCAGTGTGGGAATCCTGGCAGTCATCAAGTTCTCCTGTGTGGGGAGATCATTTCACACACAGAGAGAGAGGCTGTGTCAGAATATGCCATTATTATGTAAATACTGAAGTGGCTATATTGCCAAGGAATCATATTTCAGAGCTTGGAAGGGGATATGGAACAGAAAGGTTCTTCTAGGTAAAGTGCATCTCAAGCTTTCTCTAGGGACAAATCAGGTTCTGCATGTGTCTTTGGTTCAACTTAATTGAAATGGTAATTTTTGAGCTTACAAATTAGGTCAAGTTTCTTTTCTGGTGGTTTCCCCTGTCATTTCAAAGTGGGACTTGACCTCAGAAGGTGCGAAAATCAAATGGCAAACCATGAAGCCACAGAAGAATTCTTTAACTTTTTGGAAGTACATTTCTGAGCTCAGGGAATATTTCTCAGGCAGTTTTGTCATGATGGTGATACTAGACAGAAAGATTCCTGGGGGTAGACACTCTGTCTGATCCATCTTTTATCCTCGGAACCTAGAACCTAGCACGACATTGCCCTAGATGTGGTGACAAGAAGATGGTGATGGTGGTGGTGGAGGTGTAAAAAGGAGATGCCCTTCAGGGATGGAATCACCTTGCCCAAAGGCCTGAAAATCGTTGAGAGATTTGTAGAATAGCCCAAGTCAGGAGCTCAAAAATGTTAATTTAATGAACAAAATCAGTCTATCTGGGAGACGTTTTCCAACTTCTACCAGAAGAGATGCCATTGGTCCAAAAGCCATGGCATTTCTATAAAGCAAGGGCATTCAGGATTGGGACACATGTGTTCCCCTCTTCTTCCATGCCCACGTGAGGCTGGGTGGCAGGGTGTTAGGGAGGAGGCATATCAAACTGCAGGGATGGTCCTTCCTGTCTCTGAGGCCAGGGCCCGTCTAGGGCCAGAGAGACAGCAGCAGCAACATCTGTCCTGCTCTAATTTTCTGTTTCTGCCTATTCTCTCTTCATCTGAGCTTTTAAACTGCCTTTAAAACCGGAGCAGCGATGGGCTTGTATATTCCTTCAGCTGTTTCTAATTCTCTCCCAGGCTCCCTCTCTCCAAATAAATGACACATTGTAGAAGGTGTTTTACAGCCTGACTTGTTAATAGAACCAGACTGCTCTGTAACAAATCCTAACACAGCAGTCAAGGGTAAAAGACAAAATCACAAAATATGTGAGTTAGATAAACAAAGAGTCATCTGTAAAAGAAGGAGCTGAACCTTCTAATTTTTAAAGTGCCTTCTAATTCTAAAATTCTAAACTTTAAAAAAAGATTTCCTTACAGTTGAAGGGTATGCTGCTTTATACTTGGGCTATTGGATTTTTCTTTTATTGGTGGAGTTAGTTTGTCTTCATAGATCCTACTATGAACAAGTGAATAAATAATATAAAGTTAATCGAATCTGCTTATTTTCTCTTTCCCGGGGACTCGGGACTGAATGTCTGTAGAGCACTGTAAAACTCCTCATTTAACATCATTGTGTATAAAAGATTATAATTTTGAGTAAGTAACTGCAGGATGCGCTATCATGATAGATAAAACATTCTTCCTTAAACGTTCATAATTTTATGAACTTAATTTTGATAAACTTATAAGAAAATAAGTATTTTCTTCCTTCTTTGCAGATGGGGAAATGGTGATCAAGGCCACAGCTTAACTTGCAAATGTCAAGAATCTCATCATCCTTTGTTGCTTTGTGATTGATTAATATGTTGGATTGCTGACTTGTTGCTAATGAGCTAATTCATAAGCCCAGAGAGGATCTGACTATTAATGTAGAAGTAACAAGCAAACAACAAAATGCTGCTGGGCAGGTCTGTGAGCACAGCGCTGTCCACAGCCCCACTCAGAATGGGTGAGAGAGAGGAATGCACAAGCGGTACATCCCCACCTTCTCAAAAGAGACAAGAGGAATAAACTGGAGGCTCCTTTGGCCATTATTAGTATTTCCCCACCGCTTACGAAGTCGCTGCATGTAATATTAAGAGACCACCACTAAGTGGCACTATCTCACCAGTGTTCTCTTTTATCAGCATGATGAAGCCACCGTCACCTTTGGATGGTGGAATACATTTATTGTCCTGTGTTTGCTGATTTGGTTTTAGCAAAATCTTTCTGCTCTCATCATGCTTCTCTGGCTTTTTCTATATCCTTTCTTCTGTTTTCCTTTAGTTCTTGGGAATCTGGGCCAATGATAGGCATAGAAATGGTGGCCACCGTGGTGATAATAATCATATTAGACAACTTAAAGGAGAGAAACACTGATTGTGACCTTTTATTGAAGTCTTATTATGTGTTAAGGGCTTTCCAGGTATTACTACCAAGATTCATGAGAACTCTGCAAGGTTGCCTTCATTTTATGAGCAAAGAAACCAAGGTTCAGAGAATTGAAGCAACTTTCCCAAGGATACCCAACAAGTAGGTGATAAAAGCACAACATGAGTCCAAGTGCATGTAATGTTAAGGCATTAATGATCTTTGGATCATTCATGGAACTTAAACATTGGGTACAGTGAGAAAAACAGGAAGAGGCTAGGCTTCACAAAGTTCATAATCTAAAAGAAGAAATAGGGTAAATGAACCAAGTTATTTATAACAATTTTTTAAAACAATGACTTATTTATAAGTTCATAAGGTTTATAAAGGGTCTAAGATTACTGGGACGCTTACTAGGAACAGAGTCAAGAAGACATCCTGAAATTGACTCTTCTCTTGGAGTTGAAATTTTTTGTAAGGGACATAGTTCTGAAGACGAGAGTAGGGAGGGCAGAATAAAAAGCAGATATTCTTGGATTTATCCCTCAAACTTATGAATCCTTCTGTTCGTAATTTTGTTTCATGACACTTTCATTTGCTCTGTGTCCTTTGAGGCGATGTCTCAGCTAGAGCTCTAGTCATAGGGGAGGGAGACCTAAGTAAAATATTTTAAGGGCTAAAAGGCCCAACTCTCCTAGATTATTTATCCCACAGAACCGTATGAACAGAAAAAGCCAGGAATCTCATAGTGCTAAAACAAACTAATGTTTATTTGCTGTGGGCTGGACATCCCACTTGGTGCCTTGCATGCATCACTATACTCTATCTTTTATTTATTTTTTATTGAAGTGTAGTTGATTTACAGTACAATGTTGTGTTAGTTTCAGGTGTACAGCAAAGTGATTCAGTTATATATATATATATATATTCTTTTTCATATTCTTTTCCATTATGGTTTATTACAGGATATTGAATGTAGTTCCCTGTGCTATACAGTAGGACCTTGTTGTTTATCTATTTTATATGTATAGAGTGTGTATCTGCTAATTCCAAACTCCTAACTTATCCCTCCCCCACCCCCTTTCCCCTCTGGTAACCATAAATTTGTTTTCTATGTCTGAGTCTGTTTCTGTTTTGTAAATAAGTTCCTTTGTGTCATATTTTAGATTTCACATATAAGTGATATCATATAGTATTTGTCTTTCTCTTTCTGACTTACTTCACTTAGTATGGTAATCTCTAGGTCCATCCATGTTGCTGCAAATGGCATTATTTTGTTCTTTTTTATGGCTGAGTAGTATCCCATTACATATATATATATACACATATATATATATATCGCATCTTCTTTATCCATTCCTCTGTCCGTGGACATTTAGGTTGCTTCCATGTCTTGGCTGTTGTAAGTAGTGCTGCTATGAACATTATGGTGCATGTATCTTTTCAGGGATTGAACCTGGCCCCTCCGCAGTGAAAGTGCCTGGTCCTAACCACTGGACTGCGAGGGAATTCCCTACCTTTTCGAATTAACATTTTCTCCAGATATATGCCTAGGAGTGGGATTGCAGGATCACATGGTAGCTCTATTTTTAGTTTTTTAAGGAACCTCCATACTGTTCTCCATAGTGGCAGCACCAATTTACATTCCCTCAGGATGTCAGGCTTAGGCAGGTTTAGTAACTCACCAGAGGGCACACAGCTAGGAAGTAGTGAAGTTAGGATTCCATCCAAATTGGCAGGTCAAAGAGCCCAGATTTTAACCTTTAAACATATGACTTCCACTTCACATGCTATATGGCAGCAAGCAAATGCTCTGGCCATTATAATACTAACTTAACTTTGATTTATAAGTTTCAAAGAACTTTCAGCTATATTATTGACCTTGATGCTAACAACAATTCAATGAGAAAGGCAGCATAGAGTTTCTTACCACTCCTTCCCCTCCACCCCCCTGTCCCTGCGAGCAACACACATGCCTCCACCAGGAGAGTTTTTCTGGGGTTAATTCACAGAGCTGCTAAGTGTCAGACACTGGACTTGAACCCAAAGTTCTCATCCTTCGCGCCTTGCCTTTCTTCTGCAGTAGCAACACCCCTTTATAGTAAATCATATATTATAAGGTAAATTTCCCTCCATTGGCACTCAGAATACACTAGCTCCCAAAATCTCTGTTAAACGTCAAGCATGCTATTTAGGAAAAGCTGTATTAACATCAAATAATACATGCAGGTATATATTTTAAATCACTTACAAGTCCTGACAAAGGAAGAAGAATCTAAAATGCTTTTTCAAAAATTTTACATGAATGATTTTAGAGGCATAGGCAGTGATTAATAGAATTCAATTTAGAATCAACATCTGTGGTTTTTTATGTGTTGTGAATAGAGAGATTTGTACTTTATTAGCACAAACAGAACATGATAAAGTTATAAAGATAAAATGCATGTGACCTAAGATATCACAATTAGTTTCAATACAGTCACAGTCTTTCCAGTTACCCTCTAAACTGCAAAATTCTGGGAACCCAAGACAGGGGAATGTGGCCCAAAGGGGAGGGCCTGAGGGTAGTAGTCAACAGGTGCGGGGTCAACACGGGAGGTATATGCCATCCCTGGTCTACTCCGGACCTCACCTTCTGCACCTGTAACAAGAGGAGCCTAGAAGACCTGTGAGATCCCTAAAATGCTAAGAAATAATTCTTAATCTGAATAAAGTCTGGAGACTTGTTTTATTCAGTAGAAAACCCAAGATTTTAAAGAATGGTGCAGACTGAGAAATAGATTAAGAATTACTGTCTTTTAAAAGTGAATTCATAGATGGTGAATAATAATTTTAGAGCCCAGAGACACTCTCGCTAAAAGAGTCATGAGGTACAATCTCAGGTACTTTACCATTGTTGGTCCAGAAGGTAATTGAATGCTGTGCAAGGAGAAAATGCTAGCGATCCCTGATTCACTCTTCTGGCGGACGGTTCCTCCGAATCTGGCCCACAGAAAGGCCACCTTGGTTTGCTGTTGAGAGGTGGCGCTCTTCACCAAAAGATCATCACAGCAAATCTTATGGTTGGGCACGAGGCTTCCACTTATTAAGTCTTTTTAATGGACCACAGTTGTTCAGTGTAAATCAATGTGGGATGCATGGATATCAAAGAGATTATCAAGGCACCACATTTCCTGAGATGATAAACTTCATTTAGAATTAAAAGAAGAAGGAGGAGAAGAGAAAGAAGAGGAAGGAGCAGGAAAAGGAAGAACAGGAGAAGGGAAGGGAAAATCTTAAAAGACTTCCAATGTTTCAAGAAGCGTTGAAATTCTCTTGTGGGCCATTCTTAAGTTAATATGGAAATTTGGATTCCAAATTAGTGTGACAAAGAGATGGGTTTAGAAGTCTTTGGTTCTGTAGGAAGAAGGAACTGGGTTTTTAGGACCTATCAACCACAGCTCTAGACTAATACGTATCAGCATTCAAATGGCTCTCTAGTGAAGAAGACCATGTCCACGGAGAGTTTCAAAGGTACAGGTATTATTCTTAGTAAAAAAAAAAAAAAACTTTAGTATCATGAATAGAAATTAAAAACCTAGGATTTAATCAACTGTGGCTCAAATTGAACAAAACTCCCAGAAAACAGAGCGCAAGGATTTAGTTCCTGCCTTAAACTGATGATATTACAGGATGCATCTTTTTATACCCTTCAAAAAATGAATCTGTTCATGGTCATGAAGTAGAAAGTGTTGGAGCTTTTCCTGGGCCGGGGGCTCATGGGCTGCCGCTGTTTTCGCCTAATAAACCGGGTCAACCCCCCAGCTTACATAACAGTATCCACAGTTTATGTTGGAACTCCTCCAAAGATGGAGAGCTCACTCTCTGTCATAGCCCACCTTGGACGGTGCTTCTTATTAGATCATTCCACTTATATTAAGGTGAAATTTGCTTCCCTGAAGTTTTGTTTTAATTCATCAACAAAATAACACTTCGAAAAGCATTTTTGAGCCTCTGCCACGTGTCAGGCCCTGTTGGTCTTTAGGAGTAAAAAGATAAGAGAATTACATATAGTTCAACTGATTCGGCAAAATTTATAGTCCAATTTGATCCATCTCAATTTTTTCCATCCTAACCCTCCTAAGAAATAGGTCAAACTCTCAGGATAACAGTGGCATTCTACTGCAGACACATTAGCATCTCAGCAGAGATGTAAACTGAAGACGTCCCTAACTGTCTCTATTCACCACCACCTCTCCCATTGAAGAATCACTGCTGTGTTGTTTCTGTATTCCTATAGAAGTCCAATCCTATGTCAACAGGGTGGTAAGTCAAGTATCTGAAGACAACTGTCATGCATCCTTCTCTCTACCCCAATCAATTCTTCTTTCAGCTAAACATGCTACAGAATTCAAAATATGATTATTATCTTTCGGAAGCAAAGATTGTATCCGAAAAAAAAAAAAAGCTGCTGATCATATCTGTAAATGTATCCATAACTGTGGTAAGTGGAACTGAACCCATCAGGCCAAACCAATAGCTGAGCAGGAGCAGAGATGTTGAGCAGGGAGAACCCTGAGCTACATGCAGTGCCCTGTGGATGTGGCTTTTCTACTAGAACGTAGTCTACAATGACCAACTCAAAAGTGTGGAGGACATGGAGTTGAAAACGGGGAGATGGATGTACTCACTGCCCCATCTTCTTGTCTTCCCTTGTTCTAAGGCACAACAAATTGTTCCTTGATGGGGGTTAGAAAGGAGGTAGAAGAAAGATTGGCGAAACCTAAAATTTAAAGAGAGAGGAAGAAGAAGAAGAAAAGACAGGCTAAGATAAAAATTGTTCCAGCTTGTATAGCCGGGTTGTTTATAATGTAAAGAGACAGCTGCATTAAAGGGTTAGCCCTCACTGCCTGATTAACATCATTTGATCTTTTGCTATTGAAAAGACCCTGTGTATTTTCAAAGGCAGTGGACTTCTTAAACAAAACCAGGGGGTCTGGGTTAGCAGAAAGCTGTTAGAAAACAAGTCATCTTTTGTATAATAATCTTTTTGTCCTACCTGCTTCATAATCTTCAGTTTCCTTCTCTCTGTTATTGGGGGCTGCATCTAAATCTGAAAACTGGGGCTCTGGGACATGTGATTCGTCAAAAACAAACATAAAAATCCTTATGACCTAAATTGGTCAGATCAGATTTTTCCCATGAATATCATCATAGGGGAGCTTCTTTTTCTGTTTTCTTCTGAGTTTGTTTTTTAATCCTTTACTCTCCATCTCCAAAAATCCCTGTGCAATTTCAGTGGGAGAGATTAGCACATCATTACAGCATAGCAATTTCAGGATTTACTTTCTATCCCGTTTATCTGTGTTCTTTTTGCAAGTTTCCAGTGAGCTTGATACCCCTACTGAATTAGATTGATCATCAGGAAGTCAGCATTCTCCATTGGCCAACTTGATGCAGCATATTGGTAGGAGGAATTGGGGCATCTCCACGTCCATGCTGTCATCCCAGGGTGGCTGGGCAATGAGGTGGGGAGGCCCTCTGGTCATTTGGGAGGACCCAGCAGTCGTCATAACTAGTTCAGTCTCTGTGGCCCATTCAGCTCTTGGCATCGCTGCCAAGCCAGCCAACAAAGGAGCATTGTAATCCTGACAGTTTCCCAGCATTGACTGGACAGACGCAGACCACCAACCAGCTCCGTTCACTTCTGCTGTTCACAAGTGAGACCATGAATAGAAAAAAGTCAGTGGCAAAAGTCCCACATCCTGCTGAAGTTAGTGTGTGGATGCTTTTCTAGCAAGTGAGTCTCCCTTCAAGCTGGTAATCCTCATACCTGTTTCCTTGTGCTTTTTTGTGTGCTTGTTTTTAAATACAGTTAGCTTGAATGGTAAGGCATAATCCTCATCGACGCCACCAAAAAATTATGTTTGAGTTTTGAAAAATAATCACATGGCATGCAATACTTTGGAGAATGGGAAGTATAATGAAAATGAAAGTCCATAATAAGCTTCAAAGATAAGAAGCAATAATTCCAGCTAGTGCTAGAGGCCACTATGATTCTTAAGAAGTTGAATTTGGGGGGAATAGACTAGAGTTTTCAGGAATAAAATGGAATCATTTTAACTCATTTAAGTTTTTAGACATGCACCCCAAAGTCTGCCCTTTCTGTAGCCCAGGCCAAGGACATCTGCAACTCTGATTTTAAGAATAGCAATAAATAAAATAAAATGTTTAAGAACAAAGTAAATTCAGAGATATTTTTCATGACTTTATCATTGATTGGAAGTCAGGAAATATTTTTGACACTCAGATAAAATGATCTTTTAATACATTTTAATGGTGAAAGTGGCATAATTCCATTCATTTAAATTGATTTCCTTATAAATACAGATTACAATAATGAGATGCCATGCTTACTTATCAGTCGTCAAATATTCAAACAAACTGTAGTGCTCCATGCTGATGGGAGAGGTGGAATAAGAATCTGGTACTTAAACTGGATCCCTGGTTTTAGAAAGCAATTTAGCAGAACCTTAATAATAGTCTGCCCCTTTGACCCAGTTATCCTACTTCCTCAAATATATTTGATGTGTTTATATATTCAATAGATTCACACATAATATTATATTAAAGGCAAAATAAGGAAATAAATACAATATTATTCATCAAAATGAAAATAAAAGCAAAAACAAACAACAGGAAAAAACAAAGCCCGAAAACAACATGGGAACAATGAGTTAATTAAGTAAATTGTTAACCCTAAGTAAATCTACACAATGGGATACAATGTAGCTATTAAAATAATGTATCCAAAGACTCTTAGTAATATGGGAGAATGCTTATTTAAATGTTAGATGAAAAGAGAAGCTGTAATTAAGTAACTGGTAATGATTTTAGAATGTGAAAGTGCAATAAAATACTAATGGTCATTGTTGGTAGGTGGGAATATGATTGACTTTTCATTGTACATTTCCACATTTTTAAAATTATTCCCCAAGAGCATTCATTTTTTTGTAATCATAAAAGAAAACATTATTTTTAAAAAAATCCTTTTTCAGTGTGGGGGAGGGATAAATTAGGAATTTGGGAGTAACATATACACACTACTATATATAAAATAGGTAAACAACAAGGACCTACTGTATGGCACAGGGAACTGTCCTCAATATTTTGTAATAACCTGTATGGGAAAGGAATCTGAAAAAGAATACATATATATATATATATATATATATATATATATATATATATATATATATATATATATATATCTGAATCACTTTGCTGCACACCTGAAACTAATACAACATTGTACATCAACTATACTTCAACAAAAAAAGAAAAAATCCCTTTTCTTGTGTTGTAGAAAGGCTAATAATCTAAATTTCTACTTCCCTTACACTTAGGGGTTATTTTATTTGAACACAATACAAATGAACAACACCTTAACCTGTTACCAGGAGGCCCTGCTGAGATAGTTTTTGATGCTGATTAGACAGACTTTCAGTTCCTTTATTTTCTTCTTGATCCACCCCGAAAAGTATACAACAGGTTAAGCAGCATAACCCAGTACTGCCTCTGGGCTGTTTGAGATGGGTAGAACGCTGAGTCCTGAACTGTGGTGGCGAGGCCCCAGGCTGAAGCCCACGCTCTGGGAAACCAGTGACTTTCCTGACAGCTAAACCATCGGGGCACCTCAAGGCAAGTCTAACCAAATGTCACAGGTATGAAAACTGGTGATGATCAGAGCTCTTTTGCTCCTTTAGCCCAACATCTTTTCAGTTTTGTTCCATAGATAAAATACAAGTCTTTTTCTACTAAACTTCAAGAGGACAGGTCCCCGGTCTCATGCAATCACTCCTTCAGGTAGCAATTTTTGAACCCAGTTGTGTTCTATGAAACTGTTTGCCTAGTGGTTAAGAGCATAAGCTTTGAGTTAGACCCAGGTTGGTAGCACTAGCCTTAGACCAAGGCAGGAGGTGGAAAGGTACATGGGGATCTGCACCAGGTTCCACATTTTAGAAATCCCTGTTCTCGCCTCTGGGCATCACATCGAGGAGTGTGCAGTTCAAGGGGCACACTCCCCTGGAGCTTGTGTTCTATGCACCCATGCTGCCTATTAAGCCATCATCCGGGTGCCAGGGACCTTGGAATTTCCTGTCCACAGCAGCAGCCTATTTCCAATCTGCTCAGGCCTCTTTCTTTCCAGGTCTGTTTTTCTGAAAGAGCATTGCGCCACTGGGGATCACTTGTAGGCTGAAGAGGGGGCCAAGGGACAGGCATTTTTGGGGGTGTGGAGGGAGCTTGCCTGTGCAGACTGGCACAGAGGAATCGTGAAGACTAAGAACGTTTAGCACCGTGTCTAGCATGCAGTGGATCCCCTGCAAATGTTATTTCTGATGTAGTCCTTTAGTACCTTATTACATATTTTCTACTTCGAGAGAGAGATAATATAACCACGAAAATGCAAGCTTCTACAGGGGGACACCATTTTAATTTTTGGTGTCCGAAATGGAATTTTTTTTTTCGGTAACTTGGCTATTGTCCTGGCCCAATTCCAGTACTCTCTATTCAAGCTAATTACATTCCTCCCCCACTGGATAAATTATTCTTCACTTCCCCCATAAAAATCATCATGTTATACTTATGAAACAAAATAGCTTCTGTGTTCTACTGAACACGCAGAAAATGGTTGTATTTCAATACACAGTGTATTTCTCTGTGTGACTAATTTGAGGGCTGCATTGGAACTTATTACAGTGAGATGTGAGCTTAAGTCCCTGATGCTTCTGAATAATGATAGATCCCCTATTCAATGGAGCAATATCACAAGATACATTCTCCTGGTGACTTAAGATGAGACAAAATTTTAAAGTATTATTTGGGTTGAGATTGAGCAGATGTGAGCTGTTGAGCTTACCTCTAGGTCATTGCATTCCCAAGCACGGCCTTTACCTCATCACTTTAACTGTTTTCAATGCCAGAAGCCCGAGCATTTATGAAACGGCTTACCAAGGGTTCTCCATTCATCCCCAATATCGAAAAGATGTGATTTTAAGATAAAACTGGAGAGAAAAATATTGAAGGTTGTTAAGAAGTCACTATCCTTTTTCTCTCCCTTTCTCTGAGTTTAGCATCACTTAGGTCTAAAATCCCTTTTGGTGGTTGATCTAGGGAAGTGAGTTTCATTTCTTGAGATCATAGAGCATGGCGTGGGTGGCAGTGACCAGATAAAAGTGGCAAATTTTCATGAAGAAATAGCAGCTTTGGGCCCAAAGCTTGGCTGGGAGCATAACCGGCTCCCTTTGAGGAATATTCCAAGAAATGTCATCCCTAGATCTAAACTATACTTGGTTTTTAACGACTTTGAGCAAGAGACAACTCTCACCAAGAGGGTTACCTTTTCCTGAATTGTTCCTGTTTGGAAGGGACCTTGTTATTATGAATGGTTTGTGCAGCCGCTACATGCCAGGCACGGTGCTGCCTTGCCCCGCTCTGCTCGCGTCAGTGGAGAAGGCGGTCAGCAACCTCTCCTGTACTTGAGGATTTACTGAATTAATGTTCCCGTGCAGGCTGAGGTAACTCAGGTCTGTGACTTTTCCCTTCTAACTTTACTTTCTAAAATTTCAGTCTGAAATATTTTTATCATTCTAGATCTTTGCTGCTAAAGCAAAGGAGATAATTACTTGGGTTTTTCAGGCCCAAATAACTATTTGGGAAAGGAAGTACCTGAATGATGCAATGAAAAATAGCTATTTTGTCTGATTGATTCTGAAAAATTATTTCAGTTATTGTCTTTGGTTTGTATCAATTGAAGTTTAATTTTTTACATGTATTCTTTTATTCATCCTTTACAACGTTTATTTATTTTTTAATTGAAGTATTGTTGACTTACTATAGTTTTAATTTTTTAAAAAAGTTATTACTCATAGATACAAAGAACAGATTGGTGGTTGTCAAGAGGTTGGGGGGTGGAGGATGAGAGAAATGGATGAAGGGGGTCAAAAGGTAAAAAGAAACAAATTTTAAATGTAGATGAGGGAAAAAAAGTTACTGTCTTAGTCTCTTTGCAAGAATTGGTGGTAGGGTTTACATTAGATTATCATCCCAATCATTGCTGTCATTTTGCATACTAGGTGTAGCCTTTCTCCAAACTGGACTCAAATTGGTGACTCCAGAATAGAATTCTGTACTATAATAAGGGTCTAATTGGTATGCTGTGTAGTGATATTCTGCATCGTTTTGGAATGTTGTACCTTATTTCTCAAAGTGTGTCTCTCCATGGATGACAAACTGGGGACATGGAAGGAAAGTCTCTATTTTCAGTTTCTCCAGCAGATTGATAAGCTTGGCACATGGTCAATTTCACGCTTTAATAAATAAAGAAAGAATTAAGAGTATTGACTAAACTGATTGATTAGTAATTTAGTTAAATAACCAGTGAGTTGCGATCTAGTTAAAAGAACACCTTTTAATTTTGTAGTGACCACCTGAGCAAAATTTGTAGGTTTGATAGATACTAGAAAAATGAAATCAGAGGCAATATGAACACCATTTTGTATCTCTAGATAAGACATGTTGAAGGTAGATCTAGGTTTGCAGCATGAATTGGCCATTTACTAGCCATGTGTCTTGGGACGAATTTCTTAACATTTTTAACTTCTCAGTGCCTAAATTTCCTCATCAGCAAAATGAGAACAATAGCCTTTGCAGTGCTATTGTGAGCATTATTGCTGTAGCGTATATAAAGCACTTAGCATAATGCTTGGAACAAAATCAGTACTCAAGAAATAGAAACTATTATTTTTTATTAAGAAACCATTATCATTTTCTGTCCTACCTCATAATAAGAAGTATGAGTATCTTATATGTACACTCCCTTTAAAAAATCTCTCCAAATTAAAAAAGACATAAACCTGTAGAGAAACTTGCATATTGAATTACTAGCCTTGTTGAAGCCTTCAAGATGGTGCAGCAGGAATTTGAAATTTCATTTAAGTTTGGTGAGCTTTGCTATACTGTGATGCGTAGAAAAAAGGGAGGAATAACTGTCTACTCAGAGCAAGCATCTCTTTCTGGTCCCCATAGTTCTCTTGGCACATTATTTTGGCTCAAAACTGTTATTTTTGATGGTTCCATTCTTTCAGTCATTGTGATCTCTTATCAAGTCCTTCTTTTCTGCTCCCATATCCACCACCATAATCAGCATTTAGATCACCTATGCTTTGACTATTGCAGGTGCGGCTGGAAGCCCTTCTCTCCCCAACTTCTGTCCATGATGGGTAGCATGACCTGGTTGCCAGGGATGAAATTGTAGCAGGAGGGCATGTGTTAAGCCTGTTTCAAGAGATGCTCTGGGCCCTCTTGCACTTGCAGATGCTTGCTCTCACCTCTCTGAGCTGCCCCTCTTAGACTCCTCTCACCGCACTCACCATGAGAAGGGTAGGCTGAGGAAGCTTAAGAATTCTGAGACTTCTTGGCACCTTTTGGTCTAGGTTCTAGTCCTGCCTCCAGTTAGACAGAGTTCTCCACACAATCCGTCCATCTGGCTTCAAGCAAGAGATGTCATTCGTTAGGAGTCAAGACTCCATAGTATTAAAGACATGCTTTTGCTGGGCCTGGTCCTCGGTACACAGTTTCCCTCAGGAACTGCTCAGCATTGTGGTCAAAAATAGTATTTGAGGAATTTCCTTGGCGGTCGAGTGGTTAAGACTCTGCACTTCCAATACAGGGGCCGCGGGTTCGGTTCCTGGTTGGGGAATTAAGATCCCACATGCCTCAGGGCGTGGCCAAAAAGTAAAAAAAAAAAAGTATTTGAGGATTCTGGTTCCTGGTTCAAAGTCATCTCTTTTAAATTCAGGTATTCCTCCCTCCCCCAAAGTCTGCAAATAGATTTTCTGCCTTCATTTAGTTCTTTCATCAACTTTCCAGCCCGGTTTATTATTATCATTTTTTAAAATATGACTTTCAGCTTATAACTTGCTTGCTGAAAAATGATCAATACCTGCCACTGATTAAAGGATAAAGACCCCCACATCTGCATGGCATTCAAGGCATTTCCAAATCTGGCCCCAAATTAGCAATAAGACTAATATCAAAAATTGTCTGCACTTCTCCTGACTGTCCTTGTGAATAGCTGGCGTGACGCCAAACTTTCTAACACCAACACCACCGCTGCTTCCACTACGACCACCTCCTCCACCACCTCCCTCTCCTCCACCTCCACCTCCACCACCTCCACCTCCACCTCCACCTCCACCACCTCCACCTCCACCTCCACCACCTCACCACCACCTCCACCTCCACCTTCACCAACTCCACCACCACCTCCACCACCACCTCCACCTCCACCTTCACCACCTCCACCTCCACCTTCACCACCTCCACCACTACCTCCACCACCTCCACCACCTCCACCTCCACCACCTACAACTCCACCTCCACCACCTCCACCTCCACCACCTACAACTCCACCTCCACCACCTCCACCTCCACCTCCACCACCTCCACCTCCACCACCTCCACCTCCACCTCCACCTCCACCACCTCACCACCACCTCCACCTCCACCTTCACCACCTCCACCTCCACCTTCACCACCTCCACCACTACCTCCACCACCTCCACCAGCTCACCACCACCTCTACCTCCACCTCCACCACCTGCAGCACTACCACCGCCTCCACCACCACCACCACCACCACCACCACCACCACCAGCTTCACCACCATCACCACTACTCAGAGCGTGGAGCATTGCAAATGAAGGGCATGAACTCTCATGCTGGGCTGCCTGGATTCAAATTCCCTCTTGGTTACCATCTCACTTTGTAAACATTAGATAAGTTACTTTGTACTTTACTATTCTTATCTGCCAAATGGGGAAAATAATATTGCGCATCTCATAGGATTGTTCAGAGGATCAAATTAATTAATGAATGTAGGGGGCTTCCCTGGTGGCGCAGTGGTTGAGAATCTGCCTGCCAATGCAGGGGACACAGGTTCGAGCCCTGGTCTGGGATGATCCCACATGCCACGGAGCAACTAGGCCCGTGAGCCACAACTACTGAGCCTGCGTGTCTGGAGCTTGTGCTCCGCAACAAGAGAGGCCGCGACGGTGAGAGGCCCGTGCACCGCAATGAAGAGTGGCCCCCGCTCGCCTCAACTAGAGAAAGCCCTCGCACAGAAACGGAGACCCAACACAGCCAAAAATAAATTAACTAATTAAAAAAAAAAAGTCTACTGTTAAAAAAAAAAAGAATGTAAAGTACTTTAGATAACACCATTGTATATGAGAGCTCAGCAATCATTAGATATTAGTATATTATTCAACTTAAAAGCTCATACCCTCATTGTAGGATAATTCTCCCCTACTTTGTCTATGTTCTTTATTAAGCACTCATTAGATGCTGTCTTTTGGTAGTAGTCAATTTAATTGCTTTTAGTAAATAGTGAGCATACTCAGAATAGAATACCTCCAGTGTATGTGAGGGGTATAAAGATGAACAATGATACAAACATCTGTATCTCCATGACCAAACTTTGCATACAGAATATTACTAATTTCCAGGGAGGCCCGTGAGTATTCCTTCCAAATCTCATCCACTTTCATCCTCTTCATTATCGGTAACCTCCATTCAAACATTTTTCTTTAAATCAATAGTAATTATCAGCGTTGGTGATTCAATATATATTTTCAAATTTCTTTTTCTCAGGAAAGCTTTCTTGAATTATAGATTTTGTATATTAGGAAAGGTAGCAGTCCAACTTCATTTTTTTATAATGTAAATATCCAGTTGTCCCAGCATCATTGTTTGAAAAGCCTATTCTTTCCCCCATTGAATTGTCTTGGTACCTTATTGAAGATCTTGAGTGAAGATCTTGAATTGACTCTGAGTGTGTTTATTTCTGGATTCTTTATTCTGTTTTATTGACTGATATTATTATGATTCTATATCTATTCTTATGCCATTACCACACTGTCAGGTTTAATGTAGCTTTCTATTAAGCTTTGAAAGCAGGAAGCCTTCCATATTTGTTCTTTTATTTTTTTTATATTCCAGCTGGTTTTTTTAAAAATAAATTTATTTATTTTTGGCTGTGTTGGGTCTTCGTTGCTGCCTGTGGGCTTTCTCTAGTTGCGGTGAGCGGGGGCTACTCTTTGTTGCCTTGCGCAGGCTTCTCTTGTTGTGGAGTATTGGCTCTAGGCCATGGGCTTCAGTAGTTGTGGCATGCGGGCTCAGTAGTTGCGGCTCACGGGCTTAGTTGCTCCGCGGCATGTGGGATCTTCCCGGACCAGGGACCGAACCCCTATCCCCTGCACTGGCAGGCGGATTCTTAACCACTGTGCCACCAGGGAAGCCCCCCATATTTGTTCTTTATTCAATATTTATTTATTTATTTATTTAGTCCACTTTGGGCTCATTGAATTTCCTTATGGATTTTTTTTGTTTTTTGTATTTTGTTTGCCCCATGCAGCTTACAGGATCTTCCAGGGAGCGAATTTGTGCCCCCTGCTGTGGAAGCACACTAACCATTGAACTGCCAGGAATTCCCCCTTAAGGATTTTTGAATCAGCTTGTCAACCTGCAAAGAAGCCAGCCAGGGTTTTGATTTACATGTTCTTTCATTTCTTTGATCAGTGTTTTGTAGTTCTCAGAGTATACAATTTGGACTTTTTTTGTTAAATTTATTCCCGAGAATATTATTCTTTTAATGCTATTGTAAATGGAGTTGTTTTCTTAATCTCATTTTCAAATTGTCCATTGCAAGTGTATAGAAATACAATTGATTTTTGTATATTGATTTGTATCATGCAAACTTGCTCTAATTGTTTACTAGTTCTAATGGTTTTTAAGTGGATTCCTTAAGATTTTCTGTATCATGCTGCTGATCATGTCAGCAGCAATAAAGATAGTTTTACTTTATTTACAATCTGGATGCCTTTTAGTTCATTTTCTTGTCTGATTGTCCTGGCTAGCCCCTCTACTACAATGTTGAATGCAAGTGGTGAGAGCAGATATCCTTGTCTTGTTTCTCATTTTAGAGGAAAACCATTCAGCCTTTCACCATTAAATACGGTATTAGCTGTGAGTTTTTCATAGATGCCCTAATCGGGCTGAGGAAATTCCCTTCTATTTCTAGTTTGTTGAGTCACCTAACTCCTGAAAGGTATCTGTTATGTTTACTTGCTCTTGCATCCCTTCTAGTTTAGTCTTTAAATCATATCATTTTTCTTTTACTTCTAATTCTTTCATAAGTTCTGTCACCTTTCTTTTCAAATTTTCCTTTCCTCCGATCATTTCGTTTTTGAGTTTTTCCCAATTCTAATTTGTTATTCTTTATATCTTCTATCATTTTCTCCATTTAGGTTTTTTCTAAATATTAGGTTATACATCTTTTTGTGGTCATATCTTTTTGACACATATTTATTGTTTGTAGAGATGTTGTTTTGCTCCCCTGTCTTTCTCTCTCTCTCTCATTTCATCGCTTCGTATGGGATTCTCTAATGTTTTCCTGTTGCTAATTTTTGAGGGAAATTAGTTTTCTATTATTTTAGAGTGGTGGCGGTGGTTTTGGATATCTTTTCTAGTTTGATGACTCTTGCACTCAGTCCTTCTGTTGTTGTCATGGCACTTTTCTGGACCTTCTCTTTCCTTTGCTCCGGACTGCCCAAATTGAATTCTATCCCAGCAATTTCTTCTCATTGCAGGGCTTTGTCTCGGGAAGGAGCTTTGATGAAACCCTCCAGCCTAACCACTCTCTCAGATGGCTGTGGGGCCCCAGTTTGAACTTGCTGGGCCTCTTCTATTCTCAGGGCTGCCAGATGCCTGCTGGCTTCCCTCTGCTTCCTCCTGTGCTAAGGATGACCACACACAGATCTTGTAGCTGTGGGTGCTCTGGCTCCTCATATTTTGAGGTTTGTGGAGGACACTTTGTCACTTAGTTTGCTTCACACGTTGCCCATGGGTTTTTGGGTTCTGGTATCATAGTTGCTCTGTTCTTTATAAGGGGATTCAAGGATATTTAAATACCATGCCTTCACCACTGCCATCTTCCCAGAATCCTTGTAAGCCATTTACAATCCTTTCTGATGTGATGTAGGCTATAAAACAAGTGATTAAATAAAATGTAAAGTTCTCCTTCACATACTTTATAAGCCTTTATGTTACATGTAAATAATTCATATATACAGATATATTCTAGTCAAAAGAGAAATATAGCTGTTTTTGCAGTTCCTGAGAAGCTACCTGCATATTAATTAGCTCTTTGAAGTCAGGGTTTTCGATTTTGCTCCTCCCTATTTCTAGGGAGGTCCACACCTCAAACATTTCAGAAAGATGAGAATCTGATATGATCCCAAGGCAGAGAGGCAGCTTTCATTTCTTGTCTGTTTCCTTCACCCGTGTGCTTTCCTCACCTGTGTGTCCCTTGTGTCCATCCTCAATGGAAGTGGGGAATGGTGGTTTGGGATCATGCTGTAAATATCCTCAGGGGCCACTTGACAGTCTTTCCCAAGAGATCTAATAATCTTAATATCACAAATAAGACTTATCTGTGAATTTTCTATAAGCATCAGTGTTTCTTTCAATAGGTGTATCCCAACTGAGTAGTATACTTTGGTAATTCTACACGTGCATGTTGGGCAAGAATTAACCTTTGGGCTCCTACAGGCTATTATGCTTGCTCTGAGAAATGATTATTCCAAATTGTTGCAACAGTCATATTGCAGTCACTCTGAGTCCAAGACTGGCGAATATTTTTCTATTGTTCTTCACATAAAAAGTCATTCTCAATAATTTTATTTGTGTAATGTATTTTCCTACTTTAAAATTAGCATGCAATTTTTCTCGTTGATTTTGATCGGTTTCCATCTGACCACATTTCCAATTTTCCATGATCACTCAGAATTTAGAATATATTTCCCAAGGCAGAGGAGAAAAGTTTTGGCCCCAAGGTATTGAAAACTAGCCTTGTATTCAATCATTCATCCTACTAATGAAGTTATGAAATGATACTGAATCAGAAGTGTTCAATTTTCTAAATGTAATCATGTATATTTGCAATCTAACACCACACTGCTCTGTGAAACCCTTTAATAAAACAGTTTTGATGTAATTGTTAAGTCTACTTTTGGAATCTGTATAGATAGCACCATGATAAACATGTAATTGTTATTGCTCAAGACTGTTGAAGGAAGAGAGGAAGGAAGGAAGGAGGGAAGGAAGGAAGGGGCCATTTACTCACATGTAGATGAGTACTAAGTGAAGCTATCTTGAAGTCCTTGCAAAAGTACTTTAAAAAATAATTGAGACCTTATTTTTTATTCCTTTGCAGGAAAACACTAAGTGAAAGTACACAATATTTCACTTACACAAACTACTTAAGAATATTTTATGTTATACAAACAAATGATATATCAGAAAATACCCCTCTGCTCTGGGGAGTCGGGGGGAACAGAGAAAACTGGATTTTTTCAAAAGAAAAGCTCAAGGGTTAAAATTGTGCTTTTATGGATAATTGTGTTTAGATTAAAAGTAAACACTGATGGAAATTTTTTTATGAGTGCTTCTTTACACTCACATCATTTACTATTTCCATTTAAGTGGATTATGCAGGTGTTCTTAAAGCTAACACATCATCAATTTTTAAACAATTTCTTGGGATTCTTTTATTTTATAGATTCTTTAGGATTTAAAAAAAATTTTTGTTTTATAGCTCATCTATGAAGCTGAATTAAGCTGTAATTGCTGTGTCACATGGAAGTCTATCCCTGTCAGTAAAAATTAAATAAAAAGATAAGATTTTTATTTGCAATGACTTATGTTTATTAAGATTGTAGAAATACAGTCAAACCTCATGATACAGTAGTGTATTATTACGTGGATGTGGCCAAAGAAGAATTTTATTTGATAAATTGATTTCACAATTTAGAAAGTTTGTTTGTTCCTCTCCCCAACATGAGCATCTTGGTAGGGTTCCACCATAAATATATGTGAGTCTGTATTTAGGTTTTTCAAAAAGAAGGGTTTAAATGTAACCTTGCAGATTTTCGACTTGCTATTATATCATTTATTGCCCAATTCTCTTGCCACTTGACTCAATCACTGAGCTTTCAGTACTATTTAGCAAACTAAACATTCAGCTCTGTGGGTTTCTTTGCCAAATGTGGTGGCTGTACAGTATTTTAGAGAATCTTTGGTACTGTAGGTGACCCATCTCTGGGTTTCCAGTGCAACTTGTACACATCTCCATCATAGCTCCTCTCAAACTGTGCTGGAACTGTGGCTACCGGTTTGTCTCTTGCCTCTTTGGAGCCAGTGACTCGTTTTTCCATTTCTATGTCCCTTATACCTTAGACTATTCCTGGCATAGAGGAGGCACTCAATAAGTATTTATCAAATGAAACATAATGTATACATTATGGGACATACTAGAACTTTTCTCCTGTTCTCAGTGACCTCAGTTCTCATTATTTTATAAAGTATGAAGAGTATTCCCTCTCTCCTGAACAGTTGAAGGCACTAAATTATAATTACAGATGGAAGAAAACATTTCATGGCTATTAGTGGACACATTATTTGATGGTCTATGTACCAGTTACTCTTTGCAAACTGGCATGCAGCATTTTTCATCAGTGTGCATCTTATGTACCGACAAGTCACTGTGATGACATTAGGAAGGTGATAGAGCTAGAAGAATGACTCAGCGATGAAACACAGACATTGCTATGGTGGGTATTTATTGAGTAACTAGAGAAAGTCACAAATGGGTGAAATGGTTGCTTTTTTCAGGCAGAGTTTACAATGATTTAATAATATGTTAGACTTGGATTATTGTATACTTTGTGGTCATAAAACAGAATGACCAAATTCATATCTTATCTGGGCGCTTTTTGTTAGGTTATACCTAATAGTATAGCTGGAGATTTTTTTCTTTTATGCCTGTATCACTGTCATTTTCATTTTGAAACTTGGCTTTAGACACTTGAAGAGTGAGACATAATTGAAGTGACCGCCTTAACAAGCACAGTTGCCCATGACTGTGATGGATTTGTTGTGTCATATGAACAGGTGCTCACCAAACACTGAACAATAATCTAGGTAGTTTTCTCTGTTCATGAGTATAGAGAAACACAGATTGGACTTTTAATTTTTCTATTAATTAAATGCAGTTATGCTTTACCAGTTCTATGTATTTTTACCCTCTTCCTAGGAGTAACAAAAAAAGTGATATATGCATTTTGACCCAGAAATTCCACCTTAGGGGATCTCTTCTGCCGATATAAACGTACCTATGCATAAAGGCTTATGATTAAGGAAGTCCCCTGGAACATTGCTTGTAGTGGAGGCAAACTGCAAATATCCTGACTGTCCATCTATAGGGCAAAGTTTGAGTAAAATATGGCGCATCCATGCTACAGATCTATACATTTATAGACAAAATTTAAAATGAAAATAAAGTCATATTGTATACTGTATCCTTCTCTTTCTTTTTTATTTAAGATATATCTTTGGAATCCCTTCAGATTAATGAATATAGCTGTTTATTTTTCTTTAATATGGATGTACCATATTCTATTCATTCATGAGGATGACATTAGTGGGAGAGAAGAGGATGGAGATTATTATTTTTCCTTATACATATCTTTGACTTATTATAATGAAGGTATTGTTATTAAAAGTATCTAACAAAGTTAAAAATATCAAAGCAAATGTTCATTCAAAGAGGCTGGGTTAAAGACAAGATGTTTGGTACTAACTCTCTGAATATGGTAAGTATTCAAGATAATTAAACAGTTTGAGGACATAGTTCAGATGTGAACACAAAGTAATGAGTATGCTTTCTGTTTTTAGTTTTCAGAAACTAAATTCAAAATTGTTTCTAAAAGAACAGTTTCACAGGCTTTTAGGTAAATACAGTTGCATTGGAATAACCACGTTTCCAGGATTAAGGAAAATAATAATTTGGCTATTTAAGTTCTGACATTTTAAAAAAGGTCAGTCTCAAAACTTTATGGTCACATTTACTGTGTATTTGTATATAAGGATGGATGTAGAGACTGATCTTGGTATATGTGAATTGAGCATCAGAAAAAGGAGAATGAATCTAAACATGGAATATCGACCAGTAACACCCACCACTGAACAGCTCAAATTCATTCTAACTTATTCTCTTCCATTCTTTATTTATTTTGTTAATACATCTTTTCACAGTCATTGTTTTTATTACTTTGGCTGCATAGTCTTGTGATTTTTCACTATTCAGATGTCATTTTGAAAATCATATTTACATATTTTCCCTTGTCAAGCTGCCCTTGGGAGACAAGCATTTTAAGTGTTACAAGGAGGTGCTGGTACTATTACAGAGGATAAAAGGACTTGGTGGGAACAGTAGCCCCATACATGAGAAAAAAATGTTACACGGTTCCAGAAGCACTGTAACAAGAGTGGAGGGTATGTAAATGATCTCAGGTCACCAGATTAGTGCAGATAATAGAAGGAAGCATGTGAACCCAAGTTCACTCTATGGATGTAAACTGGAAAATACAGAGGAATCTGCAGCATGGTATGCTAGGAGCAGAACAGGGCACAAACGTATCCTGTGACCTGGTTATCTACAGAACATTGGGACTGGCTCCAGCTACTTTGATCCTCTAGAGAAGCAAGGCTGCTTCCTCGTGTAAAGCTAATTTGGTAGAGTTCACGGGGAGTACAGAGTTGGGTCCTGAAGCAGACTGCCTGAGTGACCTCACTGCAGGGCACACAAGGGCTCGGGTGCCTGCGTTCTCCTAATCAGACATCCTTGATATTGCTTGTCTGGTGTTGTTTCTTCCTGAGATGCAATTTTCTCACTCCCAGAACAATTCTAAGGCTGATAATACAAATAACACTAATAATACACTGTGTTCTGATAATTTAGGGGATTCTCTTGCTGTCTCTGATTTCAGGATATAAGCAGGAATCCTCGTTCAAACAATAGTCCTCTGTCCCTCCCCACAGATGGTACTGTGGTTGGAAATCTTTACAGCATTCCAGAGGAAACATTGTGTCTTGGATGCGTCATTATACCAAGGCCCAGGAGCTATGGAACATATTACCTTAAAGGCCTGCCTTACGCTGCCTTGGCACTTGCAAAAATGGTCTTCACGCTGAGAGTCCCAGAGTGTGCCTTATGAAGTAATAACTTACGTTACCAACAGCCGTTATGACCTCAGTGAGAGATTCATGCACCCAAGAGCAGCTACATGTTACTGTCAGTTAATTAGTGTGGGTATTCATTAAAAGTGGGAGTGAGAGCCCGGAAACGATCCATTACTCATTGAGAATGGAGTCCTGGGACAGCATAAAAACTCTCCAAGTAACCACTGAAAGCAAGAACTAGGAATCAGAATAGAGATCAACGAACTGGTTACTTTGTTATAGTTTTTTACAACATGAATGCACACTCACACAAAAACACACACACTCTTACACTGAGCCCTCATTTGCACATTCACATGTGCATTTCCATTAGCTCTGATAGTTCATGCTGTGGGTTGAATTGTGTCCCCACCAAAAAAAGATATGTTGAAGTCTTAACTCTAAATGTTTGTGAATGGGCACTTATTTGGAAATACTGTAGGGTCTTTGCAGATGTAGAGTTAAGATGAGGTCATACTCGAATTGAGTGGGCCCTAATCCAATATGACTAGTGTCCTTATGAAAAAGAGAAAACAGAGACCTAGGGAGGAAAATATCATGAAGACACAGAGACATACAGACACAGAGGCAGAGAATAGAGTTAGGCTGCTACAAGCCAAGAGGCAAGGAAGGATCCTGCCCTAGAGGATTTGGAGGAATCATGGCCCTGCCAACACCTTAATTTCAGAATTCTAATGTCCAGAATTGTGAGACACATTTTAATCTCCAGTTTTAAATCGCCAGACACATTTTAATCACCAGTTTTAAATCGCCAGTTTGTGGTATTTTGTTATGAAAACCCTAGGAAACTAGTATAGTTTACTTCTAGGAAATGGACACCCTCACACGGCACTTCATGTATGCATCTTCTGACACATTTTCATACTCGTGTTATGTCTCACTTAAAACAATTCAAACTTAAACACAATAAACTCAGCCACTCTACTCCAATCAATTCATGTCAGGCCGTCCTGTTTAGAATAAAATGAAAGATGAGTCAGAATTGCAAGGTGGGCAACTGCTACTTTGTGCTCTGCTTTGGAAGTAAGGAAAACATACCCCTTTATCATTCTTCAACTCAGAAAAGTTATGATATAATTATAATAAAAATCTTTCTTTAGGATATATTTGTCCCATGACTAATCTAGTTTTGGAATCCCAATAAACTTGCCCATAAAGGAAGTAGTCATTTGAGGAGTTTTTAATGGGATAATTTTTAACCAGTTTGAAATTCTGGCAGAAAAGTGTTGTGAATGTTCACAGTAAATTTAAAATATACGATTTTCCTGTCTTCCCTGTTTTTTTTTTTTTTTACTAAGTCTTAAATAAAAAAGCTTTCCAAATGGACATTTATTTTGCTTCTTTAAAATAATCTGTACAATTTGCCTTCATACATACTTACTACTTGCAATGGTCACGTTAGCTTATATTTGTGTGTTAGATTCTATGGCAAGTATAAATAATACAAGGTGGTTCTTGACATCAGAGTGTTCATAGGCTATAACCAGTGTTCCCCAATTTACACCTCCTGCTCACCATACTTCTTCTTTTAGCTCCTTACTCCTTTATTTTACTTTTTGGCCGCACCTTACAGCATGTGGGATTTTTTTTTTTTTTAAATAAATGTATTTATTTATTTTATTTATTTATTTATTTTATTTTTGGCTGCATTGGGTCTTCATTGCTGCGTGGGCTTTCTCTAGTTGTGAAGAGCGGGGGCTACTCTGCATTGTGGTGTGAGGGCTTCTCATTGCAGTGGCTTCTCTTGTTGCAGAGCACAGGCTCTAGGCACGCAGGCTTCAGTAGTTGTGGCTTGAGGGCTCTAGAGCGCAGGCTCAGTAGTTATGGCGCACAGGCTTAGTTGCTCCATGGTATGTGGGATCTTCCCGGACCAGGGCTCGAACCCATTCCCCTGCATTGCCAGGCGGATTGCCAACCACTGTGCCACCAGGGAAGTCCGGTATGTGGGAATCTTAGTTCCCCAACCTGGGATCTTAGTCCCAGACCTGGGATCGAACCCACGTCCCCTGTAGTGGAAGCGTCAAGTCTTAACCTCTGGACTGCCAAGGGAGTCCCTGAGCTCCCTACTCCTAATTCTAACTGTCTACTTCCACATCTCCACTTAGATATATTAAAGGCATTCAGACTCAACATACAGAAAACCAAACTTTTGATATTTTTTGCCACTTTAATTCTCTTTCATACTCTCTTTCTCCATAAGCAGTGCCGCCATCCATACAAGTATGCATGCAAGTCAAAAACCTGAGCTTCAGGCCTAATGTCACCATCTTTCCCCACCCTCCATCACTCTACCTTCACTGAATTGAACACCACCATTTATTTTACCTCCTTATTGTCTCTGGAATCGTCCCAATTTCTCATTCTCCTCCACCACTTGTTTAGACCATGCTCCCATGATCTTTCCTCTAGATTACTGACGCAGCATCCTAATGGCAGGAAGGATAACAGCCACAATGCCCACACCTCAGCCTCTTCTTTACACTGCAGGCAAAGGGATATTTTTAGAAGGCAAATCTTAAGATGGCATCTGCCTGCTTAAATGCACAGTGGTTTCCCAAAGCTTTCATAGTAAAGCTGGGAATCCTTAACTTGGTCTAGAAGCTCTGCATACCTCTGTCAGTCTGAGTTCACACTGCTCTCCTCTGTCTCTGCACGCTGAACAGGGTCCCTTCTTATGCTGTAACAAATGCTCCATGTTCCTGCCAACTCCAGGTCTCTACACCTGTTGCTTCTTCTGTCTCCTCCCCAAATTCTTCCTGTTAATTACCACTCATCATTCAGGATTCTGCTCAAACAACACTCTTTCAGGAAAGTCTTTCCTGATATCATAGAACAGATCCGGGCCCCTGAGAGTATGTTTATTGATTCTCTCATTCATTCAACAGTTATCGAGCATCAGGGCATGCCAGGCACTCTTCTTGGTACGTGAGCTATATCACTGGACATGAAGACAAGACCTCTGCTCACATGAGCTTATGATATAGTTGGAGGAAGAAATAATGCACAAATAAATGAACAAGAAACCACCAGGAGGTGATAAGCTCAATGATAGAAATAGTAAGTGAGGCATTAGACCTCTCTGAGAAGGTGACATCTAAACAGATCTGAGTGTCAAGAAGGAGCCCATGGTATGAAATTCCAAGGGAAGAACATTTCCAGCAGAGGTTCTAGTGGTGGAAGGAAGGCTTTAGAGAGTAGAAAGATGATAGAATGCAAAAGTGAAGGGGATTAGGCTCTGTAGAAGAGATCACCAGGGGCAGGATTCTGCAGGTCAGGGTAAGGTGTTTGAATTATATTCAAAGTACAATGAGAAGGTACTAAAGTGCTTTAAGCAGAGAAAGGATTTGCCCTTATTACATATCCAAAAGATCACTCTGGCTGCTGTGTGTGAAGGATTTTAGGTGTCCAAGTGTCTAAGTACAGCTATCAGACAGGGGCTACTGCAGTAGGCCAGGTGGCTTGGACTGGGAGAGCAGCCATGGGGTTGGAGGAAGACAGACAAATAGAGGATGTCAGCTGGAAGTAGAAATAAGAAAAATTCCTGTCAGATTGGATATAGGAGATAAAGGGAAAAGAAGACTCAGGGATGATTTCTTTATTGAGCAACTAGGTGAATGGTGGTAGCAATTATTGAGACAGGGGATGCTGAGTAAGAGCAGGTTTGGAGATGGGGAAAGCAAGAGCTCTGTTTTAGGCATGTCAAATTTGAGATATATGTTAGATGGCCAACTGGATGTATCAGGTAGGTTGTGGCTTCTAAGAATCTGGAATCCCAGTGACAGGTGATGTCTGGAGTCACAAATTGGAAAACCATCAGCATATAGATACTATTAAAGCCATAAGCCTAGAAAGAACAGTGAAGAGGGACCAAGATTGAGCCTTGGGACATTCAGGGTGGAGTTGAGGACAAGGGACTAGGAAAGAATGCTAAAAGGAGCAGCCAGTGAAAGAGGACAACCAAAGGGTGTACTGTCAAGACGGCCAAGAGTAAAAATGATCCCATTAATTTAATTCTGCATAGGGTGTTCTGTTACTGTTACAAGTTCAGCAAAAAAAAAAAAAAAAAAAAAAAAAATTCTAAACAACCCTTCTTTAATATATTTGACAAAAATATGAATCCTGCTTCAGCTATCAAAATTAAGTTTATTTCTCCTACCAAGAGGAGAAATCTCTCCCTTTGAGTAACAAATCTCATTCTTATTAGTAAATGCACATAGTATTAGATGTTCCCCTGGCTCCCAACCTGAGTTCTGGTTAATTCCTTCCTCTTTTCTTTTTAGATTTCAAACACTGATCAGGTAAAAGGTGACTTTAAAACATCTGAACATAACAAATTTATGCCTGAGGATCACGGTCAAATATATTCACAACAACATGTGGACACATCAAACGTGGAAAGTAGAAGCTGGGATACCCAGTATGTAGTTGATAATTTTATACCTTTCCACTGAATATGTATGTGTCTATAGTTTAAAAAGCCCAGGAATCTTCAAAAGAAATGAAGTTTGGGAGAGCAGGGAACAAGGGGAGATAGTTAAAAGATAAAATAATTTGTGTTATCAAGGCGTTTTCAACCCTGGGGTATGTGTTTTGCACGAACTGGTGTGTGTGTGTCAAGCTCCAGCACGCTCATTTCGGGTAGCAGAGGTTTGCCTCAAAACATTCATCAAAACACAGGCTGCATTCCATTTCCACAGCCCCATATCAAGATTGCCCAGAATTACATCTTTAGGCCATTAGACATCTAATGCAAAGCCATCAAGGCTTTCAGCTTTCCCCGGGGACCCCTTGAGAGGAATTGCTGCCGAGAGCCGGCAACTCAGACCCGATGCCTGTCAGGAATGAACCGTGGTACAAGCTTCAGGGAGGGCTTCCGTTGTCAAAACAATAATAGCTGTAATTTTCTCTCCCTCTATTTACAGGAAACAAACTCTTCCTTCCTGTCCTCTGCCTGTAGCAGAAAATAGACAAGCCTAGCAGATGTCCAGGGATCGCGGAGGAGTTACGTTGGGCTGCAGCTTCCTTGGAGAGAAAACAAGCGCTCAGCGGAGCCTTGCGGGTGGGGCGTGAGGGGTGAGGGGTGAAGGGAAGGTGGGGGCAGGAAGGTGGTGCAGTATTGCATCCTGATTCCTAATGCGGGCAGCACCCCTTGCCTTCTTTCTCTCCCTCCATCTGCCTTATGTCTCTTTCCAGTTCTTTCCTGCGAGACCTATGAACTAAATATGGCCACGGAAATCTCCAACAGTTGCAGTATTTTTATTTTTATTTTATTTTACTTTTTTCAGTCCCAGTATTTTTAAACTCTTGTGGCCTCCTGTTTGCAGACTCATGTGACTCACATGAACTAGATCCCGAGAGTTTCTCATGGGAATCCAGGATGCTTTGCTGGCTGGGGTTGCTTGTGTTTTGGGCCCTTGTTAATGTAGCCCTTGGGGTTTCATTTCACATCTTCAAGACTTGGGAAGCAGCAGACCCTGTGGATGCACCAAGAATGTGCCAGGGAGACTATCTTCATGGTGCCTCGCAAGGACGGCCACCCTGGGCCTGTGAAGAATTGCTGGCCGCGTGGATCGGCTAGCTCAGGCCAAGGGCTGAACTGCAGGGCATCTTAATGCAAACTTGGGCACTAGCAAGAAAGATTTAGCTCTCACAAGTTTCTAAGGGCCCTTTCATGTGGAAGTCCTTGTTGTCGTCGTGTTTTGTTTGGCTGTCCTTGTGTATTATCCAGCTTTAGTCAAGATATTCTGTAAATATGTGCCCCCGCCCCTTCCCTTCAGCATTGCTCTTCCCAGTAACTGGTTATTTCTCTTTCTGATGCTCTTGCTAAGGTTCTTTTCTCCACTGAAAAAAATGTTTCAAAATGTCCTGGAATAGAAAATATTTTCTTTTATTTGAGAAATATCATTATTTTCAAGTAATTTCTTCACAAGAATTAAAGCTCATTTGAGGTTAAAATGAAAATAGGGGGACCACTCCCATATTTACTGAGAAAAATTACCTTTAAAACAATAATAGAAAAATGAAATTGTCGCTGGGTGTAGTTTCTTGCAGGAATATTGAGTGTAGTTAGTTGTCTAAGTTATGCATGATGTAACTCTAGGTGTCACCATTCACACTATAGATTTAATTTAATATCATGATTTCCTGGCAAGTGTCAGTGAAGTTTGTCGAAGGAGGGGTGTTTTTTGTTGGTTTCTTTGTTTTGTACAAAGGGACCATAATGGACCAGCAGTATCCTCTTTTTTTCATATTGCACTTTACCTATTATAATCATTACTATTTACCAAGGACTAGCAGACATTAGTATAAGTATATATTATGCTGGTAATCTAGCTCTGGAAAAAAAAAAGCCCTGAACTGCAGTGTTTGTCGATTTCCATAGTGTAAATATTCCCTCCACAGCATAGTTCAAGCTGCCAAAGTTCTTGAAAGTGAATATGGAATAGAGAAATGATCACAATTGGCTTTCCTGAGCCAGTACAAGTCAGCTCCAGGATACCGATGGTACTAAGTATTAACTGGTACTAACTGCTTTGAGTATTAACAAGTGTTAGTTACTCTATCGAGTGATACTATTATCACACACTCTCATACCGATAAGGAAACTGAGGCATGGGGAAGTTATGTTCCTTTGCCAAAAGTGACAAAACCAGTAAGCAGTGGAGCCAGGCTTTGAGCCCAGGCGGCCTAACACCGGAGTCCACACACTTAACCCCTGTACCATACTGCAGGCAGTCGTGTGGGTGTTCAGTAAATGATTTCTGAATGATGAAATATTGATTTCAAGAAGTTTATACTCCTTTAGGTATTGTATCAGTCAGAGTTCCACCAGAGAAAGAACCAGTACTATATATGTATATACATATGTTAAGAGGTTTATTGCAGTGAATTGGCTTACGTGATTGTGAGGGCTGGATAGGCAAGTCAGAAATCTGCAGGGCAGGTCATCAGTAAGGGCAGGCTAGAAACTCTGGGGCAGGAGCTGACACTGTAGTCCACAGGTAGACTGTCTTCCTCAGGGAAACATCAGTTCTTCTTTTAAGGCCTTGCAACTGGTTGGATCAGAACCACTCAGATTATCTAGGATAATCTTCCTTACGTAAAGCAAACTGATTATAGACTTTAATCACACCAAAAGAAAATCTTCACAGCAATGTCTATGTGTTTGATTGAATAACTGGGGACTATGGCCTAGCTAAACTGACACATAAGGTATTATGACTTGAATTGTGTTCCCCCCATAAGTAATGTTGAAGTTCTAACCCATGGTATCTGTGAATGTGAGCTTACTTGGAAACAGCATCTTTGCAGATGTGATCAAGTTAAGATGAGGTCATACTGGAGTAGGGTGACCTTTAATTGGATATGACTGGTTTCCTTATAAGAAGGGGATGGAAGTTGGACACAGACACGCAGGAAGAATGCCATATGGCAATGGAGTCAGAGACTGGAGTGATGTATTTACAAGCCAAGGAACGTCAAGGATTACTGGAAACCAGAAGTTAGGAAGAAGCAAAGAAGGATCCTTCATTGGCACCTTCAGCAAGAGCATGGCCCTGCCAACACCTTGATTTTGAACTTCTAACCTCCAGAACTGTGAGACAATGAATTTCTGTTGTTTTAAGCCAGTTTGTGGTATTTTTTTATGGCAGCCCAAGGAAACTAAGCAGAGGATCTTAAACATAACACTAAATCATAATAAATTTAAATAATGTCTACCTCACCAACTTTTAAAACTTCACTTCCATTAAAAAAGTAGTACATTTACCATGATTTTCTTGTGGTCTCCTCAGCAGGCATCCTTGTGGATCCTTTCAAGTTTGGCGTGTGTCTATAAACTAATTTGAATAGCTTTTATTTAATTAAATATAGGCAGGAATTTTTACACATTCCTATCAAAGCAATCACTTAAAATATTTTACTAAAGCCAGTGTGATTGATATTGTAAAAGCATCTTTTGTAGTGCATTGAAGTAAATATTTATGGATGAATGGGGAATACATTCATTTATTGCTTTCAGGGCCAGTTATTCACTCTTTGGATTTCTATTAGTGTTAACAATTCTTTTTATGACTAAATAGGATTTTGGGGAATAGTTACAATCAGTGTCAGATGTGATGGAAAACTAAAATAGGTTTGATTACTTTTTGCCTGTAGCCTATAAACTGTCTTCCCAAACAGAAGAACCAAGAATATTTTCAGCAATCTCAGAGTAGCATTAGAATAAATTTTAGAAATGTCTCACAAGGTGACAACTTTGAAAGTCAACAGTTCTTTTGATATGTAAATTTAGCATAGCAGTTTGTGCTTTTTTTTTTTTTTTTAGTTCATCCTGCAATTTTATAATCACATCTGTAATGTCATTGCAGCAGGCCAAATGAATTATCAGACTATTTGATGTGATCCAGTTAAAGACATTTTACCTAGAGAGTTCTATATGGTTGTGCAAAACTGAAATAGAGTAATTCCAAATCTCCAGATTCATTCACATACAGACATTAATTGTAACATTGGAATTCTTTCCATGTATATAGCAACTGAATTTCCATCCTATATATTTGATGCCTTCCACTATATATAATCAGCTTTATTGAGTACTTGCTGCTATCATCCCCATTTATTACATATGACAAATAAGCACAGCTAGGTGAAGTAACTTTCCCTGATCACACAGTTAGTAAGTGGCAGATCCAGTGGATTTGATCTTAGGCAGTCTGACTACAGAGCCTGTTCTTTTAACCTTCTTGGTATGTGAATAGCATGAAAATCACATTCAGCAAAATTTAAAACACTGCATGTGTTCGTTTAAAAATAGTTTTCAGCCATTAGCCTTAAACCAATAATGGTTATGGAGACATTAGTTGGTGAGTAAAGTGTATATAAGTTGGAAAAAGTGAAAACAGCTTCACATACTCCTCAATATTTCATCTCAACTGAGTGCCTAGTAGGTGCTGCCTGCAGCTATAGTAACACATTGGATCAAGGCCAAGTGCAGCAGCAAATTGCTAGGTCATATTCTGAGGAGGTGCTGCCTCCTACTGAGGCTCCTGGATGGGATAATTTCAGGACACCAAGTACCCTTTATAGGCAGCAATGCAGGGCCCTGTAGGCTTAGTCTGTGTGGATGGCACCTGGGTACCCTTTCTCCAGCTAAGTCTTCTTGGACTCATGACTCATTCACTGTGTCCAGAAGGCAGTTAGTTAAGCTGCAGGACTACTGAAGAAATGGCTACTTTATATATTGAGATAGGTTGTGGTCACAGACATGATCTGGTAATCATTTCTGTTTGTATGTTTCTTGGATTCAGGAGATCAGGTTATCAAACATTTTATTTCAGAAAAGGAGGGATAAAAGAAAGCCATGGCAAAAATCTACAATCTATCTTATTTTTAGGATATTAGACATTTAGCTGACTCTCCATATTGGATTCCTTATTATCTTATTTGCTTCAGAAACATACCACAGCACAGGGATGATACTAGAAACACTTGGACATATTTCAAATTGAATTATCATCATTCCTTTTATTTGAATACACCATGAGAAAATTGAGCTCCAAAATGCTCCTCCTGGGTATGCCTTGACAAAGGGCATTCTTGTTTCCTTGCAGCCAAGAGGCCTGTGAGAAAGGGCAAGAAGTGTCTGCTCTATTTTCAGGAGGACTCCACTGCAAGAGTGGGTTTTCTCATGGCTGTCAGTTGACAAGGGAATTCCATGGGTCAAGCCTATAGTTAAATCAATTGCGTGCCTATATGGGAAAAACTCCGGCTTATCAAACTTTCCAGTGTAAATGCAGGAGTCTGGACTCTCTCACATACTTCAGGTATTCAAATTATTTGAAAATGTATTTTAAGATTATGTCCACTAAATCTTTTGAGCCCTGCTAAGAATAAATCAACTGCATGCCTTTCTAAGACACTAAAAAATTAGTTACCACCCAGCCTGCATCTCTACCTGTTGTGGTCCATGCCTTTTAGATCCACAGTCCTTCTTCCAAATGTTACTTTTAGCTCCCATACTTAGAATGAAGGCACTTCCTGGACTGCTCCTGGGTGACATGATCCTGTGGTGTTGAAATGTCCTGTTTTGTGACCAAATTTCCATTTTGTCTTAGAATGATCAACTTGCAACTTTAAAGTTATTTAAAAGAAGATAACTGCTTGGGCTGAATTAACTGGCTTATTTAATCCAATCACGCTTTTGAATAATCTAGTGTAGATTTAATCCAGTCACTTACCCCCTCAAAAACTGTCTACTGAATAATCACGTATCTTAGTCTGATAAACTCTCACTTTTTTCCCTAAGGATCCCATTGCTCTAGATAAATCCATTAATCGATGGGCATCAGACATGATAGTGATCATCTGGTCTCTGTGCATTACCCAAATTTAAACTGCCGTCTGTCCCCCATTTCCCTGTGCAGTGAGTGAGGCAATGAACAGTTCCTGCCATAGTTAATATTAAAACTGATGTTATAGAAGAAAAATTTCTCACTCATTCAAGATTCAATAAGCAAATATTTATTGATTAAGACACTGACCTATGCACTGAGGATTCAAAGACCAAAATGACACACTTCCTGCCTTCAGGATACCACAGTTTAATGGAGAAGATATTCCTGTTCATGTTTACAGGTGATCACATAACAGAAGTAGGTATAGCTTTCTATGAGAACAACTAGGCTAAGCTCCCTACTCAGGCAAGGGGGAGGGAAAGGAAGAAGGCTTTATGGAAGCCATGAAAGAAAACATTTGGAAAGGAAGAAGTAAGCTTCAGTGACAATATGTTGGGCCGAGGTCAAATAAGATAAAGACAGAAAATATGTTCATCAGGCTTATTAACAAAGGAGATCTTTAGTGAGCTGAGGGAACACTATTTCAGAGGAGTGGAGGGAAGAAAATCTAGTGAGGTAGGGAGTAAATTGTTAATGATGAAATAGAGAGAGAAAATATGGAAAACTCTTTAAGAAACTTAGCTATAAAGGGGAAAAGAGGGAAAATGGCAGCAAAGAGTTCTAGGGTACAGAGAGGTTTTTTAAGGAGAGGAAAACATAAGGGTATTTTAATACTACCAAGAAAGTACAAAGAGAGAGAGAGAGAGAGAGCGAGAGAGAGAGAGAGAAAATGGGATCTTATTATCTAAAATGGTGGAAAGTAAAATCTAATGCCAAGGCAGGTGATACATAAGAAGATGGTCATATAACTGAGGAACATGTCTGGAGATGATCTCTACATTTTCTGTGAAGTAGAATTCACAGTGCTGAGATACGGATTGATAGTCAAGGAGAAGAATGATACCTTTTAAAATAGCTATTACTGGCAATGAGAACAACAGGGATGGGTGAGGGGAGAGAAGCAGGAAGAGTGGGACATACTGTGAAAGTCCCTTCTCCCACCTTTCCAGCCATCCAGATCCCCACCACAGAGGCAATTACTCTTATTCCTTTCTCACTTCTTTTTCCAGAGTATTCTACAGCAATACTAGCAAATATCTAAATTTAGCCCTCTCCCCTTTTTACACAATCATACATACTGTACACAATATTCACCCTGATTGGATAACTTAAATATACATAGGTGTCCTACTATTCCAAAATCTCTGATCCATCTTTAATTCCTTTTCATCTGCTCACAAACAAGATGACCACATTTCAGAGATGTTAATTGTCTTGCTCAAGATCCATAGCTGATAAGTAGCAAAACAGGAAAATGGATTCCAGAATCCAATGTGGATCTGGTATTACACTTGCAACTGTTCTCCCAACAGGAAATTAAATCCAAAAAAAAAAAAAAGTTTGGAAATTTAACATCAAAATGAATGACATGAATGCTCCAACTATACTATAATCATCATGAAATGTCCTAGTGTTGTGTTCTATTTCACTTTTAAAATTGTATGAAAGACCAACTGACAGCACAACCAGAAGATTCCAGTTATGCATGGCTTTCAAAGCCACTTTGCTCTGTTCTTTGGAAAGGTAGCTTTCATGTGCTCTTTCAGAATTTCTCCCTCCAGTTTAATCTGAGGCACAATGGCCCTGTCTGTCCATTTTTAGGTTACTTTCCCCCTCTAATTTACATTTCATCCTTACTTAATTAGCTACTCCAACTGACCAATTACCTTCCTCATTCAACCACAAGCTCTATCTCCTGAGTCTCTACACTTGGAACTGCCCCTAATGGTGTCTCATTTAAATAACTTCTTTATCTTTCAAAACTCATATCTGAAACTCAGATTAATTCATTTGTTCACTCACAAGTACCTACTAAGTGCCTGTTGTGACCCAGAAAGTGTCAGCCCAGAAGATATGAGGAAACACAAGATAGGTGAGGGGTCTGCCCTCAGGAACTTAGAGTCTAGTGTGGGAAATAGACAATAAATAGATATATTAACTAAACATTGTTTTGGGTTCTATAAAATAAGTTAACCAGGTTCTGGAATGGACCATTACAGGAGCAACCCATTTTAGATTGTTAGAGAGAGATGGTATTTAAGTTGAAGACTCAGGGTAAGAAGGAGCCAACCCCATGAAGAGCAAGGGAAGGAAAAGTAAGTATTACAGCCCTGAAGGAGGAAAGAGGCTTGGCCTTTCTGGGAACTGACAAAAGGCCATTGTTGGTGATGGGTGATGAGTAAGGGGACAAGCACAAAAGGAAGAGGCTGGAGAGGTGAGGCGGGAACTTCATTCTAACGGTAATGGAGAATAATTTTAAAAGATCATGCAGGACAAAAGGGAGATGTTTTAAAACATCTGATTTTGTTTTTAAACAATAACTTCGGCTACTTTGTAAAGAATGGATCAGAGGAGACAAGTATGAAAAAAACGGAGGATCTGATGGAGGTTAAGGTAGTCTGTATACTAGACTATGGTGGTGTGAACTAGGAAGGTGGCCATGGAAGTGAGGTGGAATCAACAGGACTTGCTGGTGAATTTGGCAGGTGTCATTCTTGGTAATGGGGTTTCCATTCTTGGTAACTGGGTGGATGGGGACTGTAATTCACCTACACAGATCCTTTGTAAGGATAACAAAGATGCCTTTTAAGGCAGACACAACCCCTTTGGTGCTCAGCTTGCTGGACAGATGTCACCTTTGACAAAGAAAGATGGCTTTTTACATCCAGGCAGAAGCAACTGGATGCATACAGTGTTTCAAGAAGAAGGTAGTGCCAACCGTGTTAAACACTGTTGAAAAGGTGAGTTAGATGAGGCCAAAGCAGCATCCGTTGGTTTTGACACCAAGGAGGTGACCAGTGACTTTTGCCAGAGTGGATTCAGAAGACTGGCTTAGGACAAAAGGCAGATAGAAGGAAGTGGAAAGTAAATAGATGAGGAAAGGAGCTACCATGGATGGAACATTCTAGAAATTTTTCTCTGCAGATCAGAGAAATGGGCAGTAGCTGAAAGCGTATGTAGAGCAACTTAAGGTGCTTCTTCTAAAGACTGGAGTTACCTGAGTAGTCTCAGTGCAACGGGGCTTATCCCACACTCCTTCCTCTGGGAAGCCTCCCATGACCGTCTGTGCCCAGGTTACACCCATGTTCTGTGTGCTCCCAATGCAAATGGAGCATGCGTCCCCCTAGGATGTGCCACACTGGGCTGCGGTTGTTCTGAACATACCAGCATTTTCAGGCTTCTGACAGTCACGTGGGAGAAGTCCTTCCCTGGGAGTGGACAACAGGTTAGGTCTCCACTTACTTGTCCTGAGCTCACCACATTCATAGATCATCTGTGATCATTTTTAGGGAAATCTCTATATTTAGTTCAAAAGATAAGAAGGTAAACAGCCTTTTGTTTAGAAGTAGACTACCCCCTCCCTCCCCAAACACACTCAATCTGATATTGGACTTGCTGTGACAAAGAAAAACATCCTCTTGGAAATTGTTCTTCAAAATAGAAAACACTGCTCTGGCTGGAAGGTGACATTGTTGGCGCACACACTGCATTACATTCTATTGGAGATTTTCAATGTGCACAGGATGTGATTACGAGGAGTGAGCCCATCCCTGTATAGACCTGAACAAGCGCGTGTGTTTTTAACTCCAAGGACATCCAGAGTTTTCATTTCCTTGCTGGGTTTGTTCGCTCTGAGAATGGGTCCATGTCCCCACTTTCTGTATGCTTGGTGCATCCCCCTTTCTCTTTCTCTCAGCAGCAGCAGAAGCAGCATCTTGGCAGGACTCTGTGAGGTTCACCCTGTCAGGAAGCAAAGCACCCACACAGTCCTTGGCTTGTTTCTAAGGCAACGGGTAATAAGGACATAGGTCGAGTCTGGCTTCTTGCCAGCTGAGTGCCCTCACTGTCAGAGTGTGCTGGGGGCCCAGGAGGGATTTCAGAAGGAAGGACTGCCTGTCAGTTCTGAGGAAATGGTACCAAACAAATAAACTGCTCCCTGGCCCCTGGTTCAGCCCATTGGGCTGGGTTACCACTTCAACAGCTAATTCTCCTGTCCTCTTGCCATTGATTGGCAAGATTAACGCCAGAAGCAGCTGAGAGCAGATGTGGCCACAGAGGCAGCTCCATGCTGGCAAGAGGGCGTCAGGGAGCTCCAAGTACCTCTCCATCCTCATGGCTTGAGTTACATGACTTCCTCCTCTGGGGCTACAGACAGGTCATGAGGGATAAAATTATCAGCCCAGGAAAGAGAAGATTTTTATAGCTTCTGCTACTTTTACAAAAATAGATAAAAGGAAGGATTGTTTTTTCCACCCTCTGCAGCCTGTAAACTTCCTTAGCACTGTGCATAACTTGCTCCTTCTTCCAGAAACAGGGAGTCCAGTGGGACATTGTGTGTTCAGGCTGTTGGGTGCCTTGTGCATGATGCTTACAAGGCAGAGCTCTCCAGTTTAGAGAGTTATTGCACTGCAGCATCCCCTTCCTCTCTCCTTTCCTTCCTTCCCTCCTTCCTGCCTTCCCTCCTTTCCCTTTTCTTTCTTTCAGCTTTATGACTTATAATTTGCATACCATAATTCACCTGTTTTAAGTATAAGTTACAGAGTTGTGCAACCATCACTACAATCCAATTTTAGAACATTTTTATCACCACCCCTCAACACCTCTTTCTTTTATCAACCAATTCCCATTCCCAACTCCAGGAAACTATTAATCTACTTTCTGTCTCATGGATTTGCCTTTACTGAACATTTCATGTAAATGGAATCATACATACATTTTTTTGCTTGTTCGTGTCTGACTTCTTTCACCTAAGCTGCCCTTTTGAAGTTTCTTCTATGTTATAGCATCTGTGAGTACTCTGTTTCGTTTTGTTTTTATTTATTTATTTATTTATTTATTTATGGCTGTGTTGGGTCTTCGTTGCTGTGCGAGGGCTTTCTCTAGTTGCGGCAAGTGGGGGCCACTCTTCATCGTGGTGCGCGGGCCTCTCACTATCGTGGCCTCTCTTGTTGCGGAGCACAGGCTCCAGACGCGCAGGCTCAGTAGTTGTGGTTCACGGGCCTAGTTGCTCCGCGGCATGTGGGATCTTCCCAGACCAGGGCTCGAACCCGTGTCCCCTGCATTGGCAGGTGGATTCTCAACCACTGCTCCACCAGGGAAGCCCTTGTTTTTTTTTAATTACTGAATAGTATTCCACTGCATGGACATACCACATTTTGTTTAACCATTCATCAGTTAATTGACTTCTGATTGATTTTACTTTTTTGACTAATATGAATAGTGCTATTACGCACATTTGCGTACAAGTATGTATGGGGAAATATGTGTTCATTTTTCTTGAGTCAAAATCTAGGAGTGGAATTGCTGGGTCATATGGTAAATTTGTGTTTAACATTTTAGAAACTGCCAAGCAGTTTTCCACAATGTCTGCCCAAATATATGTTTCCATCAGCAGTGGATGAGAATTATAGTTTCTCCTCACGCTGACCAGCACTTGTTATTGTCTGTCTTTTGTATTATAGCCATCCTGGCAGGTGTGAAATGATACTGCAGCCTTTCTTATAAAAGCTGGATTTAGGAAACTGAGTTTTCCTAAATACTTTTTTTCTTGAGTTTTCCTTGAGTCATGTAACTCAAGGAGGCCAAACAAAATGAGGAGAAAATGATGACTAATAACACTGGCTAGAGTTTTAAGAGAAAAATGTTCTAAAAAGAAGTATTCCTTTTATGGATCCTTTTATGGATCAATAGTAATGAAAAATTCATTATGTACTTTAATTCTCCTAAATAAAAAGAAGAATCATTTTGTCATATCTACCTTCTTGCTTGGCAGATATGCCAAGATTTAAGCAATGTCTGAAATGTAGAACTTTAACTTGTGGGATCTGATTCAATTTTGGGGTAGATTGTGTCAGAATTGAGTTGAATTATCAGACACCCAGCTGATGTTCAAAGCGTTGCCTGATGGTATGAGGAACACTGCCCCTGCTGACACACACACTGGTTCCTGAACCCTATTCAGGGCCACTTGGGTTTGCAGCATCTTCTGGTTATAATGCATTTTGAAGTAGGAGGTCTAGATTTTGTCTTATATCAGACTTCACATAAGCACATTAAGCCAACAAGAGCATTTCTAGGGGAACTTCACACTTTGGAAGCATTGCTTGACTACTTTATATGGAGGCATGTGTGTTTTTACTTTACTTGTATTAAATAAAATGTAATAGCTGGTCCTACTTTGGGATTTAAGAAGATGTTTTTGCTTACAGACCATATTATAAACCCCTGTTACTTGGGCTTCGTTAGTTCATTTGGCTCTGCATAGAGCTACTAAGCCCAATATTCCAACGTTAGCTGAACTCAGTACTTCCATGGCTACAGACTACACAAATGCGTACCCTTGGTCAGAAGTAGGTGTGGCAGGATGCATGTCAGGGTCAGCACTGGAAGGAACTTGGGAAACAGATGTGACTGTTCCTTTGACGCTTTAAAATGTCCTTTATTTTACTCTAAGTAGGTTATTCATCAATGAATAGTGTCAAAACACTACTGAGTACTTCATGGGCACTTAATGGATATTTTCAAGGCTGCATCAATTAAGCAGGCAACTAATCATTTTGCTCATCTTTCCTAGGGTATAGAAAGAGGAGATAGAAAGAGACAAGATATGTGGACAAATTGCCAGCAATGTATAATAAATTGCCCAAGACTGATACAAACAAGTGTTAGGTTTCTTGAGAAAGGAAACATAATTTTTTCTCTGAGAAGTTGGGGAAGTAGTCATAGTAAAAGGAATACTTGGTAAAGTTTCAATAGAGAGGCGAGAGGTGTCTTCGATAGGGCACATGGTACAGAGGCAGAAAAAAAAACATGAGGTATTTTTAGGGAATTTTTGATGGATTATTTTGACCAAAGCAAAGAGTTTGAATAGAGAGGAGGCAAATAATGTTGGTAAATAAAGGTCTTCAATGTCCCACCAAGGAGCTGCACATTTTGCTATAGAGAATAAGGAGTCATCTAATATCCCTGGGAGGGTGACCATATGACAATATGGTAGCAACGTGTGCCCTGGACTGGGGGGCAGGAGATCTGGAGAGTGAGACACTGCAGATTCTGGCTAAGGTCCAGGAGGCGAAGAGAGATCATTGCCTAAGCTAGGACCATGTCTGTGAAAACATCAAGGAAAAGACCACCACAGTGAAAGATGGTGCAAAGGCAGAAGGGAAAGGATTTCATAGCTGGCAGGATGTGCCAGGCAGGGTAGAGGGCAGTCAAGAGGATCTCAGATCTGCAAACCTAGATGAGATGGTAATTCGTTTAACATAATAAGTAAGTTGAGCAGAGAAACCAGTGACAGGAGAGAAAATACCAAGTTCAGCTTTTGATGTGTCTTATTTTAAAGGACTAGAAGAGGAAATTTCACCAGGCATTTGGAAATGCGTTTGCCTGGTACAAATTAAGCATCTTTTTTTTTTTTTTTTTTTTTTTTTAATTAAATTTCCTTCACTCAGGGCCCTTCCCTTCCCGCCCAGGAGAAGTGAGCATGAGTCACAGCGTGAAAAGCTCCTGCCTGGAGGAAACTCTGCAGATTCCACTTCTGCGGGGCCAACTGCTTCCTTGCAGTAGGACAAATGAGGTCGTTTGAAACTTCCCAAGACAATGCGTTCGTCTCTGCCAGGTAGGAGGAAGACGGCCAGTCCCGAGGCGGGTTAAGTGTCTCCTGGCGCGGACGCTTTATCGCTTTCTCGCTCTCGTCGACATCCCTGCCGCTTTCCGGTCCCACGGGACAGCTCCAAGCCTCCCGCCTCGGGGCAAAAAATATAAAAGCCCCCCTGCACGGACAGCCAGCTTCATTCATGCCACCAACAGACACTCCTGTAGCAGGTGGTGTTAAAAGTTCGGGGAGCGCCAACCACCACGCCGGGCCTCCTGGCTGCGCACGGTGGGCGATTGGGATGCGCGCTGCCACCCCGTCGAGCGGCCGGCCTCTCCCACAGAACAATGCATCTGTCACCCAGTGAATGATAGGGCAGCAAGGGCTGAAAGGGAGGCGCACGTCTGGCTAGTCTTCCCACCAGGCTGGCCTGTGTGCCTCCCACTGTTCTTGGGCAAAGAGCCAGCACCCGGGTCTTGGAAGGTTCTTGACAAGGATGTACCCAGTCAAGGAGGACCCACAGAAGAAAGGACCAGCCAGGGCTGCCTTCTGCCCTGACTTGAGTGAGGTCACTGCCTTCACCCCTCCAGGTCTTAGGTCTCCAGCTGCCCACAGCACCCCTTTCAGGAGAGGACGGAGAGCTTGAGGATTGATAAGCCTTCCGACCGCTATGGCGGAAGCCTGCCCGCGGTCACGCTGCCTGATTAGCGCTCAGGAATCCTGCTGTGGGCTATTCCTGGCTCCAGCCCTAACCCGCTCTCTAATCCGAGGCAGTCCTGTCGCTCAATTTCCCCTTTTCATCAATACTCAGATGCTTTCTAGGACATAAGCCAGAAATGCGGCAGCAAAATATCAGTGACTCCCAGCACCTGGCGCAAAGCGAGTGTTCTGAGTGATCGATTTTAAAGACCAAAATTCTGGTCATGACTTTCAAATGTGGCTATGAGCACACATACTGTACACACATTCATACATATTCTAATGTGATTATTTCACAAATAACATATATTTACTAGTAACCTATAGCCAGTCCTTCAGGATCTGGTCGAATGAATAAACAAGACACATATAATTAATCAGAGCAATTCATTTAGTGATAGTCTTAAGATTACTTATGCTTTTAAACAAGGTCCCTCTAACCTTATTTCTGCTTTTATTTTGTTTAAGCATCCCCAGGTGCACTTCAATTCTCTTGAACCAAGGTCGATCTCACAAATCCTTTGCTACTGGGGTGGTGATTAGGTTACACAGAAGAAGCTAACCTTTATCAAGGCCACAAAATTGAGTTAGGGACAGAACTGGAATGGTCCACAGGGATCTGGATTTCCAATTCCGTATTTATTCATGACCTGATTCCACAACTAGATTATAATTTTCTAGAAAGCAAGACTATGGCTTATGTCTCTACTTCTTCTCAAAACTGAGAACTATGCCTGGCATACAACAGGGGCTGAATAACTATTTTTGTTGGGATTTCTCTAAAATTCCAGAAAGAAAAGGAGATGAACAAAAAGAAATAAGGACCTAGTTAACGTTACAAGGGGGAAAGAAACTCCACTACTCTATAAAATATAAATGCGGCTCAAAAAAGGCAGGAAACACCTACATGTGGATAATAAGATAGGAACTTTGGTTGTACTGGCACCTGGTATAATTCTGAGAGACGTTTCCATGGCCAGAAGAAAAAGTTGTGAGTGAGTACATACGAGCTGAGTTCTAAGAGAAAGGTAGTAGATGATGATTTTGGAAAACATGTCTGGAAAAGAGAAAGAACTCCTGGCTTGATTTTGCAGTACTATTATTATAAGTAGGTCACAGATAAAAACGTCCTGTGTCCTGAGTATTCAGAAATCAAATGATTGCCAGAAGAGGCAAAGGACTGCAACATCGTAAGTCAGATGAGTGAGACTCTTGACCTTTTTAGTCAGGAAAAGATAACTGTGAAGGAAACATATATTAGAAGAAGCCAGAAAAGACGTTTGGCCAAAGAAATTTTTGGAATGGAGAGAGAAAATGTATCAAATTCCTGTGGACATGAAGGAAGCAAATATCTTGGTATGAGGTGAATAGTCACCAAAAAATACATCCCATCTGGTGAGGATGGGCAAAATCAGTATGGAGAACCAGAGAATGAAAAAGGGCATAAAAGGACGACCACATTAAAGTTCCCTCCAAATGACCACTGTAGATACAAGAGGGAAAGACCCAAAGGTAAGAGACAGTGAAGTGGGAGGGCGGGTAGAAGCTGGAGGCCAGAAATTCAAAGAAGCAAGGTGCCGCCACTGCATTCCCATCAGATGTTTCTTCTGAACAGGGACTCCCCGTGTACAACCTCATAATCCAGAGAGACTGAACTTAGGGGTGTATGACTACCCCTTTTCTTTTTCTTTTATTTTCACTAGAGAAAAGATGGAATTGAGTGGGGATACTGGGCGGGGCTGAAGGAGGAAATTCTCTTCTATTATGAGCATGAATTAAGATGATGCTGCTGCAAGCCCCCATCCATGTGCTTGCTCGACCTGGGCAAATGTGAAGCCTGCAGCCTTTCAAAGAGTCCGGATTTCTTAATTTCAGCAGTCGGGGCTAAGGCAGCAATATCAGTGGCCGTGGGCTGCTGAGGGGACCTGTGCAAAACCACAGAATATGTAGAATTGGGTTTTGTGCCCCTTTCATTTCTTTTCCTGAATGTCTCTCCCATCTCTTGCTCCTTCCCTTGTCTCCCAGATACTCAGCAGCCCCTGCTGCTCTCAGAAGCTAATGTATTAAGCTCACCTTACAAAGCCCCACTGAGTCCATCCAGACAAATGAGCTCATTTGAGCCACACCTTAAAAAAGAATTTAAAATATATACCGTTAGCTGCAAGGCCATTCAGGAAGAGATTGTCAGAGCTGAGACTTGAACTCAAGTTCTCAGAAGTCTATTTCCCTTAGGTGCCGTTTGCATGGGGAATTCTCATTCCTCCTTTACACTGCTCCACACGGCCAAGGCAGATAATAAAGACAGATCAGTGTCATTGTGACGTCTACTCTCCCCCTTTGCTCGTGTTTGCAAGATGCTCTCCATCCCTCCAGGGCTCAGTACAAACACTCGTTGGCTTCAAGCCTCAAGATGAGAGTGTGAGAAACTGTGAATTACAAATTGAACACGGAGGACATGTTGAAGTGGAAATGAGGAAGAAAGTCTGGCAGAGGGGGAAAAATAATGAAAAGCAGTGGTGCTGATTCCCTGGGGAGAAGGATTCTGCTTGAGGGTGAGTTTAAAGGCCTATCAAGCCTTGGAAAGGGGAGGATGGCGAGGTGAAATGCAGGCTTCCTCAGCCCAGGACCTGGGAGAAAGAAGAGAGGAAGGCAGAGCTGATGTGATGTATACCTGGATGATGGTCTCTGGGCTTGAGAGGAAGAAAGATTCCTTGCTCACATCAGCAGCCTTGGTACCTAGCACATCATCTGAAGTAGCAGATGCTCAATAAATATTTGTGGACACAAACCTTAACACATTTCCCAAGCAAAAACTAAAGCCGGGAAACGAAATGGGGTAAAGCAAAAAGGAATCTGTAATACGAGTTAGGGATGAATAATTAAAGACAAAAATATAATTAGGCTAGTGGTGAAAGTTATTTGTATTAAGAGACCAACCACTGGTGGTGTTGCATCTGAGGCTGTGAAAGCCAAAGGGAACAGAGAGACCGTTGAGAAGCACCTGCTAATTTTATGATGGAAGAAAACGAAAGAGAGAGAGGTTAATATCCTTCCAAAGCATAAATAGCTGGTTTAGTAGCAAAGAAAGGGCTTTGCATCTGGGACTCCTTATTTAAAACTTGAACATGAACTGAAAGGCCAACATCCTACACTAGTCCCAAAGTAGAGAGAGCTGTGGCTTTGTTTGTGGCAGACCACGTTGGAGCTCCGGATGTCACCTACTTTGTGGCACTGGACAAGTCACGTAGGGTTTGAGCTTCTTGTATTATCTAAAATGTTGGGAAGATAATAATAACTAGCTCTATTCCATCACAAAGTTGTTGTGAAAAACCTGTGAGATAGTATGTCAAAGGATTTTATGAAATAAAACATTTGCAAAGGTAAATTATTTTCAATGTCTTTTAGTATTTGGGCAAAAAAGCCTCATTTATATAGTGTAAGTTGCCTTAATTGTCATATAAAATCTGTGTCAGCACATGGAGACATTTTAAAAGATGTATGATGTTAAATCTCATGTGATAAAGAAAAGACATGTGGTCTACGTACATTCATGCTTTTAAAAAAAACCTCATGGAAGAAATATCCTGCCTGCCAACCACATGGCAAGTCTTGTTTAGATTGTATTTTACATTTTCTTCCTTTATTTTTCTATTTAAATTATTTCACATCTATCTAAATGTTTATAGTTATGCATACAAATTTATCTTTAGCTTCCCGTAACTATGTGTGTAGCATCTTAAGAATCTTCTTGTTTCTAGAATGATAGGGTAAATAGATTTTAAAGGATCCTAGTGATTTTTCATCCAAGAGAAATAAATGACTGAGGATAATGATTTTAGAGCTTCCCTTTACTGTGACTTTTATTTTTTGTTGTTGCTACCATTTGAATGAGAGGGAAAGGGCACAGTGAAAAAGATGTTTCAAATTTCCCACTCAAAATCATGATGGGAGAGTTGGCTCTTTTCAAAGAAGAAGAAGTGGGAAAGGGGCAAGATAGTAAAATAACATCAGTGGGTAATAAATAGATGGCAATTGTATCCTAAAAATGGAAAATAACTCTTGCAGCTACTTTGAAGGAAACTTCTGCAAATAAGCTTGATTCAAAAGAGAACAATGCAAATACATGTTGAGGAGTCTTAAGAAAATGCAAATATAGGAAGAATGGATGTATAGTTGGAAATAACTATTTAAGAGCTAAGAAAGGAAAAAAGGTGTTGGTTGTTGGTTTGTTCTATTTTCCAAAGGGAAGGAGTGCCTAATGGTTACAAATACAAGAATAAAGCACAGAGCCCCTGAGAATAGAAGGATGATGTTGAGTTTGGAGGAGCAAAATATGAGGAATACAGAAATGTCTGAATGGAATGGATAAGGGTATAGGTTATATAAAAATGTAATGAAAGGGTGCTAGTACTAGAGTGCCATTCTTAGAACAAAATAAACAATGGAATCAGAACAATATTATTAAGAGAAAAGAGAAGACAGTTAACACATAAGAGAAGTCATATAAATTAGAGAATGGAGAAACGATAGAAGAAATTATATAAGGAAAACCACCCATCATGATTATTGTTTGGTTTGTTTGATTTGGTGGTATGTTGGCAGGTTTGACATTTCACACATTAAAAAAAAAAGTAGGTAGCGAATTACAATGGAGATGAGAGGAAAGGACAATAATAAAACCAAATACAATTTAAAGATTTAACAGAATTTTTTAAATGGATTTAAATAATATCCAAGAAGTTTCTACAAGACCTAAGAGGAGACTCTCCTTGTAACTCTATACATTTCTGTGAAAAAAGGGGAGGGAAGGGCCACTTTGTATTAAGTGCAGGTATTTTCCTAGTTTAAACCTATAAGGAAATTCAGATGACCACAAACTATGTTTTTTAAATGGCCAGGAGAGAAAGGGAGGATTACCAAAGCAACTTTTGAGGGATGCTTTTAGTATCTAATATTTACCACATGTTAAGTGCATCTCTGCTCCAAGGAGTTTTAAAAATATTCAACTATTTTATATCACATAAAATTGTTGTTTTATGATCTGTGCTTCTATTTAAATAATTGTGTTTCTGTCAATATTGATATTTAAGCTATCAAATATTAACTTTTTATATCATGGGGAAAATGTCACAGGAAACCCAGAAAGTAGTTTTATGAAACTTGTTAGAAGTTTGTTAAACTATCAAAGGAAATAATAATAAATTAAAAAACTTTTTGTGCCTGATTTTCATTTGTGCCTAAACTCCTAGGCCAAAATGTCAATTGATGCATTCCTGTCAGATTATTTATTTCACAGATCAATGATTGAATTTATTTGAGTCTTGTTTTCCTAGAGTAACACAAAATTTTTTGAAAAGCCCACGAGTATTAAGCTTACAGGTGTCCCTTTCCTGGTGCTCTGAAAACGTGGCCAATCTCTCCATGTGACAGGATCACACCACAGCTCGTATCCACTCTGTGCAATAATCTGCAAACGATAAAGACTTTACAAGGCCAACCCCCATGTGTACTTGCAGAAAGGCCCCTGTCAGACGCAGCAGGTGCCTGTGATATCTGAGAGTGGATCACCAGAGCTGACATGTTCAGCAGCTCAGGAAGCCAATTTAAAGATGCAGAAGCAGGGCGCTCTGTGTGCGACTCTGATGGGGCAGTGGTCCTTGAGGCTTCCACAAGCAAGTGGCACTGAATGAAAGAGAACACTATTTACCCCTGAAACTGCTCAATGGCTGTAAAAAGAAATGCCAGGCTTGGACTGGGATCCCAAATGACAGCATTTCCTGGGCAAAAAGCAAGTCATTTCAAAAATACCCGTGAAAGAACTTTGAGACCACTGGGAAACATTTCAACTTGGAATAAAATGAAAGTGAATTTGGCAAGTAAGCATGGGGGGGTGGAGGGTTAACTTCTCTTCCTGCGCTAGGGTTCTTTAAGCTTCATACACATGCGATAGCCTCACGAACATTGAACAAATGGGGAAGCCCTCTCTTAGCTGGAATAAATAGCACTTGTCTTTACAAAATGAAGTTTTAAAGCCTGAGACCTTATTCGGACAAAATCATTAAATAAAGTCTTAGATAAACCTAACCCTGAGCCATTTATGTGGATAAATAGTATTTTCTCACTTTAAACCCTTTTGAACTTTAGAGTTGGATATGGAGGACATTTAAGGAGCAAACTTCAGAAAGGCTAAATAACATAAGCAACAGACAACTTGAATCCAAATGCTGTGATTCCCAGGAAACTTGGGATTTCATAGAAGTACTATTCTTAATATTGCTATATAAGAAAGAGAGATAATATATGACATTATATATTTGATTAAAATGAAATAAATACAATAAATTCACCTTTGTCTTCATATATATATATATTTAACATTTTCAGTCTAAGGAGTTGCTTTTTTTTTAATAAAAAGTATGAGCTATTTGAGAAAACTAGCTCCATTAATTGGAAGATTTTTAAAATTTTAATCAAGTACAAAACTAAGGGTAGGGGAGGGGCTATGTGGTCTGTTTTTTCTTTTCTGTTGCAATTATTTGGTTATTTTATGATGCTTGTACCTAAATTAATTCAAATCCCTTATTCACTAGTTTTGTTTCTAATAACTTGAGGCCTATGTAAAAATTACAATAACATTTAAAATTTGATTGGCTGTCAACATTAAGGACATTTAAATAGGAAGCTTTAGGAAATGACACATGAGAAGGAAAGGAAAACCAACAGGTCTGCAGCAGCAGCAGCAACCTTGGTAGAACCTTGACATAAGAATTACTTTACAGTTAAATCTTGTGACTCTTCTCAAACCACGTATGAATGGATACATATATGGCTGCAAATCAGCTTAGAATCAAGAGATGAAATCAGTCTCCATTCTATGTGCTCTACATTTCAATCTCCTCTCCTTCTGCCCCTTGTCAGTGTATCAGATTGCTTCCAGTTTAGCTGGACACCATCCCAAAGCTAAGTCATTTCTCAAGTTGAGGATACTATGAATAATAACAATAGCTAATATTTATTGGGCACATATTGCATTCTGAGATGTGCTAACCATATACATGCATTCACTCATTTTAATCCTCACAATTCTATGAGGTACATACCCTTACTGCATTTCAAGGGTTCTAGTATGCACTCTCCCCACCGTCCCCAACATTCTAACATTTCTGAAATTAGAATGCATCTTACAGACAATGACGAGTCATTAATTGTGCTTTCTCAGTTGTATATTAGTTATTAATGACAAAAATCGATGGTGCATCCTATAATTGAAAATGTCTTAGAATTGAAGACACACAGTACTTTCCTCACTTCACAGAGTTTCTAATTAAGGTTAGAGAGATTGTAAAACTTATCCAGGGTCACATGACCAGAGGAGTCTGGGCAGCCTATGCAGTGCACACACTGAAAGCCATTCTTGCCTCCCAAACCCTCTGTCTCCATCAGTTGCTGTGGCCCCTTTTGGGGGATTTCTCACAAAAGCACAGCTCTCCCTGAGGAACAGGAAGTTCATACATTCTGTATTTAAACTTACCTCTGACTTATATGAAAACACCAACTCTAAAAATCCAGGATTAGGAAAGACCAATTAAAACTATTTTGGTTTTAAAAAAGAAAAGAAAAGAAAAAGCAAAAAATCCCGTAGTCAAACAATCACTCCTGACTTTATATTATTTCATTCTATCAATAATTCAAACTTTCAATTGGATGGACTCAACTTTTAGACTAGCAAAGGTTTGCTAGTCAAGAAAAAGACATTCATTTTTTAAATCAAACTCCAAATGCTAATCTGTGTTTGAGATTGCACCCAAGAGCCAAAAGCAGAGGAGAGTATGGGTTGTTTTTTGCATTTTTACATGTCTTCCTCCTTTTTAGCTATACATTTAAGTTGATCATAAAGAAATTTCTGTGGTTTTGAGTTAAATTTAGAATAAAAAACTTTGAGAACATGGTCACTACATTGTGGGAAGAGTGGGACTCATGGCATTATCTCTGGTGGCTCTTTGTATCTTTATATTATTGTTAAATCACTTTGTTAAGTGTCTCATATGTTTTGTAAAGTGACATCACTAACAAATAAATGCCAACATGTTTACATTTAATATTCATGAAATTTAAAGCAAAGAAATCATCGCGTATACTATTTCTTTTACTGGTTCTTGTTAAAACCGTTTTAGCGTTTTATCTGTATATTTGTATTCTATCACAAGCTTGCTACAAATTGCATAAATAAACCTTGTTACAGTTTTAGACAATATTTTTATTTCTAAGAAATGTGTATATGCCGTGGTAAAAAGAATTTAGTTTGGAAATACTACACACTCTGGCATCTTTATGTTACAAAGCATTAGATTCCTTTATTGACAATAAACTTACACTATTGTTTTGGGGCTCACAGTTACACAGGCAATAATCATTTATTAATCCCTGCCAGGCATCAGAAGCTGAGCTGGGCATAGATGTCCACAAGTGACTAGTACAGAGATCATGCCTTCCCTGGGCTCACAATACAGGAAACATGTAAACAGACAAATACAGCACAGAGCTGTATGACACTGTAAATAGACATATGAAAAAAGTTCCACGGGAGAAGTGGATTTCATTCACACTCAATTGCATATAGATGCGGATATGTGCTTTATTTTCAAACTGCCTATCCTTCAGCAGTTTCATGTTATTTCCTCTTACGAGAATCTATAGACTACCAATTTGCTTTCTACTTCCTTGTAACATTATTACCTTCAGTTTATTAATATTTTTGCTAATTGTTTTGCCCTCACTACTTACCACCCAGCCAGAGTTGCAAGAGAAGGATATTTAAAGCTTCTTCTTTTTAAACATAACATGTTCAAATCCCAATACAAATGACAGTAAAATCATCGAGATGAAAGAAAAAAAATGGCCATTTCTATATTCATGCTTTACACTTTACAGGACTAAACACCACTGCCCATTTCCAGCTCCTCCAAAGGAAGCAGGGAAGTATGGCAACCTTCTCACACTTATATAGGACAAGTAATATGTTCACGTGGTTTGAAAATTTAAAAGCTACAAAATTTTTCAAAATATTAAAAAGGTAAAAAAGTACATGCCCAGCTTCCAGTTGCTATCCCAGGTTTCCTTTACCTTCCCTCCTCTCTCCTCTTTCTCTTTTCCTTCTTCCCTTCCTACTGCCTCTCTTATTTTAAACACATTTAGCAAAATAAAACTATCCTCATTGTTCTGTCCCTTGACTTTTTTTTTTTCCATTTAACAATACATCTTGGAGATCTTTCCACATCAATATATAATGCACTTTGCCTTTTTTTAAACAGCAGTATGCTATTCCTTTGAACAGATGTGTCAGAATGTATTTAATAGTCCTAACTTAGGAATAACCTTGAACATATGTCATTTCCCTAATGAGCAAGTATACTTTAGGGACAAACTTTTAAAGGTGGAAATGTTGATTTGAAGGATATATCCAATTGAAGGAGCTGTAATAGATATTGCCAAACAACCAAAGATTGTTTACTTGGTTTGACCATTGAAGAGCGACTTGGGAACCCAGCTAAAATATCTAACAACAACAACACAAGAATGGTTCTTATAGTAATGGGAGTATCTGGTTTTCAGTTTTGTCATTTTCAAGTTACTCATGTTTTGGTCTCTTTGCAGACATGATCAAAGGTCATCTGCTGAGTGCCAAAGCAGACTGAAATCCAGAGAGTATAGAAAGGACTTGCAATAATGGTTTAGTTTTAAAGATATATTATTTGTAGATAGAAATTCTGATTGTATTCCGCTTCTGTCTTCTCTCATCTTCTCGATCATTTTAGCCACTGATGTTCAAAGCAAATCTGTCTTTAATATAGTTACTAAACTCTGTAGGATTTGGATAATCTTTTTGCATGCTTTTATAAGCTGGAATTAGAGACAGCAACACAATTCAGCCTCTTGCTGTGGAAACCACAACCTTCTAAAGGGCATCCTGCCTGGACATCATTTCATAGAGAACAAGCTCTGTCCCTTGGGCGCCTTGAAGACTGCCCGCATGACTTGTTGCATCATGTGACCTTTGGCAGTAAACTTAAATTTAAACCAGAGACAAAGCGGGCATTTCGCCTTTTAACAATTGAAATCTCTCCAACTTCTGTAACAGCGCTCTTCCCATTATACTCCCTCCCCTGGTTTATCATCTAAGCATTCCTAGATTGAAAACCCATGTGAAAAAAGTAAACTTGTCCCACAAGACCATTCAACATGGGACAAGTGACCCAAAGAGTAACAGTTCTCACCTTAAGTGAGTTGATAGATGAATACTGGTCTCTCTTCGTCTTTAAAATTCTACCTCATAAGCAAGGATGGTGGGAATCTGCCTGTTCTGTTGTCATGACCAATCAGACAAGAGAACGAAGATGGCTTTGGGTGTTATGTGTTGTGTGGTGAAAATGTTGCCCAGTATTTTCATGAGTTGTCTTGAGGAAGCGGGGGAATAAGTGAGGTTATGAAGTGAATGGATGGTCCTTCTATCTCTAACATGGCAGTGAACTCAATGACCCATTGAGGAGTGAAATTAACATTTGAATTTTCACCTTCCTTCTCCCAATACATTGCTTTGTTTCTTGACCAGCCAGAAAAGACCTTTTTCAGGGAGACAGCTAATCTGGAAGTAATAAGACAGCAGAATAGCTAGAAAAGCCAAGTTGTTTTAAATAATAGGATGACACTGCACGATGGCGCATTGCTTAGCCAATGTTTTATGAACCAGATCTTGCAGCAACTTTGGCTTTGAGTCCATGAGAGTGAGGATAAACCTAGGCCTTAAGTCCCATGTGTGACAAAGGAGCCAAGGCTCCTTTGAATAGTCGAAGGCTGGAGGGCCATAATAAGGTTAAAGACCACCATCTCCAATCAGTGCTGACCTATGCAGAGAAAGAGGAAAGGTGAGTAATGAATATGATCACGGGAACCATTGGAAATTACAGATAAGCAGAAAGTCACTTGGACAAACAATGGAAATGAAAATAGTGGGAAAACACAAAAAGAAGGCACAATGGATCTAAACCACTTTAACGGAAGAAAGAATAGAAGGAAGTGGCTATGATTTGATCAGGCAGTGAGACTAATGATTGGTGGTTCTTGAAAGTAACTAAAAGCATTAAAGCAGTCTGTGATGAGCCCAAGATAGGGGAGTTTTTTTTTTTCTTTTTTTTAAAGTTTTTAAAACAAAACAGTGAGCACAGTGCTTTGGCATGTAATTTTTAAAGAGTAAAGGAATAAATGGAATTATACTGGGCCTTACTGTAGCCCAGATCTCAGTAGCTCATGGGCAGGTGTCTGTTCACTGTACTGAAAAGTCCACAGCCTCCTGGAAGCTCTTGCTGTCAGTAGAGCTTCACAGCTGGCCAGGTTAAATGACCACAACAACAACAATCAGCAAACTAAAGAGGCTGCAGGCCCAGAGGAACACAGTTGCACAATAGTTACCCTGGGGGAGAAATATCTGGCCACCCCACACAACGTGGTAGCCCAACTCTCTCCCTTCTTCTTGGGCAACGCAGGGGGGGACTGAGTTTTAACTTTTGTTCTTTTTCACCCGGGGGATACATGGGTCCATGCTATCCAGGCTAACTTCTCGTGTAAGAAGGGCTGACTCTGACTCAGAAAACTACATGTGGTTTCACTTCCAATGACATCTGGAAAGCAAGGGGTCAAATATCGTCTGGTAGAGAGATGTCCTGGTGAACACAGGGAAGGAGCCAGCTCTGTTCTTTTTGGGAGATTAGTAAGGAGTGAAATAGGGCTTGATGTGGATGGAATTTTAGTGAGGAATTAGAATAATGTTTCTTTTCCTTTACTTTCCTTCTTAAATTACTTCTAAGAGGAGAGGTAAGGACAGCGGGGGTCAGTAGGGGGAAGGAAAGGAGGGAAGAAGGAGCTACTGGAATGATCACAAGAATTCAAATAAAATTACAACCTTCCAAAAGGAACTGAAAGTTTTTCAACCTCATTTAACTACCAACCTCGTGTCTTGGCACTGAGTGGGTTTGAATTAATATTTCATACTTGGAGAATTTAGAAATAATGTCTATACATTCACAGCATTTTGTTTCTCAAGGCATAATAATTTTCATTTAATTTTACACCAGCCTGTCACATTTACACAAATAAAAATCGAATTGGCAATAAAGAAAGCATATTCTTTTTATAATAGCAATTCATGACCAATTCCTACCCTCCCCAGAATTGGCACTGGGAAATGTGATAGCACAATAGAAAGACAAAGCCAAACACACATACTCTCCCCCTCCCTAAACATATAACAAGTTCCCTCAAGTCTAATCCCCCCAGCAAGGGATCCCACATTTTTCATTAATATAATACAAAAACATATGGTTAAGAAAAGAAAGAGAACATAAAGAAATGAGCAGAAGAGCCACAGAATTCAAAGAAAACACATTCCCTAGTTCATACCCACATCTAACTGCCTAAGAAATTTCAATGAAAATCAGATGTGATTTTCAGCATGTATTCTGCTTAAATAAAATATGAGTGAAATACAAGGAATTCTCTATGTGGTGGTAACAAAATTGTCTTTCACTGTATTGAGTTATAATTGTATACGGTTACTGTGAGGATTAGATAGCATTTGTAAGCTGTTAAAGAACTATATAAATTTATATTCCCAAATGTTAAAAATTAATTCTTACTGTTTCAGAGATGTAGATATGGTTGTAGAAGACAAGAAAAGATAGATTTTTGGTCTAAATGTGTACCAACCTCAAGACATAAATTGAAAATATTTTTAAGAGATAAAAAAACCCCATCAGCATTTTTTCTTTTTAAAAAAAAAAAAATTGTTCTTTTTTTCCTAAAAGAAAATTCCAGAAAAAAGTAATTCCATCCTCATTTTGTGTATGTCACAATGCAATACAAGTGGAAAAAATATAGTAGGAAGAAAGGCCTTCCCTGTAAGATCCCAAGTTTCTTAGAAAGCTCTGAAATCAAGATGAAAGAATGAAAGGAGGGAAGGAAGAAAGGAAGGAAATGGAGGGGAGAGAAGGGAAGAAACAAAGGAGAGAAAGCCAAGGTCAGACCCAACAAGGAAATGAATCTCCGCTCATCACAAGTCACTTGCTCTTCTCCTGCTGAGTCCTTTGTAGCAGCGCCACTATTTGGTTGTTAGCTCGTGTTTTAATCTGAGTCTTTGACTTCCTTTCATCCTTCTGAATCTGATCTAGTTCATCTTTAGAAGGTGCTTAAAAGACTGAGGACCGCGAAGTCTCACTCTAAAAAAGATTAAGATAAATAACAGGTTGGGGAAGGGTTTTTTCTGTCTTTTGACTTTAGGCCTTTGAGCATGTTTTCACATTTATTTCTATTTAAAGCAAAATATAATTCCTTTACTGGAGTTAAAAGCCAGAATCATAATATCAGCAGGAAAGAATATCTATTCCACATTCATCTACATGTGATGGCAAGACAAGTGAGAATAATAATGCCAACAAAACCCCAACCCTCTTCTTCCAGAGTGATCGCTCCTTCAATCAACACATCTATTGAGCACCTATTATGTGTCGTGCATTCATTCTTTCAGGCACTGGAGATACCACAGTGGACAAAACAGGTAAAAATCCTTGCCCTTAAGAAACTGAGAGTCTTGGGGGTGGGAGGTCAGGTAGTAAATTAGAGATGCCCTAAAACATCCTTTATTTATCAGAGATTATTTGCTTTAAACACTCTCATATATATATGCCCAGATTAGGTCAAGAGTAAGATACAAAATTTTTTGAGGTCCTAGCATCATGAAATGTTTTACAAATCCTCAAACATTTGAGAAAACTGGAATATATACAAAACATGTTTTAGCAGTTTTAAAACAAATATAAGATGATTTTCTTAGTTTTTAGTCTGAAGAGCAAAAATACTTTATAGTGGTTTTTTTCAAAATTTAAAATTTTTTATATTCAGTGATCAAAGGCTCAAGTGTAACATAAGTAAGAAAGAAAAATATTTTTTCAAACTATTTCACAAGAGAGTGGAGGAATGGAGGGGAAAGTTCTTAAAAATATTTCCCCCCAACTTTTCTAGTTTCATTTTTATGTTCCCATAAAGCCTAGCCTGGTGTCTTGCATTTCATGGCTTTTCAGTGAATATATGTTGCACAATTATTTTGTGAGTAGTATAGGGCAAATTCTTAATTTAGAGAGCACCTCAAATTCATTCTAGAAAAAAATATTGTGCCGGATCTAAGCTGAAAAATAAACATTTTATTGTATGGTTCATAATTAATTCTAACCTTTTAATCCTCAAGAACCTAAATTTTTCTTTAGGAAGTGAGCTATGCTTATAGCCTATTGTTCAAAATTTATTGGAAATAATGACATTATTTTATAACCCATTAAAAATAGATAGTTATTATAACCTTACTTCTTTATTTTATAACTCCGGAAATTCTACATTATTAAATTACTTACACTATAACTTGGCCTTACCTAGCATAGTTTCAGAAATAAATGGTTTGCTTCATCTGTAGGTGCAGGACAGAGAGATGATGCTCTGGAAGGCATGATGAAAGTCCGGGCAGAGCCGAACCAAAGGGTAAACACAGTCTTGAAGAAGCTCTGATCAGAGGCCTGGGTTTATTTTGTGGTCCAGGAGGTGGAGGGTGAGGGGTCAGCCAAGGTTGATGGCTAGGAGCCAAGTGGGGGCGTTGCCAGGGACACGGCTGGAAGATGGAGCAGAAAAACTGTAACCTGTAAGACTAATCCAGGAACTGAAGGCAGGAACATGGAAAGCCAAAGAAGTCAGACGGCTCTTCCTTAGTCTAGTGCTGCCTGAAGGACATTGCCCTGTCATTCTAGGCATCATCTTTAAGACACTGTCCAACACCAGAGACTGGGACACGTGCATTTTAGTTTGGGGAGGAAGTAGACATCTTCCCAAAGAACTGTCAGTGGATTCAATGAGATCAGTGATTATGCTGGTATTATTTACCTGTTGTTACGTGACAAAATAATCCCAAACTTGGCAGTTTAAAACAACAAACATTTATCATCTCCCAGTTTCTGTGGATCAGGAACCCAGGAGTAGTTTAGCTGAGTGTCTCTGGCTCTGGGTCTTTCACAAGGTGGCAGGCAAGGAGTCAGCTGGGGCTGCAGTCATCTCAAGTAGGAGAGTAGGAGAAGATCCACTTCCAAGGTCACGCTCCTGGCTGTTGGCAGGCCTTATGTCCTTGCTGGCTGGTGACTGAAGATATTGGTTCCTTGCCACATGGGCCTTTTAATAGGGTAGCTCACAACATGGCAACCAGGCTTCCCTTGCACGAGGCAAGCTAGAGAGTGAAAGAATGTTTGAGAGAGTAAGACAGAAGTGACAGTCTTTCTAACCTAATCTCAGAAGTGACATCACATTGCCTTTGCACTATCCTATGTGTCAGAGTGAGTCACTGTGTTCAGCCACACTCAAGCAGAGGGGATGTGCTAAAGCATCAATGTTAGGAGGCAAGAATCCCTGGGACCCTTCTTCGGGGCTGCCTACCACAGCACTCCACAAAGAAATCTGTATCACTGGATATTTGAGAACAGAATAGACAACACTTGGTCAGGCAAGGAACAGGTATTCACCTGCCTGAAGGTAGAAACTGATGTTATCTCAAAAGTTCCTTTCACCCCTATGATTATACTCTCTGTAATGAAATGGGTTCTTTCTATTTTCTTGGTCGATTCTGTCTGATACACTATGGTAGTGCAATCATTATCTCTTCTATTGCCACATGGCCAAAGTCTCTAAGCAGTATAGCACAGTGGTTAAGAGACAGACTGCTAAGCTTTGAATCCCAGATCTTGAGTTACTAGCTGCTTAAGGTTATGCCTCAGTTTTCTCATCTGAAAAATGGGGATAATACTTTTACCTAGCTCACAGGCTGCTGTAAGAATTAAATGAGTTAAGGGCTTAGTATGGCTCATGCACATGCTACATGATCAATAAATGTGAGCTAACAAAAGAAATCTGACCTCTCCTCTATTGACAACTTTGGGAGGAAAAGGAAGTTAACCTTTTTTTCATATGATTTCCTATATGTCAGCCACATAGACTCTTTCCTCACTTCCTAAAGTGAGTCTTCATCAGATTAGTCATACCTCAAACATGATGACTCAGACACCTAGGCACAGTGACAAGATAATGTGGGTGACGATAGAGCCAGCCAAGGACATGAGGACTTCAATCTTCTATTGTCTTATTCTAAGGCTAGTTCAAGCCCTTCACCTGTTTACAATAACATTTATATTTCAGAAATTATTTCTCAGGCATTAATCTTTTCAGTTTCCACAAAACAGCTGGAATTAAACTTTTAAAAAAATTCCTTTGATGTCTTCTTAGTTGATTCTTTATAGACTTTGATATTTTTATTTTAAAAAATCATGCTTATTCTAGAAAAAAATAGAGAATGGAGATAAGTAGAAAAAGAGAGAGCTAAAAAAGTAAAAAAAGAAGAAATATACTGATAATTCCAATATTACTGATATCTTCTCAGTTGATATTTAGAGCTTTTGATTTTTAATTTAAAAAAATTATGCTTATTCTAGAAAAATTACAGTAAGTGAATAAGTAAACAAATTTTTTAAAAAGAAAATACACTGATAATCCCATATCTGTAGAGAACCATGACTAACATATTTGTGTCTATCCTGGGCATTTTTCTATATATGTGCATAAAATATAATAATAATAATATATACAATATTTTGTAATGCTGTCTTTTTTTTTTTTTTTAACTCAATAGCACATTGTGAACAAGTTGATTTACTCTAAAAAGAAGTGGACCAATAGGGGCAAAAAGTCCGTTTACAATATGAAAAAGAAGAAAGTGAATCAATTTAGAGAGAACAGGGAGACAGGGAAAATAATAAGACTGGGAAAAGGAGTTCTTTTGTTTACCCAGGAAAGGCTGAATTTAACTCTTCTTCCCCCTAAAACATGCAGATACGTGGAAAAGCTCACTCTTTAACTTGGGTCCAGGAGACCCAGCCAGCTTGGAAAGCAGTGACAGACTTTCTTCATGCTTACATTTTATGCATTTGGTGACTACTCTGTGTGTACAGAAGGGGATCTTTGAGAATACATTCTGCTGAACACCTAATATCTATACTTTCTGAATTCATGCTGATAAGGACCCATAGATGCCTCGTTTGGGGACTGAATTGAAAGCACCAATACCCACTAAAAAAAATACCTTTTCCTTCTAAAAAATTACTTCTTGAATTGAAATCCATGTAATCAGCTAACATGAAAATTTGTCTAACCTGAATGAAGATACTAGTCTAATTCTGATCCACTTTTAAACTTGAGCATAATAATATATTTTCTAATATTTTCAATGAAAGAGTAATTCAACATTCACATTTGGCATTAAAAAATTTCAATAATCAGATGCTTCTCCATCAAAGAAAGCAATCTAGTCTTAACTATCAGAAAAAATAATTCCTATTTCCATTTATCTCCAGCTCCCTTTGCAGTTCATTCCAGGCCAATGATCCATTGTTTAATTTAGCAAGAAGTCATTCAAAATGAGATCCTTCAGTTGTCTCTGATCTTTAAGGCTTCCTCTCCCTTTCACTTTCTTTGGGTCTAAAAGAAATAAATGCCCTCCTCTTTCTATGCATTTATCTACTTTTAGAATCCATGCTCTTCTCCAGCTGTTGAATTATTGGCATGGAATTGTTTACAATATTGCCTCATTATTGCTTTAATGTCTGTAGAGTATGTAATAATGTCGCTTTTTAATTTGCAAAAATTGTAATTTGTGGGGATTTGTTTTCTATTTTTCTTGGTCAGCCGAGTTAATTTATCAATTTTATTAATCATTACAAAGAAAAAGCTTTCAGTTTCTTCGATTTTCTCTATTGTCTATCATTTCATTGATTTCCACTCTTGTGTTTATTTTATCCTTCCTAATGATTGCTTGTGTTTAATTTGTCCTTTTTTTTTATGGTTTCTTAAAGTAGAAACTTATATCATTGACTTTTGACCTTTTTTTTTTCTAATATGAACATTTAGAGTTACAAATTGCCCTTCAAGCCCTGCTACACCTATGTTTCGCACATTTTGATATACTACTATACTTTAATTTTTTTCAGGATCATTCAGTTCCAAATATATGTCAATTTTCTTTGGAATTTCCTCTTTGATCTATAGATGGTTTAGAACTTTGTTGTTTAATTTCCAAATATTTGATGATTTCCAGGTGTATTTTTTTACTGACTTCTAAAGTAGTATTGTTGTGTTCAGAGAACGTTTTGAACTATCCCAATTCTTTGATATTTATTGAGACTCATTTTATGGCCCAGCATCTGATCTATCTCTGTGAATGTCTTAAGTGCACTTGAAAAAAGTACTTATTCTACTGTCAATGGATGTAGTATTCTACAAATGTCAAATGGGTTAAGTTTGTTGTTAGTATTATTGAAAATTTTTATATCCTTAGTGATTTATGCCAATTTTTCCATCATTTACTGAGAGAGGAGTATTGAAATCTTCAACTACAATCATGAATTTGTCTATTTCTCCCTTTGATTCTGTAAGTCTTTGTTTCATGTATTCTCTTTTTAGATCATACCGATTTGTGGGTTGTCTCCTCCTGATGAATTGACCCTTTTATCATTATGGAATCTTCCTCTTATCTTTGTCAGTACTTTTTTCCTGAAGTCTACTTTGTCTGCTTTTAATATAGGCAAATTTTTACGATTAGTGTTTGACTGATACATATTTTACCACCCTTTAATTTTAGCCTATTTGTAGCTTCTTTTACACTTAATGTACTCCTCTTTTAAGCAGCTAATAATTTGACCATGGATTTAATCAGGCCTGGTGAATTTATTTTTGTTGGCATGTTTATGTTTGGTTGTAAATCTACTATCTTATTGTTTGCTTTTTATTTGTTCACATAATATGTAGGCTTTTCCCCTGCTTTTCTGACTTTCTTTTGGGTTGAGTAATTTTTAGCATTTCATTTCATTTCCTCTACTGGTTTACCTTCATATTTTTTAATTTTATTTTTTAATAGTTACTTTAGGATTTATTACATGAATTTTAATATATTAGACTCTCCCACCAAAAATATTATAATAATTTATGTATATTGTAAGAATCTTAACAACAGAATAAATTCATTTTCTTCCTTCTCATCTTTTGTGCTGCCACACGTCATAAACCCCATGATAGTTTGTTTCTCCTTTGAAGAGTCAACTAGTTTTTTAAAAAAATTATGATGTGAAAAAGTATTTTATATTTACCTATATATTAAACGTATCTGGAGCTCTTCATTTCTTTGTGTAGAATCACATTTTAATACAGCATTATCCTTCAACCTGAAGACCTTCTTTATATACTTCTTGTAGCCCAGGTCTTCTGGCAATAAATTCTCTCAGATTTGCTTGGTCTAATAATCTCTTCACTTCAACTTCATTTGAAAAATACTTTATCTGTTTATAGAATTCTAGGTTCACAGTCTTCTTTTAGTAATTTAAAAATAGTGATCCATTATTTTTTCTCCATTATATCTGATTAGAAGGCAACAATCATTCTTATTACATTCCCCTGAAGGTGATGTGTCTTTTCCTCTGTCTGCTTTTAAGATTATATGCCTTAGGAAAAAATGGGTTCACTTCATTTTTATTTCCTTTTTCAGGGCTTGCTGCCCTGTGCTACCTTTTGTCAAACATTTGAAATAGTTATTTCATTTAATTTTTTCCAGTTGTATAGTTGTTTATGCCTTAGAGTAAGTTTAGTATTAGTCCCAACATCACGGCCAGAAGCAGAAGTCTGATAGGGTAACTTTTAAATGCAAATAAGTAATGAGCATCCAAGAAATAGTGAGTTCCCCAGTTTGAATTTTTCTTTTACTTAACACTCAGTAGCTGTTGGTGATTTTGAAGTGGGGTTGTGACTTAGTGATATGATTTAGAAAGTTTTGGCTAACAGTTGTAGCAAGAATATATTGAAATGAGAAAAAAAAGAGAGGCTAGGTGAACTTTTAAGATGCTGTTTCAATTGTGAAGGAGAGACATAATAAATTCCTATGCCAAAATGGAGGCATAGAGAAAGGAGAATAAATTCCCTAGAAATAGAGATAGATTCTACAGATATAGATAAGGCAGAAATAACCCTAGCTGGAGAAGCTGAAGGGTATGGGTTCTAACCAAAAACAGGTAAATGCATAGAAAGGAGGACATTTATTTCTTTTAGAACAGAAGAAAGTGAAGGGGAGAGGAAGACTAAAAGCTCAGGGACGACTGAAAAATCTCATTTTGAATGACTTCTCACTAAATTAAACAATGGATCATTGGCCTAGAATAAAGTAGTAAGTAGAATAGGGATAAATGGAAAATAGGACTTATTTTCCCAATAGTTAAGACAAGATGTCCTTCTTTAATGGAAAAGCAACTGATTGAGATTAAAAAAAAAATAAAAGCAAAAGAAGCACCTATACATAATCCTTATAGTATTAAAAAGACAGAAGATCTCATAATAACTGGATCAGGAAAACCTTATTCATAGTTAGATCTTTGCCAGTGATATGTAGCAACATCTTTCATGACTTCTGGCATCTAAATAACCCAATATCATGGCATTGCAGTCTGCTTATTTTCCTGCTGAAAAATTGTTGTTTGGCTTTTATAGTCCTATTCTGTTTCTGAAATGGTTTCTAAACGATTTTTACAAACAAGGCAGTTTGTTAAAGAAGTCAGTGTCTGGATGATAGAGAAAAACGAAAAGACTGTTTTCCACAAATCTAGCTAAGAGGTATATTTCCACTAACTTGTCCCAGTATTCCTAAATTCCTAGTGGTAGTGTATTTTAATTAATGAAACCTAAAGCTGGGGAACACATTACCCATCTCATTCAAGCCCTTACTTTACAGATGAGAAAGTCATGGCTCCTCTCGCCTCACAGACGTTGAGTGATTGGCACAATGTCACATAACTTATTAGTGACAGAGCCATGCTATAAAAATCACATCATATATATCTATTAAGCGTCTTGTGCCCAGTATTATGCTAAGTGCTTTAGTGTCACAAGACACTCTGATGAGAAAACAGTGTCATAGAGGTTAAGTAAATCGCCAAGATAACCAACTAGTAAATGGCAGGGCCAGAACTGGATTCAAAGCCTGCCTGACTCCATAGTCTATGCTCTTATCCAGTACTTCAAAGTTTTTTTTTGCCCCATTTGTACTGTGCTTTTTGTCATTTCCATTGGTAAAAATGAAAGCCTGAACTGATAGTCTTATCAAAACTTGACTGATCGATTTGTAGAAAAACAAATGGGTAAGACCAGTAAAATAGCCCACACTCTTGCACATCAGCTTCTGACTCCAGGAAATCTAATGCCAGTGGAAAAAAATGTAGGTTTTCCTCCTTGGTGGCCCTGCAACCCTATACTTCCTTTTTCTCAGGCCATTCTGCTTTAAAAAAAATTACACATCTGGGGTACTCACAGGCTCAATGCACCAGATCTAAATCTTTTCCCACTCATAAATGGGTTCCCATAAGACCAGTGTTTTTCCAACTGAGGACTGTGACCCATTAGTGCACCATGAAATCAATTCAGTGCGTCATAACTAATGTATTTTTTTAATTAAGTAAGATAGAGTACATTCTCTCCTCTACCATTTGACCCCCACTAATATATTAGGCTTGAAGGGGATTTTCTTTGATTCATATTGGGTGGCCTTGGGTAGAGGTAGTTTCTTTTAATTTTGATTTTGCTTGCGTTAACATTCATTGCAAATTTACTGAAATCAGCATAAATCCTGACCCAAAAAACCCCTTGCAGAGGGTCCTTAAAAGAAGAGACACTGTTTCCCTATGAGCTATTTATATAATAATTAACTTAGGGTGCTCTAGTGGTCTTTCGAACTTTCTCTTTACCGGGGGCCTGGAATCTATGGGTTTCTCAGGTTAATTGCAACCAGTCTAATTCCTGCCTCCTCTGTGCAAGTCAGGGTCCAAGACTTTGGAGGCTTGAGGGCTCTGTGAAGTTTCAGCTGCCAAATAACATGGGGCTGAGAGGATGAGAATCAGCTGGAGTTAGTGTTTGTCGCACTCCCTCCCCAAGTGAAAAGCCACAGAGAAATATTTGTCCTCTGTGCTTTGTTCCTAAAGCAAACAACATTTAGCTAAGTATGGTGTAAAGGGTTACCATTTGCCACAACTGATAAATAAACTGGTAACCACAGTGATGAGGGAGAAGTGGGGGTATTTTGTGGTCTTGAGGAGAATTGAAAAGCTCTCTTTCAGTGGAGACAGGCTACAAAAGACTAAAATCATCAAAACAAGGAAATCAATCTTTTTCTTAGAACAGAAGCTTTGTTGCCTGCAGTGTTTTTATTTTTAGATGACTGCTTATTAGCAGGTAGAAGAATTTGTAGAATTATTTTTCTGACAAAGAGATTAAGGGTGAAGGTAAAGCTCAAATTTCATTTTTTCTTTAAAAATTTTTACTTAAAAAATAATATTTTGGGTCCCTAATAAAAACAGAAAAATTAGATGACTAGATTTTTCTGATCAAAGCAAATTTAATAGAAACAAAATTCAAAAGCAAGATACTAAATAAGTGACGCCATGGGTTTAGATATATCTGAAGTTTAACTGTGTATAATAGTTCAAGTTAATTCAGAAGAACCCGTTTTTTCTATACTTATATTGCAAAGCTTTTCTACTTATATAGGCTTTTGGTTTTACAGGGATTTGATGAAATTTACTTTGTTTAGAACTAGCAGGTGTGGCCAAGGTGTCTGAGTAGGAAGGCCCTGAACTCACCTCCTCTCACAGGCCATCAAAATTACAGCTATTTACAGAGAAACTATCCATGAGCACGACCTGAAGACTATCAGAAAAGATTTTCCACAACTAAAGATATAAAGAAGGAACCACAATGAGATGGGTAGAAGGGGTAGAGACCTGGTATAGTCAAGACCTACACTCCTGGGGTAGGCAACCCACAAACAGGATAATTATGATTGCATAGGTTATCCCCAAGGAGTACAGGGTCAGCACCAGACCTATATATTCTGTTACATTGATCTATCCATTGATTTCAGCACCATATTAAATTTTTACATAAAGTTTTAATATCTAATAAAACAAATTCCTTCTTAGCTACTCTTTCTATGTTTTTTTTTTAACATCTTTATTGGAGTATAATTGCTTTACAATGGTGTGTTAGTTTCTACTTTATAACAAAGTGAATCAGTTATACATATACATATGTTCCCATATCTCTTCCCTCTTGTGTCTCCCTCCCTCCCACCCTCCCTATCCCTCCCCTCTAGGTGGTCACAAACCACCGAGCTGATCTCCCTGTGCTATGCGGCTGCTTCCCACTAGCTATCTATTCTATGTTTGGTAGTGTATATATGTCCATGCCACTCTCTCGCTTTGTCACAGCTTACCCTTCCCCCTCCCCATATCCTGAAGTCCATTCTCTAGGTCTGTGTCTTTATTCCCGTCTTACCCCTAGGTTCTTCATGACCTTTTTTTTTTCTTTTCTTTTCTTAAATTCCATATATATGTGTTAGCATACAGTCTATGTTTTTTAATCCCAAAATATTCTTGGCTAACTTTCTCTCTTTAGTCTTCTAAAAATGTTTAGAGTAGTTTTTAATGTCCCAAAACAACACAATTTTGTGGGATAGGGGTGGAATTTTTATTGGAACCTGTATAAACATATAAATTAATTTAGAGTAATTAATTTATTTGTCAGATTCCATCTTCCATGAAATATGATACATCTCTTTATATAGCAAAACTTTCATTTCCATCTCAGTAAATGTTTATGGTTTTCTAAACATTAAGTCTCACATTACTTGATAAGGTACTACTAGATTATTTTACTGTTAGATTATTAGGTTCTTATCATGCTTTATATGTTTATTATGTTTTATAAGTGCTTATAATTGATATATAGTTTTATATATATAGTTTTTAGATTGATTATCTTGGGTTTTCTCAAAAGCAAATCTTATAATCTACAAATTATGTTTTATTCATTCAATGGAAAATATTTATTAAGCATTTACTCTGTGTCAGCCAAATGTTCTAAGCACTGGGCACACAATACTGGGATGGGGGTGGGAGGCGGGGGGGGGAGTATGGTATATTTCTAGCCAAGAGAAGAACAACAATCCAGATTTTAACAAAGATAACATAAATTAGGATAGGTAGTGCTTAGGACAAAGGAAAAACAATTGAGCAAAGAAGAGGCATATAAAATAACCAGGGTGGATATTGAAATTTTAGATAGAGTAAAAGCCTCACCAAAATATATCTTCTGAGTAAAGAAGTTGGAACAGTTCAGAAAGAGGGTAGTAGTAAATGAGATTTTAAAAATACATAATGAAGGTCTAGATCATGGAGGTCTTTGTGTGTCATAGCAAAGACTTTGGAGTTTTTATTTGGAATGAGTTGGGAAAATATTAGAAGATTTAGAGCCAAAAAGTGATATGAACTGCTTTAGACTGCTGTGGTTCTGGCTGTTGTGTTAAGAACAGATTGAAGAGGATGAAAGCAAGGAGACCATTTGGGGAGTAGAACAGAAGCTGTCATTCTCCTGGCCATACAGCCTTGGTTCACCCCAAAAGGCACCTGTAGACAGTTCTCATATATACTGACTGCTTCCTGTTTCTCTGTCTGAAAACAGCAGCGGGAGCAGAAGTGCCAGGGAATTACACCTAGAAGGACTCTCAACAAATGAGGGAGGGAGTTTGTGCATAAAGATTCCAGTTTCTCTCAGTGGTATAATTCCGAGGTGTGTTCTACACAGTCTCTAGGAGGGTCCCCAGCAGAACTGAGCTCTGATGTTCCAAGCAGTATCTTGCTCATGAATGCAGCTTCATCACCTTTCCCAGTTTCATTCTCCATCTAACTCACCATGCTTCCTGGATCACCCTCTTAGGGACAGTTTCTGGAGGCACCCAAACTAAGATAGGAGTTGTAGTAATCCAGGCAAGACAGAATAATAACTTGGACCAAAGTGTATCCTTAAAGTGGGGATAATTGATTTAGTGCTGAATATGTTTTCAAGAGGAACTGAAAGGATTTGTTGATGCCTTGAATGTAAAATGTAAGAGAAACAGAAAAATCAGGATGACTCCAAAATTTTTGGTCTTAGCAACTAGAAGGATAAAATGTCCATTAATTGAAATGAGAAAGAGTACAACCCATCTGGAAGAGACTGAGGGTACAGTGTGAGGTAGGAGTCTTTTTTTTAATTTAATATGACCATCCAGTTGATCTAGCACCTTTAACTGAAAAGACCCTTCTTTATACACTGCACTGCACTGTAACTTTATCAAAAATCAAGTGACCATATATGTGTGGGTATTTGTCTGTATTTTCTATTCTGTTCCATTAGCCTATTTGTTTATTCTTACACAAATACTCCACCTTATTTTCTGTAAATTATAATAAGTCATAATAATTGGCAGTGTACTCCTCCAGCTCTGTTCTTCTTGAAGATTACTTTTTATAACATTAAAATAAGTCATAACTTCATAATAAATCAAAATATTTGGCAGTGTAGTTCCTCCAGCTCTGTTCTTCTTGAAGATTACTATTAAAATAAGTCTTATAACTTCATAATAAATCTTAATATCCAGTATTCAATTCCTTTCAAGTCTGTTCTTCCTGAAGGGTTACAAGACATAACTTTACAATAAATTTTAATAATCTGTGGTGTATTTCCTCCAATTCTGTACTTCTTGAGGTTACTCTTAGTCCTACTTAATTTTGTAAACATTTAGAAGCAGCTTATCACTTTACACACACACAGCAAATATTTTTATTGGAATTATGTTGAATCTTTAAATCAATTTGGAGAGAATTAACATCTTTACAATACTGAGATTTCAAATCAAGAGAATGTTTTTAGTGGGGAAAATAACAGCATATTTCTATACTCATTAGAAGAATAAAGTAAACAGAGAAAAATCATGATGCAAGATGGGGAGAATTACCGGAGCAATATTCTGGAGTGGGCAAAAGTAGGTGGGCTCTGATGCCCAAGTGGCAGGATTGACATAGGTAAGAACATGGCCAGTTCATGAATAATAATGGAAAACAAGAAGGAGTATGTAGTCATATATACAACTATATATATATATATATATATAGTTGAGCAAATTTGTTGTGGTGGGACCTTGTGAACTTTCTCTCTTGATTGCTTCAGCTCTGTGAAATAGTAGCCTGATAGGAGGGTTATAGAGTGAATACTGTTATGTTGTCTGGCTTTTTAACGAGAAAGCCTCTGGTGGGACATCATTAAGTATAAAGTATTAAGTATAAAGAATTATTTTGTCATCTTTTAAAATTATGTTTTCTAAAAGTCATCAGAAAAATGTGTCCTCTTTGCCTATATCTTTCGAGATTGATGTCCCTTTTAAAAAATATTTTTACTTTCTCTTATTATGAAAAGCTCCTGCCACAGATGGAGTTTTTTTACCTTCCTTTGGGCTTCCTTGAGATCTGTATGTCTCATCTTGATTGAAATATATCAATCAAGACAGCATACTCCAGTGCGAATTCACCAAGTTTTATGTATGATGGAGGTGATGTTGTATTTATGTATCTCATTTATACTAGAAAATGTCGTTTAGCCTTTTTTGGTCATGGTAGGATGTTGGAATAGTCTGCAATGATTACACCAGTTGCTAGCTTAGACTTTCTTTGGTAGCTCAAAGATAATAATCGTAAGTAACTTTTGGATTTTTTTCCTCTAAAATTCATTACCTTACAATTGCTCAGACTGAAATTTACCTGCCACATTTCTATTACTTACATATTTCTACAAGATTTTGCTTGTGATTTTTCTCCCCAAACACAGACATTCATTTCCAAGAAGAATTTAATTTACTAACATGTTTCACTGGACTCTCATTCTGTAACATTTAATCAATAAAGGTCAGAAAAGAGTCTGAGTACTGATTCCTAATGAATATACATTTTGTACATTTTATCCAGAAAATGCAACCATTTATGCCTACACCTTTCTTCTGCCTGTAATCCAATTCCTATTTCGAAAGAAAATTTCCCCCAACTCCAGTGCGAGACATAAATAAGGGTCAAAATTTGAAGAGTTAAGTCCAGGCTGCCAAAGTGTTTATAAGTGATTATAGCAAGTGATACTAACAGGATGCCCTAAATGAAGCACTGCTGGAGTGGTAGGCTCACATGCACCTAAGAGGCAAGAAAACTCTTGTGTCAATCATTAGACGAAGGTGCTATGATGAAGGTGGGAGCCGCAAGTGTGGATGGGGGTAGAGGGAGGGATGAAATTTGATACCAAAAAAAACTGGAAATGGGAATGAGCGACCAATTTAAACTGAGAAACAAATGGGAAAAGAATGGGAAGCTGAGATGAATCCAGGAACCAAAGAATAGGTGAGGGAACACTGAGAACTAAATTGATTTGTCTAATGAGAAGCAGAGCCAGTTAGATACAAGACCCATGAAAAATACTGGGGCCGAATCAGAGAGACTGGGATATTCCTCATGAATTGTGTCTGATGCCTGGTCCACAGGGCATATGGACCAGGCATATGCCCGACCTGCAGTGCTAGCCAGTCTTCTCATGGATTACACGATCAGTGGAATGATCCAGGGTTTTATGCATCTCACTGATCAGTCATGAATGTAAGTACAGATGCTTTCCTGCTTCTAACAGGTCAACTCAATATTGCTCTGTTTCCAATGACTAAAGTTTTTCTTCCCTAAGATAAGCAACTCTTTTTCTCTTTAGGATTGTCCTGTCTCCAATTACAAGTGATCCAACGGAAATGCATGCTATCAGTTTCCATTTTTCCCCATATTATTCTCTGAAATATGAGGAAAAAAATCCAGTGGAGAGTGAGAAAATTAAAGCTCTCCCCTATACACCATTCTTGGAATGTATTATTTTTATAAACAATGAAAGCAGTTTTCCCACCCTAACTATAAGTATTTCAAAAGCAAACTGTTTTTCCCTTTCATTTTTCAAAGTCTTTAGGGTGCAGGCTGTGTTGTGTCATAGACCAGAGGCATTCTGGAGCCAGACACCAGTTTGGCACTCATAGTCTTCAGCTGTCAACTTGTCCACAAGGAGATCCAGGCACTTCTTGCTCCCATTCCAGTCTGGGTGTTATATCAGTTGCCTCCCCTTATTAGAGAGCAAGCTTGGATGAAGAATCAATCCTAAATATCAGTCCTAAACCCAGTCATGGGAGACATGGGATGAGTGGCTAGGGTTGACTCTCATTATAGCTTTCTCTCACCCAACTCAAGACCTGAAGAATCTAGACTGTAAATCCCACTTCAACACGTGTGCATGTTACATGTAAGTTTACACACACATAAATTCCCAGGTACATGTGATGTTTCACATTCCTTTACTTGATAAAATACTTACAAAATCATTGTAAAAACTTGTTTAAAGAAAAAGGAAAAATAATCAGACATCGGTCTTGCTAAAGCTGCTGGAATTTCAAGGAAATAAATCACTCTTTTATCACTATTCTCAAAAAGAATTGATATTAAAAAAAAAACCTTACACTATAGTTTTATGATTTCAACCACACCAATGGGAAGGTCTCATGGAGAAGAAATGTAATCTGGTGTTGATAGTAAAATTAATAGGTCATGTGTTTGCCAGATAAACCTTCATACATTTTGGGGACAATAAAAGAAGAGGAACTTTGTATGATGCAGCCCACTATTGTATGAACTCAAATACAGTTCAGATTATGTCATATTTCTAAAACAGAATATCCTTGTTCAGTAGAAATTTGAAATAACACAATTTCCCTGGGAAGTGGCTGTATTTCTGGCCCCATCAATGTTGTGCTGAAGATCTTTCACTGCATGAGAAGGGGCAATGACAGAGGCTGAACAGATGACTGTCCATGAAATTTGTCCCAATAGTCTCTTCAAATTCCCACCTGCTCTCAGTCACCTCTCTATCATATAGCAGACTCTGGAATTCTCACCATTAGAATTTTTTTTTTTTTTTTTTTTTTGCAGTAAGGCATTATCCCCAGACTCTTGAAAATCACAGAATCATGGTGTCAAAAGGTATTGTCAAGAACTGTGAAGGGTCTCCTGTGGGAACCTAAATGGGAAGGAAATCCAAAAAAGAGGGGATATATGTATAGATATAGCTGATTCACTTTGTTGGGCAGCAGAAACTAACACAACACTGTAACACAACTATACCCAAATTAAAAAAAAATAAAAAGAACTGTGAAGGGTCTCAGATTTTATCCAACTTGCATGTTAGCAGGTTAACCAGTCACAGTTTCTTAGGTGCTGGCAGAAGACAGGAGAGGTTTGGGTCATAGATAAGAACAGTTTACTATTCACAGGCATAGCAGTAGCCAAAGTATCAGCATTTTCTCTGGTTCCCTGAGCCCCACTTCCCACAAGGTAATGCAAAGAAAGTCAGATGATACCTGTACATGCAGTGGATGCATTAGGGAAAGGAACCCTGAACTTAGGGAACCCTAACATTTTATAATGGACGATAACCTTGCCTGCCCTTTGTTTGCTTTGTACTGATGAGTAAACAAGCCTACCCCCTTGCTCTGGGGGGAGATACTATATCTAACTTCCAAGACTGATTTCTGTAAAAACAAATTTGAAAGATAGTTCTGAATAAAAGTATCTGTATTAACTATGTTTTGTGCTTTATGTAACTTGATGCTTTAACACCTTCAAGATGGTTATCAGCTACTTTAAGTAAACAATTGGGACTTGAGTTAATCACCTGGCATCCTCACACTCTTCACCCAGCAAGGATTTGCAGAGGCATCACTTTTAACCAACACCCAGAACATCCTTCCTTGATTCACCTCCTCCTTCCTGTGGAAACCACAATAAAGTTGTTTGCCTATGTTCCACCCTCTCCTCCTCTCTACCTCATGACTGACCCTGGTGTTTCCCCATGTGGTCCTGCATGGCCCGCTGAATTTTCCCCTGGGGAACTGTGAGTATCATAAACTTCCATGACTTCAAGGCCCCTTTCTCTTTGATCTGTGTATGACCTCACCATACCTCAATTAAGATTAAATTATGATTAAAATACAATCAGTAACTCTGCTCACAAAATGCACAAACACATGAGAGATTCATGAAGAATTGTCTCCCAACAGATACTATCTTAAAAGCCATTGATTCAAATACCACTGAAGCCCAAATCCTTTCCAAAAAGAAAATTTCTTCCTCACACAAAGCAACTCAATCTAACTTTTAAACATTTTTCTTTAAAAATTCTCATCTAATCTGTGATTTTTAATCTACTGGGCCTTCTTTAATACCTTGGATCTAAAGAGAACATATATATCTGAAAGCCTTTGTAATATACATGCCTCTTTTCTATTCTTTCCTCACTCCTGGAAACTTTCTTTTTTTTATAATCTAATTATCTCCAGTTTCTTCAACCATCCTGGTGACATTCTGCTAAATGCAGTCTGATTTATCTTCTTTTAAAATATACTGTTCTGAAAATCTTTTAGGTGCAGTCTGGATAAACAGCCCAGAGGAGAGCAGAACTTGTAACTCCTTTGTTTATATACTACATGCACATGTTAACTTATTTAAGAGCCACATCCCACCTCTGATGATTAAGAATCAACTATCAACTAAGGTCTCCAAGTTATCAACCCTACCACACCAATAACTCGTCCATCCTGTGTTTTGGCTTTTGCTGTCAAATACAGGCATTTATATTTATCTCTGTAAAATTCAATCTTAGATTCATTTCTTTGTTCAAGTCTCTGAAAAATGTCTCATATTCTGAAAACAAAATAAGCTATTCTTCCCAGTCTCAAAGCATCTGAAAATTTAATATGCAAATTTTACATAACTTAATCCAACTCCTTGATTAAAATGGAGAGCAGGACAGAACTTGAGGAGAGGGTCCCAAACAGCCTACTGAATCCTCCCATCAGGTTTATTTTGAGGAAATGTTCATTGAGCATTGTTGTTCATCACAAGAATCCATTTAACTAAACTTTCTTCCAGACCTTTAAAAAATCCCATATGGAGATCTTTGGATTACTGCATTTCCATATTCTGTTCTTTCATCAACTTTGTTAACTAAAGAAAAGAGGTTAGCATGCTATGACTTCTTCCTACTGAATCCAGGATGGCACTCAGTGGTCACTACCTTATTTTCTCCATCATCTAGAAGCTTATTATTTTATGTTATAGTTATATTAATTATATTATGTATAAAGTACATATTATATAAACTATAAATAACATATATAAAATTTGTGTATGTATCTCTCTCTTTTTAAGAAACTTAGAACGGATTAGATTAGTTCCCCCAAATTATTTAGCTGCTACCTTTGAAACTGAGTTTTTATAATCATCATCAACAAACATTTAGTAAATGTTATATGTTGCTCTGATCTATGGTTTGTCTTGAAGGAATGACATAAAGAACAAAAATTTTATTAGAAAAAGTAATTCTAGGAAGCATTCCAACACTGGTGACAACTGGACCAATTAGTGTCAGCAGAAGGAAAGGCATCAGTAAGGGGAAAATGCCAAAGTGGAGAGAAGAAATTAAGTGAGGAAGAACACACTGAATACTTTAAATTCAAATCTAACCTATCCTTTAAGAATTACGTTTTTGTAATTATTTTTCTGTCCACATTACTCTCTCTGCTAAAAACTCCCTGCTATCATTTGTGTCCTTAATCTGAATCGTTATTTTATCATTTCTCATCTAGATGTCCTGTCTGGTGCATAATCCTGGAAGGCAGGGACCATATCTAATTCTTTAATATTTTGACCCCCTGCAGCTCTAGGATATAATTGGCTCACCCTATGTACTCAGTGATAATTTTGGAATTGAAATTTTCAATTTGAGGGGATTATAAAGCAGAGATTTTTAAAGCTGAAAGGAATCTTGGAAACTGATACCTGGAAAGAGTGAAGGACTTGCCTACAATCACACAAGTCTCTATGCATTCATTCACAAAAATGTTTCTCTCTAGCCTATTTCTAAGATTGTCTTTCTTGGATATTCAAAATTGCTCTGAAGTCCCTGCTTACAAGGCAGCAAAGCCTATTTTGATTGTTTGGCTTGGTGAAACTAGTTTACATATTAAGAAATATACACTTTGATCCCGGAGTCTGATAATTCCTTCTAAGACCATGTGTAGGCTCTTACATAGACACAGACATAAACAAATTCATCCCAGAGTGATGAATTGAGAGTGTTTCTCAAATACTGGTGTATATTTAGGAGATGATGGTATATATTTAGAGGGGTCTCTTTCCTAATTCTTTTTATTAGCAATTGGGATAGTGCCAAGAATCACAAACTGAAAGTCAGCATTTCATTAAAATGACCCAAAGAACAAATCAAATTTTTCTGTAGCCCCAGGGAAGAACTAGCTGTGATATATTTATAAACAGAGTTAACCGGAAGGCAGAGCTTCTTTGATGATTGCACTGGTCTAAGCTCTCTAATATGACTCATGGAAATAACCAGCAGTTGTGGCCATGGCTTCACCAGCTGGGCTTAAAAAGTCCCAAAGATCGTATATGTCAAATAGACCACAATCCTTCCCTGTCTTTCTACTTAATGGTCATCAAGACCCAGGGCCTTCTGCATGCACACCTCAACTTGATTTATTTTAAAAATCATTCTTTATAAATCATTGGGATGTTTTTATTAGTTTGTATATTTTTAGACATTTTTGAGGGAAAAGGAGTACCATAATATCTATCCTTTGCCCATATCCCATTAGAAATTTTGGAAGTACACTGTTGAAGAACCTATAATACCTTCTTTCTTCATGTTAAGTATCCTGTTTTTTAATTTGTAAGAGGTACAAGACACAAAGACTATACTTTTCCAGGCATTTTGTAATGGGATATAATATAGAGAAAAACATTCAAACAACTCAGTCCAACTCTATAACTTTTCTCTCATGAAAGTCCCTGGAGAGTCTTTTTCTGGAACTTTTCCTATTTGTAAACTTAATATTTGCCATCTATCTTTCCAAGAGCTATGCAAACAAGAAGGTTTTTAAAAATATATTTTGAGCTCTTTGGAGAAAATGATGCTGGACAAGTATGTCATTTTGGAATTGACTTTTTTTCCTTTCAGGAGGAAGAGAGAAGCCAGGCAGTTTCAAGTATTCGAAAAAACAAGTGGGGCAAGGGGAGTGGCTGAAATAGAAAGGGAAAGGAGACGGTGCCCTTATTTCCTGGACAGAAGCTCCTCTTCCCTTGGCCACATGGACCCTAGAACACCTGGACTTCAGGCAGGTTGGAAGTGGGGAAGGTGTCACTGAGCTAGGGCTGCTCACTGCCTCTCGCCGCCCCTGGGTCAGCATCTCCATGCAGTGTCCAAGGGTTGTTTTTGGCCGCTGCCTCTGGAGTCTAGCTGCTGCAGTGACCACACCATTCTCTAGGGCAGCCCAGATGGAAAGGAAAAAACTGACGCAATCTTATTTTTATTACCATAGAACTTCTGTTTTCTCCTCAAGTTTTGATAAAGAGCCAACTAGGTATTACTTAAAATATAAGAAAACACCCAATACTGTGGGATGACCTTTTATATTTTGAGACAGAGCCTGGAGCTCATCTTTTAAACCATATTCTAAAACCCAGTTCAGAGTGACAATGAGATTGTAGGGGAGCTGTTAATAATAATAAATAATAATAATAAATAATAATAAATTGATAATAAATAATAATAACTATTATTATATTTATATTATAATATTAATATTAACAATAATATATTAATATAATAATTATAATATAATAATATTGTTATTAATAATATTAATAATAATAATAAATAATAATAATAAAATAATACAATGGTAAATGTTCATGTATTTGGTTTAATGGATTAAAATAGAAAAGCATCAGGAAAACATATCAGCTGAACCTGATTAATTTTTTTTAATCTCAGAAAATTCTCTTCCATCTACTCTTATGAGTTTTCTCAACTTTTATGTATGTGATTTACTAGTCTTTGAAGTGTTGCATTGTTAGCAAATCCTTTTAGCTTTTGATGATAATTTCTATAATTTGGAGTTTGATCACTGGAGTCATTTGTCCCCTGTTGACATGAAATGTTGTACTTGAGTGGCATATCATAGGTTAAAGCATGAATGTTCCTCCACTCATCATCCTGAAACTAGGCAGGTTCTTTGCACGATGCGCAGAGTCAGTAACAACAGCAATGCAGAAAGACAATCTCCGCTGGCTAATAAATCCTACACCCCTACACCAAGCCTGTCCCTACCCTGTTAACATACCCTTGGCAATTTTTAATTCAATTATTAAATTCAAGTATAAATAATTACCAATTCTAATTATCAATAAATATTACTCATAGTTAGCTACTGTGTGATTTTTTTGTTTATAAATTTCTTTCACTTGCAAATCTAATTTGAACCCCACAAATCCCTCCGAAATGTATTATCTTAATTCACAGGATTAGTTAGTGCAAGCTACCATAACAAAATACCACAGACTGGGTGGCTTAAACAACAGAAATTTATTTTGTCACAGTTCTGGAGGCTAGATGTCAAGGGACCAGCAGGGCTAGTTCCTGATGAGAACTCTCTTCCTGGCTTGCAGGTGGCTGCCTTCTCACTGTGTTCTTTCAGGGCTTTTGCTCTGTGCGCATGTGGAGAGAGAGAGTGCTCCACTGTCTCCCTCTTCTTCTAAGGACTCCAGTCCTATCAGATGAGGGATCAAACTTATTTAACCTTAATTGCCTCCTTAAACACTCTATTTACAAATACAGTCACATTGGGGATTAGGGCTTCAACATGTTAATTTGGGGTGGGAGACAAGTCCATGACACCCCATTTTGCAGATGACAACAGATTGAAAACTAGAGCTAGAAGAGTTAAAGTGTCAGAGTCAGTGCTTGCTTCTAAAGTTTTACTCTCTGGTCTTTGCTTTTGCTACAATTCGCTTGAGATGAAAACAATAATTTTACGTATGTTTATAAAGAGCCCTTGGCTTTCCAGAAACTGCAAAGATTATCTGTAAAAAACTAAAACCATAAAAGCATGAGATTTTTAAAAATAATTATTATGTTTAATATTATTTAATAATTATTAAATTATTATTTAATAGCATATCATATATTACTTATTTAATAACAATTATTATTTTAATACTGTATTACAATGTAGTGGAAATGATGTCACACTGCTCTGAGCCTTGGTGCTTTCGTGCCCCAGCAAGCATGCCAGCTCACCACAGAGGCATGAATGAGCCTGCTGAGACCAGATGAACCATCGAGCTGAATCCAGCCCAAATTGCCAACCTTCAGAATTGTGAGCTAAAAAGTGGTTGTTATTCAAGCCCCTAAGTTTTGAGGTTGTTTGTTATGCAATAATAGAGAACTGATGCCCTAATCAATAAAAGAGGGCTAAAAGCAAAAGTACAAAGAAGTCAGAGCCTGTCTTAATATTTTGAATCTCCTTTTCTTTTCTAGGTTTAATACCCAGGCACTTGATAGATATTTATTTTAAAAACAAATGAATAGTGGGAAGAAAATTGGTAGCTTTGTCCTCAAAACATACATCCCTTGGCATGTAAATATGACATCACACCCATGTTAGCCAGACTCTTCTTTCATAGTCATAATGATAGCTATAGATACCCATAACATTTTCATTATTCTCAGAAGGGATTCTCTGAGATTGAAAATGAGACAGCTTAGTTGGTAACATTGATTCAAAAAAAGGAATCATAGAGTAACCCAAGGGAGAAGGAATGAAAATACTTTAGATATAAAGGTTGACCTTAAAATTCTCAAGAGCTAGCAGGAGTATCTAAACCAACTCGGAAACATATATACGAATAGATGGGTACAAAGGAATGCATATAACTATGTACAACAAAAGTAAAGTTTAGGGAGTGATGTGCATGAGAGCCATGGTGGGGAGAGGAGGTGTGATTAGAGTGACTGTATGAACATATTTTCTGACCAAAGTGAGGTTCTGAAGGGACCTCATGGTGTGCCCACATTTACTGATATCTCCCCTACCTTTTCACCCCCACTGCAATCATATTCACTTGTCCTTTCGGAGTCCCAGATTTCTTGACTGAAACAAGAAATCTGTTTGCTATTTCTACCTAGGAAACACAGAGAATTCTCCCACAAGCAAAAAGATATTAGAGTGTAATTCATGTTTTTTCAGGCTATTGTTTGTATTTCATTGAGCCTTCTGCCTGATTGCCCTGTTCTACATCTAAGCAATAGAGATTAGGCCTGAGTTTGTGTTCTTGGCTGCCAGATAAATCATTCTCTCTCGTGTCCTTTTTGTGAACCATCACATCTCTCCATGTTGGTGGGCATTCTGGGCAAATATGGCATTCTGGAGAGGAGATTACTGTAGATTACAAGCACTGCATCTTGACTTTGTCCTACAGGGAAAGAATGGCAAGAAGATTATGGTAATTAGGTCTAGGCTAGATGTTATGGTTGTATACTGAAGAATTTGATGAATGCCCTTTTGGGAAGTGGTTGCTTTGTGAAGAAATTTGTGTGAGATCTCTCAGGTGATTTTATTCAGCACCATTAGCCTCTCCAGGTCAGAGGTGGTCATCACTGGCATCTCAGAGTCCTGAGTTAAAACCATTGTGGGAACAATATGCTAGCTAGGAAAGGATTTTGTGGCAGAACACAAGACTTGTGTGGTAAATAAGTACACAGGAGTAGTTGGTATTGCAATGTTTCCAACCTAAATCTAGAGTTTGTGAACTTGCCCTGGGAAGAAATTAGGCTTCTGAAAATTTTACTATTTTTTATCTTCCTTTCTCCCACCCCCAATTACAATAAAAAATAAAATACAGACACCTCAAGAAGTCAATCTTAACATCTTACAATGTTGCAATTAAAACAATTACTCTAAACTTTTTTTTGGAGCCCATTCTGCATTTATTTATTTATAATTGAAGTGTAGTTTATTTACAATGTTGTGCTCATTGCTGGTCTTCAGCAAAGTGATTCTGTTATATATATACATACTCTTTTTCATATTCTTTTCCATTATGGTTTATTACAGGATATTAAATATAATTACCTGTACTATACAATAAGACCCTGTTGTTTACCTATTTTACATATAGTAGTTTGTATCTGCTGATTCCAAACTCCTAATTTATAAACTTTCTTTTAAACAAAAACATGTTATGCTATATTCGGGAATAAATTTTAGAGAATGCTCATCAAACTAGAACTTCCTCCAGGATATAATTTCTTTATTCTTCTCTCAATACTCCCTTTATATTGAATTGTCTTATACATTTTTTTTTTTTTGATGTGAAGTTGTTTGTTGTTTGCCACTAAGACCTTCCCATAGTCTTTTCATCCATTCCCATCTTAGTCTACTTCCTCCAGTTTCCTGTTTCTCCTCCTAGTTTACTTATAAAAGAGGTATTTCTTCAGAACAACTTTTGATCAAAGTTGCATTATTGATACTTAGGACAACTCCAAATCTTTGAATTAAGAAACTAGTCCATTGACTAGTCTATGGTCTATGATTGACCAACTATATTGCATCAACACCAATTAGACATCTTACTTTGTTAAATGGATCAGAAATGAAATATAAAGAAACAAACAACCAAAAACACTTTTTACCTGTAAAAGTGGTTTACCTCTTTACTTTAAAAACAAGGCAAAGGAGTCATTTTTTAAAAATGTTAGTTTGCTGGAAGGAATTCTAAGAGGTCCTCTAGTTTATTCTTTTTCAATTAAGACCTGCTCTTGATATCACTAAATAACAGAGTAGTCTTACCATTTCTTCATTCTTTTTTTTGTTAATAATTTATTTAACAAAAAAATTGGGAGGTATCTATTAAGTGTTAGGTATGCTGCTAGGACTGCTAACAAGAGGAAAACATCATGCCTGCCCATGAGGAAATCATTTAATTAGAAAAGACTGACTTGGGTGCCTGAATTCCTTACATGAGGTAGGGAAAACGAGAGGATGTACAGGTCTGAAGGAGAAGGAAACAAGTGGTGTTAACAATATTGAGTTTGAAGTGCCCATGAAGGGGACAGTAGGCAGCTAGATGTGTAAGCCTGGAGAAGTCCTGACCTATGAATATGGACTGATATTGGAGTCATTGTCATAGAGGTTACTGAAACTGTGAGGATAGGAAAACCAGACAAGAAGACCATGAAGAGTGAAAACCAGGCTTAGGATAGATGCCAATTAAAAACCCAGCTAAACATTGTTATTATTCTGATGGTCCTGGTTACCTACCCATAATTCTAGTTTAAAAATCCTCTTATTCAAACTTGATGAAGAAAAAATATGAATTTATAAAATCATGGTTTGAAAAGTCCACGGCAGACCACCTTAGAACTTGGCTGGATCCAAGCGCTACATCACCATAGTCAGGACTTGGCCTCTTTGCATCTTTCAGTTCTGCTGTTCTCCCATTGGTTTCATTTCTTCTAAATGCAAGAATGTAAGAATGTAAGATGTATAAAAAATAGCCCCTGGAAGTAAGAGAGGAGGATGACTGACAAGACACAGAGAAAGTGATGAGTACCGCGGGAGAAGTACCTGTAAAGTGTTAGGGAGTATAGCCAGGGAAAGACACAGTTATACATATGCCCATTTCTTCTGTTTTTTGTAGTCTTCAGTGGAAATAGAAAGTCACTCATATTTGTCTTATTTATTGTACTTGATATTCCTGGAGGCCCTTATTCACTCAGAGTTGTGGAGTTGTATTCTACAGGCCAAATAATCACAATTGCTTTAGTCAAATTTCCAGATTCATTTTTGATCATTTTAAACATTTCTACACTCTATTCTGATTTGTCTATAAATTCCCCAGGTGTTTAAACTTTGTATTCTAGAGCTCGAACTTCTTGTTTTGGTAAAGGTCTGACCAGTGTTAATAAATGCGTTATTCCAATTCTACCCCCCAGCCTTCTAAAAATGCTTTTAACAGTAATTACTCTACTGAGTTGTATACTACTCAATCTTTTCTCCTTTAGGTTTTCTTCCAGCTATTTTCACATCCCTGTTATGGAGGTGAAAAGAGAAAAAAACATGAGAGGTGACAATATCTCCTAGTATATAATAGATTGACTTTGAACTAAACTTCTACTGCAGTGGAATTACTTCTGATTTGCCTATTTTGGTTTTTAGGTTTTTGCCGAATAGCTATTAAAAAGTTTCAGAATATTTAAATTACTCAGTACATAAAGACAAACATTATTGCTGCCATGCAAACGGACATAAGTCTGTGCAGTCAAACCATCTAGAAAAAAATTTGTTTTAAATGCTGTGACCAACTGAAAATTTCAGTTAAATTTGAAAATATAACTTGAAACTTTGGAACTTGTCCTCCAGTCTGTATTTGCTACCATTATAGATATTTCAGCTGGATTTGTCAACGAGCACAAGAACTGATTTAGTAATCAACAAGTATGGGGTAAACAGTGTAGTCTGGACCAGGGGTCAGGAAATCCGGCTTTGAGACCCAACACAGCTGCCCAGGTGACCTTGGAGAACTCACCTATCCTCTCTGAAAGTCAGTCTGTCCTTTTGTAATATGGAATCTATAACAATTACCTGAGATTGTGGCAGAAACCCAATGACATAACAGAAATGAAAACTGCTGGCATGTAATACTGGCTCATCCAGTGATACTTTTCTTTTATACTTTTTAAAGGTATTAGGCCAAATGTAGAAGTATCAGAAGATACAATCCCTTTCTTCAAGCAATTTATATTCTAGTTGAAAAGATTGTATGTGAACTTCCAATGATGTCTTATGAGAATTGAGAAAGATTATCAGGAACAAGACAAATTGGGGAAGAGTTCATGTAGAATATGGAATGTGAGGTAGGCCTTAAAGTTGGAAGAGCTTGCATTGCTGGAGTGGAGGAGGGAACATCCTAGCCAAGTGAAATAAGTTGAAGGAAAGCAGAGGTGCACAGAGCTTAACAGTATGGCCTTCCAACATGAAAGCATGATGCTTTCCCCAGGATCTTTAGCAGATAATGAAATAAATAACAAAAACGATCTTGCTCTTTCCCTGCACACATCATGGCTCACTGAGTCCTAATTCAGGAGGAAAAAACTCATTTTCTTAAAAGTTATTCTTTCTTTCCATGAGTCAGCTAGGGTGGGTTATCAGAGAAAGCACTCAGTACGTTTTCTCTTTAAGCACAATGTGGAGAAGTTTAGGTGGATATCCTGAGCTCCCAGCTGTAGAAAGAGGTTTAATGAGAGATCTTTGAAACATGGATATCATGTCAAAACTTGCTAGTTTACAGCTTGAGAAAAATGATACCTAGATTCAGTGAGTGACTTTCCCAAAGCCTTAGATACTTAAAGACCTAAGTCAGATACATAAAGACCTAAGGTGAAGACCCAGGTTCTCTTGGCTCCTGAAATTTCTGTTCAGGAAGATTGAACTATAATCCAGTAATGGATTGACGAGTACTCTTTCACTCATTAAATTACTTTTGAGTGCCTGCTATGTGCTAGACACTATCCTGAGTACAAGGTTAGAGTGTGGAAATAAATGAAGACCATCCAAATGAGAACAAACAAAGGCCATTTGTTTGGAGTTTGCTACTGCAAGGGAATTGGCCACCATCACTTAAGTTTAGTTGACTCCAAGGCAGGCAGGGGAGTGGTAAAGCAATATAGTGAAAAAGAGGAAGGCTTTAGGCCTGGGGGAAGCTGGAGGGGGGCTGACTGGGAGTGGAGCATCCTATGTGATGAGTTTGGGGAGCATATTTTGCTTTCTCTGTTTGGTCCTGATTTGGGTATGGGGACAAAACTGGAGAAGCTGGCAGGCATCAACCAAGCCCTGATGATTCTGATCATTCTGGATCAAGAAGTTGCAGTTTGGGCTTCTCTGGTGGCGCAGTGGTTGAGAATCTGCCTGCCAATGCAGGGGACACGGGTTCGAGCCCTGGTCTGGGAAGATCCCACATGCCGCGGAGCAACTAGGCCTGTGAGCCACAATTACTGAGCCTGCACGTCTGGAGCCTGTGCTCCGCAACAAGAGAGGCCGCGATAATGAGAGGCCCGCGCACTGCGATGAAGAGTGGCCCCCGCTTGCCACAACTAGAGAAAGCCCTCGCACAGAAACGAAGACCCAACGCAGCCATAAATAAATAAATAAATAAAACCCAAAAGTTAAAAAAAAAAAAAAAAGAAGTTGCAGTTTGACTTCCGGAACTGGTTGCTGCAGAGGTTGAGGGTCAGAGTTCTACTGTCTTATGTGATCCGGCCAGTGTCCGTTTATATATTCATTCCCTTTGGTAGAGAGCCAGAGAAGCCGTGCCCCATCTGTGGAGCTTACAGGCTATGGAAGAAGGCAGATGATGAATAATGGTTTAATCAGGCCTTAGACCATGCTTCCTGGGTGTGGAAAGAGATCCCTAAGAGCGGACTTGACATATCTGGGGAGTCAGGGAGTTTACCTGAGTAAATGACATCAAGCTGGACCCCAAATGTTGAGTGGAAGAAGTTATTCAGAAGTAAAGTGTCAAAATGTCATTACTAAAAGTATTTGTGAGGTTTGTCAAATATCTCTGTCAAGAGTAGACTAGATTCTCACAAAAGGGTATCAGTTCCCCCTCCATCTCTGATGGGAATCAAAGGACACAAGGCTTTATGCTATTTTTGTCTTTCACACCATAGCAACAAAATCAGAAGTGCTCCCATCGTGAGGGCCTACTGTGTCTTAAAACAGAACCCCCGAAAGAGCAGCATTTAACATGAAAATAGTATGCTGACCCTCCTTGGACTAAATGTTGTTAATCAAGTTTAAATATAGCTCCCACACAGTCTCAAAAGAAAAGGAGACAGCGAGGCTGAGAGAGGAAAACCTTCGGAGGCCTCGGAGGCAAGGAAAACACGTGTCAAGTCTGTACCGGCGCCCTGTAAAAACAAACGGTGCAGAGGAGAAGGCGCAGCTCCCAGAAGGCTCATTAGCAATCAGACACAGCCACGGGCCCACGCCACCACGGAGCCTGTGACTCAGTGGCCTGCTTGCGGCCGCGCTCCTAAGATGTGCTCTCGAGGGGCTTAGACGGGGAGGAGGAGGGGCAGGAAGCCAGGAGACACGACAGGCGACGTGAAGAAAAGCAAAGCTATCGTCCTTACCTACCCACTGATAACCAGTAATGAGAGATGCGGAGAGGGTGCTACCAGAGGAAACGAAGCCAGCAGGATTTAATGCGAGGCCCAGAGCTCTGCGGCTGCCCTTTTGCTCCATCCGAAAGCTGTTTCCACTCCTTAGAAGTCAAAGGACCTCTTAATATCAACCTATTTTGTGGCCTTTTACATGAGTGGAGATGCATGTTATTTTTTAAATAAATTAATTTTTTTTTTAAAAAAAAGGCTACCTTGAATTTGATAAACACTTTAAGTGAATTTGTATTTTCTTCACTCAACAGCAGCTGCATACATGGGAAAACAGGGGGCATAGTTTACAAATTGTGGCACAGCCCTTCCCCAGCTCTCCCTCATCCCTGCAGGCTCGCAGGAGTGAACCACTGTGCCACACAACGGAAAAGGAAAGAGTGAAAAGGGGAAACCTGCACTTATTGAGTACTGACTGCATACCATTCTTGGGTAAGAAAGGTATTATTTATTATCCTTCTTTTGTGTACTAGGAAACGACAGCTAACTTGGAGAAATTAAAATACCTGCCTCAGGTCCGACTATTGGTAAGTGGGAGAGCAAGAACTTAAAATCACAGCACTCGCCACCCCCCATGTTCCTGCTTATTAAATTAAGTAAGCAAGGAGCCCGTTAGACTGAGGAGGTTCTAATGCCTTCGCAGCCTATGTAAGCAAACAAAACCTAAGCCTGTAAATGCCTCAAGATGAAAAAATTGGAACCTAATGGACAACCAATCACACACAGCCAACTAGCCTTTTTCAAATAAGGTAAGCACTTAAGCTACAGCCAATCAAATAATCTCCTTTCTTTGCTTCCACCTCTTCTCTGTAAAAGACTTTCCCCAGCTCTTGTCAGAGCTACTAAACACTTCTGGTTTGGTGCTGCCTGATTTGAATCGATTTTTGCTCAAATAAGCTCTTAAAATTTTTAACAGGCCTCGGTTTATCTTTTAACATACTTAAATCAGTCCAACCTCACTGGGGGTACATTAGGAGTCAGTTGACTCTCTCATGCACATTTGTTAAGGAGTCTTGCACCTGGTGGGATTTTATTTCCTAGATGCTATTGGTGGGATGCAGCAGTGATGAGTGATTGAAAGGGGATGGGGCTTCTTGGACCTAGAAGGTTCAGGATAGCTATGTGAACAGTAGACTGTAGGAACTTTGACTAAAAAGGCACATTAAGTGTTAAAACTATAAAGGATTTGATATATAATTCATAACCCCCCCCCCACACACACAAAATCTTATACAGAGAAAAGAATGAGGGATTAACATTTGGGCCACCATTCCCAAGTGATATTTTAAAAAATCTATTTTCTGTCAGTATCTGAATTTCACCCAGGGCACTAGTTTTCAAATGTGCTCAAATTCCTCCAAACCCTTCAGGGATCCCCTTGGAAAGCAATGGCTGATCTGAGAGTCCCATCTCAGGCATGAGACCCCATCCCTGCTTTCACAAAAGGTGCTTCATGTTGGTCTGTTTCACAGGTTGGATTGATTTGATAGATTTTGCTTGAAGAAAGTTGTCTCTGCCTTAAAAAAAAGTGTAAAACCACTGTACTAAATAACTTTAATGCCTGGCTGGTGATAACCCTCAAAGAGTATTTGTTGGCCAAGGGTAGACTACTTTAACCACAAATGATTCTTCTGGAACAGTCATTTAATCCTTATTTAAAATAACAATGTGAGATAGTATTAGAAACATTCATGTATTTTCACAGAAGATGAACTATGACATTATTAATTTGGTTCAGGCTGGAAGATTAGGAAAAACACGTTGCTGTTGCCTGACCCGTAAGTGGGGTTAAGGAAATCTCCTGGGGGTCCGGGGGAGCGTATGAGCTGTCACCCTACTGAAGATGCTTACTCAAGTGACATTTTCAATTTTGGAGTTACTATTAAACCCGCAGGTTTTTTTTTTCAATTAAAAACTAGTGATCCTGTGGTGCCCTCCACTCTGAGAGAACAAGGATGTTGTAAGACCTCTGAGAAGCCATCTTTACTGCACACCCATCCTCCAGGAGCTTCCCGTACCACACAGCGCTGCAGAAGTGGCTTTCTCGGACTTGTTAATTGACTGTGACATAATGAGATACAGGACAAGTAAGATGCTCTCTGGGGGAATATGGTGCTGATGAGCAAAGAATGATGAGGTGGGCAGTGCTTTTCTCATCCAGAAAAAAATAGCAACAGTACCATTTCTTGAACCCTTACTAAGAAACAGGCACTCTATGATTCACTTCTTTGAAGTAGTTACACTTACCACTTTACAAGGAGAGACTGTGGCTTGCTAAAAATGCTCCAGTGGCTCTCCATTCTAATTAGAAAAGAATATGAACACTTGACCTTGGTTCCAAGGCTCTAGGTAGTCCTTCTCTCTGACCTGATCTTTATTTTTCCACTCTCCCTTTTGGTAGCCCTGCTCCTGTCTTACTGGTCTTCTTCCTGTCTCTTGCCTGTCTAAGCTTATTGTGGGGTTTGTGGTCCTATTTATGTATATACCTATATATTATATATATATATATATATATATATATATATATATATATATATATATATATATATATATATATATATGTTAGTTATTTGACCTGGGCAGGCACCTATTTCTCAGATCCACTCAGTCTTTTGGAGCAGGGAAAAGACAACTCTCTCCTGGGTTGGGAATCTGAGCCCTTCATCTGTGATGTAGTCTCCTCTTTTATAACTTCTACTCCCTGCCTTTTACAATCAGAGATAAACTTGTTTACCTCTCTCTTCTGCAGATAGCATGGAAACGTGTCTTCTTAGGACTATGAATCTGGTTAATAAAAGAGTAATTTCAATTCAGAGACTTTAAAGGCCTGGATGAACTTTTGGAAAGATTGTTATTTGAGATTCCTTTATTACCCTTGAGAAGATGTAGGAACCTAATAAGCCAAATAAGAGACTTGAGCCATTTTTATTCCTTAGTAGACCAAATCAGAGGTCTACAAACTCCGTAAATAATGATTGCATTTAAACCACCTAAAATAAGCACCCTAAAGGCTTGCTTTGATAATTTAATCCTGGGATCCTTTTGACTTAAACTTTCTTAGCTTTGGATGAGTTACCTGATTGAATTTGTTAAAATTTAGTTTACAAACAATAACTAAGCAAAGCCCTTTTGTCTGTGGAGAATCATGCCTACCAGTTGGAATGATCTGAATAAAAGAACTTTTTTCTATGCAGCTTGCTGCTTTGACCGGAGTTGGAAAATCTTATATCTGAATTCCTGTCAGTTGACCTCAATAACTTTCACTTTTAATGGGCTCGAAACATTGATTTTTGCCTAACTTGAAACCGGGGGGAAAAAAGAAGTTTCACCTGAAACTTGGCCCAGAATTCTTTGTTGTTTATAAATCATGCACACACACTTGGGTTGGGTTAGTGTTTAGAGCAAAAATCAGACAAGGAAACTTTTGCTTATTTTAGGTTTCAAAAAAAACCTTTACAGTCCTGCCCAGCACACTATGTGTTATAGATACCAGAATGCACTTCTGGACATTTGAGTGGATAGGAAGATTAGGGCAGAAAATTAGACAGAAATCTTGGATATCCCATCTGAATGTACTAGATTTGTTTCAGGGGTTATACTAGTAACCTTTTAAAGGAGTTTTTTTAAACTGCTCTAAAGTGTGCTTTGCTATCAATGAAAAATTTTAATATCTCTCCATGATTTGTCACTTTTTGGAAGAGGTGATTTGTATCTTTCCCACATCCCAACCCCAATTCTTTCCTGTGATCTTCTCCTGGTGATGCAGGACTAGCCCTGATGCATTCATTAGGCTATTTTAGACTGCAAGCACGGAAAACCAAGTTGACTTAAAAAATGAAATAGCTCCATGCCTTTGACATCCACTCAGCTCTGCCCTTGTATCAGCTTAGTTCTCACACCAGCTTTCCTCATGATGACAAAATATATTCCAATGGTACTTGAGAATATGTGCTCCCTGATTTATGTCCAGAGTCAATAATATATGGATATATAAATTGTTTTTCCACTTGCTTTTTTCACCTAACATTATGTCTTGGAGATCATGCCTAATTTTATATCTAATGTTACCTCACTCTTTTTTAAAGACTGCATGGTACTCCAGTGTATGGATATACCTTAATTTATATAAGCAGTACCTTAGTGATGGACATTTAGATACTTTCTAATCTTTTGATATTGTAGCACTACTGCAATGCATATTCACATATGCATGTTGTTCAGCACAAATGCAAATATATCTCCAAGACAAAATTCTTAGAAATACAATTCTTAAAAGAAAGGATACATGGATTTAAAATTTTCTCAGTATTTCATAGTGAAAAATTTCAAGCATACAAAAATAGGGGGATTACAAATGTAGAGAGCGACACCCCAGAAACCCATCCTCCACCGTCAACAATTATCAGCACATGTTTAAACTTGTTTAGTATCTACTCTTTCGTTTTAAAAATATAACCAAATACCATGATCGAATTAATAACTTTTTTTTTAATTTAACATCTTTATTGGAGTATAATTGCTTTGCAATGTTGTATTAGTTTCTGCTGTATAACAAAGTGAATCAGCTATATGTATACATATATCCTCATATCCCCTCCCTAATATTATCAAAAATATTCAGACTTCCCTGATTGTTTCGTAACATATTGTATTGTTGTTTTGTTCAAATCAGGATCAAGCAAGGTCTGCACACTCATTTGGTTGATATGCTTTATAAGTTCCTCTTAGTCTATAAGTTCCTTCTCACCTTTTTTTAGTTCTTTAAAATTTAGGAAATTATTAGGAAAACAGGATGTAGAATTGTGCCCTTGTTGTGTCATTTAACACAGTCCACTGTCTCCAGCATATTAGCAAACTGGTAGTTAGATCTAGAGGCTTGATTTGGTTCCAGTTTTTTTTTTTTTTTTTTTTGGTGGGGGAGGGGACAGAGACATTATATAAGTGATGTTCTGTACTTCCTGTTACATCCTATCAGAAGGTACATATTTTATGGTTATCCCTCTTTTTGTTTTATCATTGTAATTGTTCAATTGATCAATGATTGATATTGTCAGCCCAATCCATTATAAATTGTTCAACAACTTTCTACTTAATAACTGTCTAAATCCATTATCTCATTAGGGTCTTGAAAATGGTAACATTCCAATTCTACCATTCTTTCTGCATTTATTAATTGGAAATCTTCTCATAAAGAAGAATGTTCACTTATTTGGTTACCCTGAGGTACAATTTGTTCTTGAAAAGCAATATAGATGTTTGATTCTTTTCCATTCTGCCAGTTATTAGAATAATGGATTGATTCTGTAATATTGTTAATGTTGGCATACGGACTATGCAATTTAAATACTAGTTTTGGGACTTCACTGGTGGTGCAGTGGTTAAGAATCCACCTTCCAATGCAGGGGCCACGGGTTCAATCCTGGGTCAGGGAATTAGATCCCACATGCATGACACAACTAAGAGTTTGCATGCCACAAATTAGGAGCCTGCCTGCTGCAACTAAGACCCGGCACAACCAAAAAAAAAACAATAATAATACTACTATTTTCCTCCTAAAGAAGAAACCAGGGCTTGAAAGAAATGGCTGATTCCAGGCGTGGGCCAGGATGAACAAGATGGAATATACCATATCAAAAAATGTAAAAGCTTTCTAAGACTACTGGAATTGTATCAAAGGGACTCAGTAGCCAACTTGAAGAAAATGCTACTGGCCAAAAATGGAAAATTTTGAACATAAAAGAAAAAGAAGAACAGCAGTGGATGGATATACAAAAATACATTAAAATCAATGAGTTTGTAAAGATACACTTTACAAAGAACTCATTGGTTAACTTTAGAGGATGCGTTTTTTAATTTCCATAAGTACAGTTACAGGTTTCCTAAATAGAATAATTATAATCATTTTCATATAAAATATTTATAATATTGTCATTATAAATCTCCATAAAAGTCTAGAAAATAAGTGGAATTTTATAGAGAAGCCAAAGTCATATGAAGATTAAATTAAGAGAATTGAAAGCTTTCTTAGTAACCTATATATATATTCCAAAATCTAGACTTCTCATCATTAGATGATATGAATTCAGAAGATGGAAAATAATCTTGGAAGAGCTTCATTGTAACAGATGGATTAATATATGTAATTGGTAACTATCATACCAGAGAAATAGTAGCTTTCTCTAAGTTCTTAAAATTATTTTGCATTAGTAGTATATTTTTAATGTTTTAAGGCTTAGGGGGAGTTATGATTATTTTTGGAGCTATTTAACAAGAGAAAGGAATTCCTCTTGTGTTGAGATAATCAAAAATATTTAAGCAGTCTTAATTTTTCTGAAGAGTAATACAGAAGGAATGAACAATTGGTGAGAAAATATTCTTCAACCTCTAAATTTCTTCAAAAATTTAAATCTGTGATTCTCTAAGGATGAGTACCATTACAATAAGAATATTTATATTTCTATAAGTAGTTATAAAATTTTTATTATGAATCATCTAGAAACAGGATGACCCAATCATTTTTGAATAGTTTAAATAAAACTTTATCTTCTAGGTACTTAAATATGAAGAACAAAATTATCTATTGAGATGCCTCTTAATTCTGAGAAGTATGACACATTTAGGAAAGAGTCTTCCTCTTCTTTCTCCTAAATAAACTGGTTATTGATTTTGGAAGTGTTTTAATCTTCCAATGGAAAGAGGTTTTATATTTATTTTATACAAATTAACTGCAGATAAATGTAATCAACACTTTCAATCACAGAAAAGGATGGAGAGTGAGGAGAGTAAAAAGTTGAAAATGGAGGAAAGAGAAGTAGGTAGAGCTCTCTGTCCATAGAAGCCCGTAAAAAGTGTGCTGCAAGGAATGGAGTGACCTCCAGTGAAGTGCAGGCGGGCTCAAAGTAGCAAGGGTAAAATATTTTCCTACAGATGTATCTTCATAAAAATCGTGAGGGGAAATTATAGAAGATGTTTAAATGGCTAAAAGAGATTATTAGATAGCCTTTCCATGGAATGATGTAGTTTATGGGGATTATCTAATTCTATAAGGTTGTGTGCCTTTGTCTCTCTTTGACTAGGCTCCTACAACTCTGTAGAGGGAAGTTAACCATACAAAACTGCTAATGTTTCTGTCCATAGCTATGCAAATGATTCCTGTTCAAGGCAATGCAAATGGAATTCTCAGTGTGTTAGCTCAGGCTGCCATAACAAAATAGTATAGAGAGGGTAGTTTAAACAACAGAAACTTGTTTTCTCACAGGTCTTGAGGCTAGAAGTCTGAGATCAGAATGCCAGTATGGTCACGTTCTGGTGACAGCTCTCTTCTTGGCTCGCAGGTGGCTGCCGCCTTATTGTGTCCTCACATGGCAGGGAGAGAGTGATCGCTGGTATCTCTTGCTCTTTTATAAGGACACCAGTTCTACTGGATCAAGGATTTACTCTTAAATCTTCATTTAACCTTAATCACCTCCGTAAAGGCCCTAACCCCAAACAGTCATATGAAGGGTTAGGACTTTAACATATGAATTTGGGTGGGAGTTGTGAGGGGCAGACACAAATCAGTCCTTAGCACTCAGGTAGATAATATATTATCTCTGCATGTCAAACTACCATTTAAATCAATTGTAACATCCTACTGGTTCCCTCATTAATTAATTAGTTAAATCAAATATTTGACATGTTTTTTTATACTTGCATAAGTCATATCTCTTTTATAATTTACCCTTTAACAAGAGGATCAGATTTTATTCTTACATAGCAGCTCCTAAACTTACTGAAAAGAGAGATATTTTAAGACCCTTTTATGCCCCAATTTATTGGAGTCACTTTCCTTGGTTGAAAAAACTCACCCCGGCTTTCTTTTTATGGTTTATGGATCAATTATTAATTAAAAAGTAGCTGGATGAAAACATTAAGAAGTAGACATCCTTAGGCCTACACTCAGGCAGAGTCCTACAAGTTATACAATTTGGTTAAAGTCACTCAAACCCTTGGCCTCCATTCTTCCATCAATATAATGAAGGAATTGGGATGAATGTTCTCTAACGTCCCTTCCAAATTTTAGACTGTGCTGGTTCCGCGATTTGTGCATATAAAGGGTGGGATTGTAGAGACCAAACTTTCCCACTCGTCTAGAAGAAAAATATTTTAATAAAATATTCACATTTCAGTGATGTCTGCCTCCTCCACACCCTGCCAGGTAAGACGGGCTTTCAGAAGATTTTCTTTCTCTTCTCTTCCCCCATCCCTTTATACAGCTGCTTCCTGCCCCCTCAAGAAGTCACTAACTCCCTTTGTGTTCCAGTTTCTCCATCTGTGAAATGCGAGGCTGAGTGCCCATGGGCCTCCCAGGGGTATTTCGTGTCTGACTGCCTTTACAGAGCATTCACTATGCTGGGCATTATCTACAGGCTAAGTTTGGCATTTCCTTCCTTTCCTTTCTTGATCATAATTTGATCCTAACTTCCTTGGGAGCCTCTTGTCTTTACAATTTGTCAGTAGTTCTAATCCTGTTTCAACATAATTTAGAGCTATGGTGATGCTAATGATGTCATTGATAATGAGCTGGGGATCGGCAGAGAGCCTTTTAAAAAGTGTGTTCAAATAGTGAAGAAAAGAGTCCAAAAACAAAAAAAGAAACAAGCAACAGCAACAAAAAAACCCACAGTGGTAACATAGGAAAAAGCGCCCATCTAAATAAAATAATTTACCCAAGACAGCGTTGCCAGATAAAAAATTCAGTTAAACTTGAATTTCAGATAAACGGAGAATAAATTTTTAGTGTCCCATCCAATGGATATGTGCTTCATCCATGCTAAAAACATTTTTTGTTGTTTATCTGAAGTTCAAATTTAACTGAGTGCCCTGTATTTTTATTTGTTAAATCTGGCAACCTTAATAAGATATTAAAAACAGAGCTTCTGTCCAGCAATTTCTGCCTGAGATAATCTGAGGTTCCAGTGTGAGGCTGGGCTTTTATTAGTTCTTCAAATATTAAACAGAGAAATATTCCAAAGTTGACAAGGGGAAGAGGTTGAAACTTCCCCATAGTCTTACTGTTAAAAAATATGTGGGAAAACTATAGATATCATCACCCTGAACTTTTAGTGTCATGGATATTTGGTCCTAGAAAAAAAAATTTGGCAATTCCATGAGAAGTTGCAGTTCTCATATGTTTAGCAGAAATAATGCAAGAGTTTTCTAACGGCTATAATATTTGTAGTGTTTGAGGGGTTCTGAATGTAGTATTGATAAACAATGAAAGGACGCAGGTATCTTCAGGAAGTCTTTGGTTTGAAGGCACTCAGTGCCAAGGATAAGGCTGCACAATAGAGGGCACTGACGCAGTGGTCACGCTGTCGAGGACCATGTGATAACCATGCAGCAAAAGGCTCGAGCAGTCTCCGTGGTACACGTGCACACTGATGCTCCCTGCACCACCTTAGAGCATCATCCGTGACATCTGTACCCTCTACAACAACTTGAACTATGAGGGATACTCAATTCATTGACCATTTAGAGAAGCAGCTCCTTACGTGCTTGCAAAAACAAAAAGGACTTTTCTCTAATGTTCCTTGGCAAATAAAATGATCAGGGAAAGATGCAAATGCAAAAAAATTGAGAGGTATGACCACCTCTGTCATCCGACCCAGCACTACTCAAAGTGTGGTCAGTTGTCTAATGCTGGTTTGTGAGCTGTCACCATGCAGCGTCAGGAAAATTGCAGAACTTTAGAGTAAACATTTAGAAACCTTTACAGTTATCCCATAGAGTAAAAACAAGTCTGCTGTATCTAATAATGAAAAATTGGGGCTTGCATTTTGTATGTCTTTTTTGTTATTGCTGCTTCACTTTTTTAGTAATTTGTTTTTATAAATATTTCACTAAAGTATCAGTTATTAAAGGGCTATCATATTGTAAAAGATGAAAGACACACTAATTTTGATGTCCTTTAAAACAGACAACTCCTACAATGGCTTAAATGAAAATCATTAAATTGATCAATTCAGACTTTCAATAAATAGTAATTACAAAGCAGGCACTTTGCTAGACACTGTGGGTAAAGTGATGACTAAAATAGGTATAGTACTGGGGTTCCTGCCCTCACAGAGTACATTTCATGGAAGAAGACATAATAAAATCACAATAAAGTAGATAGAAAAATACAAAGTGAAATGGGAGTGCACTGTAAGAGACCCTAAGCTGGTCAAGAATTCTGTGAAGCATTCCCAGAGGAAATTACCCAAGCTCTGTTAGGTATGCTAGTCTGAAATTCAGAGAAGAGATCTGAGCCGGAGGTATAAATGTGGAACAGTCCTCTGAAGATGTTAATTTAGGGCTCAGGAATGGATGAAATTGCCTAGGTGGAAGACAGCACATGAAAAGAGGGGAGAACTGAATCTTAGAGGTCTAACAGCTGAAATGAACCTCCAAAGAAGATGGAAATAGAGTAGCAAAAGAGGAGAGAGGAATTAAGATTGTGGAGTGCCTGAAGCTAAACAAAGAGGGTTTGGAGAAACAGGGAATGATAAAGAACTTCAAATACTGCCGAGAGGTCAAACAAGAACTGAAAAATACGCACTGTGTTCACAACGTGAAAGTCATTGTTTTTGGTGGGAGAGGTTCCTGGGATCTGGTGATGGAGGTGGGAAGTGTTCCAGAAGCCAAGCTGCAGGAGGATGTAAGAAAAAGAATACAGTGATTATAAACAACTCTTTCTAGAAGTTTTGCTGGGGAATGGAAGACAATGTAGGACTATATTTAGAGAGAAATAGGCATAAAGGAATTTTTATCTGACTTTTAAGGTGAAGCGGCAAGCATAAATACTAATCGTGGGGATGTTATAAAAAGCAAGCACTTGGAGATAGTGAAGATGGTAGGGGTTGGTCAATGGCAGTTTCCAAGAAGGCAGGAGGAGAGAGAATCCCTGTGTGACTTTACACTCATCCTATTTATAATAACCAAATACCTGTTCTCTACTAGGTTCTCAACTTCTGAGGGCAGGGACCATGTTTGTGTAGATCATCACCCTCTACTTGGCACCTGGGCTGGTGCTGGAACATCAAGATGCTCAGGAAATTATGAAGAGAACTGGATGCCAGTAGAGGATATGTGTCTTTGACACATGGAGGGGTACCTCTTCCTCCCTGATAAGAAGACATGAAGGAAGACTGTGAGGGGGGAGAAATGTGAAGGATTTTTTCAACTGGTATGTTTTATTTTCTCCGTGAAATGAAAGAGTGAAAAAAGAATGGGGAGTTGATAGGGTAGAAGGCTTGAGAAGAATAATGAGGTTTTGACACTACTGTTGTGTGACAAGATCTACTGAACCATTGAAGAGTAGTAATAAACGGAAGTCTGTGATGAAGACACAACTAAGCTGTGTTAGATATTCATGTATGGCACCCACTTCTTAGAGTCACAACTGACAAGGAAATCATGAAAGAGAAAAAGCTTCCGGTTGACCATGAAGTGTGTAAACTGAGAAGAAGGGATTGGTCTTTGGCACTGGGAAAGCAGCGTGAGCAGAGGCTCAATGATAGAATTTGGCCCTTTGGAATCTACAGGAATAGCAGCTACATTGAGCTGAAGTTCCCCTCAGGTACTGAAATGAAAGCATTGGGGGCAGGGGAGAAAGGCAATAGAGGGTCATGGGCACCCTTGGCCATTTCATAAAATGCCCACACTGTCTGAACGTCTCCCAACCTCATGCTAAACTTTTCGTGTTTTAGATTCACACCATCATCCTTCCTCCCTCTTTTCTGCTGTCCACCACTCTCCAATCACTCTCTCATTTATGGAGGACTTTGACTCAGGTTATCATTTCTGTCCAGGGCCTAAATTTGCCCTGGTAACTTGTGTGCTGGAACGTAAATCACAATCAGCTCTAGCTTCAAGGGCATCTGGGAAATGTCATTGTTTCATTTTCAAGCCTTTTTAGTATAGGAAGAAAAGTAGAAGGAGATTAGAATAGATATTAAGCAAGCAAATATCCACCATTATATCCACCACAGTGGACAGAGAGAGTATATTAGAACAAGATTATTAGAGGCAGAAAAGAAAAACTAGGAAAGTTTAAAAATAAAGTCTTCTGGTATAATACTAAGTGACAAAGTACAGCTTGAAGAACTCTATTGATATTAATACTGTAAATATGCAAAAATTGATGAACATATGGACAAGTAGTAGATGATATCACAGGCAAATTAGGTAGTGTGATACGGGACAATTTTTATCTTGGATTTCAATAACATTAATTGGCTTGCATTAAGATAACATTAAAAATGTGGGATATTGAACTTTAAAAGTTCAGTTGCCAAGGTTAATGGTGTAACAATTACTATGGACTGCAGAAGTGAGGTGAAGATGCAAGTCCCTGGAGGCGAGATCAAAGGATTAAGGATTTTGCTCACCTGTCCTGTACCTAACACAATGCTTAACAGATAATAGATGCTCTATAAATGTTTTGAATGACCATCTCTTTAGCTCAGAAAAGACTGTCCAAGTGACACTGAGTGACTTTCCAAACTCCTGTTAAATATTTGAGACTGTTACAAGCCATCTTTTTTTTTTTTTAAACTTCTTTATTGAAGTATAATTGCTCCACAATGGTGTGTTAGTCTCCGCTCTACAACAAAGTGAATCAGTTATACATATACATATGTTCCCATATCCCCTCCCTCCTGCATCTCCCTCCCTCCCACCCTCCCTATCCCACCCCTCTAGGTGGTCACAAAGCACCGAGCTGATCTCCCTGTGCTATGCGGCTGCTTCCCACTAGCTATCTATTTTACATTTGGTAGTGTATATATGTCCATGACACTCTCTCACCCTGTCACATCTCACCCCTCCCCCTCCCCATATCCTCAAGTCCATTCTCTAGTAGGTCTGTGTCTTTATTCCCGTCTTGCCACTAGGTTCTTCATGACCTTTTTTTTTCCCCTTAGATTCCATATATATGTGTTAGCATACTGTATTTGTTTTTCTCTTTCTGACTTACTTCACTCTGTATGACAGACTCTAACTCCATCCACCTCATTACAAATACCTCCATTTCATTTCTTTTTATGGCTGAGTAATATTCCATTGTATATATGTGCCACATCTTCTTTATCCATTCATCCGATGATGGACACTTAGGTTGCTTCCATGTCCTGGCTATTGTAAATAGAGCTGCAATGAACATTGTGGTACATGACTCTTTTTGAACTATGGTTTTCTCAGGGTATATGCCCAGTAGTGGGATTGCTGGGTCGTATGGTAGTTCTATTTTTAGTTTTTTTAAGGAACCTCCATACTGTTCTCCATAGTGGCTGTATCAATTTACATTCCCACCAACAGTGCAAGAGTGTTCCCTTTTCTCCACACCCTCTCCAGCATTTATTGTTTCTAGATTTTTTGATGATGGCCATTCTGACCGGTGTGAGATGATACCTCATTGTAGTTTTGATTTGCATTTCTCTAATGATTAATGATGTTGAGCATTCTTTCATGTGTCTGTTGGCAATCTGTATATCTTCTTTGGAGAAATGTCTATTTAGGTCTTCTGCCCATTTTTGGATTGGGTTGTTTGTTATTGAGCTGCATGAGCTGACAAACCATCTTTTTTACTGTTGGGGAAACAGGAGTTCTAAAAAGTGAAGCACAGTAATCACTTGCAATTGTACAGTCTTTTACCTTTCAAAGCTCTTGTGTGTAATATCTTTGTTTACAAAAAAGAATTTTCCAAGCAATAAAGAATGATCTCTATGTAAATAACTGTCATTGTTACCCCCTGAGACATAGCTGCAGAATAACTTGTGTTTTAAGTATCCCCATTTCACAGATGCAGACGCTGGGATATACAGGGCAGTAGGGAGTGACCTAGAGCCTAACAGCCACTCAAGACCAGGGCTCAGTTCTTCAGAAGCAAGCAAGCACTGTAAGAATTTTTTTTTTTTTAATTGCCAGTGATTTTCTCTAGGCTCCTTACCAATGGCTAAAAGAGCAAAGAAGAGGAGTCAAATGATTTGGGGATGAGATTTGACTCAACTTCAGATTGACTCTGGGTCAACTCCCAGAAGCCATGATACTTGGTTTGTCAGCTTCTTGTCTGGGTGAAATAATACACACCTAAATTCTACAGTCTATAAGAACTCTGTGTTTGGCACTGTTTTTTTCCTTAGGCCTTTTATATCACTTGTGATAACCACTGTGTCTTCCAGATTTATAACACCAAATTGAAATGATTAATTTAGTGCAAGGCACTGTATGAGTGCTAAATACCTATTAAAATTTTTAATATATATATATGTATAATAAATGAGAGTCTAACAGAATAAAAAATAAAACAAAAATGTGTTTGAAAGTCGAATGAAAATACACAAAAGGGATAAGTGAGTCATCTACTCCAAATCTCCTAATAGTAGAAAAAGAACACAGCATTTTTAAAAAATTGAAGTATAGTTGATTTACAATATTATGTTAGTTTCAGGTATGCAGCATAGTGATTCAGTGTTTTCACAGATTATATTCCATTGCAGGTTATTACAAGATAATGGCTATAATTCCCTGTGCTATACAGTCTATCCTTGTTGCTTATCTATTTTATAGTAGTTTGCATCTGTTAATCCCATACTCCTAATTCGTCCCTTCCCCCTTCCTTCTCCCCTTTCGTAACCACAAACTTGTTTTCTATATAAGAGCCCAGCATTTTTGTAGCTTCCTTCCTCTTTATCACTTCAAACATAAAATAAATATAGAGATCTAAATACATGGCTAAAGAATGCCATTAAAACAGACTCAAAAGCATTTGCACCAAAAATAACCAAAACTTCTGACTTTCTGTTATATAGATCCAGGTCTGTTAGTCCCTTCCTAAAACAAGATCTGTACATCAAGTTGCTGACATTTGAGTGGTAGCTGGAGCTGATTTTGAATTTCATTTCATTTCCTCTTTTAGTGCTTAATTATGTCTTGATAAATTAGCGACATCAAATTAATGCTTTCTGGGAGATTTGAAAAATCCCAGACACCACAGTCTTTAAGAAAAATCTCTTCAACCTAGTGTATCGTTTCCCATCCAGTCGGTGATGTTGACAGTCTTGACCTAACTCAGAATCTCTTCTCCACAACTGTCTACAGAGGAGATTGCACTGAGGGTAAGTTTTTAAGCCAAATGCAACCAAGTATATGTGGGTAAAAACCCAAGGAACTTTTCCCAAAGGGTAGTTACACATTCCGCTCTCCTGTTTGCCAACACAATCACCATAACCCAGTGAGTTCCCCAAGGGTTAGGAGCAGCCACAACTTCTCTGTGAGGCCAGAAGTCCCACTGCCCTGACGCACCACCAAACTCAAGGGCATGTCCCGAGGCATCGCCTGTGTCCTTTCAGGCTGAAAGATTTATTTGTCTTCAGTTCCACGGACACCCCAGAGGCAGAGCTGCTTTGACCACCCACTCTCCAAGAGGGTCATCACCTGTTGCCTCGCCCAGGTCAAAGGAGGTCAGCTTCTCAACGGGAATTTTCAAAAAGGAGGCAGGCTTGGTCTGTCCATAAAAGGACCTCTTTGAGGTTGGTAGAAAAAAAAAAAAAGCAATGCATTTTGTGTTCCCAGTTAGAGCCTCTGGAACGAGGCCGCCTGAGAACAGGCCTGTGAACGGCTCTTGTTGGAGGAGGGCCAGCAGAGGCAGCCCAGACAATTTTCACAGGACCTCTCGCTGCCACTGCTCACCCAGAGCAGCCGCAATTGGAGTCGGGGTGGCCACCTCCTGGCCCCCCCCGCCCCCCTACCCCAGGCGGCTGCTGAGCAGCACCCTGCCACCAAAGCAGCTGCCTTCTGACAGGATCAAGTCATTCAGGGTCAAGGGCAGGGAACCAGATTTACAGAGACAGGCCAGATGAAACGCGGACATTTGCTGATGACCATGGGGAGCCTCCACTCTTCTTTGCCTCTTTCCCTTGCAGTGAAAAAGTCATGAAATCCATCCTGCAGTCCCTTTCCCACAACAGGACCTTTTAGCTCAATATACCTGTGAATGAGAATTCAGTCTCACGGGGACACATGTAGTGGCCAGCCGTGTACAGTTCCGGGGACTGTTGTCCACCTCCCTTTACCTCCTTCCCTTCCCTCTGGAGACCTGGGGCACATTCAACAGAACAGCCCAGTGTGCTGGGCTTGCACAGCGTGGGAGGTCAGGGCCAAGTGTCAGGCGTGGGCAGCGCTGGGTGAGGCTGGAGAAGGAGCTGTGTGGGCCGCTGCAGGCTCCGTCCTGGGGCAGAGGGGCCGCCCGTGCCCACCTCCCTCCCTCACACAGAGGAGATGTCTCTGAGCAGCCAGTACCTGCCTCGCAGCTCCCTGGAACCTGAGTGCCTTTCCTCTCCTCTCTCCTGCCTCTCCCCACGCCACCACGGCAACTGCACATCAAAACACAAAAAATTAGAATTTGAGAGAATCTGGGAGTTCAGAAACCAAAAGAAAGTAAGAGAATGTGCAATCAGAAAGCGCTCTGGGCCAGACTCTCAGGGCCAATCTGCCCCTCTTGCATCCAAACAGCTAAACTTTCACTCGCCTCCTAATGTTGTCTGAAAAAGAATTTTCTTTACTGCACTGTCTGAAATTTGTCATCATCTCTACTTTTATTAAAAAAAAATGTGGGGACTTCCCTGGTGGCACAGTGGTTAAGAATCCGCCTGCCAATGCAGGTGACACCGGTTCGAGCCCTGGTCTGGGAAGATCCCACATGCCACGGAGCAGCTAAGCCCCTGCACCACAACTACTGAGCCTGTGCCCTAGAGCCCGCAAGCCACAACTACTGAGCCCGTGTGCCACAACTACTGAAGCCCGTGCGCCTAGAGCCCGTGCTCTGCCACGAGAGAAGCCACTGCAATGAGAAGCCCGAGCACCGAAACGAAGAGTAGCCCCCGCTCGCTGCAACTAGAGAAAGCCTGCATGCAGCAACAAAGACCCAACGCAGCCAAAAAAAAAAAAAAAGGTTAAGCCCTCTAGAAAACCTGAATGCACCGTAGGGTTTCACGGCTCATGCTTTGTCTCTCTCTCCACAGGGCAACAGTGCTATCTTGCTTCTCTCCAGACCCAGTTCAAATATCTCCTTTCCTGTGAAGCCTTCTGGATGCTCTCAGATATTCACTTCTCTCTATATCCTGTAGGTACAACTACTCTCTACTCTGCACTACTAAGTGGAACTACGTACATCTACTACTTAGTTTTAATGAAGTTCTTCACTACTACCAGTGAAGCAATGATTTTTAAGGCTCTTCTCTTGGCACTGCGGCATGGAAACTTCACCAGCACCTTAACTCAATGCCTCTGTGGCCAAGCCCAGGCCTTTGTGGGGTGGCTGGAGGAACTGAGCCCAGCGATTCTGTGGGCTGGAGCTCACACTTTGGCTCCATTGGAGCAGTGATCTAACAAGCCCCTTAGTTGCCCGGCCCCATCTCTTAGCTACCGAGGCAGCACACTCAAAGGTGAATCAACTCATGATCATAATGGGGAGTGTAGATTTGGACCCACAGCTTCCAGAGACAAACCAATACAAGAAAATCCAGGAGGAAAAGAACTCCGGCAACATCCACTAACACAGCCTTTTGTGGCATCAAGTCTTTTTTTTTTTTTTTAATAGATCTTTATTGGAGTATAATTGCTTCACAATACTGTGTTAGTTTCTGTTGCACCACAAAGAGAATCAGCCATATGTATACACATGTCCCCATATCCCCTCTTTCTTGAGCCTCCCTCCCATCCTCCCTATCCCACCCCTCTAGGCCATCACAAAGCACTGAGCTGATCTCCCTGTGCTATGCTGCTTCTTCCCACAGTCAACTATTTTACATTCAGTAGTGTATATATGTCGATGCTACTCTCACTTTACGCCAGCTTTGCCATCCCACCCCATGTCCTCAAGTCCATTTTCTATGTCTACCTCTTTATTCCTGCCCTGCAGCTAGGTTCATCAATATCATTTTTTTTTTTTTTTTAGATTCCGTATATAAGCGTTAGCATACAGTATTTATTTTTCTCTTTCTGACTTACTTCACTCTGTATCACAGACTCTAGGTCCATCCACCTCACTACAAATAACTCAATTTCATCCTTTTTATGGCTGAGTAATATTCCATTGTATATATGTGCCATATCTTCTTTATCCATTCATCTGTTGATGGACATTTAGGTTGGTTCCATGTCCTGGCTATTGTAAATAGTGCTGCAATGAACATTGTGGTACATGGCTCTTTTTGAATTATGGTTTTCTCAGGGTATATGCCCAGCAGTGGGATTGCTGGGTCGTATGGTAGTTCTATTTTTAGTTTTTTAAGGAGCCTCCATACTGTTTTCCATAGTGGTTGTATCAATTTACATCCCCACCAACAGTGCAGGAGGGTTTCCTTTTCACCACACCCTTTCCAGCATTTATTGTTTCTAGAGTTTTTGATGATGGCCATTCTAACTAGTGTGAGGTGATACCTCATTGTAGTTTTGATTTGCATTTCTCTAATAATTAGTGATGTTGAGCATCTTTTCATGTGCCTCTTGGCAATCTGTATGTCTTCCTTGGTGAAATGTCTGTTTAGGTCTTCCGCCCATTTTTTAACTGGATTGTGTGTTTTTTTGATATTGAGCTCCATGAGCTGTTTGTATATTTTGGAGATTAATCCTTTGTCTGTTGTTTCATTTGCAAATATTTTCTCCCGTTCTGAGGGTGCTCTTTTGTCTTGTTTATGGTTTCCTTTGCTGTGCAAAAGCTTTTAAGTTTAATTAAGTCCCATTTGTTTATTTTTGTTTTTATTTCCGTTACTCTAGGAGGTGGGTCAAAAAAGATCTTGCTGTGGTTTATGTCAAAGAGTGTTTTCCCTATGTTTTTCTCTAAGAGTTTTATAGTGTCTGGTCTTACATTTAAGTCTTTAATCCATTTGGAGTTTATTTTTGTGTATGGTGTTAGAGAGTGTTCTAATTTCATTCTTTTACATGTAGCTGTCCAGTTTTCCCAGCACCACTTATTGAAGAGGCTGTCTTTTCTCCATTGTATGTTCTTGCCTCCTTTGTCATAAATTAGGTGCCCATATGTGCGTGGGTTTATCTCTGGGCATTCTATCTTCTACCATTGATGTATATTTCTGTTTTTGTGCCAGTACCATACTGTTTTGATTACTGTAGCTTTGTGGTATAGTTTGAAGTCAGGGAGCCTGATTCCTCCAACTCTGTTTTTCTTTCTCAAGTTTGCTTTGGCTATTCGGGGTCTTTTGTGTTTCCATACGAATTGTAAAATTTTTTGTTCTAATTCTGTGAAGAATGCCATTGGTAGTTTGATAGAGATTGCATTGGATCTGTAGATTGCTTTGGGTAGTATAGTCATTTTCACAATATTAATTCTTCCAGTCCAAGAATATGGTATATTTCTCCATCTGTTTATGTCATCTTTGATTTCTTTCATCAGTGTTTTATAGTTTTCTGAGTAAAAGTCTTTCACCTCCTTAGGCAGGTTTATTCCTAGGTATTTTATTCTTTTTGTTGCAGTGGTATATGGGAGTGTTTCTTTAATTTCTCTTTCTGATTTTTTTGTTGTTGGTGTAGAGGAATGCCACAGATTTCTGTGCATTAATTTTGTATCCTGTAACCTTACCAGATTCATTGATTACTTCTAGTAGTTTTCTGGTGGCATCTTTAGGATTTTCTATGTATAGTATCATTTCATTGGCAAACAGTGACAGTTTTACTTCTTCTTTTCCAATTTGTATTCCTTTTATATCTTTTTCTTCTCTGATTGCTGTGGCTAGGACTTCCAAAACTATGTTGAATAAGAGTGGTGAGAGTGGGCATCCTTGTCTTGTTCCTGATCGTAGTGGGTATGCTTTCAGTTTTTCACCATTGAGTATGATGCTTGCTGTGGGTTTGTCATATATGGCCTTTATTATGTTGAGGTAGGTTCCCTCTATGACCATTTTCTGGAGAGTTTTTATCATAAATGGGTGTTGAATTTTGTCAAAAGCTTTTTCTGCATCTATTGAGATGATCATATGGTTTTTATTCTTCAATTTGTTAATATGGTGTATCACATTGATTGATATGTGCATATTGAAGAATCCTTGCATCCCTGGGATAAATCCCACTTGATCATGGTGTATGATCCTTTTAATGTACTGTTGGATTCTGTTTGCTAGTATTTTGTTCAGGATTTTTGCCTCTATGTTCATCAGTGATATTGGTCTATAATTTTCTTTTTTTGTGATATCTTTTTCTGGTTTTGGTATCAGGGTGATGGTGGCTTCGAAGAATGAATTTGGTAGTGTTTCTCTCTCTGCAACTTTTTGGAAGATTTTGAGAAGGATTGGTGTTAGCTATTCTCTAAATGTTTGATAGAATTTGCCTGTGAAGCCATCTGGTCCTGGACTTTTGTTTGTTGGAAGATTTTTAATTACGGTTTCAATTTTATTACTTGTGATAGGTCTGTTTATATTTTTTAATTCTTCCTGGTTCAGTCTTGGAAAATTGTACGTTTCCAAGAATTTGTCCATTTCTTCGTGGTTGTCCATTTTATTGGCATATAGTTGTTTGTAGTAGTCTCTTATAATCCTTTGTATTTCTACAGTGTCAGTGTGATTTCTCCTTTTTCATTTCTAATTTTATTGATTTGTGTCCTCTCCCTTTTTTTCTTGATGAGTCTGGCTAAGGGTTTATCAATTTTGTTTATCTTCTCAAAGAACCAGATTTTAATTTTATTGATCTTTTCTGTTGTTTTCTTTGTTTCTATTTCATTTATTTCTGCTCTGATCTTTATGATTTCTTTCCTTCTACTGACTTTGGGTTTTCTTTGTTCTTCTTTCTCTAGTTGTTTTTAAGTGTAGGGTTAGATTGTTTATTTGAGATTTTTCTTGTTTCTTGAGGTGAGATTGTATTCCTATAAACTTCCCTCTTACAACTGCTTTTGCTGCGTCCCATAGGTTTTGGGTCATCGTGTTTTCGTCATCATTTGTTTCTATGTATTTTTAAAATTTCCTCTTTGATTTCTTCAGTGATCTCTTGGTTATTTAGTAGCACACTGTTTAGCCTCCATGTATTTGTGTTTTTTACAGTTTTTTCCCTGTAATTGATTTCCAATCTCATAGCGTTGTGCTCAGAAAAGATGATTGTAAAATTTCAATTTTCTGAAATTTTCCGAGGCTTGATTTGTGACCCAAGATGTGATCTATCCTGGAGAACGTTCCATGTGCACTTGAGAAGAAATTGTATTCTGCCACTTTTGGGTGGAATGTTCTATAAATATCAATTAGATTTAGCTGGTCTATTGTTTCATTTAAAGCTTGTGTTTCCTTATTTGTTTTCTGTTTGGATGATCTGTCCATTGGTGTAAGTGGGGTGTTAAAGTCCCTTACTATTATTGTGTTACTGTCGATTTCTCCTTTCATGATTGTTAGCATTTGCCTTATGTTTTGAGGTGTTCCTATTTGGGTGCATAAATATTTATAATTGTTATATGTTCTTCTTGGATTGATCCTTTGATCATTATGTAGTGTCCCTCCTTATCTCTTGTAACAGTCTTTATTTTAAAGTCTATTTTATCTGATATGATAATTGCTACTCCAGCTTTCTTTTGATTTCCCTTTGCATGGAATATCTTTTTCCATCCCTTCACTTTCAGTCTGTATGTGTCCCTAGGTCTGATGTGGGTCTTTTGTAGGCAGCATATATATGGGTCTTGTCTTTGTATCCATTCAGCCAGTCTGTGTCTTTAGGTGAAGGGCATTTAATCCATTTACATTCAAGGTTATTATTGATATGTATGTTCCTATTACCATTTTCTTAATTGTTTTGGGGGTTTTTTTTTTGTGGGTCTTTTTCTTCTCTTGTGTTTCCTGCTTAGAGAATTTCTTTAGCATTTGATGTAAAGCTGGTTTGGTGGTGCTGAATTCTCTTAGCTTTTGCTAGTCTGAAAAGCTTTTGACTTCTCCATCAGATCTGAATGAGATCCTTGCTGGGTAGAGTAGTCTTGGTTGTAGGTTTTTCTCTCTCAACACTTTAAGTATATCCTGCCACTTCCTTCTTACCTGCAGAGTTTCCGCTGAAAAATCAGCTGATAACCTTATGGGGATTCCTTTGTATGTTATTTTTTGTTTTTCCCTTGTTGCTTTTAATATTTTTTTCTTTGAATTTAATTTTTGTTAGTTTGATTAATATGTGTCTTGGTGTGTTTCTCCTAGGGTTTATCCTGAATGGGACTCTCTGTTCTTCCTGGACTTGGGTGACTATTTCCTTTCCCATGTTAAGGAAGTTTTCCACTATAATCTCTTCAAATATTTTCTCAGACCCTTTCTTTTTCTCTTCTTCTCCTGGGACCCTTATAATTTGAATGTTGGTGCATTTAGTGTTGTCCCAGAGGTCTCTGAGATTGTCTTCAATTCTTTTCATTCCATCAAGTCTTTATTAGGTTTGGTGTGTGTTCTTTTGGAATCTGCACATATTCTTATTGTTGTTTGTTTAAGCCAGAAGTGGTCTTGTCTCTCAGCTCCCTCGCTCATCAGAGGCTGGTGGATGCCAGTTACTATTTAGTTGCTGGTAGGATGCTATTTGAGTGAACCACATCTGAGGACGCTGGTGCTAGTAAAGCATCTTTTCAGTGGAATAATGCAAGACAGCACATTTGGGGAGGTGAAAGGCATGCAGTGGTAGTTCAGAGGAAGACAAAGAGGAAACAGACCGCTGACTCTGGTGGGAACCAGGGTGGTATGTGGCATCCCTCACATAGAGACAAAGATCCCAGCAAATTACCACAATGCCAAACAGAGGGATGTGACAGACATAATGGAACCATGGCCCTACTTTGTGCAACAATTAAAAGAAAAATCATAGTATATGCATTGGTCGTTTTCAGACAAGAGAATTAAAAGACTTCTTTGGTTTTCCTTTAAAATGCATTTCAAAAATTCCTTACATGGAGATTTGGAGGATGCATACTTCCATAAAGCTGCAGCCATGATCTCAAGCTGTTGAGCTATTTCCTTTTAGGACTTAATTATTTCCCACTGCACCCTTACTAGTTAATTCCTCCAGCTCCTGAAAGGCTACCCGGAAATCTCCAAGTTGCTCACCCACCTCTTCCCCGTTAAATTCCAATTTTCTTCTCTGCAAACTTATCTGCAGCAAAAGGAGCCTCTCCATGCAGCTCTTTGGAGCTTGCCAGCCCTGCTTCTGCACTGTTGCTAAAAGGATGGATTACGGCCCTCCTTCTTTGCTGATTCACTTGGTTGCATATAGTTGCATAACATCAGCAAAGGAAGTGAGCACTTTATGTGCATGTTTTTGTGCAAATTCCCTCATCTGTTGCTTATTGTTATTTTAGTGGAAAAATAGGGAAGCAAGGGTAAGGTATATCTGGATTTTCTTCTGTGCTGCAAAGCTCTCGGATATTTTACAAAAACGCATTGCAGATGTTGAGGACCTTTTAGGCTATTGAATAAATTGTAAGAATCTCCTGAGCTTGTTCTAAGCCACCTTTCCCTCTTCTTCTCCTGGAGGCACCTCAGTTCTGAACTTGAGATCAGGCTGAAGAAAGATCAGGAAGCTTTAAATGTTACTTAGACAAAACACATACAAGATGCTTAGGCTCTGCCATAGGAAACAGTGTTCTTTTAAACTATAAGTAAAAAGCTTGTGAAAGCATTTTATGAACAAAAGGATGTCTTTTATTTTAATATCTTATAATAATGAGAAATCACCTTTGGAAAAATCTGAGTCACGACTTTGACAGTAAAGCACAAAATATGTTCTTTGGACCTATAATGTCTCCCTGGCAATCCACAGGAAGGGCAAGATGCAAAAAGATTCACATTGATGTAGGGCTCCTCTCAAATGCTGGAGTAGAAAACTGCATAAGATTTCTCAAAACAAAGCCTTGTGTTGTAAAACTCTGGGGTGGTCTTCCTCAAAACAGTCCACAAAAGGCCCAAGATGACTTTGCGACATAGTAAAACCTAAAAGAAAGGAAACCAAATAAAATCTGCAGAATCATTACATGGTAGGAAGCCAGTTTAAGGCCGGGAATTTAAGAGCTGTGACCTCTGGCCATCACTGATTCCATCCTCTGCCCTGGAGACCCTGAGGCTTGTTCTATGTAACATTCCATTTCTAAGGTGCCTGATGAGACTCATTTATTCATTTATGTATTCAGTTTATTCAAGAAATGTCTACTTGAGCACCACCCTTTGAGTGCACTGTGCTATGTATCGTTGGATTTACAAAGGATAATAATCATAGCTAAGATTTATTGTGTTGCTACTAATCATTGTGGTGTTTTACATGTATTTCTCACTTGTTCTTTATAATCCCACCCTACAAAGTAGGTAGCATTATTGTTGTTGTTGTTATTGCTGTTATTATTGTTTCAACTCACGGATGAAAAAACTGAGACTCAGATTGGCTGACTTGCCCAAGGACACAAATCTATTAAGGGGTTTGTCTGGGACACAAATCTAGGTGATCTGACCCCAGAGCCCACGGTTTAACCATCACATAATATTAAACAGGGTCATAACTGCCCTCAAGAACTTACGCTCTAGTGGAGGATACAGCATGTATACTTGGCTCTTGTCCAGGGCCAGCTATTGGGAGCCATAGCTCTAATTTCTGAGTCACTCTTCAATTATTTACTCTCTGATGTTTTCTGGGTTTGAGAGCAAAGCATAATTGCTCTTGACCATGGATATCTTACTATTGTATCTCTCTTGCACCTCCCATAGCTTGGGGACATTGTGGGAAATTATCCTAGGTTGACCCTACATTTACTGCAATTTAAAATCATATCATAATTATATCTTATCTGTCTCCTACACCTCCCTTGCCTGGAACCCAAATCTCTTTTCACTTAACTGTTCATATCTTGTCTTAATCCAGAAAGGAGTCATTTTAAACTTGTAGTCATTTAAAACGAAAGTCATCTATCTTTGTCTTTATTCATTTAATCTTTACCATCCTTTTTGTATTCTGTATTCACATTCTTAACCCAATTGGTTGTCATGGCCCACTGTTTATCTCTAAGTTCATATCTTTTCCTCATCTGAGCTGTATTTCACCTCTACCATCTTCGCCAAGGATACTAGCTGGGGGTCTACAGGGTGTGGGTGTAAGAGTGAACGTTGGGATGGTAGAAATCTGGTAAGTGAGAATGGGAATCAGAATCATCACATGATCCTAGGGAGTATAGAACTTTTAATTACTTTCTAATGAGAGTTCTTAGTTCATGCAGATGATGCTCTGTGGGTAACGCCTTGGGTCTCTCCTTGCAGAATCTCTGGGGTGGGGAGCTAGAGCCTAGGGTAGTTTCCTAGGGGCTAAACTGGAGCCTAGGGAGCCTCACTGTGATTGATGTTCCTGAGGAATGGAGCCTGGACTGAATTCTGTGACTTCTGAGCTTCTAGGACGGATCAATGAAACAACTAGAACACGGAGTGCTAAGGAACAAGGGAACTGACATTGTGAGGGAGGACTGTGCTCTGATAGAAGGCAGGGATCCAGGTAAAAATTTAGAGACCACTGGCACTTCTAGAAAACCCAAATTTCAATTCCCAGTGAGCATGGTACTGGAGGAGGTTAGCATTTGTGTAGCCCTTGTGTGTTGAGGGGATATGATGGTGAACATCCTAGGTAGGAGCCTGCTGAGTGTGGGCAGAGGAACTAGGAGGACTGCAAGGGCTCCGAGGGTCTTCAGGTCTTGAAGTTATCTCTGATCAGTTCTTAGTGTTTATGAAAACAACGGTTAATTAGACCTTGTTCCGTTACTCTACTACTAATTCCCAATCAAGAATTTCTCTTTCAATAGTTGTGATCTCTGTCTGCCTTTTTGAAGTTACAGAAGAATCTTACATGAGTCCTTGCAGATATGAACACCATAGAACACTTGCCTTTTCCATATTTGCATGTTATGTATTATCCTTTCATGGAACTCCTTGGTGATCCCTCCACACCTAACAGATGTCATTTTAGCTTCATTTTCACTTCTGGAATTATTTTTTCACTTCCCTTGATTTAATATAATACTAATTTCAATGTACAAGATATGTAATGTCATCCAACCAAAAGAATATTAATAAAGAGTGATGATATTTGCCTGATAATGCCAAAAGATTATCATGTGCTACATCAGAATTTATGCACAAATAAAATATCCTTAAAAATATATTCACAAACTCCCAACTCCAAACTCATGGGACCAGACTCTAGAAATGATTCTTAGTTTTAGCACATCCAGTGGCCCTAAGAGCAAATAAAATGTGGATGAAAAATTGAAAAATTAAATATCTAAAATGAAAATGTTTCCCATTTCCCTTTTAAGAAAATGCTTTGTTTAATTCATTGAAATGGGACAGGGAGTTCCTATACTCAACAACCACAATCCTCCTAATTTTTTAAAGATGTTTCTTCTTATGATGAGGATCATCAGATCCAAGAAAGTCAAAACTAACCTATGGTTTATTACAAAAATAAGAATTGCCCAGTGATCTCCCCACTTCCTCTCCTTTTGGTTTCTTTATGAATGAACTCTTTGGGGAGGAATGTTACAATGATGCTCTCAGATCTTGTGATAACATGGAACCAAACCACAGAATTAAAGTGTTCTCCAGTTCATAATCATTTTCCTCTTAAAATCTTAAAATTTTAGATCAAAACAATGGATCTTTTGCACTCATTTAATAAAGGATGAAAAAATCTTAACAGTTTATGATTTACTAGGAGAATTTAATTTTTACAAAGGTTTTTTTTAGCTATGTTAAAAATTAGTCATTTTCAATCAGGGAGAAAAATAGATTCAATACAGCTTTACACAGTTTCAGCAATTTGAGCAATTCAGTTGTTCAAACACCATGTAAATCCATGCAACTGAAGATGTACTCAGTGATAAAGTCCAGGTTACCATTATCACAGACACAATTTCTGAAAAGAAGTATCTGTGGACATAAAATGAATGTTACGACATTCATTAGGTCCTCTTTTCCCCCTTGATAGTCAACTTCTAGCAATCTTTCAAGTGGATGTTAGTAACCTGTATCAGTAGCAAGGAACTCACAGCAGTGAATAATTCAGTAAATGTTTTGATCAATCACATATTCAGTAATTTGAAGATAGGTGGTTTAATTAAATGATTAAATCATAACTAACTGCTATAATCAGTAAATTGTTCTAGTATAATTGGTGGATGGTTTAATTACTATTGGTTCAATTACAATATTTAACACCTAAAAATATCAAATAAAATTGTTCTGTTTTAGGTCTCGTGTGAAAAGTAGGACATGAGCAAAGGATACAATATATCCACCTAGTCAAGAATATAAGTATCAATATGGCAAACTTCCTTTAGTCGATTCTTTTGTGCCAACAGGAAGCTTTAGGTTAAAAGAATTGGCTCTTGCTAGTTAGGATTTGCTTCAAGTTCTTGCAGAAATTCTTCAGGTTTACATAGAATAATACCCATTTGTTTCTAGTACTACAGTAATTTGATATTTAGGGACATACTTAACAGCAATGACCATACCAGCCCTTTACGTATGCATGGTGATTTTCCCTTTTCCTGTAGCCTTCTTCAACACTCTTATTCTCTTCTTGTTACATTTCCATCAGATAAGCATCTATGTATTTAATAGGATACTCTCCCCTAGCATGCTGGTAACTGAGAGCAACAAAAGATGTTTACAGAGAATTTTTCTAAAAAGAAGATAAAATTCAGTTCCTCTAAGTTATTAAGCACACACTACATGCCCAGCGCTAATACAGATGCTGAGGAAACTAGGATGGATAAGACAGAGCTCCTGCCCTCAAGTAGTTCACCAAATGGAAGTGTAGATTCTTACACAATGGTGTGAGAAAACCTAAAATAGTTTTAAGGTCCTAGTTTTATGAAACAATAATTGAAAAGACTGTTTATTCCATTAAAAGTATTTGGAGAAGTTTCACAAAGGAAGGGACATCTAGCATCTCAGGATTGAAAGGAAGGTCAATCTTAGTACAGGGGCAACCATGGGCCCAATCTCATAGAACCAAAAAGTTAAAAAAAAAATAAAGCAAGAGACATACTTTAGATTGTCCATTTTTATTTTGCCAAGAGTGAATATTAAAACAAAAAATCAGACAATTGGCTACGATCTATTGCTTTCATTATCTATTGCTACAGAACAAACTACCCCAAAACCTAGTGGCTCACAACAACAGCAATTTATTATTTCTCACAATTCTGTAGGTTGTCTGAGAATGCATACTTCACATGGTTTCAGCTGGAAGAGCTGGAAAAGCAGCCTCATTTACATGTCAGCTTGGCAGTTAGTAGGGGCTGTCAGCCCAGGGCATTGCTTCTCCTCCACATGGACCTCTCCACCTGGCTACTCGGGCTTCCTCACTAGACAGTACTGGGTTCCAAGAGGAAGCAGTCTATGAAATGAGAGCAAAAGCTACAGATCTCTTAAATCCAAGTCTTGGAAGTTAAACAGCATCACTTCTGCTGTGTTCCGTTACTGAATATAGGTCACAGGGCCAGGCCAGATTTAAGGGGATGCAAAACAGATTCTACCTTTTGATGGAAGAGTGACAAAGTCTACACTGAAAAAGGTCATGTGGAATGGGCAATGTGGCCATGTTTGGAAATACTATTTACCATCCCTCATTTTCAAAAAGAAACGACATTTTGACACTGATATATTTAGAAGGACATAATCTCAGACTAAAGGAAGACCATTTAAATTGAATAAATCTAGCTTAATGAAAAACCTAGCATGTTGTTTATATGTTTCTCTATTTACTAAATACCAGAGATAACTTTATCAAGAACAGCCCTGATTCAAAGACCAGCCAAGGTTTGGAGACCAATTATTTAGCCAGCAGCTTTCATACCTACTTAATAACATTTTCACAACTCAGTGAGCACATGCACATACATCAAACAAATCAAGTTTCACAAATGTTGTACCTTGAATAATTTCTCTTCTACATTTTCTGTTTCATTTAAAAATTATACTGTTAATATCCTACTAAATTAATTTCAGTGTCTAATAATTGGGAAATATCCATGGTTTGGTAAAAACCATTCCCTCCACATTCTTTCTCTTTTGAATACCTTGAGTAATGACAGTAAGACTGTCTTTCAAGACAATCTTTATATCAAGAACAGTTCTTTTTGTTAGAAAATCATTCTTTTAATTTAGGTTAAACTTGCCTCCTTAAGGCTTTTGTACATTCTCCTTTGGGCCCAAGTTCAACCTTTCTCCCACCTGAGAGAACTTCCACTATCTGGGGACAGCTATCATATCCTTCAAGTCAGCCTGTCCTTGAGCCAGTTTACTCCTTGTTCTTTCATCTTATCCTCAGAGACCAGCATCTTCAGTTCCACAGGGAAGTGGGTAAGAGAGTGAGCCCTACAGTCAGTTTGCCTAGATTTGAATCTTGGCTTCATCTTTTATTAGTTGTCTGGCTTTGTGTAAGTCACTCAATTTTCCAGAGCCTTGATTTCCTCATGTGTAAACTGGAGGATAATTATCATGCCTAGATCCTAAGGGACTAGGAAGGTTAAGTTAAAGAATGTAAGTAAAATGCTTGGCATGATACTTGGCATGTATCAAATGTTCAGAAGTTATTAGATACTATTTTTATAGTTACCACTCTTTAGTTTGTCTATATTCCATTCAAGATGAAACATTTAAAATAGAACATCATATACTGTGCATTTATATTATATATCATATGACCATATGAAATATATAGTGGATACGTAGCATTCAATGCTTCCATCATCATCTGTTAAGTGCAGTATGAAAAAAGGATATTCCTTTCCTGAATAAGCATACTATGCTTCTGTTAGAGCAGATTAAAGTGGCATAACTTTCATAGTTGCCACTTTTTGTTTTTACTCAAATTGCACTAACTGGTGTCTATAATCCATTAATTGTTTTTCACACATGTTTCTACTAAGACAAGTCTCCACCATCCTATATTTGGGCATTTGTCTTTGGAGGCCCTGTTCAATTTTATCTTGTTAGAGTCAGACTACTGTTCAAATCTGTTAAATAATGTTATATTCTAATCCTGCTGTCCAGTGAATTACAAAACTTTTGATCTCCCTGTCATCAGTGGAGACTATGAGGCTATCCTCTGTATTTCCATCTAAGACATAGATAAATATGCTAAGAGGAACAGAATCCATTCAGAGCTCCCACAACATGGCACCAGAAACACCCATCAAGACACCCAATGATCAGTCAGGATTCTTTACATCCAGTATTTTGACCAGTTGCTGTCATCTAAATGGCCTGGTGACCAAACCACAGATCTCTTTTCCTCTCATTTTATAGGCTCTAATGAAAGATCTATGGAATTTTTTTAGAGCTCAGTTATACTACACTCAGTTCCACACTTCCCTGAAATAACATTCTGGTAATAACCCCATCAACAAAAGAAATTGATCACCTAACATGTATCTAAATGCCAGCTTGACACTTCCACTTTTATGTCTAAGAGACATTTCAATATTTATATTTCTGTATTAGTTAGGTTAATTCTAGGAGGAGAAGGAAGAGGTAGAAGAGAAGAAGAACAAGAAAGCCAAAACATCAGTGGCTTAACACAGTAGAATTTTTTGGCTGGTTCAAGTAACTGTTTAATGCACCTGTTCCTGGGTTGTTGGGGAGCTTTCTTCCATGTGGTGATTCAGGGAACCAAGATCATTAATGCTTGTGGCTCATTATTCCCTAGGACTTCAATGTCCTCTGCATCCAGCTGAGAAAATAGAAAGAGAATCTGGAGAAGGCACATCTATTCCATAAAAGCCTTGGCCAATGAGAGATACAATCATTTCTACTTACATTGTATTGGTGAGACTTGTCACCTGGCACAGGGGATTGTGAAAGGTGGGTTTTGGCTGGGCAGCTGCTTTGCTAATACAACTCTGCTCTATGGAAGGAGGGCAGATTTTGCGGACCGTGAGCTATCTCTGCCACAGTGTTAAAACAGACTCTTAATTGTGCCACTCAAACCTACTCTTTTTTCATTGTTCCCATCTCAGTAAATGGTACCTCCATTTCACCCAGTTGCTTTGGCAAAACCCCTTGGAAATATCCTCGATTCTGCCCTCCCTCTCATTCTGCAGATCAAATCTACCATCAAATCCTGCTGACCATACTGTCATGACATATCCAGAATATGAGCATCTTTCACTCTTTCTGCTGTTAAACTCCTACTCTGAACCAATATTGATACATTATTATTAACTGAGCCCTATACATTATTTGTATTTTCCCCTAATGTAATTTTTCTGTTCCAGAATACCATCCAAGAGACCATATTACCTTTATTCATTTTGCTTCTTTAAGTTTCCCTGGACTGTGACAATTTCTCAGACTTTGTCTGTGATGACCTTGACAGTCTGAGGAGTACTGGTCATGTATTTTGTAGAATATCCCTCAGTTGGGATTTGTTGGGTGTTTTTCTCATGATTAGACTGAGGTTATTGATTTGGGAGAAAGACCAGAGAGGTAAGGTGCCATTCTCAACAAATCATATGAAGGACTCGTGCTATCAACATGACTTAACACTGATGATGTTAATCTTGATAACCTGGCTAGGGTGGTGTGTACCAGGTTTCTCTTTACTGTAATCTTTAGAAGCAAGTCACTAAGTGTAGCCCACGTTTAAAGAATGGGGTGTTACGCTCCATCTCCTTGAGGGCAGAGTATCTATACAAATTATTTGGAATTCTTCTGTATAAGTTCGTCTCCCCCCCAATTTATTTATTTATGCAATCATGTGTTTAGACTATGGGCTGATGGATATTTATTATATATTTTGCCTTATATTGCCAATGCTACTTTATGTATTTTGATCCATGAGTTGTACCATCTTTGGTCTTTGAATTCTCTTTCAGTAGACCCCTATGTCCCTCCGAGATACTCATGCCATTTTGTTTGAGCACTTCCTCATTTTCTGGTACTACAAGATGACTGAGGTTGTCTTGTATATTCCCTAACCAAGCCTTAGGACCAGTCATTTCTCCACAGATTACTGATTCATTTTATTGGAGAAGAGTATTAGAAACCAAGATCTGGGTGGAGGTTTTACTTGCTGATATTGGGATATAACTGCTTCTAGCCCCTCTTAGCAGACAGATCTGGGAAACAAATGTATGTATACTAACTATATATACACACATTTCTATAATTATTTCTATATGGATCCTACAGTATCTATATTAAGCTAACCATGAGTTCATAATCATGTCTCCAGCTCTAATCCAGTACCTCATCGTTCATTCTAGCCTTGAATGTGGTAATTTTAAAGCTTAAACTGTTACAATTGTGTGAGATTGACTGATACGAGAAAAGGCTAGGTAGGGGCTTCACTAGGCAAAGTGAGAGACTTTGGAGTATTATTTTGAACAATCTCTGGAGATGCAATGAAGGGAGCTGAGGCAAAAGTAGGATGACTTACTGACTGCATCTAACATGGCAGTGGCAGACATTAAATGCCCACTGTATGCATTGGCATTAGACAAAGAACTAGGGTAGATTCAACATTATACACCTTACCCTCTCTCCCATTTATATATTGAACAAATATCTGTTGACAGCCCACTACGGAGTAGGCACAGAACTGTGCCCCCGGCCTGCAGTGGTGAACAAAGCAGACATGCTCCTTGCCCTTGGGGTACTAAACCGTAAATGAGGACAGAGAGAGGCAGTAAACAAATAAATACATGCATAAGTATATGGTTGCAAACCATGCTGTGGGCTATGAAGGAAGAGAATATGAGTGAGATTAAAGGAGGAACCAAATTTGGACATGCAACCTGTTTGTTTCCCCTGAGAACAGGGGGGAAAGCTTCAATTTTAACAAAAAAAAAGATTTAGATTTGGGCATTTCTAACGATAAAGGATGCTAAATGTTGGAGTGCTTTACTAAAGAGGAGGAGGGTCCTTTCTACTCTGCCTTTTTTGAGAAAGGCTAATTGGCAGAGATGTATGCATTCCTTCATTAATCCTTTTATTACAAGTCGTTTTCAGTTCTGCATTTCCCGGATGGGGGAGGGGCCCAGATGCCACTCTGGTGCCTGGGTTCTTCATGTGGTTTGTCTGAAGAAAGCCAAAAAACAAGCTCTTTATCCCCAGCGTTTATAGGAATCTCAAACTGGGTTACATAAAAGGAGCAATTTATTTACATGTAACAACACAGGAATAGAAATGACAGTCCTATTTGCTGACAGGGAAACTGCCTAATGTCACTTATTACAAACAAAATGCCTTTTGTAAACTCCCCAACACACTTATTAAATATATATCTCTATGTTTTGAGAAAGGCTGGGAAGTGGTTTGGTAATTACAGCCCAGAGTTAACAGAGTTTATCCCCGCTTCTTCAGTTCCAGTTTTCAGATTCCCACTGCTTTGCTGGGACCCCTGTGGACCATCCTGACCACATCTTTGCCTTCTTGATACTTATCTTTCAAACCTAGCAATTATCAACCAAATCTTCACTACCACCATCGTGGTCAGAATCTCCTGACCTTAAGGACCTGCCAGGACTCAGCATTAAACAGCCTCTGGTTCTTCTTACCCCGCTGCTGACAGCTGTGCCCCCCACATTAGGACTGTGCAAACCACATGCCGAAGAATGCTCTCTCCCAAGCCGTATGCACCATATACTTATTCATAGTTTATTTAATGTGTCCTGTCCTCTGTATTGCCCTTTTCCTCCTTGTCCTATATCAAACTCATAATTTTGTACCCACTTTGCCTTGCCAAAGCACATTTCTTTGCACTCTGTTTCTAAGCACTCTATTTACTTTTTCTATGATCAGATTTGGGATGTCATTTTCTCCCTCGCCTGTGCTGTATCTCAATCCCAAGAGTTATTTCTGCTCTGATTTTGCCAGGAGGCAGTTTTGTGTAGCAGTCAAGGGCATGAGCTTGGGTGACATACTTCCTTAGATGGAATCCTAACTTGCACTTAGCAGCTGTGAAACCTGGACAAGCTTTACCTTTTCTTTGAGCCTCAGTGTTCTCATCTGTATAATGGCAATAGTAATAGTACCTACTCCAAGGTCATAGTGAGGATTGGATAAGTCAATATATGTAAAGTGCTTAGAACAATATTAGGCATATAGTAAGCCCTACAGAGATGTTAGCTACCATAATTATCTTATTCATGCACTTCCTAGGAGAAATGTGACTTAGTAGCTATGAAAGCTCATCCTGGGTCAGACTTCCTGGACTTGAATTCCAGTCTCATCAACTCACTGGGCATTTTCATCTCTCTTTGAGCCGCTGTTTTCCTTCTCTGAAAATATAGATACTAACAGTACTTTCCTCATATGGTATTCACAAGGATTCAAATGAGGAAATAAATATAAAGCATATAACATGGAGCCTGACACATGGTTAAAAGAAAAAAAAAGACCCAAATGGAAATTCTACAAATGAACAATAAAATTACAAAAACTAAGAACTCACTAGATGGGTTTAACAGAAGATTAGATACAGCAGAATAGAGATTTTTTTTTTTTTTTTGAGCCAGAGTACAAGTCTTTAGAACATATCCAGATTGGAGCACAATGAGAAAGAAGGAAGGTGTATATAGAAAAGAGCATTAAAGGCAGATGGGACACAGAGAAAAGGTCTAACAAACACGTCATTGGACTCTCAAATTTGAAGGGAGGGACTTCCCTGGTTGTCCAGTGGTTAAGAATCCGCCTTCCAATGCAGGGGACGCAGGTTCGATCCCTGGTCAGGGAACTAAGATCCCACATGCTGCGGTGCAACTAAGCCCGCGTGCTCCAACTACGGAGCTCGCGCGCCTCAACGAGAGAGAGAAAACCCGCAAACCACAACTAGAGAGAAGCCCGCGCGCAGCAAAGAAAGATCCTGCATGCCTCAACGAAGATCCCGTGTGCCGCAACTAAGACCCGATGCAGCCAAAAAATAAACAAAATAACTAAATAATAAATAAATCTTTTTTTAAAAATTGAAGGGAAGGAAAATAAGACAGAGACAATATCTGAATATTTATCAAATATTGCATATTTAAATATTCATCACTTTCCAAAACTGATGAAAGGCATCCAATGACTTCAAGAAACTCCAGAAATTCCAAGAAAGGTAAATACTAAGAAATTCATACCTGAGCATCAGGGTAAAACTGTGGAATAGCAAAGACAGAGAGAAATTCCAGTAAGTAGCCAGAGAAAAGAGACACATTACCTCTAAAGGAGCAACAATAAAATTTCTACTTGCCTTTTCAACAGAAAGTCTAGAAGCCAAGAGAATGTCATTGTATCTTTAAAATGAAGTGTCAACCTGGAATTCTAAATATATTTCCTACATATAAAATAGATAACTAATAAGGACCTACTGTATAGCACAGGGAACTCTACTCAATACTCTGTAATGACCTATATGGGAAAAGAATCTAAAAAAGAGTGGATATATGTATATGTATAACTGATTCACTTTGCTGTACATCTGAAACTCATACAGCATTGTTAATCAACTATACTCCAATAAAAATTTTAAAACACAAAGTGAGGAGAAAATAAAGTTGTTTTCAGAGAATTTGTTACCAGCATACCCACGCCAAAAATATGGTAAGGGGCATTCTTTAGGTAGAAAGTTATCCCACATAGGAAATTCAAGATAGACTGGGATATGCAGATTTATTTTAAAGTTACAGTAATTCAAACACTGTAGTTATGACCTAAACATAGACTAATAGTCTAATGGAAAAAAAATAGAAGGCCCAGGAAAAGAATAGAAAGTCCAAAACAGGCTCGTACATATACAATCACTTGATTTATGACAAAAACACCTGTTATGGATTGAACTGTGCCCCCCCCCCACGAAAATACATATTAAAGTCCTAACTCCTGGTACCTCAGTGTAAACTGATTTGGAAAGGCGGAAGTTACAGAGGTAATTAGGATGAAATCTTCTAAGAGTAGGGTGGGCCCTTAATCCAGTATTACTGGTGTCCTTATAAGAAGAGGGACATTTAAGCACAGACATGGTGGGAGAAAACCATGTGATGAGGAGGCAGAGATTGAAGTGCTGTGGCTGCATGCTGAGGAATGTCAAAAATTGCCAGCAAACCATTGGAAGCTAGAAAGAGGCAGGGAAGGATTCTCTACTATAGGAGCACGGCCCTGCTGACAACTTCATTTTGGACTTGTAGCCTCCAGAACTGTGAGACAATAAATTTCTGTTGTTAAAAGCCAAACAGTTATGGTATTTTGTTAGGGCAGCCTTAGGAAACACATACAATGCCACTGCAATGAAGTAGGAATAACGATCTTTCAACAAATGGTGCTGGGTAAACTGAATATCCATATTTTTAAAAAATATATCTTGATATTACTTTAAAGAGGATAAAAATTTTACTAAAGAAGGATACAAATGTATCTTGATATTTTACGAATGAAAATATTCAGAAGTCAATAAATATATAAAAAGTGCTTAACATCATTAATTTTTAGAAAAATACCAACTAAGCTATAATGAGATTCTACTGTATATCCTCAAGACTGGCTAAAATTCAAAATAAACTTGAGAATACCACGCATGGATAAGGATGAGAGGGTCCAAACTTTCATACATTGCTTATATTATTGTAATTGGTACATCCACCTTGGAAAATGATTAGGTAGTATCTACTAGAGCAGAGAAAATACACATCCATTGATCTACAAATTCCTTTCCCAACTGTAATGCAAAATATATGTATCAAAATACATGGATAAGAATGTTCATAGCAACATTATTTCTAATAAATAGTGAGAAAACAAAAATAAAAACCAAAACCCAACTGTCCATCTATAGTAGAACAGCTTTTAAAAGTTGTGATATATGGCAATAAATATAAATGAAATGCTGTTACTTGAAGCAACAGGGATGACCATCAAAAACATAATGATTAGAGAAAAAAAAAGGCAGGTACAAAAGGGTATATATAATGCTTGATTCCCAACACATAAAACCCAAGAACAAGCAAATTAATCTATAATGATAGAAATCAAAACAATGATTCAGGAAGGGGATTAATGATCTGAAGGGTACAGAGAGGCTTCTGAGACACTGGTAATGTTCTACTTTATTATTTGGATGGTAATTATATGTGTGTGTTCCCTTTATAAAAATTCATTGAACTGTGTGCCCTTATGATTTACGTATTTTTCTGTATGTATACATTCAAAGATAGCATTTACAAAAACATTGCATGTCGGGCTTCCCTAGTGGCGCAGTGGTTGAGAATCTGCCTGCCAATGCAGGGGACACGGGTTCGAGCCCTGGTCTGGGAAGATCCCACGTGCCGCGGAGCAACTAAGCCCGATGAGCCACAATTACTGAGCCTGCGTGTCTGGAGCCTGTGCTCCGCAACGGGAGAGGCCGCGACAGTGAGAGGCCCGCGCACCGCGGTGAAGAGTGGCCCCCACTTGCCACAACTGGAGAAAGCCCTTGCACAGAAACGAAGACCCAACACAGCCAAAAATAAATAAATTAATTAATTAATTTAAAAAAAAATTGCACGTATATTACTTATCTATTGTTCTGTAACGAATTATCTTGAAACAACAGCTTGACACATTTATTATCATGCAGTTTCTATGGGTCAAGAACCCAGGCAGGGCTTTACTGGGTCCTCTGGCTCTCTCTGGGTCTCTCACAAGGCTACAGTCATCTCAAGGCTCAACTAGGAAGGATCTGTATCCAGTTCACTCCTGGGATTGATGGCAGGATTCAGTTCCTTGCCGATTATTGGCTAGAGTCCGTTCCTCCTGAGCTATTGGCCAGAGGTCTCCATTCATTCTTTGCCCTGTAGGCCTCTCCGTAGAGCATCTCACAACGTAACAACAGAATGTGCCCATGACAGAGAGTGCTGGCAAAAAGGAAGTCACAGTCCTTTGTAACCTAATTGTGGAAGTGACAGCCCATCACTTTTGCCATGTCTACTCATTTGGTTCAGCTCACACAAGAGGCGAGGGTGTTACACAAGGGCATGAATACGAGGAGGCACAGATCATTGGGAGCCATTTTAGAAGTCCGCGTGCCACAGCCTGGTACGAGTTGTGGCGAACAACAACAAAATGTATACAAATATTTATATCGCTACACTTCCCCGTGCGTTTCCTAGTACACAGGATAAGGTCAACCAAACAGAACTCTGTGTTAAATGGAAAAGTCTCTATTCCTGTTTCACTTTGGTTGTGTACATGGAGTGACGTGACTTTTAACTGACCACTGGTCCTCTCCCAAAAGAAATTAAATTAAATTTTATAGAGAAAAAAATCCCCACAAAAAGAAAGAGCAGAATACTTTGTTTTAATAAGTCTTGAAGAGACTCTGCCCCAATAACAAATGTTCTTAGTTATCCCACCACCCACTTGAAAAGCAACTCGCATTAGGGCTAAGGAAGAACAGTGTTGTCTGGCCTATTGTAGGAAGCCTCATTTTATTGGAATGCAAGAATTACTGCAAAATAAGGAAGAAGAGAAAGAAAATGGGAAAATGGCCTCTACAACTGCTTTTAATGGGAATGGCATGATGGCCCCTCATCCTCTTCTTCATGGTTTTAAGTCAATGATCCCCAGAGAACATATCTGAGGCTGCAAATGAAAAGATTTCATTTGAGAAAGTCTGTGTGCAAGTTCCCTCTTCTTTGATGCCCGAGTGAGAGGGAATGTTTCCATTGTGTGTGGTTTTTGATATATTGCTTTGAAAAGGATACTAAATCCTTCCTTGAAAAGGTTGAACATCGTGCTCTTTGCTGAGTAAAGAGAGTTGTTGTTTTCGAGTAAGACTGAAATCCTACTCAAAGTTGCCCTTGTTCATGATCTGTTATTTTCTCAGGAGGCACATCAATGTACCCTTTCTTTTATTTATTTTTTTCTTTTCATGGAGGACACAGCCTTTCTATTCTTTTTTTTAATTGAAGTATAGTTGATTTACAATGTTGTGTGAGTTTCAGGTGTACAGCAAACTGATATATATGTATGCTTTTTCAGATTCTTTTTCATTATAGGTTCCATTATAATATATATATATATATATACTATATATATAGTAGTATGTATCTGTTAATCCCATACTCCTAATTTATCCCTGCCCCCTTTCTATTCTTAATGGCAATGGAAATATCAAACTGAAAAAGGAAAAATCATGAAAATGCAGGTAACATTTTTTTAAGGTTTAGAAAAAATATGAGGCTGTGATGTGTCCTCTCATAAGACTAGAGGCATGATACGCTGAAGCTGCAGATGTTAGAGGCTGGAGTCTGCATAGACAATTCCATGTCAAATTCTCACACTCCGAGGGGGGGAAAATCCAGTGGAAAGTACAGAACTGTGTTAACACAGAGAAATCCAGTAAACTGGACCTTTCAAATAAGTGGAATTTTTTTGGTGATCAGTACAGCTAGGAAAATAATAAGAAAGCAAATGAAAACTGGAGTTTGTTTAAACAGCCCACTACATACCACAGCCCAGGAAAAGGACTGTGGTTTTGTGCATCCCAAAGTTAGCTGAAAATCAAAATTACCCTGCAAGCTGCTTCCAACTTAGATTTCTACAGCCTCATCCAAATCTACTGAATCAGAATCTCTAGGGGTAAAATGTGAGCATCTTTATTTTGGAAAAAAAGCCATTCAGGTGAGAGGAACTTGGACCAAAAGTGGTGTTTTTTTTTGCCAGGAGGACAAACACACTGTCATATGGTTATATTTACCCACACAAAGTAAAAAGAGCCCTGCAGATTATGGTGATGATCTAGGTTCAGAAACCTTCCACCTGAGAGCTCCAGTAACTGAGGTGACGTAGAAAATTTTCAGTTGTGCAGATAATTGCCTAAATCTTCCATTAATGTTATGTGTGCAAGGTCCAGAGGATATAGGGCCCCTCTCATTACCAACACTGTGCTGGTAATTTCTTTTACAAATATCAATATATCTATGCCACTGAATTATATTATGTTATGTTAAAAGCTCCCTGTTTTCTACTTTTTATAGAATATATGTTATTATTTGAACTGTCTATTGTAGGAACAATTAAACACTGCCGAATTATACTTTTGATACCTTTGTCATCTCTCAGTCTCTCATTTTCCAAATGAAGCCCATCTGTCTCTCTCAGTTGTTCTCAGGTGCCAGGCAACTGGAATCAGGGGAAATAACTTTCCCAGAAACACTGACTTTTAAGCCTTTAGACTTCAGTCTCCAGTCTTCCCAATAACAGTACTTTGCTATCTCCAGGCTGGAGGGCTGGACTGGAGGACCCTCACTCCAGTCTTTTCTCTCTCTCAGGGGCTGGAGAGCTACAAATACTCTGGGAAACCTGTCCAGGAGGTCTTCCTTGACGCTCATCAGAAGGATTGTCCTTCCATCTAACCAAGATCACAGCTGCATTAAGGAAAGGAAATCTCGTCTGGATCCTCCAAATGACACCCTTTCTCAAGGAATGCACACAAATCGTTTAAACATAAGACATCAGGGTTGCACCTGTTGCTAAAGAAACTTCCTCAGAGTCCTCATCCATGTTCACACGCCACCAGATTTCTTTCCACCAGCAGAATGTGTCCTTCAATCAGTCTGAACAACGTTGTGTTCTGAATCCAAACATTTAATCCAAACACTGGGCAATTTCACACATCAGACACTGACTAGAAGGTGCTTCCACACCAAGCACACGCTACAAATTCCAGATCATTTTCTCTTGAATTCAGCAGCTGCACCAACCCAAAAGTTACTGGTTATTTTGGTGCAGCTGTTCAACTATGCGAAAAAGAGAGAGGGTGTAGGTAATGAGCGCCATTCTTACAATGCATTTAGGGTCCATGCGCCTGGTGTGATGGGAAAAGGCCAAGAATTTGAGAGTTTCTCAGATGCATTTGAGGTCCTCACTTGCCACCTTCTTGCCGTGTGACCAAGTGAAGTAACTTTATTTCACTAAACTTCATTTTCCTCATGTTTAAAATGAGGATAACATGCCCAGCTGATTTTTAGTGTTGTGAGGATATGGTTAGAAGATGGATGTGAAAATACCATATAACTTGTCAGTGGCTAACAAAGCGTATGGAGGTGTAATTGGCCACCTGTTTGGTCTCTAAACCGTGCTCTTCTATATCTAGTGCTGGTGAACACATTGTTTCATGTGGTACACATACTTTTCGTGATTTCCTTAGCAAATTTTTCATGGATTGAGTGATAGGGTGGGGACCCAGAGATATGGAAGTAAAAAATCATCTACCACTTTACTAGATATTTCTTTATTTTACAGTATGTCCTCATTATGAATCTGCCATTGATTGATTACATTCATTCAACAAATATTGAACTGTACTATATACCAGGCACTGCCCTAATTCATGGAAAAGCTCAACAATTTAAATATATATATATATACACACACACACACACATATATATATATATAGTTGGTGGGAATGTAAACTGGTACAGCCATTATGGAGAACAGTATGGAGGTTCCTTAAAAAACTAAAAATAGAACTACCATATGATCCAGCAATCCCCCTCCTGGGCATATATCCGGAGAAAATTCTAATTCAAAAACTACGTGCACCCCAGTGTTCATAGCAGCACGATTTACAATAGCCAATACATGGAAGCAACCTAAATGTCCATCGACAGATGAATGGATAAAGAAGATGTGGTGTATATATATACAACGCAATATTACTCAGCCATCAAAAAGAATGAAATAATGCCATTTGCAGCAACATGGCTGGACCTAGAGATTATCATACTAAGTGAAGTAAGTCAGACAAATATCATATGATATCACTAAACAGTTTTGCAGTATGGCTGGACAATTCTCTTGGCTGCATAACATCCAACTTTGCTTCCATGACATATCTGGAAATTCCATATGCAACCTAATAATCTTTAATAAACCCTTTCTGTTCAAAGTAGGTTGAGTGTTTTCTGCAATTAAACATCTTAACCAATAAAATACCTTTCTTATTATAGCGTACCATCTTGCTTCGCTATATAACATGTTTACTGTACTCCGATAGATTGTTTAGACAGGATGTAACTATGTCAAACTCCCCCTTGTGTACAGTACAGCCCCTGGCTGCCACAGCAAACTCAGAAGTATGCTGCAAGGCATTTTAACACAGTGACATGTCCATTTTGGTCACTGAGTAACCTACTACTATTAAGTTGTTTGGATCTTTCTACTTAATAAATGGAACTGGGCTTTTTTTTCATTAAAAAAAGTCATAAAGAAAAGTTACCAAGACACTAAGGGGACCATGAACCAAGAAAGCTTGGTAATCTCTGCACTAGGTGCTGAATAGAAATAAATGTTGTGTCTCACCTCTGTTTGGACAAGACTTGGGGAGGCCAGTCCTTCTCAGCTCAGGAACAAGGGGAAATCTGGCCCATATGAGAACCAGTGAAAGCAGGGAGGATGGAAAAATAGGACTTAAATAGATAGCATCTCAAAAGAGTTCTTTAATTTTGGCCGAAAATCGTGGGAAATGCTCCAATGCCTACAGCAGGCAGAGAACCCACTGCTTATCTTTGCATCACTGAAGTTATTATGGGAGCTCTCCTGGAGTCCTCTTGTCAGCTTGCTCTTTATCTTCTATGCTGCTGCATCGCAGCATTCTATTGGCTTAAACGAAGCCTACAAGCCCAGAAAGGAGGTCAGATATAGGCAGACAGCCTAGCTGAGGTTATGATGGAGATGAAAGGCTGTATTTTAATTGCTGGCATGTTGGCTCATATCTTTTGCCAAATTATATTTATACAGCTGACAGGAGTATGCTAGTTTCATGTTCCTTCTGCACAGGAGTCAGAGCCAGTCTCAGGAGAAGGGTCTTAAATGGAATGCATATGCTTTACAATATCCAAATGAGCTTCCCATCCTCAGATCCTTGAGCCCCTAAATACCACTACTTTGGCTAAGCTGGCAGGCTCCTTTCTGGCCTGAGCTCTGATTAGAATCTAAACTTCAGATGATTATACTCCAAAGTCAGAATTGAACCATGTTGGGGTTTTGCAGTGTGTGAATTCAATTCATTATGGTTACTGAGGTTTAGGATTCATCGGAAGGAGATAGAATTAGTGTGAGGAGACATTTTATCAGACAGTTTTCAACTCTGCCAAATTTTCCTGAGAGCTCAGAAACTGTGGTCCAAGGCTGGGATCTCAGCCACCCAAAGCAGCAATTAGGTGGCTGAAAGGCAACCCACTAAGTCCACTTGGATTTGCCTAATGGAAATGTGAGTCAGTGTTCTCTGGGAAGCAGTAGCCAGGCCTGTGGGCCAAGGAGTATATAGACTGAGAAGGAAAGGCATTGACAAGCAACTTGCATTTTATGGAAAGAAATAAAGTTACAAGCAAGTTGTTCTACTCTTCAGGGGTCCCCAAAGATAAGAATGTAGCAGCTCTCAGACTTCCCTGGTGGTGCAGTGGTTAAGAATCCGCCTGTCAATGCAGGGAACATGGGTTCGATCCCTGGTCCGGGAAGGTCCCACATGCCGCGGAGCAACTAAGCTCGTGCGCCACAACTACTGAGCCTGCGCTCTAGAGCCCTCGAGCCACAACTACTGAAGCCCGCGTGCCTAGAGCCCGTGCTCCGCAACAAGAGAAGCCACCGCAATGAGAAGCCTGCACCCTGCAATGAAGAGTAGCCACCGCTCACCGCAACTAGAGAAAAGCCCCTGCGCAGCAGCAAAGACCCAAAGCAGCCAAAAATAAAATATAAATAAATAAAATTTTTAAAAAAGAGAGAGAGAATATAGCAGCTCTCAAAGCGATTATTACAGAGTTCACGCGCTCTCTCGCTCTCTCTCGCTCTCTCTCGCTCTCGATCTTTGCAGTTTTTCAATATTTAACGTAACATCCATTTAAAACTGAGAGTATTATACACCAATAATGATGTTAAAAAAATAATAAAATAAAATAAATAAAACTGAGAGTAGTGCTTGGGAATAGAGCTACAGAGAAGAGAGGAGGGTGGGGAACACTGGAGACAGAGTTTTAGTTATTTGGAAAGAAGTATGTGTAACCTTATGGTTGCTCCCTGTCTTCAAATTTTACAGAGCAGTATAGAGCCATGATGGCCGAGAACACTGTAGAAGATGATAAAGTAAATGCTAGAGCTTTCTTTTCCCCTTAAGAACCAAATTAGGAGGGACTTCCCTGGTGGTCCAGTGGTTAAGACTCCACACTCCCAATGTATGCTTGTCTGTGGGAGAGGAAGAACATGGGTGTCTCCTGATAATCTATTTATCAGCCCTTTTTCAGCTAAGAATGTGACTAGGACAGAATCCCAAAGAAAAACTGAACCAAAACATGTAAATATTTACTTGGCAATCTTTTTGCCAAAACAGATATAATATTTGTATTGGTGATATTTGCTGCTTCACCAGTGAGAGAATTTCTCTTTACCTTGAAACACTGAAAGCAGCCTGACCTAAAATCATAAATTAAAAATTGTACATACCCCCAAGACCTTTGAAAGGTCAGTGTTGTCACTAACTTAAATGATTTTGCACTAATTTTAACTTGGGGTCTTTTCTTCAGGCCTTCATTTTCTCTCCTAGGGGATCATCTATCTGTTAAAGCAGGTTGTTTGAGGGTAGAGAGAATTCTAGATGAGGCGTCACTAGACAGGTGGCCCATCTGTTATTCATTCCCTAATGAATATGCCTGTGGGCTGCTCATTCAACTCTCTGGCATCAGCAATAGGACAAGGCAGAAAGAAAATGTTTTCTAAGATCTTTTCCAACTTGAGCAACTTCTGATTTAAAAAATTTAGGAATGCACTCTGTCGGCCTTTGTGCCTCTTTCCATCTATCCTCTCACCTTTTAGCATTGTTCCCTCAACACACAGCCACACATTAGTTTCTGTATATTCTTGTTTAAAAGCCAAGCCAACAGGTCTTGAGGATGTCATGTACATCATGGTGACCATAGTTAACAATACTGTATTGTCTATTTGAAAGTTGCTACAAAAGTAGATCTTAAAAGTTCCTATCTCAAGAAAAAATTTGTAACAATGTGAGGTAACGTATATTATTGTGGTAATCATTTTGCAATCTATGCGTACATCAAATTATTACATTTTACATTTTAAACTAATACAATATTACAGGTCAGTTACATCTCAATTAAACTGGAACAAAAAAAGGAAAAAAAGAAAAGCCAAGTCAAACTCTCTGATATAGTACCCATAAATAATTCATCTCATTGCCAATTGAGCCTAAGATATCTTTGGATTTTTCTACAAACCCCAAAACAATTGTCCAATTTTGCAAACTAAATCAAAGTTGTCAACTGAGGGAACAAATTGCTTAAAGTATTGAAGGAACTGATTATTTGATTGATTTGATTAATCAATTTAGTGGCAATGGTTAACCAACCTCCCTGTGCAGACATCCTGCATCAGAGTGGAAGGGTCGGGAGAGGAGGCCATGTAGGGATGGGCCCAGATGTGAATCTCTATTGAACTATTTAGCAGCTCTTTGGCCTTGTGGAAGTTTTACAACATCACCTAGCTGCAGTTTCTTCATGTGTAAGACAAAGATGATATTTCATAACTTACAGGGTTGTTCAAATGAAATGACGTGTATCAAGTACCTGGCACAATGCTAATTCATTTCCTTTCTCCCTCTTACCTTCCTACCAGGCTAAGAGTTCCTTTTATAGCAACCCCGGCAAGTAGGCATGGAACTTCTGGGAAAATTTCCCCAGAGTAGGGGAGCTCATTACCAAGAGAGACAGCCAGATGAAGCTTAATAAAAAATAAAAATAAAAAAGGCAAAGGACTTCATTTGGATTCAAAATAGCAATTGTAAAATTTTAGGATAAAGAGATGTCCATAACCATAAACAAACAAACAAACAAAACCCTTCAGTTGATGTCATCTTATTTCAACCATGGAATTTTAGAAGTAGATATATATGCCCCTGAAAAGTATTCTTTTCCTCAATATCTGTGTAATCTGTCAACCAATATGCTTGCAGAAACAGAGAACTCATTCCAATAAAGCTCTTCCACATTTAGACAGCCTTATTCGACATTAGTACTAAAATCTTGCTTATTTCTAATTTCTCCTTGAGGTTCTAACTCTTCTCTCTGGAGCAACTTAGAATGCTTACCCCTTAGCCACATACAGCCCATCATATACTTGAGGGAGAATCTCAGGCCTTCCAAAGTCCACTCTTTCCCCAAATAAAAATTACCTTAACTTTTCCCTGTAAGATATTGAAATCTAGTCCTTTTCCCTGGGAGAGTGGAGGGTCTATGAGTGAACGTGAGACATCTGTGTAAAGGAAAAAGTAGATGTTTGCTTTAACAAAGCAGTGAGATCCTGGGAAGAGTTTAACATATGTTACAGTCTTGCTCATTTATCCTTAAAGACATTCAGGTTTAAATAACAATAAATGAAATATTTCAATTCTTCCTTAATTTGTTCATCCAAATCTGACAGTGGATTTTCACACATATCTTTAAAGTCATGGTGTGATCGCATGAACACACACACATACATACATCAAATATCAAAAACTGATTTGGGGCCTTTTTTCTGGGAACAAAAATCTTGAGCTATTTCAGACAAAATAGTAACACACAGCCAAACGTCCACTGTAATAATTTCTCTTGCAGCAGATTTTAAGTGTCTCTCAAAGATCAGTTATAAAGAAGAGAAAACGACATCTCTTAGCAAAGTGTTATCAAGGTAGAGGGCCCAAGAATAGATCCAGAGAACTTCACAAACTTGTAAATACTGCAAGTTTGCTGAAAGCCTTTCAGAAAACATGTGGCCTAAAACCTAAAGTCCAGATGTATTTGCCTTACATATAATAAGCAACGGTGGCATGATGAGTGAGGAGAGACAGGACAGCAGCTCCAAATACCCGCTAAGCGGGAAAGCAGGGTGGGCACACAGTCTCCCTGTCAAGTCAGGCTGGCTCTCTGGCTCTAGACCTTGTTTGCTGCCTGGCAATTTGTCCAGAGACAAAGCAGCAAACTTCCTTAGGCTGCGGATTCCTTGAACAGCCTTGGTAAACACCCCTGATGGCACGAGGAACGCCAATGCCACAGTCAGAGCAGGGAGCCTGAAGCCCCTCGGTGTTCCCACCACTTCAGCTCAGGGAGCCTGCTCACCCCTTTCCCACCCAGCCTATCCTCTTCGCCTCTGCAGAAACACCCCCTTGGAGTTTTTATTCTGAGTTCATACCATTTGTGGCTACATTCACTAATGTTCAATTTTTTTGCCTTTTAAAAAAAAATACAGTTCTAAAAATAGAGTAGACATTTCACTTCAAGAAAATCTTAAAAAAAAAAAATTCCAGTGTCATTTGCATCTTGGAACACATGGTTCTTGATGCTGACACTGTTGTGTTGAAATCTCCTTTTTCCGCCCTCTGACCCATCCAAGAATCTGACTAAAGGCTTTCTAGGGGAGCAAAAACAAGTAACCATCTAAGAAAAGCCACCTAAGATCGCAAACTGTAATCAGGAAATATCTCTTCCCTCTCCCTTTTCCTCCCCTGCACAGACCATGATAAACTTCCATAGTCTCCTGCTGAACACCACATTCTGAATGTCAGCCAAAAGAATAATCATACCTCTTCTATTCCTGAAAGTAATGATTTAAAGTATCCAACATTAATTCAACAAATATGTATTGAGCATCTCTTAGGTACCAAGCATTGTTCTAAGTGCTAGGGATACAGCAGTGAACAGTGAGATAGTAAGTACTGAAGAGGCAAGGGAAGGGGGAGATGAAGGGCCGATGGAGAGTAAAATTTAATTAGGGAAAGGCTGTACTGAGAAGATAGCTTTGGAAGAAAGAGCTGAAGGATGTGAGGGATCTATCCAAGCAGGGCAGAAATGTGAAGCACAGGGAACAGCAGGTGCAAAGATTTGAGGCAACAGTGTGCCTGGAGGTCCAAGGAACGGGGAGAGGAAGGCTTGTGTGGCTGGAGCAGAGGGGGCCAGGAAGGTGGGGAGAAATGTGGTCCGAGGAAGCCAGATGACATGGGGCTTGTGGCTCCTAGGAAAGCTTTTGGCTTTTCCTCTGAATGAGCTGCAACGCTTCGGAGAGTTTGAAGCAGAGGAGAAACAGGAGCTGACATGTCCTAACAGGATGACTCTGGCGACGGTGTCAAAAACACACAAGCTGGGCAATTACGGGAGCTCCAGGTAGAAGGCAACTGGAATCATCAGGCGAGATATGGCGGTGGTATGGAGCAACAAGACAGCTGTGGGGCTGGTGGCAAGGAGTTGAATCCCGAATAGAAGACTCAAAGATAACTCAAGGATTTTGGCCTGAGTAATTAGAAGGATGGAGTTGCCATTAACTGAGGCAGGGAAAGGGGCAGGAGGTTTGGAGCTAAAAGGTACTAGGAGTTCAGTTTTGGACATATTAATGGTAAAAATCCACTAAATCTGTAACTTTTTCCCTTGCTTTCTGACATGTAAGACAAGCTCCCTTTCTTAATAGACACACACACACACGCACGTGCTATTTTCTACCACCCAGACTCAAGCCTTGGCCGTCCTTTGATTCTTGAAGGAATTACTTCCTTGTTGAATGGATCAGTTCCCAAAGGTCCAGTTGTAGTGGTACCACTGTCCTTGAGCATGGAGATTTCTAAGTCTCAAAGCCAAGTGAGAATGGGCTGGAATTTCTTTAATACTCTGCAGAAACATTTCCTAGTTTTTTTTTTGTTTTTGTTTTTCCCCTTTCACTTACTAGCAGGCAGAGAACCATGGTGTCAAACCACAGAAAGCCAAATGAGCCCTGGAGGAAATGATAAATTTCTTTTTTTTTTTTTTTTAAATCCCACTTATTTATTTATTTATTTATTTATTTATTTATGGCTGTGTTGTGTCTTCGTTTCTGTGCGAGGGCTTCCTCTAGTTGTGGCAAGCGGGGGCCACTCTTCATTGCGGTGCACGGGCCTCTCACTATCGCGGCCTCTCTTGTTGCGGAGCACAGGCTCCAGACGCACAGGCTCAGTAATTGTGGCTCACCGGCCCAGTTGCTCCGCGGCATGTGGGATCTTCCCAGACCAGGGCTCGAACCCGTGTCCCCTGCATTGGCAGGCGGATTCTCAACCACTCCGCCACCAGGGAAGCCCGGAAATGATAAATTTCTAACCATCAACTCTGGACTGTTTGTGATTCCCTGAAACCTGCAGCAGAATCACAAATGGAAGGGGTGGAGACAATCTAGGAAGCATGGATTGATACCATTATTGGCAGGGAATCATCAACTATTAATGTAAGAGAATATCATCTTTAATCCAATTCTTTCTTTATTCACCTATTCAATCTTTCAGTCAATACACACTTTTGGAGAACTTACTAAGTGACCGGTACTGGGATACAAAATGAATATTGTGGCCAGATCTTTCTTTCAAGGAGCTTAAGCCAGTTGGGAAGATAGAATGCAACCCAACAATATGAGATGTGGTCAGAGAAGGATGTGAAACAATGACGGTGACAGAGAGGCAAGAAGGACAGCACTCTGCCTAGGCTGAGAGAGGAAGTGATGTTTGAACCAAGTTGTAAAGAAAGAGTGGATAGTCCGCTGGCAGGCCCAGAGGAGAGGAAGCAAGGGAGAATGCGCTTCTCTCAGGTGGACCAGCTTGAACAAAGAGTGAAGCTGCGGGCACATTCACAAGCCTACAAACTAGTCCACAGGAATGTGGCATAGGGGGCAATGAGGAAAGTGGGTAGTGATGAAGCTGCTCTCAAAGAGTCTGGTTTGCAGGTAGTTTCCATTAAGTAGGGAAATGGCATGATTAGATTTGCCTTTTAGAAAAATCACCCTGGGGGAGGGACAAGGAAATGCACACGAAACCTGAACATGTACAAGACCTTCAGGACTTTTGGAAGAATTCCACAGATGTTAAAGTAAACACAATTTCTAAAGGTTTTATGTTAGTTTGTTTTGTTGTCAAATATACTGTAGGTTAATTAAGACAGTTCTCCTTAGCAAACTGACTCATGTGGACACTTACAGAGTTGCATTTGCCTATTAGTACTTGACTGTTGTCTGTTTTCACTGTCACCAAGCCAAACTTGAATGAAAAGCTTTTACATGTTTGTCTATCCCCTAAGTAAAATGAATATGAAAGACAAAGAAACATTTTGTAAGGCCAGTATCTCAGAATGCTTCTTTAATTCTAGAAGCTATTCAGTATAACTCATCTACTTCTACATTGCATAAAGTCATTTCAGGGTATTTATCTTTAGAAAAGGTTTATATTATTAATGAAAACAAAAATAAAGGGAAATTCAGGTTCTCAACTAATGTCATGTATATATTTGAGGTGCAGAAATGTTTTAAGAAGCCTCTGTGTTAGAATAACTGGTTTGGAAAATACCAGGTGAATGTATAGTGCAACATTTCAAAGAAATGGAAAAAAAACAAGAGTTCACTTATCCTAAAGGTCACTGAAAGATTTTAGGTATGTCAGAAATTTTTCTAAAAATGGTAATAAATTTTCAGTGGTTATTTGAGAGTAGATGCAAATAAATAACTAATAAGTAAACAAGCAAAGCTGTTTCGATGCAGGAGACTTTCCAGAGTCCCTGAATTAATCGTTTTCTCACAAACGAAGTACTCAGCCTGCAAAGGCTGGGCTCTGCCCTCTGTGCATCCTGTCAGCCACCCATGGTGGGATTCAGATCCCTGTGAGAAAGTTGCCAGAGTGCAGAAATGAAAAACTAATCCAGTCGTCAGGCATCATTTCTTTTTTATTGGTTAACACTGAATCCAACTTGTTCTCCCCACCAGTATATCCTAAACCCTTTGAAACAAGTTCCCCAACCTTTCCTTACCAACATGGAAATGCTGGTGAAATCCTCAGGCATCTTACAGACCTTTTCCACAGCTCCCTATTAAAAAACAAAAACAAACAAACCCCAAACACTCACTTATGACAAAGACCCTGCAGCCTTGCACCAGTGTATCTGCTCTGATACACTGCTCATTTGCATCTCGACACTGTTGGCAGGAGAATGAATTCCAAGCCCCGTCTCTTATCTCTACCCAGTGATAGCAATACTGTCATCATTCCTGCTTTTATAAGAATTCTGAGACAGTGTGTGGGTGAACTTGGACTGGAAGAGAAGAGGGGGATTCCAAGCAGGAGGGCCTCAATTCTGAGCGTCACTATGGACCATGACGTGCAAAGGAGAGGCCATCAAACCTCCCACTTCTAGCCTCTACAATTCCCTGTGCACTCAGTTCAGATATGAGAAAATGCTGGGGGCCAAGGAAGCAGAGAAAAATTTCTCTCATCCTTATTCCACCTAGCTCTCGTGAGTTGAAATCTCTTAAAGAGAGTGGATGGATCATTCGGACAAAGCACTAGGAAAAAAGGGTTTGCTGAGTGAATTACAAATGTAATTAAGATTATAGGAAGAAAGAAATGAAGTGCTTTTGAAGCATCTTTTCAAAAAGCAAGTTAAAATATTAATATTAGCTAAACTTTTTGCATACTTATCATTTGCTCAACACATACACATACAGTATCTCACCAAATTCTCAGTACTGATTTGGGAGAAGACGTGCACGGTCTGAAGGGTGAAGGACTTGTCCAGGAACATAAAGTTTTACGTGGCAAATTGGGATTCAAATGTACGTCTTTCTGTGCTCAATATAATATATGGCGTCCTGACTGTGATGATAATACTGTAGGTCTCCTTGAACAAATATTGTTAATACTTTGTAAATGATTCATATCATTATACATTCTTGAAAGTGATACAACTGTTTTCATTTTTAAATGAATGTAATCTGGCATTTTCACCACTTCAGACTATTCTATTTAATTATTTAGAATTTGTATGACTCTACCACAAAATTCACATGTGCTAGCCAAAACTCAGAAAGAAAAATAAATGAATTCCACACAAGCAGTCCAAAAATTAGTATTATCTTGTTTTTATTTAAATTGTATTCCATTGGTTCTAATAGCCAAATAGGATTCAATTGCCTAAATACACACAGTGTAGCTCAAAACATTTCAGCAGGACATAAAGTAGAGAGGGTTCCTACCATTTAGAAGTTTAAAATCTGAAATTCAACATGAGCACAGAACAATGCGAGGAACATAACCGCATACCCCACCGTACAAGAGGAGAGTAAGAAGTGCACGAGACCCTCAATACAGCAGCAAGCACACAAGTGATCACTAAGTTTAACAACTCCTCTGAGGTTTTCATTGCCAAAAAGAGAGATCAATTATCACTCAGATCATGGACAGTGGAGAAGAAATGAAAGAGAGGAAAGGACTTTTCCCAGTAGAGAGACTGCTGGACGAAGCCTGGGAATGACTTCGATGAAAGAGTGGGGTCTGCTCGGTCGAACAAGATGAAGTGAATGCTGAGGAGATAGGCTTGGACAAAGTGACGGGAGCACGAAGGAAGGGAAGAGATTCGTTACAGACCCCGGGGATCCGATTAAGAGCCCCATAAAAGGGCCCGAGCAGCCTGGCCTACATAGAGGAAACAAAGGAAAGCACAGCAGATTTCAAAGGGTAAGGTAACCTGGTGCAGGTGGTGAAGGCACTGGCCTCGCTGCATCACCTGGCTTGCCAGGATCTGAGGTGGAGGAAAGTGGGCCAGCGAGAAGGAAGTGGCCATGGTCAAGCCTGGAAGCTGATTACTCAGAAAATAAGTCCCTTTAGCCACATAATGCCACTTCTTTCGATGAAAAGGACAGAGTTCAAATCTACACTAAGACCCCATTCCCGTTTCCTTCAGGTGTTCAGGCAGTAACTCAGCATACAGTAGGGGGAACGTGGGGAGCTGGCAGGACAGGGTGTTTAGGGAGGAAGTAAGGCGAGATTGTAAAGGGCTGAGGTTTAGTGGTAGAAATTGACATAAAATAGGCAGTCCTAGTCTCTCGTGTCCATGGGGGATTTGTTCCAGGACAAGTAGGGGATGTCAAAATTCCTACATAATCAAATCCCATCGTCGGCCCTCTGCATCCGTGGATTCAATCAACCGCCCATCATGTATTAAGTGTGCAATCCCTGGTTGGCTGAATTCTCAGGTGCAGACCCGCAGGTACGGAGTGCTGACTGTATATTTTGGTAAAAATCCACTTATGAGTGTACCCATGCAGTTCAAACCCATGTTGTTTAAGGATCGACCGCACTCGCTACTATATTCTAGTCTCCTCACTGTGTTCCTTGGTAAAATTCTATGTCCATTCTGATCAATGAAAAATATTCAAACTTTATCTCTACAACATCATTATTAACAAACTCTATTTCCTTATTCTGTGTCTTCACAAAAGCTCATGAAGTCAGTCTGCACCATATTTGCACTTGTTTCTGTATTTCTTGGTAGAGAGTTTTAATGCCATTTGCAGTGGCTAGGAGGTAAGGATGTGAGGCCAGACACACCTGGGTTCAAGCTCCAGCTCTGCTACTAGCTGGGATGTTGGAAAGGTACTCAATGTCCCCACGTCTCAATGTCTTCACCTGTAATAATGATAATATCTACCCACATGGTTGTTTTAAGGATTAACTAAATGCATGTAAAGACTTAATAGAGTGCTGGCAAACAGCAGCTGCTCGAAGAATATTAAACGTTATAGTTATTTTTCTGTATGCTTTCTCTCCAGATAAATTTCAAGTTTCTTTTTTTTTTAATTTATGTATTTTATTTATTTATTCTGGCTGTGTTGGGTCTTCGTTTCTGTGAGGACTTTCTCTAGTTGCGGCAAGTGGGGGCCACTCTTCATCACGGTGCGCGGGCCTCTCACTGTCGCGTCCTCTCTTGTTGCGGAGCACAGGCTCCAGACGCGCAGGCTCAGTAGTTGTGGCTCACGGGCCTAGTTGCTCCGCGGCATGTGGGATCTTCCCAGACCAGGGCTCGAACCCGTGTCCCCTGCATTGGCAGGCAGATTCTCAACCACTGTGCCACCAGGAAAGCCCTCAAATTTCTTAAAAGTTCAAGATTTGTGCAACATCAGGTACCACAGGAAAATATCAAGCCCTGTCTTCCACAGACAGTGAGGGGCGGAGAAACTGACAATATTGTGCCTGTGACCATGATGGTACACCGAACAATATCAAGGCGGAAAGTGGATAATTCTGCTCGCCATTCAGACAGCAACAAACACCCAGCTACATTTCTGACTGAATGGATTGTTGGCTTCTGAAAGAAGAGATTTAGAAACTGCTATGGATTAATAAGTTTACAGGGTTTGGATCTCTTGTGAAACTTGCAGAGGTGTGGTGTTTGATATTTAGTTATTCATCACTGATGATCTTTCCTTCTTATACTTCATTGTAACCATGGTCTATTTTATCATCTGAGTGCATGACCTGCTAATAAATTCAAGCATTTTCATCTCAATACACTCAATTTTTAATGATAGTGTCCTATTTTGAATATATATCATTGGAATCTCACTCCTGGCACATAATGAATTCCTCTCTGTGCCCTGTTTAGGACTCTATTAAATCTTTGTGAGCCTCACCACAATGGTTTGGTTCAGTATCCCTCCACCATCGAATACATTAAAACCAAAACAAAACACTGTCATACATGGAAGAGTTCATAAAATCCAGCTTGTGAAAGACAGTCAGCAATCTGTCCAAGTCACGTCCTGGACTTTTTGTTTTACAGACTTTCCCAGAGCATTGACTTAATGTTAATAGAGAAACTGTAGATAAAACTCAAAAAGGAAGGGGTTGGTTAGTCTATGGGAGACCAGGCCCTAGAATGCTGCCCACACCTCTGTGAAACACCAAGTTTGCTAAATCTGCTATTGTCAGCTAGCAAGGGTTGATAAAAATCACAGGACTCTAAAGTATGCATACTCAGCCCTTTGGGGTTACTTCTAAGTAGGCCTATAAAGGTACTTTTTTGTTTTTTCTATGAACTGCAAATGCAAAGGCATCAGAAAGCAGTTATTTGCAAACACATAATATTTTTCTTTCAGGCTATGCATTTTCTTTTTTGTAACTGGAATGACAGAATTTGAAGTTCTATGTAAGAATAGTTATCCTCATTTGCCCTACTTTTAAAAAATAAAAGAATTCTTTCATATTCAGTGTTTTAACTACATTTTTGAAGTAAAATGAACTTAAGAACTAAAAAGTTCTTAATAAAGGAAACTGATGCTCAGAGAATTTTAAATATTCTGCTTCAAGTCCCACAGCCAGTGAGAAGTAGATCTGGGATTAGGATTCTGTTCCCCCATTTCTAAACACAGTATTTATACCCTGTCAAGCAGCCCAATTTCAAATAGCACAGGAATTAGAGTTTCCCACCTGGTCTGGCCTCTCAGACACCCCAAATCTGGAAAAGTCCCCCTTGCCCTTCATTTAAGTGTTTCCTACCTTTACTCTGATCACCTCATGTTCTAAGGTAATCAGATGGAATTCAAGCAGTTTCGGCACATTTCATCAGTCCAGCTAAAAACATGGCTTCTTACACAACTGCAGTATAAAAACACAGATATCCTAAAGGCAAAAAAATACTAATAATGTGTCATGTCATGATCTACACGAGTACCGCTCACAAACAAAGGCTCGGGTCAGAAACAAGAGGTGAGCAGGATGTGTAAGGGAAAGCCCTGCAATGTGATGGGGTGGAAAGTACCATGGGAGAAGAGACATGGAGGACACAGAGACCTTGTGCAACAGATGATCCTGATCTTAAAGGATGCGCAAGCATTGGGCTGGGCTGGGGGAAGCACCCCTGTCACAGTAACCAGATTTGATTTCTATTCTACCACTAACTAGCTGTAAGCCCTTGGCAAGTTACACAATCCCCTGAGTTTCAATGTCCTTATCTGAAAATAGAGCTATCAATAGTAACTCCCTAAAAAGCGTTGTGAGGTTCAAATGAACAAAGATGTGTAATATTCTTAGGAAAGCATCAGGCACATAGTAGATACTCCATAAATGTTAGCTATGATGTTGTTGATGGTGATGGAACATTATGTTCAAAGAATCAGAGGTAAAAATTACATAGCATAATCCTGAACGTTCCAGGAAAAGCAAATAGTTCAAACTGGTGGGAGCACAGAGGATAAATGTAATCAAAATGAACTGTGCTCACTTCTCCCAGCTCTGGTGTAGACCAGAAATTGTACATTGCACCAACTACATAATATACCAGAATACCCATTAAAACCTGTTTGCCCTTCAAAGGGTTGATGGTGGGTTTATGGCAGCATCCATTAGAAGGGGGGTGTGAATTTAGGGTAGCCGGCCTTAGTGTAGGTAAAAAGATTTAAGTGCTAATAGAAAAGTAAAGTGGATCCCAGGGAGTGGCAGGGATGGGAAGCCAGAGCTGGATTTAAGATAACTGGCCGCATACCTGGGAGTAGGTCTATAGCCCCCAGGAACACTGGCCCACAGAACTTCCTCCAGGGCACCATTTAAAGGATCTGAAGTTGCAGGGCTCAGAAAACTAATTGCAGCTTTTGGCTTGGGGATAACCCTCCTGGATGGACTGCCCACCAGGTGAATGAAATTTTTAGTCTTGCCTGTGTCTCAGGCCTGGGGGCCATCCCATGAGTGGGATCTTTGATCCAGAGGGGCTTCAAGTCCAGGAATGCCAATGAAGGGGCTGTTAAATGGACCTGATAATCATACGTGTGGCAAGAGCTGGTTTTGCTTCTAAGAGAGAAATAAGTAATTTATAAATGAAGGTAAAATGGCTTTTTCCAGGTGTCAGGGGAAACCTCAGGCAGAATTTGGCCTCAAAGATCTCAGAGGCATGGGGATTGTCCTTTAGGGAGAGAAAATAACCAATCCAAATTACTTAAATAAGCATCTTCTCCTTTAAAATCAGCAAGATTCCTAAGTTCTGAAAAAGCTATCTGATATAGACTAAATGTTGTGTCTCCCCAATATTCAGATGCCGAAACCTAATCCTCGCTGCGATGGTATTTGGAGGTTGGTCCTTTGGGAGGTGATTAGGTCATGAGGGTGAAGCCCTCATGAATGGCATTAGTATCCTTATAAAAAGAGACCCCAGAGAGCTCTCTTACCCTCTTTCTGCCATGTGAGGATACAGTGAGAAGAGGGCCATCTGTGAAACAGAAAGCTGGCTCTCATCAGACACCAAATCTGCTGCTTTCTTGATCTTGGACCTCTCACCCTCTAAAACTGTGAGAAATAAACATTGGTTGTTGAAGTCACCCAGTCTATCCTATTTTTGTTATGGTAGCCCAAACTGATTAAAACGCTGTCTGTGTTAGAAACACCGAAATAAAATGTGACTGGAGTGCTCTTGCCTCCTTTCCAAATGCACCTGAACCACTCAGGAATCTGTGGATGGCAGGCAGCGGACGTTTACTGAGACCCACCTCGGCTCTCATTCCAGGCAGATGGGAATTTAGAGACGCCCTTCCCTCTTCTGCTTCCCTCTGCTCCTCATCCCTTCCACGTCTCTTACAAGGTTGTCTGGACTTCCCGATCTTGCTTTATCTTAAACTTAAAACAGACTCCCCACCTCTGCCTACCCCTGTAGAAGAATTTTGTGCTTACTGGCCTGCAGGTATTGTATTAAGCCATTTTCATTTAATGAGCAGGATGTTTTCACAGAGTGATCCAGCGCATTATATAAATCATCCAGTGCATTATTAATCATTCCATGGTGCCATAAAATGACAGGCATTTGGTTCCCAAATGCAAATACTGCAAACCAAGAACCTTAATATAGAGGTGGATTTAAATTATTATAGCCAAATGGCAAGTTCGTGGTGCATGTAGAGGATCACAAGAGGATAAAAAGAGTTTCTGGTGCCTCTCTAATTGTTTTTAAATTTTTATTTATGGTCATATTAAGCAGTTCTCTGAGGGCTCGAGCCATGTAAATTACGATGATTCTTTCTGAAGGCTTTTAACTGTAAGGAAATTGGGAATTAATTCCTTTTCTGAGGAGACACAGGTGCCTGAGTATTTCTTAACAGACTGTGTTCTTTCATACTTGCTGAATGGATGAGTTATCAGTGGTTCGAAACCTTCAGAATTTCCTGATGAACTTAATAAATTCAGATTGCTGGGCCCCAATCCTAGCATCCCTGCTTCAGTAGGTCTGGGGCAGAGCCTGGAAACCTGCATTTCTAACATGTTCCCAGGCTATGCTGATGCTGAAGTCTTAGGGACCATACTTTGAGAACCACTGGTATAGAATATACTTTGAGTTAATGCATCTGTCATTGTTGGATTGTCATTGTTGTAAGTCCATCTGTCATTGTTGGATAGGGTTTAAAAGGATATGGTCCTCCAACAAGCACCCCAGCCCCTCCATTTTCTTTATCCCAGTAAGAAGAGAGCACTCCCATCCTTACACTATGCTCTTCTAATTGCCTATAGATTAGGCACTGTTTATGGTAAAAAAAAATATCGTGTCTGTTCCCAGTCATTACCATGGAGAAACATCTAATACATACGTGGGGCTGAGCCAAATAGCATGATGATGTGAATCTAGCGTTTTTCCTGGATCACTCAGGAAAATTAGAAAATAATTACATTTAATCTTCAAGCAAGTCCAGTGATGTTTTTATGTCCAATAAGTCCATACCTCAGTATGTTCCCTTTTAGAATGAGTAAGGAATAACCATATATAATTTCAGTAATTAAGTTGCAATAAAGGTTTTTTTATGCCTTAACTCTGGCAAACTCTGACATCTCTTGATTTCATTTCAGCTTATTTTTCTTTATCAACAGATTATGATTCTCCCTGAATGAATTTTTATTAAATATGAGTATTTCTAATATTTCACCTTAGGTTGTTCTCTCAGGGTAATTTCTTTTACACTTGCTAATTCTCAGTCTTAGGTAATTGATTTAAGTTAATTTCCTATGTTGTTGGTAATGAAATTCATTAATTTTTTAACCTTTTATTTTGAAATAATTTCAAACATATAAGAAAGTTGCAAGAATGGTATCAAGAACTCCCATGTAACCTACATGCAGATTGGCTGATTGTTCACATTTTATCCCATTCTCTCTCTCTCGCTCTCTCTCTATATATACATATGCATATATATCATACATCATGTATAAATAAAATATGAACATATATATCTAACATCACTTTAATTACTCTATATAATAAATATACTTTTACTGAACCGTTCAAGAGTAAGTAGCAGACAAAATACCCCCTTATGCCTCAAGATATTAGTGTCTATTTCCTAAAAATAAGGACATTCTCCCACACAGGCACAGAACAATCATAATCATCAGAAAATCCACATAAATAAATTACCACCATCACACTCACAGACTCCATTCAAATTATATAATATCCTTTATAAATTGAGGATCCAATCTAGGATTACTTGTGTTTAGTTGCCATGTTTTTTTAGTTCCTTTAACTTGGAAAAATTCTCAGTCTTTTCTTGTGTTTTACGTACTTGATAGTTTTTAAGAGAACAGGACTATTTAGTGCAGTGGTCTTCAACCTGAAGGTTTTGATTTTTCCTCATGGTTAGATTCAGGGTATGCTTTATGACAATACTACCACAGCAGTGATGCTGTGTTCTTCTTGGAGTATGATATGAGGAAGCACATGATGTCAATTTGTCCCATTATGGGTGCTGTTAACTTTTACCACTTGGTTACAATGGTATCTGCCAGTTTTTTTCTTTTTTTTTCTATTTATTAGTAAGTGATTAACAAGTATTTTGGTAAGATACACATTAACACTGTAAATATCCTGATGCTCATCAAACTATCACCAGCTAGTTTGGGTATCCTCCAATGATTTTTTTTTGCCTGAATTGATTATTGTAATTGTACTTGTCAAGTGGTAATTTCATAATTCCATCATTCTTTCTACTTTAAGGTAGAGCTTTCCCTCTGGTCCTTTAATCTACCTATCATCTATCTAGAGAGATATTAATAGACAGAGTTTTAAAATTTTATTCAATGAATTATAATCCATTACTTTTATTACTTATTTTGATATTTAAATTATCCCAGATTTGGCAAGTGGGAGCTCATTCAAGCTGGCTTTTGTGTCATCATTTGAACACTTTCTTACTATCTGGCTCAGTAAGATATTCTAGACTCATCTTGAATTTTATTTGCCAAGCCCTGGAATTAGTCATTTCTCTAAGGAGTCCTGGTTCTTCTCAGTGAACCAAGATCTGGATTCTAGGGAGATATATATATATCATGAACTGAATATCTGTGTGCCCCTAAATTCTTAAGTTAAACCCTAACTCCCATTGTAGCAGTATTTGGAGATGGACCTAGAAAGAGATAATTAAGGTTAAATGAGGTCATAAAGGTGGGGCCCTGATCCAATTGGATTAGTGACCTTATAAGGAGAGATATCAGAAAGCTCTCTCTCTTTCTCCATGTGCATGCACTGAGGAAAGGCCAAGTGAGTACATATTGAAAAGGCAGCTGTCTGCAAGCCAAGAAGAGAGGTCTCACCAGAATCTGACCACAACGACACCCTGATCTTGGATTTCCAGCTTCCGGAACTGTGAGAAAATAAGTTTCTGTTGCTTAAGCCACTCAGTTTGTGGTATTTTGTTGTGGTAACCCAAGCAGACTAATACAATTGTTATCTTATCTATGTCTGTGTCTATATCTATATCTATACCTATATCTACTTCTATTTATATCAAAGAAAACAACCCATGAATTTCCATCAATACTGCAAATTCCAATTCAGGGTTTATTCTGGCCTTCTCTTTTTCCATATTTGTAACTTTAATCTCCAACAGTGAGAAGTCTGGCTCTCATTATCCTCCACATATTTAGTTACTTGTTCAATCCCCTGTGTGTAACCAATCTCCCAACCACATGGGCTAAGTCCTCAGTGCTGGCTCTTCTAACCACAACTAGGTGGGTCACCTCCCTGTCCCTGGGTTAGCCAAAAAATGTCAACTAAATCCTCAGTCCCAGAAGGAGTCTTCATTAAAGATTTAAAATTTTAAACTTAAAGAATTTAAAGAATTTGGCTAGTTTTATATTTTAAGCTAATTTAAAAATTTTTTTCTAATCTCCCAATTTAGTATAATACATGAATTTCAGTAGTCATTTTTTTGTCCAATATAATTCATCATTATATTTTTCATTGTGTAGAATTATGCTAATAAGATCAGTTTGAGGAAATGGCAGTGATGATGAAAACTACATTGGAAACATTCTTAATCTCATAAAATATCTACATTTAATAATTTTAGTCTGACATTAAACACTGACTTAAAAATTAAGTGAAAACTAAAAATAGTTTGAATATATGAAAATAGAAGAGTATCCATGGTCAGAAGAAATGGCAAATAGTGAAAGAAATAGTGGATCAAATGATGAAAAAAAAAAATGCTTTCTTTCAAGACAGTTACCAAAACTCTCTTGCCATGCACAGAAAAATTACACCTTCTTCTTAACAGTAGAGCAATTGTGAAATCTGATAAAATCTCAGTCTGAACAAGTGGCATAGTAGGTCAACAAGGCTGTAAAAAACCCATTTCACACAGTACGGTGATATAATTATTCTATGTACCTGAGAATATATGGCAATAAAATAGTGTGAATTTAAATCCCATGTGCTGGGACAAACTGGACTTGTCCTAATGATCATTTTGTCCATTTCTAAGATTTTCTATGCCATATGTGTAATTAAACATGTAATGCCGTTATATCTGCTGCCCTACTTAGGCTGGGTCCCAAGACCTAAAATGCATAATATAAATATACATTTTGCAATTCAGCTTCATATTCTAACCAAACTTCAGTTTCTTTTTTAATATTTGCCCCATATAGATCAATTCACTTAATCAATCTCCACAGATACATTTTTAAAAATCTTTCTTCATCTCAGAGAGCCAAGATATTTTCAGAAGCATATAATTTGAAGATGTGTGTATAAATATTCAATTTATTTAATTAAAATTCATGAGTTTTATGGAAAATAAGAGCTAGAATATCAATCTAAAACAATGATGAGCCCTTTAGTTTACAGTCTAACTGGGAAACTAAGACATAGATACAAAGTAGAAAAGGAACTATATGATGGAGTATCAGGCTGGTGAACTGAAGTCCTATAGCTGTTGAGAGAAGTGTGACTTGGGGTAGTCAAGCTGGCTGGGACATGAGGAAGATTTAGGCTTGGAAGGAGAAACAGAGGCTGAGGCAAAAAGCAAAGCACTATCGGAGCAGAGGTTTTTGTTAGGGAGTCTGGGGAAAATAAGAGTAAAAATTTATGAAACTGAAAATCCATTTCACAGATTTTCAGGAACATGTGCTTTTGACATGTGATTAAAATCAAATAGGAAAGGGACTTCCCTGGTGGCCCAGTGGTTAGGACTCAGTGCTTTCACTGCCATGGCACCGGGTTTGATCCCTGGTCTAGATCCCGCAAGCCGTGCAGCCGAAAATAAAAAAAAACTCAAATAGAAAAGAGTATTGGAAAATATTAACTCCTACAGTAGTTTCCAACATTTTAATTTATTTATTTACTTATTTTTGGCTGCGTTGGGTCTTTGCTGCTGCATGCAGGCTTTCTCTCGTTGCAGCGAGGGGGGGCTACTCTTCTTCTCATTGTTGTGGCTTTTTCTTCTTGCGGAGCGCAGGCTCTAGGCACGCGGGCTTCAGTAGTTGTGGCACACGGGCTCAGTAGTTGTGGCTCGTGGGCTCTAGAGCTCAGGCTCAGTAGTTGTGGGCTTAGTTGCTCTGCAGCATGTGGGATCTTCCCGGACCAGGGCTCGAACCCGTGTCCCTTGAATTGACAGGCAGATTCTTAACCACTGCGCCACAAGGGAAGCCCTTCCAATCTTTTAATAATCAAGAATCCACTTTATTATCTCTTTTGCAAATTCCTACAATATTATGGTTGACCATAATTTCTCATCTGCATGAAAACTAACATTATTGTTCAAGAGTGACCTTTTTAATCCTGAAAAAGCAGAGAATTTTGACAATTTAGTTAGTCTGAGCACCTTTATTGTGCAAACCCCAATTTTACTGAGCTTTTTGAAATACTCAAAATGGCTTGAGAATTCTCATTCCTCGTGGACACTTAGAAGTTGAAAACACCTGATGTACTTTAATAATTGCATTTTATAGGTAAGGAAATGAGAGGCCCCGAGAGGTTAAATAACTTGCCCAAGGTCACACAGTCCATCCCAGAACTAGACCCCAGTCTTGACATTAATCCAGAACCCCTTCCTTTATCTTTCTTCTTAGTCGAGAACTTCATTATATTCTAACTTGTATTTTTTTGGGGGGGGGGCATCAATCCTTCCCCTCAAAAGATTGTAAACTGTTTGAGAAAAGGGAATGTCATCTACTTTTTTGAATAATAATAATAATAGTAGCATATGTGTGAATTATCCCTAAACAACAGACCCAGTAAGCTTTGCAGAGGTTGCTAGTTTAATCCTTCTAACAACTCTGTGAGACAGGTATTATCAGTCTCACTTTATAGATACGAACTCTGAGCCTGATTAAGGTTAAGTAATTTGCATAAAATCACACAGCTGGTAAAGAACAGAACATATGTTCAACCCCAGGTCTGGCTTTCTCCAAAGCCTTTGTTCTGTCCACCCAGCTAAGCTGCCTCTGAGGGTAGTCACTGAACAGTTCCTATATTCCCTTACTTAGCCAGAGAGCTGAGTCCAATAATTTTTTTAGGTCCCTTACTATGCTCGGCTTTTAGAAAGACATGATAAGTGAAAAAAGCATAGGCATTTGTTTTTTGAAATCAGTGAGGTACTACAAGATATACTAAATTTATCAAAAGGAACCTATGGAAGTCTTCTCTTTATTTTTACAGGACAGTTGCAAATATACTGAACCAGAGAATTTTCACATTTCATAAAATGTTCAGCATTCACTTTATTGTTTATTTCTTCACAACGATTTCGTCCTTTATGAGCAATTTTTCCAACAGCAATAATATCCCTACTCAGAATGCTTTTGTTCATCTGCAAATCCTAAGGGGTAATATTGGACATCTTTAATAAACACATAACTTCTCTTGAGGTTTTGAATGGGTCACCAGTCAGGAGCAAGGGGGCCAGGGCTGGGGCCTGGAGGACCATGGAAAAAGTAGAAAATCTTGCAAAGATGCCTGACCTTTACTACCAGGCTACGTTGTAACCTTAGTTGTCACCAAAATGTTAGCAAACATTGGGCATGACAGAAGGGATGACACCAAAGCTGTGTAGGAAGGAGAGAAAGCCATTGTAAATGCAGGACTGTTTGGCTGAAGGAACTCCAATTGAGAAATTAATGGTGCCCACACGTATTTGAATGCAGGGAATTTAATCCTGAGACATCTTGAGTTGGAGCTCACTCTCCTGTTTCCTGCTGGATTTGGCAGTGCCTTGTTCTATTATTGAGACGTGCCCTGGGAAGGTGGGTCCTTCGGGGGAAAGGGGCACCTCTGCCCTCACATTCAGGAGTTGCCATTAGCACCGGACCCACAGTTCCAAAAGCCTCTCTCACAGATACTGATGAATCTTCCTAGGCAGGCTTTTTCCTTTCCTTTCTATTTTTTACTTTTGTTTTGTTTTTAACATTTGCTTTAGGTATGCTACACTGTGTAATGGTTTTAACTCTAGTCATGCATCAAAATCAACATTGTTGGACTTTTTTTGGTTTTTCTTTGGCAGCGTTGGGTCTTTGCTGCTGCGCGCAGGCTTTCTCTAGTTGCGGCGACTGGGGGCTACTCTTTGCTGCGGTGCACAGGCTTCTCGTTGCGGTGGCTTCCCTTGTTGCGGAGCACGGGCTCTAGGTGCACAGGCTTCAGTAGTTGTGGCTCGTGGGCTCTAGAGCGCAGGCTCAGTAGTTGTGGCACACGGGCTTAGTTGCTCCAGGACATGTGGGATCTTCCTGGATCAGGGCTCAAACCCGTGTCCCCTGCATTGGCAGGCGGATTCTTAACCACTGCACCACCAGGAAAGCCCCATTGTTGGACTTTTTAACCACATGAATTTATTATTAAAAAACAAAATCACTCCAGGGCCCAGAAATTTTAATTTGTTTGGCCTGGAATAGGGTATTTCTAAGCTCCCCAGTTGGTCCCAATGTGCAGTGTAATGTGATTCTCAGCCCCAGACCTGCAGGAGTCCACAGGAGCTACTCTGAATATTTCAAACAGCCTAAGGCCAGTCATATATTTCTCCCATGATAAACTTCCTTGGGGTTAACACTGAGTCTCTTTGCTCTTGGCTGGAACTAAATCAATGCCTTGTGGTAACAGCTTATCATTTGCCGATGAAAAACTCCAATAAGCAAATTGAATAAAATAAATAAATGAAAATAAAATAAATATGAAAATGAAAAATTAATTATTCATTTATAAATACCATTTTTAAATAGAGAAAATCTTCTAGATCCTAGTTGATCATGGGAGAAAATAAATAAAAGGACACTTTCAGGTGAAAAACTTAGGAAGCCATCTGATAAGGTCACCTTTTAAACTGGTATTAAAATTAGCCTTCAAACACACAACAGATTAATAGAAGGCATACCAGAAAGGTGGTGGGTGCTGAGGGGAGTCAGATAGGGGATTTTGTATTTGTCCTGGATAATGTGCACTCAGATAGGCAAAGGGCGCTGTGGGTGATTCTGTCCCTGAATGCACTGCATTCTCCTGCTTTAGGCAGTAGCACAGCATCTTCCCATCACCCCATCTTGTTTCTGTCAATCCCATTAGGACCAGACCCTTCAAGACCTGTCTGAGAAAAATCACAGAGGGAAGTACTAGAGATTATTTCTCTTGTCTGCCAAGTTGGTCTCTTGCTATCATCCGGAAATGTTTAACATAAGTGAATCTTTAATTAACTTCAAAAAGTGCCTGTGCTTGGTCTCAGGTATGTAAACATGGCAGGACAAAAGTCACTAATGTTTAACAAGGGAAGTTTTCAAAACATCAGTTAGAAAGAGTTGGTACGCCTGATGAACACCCACCTCGACAGTAGAAAAGAAATTAGGGCTAATCATGAGTATCCCTCTTACTTCACCAAGCATTTGTTCATGATTATACACCAGGGGGGGTGAAACCAAACACACTTTTTTTTTTTTGCTATATTTTATTTATTCATACATTCAGTACATATTTAAAGGTACTATACTATATGCCAACACTGTTATAGGCACTAGAGATAGAGAAGTGAGCTAGGTAACTAAAATGTCTTATGCCCGCAAAGCTTAGGTTCTAAAAGAACTGTAGAGCTTGGAAGTCACTGCTAGGCACGAAAAGTACATGGCAAAGCAGCTGTCACTTGCAATTGTATTAAAACATTTGTAGTTCAGGCTTCTAAAGAAATTTCTCCTTTGGATATAGAAAACTAAGGTATTCCTCTCAACTCGTCGTGAGAATATTTTTAATTCACAGCTTCCCATTCTCTGAATTGATTAAATCAACACCTAACTAAAAGAGGGAAACATAATTGTATGTACTATGTTCTCCATCCTCAACAGTTTACAATTGAGCATTTACTAGCCAGGAGCTTGGGTCATTCAGGTAGAGTGTATTTCTTCAGAGATGATAAGCAAGACAATGCAAGGTGTTTATGGACTTAGAGGTGAGAAGAGAAAGAAAAGCAATCTTAGGAAACCTGAAAAGGATTGTGGAGACCAGTAAAGTACTTTAGAGAACATTGACATTCAAATCAGATACTTCCATGTAATAAATATTTGCTGAATATTTCATTGGGTAGCTAGATTCCATAGATAAGGTGACATTGTGTCTCTTAAGACGCTAGTAGTTGGTATGTACAATTGTACTGTATAGGATACATTTCAGCTCTCATTTCCAGTTGGTAATCCCTTGAAAAAAACTCGTATAATGTGTCTATGGCTGAGTGTAAAATTATCTTGTGTAGAGCTTCTGTGAGAGTACTGAAGCAAATGTTAATTGTGCCACCTTCTTGGCTTGAGTGTTTTTCAAGGAACAGTAACAAAGCCTTTAAGGCAGAGAAAGTGGTTGAGAGTCACAAAGTATTCTCGCAGCTGAAACCCTACTCTCGAGATAAGAGAGACCTTGCCTAAAATACAGTGAAAAGCAGCCTTGGGACAAAGAATTAATGTGAAGAGGTGCAACCAACACGTCTTCTGAAAGCCCTACACCATTGCCACATTGTTCTGAGTATTTATAAAAAGTTTTCCAGGAGTACAGACTTTTCAAGGAAAACTAAATGTTCACTTTATAATGGGGGTTCCATGAAGAATTATTAAGGAATTAAGAATGCTTTTTCTTAAACAAGACTTCCTCCATTTAAAATCTTATGTTAAAATGAAGAGACGTACATATGTTTTGATGCTTTAGGAACTGACGATTAAATAATTTAAAAATTTAGTCATATAATAATAAAGGTATACAAATTTGATTAAAAGAATAAGGTAGAAATAGCTTTTTAAAAAACTTTCTACCCACAGAAATGTCAGACAAATGGAGCAATAAATTTTACCTGGATACTTTAAAAATACTTACTATCACTGTTTACATGTCAATTCAACAAGGTGTCCTGAAGAATAGCAAATATGTAGGATATGATCCCTTACACGGATAAAAAAGTAACATTGGTCATGTTAAAGCATGAAAGAAAGGACTGCCAGAGAAAATACAGGACACCAAATATTGTGTGGGACATATCAAAAGTTTTTTTGCTGTTTATCTGAAATTCAAATGTAACTGGCATTCTGTATTTTTATTTGCTAAGTCTGGCAACCCTAAAAGAGTACATCTAAATTCAAAAGAAAATTAGTAAAACCTTAAATTTTTTAAACATTTGAAGAAAATATTCAACTAGACTCCCTCCCAAGGTACTATGGACTAAATTGTGTCCCCTGCCCCCAAATTCATATGTTGAAGCCCTAACCCCCAATATGACTGTATTTGAAGATAAGATTTTTAGGAAATAATAAGGTTAAATGAGGTCATAAGGGTGGGATCCTAATCCGATTGAATTGGTGGAGGAAGGAGGAGGAGAGGGAAGAGGGAAGACAGGGAAATCTCTTTCTTCAAACACAGTACTGAGGGAGAGCCATGTGAACACTGAATAAGAGGGGACCACCTACAAGACAGAAAGAAATCACTCACCAGAACCTGACCATGCTGGCACCCTGATCTCAGACTTCCAGCCTCCAGACTGAGAAAATAAATTTCTGTTGTTTAAGCCACCCAGTCTATGGTATTTTGTTATGACAGCCAACCTCACTAACACATAAGACCCATTGCACTTCCTCTCAGTCATCCCACTTGTAATTACGATAACTTCAGAATTTTCTTTCCTGGCAGATCAAAATCTCCACGATGGCAGAAAGGGCAGAGAGTGGCCTAGCTTGCCTTTTGCTGTATGCTTAGCTTATTGTGCCTTACCTTTGGCTTGTAATAAGGACTAAGTAAATATCTGTTGACTAAATGAATACTGAATGAATTAAGTGACTAGAAAGGTAGACCAAAAACTATTTGCTACAGTGTTGTTCACCACAGTGTTATTCATAATAACAATAAAACATTAAGAAAAATCTGTCCAAAAATTGAGGAACATTTAAGTAAATTAATTAAACTAATAATAGTACAATCACATGACAATATATCATGTAGTCAAGGAATTCCCTGGCAATCCTGTGGTTAGGGCTTTGTGCTTCCACTGTAGGGGTCATGGGTTCGATCCCTGGTTGGGGAACTAATATCCCGCATGCCACACAGCATGGGAAAAAAAGGGGGTCTTACAAATATTATTTTTAATGTCATGATAAAATTCACAAAACATTATGTTATATAAAAATAGGATATATATGTATACGTATACATACACACACAAAGAGGGGAATGTTTGGAAGTGAGTGCAATTGTTAATAGTGGTTGTCTTCAGGTAGCAGGATTTGATTATTTTTCCATTATGTTTTTCTTTACTTTTCAAATTTGCTGCAAGAATCATGGATGCTTTTTAATCAGAAAGAAAATTAGCAGTCACTTGGCACAAGTTGTACAGATTAAAAAGATAATATTTGCAAAATTTTTATAGCAAGGAAAACAAAGCTAAGTTGGTTAAGGTTGTTATTAGTGCAGCACTCAGAAAAAAACATTTAAAATCCACTGGGGAAACACCTCAGTGTTGAGATTAAACTAAGTAACACTATGAAGAAAGCCTTGAGTGTACAGAGTAATTTCCTTGTCTGAAGCCCCAAGTCTCCCAAAGTCTTTTTGTCAGTATCACACATACACATTAGGGCCTACTTTTTCCTTGGCTTTACCTGGGTGGCTTTATCACTACCCCTTCACTCTTCCATCAAGCAATTCTCTCCTACTTTATTGTTTTTCAAAAGAATAATTTATAGATTTTGTGACTTGAGGAGGACTTGTCCAAGGATTAAATCCTAACCCTACAACTTAGAGAATTTCCAATTTAACTTTCAGAATGTTAATTGGAGAGACTCAAAAGATAAGAGAACTACTGATGAACTTCTATCATATCAAAAATATTATTTGGAGGATATTGTTTTATAAGAGTCTTAGAGTTGTATTTGTATTTACTGGAATGTAAGATTCATAAATATGAAAAAAATATTTTTGCAATGGAAATAACTTGTACCTTAGCCTTGTATGTAGTTTGTTTCATTTTTTGTTTTGTTTCTGTTTTTTTGTTATTGTTTTGTAGACAATAGGTTTGTAGGTTTACTGTCTTTCAGCCCCCAAAAGATAAAGTGCTACACACATACGTTACATCCTTACCTCATTCATTATTTTATTGCTTTATTATTATTGGTGAGAGTTCAAATCAACAAGTAATCATTGAATACCTACTATCTGAAAGGCACTGTCTTAGGTTTGGGAGATACAAAGATAAATGGAGATGAACCTCTCTAACTGATCTGGAAAGATCTTTGCCCTAGTGAGGGACACAGTCATGTAAACAGATCATGCCAGTATATTAAGGACTAAGATAAAGCCACATAGCAGGGATCTGGGGCAGAAAGGAAAGACCTTGTAGTGGATGCCACTGTTTTGCCCTGTCAAGATTCCCTTCTTCAGCCTAGTAGAGAAAGAGCTGTTACAGTAGGAAAAAAAACAAGTGAATATCCCTGAAATTTCCAAGATAATACATCAAAAACAATATCACATCCCAGAGGGAAAGGCAGAGATTGGTACCACCCTCAGAGACTTAGAGGGTGAATGAATCATGGTCTCCATCAGCTCCATTGAATTCACCAGTCATGAAATGATTGTGGACACAATGACTTGGCCAGTTGATGTAGATCAACTAAACACCACCCCACTGGCTAACCAGGTCTTGGAAAATATTTTCCTGGATGGAGAGAATTTCACGTGAGAAGCAACTGGATATGAGTGGCACAAGGAATAGAGTATCGTAGATGCTGTTGGTTCCCTGCCAAGATCCCCTTTTTCCAGGCCAGTGCGCTGATCCTGCAGCTACTGTGAGTTTGTCTGCTAAAGGCTCACAGCTGCTTTCTTACCTAGAAAATTACCCTTGACCAAATGGGAATTACCTCTCCTGATGGACACGTAGGTTCCTCCCCCACAGGAGCAACCTGTAGTCAACGACTGATTGACTTTGTGTACCCAAGTCCAAGGCTGACCCAAGAACATGGTGCAATGCTCCAGAGCTCTCCACGGATCAGGCTGAAGCTGGCTCCTACTAAGACTATGTTCTTGTTTAGCTCTTTCCCTACCCTACCCTGCTTCCCTCACTCCCTTTCTTCTGAGAAGAATCCTTCAATAAATCATATGCACAAAAATTCTTGTCTCTGGTTCTGCTGCTACGGAACATAACCCAAGATAGAACTCTGTCTAGTTCTGGTGGCCAAGAACTTTTTAGAGGAGACAGTGGCTGATGTGAGACTTGAAGTATTAAAGAGTAAAAAGTCAGAAAAGGACATTAGTTAACGTCTTGGTTTTAATATTCTTGTGCTTAAGCTTCTTCCACTGAGAAAGAGACTTTTCAAAGATCATAAAGTTCAAACTGGTATTTGTAATGGTAATCTGGAATTTATTTTTCAGTTAATTGTAGTAAAACTGATTTTGTAGAGTCATCTTTCAGCATGAAAAGAAAAATCGTTCCTTCTTTTTGTCTTTTTTCTGTCCCCTACCCTTTCAGAGCTTACCCTCTGGGTCATATCTGAGTCTCACTCTATGTGTCTGGAAAGATGAGAGCAGGATATGCTTCTTAGCAGAGAAGTGAGAAAACCGGTGGCTTTCTGAAAGCGAGGATGATAGGGGTAGTTTTTTCAAATACAGGCAACAAGTGGATGCACTGTCTGTAGAGAATTTAAAGCAGTGACAAAAAAACTAAAAGTTAGCGTGCTTTTTATTATCACCATATGCTAGCAATCCTAAAAAATGGTAGTATTAATGTTCACTCTCCTAACCCCCATATGTCACTGAAGAGAATCCCAATATATCCCTTTTGAGAAACCCTGGATAACCAGCCCCTCTGCAAAGCTTGGGGTCACAGCAGCTTCCGTCACCACTTTAGGAGTGGTTGGAAGCAGGGGTTTAGAACAGCTTGTCCTAAAATAAGCTTACGAGTTTCCATCCCTGAGTGTCCCCAGGAAAGCCTGGGCACTTAGTTATGCTCAAACTCTTACTTTTGTGTGGGGCTGAGGCAGGGGTGGCGGGTGGCTTAGGCTAGCACACAATGAATTTGCCTTATTATGAGTTTGTATGTTTTATCTAGAGTGAAAATTCTTTGGGGAAGGTAGAAGGAAAAGAATGAAAAGGGAGGACAAAAATCGAACACTTTCTACAAGTCAGGAGTCTGACTTCTGTGGCCTCTGAGAGAAGAGTTGATCTCTTAACCTGTGCTGGCAAAGATTTAAAGTCACTGTTCTGCCAGGGAAAGTCAAAAGACCAATTGTTCATTCCGAGAGATTTGGAGGTAGTAAGTAACTTGTTTATATTTTGTCAGTAAAAAAAGATAATTAAGGTTCTAAACAACTACAGACATCCTCCTATTCAGCGAGCTTAAAAAACAAATCAATGTGTTTTAAAACTTTGCAGCTTACTTGAGGAATGAACATTCTCTCATCCACATTAGTCATCAGAATGGGATAGAAAATGCAGAATGAACAAATGCATCACTTTTCAAACCTTGAATTTTATTATGCTCTAATTTGGTACAGTACTGTACTTAATCAAGAGACCTTGAAATAATATGGATTATATTTTACGTTATGGGTAAATTTTTCATGTGTGAAATTTTCTTTGGGAGCCTAGGAGTAAGAACAAAGGAAAATGAAAAAGTTTTTTGGCAGAACTTAGTATTGTTTTTATTGAAGTATAGTTGATTTACAATATTATATTGTTTTAGATGTATAGCATAGTGATTCAGTATTTTTACAGATTATACTCCATTAAAAGTTATTACAAGATAATGGCTGTAATTTCTTGTGCTATGCAATATATCCTTGTTCTTTATCTATTTTACACATAGTAGTTTTTATCTCTTATTCCCATACCCCTAACTTGCCCTTCCTCCCTTCTCTCTCCCCTCTTGTAACTACTAGTTTGTTTTCTATATCTTTGAGCCTGTTTCTGTTTTGTATATATATTCATTTGCATATTTTTTAGATTCCATATATGATATCATACAGTATCTGTCTTCCTCTGTCTGACTTATTTCATTAAGCATAATATTCTCTAGCTCCATCCACATTGCTGCAAATGGCAGAATTTCATTCTTTTGTTTATAGCTGAGTAATATTTCCTTGTGTGTGTGTGTATATATATATACCGCATCTTCTTTATCTATTCGTCTGTTGATGGACACTTAGGTTGCTTCCATATATCATGGCTAGTATATATAGTGTTGCTATGAACATTGGGGTATATGTATTTTTGAATTAGTGTTTTCCTTTTTTCTGGGTATATACCCAGAATGGAATTGCTGGATCATATGGTAGTTCTATGTTTAGCTTTTTAAGGAACCTTCATACTGTTTTTCATAGTGCCTGCACCAATTTACATTCCCACCAAGAGTGCATAAGGGTTCCCTTTTGTCCACATCCTCACCATTTGTTATTTGTAGACTTTTTGATGATAGCTATTCTGACAGGTGTGAGGTGATATCTCATTATTCTTTTGATTTGCATTTCTCTAATAATTAGCAATATTGAGCATCTTTTCATGTGTCTGTTACCCAGCTGTATGTCTTTGGAAAAATGTCTTTTCAGGTCTTCTGTACATTTTTTTATTGGGTTGTTCTTTCTGATATTGAGCTTTATGAGCTGTTTATGTATTTTGGATATGAACCCCTTGTTGGCCATATCATTTGCAAATATTTTCTCCCATTTTGTAGATTGTATTTTCACTTTGTCAGTGGTTTCCTTTGTGGTGCAAAAGTTTAATTAGGTCCCCTTTGTTTATTTTTGCTTTTATTTCTCTTGCCTTAGGAGACAGATCCAAAAAAATATTGCTACGATTTACGTCAGAGTGTTCTGCCTATGTTCTCTTCTAGGAGCTTTATTCTTTCAGGTTTTACATTTAGGTCTTTAATCCATTTCAAGTTTATTTCTGTATATGATCGGAGTAAATGTTCTAATCTCATTGCTTTACATGTAGGTATCCAGTTTTTCCAGAACATTTTCTTGAAGAGACTGCCATTTCTCCATTGTATATTCTTGCCTCCTTTGTCATATATTAATAGACCACAGGTGTATGAGTTTATTTCTGGGCTCTATTCTGTTCCATGTATCCATGTGTCTGTTTTTATGCCAGTACCATGTTGTTTTGATTACTGTAGCTTTGTAGTATGTTCTAAAGTCTAGGAGCGTGATACCTCCAGCTTTGTTCTTTTTTCTCAAGATTACGTTGGCAATTTGGGGTCTTTTGTGGTTCCATATGAATTTTAGGATTATTTGTTCTAGTTCTGTGAAAAATGCCCTGTGTATTTTGATAGGAATTGCATTAAATCTGTAGATTGCTTTGGGTAGTATGGCTATTTTAACAATATTAATTCTTTAAATCTAAGAGCATGGGATATCTTTCCATTTCTTTGAATCATCTTCAATTTCCTTCATCAATGTTTTATAGTTTTCAAAGTATAGGTCTTTCACCTCCTTGGTTAAGTTTATTCCTAGGTATTTTATTCTTTTTGATGTGATTTTAAGCAGGATTGTTCTTTTATTTTCTATTTTTCATAGTTCATGATTGGTGTATAGAAAAGCAACAGATTTCTGTATATTAATCTTGTATCCTGCAACTTTGCTGAATTCATTTGTTAGTAGTTTTGGGGTGGAGACTTCAGGGTTTTCTAAAGTATCATGTCATCTGCAAACAGTGACAGTTTTCTTCTTCCCTTCCAATTTTGATGCCTTTTATTTCTTTTTCTTGTCTGATTACTGTGGCTAGGACTTCCAATACTATGTTGAATAAAAGTGGTGAGAGGGGCATTCTTGTCTTGTTCCTGAATTTAGAGGAAAGGCTTTTAGCTTTTCACCATTGCATATGATCTTATCTGTGGGTTTGTCATAAGTGGTCTTTATTATGTTGAGATATGTTCCCTCTATGCCCACTTTGATGAGAGTTATTGTCATAAATGAATGTTGAATTTTGTCAAAAGCTTTCTCAAGATCTATTGAGATGATCATACGATTTTTTAAACTTCCTTTTGTTAATGTGGTGTATCATATTGATAGATTTGCAAATGTTGAACCATCCTTGTGTTCCTGGAATAACTCCAGCTTGATCATGGTGTATGATCCTTTTAATATATTGTTGGATTTGGTTTGCTAATATTTTGTTGAGGATTTTTGCATCTATATTCAACAAAGATATTGGCCTGTAATTTTCTTTTTCTGTAGTGTCTTTGGTTTTGGTATCAGGGTAATAGTGGCCTCGTAGAATGAATTTGGGAGTGTTTCTGTCCTATTCAATTTTTTGGAATAGTTTGAGAAGGATAGGTATTAGCTCTTCCTTATATGTTTGGTAGAATTCCCCTGTCAAGCCATCCAGTCCTGAACTTCTGTTTGCTGGGAATTTTTTTTATTACAAATTTAATTTCATTGCTAGCCACCAGTCTGTTCAAATTGTCTGTTTCTTCTTGATTCTGTCTTGGCAGGTTGTATGTTTCTAGAAATTTGTCCATTTCTTCTAGGTTGTCAAATTTGTTGGCATATAACTGTTCTTGATATTCTCTTATCATTTTTTGTATCTCTGTGGTATCAGTTGTTATTTCTCCTCTTTCATTTCTTATTTTGTTTAGTTGGCTCCTCTCCCTTCTTGGTGAGCCTGGCTAAAGGTTTATCAATTTTGTTTATCTTTTCAAAGAAGCAGCTCTTTGTTTCATTGATCTTTTCCTTTTTTTTTTTTTTTTTGCTCTATTTTATTTATTTCTTCTCTGATCTTTATCATTTCTTTCCTTCTGCTGACTTTGGACTTTATTTGTTCTTTTTCTAATTCCTTTAGGTGGTAAGTTAGGTTGCTTATTTGGAATTTTTCTTGTTTCTTGAGGAAGGCCTGTATTACTATAAATTTCCCTCTTAGAACTGCTTTTGCTGTATTCTATAGATTTTGGAGTGTAGTGCTTCCATTTTTATTTGTATCGAGATATTTTCTGATTTCTTCCTTGATTTCTTCATTGGCCAATTGGTTTTTAAGTAGCATGTTGTTTAGTCTCCATGTGTTTGTGTTTTTCTCACCTTTCTTTCTGTAATTGATTTCTAGTTTCATACTATTTTGGTCAGAAAAAAAGCTTGATATAATTTCTATCCTCTTAAATTTCTTGAGACTTTCTTTCAGTTTTTGTGTATCTATTGTATGTTTTTGATTTGTGGTTACCATGGGGTTCATATATGTTGACCTATAATTATATCTACTTGTTCTAAACTGGTAGTCACTTAAGATCAAACACATTCTAAAAGATCTACATTTTTTACTCCCCTCCCCCACATTTTGTGTTTTTGATTTCATATTTTACATCCTCATGCTTATTCTTTGTTTACTGTAGTTGCAGTTCTTTTACAATTTTTTGTCTATTAATCTATGTACTGGTTTATTTAAGTGGTTGATCCTCAGGCCTTACTACATATTTGCCTTTCCTAGGGGGATTTTGCCTTTCCTAGTGAGACTTTTCCTTTCCTATAGATTCTTACTTCTTTTTCACTTAGAGAAAGACCCTTCAACATTTCTTTTAGAGTGGGTTTAGTATTGATGAACTTTTTAGTTTTTGCTTGAGAAGTCCTTTAAGGTCTCCTATTCTAAATGATAATCTTTCTGGGTAGTGCATCCTAGGTTGTAGGTTTCTCCCTTTCAGCACTTTGAATATATCATGCCACTCCCTTCTGGCCTGCAAAGTTTCTGCAGAGAAATCAGCTGATAACTTTATGGCGATTCCTTCATATATGACCCTTTGTTTTTCTCTTGCTGCCTTTAGAATTCTCTCTTTATCTTTAAATATTGCCATTTTAATTATGATATTTCTTGGTGTGGGTTTATCTTGGGCTTATCTTATTTGGGACCTTCTGTGCTTCCTGTATCAGTATATCTATTTCCTTTATCAAGTTTGGGAAGTTTTCAGCTATAATTGCCTCAAATATATTTCAATCCCCTTCTAGCTCTCTCCTCCTCCTGAGACCCCTATAATGTAAATGTTGGTATGCTTAATATTATCCCAGAGATCTCTTAAATTGCTTTTATTTTTTTTTAATTTGTTTTTCCTTCTGCTGCTCTGATTAGGTGATTTCTACTGTTCTATCTTCTAGATCACTTATGCATTCTTCTGTATCACTTTGTCTGCTATAATTCCTTCTAGTGTGTTCTTTATTTCAGCTATTGATTTACTCATTTCTGATGTGTTCTTTTTTATATTTTCTAGTTTCTTGTTAAAATGTCCACTGCTTACATCAATTCTTTTCCTTTATTCAATTAACATTTTTATTACCAATGTTTTAAATTCTTTATCTGGTAAGTTGTTTATTTCTGTTTCATTATTTTTTCAGGGGTTTTCTCTTGCTCTTTCAGTTGAGAATAGTTCCTTTCCTTTTTTATTTTCCCTAACTTTCTCTGCTTCTATGAATATAGGTCAAGCAGTTACCTATTATCTTCTTGAAGGGGTGTTCTTATGTGGGGAGCATCCTTACACAGACTGTGTCTGTACAATGCCTTTGATGGGAGAGCTGGATTTGACATGGATGCAAGTCAAGTCTTTCCTCAGGGTGTGCTGGACGCTATCACCTTGGTAGGTTGAGTAAGTGCTAACAATGGCTGCCATTGCCCCACCCAGGCTCCACCTCAGGACTAGGTCAACTTTGTGTCCCATGGTTGAGTCTTTTCTTTGGTCATGAATGCCCCAGATCCAGTGTCACACTGTGGCATGGAGTGAGCAGGGCTGGAGTGTTTGCTCAGCTCAGGCTGGGGCACACAGCAAGGCTGTGGCAGGAAACCTGGCAGTAGGTGTCTCTCTACCCTGCCTCGGGGGCAAGTCCCATTTGTCTCTCACTATCCCCGGCCTCCACAGCTCCCGCCCTGTTGTGGAACCACTCCACAGAGCAGGCTGGGCCCGCGTGGTCTCTCTACATGTGAGGGGGTGGTGGTGAGCTGTGGTGAAGCAGCAGCTGTCAAAGATCTGGGCGGCTTCTGGGGCACTGCTTGAGTAGGCTTTTATCATGTAGCATAATGCCCTGGAAATCCATCAAGCTGTTGGGGTATCAATAGTTCCGGTTTTGGGGTTTTTTTTTTTAATCACTGAGTAGTCCACTGTATGGATGTCTGAGTCCCTTCTGGCTGCTATAACAGCAATCCATAGATTAGAGTCTTATAAACAACAAAAATTTGTTTCTCATAGGAACTCTCAGTAACTGGATCCTCACTCTTGCCCTAGCCTTAATGAAGATACACCTCAGTGCTCTTCTGGTCGCTGAAGAAGCATTGTTGTTCCCTACCCTTGTTCATCTTTTAGTTTATGGATGAAACAGAGAGAACCCAGAAGCAGATCAAAGTGTAGGGGGTCTAGTATAGAACCAAAAGCAATTCATAGCCCCAGGCTACAGGGGAAGAGATAAACTTTAGGCAGGGAACTAAAACTAGAGATCTGAGAAATAGAGAAGGAGGTAACCTAGAGGGCAGTGGAGAGAATGGATTAATGAAGTGAGCGCTGAGATACCAGTAGGTCAGTGCACAGCTTGGGACTAGTCTCACAAAGGTAAAGTTCCTTACTAGAGACTTTCTGGAGACAGATGTTGAGAGATAGAAATGGTTGGAGCAAAAGTTGCTTTCTTCAGAGCAATCCAGATGCTAATTTCTTCTCATAGAACTTCCCAGAACTAGAGTTTTCCTTTCCTAGTACACAACTCAGAAAAAAATTTCCTGAAATGATGTCCAAAATGGGGTTTTGTTTCCATATACATTGTGCCAAAATTTCTCTAAAATCCTCAAGTTTCATCTCAATGCGTCTCCACCCTTATCATTAGGGCATAAGGAGACACCAAGCATTATACCTTATATATGTATATTTTCACTACCAGCATCATATTTAAAACAGAGTTCAATCTAAGTATTCAAAGAGCAGGTTTTCAGTCCAAATATGATTTAGGAAAAGGGAATATGGACACAGAGAAGTGAAAGAGACACACTAGGCCAAGATGAAAACTAATAACATTATTTTAGTGTGCTTGTTACCCAGTCATAATAAGAAAAATAACAATAGTTTTGAGGATCAACAGAGTTTTTTTTTCCAAAATGGTGCCAGGATATGGTATAAGGAGTTAGACTGGGAGTTTTATGAAACCAGGTAGGAATTCTTGTTTTATCATTTAGTAGTTCCATTACCCTGGAAAAATGACATAGCTCTCAGCTTCAACAAAATGGAAGCAATCATAATACTTATCTTGTAAAGCCATTACTGGGATGAGATGAGATAATGCGTGTAAGGTGTTTAGCATGATGTCTGCCATAAACTTGGCACACATTGCAGGTCACGTTTCTTTGTTTTTCCCTCTAACCTGTGATACCATCACTTCTGTTGAGCCTTTTCTACTCAGTCTGCTGTCCTTCATACATGCTGCCAGCCAGGTGTCCTCTACTCTTCTTCGGGGCCCCCTATTCTCTTGTATAAAACACCAGTTACTACAATCACCGTGTGTTTTGTAATTGGGCACTGTTTCTATTAATTAAAATAACGTATTTACATAAAATGCCTAGTGAAATAATGGATCAAGTTCATCACTACCTCTTCGACTCTTGGTGTTTCCTCACTTGTCCACTAGGTTTGCCAGTGAACAGTTGATTCAAATGTACTTTATTGGACTCAACGTTCATGTTTATATTACAGTGTTTATCTTTATTCCCAATTATTCTAACCCACAGAAAGAAAGCAAGGCCCTTAAGAAAATGGAGCATGAAGTTTCAATTTTCACATGAGTCACACTTTTGAATAGTGCGTTCTTTTGTCTTCGGCTCAGTGCATGCTGCAAATCAAAAGAGGATGGGAAGAGTTTTGTGCATGTAAACAGCTGGAGCACAGTGTTAAGTTGATAGTATGGAAGAATCTGAAGCTTTTTTTTTTAAGTCTGTGTAGGGAATAAAACTAGGAAGAATCATTTTACACCCATGGGAAGGATTTACTGGTTTATAAATATGATAAACCTTTCTTAATACTTGTGCTTTGACTTGCTGAGCGCCTTTCAGCAGTGGAATCCAAAGCACTTCACTGACAGTAAACCCCAGGACCCTTGGGATGGTGGAATTATTTCCATTTCACAGTCAGGGAAATAGATGCAAGGAGTGCTTTGCTGGAGAGCACAGAATAAGTCCCAGTCAGGCTTATATCTCAAGGACTCAGACCAAAGCTAACCTCTAGGCTACTCCTGCCCTCACACATTTATTTTGCAAAAGAAAAACAATGATTTTAAATGTATATGAGTTAAGCATAAAGATACATTCCTTTCTACCTGTTTTAACACTTTTTTGAAGTTTTTACGTTGGCAGGATTTTCAGATAATTAGCTCTGAGTGTCTTTTGTTTAAAGTGTCTCGTGTAGGGGATGAGAGAGATCGGATAATCAAGGATCTTTTCACTGCTTAGACACTAGTTCGTGTTCAGCCTAGTTGGGTGGTGATCCATAGGGAGAGAAGTAAATATAGTGACCATCTTAACCTGGCCTTGACTGGGGAGAGTGGTTCCAAAATGAAAAAATAACAGAATTTCGTTCAGGTTGTTCGAATTTTACGCAAGAGAATTCCGTGAATACCTATGAACATTGGCAGAAAATTACAGAAGGGAAAAATTTTAGAAACAATGCTCTATGTTTAGAAATAATGTTCCAGGACTTCCCTGGTGGCACAGTGGTTAAGAACCCGCCTGCCAATTCAGGGGACACAAGTTCGAGCCCTGGTCCGGGAAGATCCCACATGCCGCAGAGCAACTAAGCCCGTGCAGCACAACTACTGAGCCTGCGCTCTAGAGCCCGCAAGCCACAACTACTGAGCCCACGCACCGCAACTACTGAAGCCTGCGCGCCTAGAGCCCGTGCTCTGCAACAAGAGAAGCCACTGCAATGAGAAGCCCGCGCACCGCAACGAAGAGTAGCCCCCGCTCGCCGCAACTAAAGCCCACGCACAGCAACGAAGACCCAATACAGCCAAAAATAAATAAATAAATAAAATTTTTTTTAAAAAGAAAAGAAATAACGTTCCTTTCAGAAAAACAAACAAAAAATGTAAGGCAAGTCCACTGGAAGAAGAGGTAAGAGAGGAAGGTAGAGACTGAGAAATGAAAACTGGCATCAGTAAAGCTAATAATACCAATGCTAATTTGCAAACAGATTTCAGGAGAGGTATGTAACCTTTCTGGACCAGGAAGATCAAAGGGAATAGCCAACCAGGAGACAGTGAGTTGATGGGAAAGCAATTTTATCACACCAAATGTCCTAGACAATAAGATAAAATAAAATATATCACTAATTTCTAAATGGAAATTTGTATCTATTTAGTTGTCTAGTATAGGTGCAACAGGTCAAAAAGTAACTGTAACTCATCACTAATATAAAAGCCAACATTTAAACTATCAAGACTCTACATGGAGTAATAAATGAACATCATTACTCACGCAGTGCGCACTGCATTAATAAAAGTTCTTCTAGTACTCCCATCCCACCCCACCCCCAAATGCACAAAAACTTTTTGAAACAACACGTAGCCTCTATCCAATCTTTATCATCTAAGGGAAGCATTTGCTTCACATGCTGACAAGTTGCTCCCTATTTCTTCTTTCCTCCTTTTCAGTTTGTAAGATCTGCGAACAGGAAGTGATATTTACTCCTTGGTGTTGAGAACAATGATAGATACTAAGGATGTACTCCACTCTAAATATTGACCACAGCAAGGGAAACATTCCCACAGGAACACTTATAAGGCTGGTGCTTTCACTTTTAAACATCTAAATGATTTTTTTTGGTAATTTTTTAAAAATTAAGGAGGAATTGGCATTTGGGTTAAAGGGGAAATATGCTCCACAAAACCAGAAGAGTCCACATGACCCTTGTCCAGATATACGCCTGGTTTTGAGCCTGGGGGAAGTGGGTAGGGGGAGGCAATTTGATAATGCTTTCACACAAGGGACCTTGTGCATAAAATGAGTAAAACATGAAGGTCCCAAGATGATCTCACTCGCAATTCTATACAACATCCAGTTGTGTTGTAAAACGCTCGTGCTGGTACTACCATACAACCTACTTGTTTGGGGTTTAAGTTTCCATTTTATCCAGAAAAAAAAAAAAAAAGGAAAATAGCACTGTCTTAAATGGAGCTTCTGCAACAATTTGCCTGCCATCTTCCCCATGACCCTCTTTTTGGAGAAATTCATATATAGAGCCATGGTTTCTATACTTCTTTTTCTTAATTTTTTTTTTATTTTTTTATTTTTTTATTTTTATACTTCTTTAATAGTACTTTATGCCCCAGCATATAACAGACAAAACATTATTTTATTAGTGTACTTTTATATAATTAATTTATAATATTGAGTTACTACAAAAATCAATCATTGAGCACAACCAGTATTTTGATTTAGAAAATAATTTGAAATCAGTCTCAGCATTTCATTTTTTGCTGTATTTTGTTTCGGTTGCACAGTATTGAGAGAAATCCTAATCCAACCATACAAGTCTTTACAAATGATGAAACTTGTGCACGGTTCTCCTTGCAAAGTTAACATATGCTTCAAAAAAGTGAGGAGCATTTCATTTAAAAAATTGAATCAACAACAATATGCGACAACTCTTTATTCTTTCTCATAATTATTAAAGTCGGAAGAAAAGCACCCAACATTTACAGTAAGAGTCCCAAACTGTATCGAACAAAGTAGCTTGTCATTTATTTTTGCACAATTGTACAGTTATCCTGGGAATAGAGCATGTTCTGAGCAGAGCCCCGGGCCTGACTTGAAATTTAATCGAGCCCAACATTCACATAACACTCTCATGTACTTGTACAGTTTTACATGAGTACACTTGAGCAGACCTGAATTTTTAAAGGAACATTTAAGCACCATTACATTCCTAATCAATGGCACATTTAGGAGAAGGAAAAATATTTTCAGAGAAGGCAGAAGAAGCTGTATTTTGAATCTACACAAAAATGAGTTAACCTGAGGACACAAGTTATGGTATCAATGATGTCAAAAGAGTTAAAATTTAGTACATAGCATATTGAACATGCATGCCATTTCTATTCCTTTTTCAAATAGTTAAAATATATGTCTAGAATAAAATTCAAATCAAACGTTTGCGGCTCCTTGAAGCACATTGCAGAATCCCTCTGGCATCTGGCACAATGCCTGACACAGAGTCGGCAGTAAATACTTGTTGACTGGGTAATGGATTTTTGAAAACTCACTGGCATAATGTAGCAAAGGCTTCTCAAAACAACCTTGGCCTCTCAAGGGGAGGTGGAATAGAAACTAAGTCATTCCAAAGTTATCTACCTTTGATACTTAACCACCTCTAGAGTTCATTTTTCACGGCTACTTTACAATGGAGGTTTTTACAAGTGTAACTGTAGGTCTGTAAGGGAGGTATTATCCCACTATTTTAGCTCAAAAATCAAAATAAAATAATACTTATTAAGGTCTATTAATGAGTAAGATGTGGAATTAAGATACAGAACCTGGACCACAGGGCCCCCAAACCCATGCTTCCCCTTCTGCATCTCTTTGTCTTTGGCACTCTCCACCTCTCACTCCATCTCCTACCTCCTCCACGACCTGAAAGCATTACAACACATCTTTAAAACCTGTTTGAATTTGGGAGTTAGTCAGAAAAAAACGTCATGTCTAGAACTTGCACTTGTTCACATATAAAAGAATTGAAATAATAATGTATATTATATATACTAATATACAGTATATAATAAAAAATATAAATATACAACATATTTTATCTACACATCATGTGTATGGAATAAGTTTCTTAAGGCTTGGCATAAAGTATATTTCTCATTATATCAGTATTCACATTTCACAATGAGAGGCCTTTCCTATTCAGAAATGAACATTATGTTTTCTCCTCTATAAACTTTTGTTTAAAGAAAGTTGCTTGAATATTTTCTTCCCTTAGAAAATGGAGAGTGTGCTAAGCAAATAAACATAGAGTATTAAAATTGCCCTGCTGATAATTCTGCTTAACCTCTGAAAAATCATCTCTGTTGCATAAATAGGATGGAGACAATAGTCAAGGATCAGGGTTTCTCAGCACACAAAGTAGGCTTTGTCCAGTGAATGTTTTCTTTGGATTTTTTCTCTTCGATAGAGTGGTAACAAAAGTATAGCTTTCCCACTTTGTCCCAGAGATGGGGGTTTGAAGTCTATTGAGGGCAACTTTGTGCCTTATCTAAGCCTCTCACGATGGGTCACTTAGGAGGGAAAGCCCTGCTTCATTGGTCCCTGGACAGGAAAGGGGGGCCACCGTGGGGACGGGGAGCAGTTCTCTGCTTAAAGGGATCTGGCAGCTTTGCATAAAGGAAGATGTTTATCCCTGTTTATTGCATATCCCTTCTGCCTTTATAATTCCCATGGCTGATGTTACTTTTTATAGCACGTCTGACTGTCTGGGAAGGAGCCATGTTATTCCACCCTTAGAAAGCAAAAGGGAAAGATGTGAAACCTTAGCAATGCCATCTACAGAAGGGTTTCTGGCTTTCGGAATGTACAAAGCAGATGAACTCTGCATGTGTGTGTGTGTGTGTTTGCACTCAAGCACATATATGCAGTATATACGATGTAGAAGTTTTCCATATGGATAATTTAATTGTAAGAATCAAAAGTTTTTTATTTATATTGCCCAATTTCTCTGATCTATTGAGTATATTGCTAAATGAATATTGATTATTAATAATCAGCTGATTCAAAATTATATTCTAACATCATTTTTGGAGGGTATAATTAATGGGTAGGATCCCACTATCTTTGAGTTTTAAAAATACCTATAGAAAACACCAAAATCCTGTGATCTACTTTTACTTTTAAAATTGAGATTATGGTTTTAGTAAGAAAGAAAGAAACTTCCAAGCAGAGTTTAATTTTAAAGAGGATGCAGGGTATCTTTTAGAAAGATTTTCTTAATCATGTGGATTAATCCTACTTTCAACTCCAGATAAGAAATAGGATATCCCATAAGGAGGATTTGCAGCATGCAGGGAATTTTTTTGCCAACCAGGAAAGGCTCCCAGGGTCTAAGTTATTAAAGTTAAATTTATTGGTGATTATGTCTATTTCCTGTATAAAATGAAAATTCAAAACAAACACTCAAAAAAGTCAAGAGAAGTCAACTAAATGGCATAGTCTTTATAAATGTAAAAGAAGTGGCTATTTTCAAAGGACCTCTTAGCTTGGTGGATTGAATAAAATGAATGTGAGAGCTTAAGGTTAACCCCTGACAAATGCTAACACAGTTGTAGACACACACACACACACACACACACACACACAGAGGCATACACACGGTTCACAAGAAATAACAGACAAACTGCCAGGAGATACACAGCTTTAATCCTATCAAGGGCTCTTGTGACATTGTAAACCAAGTAACTAGAGTTTGAGTAGTTGAGGCTGTCCCTAGACCTTCTGGATGGGATTAATTCCATGTAATTCTCTACAGCCCTTTCTAACTGGTTAAGATGTGTGAGACACCATGCATCACGGAATCACTTAGCCATCTGCATCTCACAGGCCATTTCAATGGAAAAAAAAAAAATTCTCTTAAAAAGAGAAGCCAGCAATTGGCTCTACCTTACAGGAATATATTACTTACCCCTCTTCCGGACACTATGACAAATCAAAACAGTGAACATCAATGCTGCTACATAAGTAATCCCACCTCTGGCCCAAAGGGCAATTATACTGTAAATTAACCAGGATACAGCAGGGCTGGGCACCTCTCTCTGTATGTGGATTTTTAAGTTTTGGTAAAAGTAAATACCAAGCCTCATGCAAGTACACATAGTGGTTTCTTATAATTTTCTTCACAAAGTTAAGCTGTAACAAAAATAACCTACTCCAGATGGAATACTTAATCCAAATCTGTACCTGCTATCCATGAAAATACTTACTCATTCTGCCGAAGTTAGAAAGTGAATCCTTGGTGTGATGAGAAGGTAACACAATCAGCTAGCTTGTTGAATTTTTTTCACTTTTCAAATTGTTTGTCACAGTGCTGCATAAACACAACTTGAATCCACAAGTCATTACGATAGCAAAACTCAAACAAAACGATGCTCCAATATTATGCAATGCCCATGGTACACACTTAATGCTCATTCCTCATTCAAACCGAACACACCTGAGTGAGCCCTGGACACCTCATAACGTGTCTCAGATCAGCGAGCCTGCACATATTTGTTTGTAGCACTCGGAGACCTCAGCACAATCCTGGCAGCTTAGAGGACATACTCATGGAAGTCTCTGTTTTTGAGGAAGCTAAGTGAATTTAATTATCTGGGTGCTTGTTTTTGTTGTTGTTGTTGTTTTTAAAGTGATGATTGGAAAAAGTGATGATTGGAGAAAGGGCGATTTTCTTGGTAAATAGAATTGGAGATTACAAAAATAAATGTAGGAGTACATAATAAGACAGACGCAGGGTGATGAAGTCAGTTTATTTTTTATAGTTGACTATAAGAGAGTCACGTTACTCACAAAAATTAAGACTTCTGGAATGAATGTATTTAAGAGCAGTGTTGTTTTCAAGTATGTTCCTTTAGGCACCTCCATCTGAATTATCTAGTGTCCTTACTAAAAATGATTCCCACCCTCGGAGCCTTTTACATCCCCCAGTCTTCTCGCCTGATTGACTCCAAGTAATTCTTGGAGCCATCCTTGTCTGTTATGTGCTGGGCTTTCCCCTAAACTCAGAACTGCTTTAAGATAGAAACTGTACTTCATTGATATCTCCAGAACTTAGCAGAGTCTAGCAGATATTCATGTTGAATGAATTAATGTTGATTTTAAGAAAGTGGAATTTCATATGATTTCACAACTAATTCTGAAATAGTTAATATCGTGTGTTCCGCTGTCAGGTGGGTCTGAGAACAGCGTATGGCTCCATAGCCAGAGCACCTGAACCAGTGTTTGTGCCCTGTTCACAGACAAGGGAGGGGGAACTGACGTGCATCAGGCACAACGTGCTAGGAATGATGATGGTTGCCCTACACAGTGTCTCATTTAAGCCCTGTGATACCACTAGGAGGAAGAAATTGCTACCCATTATAAAGCCATAGTAGAAGCTCAAGGAGGTTAGGTTACTGACCCAATTTCTCAGACTTAAGAAGTAGCTGAAGAAAGATGAACTACACTTAAGGGGTCTTCTGCCCCTTTTGCAAGTGTGGGTCAAATGGATTGTATCCATGCCTGAAATATCTGATTTATCCTGGACCTGCCCCAGAAATTAAGAAAAATTCCCAGACAGGGAAATCTGTTCAATAGCACATCTCCTAGGTTTTCCAATTAGGTCAGGCAGGCTATTCAAAAGCAGCCATTTCTAAACCATTACTCTTAGAGCAGACGGGAAGAGATCCCCCTCCTCCTGGCCCCCATTAGTCCCACTAGCCTACAGCTGGGCCCAAGCCAAGACACCAAAGGGCCACAGAGCCACTCCAGAGTTCCAATCTTCGGGCAGATAGGTCCTCAAGCCTGGGCAGAACCTAGATCCCTCACGCAAGCTGGAGTTCATGCTCTAGGGTCTGTTACTCTGCAAAGGTACAAAGAGACCATTAAAGCTATCCCAGGTCATTTTCCAAAAGATCTGGAGAAAAAAGAAAAAGATTTGTGGTCATGAGTAGGGGAAAAATAAAAGCTATATTTTCTAGAGATTTATGTATGTATGCAGATTGTGTATGTATGTATGTATGAGTACATGTTTAATTCCAGGGATCCAGTACAGAACAAAATTAAGTCTCTTCAGAATAGGTTTCCTACTCTAGTTTAAAACTCCCTCTTTGATGAGTATGTAGTTGAATAACCCATTTATACTTGACACTTGCTGACTATTTCAGAGGTCCTGATACATACATTGTTAAGATCCTCCTGGGGCCAAAAAATGAAGATCCCCACAGCAGCCCAGAAAAGTGCATTCAAACAGATCTCATCTCCTTAAAAAGAGGTCTTCCAAGTCTTCTTCCAGGTCTTCTTACGATCACACGTAAAGAAATGTCATTACAAAAAAGAAGGAAAGAATAGAGGGAAGTTCTGATAGCCTTTTTAAAATTACATTTCCCTTATTATTTTATGAAACTAAAATAAAAATGTTTTCAAAAGACTAATACTAGTTATAAGAAGAATCACTCTCAACCTTAATTAATATTGACAATAGTTCTTGAATTATGTCTAAATTTTTCTTTAAAAATTAGGATTGAAAAAAACATTTTTAGTTCTCAGGAAATGAGTACATCTATGGTTCAACTTTCTCATTTTTAGGAGCACACTGTATACCAAAACATGAGACTTATTCCACTTGCCAATTTTTCCACACACACGCTTTTTTGAACTTTTCCAACTATATTTACGTAAGTTTGGGAAAGCAACAGGCAGTTTCAGGGCAGGGAGAAATATACCAAATTTTGTAGTGTTTCAACAGGGATTTCATCTGCCAAAGAAAACTCTGACATTCGTGAATTGTTTACTGATGAGTTCTTGGCTCTCAAGCAGGCAACAGAGATGTTATCCTCCTTTACACCTCAAAGGAGACACCGTTTTTTGGATTAATGAGGAACCGATTTATAGGAAGGCCTTCCCCATCCCTAACAATTCAACACCCTTTTAAAATTTCACAGTCTCCTTCCAAAACCACCTTCAGTGTCATAGAAGAATTCTAAACCATAACATTTTCCTAATCCAGGATTACTCACCAAAATCAGGGCCTATGAAGATATTTTGGGTAAATTTTGTTTGCTTCCATCCTAAGAAGCCTATACTGAGTGTTTTGTTTGGAGGAGCAGCAAATTATGCTCAGAGACTGAGATGTCTTTGCCAATATTGTATTCAACACAAGTTCACTGTGGGAATTATCAAGATTTCGCAAGCCAATAGCATGCAGGATAATGTCTCTTAATTGGCCAATAAAGAAATAACATACTCCAAACCAATGGTAGATTAATTACACTATTGTTTCAGGCAAGGGGAAATGAAGGAATAAAATCCAAATTTAGTTTGAGGTGTACCCTTAGATGAGTTGGGGAAAACGTTAAGTCCCTTTTTGCTGGATCACATTGCTAGGGAACGGGGATGTCGTTCGGCAAGATGACCTTCCTGGGGCTGCTGCTTGGCTTTCACCACTGCCGGTCAAAGAGTGGCCTTTACTAAGGCAGGAGCTAACGCCCCAAGGTCTTACGAGAGCTATTTAGATCAGCAGAGTGTGGCCTTGCCCAGACTGAACATCCTCAGACAGTCCTCACAAACTCTGGATATTTAGAAACCAGTCCCCTGGCCATAGCTGCTTCTTTATATGTTCTTATTGATAGGCCCCCAGCAACACCCCGAGCAGCTGAGCTACCGAGTGCTTCTCAGCAACCACAGATGTGGATGATGCCATCTGGACACACAATTTCACTTTTATATCAAAAGAGTAACTTCATTCTGAAAACACCTTTACTCTTAAAAACAATTTCCTTTTTGTCACAAACAAGTGGATTTGAAATCATATCAAACCACTATACAACACTAAGCAACAAAGGATTGGCCACCAAGGGGCAAAGCTCCCGAAGGCTTTGTGACGGTTTCCAGGTCAAGCATACGGCACGGGCTTTCCCTTACCTGTCTCCTCACCTCCCAAAGAGATATGCGTGTATCCATCACTAGTGAATTTGGCAAGGTCCCTGCTCCTTGCAACCACTATAGGATGGACCAAATTGCCTTTGGCTGGAATGCTTTTCTCTCACTTCAGTCATGTTGCTGCCCACGTTATCACTCACGTATCAGAGCGGCCTCCCCCGACCACCCTACACAAACTAACCCACCAACACCAACGCTCTCTCCGATGTATTACCCGGCGTTCTTCTTCCTCATAACCATGACTTGATGCATATGTTTTTTGGTTGCTTTTCTGCAATTAGAATGTTAGCTCCTTAGGGGCAGGATTTTGCATTTTTTGTTCAATGTGATATCCCCCAAGGTCTGGAACAATGTCAGGATGTTATTCAATTATAAATTTTAAAATTTTTTAAATTTTAATTATGCATTATAAGTTATACTTTAATTATAAATTATGAATTAAAATAGGACACCTCTGAGATATTTGTTTTATGAAATCAATTAATGAATGGTAAGAGGCCTTTGCCTAGAATTTCAGAAAAGGTTTAGGCCATTTATTAAACTTTTTTGGTGTGTGGCCCTCAAATTTTGTGTTTGGCCCAGAGGCAAGGCACTACACCACAGGATCTGGGGGACTTCCTTCAGGCTATGGGAAAGTGTAGGGTTGGTAAGTGATGGGTGAGAGGATAAAACCTCCACTCACTGTGGCCTGATTAGAGGTTTAAAATTCTTAGTCTGCCTTTGAAACACTCCAGAGAATGGCTCGACTCTACTTTCCAGTGTTCTCTCTCGGGACAAACATACATTCTCAGACAAAGGGAGCTATTTTCTACTAGGTGTGTTCATCCCTGCCACTGCGCTCTGTTTATGATATTTCATTTGCCCCCAAAATGTTCTTTCTACCTTCCCATCCTTCCAGGCATCCCTTGCCCATTGCCACCTCACGACCCTTCAAGGCCTCTTCCAGGAATCATCCTTCCATGAAGCTCTTCTTCACACACCCATCATCACAATGACCACCACTGCCCTGGTTGGAAGGGACCGCTCCTCCTCCTTCTCACTGCTTAAGACCTCCATCTCCTCCACTGCAATAACACTCCTTACTGTATATTTGAAGGTTTTGGTTGGTTGTTTTGGTTATTGTTTGCTTATTTGTTTATTTGTTTTTGTATAAGCCTTAGTTTCTCTATTAGACCAAGCATCAGTTTCCCTTGTTTTTACTAATCTGTCTCCACCCAGTTCACACGCCCAGAGTGTTCCTTGTTCACAGTCATTCTCAACCGAAGGGCACACATCCCAAGGTGGGGAGGGGTGGAAATGGGGGCAGCGAGTATCTGAGGTTACGGTGGGGGAGAATGTATATAGGCTGAACAAGTACCCCCCCTCTTCCTCCCCTCCAACCTGCAATTTCTGGCATCTCAAATAACCTCCCACGCTTAAGATTTTCCATATTAGACTAGAAAGGGCTTGTGTATTATTCACCGTTGCATTCCCTACAGTGTCTAGCACAGAGCCTTGAACTTACTGGGTGCAGAGCAAACGTTTGACAAATGAATGAATGAATGAATGAATGCATCCATGGGAAACCTTTCTGTGTCCTTGCACCTAGCACCTTCCTGATCCCAGACTTGAAACACACATCCTTAAGGCAGGCTATAAGCCACCTTCATCTTTAATCCTTATCCCCTTCCATAGCCGCCCACACCCTCTGACCAGGCATTTATCTCAGGGCACAAAATGCCATTTGCCTGCTGATCAAAGGCTGTGAGAATGGCAGCATGAGCAGAATGGCAGCTGCGCTCAGATCCTGCCCACGCCCTTCCTGTTTGCAGCAGCCCACCCCAAGGAGCTATTATGTTTTCAGTAGGCTAAGCAGAGCCCCTCCTCCACCACCTCCTTCGCTGGTCCTTGCAGACACTCTGTGGGTCTGAAGTGGCAGCCCCTCACCCTTGGAGCCTGCTTTCAGCGTTTCATTGTCCCCAGGCAAGGCGCAGATAGCAGGCCAGACCTCTTTTCCCCTTTCCTGGGACACTGATAAGGCAATGAAAATAGTTCTCTATTTTCCTGCACAAAAGCTGACTTAGAAGAATCGGGTGGAGCATAAATGATAACCGGCCAGAATTTGTTGCTTTTTGAAAAGAAACGTGGTGGGGAGGGGTTGGGGGAAGACAGACAGAAAGCTTTGAGTTTTTGCTCTGGGTTGTAAGTCAGGCACCTTCCAATGACAAGGCCCCCTTTCCAGCTTTGGAGCCTCATTTCACTTCTGTAATGGAAAACTCTGCCCTCAGGTCAGAGGGCCACAATGTCTCCTCCTGAGGTTGGCTGGGCCACCTGGGAGCCTCTTGGGTGACCCACTTAACCAGACTGCAGCTTACTCATCAAAATTCAGGGAGAGAGCGAAAGACCACGGAATACCTTTTTTGCATTGAACCCATTCCAATCAGGTTTCTTACACTTTTGAACCTCTCAAATGGTCAACTGGTTCTCAAGATGCGTGTGCATTAACATGGGGAGATTCATCAACTCCACACAATCTCAGTTTATCCCAAGTGTCCCTGGTCAGAGGCCCTTTAAATAAACAAAACTATCTGGAGTTTCCAAGGTATTTTGCAAGATGAATCCTTCCAAGATGTAGTTGGTGTTTGGTGACTGCTGAGGTGAAGAAATGGGGTGAAAAAATGGAGGATCACCATTTCCACCTGGAACTTAAAAAAATGAGATGGAAGAGATAAATAAATAGGACTTTAAAAAAGTGTTTTCTGATAGGGGTACACTGCCCTGACACTGGTGGTGCTGGTCCTGCTCTGCCACCACTTACTCTGGAACCTGGTGCAATTAACAGAATCTGCAGGTTTCATCTTTTTTTTTGGTCAGAAAAAAAAAGGTGTTCTGTGAAGCCAATTCAAGGGAATTAGTGTTTTGGGGTGAAGGTCCAATACTGGTATTGTTTTTTAAAGCAACCAAAATGGTTCTAATGTACAGTCAAGGTGGAGAACCAGTGAGCAAGATAATCTCTAAGGTATCTGCTGGTTCTAAAATGTTATGGTTTTGTAATTTAGGGTCCGAGTTTCTTATTTTTTTTTTAGATACAGCTGACATATAACATTATATTAGTTTTAGGCGTGTAACGTAATGATTCGATATTTGTGTATATTACAAAATGATCACCACAATAAGTCTAGTTAACATCCATCACCACCAAGTTTCTCTAGTAATCCTTCTCTCATTTACCTAAAGACTTGATTCATAGCTCCTTACTGTCCCCAGGTCTTTCTGAAATGGTGGAAAAAGAAAATTCGGCAAAAAAAAAAAAAAAAAGAAATTTGCTCTGTAGAGCAAAATCCCAGTTATTGGAAAGGATTCTATTCACTACATAGGCCAACTGCCAAAGGATGCTCTCTTCAGCATCCTCACCATACAGCCATCCAGGATCTGACTATACATTCAGTGATGGAGTTCACTCTCTCACAAGGTGTCTCATGCCAGTCGTGATCTATTTTAATTAAAATCCAATTGAAGTCAAATACCAAATTAGAAGCACTGTGAGTAATAGCACAGCCCCAAAGAAAACATCAGCCATGGCAGAAGGAGAGGAGAAACACAAACTGGGGAGGAAGATTATAGAATGGGTAACAGTGATCTGAGATATTTATACTTTTCCCTTAGAATCACTTTTTTTGTTTAACATCTTTATTGGAGTATAATTGCTTTACAGTGGTGTGTTAGTTTCTGCTTTATAACAAATTGAATCAGCTATACACTTTTAAAACTCCACATTCACATGGCCTTTGCATGTCCCCACTTAAAGAATGAATATTCCTATTCAGCAGCTTGTGCTGTTAGACACAAACCGCTTCCTAAAGTAAGATTTCTTTTAAAAAAGAAAATAAGGAATTTGTTCTTTGAAGCTCCAACTATATGGCAAAAATTACCTCACTTTTGTGTTCCAGTTATTTAAATGGTATGGATAAGTAGGGAGTATTATGATTATCCCTGCTCCCCCTAAATTCTGGACTTTTAGGAAAACTGATTAGAAATATGTGTAACAATTATACCAAAACCACTGGAGTCATAGAATAACATTTTAAATCTGATGCTTCAAAACAAAGTTTTCACCCAAGATACTTTAGGTGAATAATGTAGATAAAGAAAGATAAGAACTTATTGAGGGTTGAAATCAAAGCAATTTGCTCTCTGGAATTAATTCCAGTTCTTAATGCATGGATTTTACTCCTTTAACATGAAAATATTGCTCTTGAGCTTGTTGTATTAACCAAAATAAAGATATTCCACGCACATACTGAGTTTTCAGTATAAACCAAGATAGGTTTATTTTCAGGTGTAATTGGTAGCGCTCTGAAATGATTATATTTTTCAGAATGGGAAAGAATAATAGTAATAATAGCAAATATTTATCAAGCACTCATCATAGGCCTGGGACTGTGCGAAGAGCTTTATACCTATTATCTCATTTAAAGAAATAGTCTTGATTTGCTTTATCTGAAGCCGATTCCCAGGTACTATATAATCGAATCATCATCCACCTAGATTTCCAGAAGCATTACATTTATGTGCACTTTAAACTTCTCTGAGTTCTTCCATATCCATAATCTCTTTAAGATACATGGTAGATAGGGTAGATGCTGATAAAACTAAGAACGTGTTGGTGGAGTTGCCTAAGGACAACCAAATAAGGAGCAGCAGAGCTAAAAATAGAAGCTAAGTCCTGCTCCGTCTTCTATCTTTATAAAATGAGAAAAACTTGCAAGTTATTTTCAAATTTCTTTCTAGTTTCAAAATCCCCACCCTATGTTTTTGCCCAAGACTAAGAGGTAATCAGCTTTATAACTTCCAGAACATTTAGAAAATAGTCCTGTGTTTATCATCTTAAAGTCAAATCTAAGCTCATCTCCTCTCCATTTTCACAGATGTGGAGATGGGTTCTAACTTTGGAAATGCATACAGAATGAAGTAAGTCAGAAAGAGAAAAACAAATATCATATATTAACGCATATATGTGGAATCTAGAAAAATGGTACAGATGAACCTATTTGCAGGGCAGGAATAGAGACTCAGACGTAGAGAAGGGACGTGTGGACATGGGTGGGGCCTGGTGCAGGGCGGGTGGGATGACCTGGGAGATTGGGATTGACGTCTGTGCACATAGCTAGTGGGAACCGGCTGTATAGCGCAAGGAGCTCAGCTCGGTGCTCTGTGATGACCTAGATGGGTGGGATGGGGGGGTGGGAGGGAGGTCCAAGAGGGAGGGGATATATGTATAGATATAGCTGATTCACTTTGTTGTAAAGCAGAAACTAACACAACATTGTAAAGCAACTATACCCCAATTTAAAAAAAGAAAAAGAAAAAGAAATGCACTTTAATCTAACCCAACTAGTATGGTTCCATGGTGGTGGCAGTTTTAACAGAGAAGTGAGCTAGAGTTCCTAAGAATCCTAACTCTCCCTTGGAAAGTTGAAGAAACGAGATAATTCCAGCTGGGAGAAACAGGGAAGTTGTCACCAAATCCAGTAAATATGAACCATGTATGCAGGGGCTGGTTTCCAGCAGGATAAATAAAAGTAATTTTTGCAGGGCAAGCTCAGTGAGTTTTGGGAACCATAGCAGAGAAGCAGACCCTAATGGAGCAGCTTCATTTATTTATTTGCTCTACATTATTCTTAGTGTCTCTCTAGTGCTCAGCCCAAAGATGACAGTCAATGTGTTTTTGTGTTTTTTTAATGACTGAATGAACAAGTAAATAAGAAACTATTAAATCAATAGTGTAATAAATGTATCTATTCACCTGCTCAACAAATATTTATTGAATATAACTCTGGACACAGTCGCTACCCATGTAGAGTTTATAATTTAATGAGAGGAGTTTGTAACTTAATACATTAAACAACTAACCACCCAATTAATTCGTGATTCCAATGGTGGTTTTTTTCCCATCCACCCTGGGAACGTCCCTCTCTCTCACACCTGCTTTCAAGTCATCCAGTTGACTACTTCTCCTTGAGCCAAAAGCTCCTTCATGCCCCACCGTGGGCCACCTGGCTGCTATTTACTGAGGACCCCTGTAAAATTCTGCTTCCTCCTCAAGGGCCCATGGGGAGGGCTTCAGAGTACAAGGCAGGTCTCACATCCATTTGCTGGCCCATCTCTTTCTTTCTCCATAACCTCACCACACAAAGTTGTATGGACATGTAAATGTCACTGAATAGTTGTGCAATATTAAGGGGAATCACAAAATATGAAGGAAGAAATGTCAAACTATATGCTAAATATCATATCTCAAGGGGGGAATACCCCCAAAGTGAAACCCTATGTAAGGGAATAAATTCGTTCTGAACAACATTCTCTGGGCTCAGTTGGTCCTCCCTTTCACTCTGAGAGTACGTTTTTTAAGTCTCCAGCTACCTTTTGGGAAACTCCAGCTTAGATTGGTCAAATGCTTTTATTAATATTACATTTAGAAAACAGCAATAGTCATACAAAAGAAATAGTGCATATAAAAAAATATGCATTGTCTTCATTCATGGTAGCTTAGGAGAGAGGGCAGTAGAGACTGTAGGGCAGCTCTAGCCATCACCATCCCCCCAGCCACCCGTGGAGCTGCCCCTGGATGGATCATTTCCCCCTGGGGATAGGGGAGGGGGAAAACCTTCCAAGACTAATTCCACAATGGACTATTGCACATGACAGGAATCTCTAGACAGTAGTCTTACTTTTAATATGTTATCCGCCCCCCCCCCAAATAGGGAGTGGGCAAAAGGGTTTCCTATTGCTCTATCAGAATAGTCCCTGGCCCCTTTCTGGAAGAAAAAGTGAGTAAATGTTGCAGGTGGCCAAGACGGGTCACCAGGGAGTGGCCAGCATCAGAAGCCCCAGGACAAGAAGGGTCTACCTGGAAGCAAGAGTGCAGGCAGGAAGTTCAATTAGCTTTATGTCAGCAAGCCTTTCCTGAGCACCTACTAAGTGCAGGCCTGTGCTGAGGCCATGGATCATGGAGGTGGGTGAGCAGCAAGCAATGATGAGGGATCATGCAGGCTCTGGGAGAGTTTATGGGAATGCAGATGAGGGAGCAACTGAGGCAAGGATCCATCCCAGAGGAACCCACTCCTGAACCAGGAAGGATGGAGCAAGGGTGCAGCGTCAGTTAGAGAGGCTAGGAATTCCAGCTTTTGCAAGAAGAAACAATTAAGCAGGCAGTTCCAGAGATCAGTCACAACTCAGGGGCAGGGGCTGTGCACTGGGCAGGGCTTATGACCTGCTGCTATATGGGGAAGCCGGAGGGAAGGCAGAAAAGGCAGGGGGGGGCTGGCCCCTGACTCCCACAGGGATGGGGTGAGCCCTTCCCAGACACGCCAAACCCTGGGAGTTAGTGCATTCTTAGGTTTCCTTCTTGGCCTCTGCTGGCCTCAGACCTCAGGAGCCCCTGAAGGCCTGGTCACCGACTGAAGTGCCACAGGCGCCGAGGCCCCTGGCTCCACTGCTCAGGGGGACCCTTCCCTTGACCACATTCTCCCCAGGGCCCGGTGGCTGCTTTCTCCAGCTTTACCTTTGTTTTCCTAGCCTGTTCCTCCCTGGGCTTGTTTGTGTAAGAAAACCTCTCTCCCTGTTTCCTGTGTCTCTGTCGCTTCCTCCCATTGCCATTCTACACTGTGGCACTGAGGGCCATTGTTTTTCTTTCTAACCATATTCTAGTCTCTGGGAACTGGCCAGTAGGTGCACAACAGTGGAAGAAGGCAGGTCTGCCGGGGCTATTTCAGAACCACTCTCAAGCGCCAGAATATCACAGAAAACCGGCGGGAGTGGTGTGTGCTTGTCAGCTAGGGAAGGAAGAAACTCAATATCAGGAGACAGCTCCTTGCCAATTAATCCTCAGACACTATCTAAACGAAGGCTTGTTCCCAGGAGTGAAGACTGGAGATGTCTGATAGTGCTGATAACCATCTTTGCGAAAGGAAGCTGTGACTGTCCCATTTGCTTTCTGGTTTTTTGACATGTTCTTACTGTTTTTAAATTAACTAAAAAATCAACTGAGCTGTACTGAAAGGGGAGCTAAACAAGAAATCTGAAACCAAGCACAGGACGCAGGGATGCCGAATGAAACCCACTTAGGAATGGATTTCCTTGTGGTTCTATTCAGTGCTCCAGCCTGTTATCCTTTTTGATCAGCCCACTATTCACCCAACCTGTATTGTAGCGTAAGGTAAACCACTTCATGTTTTCCTGGCAGAGTTTGAATCAGGCAGGTTCTCACAGGACCTCAGATCCTGGGTTGTTTTCCTGAGCACAGGGAGAGGGAAAAGTAGCTGGCCTGGGGAAAGAGAAATGTGATGTCTTTTTATTTACCATGGAAATGCCAATGCTGGGCTTATGTTGATTTCCAAATATAAGTGGGAAGAAATCGTGGTCCATATGCCATTGAAGGACTAAGCAACACACTGGCTTAGTTTTGTAACTCTGGGCATTTTTTTAAGTGCAATTCCAATAAAGTGAACTGAGCAAGATTTGACATCGGAACTGCAGCTTAGTTTTTCATAAGAAATGTATCGAAAAACACATTTATTTTGTTGACTGTCACCTAGCAGAAGTATGTGGTTCTATTTTGGTAGCATTTGTTCCATGGAACTTTCATGGTTTTTGCCAGTTCCTTTCATTACACTTTTCCCACCAGTTATGACACTAAGGGTCACTCATCAAAGAGATTTTGTTTATTTCAAGTTTTAAAGGGGAACGTGGTTGCCAGGAACATGTAAACTTCCAGGTTTCTGTTAGAAGAGTAGAAAGTTGTAAAGTACCAATGTAATAGAAACATATCAAATTCCTTTATTTCAAATAAAAACGTGTTTTTCATTAAAGGATTAAGGCATGCCCTGTGCCACCCCCATGCTGCAAAGCTGCTGATCTTGGAACACATTTTAAATACCGAGCCCGTCTCCATTTATAATTCCAGAAAACAGTGGTCCCTACTACTTAGGACCAGGAGCAAATTTAAGTTGTAAAATCTTTTTCAGGGACCTCTTCCCCCAAAATCAGATTAGTCAAAGTCATTTTAGAGGAGACATTCTCTTAAAAATTGAGGGGTATTCTTTTTTTTTTTTTTTTTAATGGAGGGAAATTTCCTTTTCAAAGGAGGGTATTTTTCAAAGATTCTTTTATTGCTGGAGTTAAATCATTGCTCTATACTTGGGTTTAAAAAAAAAACTCTAGAACATACTGAAATATTTAAGGATTAAATGAAATGATTTTTGAGCTGTGCTTCAAAATAAAAAGAGAGGTGAGGGGCTTCCCTGGTGGCGCAGTGGTTGAGAAACTGCCTGCCAATGCAGGGGACACGGGTTCGAGCCCTGGTCTGGGAAGATCCCACATGCCGCAGAGCAACTGGGCCCGTGAGCCACAACTACTGAGCCTGCGCGTCTGGAGCTTGTGCTCTGCAACAAGAGAGGCCGCGATAGTGAGAGGCCCGCGCACCGCGATGAAGAGTGGCCCCCGCTTGCCGCAACTAGAGAAAGCCCTTGCACAGAAACAAAGACCCAACACAGCCAAAAAAATAAATAAATAAATAAATAATAAAAATAAAGGAATTCCTTTAAAAAAAAAAAGAGAGGTGAGTTGGGGAGGTTTATATGAAACAAGACTGATGAGTTAATGGTGCCTGGAGGTGATGGGTAAAGCAGGGTTCGTTATAGTAATCTGTCTATTTTTTCATGTTTCAACTCATCAATAAGAATAATGTACAAAATAAAAAAGAACAATGGAAGCAAAAATAAATATATTTTCCAGTATAGAGAATTAACTGGTATAATTTCTTCATTTAGTTTCTCTAATTAAGTAACACTTTACTAGCATGGCACTCTGAGGCTGTCTTCTCGAAGAGGTCAGACGTGTTGGAACTGTTGGAAATTCGGAAATCTGAGCAGGTACCTCATTTTTCAGGTGTCCAGTAAAAGAAATGCAAATCGCATAACTGCTTGCAAGTGATTTGACATTATTAACTCAGTTATAATAACTCAGTTAATAATAACTGTTCAGTCTAAACAATTTCCAATTCGGAACCTCCACTTGCTCCTTCTTAAGCTTGAGGTGGCCAGTTCCTTCAAAGGTATTCCTTAGAGGTCTCTGGTGACAATATTTGAGGAGTCAATTATTTTCATCACTTGACATATTTCTAGATAGAATGAGATTTATAAGGAAAGTCTGAGAAATAGCAGTACTGGTGAATAAATCTGAGAAATGGGTTTTTCAATCTCTGGTTCTACAGCAAGCAAATACACAGAAGCTTAGCTAGAAGTGTTCCAGAATTTGCTTCATTGGGAGGAGATCCTTATACGAAAAGATAAAATTTCCTTAGCATGTGAAAGAGAAAGGGCCGTTTTACTTCCATTGATAATAATGCTTGATCCATGCAAATCTGTATTTTCTAGGACTACATCTCAGGCTTATGTCAGTGTTCCTTCTCTGTACTTCTGAGAATAGAGTCTCGTGTATCAAGATTTTTCCATCACAGTTTTGCCAATCAGTTATCACAACATCTCCTCCCTGGAATATTTCATTTTCCTCAGTTTATCTATTTTACCCAAATTACATTTATATATAAATATGCAACAAAAACATTAAATAATGAATCACTGGGACTTCCCTGGTGGTGCAGTGGTTAGGAACCCACCTGCCAATGCAGGGCACACGGGTTCGAGCCCTGGTCCGGGAGGATCCCACATGCCGCAGAGCAACTAAGCTTGTGCGCCACAACTACTGAGCCTGTGCTCTAGAGCCCTCGAACCACAACTGCTGAGCCTGCGTGCCACAACTACTGAAGCCCGCGCGCCCAGAGCCCGTTCTCCACAACAAAGAAGCTCGCGCCACGGCAATGAGAAGCCTGGGCACCACAACGAACAGTAGCCCCCGCTCGCTGCAACTAGAGAAAGCTCCCAGCGCAGCAACGAAGACCCAACACAGCCAAAAATAAATACATAAATAAATAAATTTTTAAAAAATAAATAAAATCTTTAAAAAAAAATAATGAATCACTGAGATAATGCTTTCATTGTCAAAGTGTCCTACGACGAGATCCTCAAAACTTCCATAGCCAGCAAATAGACTACATATGAAAGTAAGTTAGGTTCCTGGCCCAGAGATCCATTTCTTTATGTAGCCCAGATGAGGAGCAGATAACATAGCCCAATATTTTTGTAATCAAACATTTATGGTATTTAGAGTTTGCCCTCCCAGAGGAGATTCAACAACCAGCCTTTGGCATTGCACGAGGAAATACCTCATTTTGGCGTGCGCAATAGTTACATTTCAGGCCATCAGAGAGACAGACTGTCCACTAAACTGAGGCGAAATAGAAAAGAATCCCTACCTCTGTGTGGGTTAAATAAAGATCACAAGTTACAACAGTCGGCCTCAAAGGGTAGAAGGGGCCTCTCCCCAGACACTCATTCTACTTATCTGGGGTCTTAATCCCAGTCTGCACCTTTTGATCAGGCAGCCCCCAGACCACAGACGACTTATCAAAGGGGCTGGAATTTGCACTGTGCCCCATGCACCCCATCTTACTGGCCACTTGTAGGCTGGATTATGGGACTAACACTTCAACAGTCACAAGTGGAGGCCTGGGGGTTGCTCACGGTGTCTATCACAGGCGAGGTGCCACGAGTCAAGTGGGAGGTCAAGCAGAACACGCCAGAAGGCCTCCTGCAGCCTCCGAGGCTCTTCCCACAGCTCTCTGTGTTAACAGAAACATCCTTCCTCACTACACAGCAGCAGGCTCATTTTTCTTTTGAATGTAGGAACAAAACCCAGGTTCTGGACCTTCCTTCCCTTTTACACATCCTTTCCTTTTCAGGGTGGTCCTGCTGTCTCACTGGCTTTCCATTTCACCCCAGGAGGCGGCTCCCACCTGTTCTGCCAGCCGGCTGAGTCTTTCTAATCTCCCCGTCTGCCTGATTTCTGTTATCAGCCTCCAGGCCTGCTGTCTCCTAGGGTCTGTCTTTAGGGACAGCAACAGCCCCCAGGCCTTCAACTCGCTTCCAAGGTAAGTTGGACTATTACTAGGATTAATTAGTGCTCTGTTCCCAATCAGATTTCCCCATCACATGTGCCCCAAACCCCAATTCAGAGCCAGCCTTAGCTAAAAATGATAAAACAAGGAGATACATAAACCCTTGGTGGCCCCTCTCGCCGCCCTCACACTAACTCCTGGACCAGCAGAAGTCCCTCACTGCAATCCCCCACCTCGTCCTGCCATCCTCGCATGGTTTCTTCTCTAAAACATTCTTTTCCACCTTCCAGAGCATCAAAATTTAGTTCCCCTGCATTACATTTTTCCCTGTCCCATCCCAGTGAATTATTCTCTGGAGAACAGGTTTCAAACAAGTTAATTAGTATTAACTAACACAAAGATGTGATACACCTTCAAAGGCTGAATGTGTGATACCTTCTGAAAACATTTTAATAGTGACTTAAACAAAAGAAATGTTTTTAATGCCAGAATTTTTAAGTACCCAGGGAGATGACTGGCCCAAGAAATATTTATACAAGGGGAAAGGGTCCTTTCCTATCATCTCTTTTCATAGAACACAGCCAGCCCTTACTCTGTAACGTTGATCATGATTCATTTCCTATTAACTTTTCCCAAGCTGGAACTCACACTTCCAGATCTAGACGGCTGTCATTAATGCTTCTGCTGGCCACTCAGGTGGCAGATGCAATGGAAAGAGCCTCTGCTTTGGAACCAGACAGACTTGGCTTCCAGGCCAAGTCCACTACCTGCTAGGCTGGTGACCTGAACAAGTTATTAACTTCTTTGAGCCCTCAGTTTCCTCATCTGTAAAATGGGAATTCATCACCTACTTCTAAGTGGCTGAACAAACTGAGTGAGACGACATGTGTAACTGTTTAATGCAGCAAGCTGCCTTTAAAGCTAGTTACCAGCAGTTCTTTGAATCATGGTTTTTGACCATAAATGTAGTCTGACAAGGGCAGTAAATATGGCTTAATTTCCTCATCATTTATTTTTCTCTAATAACTGCTTCATTCAATCCTGCAGAACTAGTATAACAGCCTACCTGTTGACTTTAGATGCTAGAAAACTCAGGGAGATATCAAGATCATTTGAAATCCAGCTTTTAGCTGATTCTAGACTACTTAGTGGTATACTGTGGGGGGCTTAAAAATAAGTGGAAAAGCTGTGGAAAGTGAAACAACTGAACGTCTTGATTCTTCCTACTGAGGACAGGAATTGCCTCCACGTTCAAATTTTGAATATAAAGGCTAGTATAGCTTCTAAACAATATGAACGTTGGACTTTCCAACCTGTCTCTTGAGAACAGTCACTATAAAATGATAAGTCTCACAGTGAAGAAGTCTTCTCAGATAACAAACCTAAAATTTCCCTGCTTCTTGACAATTCCAGAGGATCTTAAAATATCCATGAATGCTCAATCTGGTGAAATGTCCTATTTCTATATAAAAATAGTTATCTAAGCATGCCTTAGGAAAAGATAACATTTATTGATTCTTTAAGCATCTCAGGAAGGGAAATCTATTTGACTAAAGCTGTCATGTACTCTTACACCAGCGATGCTCTCTCCTCACGGAGTCAGCTTCTCACAGCTTAACAGATTCTTCTTTAAGTCGGTTTGTGCTTTCACATAGAAGATAAAACTTTTCTGCTTCCTGGGCTGGGAAAGGCGATGCCAACATTTTCCTTATTTCACATTGAGTCACTGTTGTGAATCTGTAGCATGTTAGTTTACTTGGTTAGAAAGTTTAAAATAATAATAAAAAAAGGTGGCTAATATTTATTGCCCCTGATTCAGGGTTGAGGCTTCAAAGGCTCCAGGAGATTCTGGATGTGTTCGAAGTAGCCTAGGTATTGGTGGCAGAATTGAGACTCGAGCCCAGGATGATCTAGTACCACTTGATGTACTAAGGTCGGCAGCACAGACTCGCCTGTGGGAGCCTGTCGGCTTTGTGTCGTTCACTTCACCTGAACCCCAGCCAGGTGTCCTTCCAGAGTGTGCCGTTGTCACCAGTGGTGCCAGGTGAGAGACAGAGCGGCACGCATAGCCCCTGTCCGAGCCAGCCTGCCAGAGGGTACACACTCCAGGGCTGAGGCAGCTCAGCTGACTCTGTTTCTCTGTCCTTTTAGAACCCCAGAATCCCCCTCTGTGCTTCAGTTGAAAACAACTAACATGTCTAATGCAGAGTTTACCTTCCCCATATATCTAAATAGGCTCCTCCTTCAGACTTTAGTCACCTTTGGTAAACCCTTCACACCTCTTTGCCCTCACTCAAGAAATCAAGCAACTCTTCCTTTAGAAGGTTGTCACCATCCATTCCTTCATTTCCACCCAGGCATCCAATCTCCTGTGCAGTAGGGCTTCAGGTTACCTTTCTAGTCTCATCTTCCACTTGTCTTGTAGCAGCGTTTCCCAACCTTTGTCATTCACGGCACATCTTGAAAATGATGATATTTGCCTAGCACTTTAAGGTAAATGGTCAGAGCAGGTCATGGCTGGAGCTGGCTGCTGTCAGAGCCCCAGCCCCCTCCAGGTCACCCCAAAGCCTGAGGGGATCAACCTCACCCACCTGTCCCCAGTCAAGCCACACCCTCGTGCTTCACTCTGGTGAGCCTTTCTGGCGGTGTTGCTCTGTGAGCCCACAGGAATCCTCCCCTCCATTTCAAGGTTGTTTATTCTTAGTGCTATCTAAAATCCTTATTCATTATCACCTCAGCATCTTTGCTTTCCCATTTCCTACACTCCCACTTCATTCCTCTCTATCAAAGCCCAAAACACCCTCTGATAAGCCACGGGAGTCTCTATCTTCCAAGAACTCTCCCCGCCAGTGGAATTCTCAGTGCTTGTTTTCAGGAGCACTCACTTGACATTGAATGGTAATCTACCTTACATCATCACCGCGTGTCACATGACATTACATGTTGCAAGGCCATGGCTCTGAAAGCTCAACAGTTCTGAGAAGGCACTGCCAGCACAGCTGCCTTTTGGGGGCATAGGCAGTTAAAGAATTCACGCCAGAGTAGCTGGAGCAGGAGAAGAGAATGGTCAATACCAAGTAGTGGTCAAGAGACTCCTGCAAACTACCTGTGAGGCATTCCTGGGGACTTCCACACAATCTGCCAGTGTCATGTGCTTCCACAAAGAAGTATTGACCACAGCAGTGATGGAGACATTGTTTCCAGCTGGGATGGCTGGGAAACATGGGACAGAGAGGAGACTGAGCGTCTCAAAATCAGAAAGCATAGCTCATATTTTAGAGAGTGTGTATTCAACGAATATACAAAGAATCAATATTGCTTAAAACTAATTAAAATTGAACTGGGAGAGAGCCTTTATCAATTAATATTTTCAGTGGTAAGAAACACAACTTGTGACTAACTTAAGCAAAAAAAAAGGAGTTTTCTGAAAAACTATGGGGCAGCTCACAGACTGGAAGGGAAAGCTAAACGTCCAGGTCTGAGAAAGGGCAGAAAACAGGTTAGCGAGAATGTTCTACTCGGAGCTGGCAGACTGCCTTGGATACTGCCACCACTCCAGTGGCCTTCAATGCCTGGGTGTCTGTCTGCACAAGATCCCGGTTCCCAGGAGACAGACACTGTCTGGCCTAGACTCAGTCATATGTGCCAGGCTGAGGTCAGGGCAGAGGCACAGCAAAGACACATGGAATGGAGAAAGGGTGTTTCCCCAAGGAGGAGATGATGAACAGAAAAAAAAAAAAAAAGGTAATAATTGACTCCACAATGCCCGATAGCTTTTTGTATCTAATTGACTCCTTGTTTCACCATTAACATTTCATCTAACTTTATAGTTGACAAAATGATTTTCACATTTGTTACCTAATCTCATTTAAAAACTCCTGAACTAAGTTTTATGTTCTTCTTTTAGACATGAGAAAACTGGGTCTCTAAGAAAAGATGTCACTTATACAGAACTGAAATCCAGATCTTCTAAGTACAAACTCCAAGCTCTTTCCATTATATAACACTATATTCCCTTTAAAATAAATTTTTAAAAAATAAAGTGACATTTTGGAATCAGGTCTGACTCAATTTGGACTCAGTGTATGCAGTATTTTTCCAAAATACAAAAGTTCTATAATAATATGAACAAATAATAACCACTGGATACTACTTCTAGATCTATCATATGCTAGATTTTACTCAATTAAAATAAATTCAATAAATCTACTTAAGTGCATGGAATATGTTCCAGATGCTAGGGAATCAAATATACATGAGATGTGCTCAAAGAGTACAAATTAGATCATCTAAATAAATAGAAGCAGACATCTAAAAAAATAAGTACAATAGAGATGTTTTAGGAACGTTGTATCTTAATTGCCTATTTGCTTATATGCCCTAAACACTAAGCTTCCTGGAGTCAGGGACCCTGTTTTTTGCACTCCCAGCACTAATCATGGAGTCTGGGATAGAGTAGATTCTCGATTCATACTTAGAAAATAAATTCATGAAAAAAAAGATAAGTGTAATGGAAACTCAGTTGAAAGAGAATATTTTGATTTCTGTATTAAGAAAAGCTACATTTTCTACAAATAAGAAATGCTGGAGAGGGTGTGGAGAAAAGGGAACCCTCTTACACTGTCAGTGGGAATGTAAATTGGTGCAGCCACTATGGAAAACACTATGGAGGTTCCTCAAAAAACTAAAAATAGAGTTGCCATATGATCCAGCAATCCCACTCCTGGGTGTATACCCAGACAAAACTATAATTCGAAAAAATACATGCACCATTATGTTCATAGCAGCAATATTTACAATAGTCAAGACATTGAAACAACCTAAATGTTCATCGACAGATGAATGGATAAAGAAGATGTGGTATATATATACAATGGAATATAACTCAACCATAAAAAAATGAAATAATGCCATTTGCAGCTACATGGATGGACCTAGAGATTATCATACTAAGTGAAGTAAGTCAGAAAGAGAAAGACAAATACCATATGATATCACTTATATGTGGAATCCAAAATACAACACAAATGAATATATCTACAAAACAGAAACAGACTCGCAGACATAGAGAACAGACTTGTGGTTGCCAAGGGGGAAGAGGGATAGGAGAGAGAAGTATTAGGAGTTTGAGACTAGTAGATGCAAACTATTATATATAGGATAGATAAACAACAAAGTCCTACTGTATAACACAGGGAACTATATTCAATATTCTGTGATAAACCATAATGGAAAAGAAGAAGAAAAAGAATATGTACATATATGTATAACTGGGTCACTTTGCTGTACAGCAGAAATTAACACAACATTGTAAATCAACTATACTTCAATAAAATTTTTTTAAATTAAAAGAAAAGAAAATCTACATTTTGACAAATGGTAGGATGAGTTTAAAGAATTAGTGAAAACAACTTATCTGTAGGCTGGAGTTTGCTGTGTGAGTATTCTTTGTCATGTTCATGACTAGAAGGACCTTAGCATCATCAGAGGAATGCTCTTTATCCTATAGAGAGTAATTTTGCATTGTTATGTTGAAAGAGATACTTGTATTCCAACAAACGCTCCAAAAAGTAGTTTATTTTCTGAAAGACCTCCTTCTAATCTCCTGACAACTGCTGCCTTTAAATCTAACCCCACTCCAAACACTTCTACAGTCTTAATTTTCTCAAATTGTCCATTTGTACCATGTAAATTGCCCATCTAGACATTGTTTTTCTCACGTAATGTACACTTATTCATTTATTTATTCAATAATCTACTAAGCACAGAGCCATGTATTTGGTTCATTCTGTGATTCTAGGACTTACATCCCTCCAACTTAAACATAAAAACCTCCATCATTTCTCTTTAAGCTCATTCCTGTCTCCTGGAACTAACACATTGCTCATCAGACATTCAGGAAAATGCTTGCCACCTGACAAACTCAACTGAAAGCATCTCCTCACTCAGAAGAAGTTAGAACAAAGACCACTGTTGTCTTGGCTCGAGTCTAGCATAGACTCCAAATGATACATCCACTCTAATGCAGTTCAGGTGTCACAGGGACAAAACCCAGGGACCCTACAGGATGAATCAGAGTCACTTGAAATACTCTGGCACCTCCTGTCAGGTCAACAGTTGGAAAAAGGGATTCTTGAAATACTCGATCTGGAAAGCTTAGGAGTCCTGCCTATGGGGCCCAAAAACGTGCCACACAAAATTAAGCTGCCATTTTGGACCCACTTGGAAGGAAAGCATTTTTCTTGACCTATTTATTTATTTATTTTAAATATTTATTTTATTTGTTTGCGACAGGTGTGCTCCTTAGTTGTGGCTTGTGGGCTCCTTTGTTGTGGCACGTGTGCTCCTTTGTTGCAGCCTGCAGGCTCCTTAGTTGCAGCTCACGGGCTCCTTAGTTGTGGCTTGCTGGCTCCTTAGTTGTGGCATGAGAACTCTCAGTTGTGGCATGCATGTGGGATCTAGTTCCCTCACCAGGGATCGAACCCAGGCCCCCTGTATTGGGAGCACAGAGTCTTAACCACTGCACCTCCAGGGAAGTCCCTTTGGCCAGTTAACTGTTTGTCTTTCACTCACAGCTCATGTTTGATCCTAGACCAAAATATGTATCCCAAATTGCAAACAAAGCTATTAAAATACCCAGAATGGCCACAGTGGGGTAGTCTTCAGAAACAGCTCCAAAGGCACACATACAAGCAAAGCCCTGTGGCCACTACGCAAAACCTTTAAAGTGTCAACATCAACTCTAAACATATGGCAGCTCAGCATATGAAAAGGAGCCTTTCACTTCCTGGAGAGAGACCCCAGTCTTCTATTGGTAACACTGGAAGGTTCTGCCACAGTAGAGCCTCATGGGGAAGATGCAGTGGTCTGTGTGAAATACATTGGTGGTCTGTCTCCTTTTTCATTGCCTCATGTATTAATGGTACAAATTGTCCCTCCAGTTGGCGTGAGCTGGTATTTTATGTTGCCTAAAGAAACCTTGGAAACTACTTTATTCTCATCATTCAGATGTAGACCTTCTCATGTGGGAGACCGTTTGGGGCCAAGTCACATCCACTAATTAAATAATTATTTTAAAAAATGTAATTCCTTAAGTGAATAAAACTTGAAGCCACAAGATTGTAAGCCCCAGGTTATCCACAAAGATGGGAGAAAGCAGTGTTCTGTTAACTGGATCTTCTACTTACAGAATTGTGTAGATCCCATACATAGACCACCAATTTCAAAAAATTAGAAGACAATACGCTCACCTAGTATTAAAACGATACAGAGGTCCCCCGGCAAGATGGCGGAAGAGTAAGACGCGGAGATCACCTTCCTTCCCACAGATACAGTAGAAATACATCTACACGTGGAACTGCTCCTACAGAACACCCACTGAACGCTGGCAGAAGACGTCAGACCTCCCAAAAGGCAAGAAAATCCCCACGTACTTGGGTAGGGCAAAAGAAAAAAGAAATAACAGAGACAAAAGAATAGGGACGGGACCTGCACCAGTGGGAGGGAGCTGTGAAGGAGGAAAGGTTTCCACACACTAGGAAGCCCCTTCCCGGGCGGAGACTGCGGGTGGCAGAGGGGGGAAGCTTCGGAGCCACGGAGGAGAGCGCAGCCACAGGGGTGCGGAGGGCAAAGCGGAGAGATTCCCGCACAGAGGAGCGGTGCCGACCTGTACTCACCAGCCCGAGAGGCTTGTCTGCTCACCTGCTGGGGCGGGCGGGGCCTGGGAGCTGGGGCTCGGGCTTCGGTCGGATCCCAGGGAGACGACTGGGGTTGGCGGCGTGAACACAGCCTGAAGGGGCTAGCGCACCACAGCTAGCCGGGAGGGAGTCCGGGAAAAAGTCTGCAGCTGCCGAAGAGGCAAGAGACTTTTTCTTGCCTCTTTGTTTCGCGGCGCGCAAGTAGAGGGGATTCAGAGCGCCGCTTAAACGAACTCCAGAGACGGGCGCGAGCCGCGCCGATCAGCGCGGACCCCAGAGGCGGGGGCGAGCCGCGGTTATCAGCGCGGACCCCAGAGGCGGGCGCGAGCCGCGGCTATCAGCGCAGACCCCAGAGATGGGCATGAGACGCTAAGGCTGCTGCTGCCGCCACCAAGAAGCCTGTGTGCGAGCACAGGTCACTCTCCACACCGCCCCTCCCAGGAGCCTGTGCAGCCCGCCACGGCCAGGCTCCCGTGATCCAGGGACAACTTCCCCAGGAGAACGCACAGCACGCCTCAGGCTGCTGCAACGTCACGCCAGCCTCTGCCGCCGCAGGCTCGCCCCGCATCCCTACCCCTCCCTCCCCCCGGCCTGACTGAGCCAGAGCCCCCTAGTCAGCTGCTCCTTTAACCCTGTCCTGTCTGGGCGGGGAACAGACGCCCTCAGGCGACCTACATGCAGAGGCGGGTCCAAATCCAAAGCTGAACCCCGGGAGCTGTACTGTTGAACAAAGAAGAGAAAGGGAAATCTCTCCCAGCAGCCTCAGGAGCAGCGGATTAAAGCTCCACAAACAACTTGATGTGCCTGCATCTGTTGAATACCTGAATAGACAACGAATCATCCCAAATTCAGAAGGTGGACTTTGGGAGCAGGATATATTAATTTTTCCCCTTTTCCTTTTTTTGTGAGTGTATATGTGTATGCTTCTGGGTGAGATTTTTGTCTGTATAGCTTTGCTTTCACCATTAGTCCTAGGGTTAGGTCCGTCCTTTTTTTTTTTTTTTTTTTACTAAAAAAAATTTTTTTCCTAATAAATGTTTTCTTAATAATTTTTTCCTTATTTTATATTTTTAAAAATTAAAAAAATTTTTTAGTTTTTTCATATTTTTTATTTTAAAAAATTAAAATTTTTTTCTTAATAATTTTTTTCTTATTTTTTATTATAAAAATTAATAAATCTATTTTTAAAAATTAAAAAAAATTTTTTTCTTAATAAATTTATTCTTAATAATTTTTTTCTTATTTTTTATTATAATAGCTTTATTTTATTTTATTTTATCCTCTTTCTTTCTTTCTTTCCATTTTTTCTCCCTTTTATTCTGAGCCGTGTGGAGAAAAGGCTCTTAGTGCTCCAGCCAGGCATCAGGGCTGTGCCTCTGAGGTGGGAGAGCCAACTTCAGGACACTGGTCCACAAGAGACATCCCAGCTCCACGTAATACCAAACAGCGAAAATCTCTCAGAGATCTCCATCTCAACATCAAGACCCAGCTTCACTCAACGACCAGCAAGCTACAGTGCTGGACACCCTATGCCAAACAACTAGCAAGACAGGAACACAGCCCCATCCATTAACAGAGAGGCTGCCTAAAATCATAATAAGGCCACAGACACCCCAAAACACACCACCAGACGTGGACGTGCCCACCAGAAAGACAAGATCCAGCCTCATCCACCAGAACACAGGCACTAGTCCCCTCCACCAGGAAGCCTACACAACCCACTGAACCAACCTTAGCCACTGGGGACAGATACCAAAAACAACGGGAACTACGAACCTGCAGCCTGTGAAAAGGAGACCCCAAACCCAGTAAGATAAGCAAAATGAGAAGACACAAAAACACACAGCAGGTGAAGGAGCAGGGTCAAAACACACCAGACCTAACAAATGAAGAGGAAATAGGCAGTCTACCTGAAAAAGAATTCAGAATAATGATAGTAAAGATGATCCAAAATCTTGGAAATAGAATAGACAAAATGCAAGAAACATTTAACAAGGACGTAGAAGAACTAAAGAGGAACCAAGCAACGATGAAAAACACAATAAATGAAATTTAAAATACTCTAGACGGGATCAATAGCAGAATAACTGAGGCAGAAGAACGGATAAGTGACCTGGAAGATAAAATAGTGAAAATAACTACTGCAGAGCAGAATAAAGAAAAAAGAATGAAAAGAACTGAGGACAGTCTCAGAGACCTCTGGGACAACATTAAACGCACCAACATTCGAATTATAGGGGTCCCAGAAGAAGAAGAGAAAAAGAAAGGGACTGAGAAAATATTTGAAGAGATTATAGTTGAAAACTTCCCTAATATGGGAAAGGAAATAGTTAATCAAGTCCTGGAAGCACAGAGAGTCCCATACAGGATAAATCCAAAGAGAAACACGCCAAGACACATATTAATCAAACTCTCAAAAATTAAATATAAAGAAAACATATTAAAAGCAGCAAGGGAAAAACAACAAATAACACACAAGGGCATCCCCATAAGGTTAACAGCTGATCTTTCAGCAGAAACTCTGCAAGCCAGAAGGGAGTGGCAGGATATACTTAAAGTGATGAAGGAGAAAAACCTACAACCAAGGTTACTCTACCCAGCAAGGATCTCATTCAGATTTGATGGAGAAATTAAAACCTTTACAGACAAGCAAAAGCTGAGAGAGTTCAGCACCACCAAACCAGCTTTACAACACATGCTAAAGGAACTCCTCTAGGCAAGAAACACAAGAGAAGGAAAACACCTACAATAACAAACCCAAAACATTTAAGAAAATGGGAATAGGAACATACATATCGATAATTACCTTAAATGTAAATGGATTAAATGCTCCCACCGAAAGACACAGACTGGCTGAATGGATACAAAAACAAGACCCATATATATGCTGTCTACAAGAGACCCACTTCAGACCTAGAGACACATACAGACTGAAAGTGAGGGGATGGAAAAAGATATTCCATGCAAATGGAAATCAAAAGAAAGCTGGAGTAGCAATTCTCATATCAGACAAAATAGACTTTAAAAAAAAGACTATTACAAGGGACAAAGAAGGACACTATATAATGATCAAGGGATCGATCCAAGAGGAAGGTATAACAATTGTAAATATTTATGCACCCAACATAGGAGCACCTCAATACATAAGGAAAATACTAACAGCCATAAAAGGGGAAATCGACAGTAACGCAATCATAGTAGGGGACTTTAACACCCCACTTTCACCAATGGACGGATCATCCAAAATGAAAATAAATAAGGAAACACAAGCTTTAAATGATACATTAAACAAGATGGACTTAATTGATATTTATAGGACATTCCACCCAAAAACAACAGAATACACATTTTTCTCAAGTGCTCATGGAACATTCTCCAGGATAGATCATATCTTGGGTCACAAATCAAGCCTTGGTAAATTTAAGAAAATTGAAATCGTATCAAGTATCTTTTCTGACCACAACGCTATGAGACTAGATATCAATTACAGGAAAAGGTCTGTAAAAAATACAAACACATGGAGGCTACACAATACACTACTTAATAACGAAGTGATCACTGAAGAAATCAAAGGGGAAATCAAAAAATACCTAGAAACAAATGACAATGGAGACACGACGACCCAAAACCTATGGGATGCAGCAAAAGCAGTTCTAAGAGGGAAGTTTATAGCAATACAAGCCTACATCAAGAAACAGGAAACATCTCGAATAAACAACCTAACCTTGCACCTAAAGCAATTAGAGAAAGAAGAGCAAAAAAACCCCAAAGCTAGCAGAAGGAAAGAAATCATAAAGATCAGATCAGAAATAAATGAAAAAGAAATGAAGGAAACAATAGCAAAAATCAATGAAACTAAAAGCTGGTTCTTTGAGAAGATAAACAAAATTGATAAACCATTAGCCAGACTCATCAAGAGAAAAAGGGAGTAGACTCAAATCAATAGAATTAGAAATGAAAAAGGAGAAGTAACCACTGACACTGCAGAAATACAAACGATCATGAGAGATTACTACAAGCAACTCTATGCCAATAAAATGGACAACCTGGAAGAAATGGACAGATTCTTAGAAATGCACAACCTGCCGAGACTGAACCAGGAAGAAATAGAAAATATGAACAGACCAATCACAAGCACTGAAATTGAAACTGTGATTAAAAATCTTCCAACAAACAAAAGCCCAGGACCAGATGGCTTCACAGGTGAATTCTATCAAACATTTAGAGAAGAGCTAACACCTATCCTTCTCAAACTCTTCCAAAATATTGCAGAGGGAGGAACACTCCCCAACTCATTCTACGAGGCCACCATCATCCTGATACCAAAACCAGACAAAGATGTCACAAAGAAAGAAAACTACAGGCCAATATCACTGATGAACATAGATGCAAAAATCCTCAACAAAATACTAGCAAACAGAATCCAACAGCACATTAAAAGGATTATACACCATGATCAAGTGGGGTTTATTCCAGGAATGCAAGGATTCTTCAATATACGCAAATCCATCAACGTGATACATCATATTAACAAATTGAAGGAGAAAAACCATATGATCATCTCAATAGATGCAGAGAAAGCTTTCGACAAAATTCAACACCATTTATGATAAAAGTCCTGCAGAAAGTAGGCATAGAGGGAACTTTCCTCAACATAATAAAGGCCATATATGACAAACCCACAGCCAACATTGTCCTCAATGGTGAAAAACTGAAACCATTTCCACTAAGATCAGGAACAAGACAAGGTTGCCCATTCTCACCACTATTATTCAACATAGTTTTGGAAGTGTTAGCCACAGCAATCAGAGAAGAAAAAGAAATAAAAGGAATCCAAATCGGAAAAGAAGAAGTAAAGCTGTCACTGTTTGCAGATGACATGATACTATACATAGAGAATCCTAAAGATGCTACCAGAAAACTACTAGAGCTAATCAATGAATTTGGTAAAGTAGCAGGATACAAAATTAATGCACAGAAATCTCTTGCATTCCTATATACTAATGATGAAAAATCTGAAAGTGAAATTAAGAAAACACTCCCGTTTACCATTGCAACAAAAAGAATAAAATATCTAGGAATAAACCTACCTAAGGAGACAAAAGACCTGTATGCAGAAAATTATAGGACACTGATGAAAGAAATTAAAGATGATACAAATAGATGGAGAGATATACCATGTTCTTGGATTGGAAGAATCAACATTGTGAAAATGACTCTACTACCCAAAGCAATCTATAGATTCAATGCAATCCCTATCAAACTACCACTGGCATTTTTCACAGAACTAGAACAAAAAATTTCACAATTTGTATGGAAACACAAAAGACCCCGAACAGCCAAAGCAATCTTGAGAACGAAAAATGGAACTGGAGGAATCAGGCTCCCTGACTTCAGACTATATTACAAAGCTACAGTAATCAAGACAGTTTGGTACTGGCACAAAAACAGAAACATAGATCAATGGAACAGGATAGAAAGCCCAGAGATAAACCCACGCACATATGGTCACCTTATCTTTGATAAAGGAGGCAAGCATATACAGTGGAGAAAAGACAGCATCTTCAATAAGTGGTGCTGGGAAAATTGGACAGGTACATGTAAAAGTATGAAATTAGAACACTCCCTGACACCATACACAAAAATAAATTCAAAATGGATTAAAGACCTAAGTGTAAGGCCAGACACTATCAAACTCTTAGAGGAAAACATAGGCAGAACACTCTATGACATAAATCACAGCAAGATCCTTTTTGACCCAGCTCCTAGAGAAATGGAAATAAAAACACAAATAAACAAATGGGACCTAATGAAACTTCAAAGCTTTTGCACAGCAAAGGAAACCATAAACAAGACCAAAAGACAACCCTCAGAATGGGAGAAAATATTTGCAAATGAAGCAACTGACAAAGGATTAATCTCCAAGATTTACAAGCAGCTCATGCAGCTCAATAACAAAAAAACAAACAACACAATCCAAAAATGGGCAGAAGACCTAAATAGACATTTCTCCAAAGAAGATATACAGATTGCCAACAGACACATGAAAGAATACTCAACATCATTAATCATTAGAGAAATGCAAATCAAAACTACAATGAGGTATCATCTCACACCGGTCAGAATGGCCATCATCAAAAAATCTAGAAACAATAAATGCTGGAGAGGGTGTGGAGAAAAGGGAACACTCTTGCACTGTTGGTGGGAATGTAAATTGATACAGCCACTATGGAGAACAGTATGGAGGCTCCTTAAAAAACTAAAAATAGAACTACCATACGACCCAGCAATCCCACTACTGGGCATATACTCTGAGAAAACCATAATTCAAAAAGAGTCTTGTACCAAAATGTTCATTGCAGCTCTATTTACAATAGCCAGGACATGGAAGCAACCTAAGTGTTCATCATCGGATGAATGGATAAAGAAGATGTGGCACATATATACAATGGAATATTACTCAGCCATAAAAAGAAATGAAATGGAGGTATTTGTAGTGAGGTGGATGGAGTTAGAGTCTGTCATACAGAGTGAAGTAAGTCAGAAAGAGAAAAACAAATACAGTATGCTAACACATATATATGGAATCTAAGGAAAAAAAAAAAAGGTCATGAAGAACCTAGTGGCAAGACGGGAATAAAGACACAGACCTACTAGAGAATGGACTTGAGGATATGGGGAGGGGGAGGGGTGAGATGTGACAGGGTGAGAGAGTGTCATGGACATATATACACTACCAAATGTAAAATAGATAGCTAGTGGGAAGCAGCCGCATAACACAGGGAGATCAGCTCGGTGCTTTGTGATCACCTAGACGGGTGGGATAGGGAAGGTGGGAGGGAGGGAGATGCAAGAGGGAAGAGATATGGGAACATATGTATATGTATAACTGATTCACTTTGTTATAAAGCAGAAACTAACACAACATTGTAAAGCAATTATACTTCAATAAAGATGTTTAAAAAAAAAAAAAACGATACAGAGCAAAACCCTTCCTGATTCAGAAGCGCCTCAGAATGTAACGTGCCTCAGGGGCACCATTAAACATGACATTTTTAACAGTTGTGGAAGAATAAGCTCACTCCCCACAGACCGACCCTGGGATATGCAGTTTTAAATAAATTCTTCACATTAACATGGTTACTTTTGATTTATTTCTTTCCCATAAAATGGAGCTCAGTGTAGAAAAACAAAGAAATTCTATTGGTTTGAATATGGGCATATGGATGTAGGAACTCAGATTCCCACATCCAGATATAACTAGCCTTTTTTCTATACATATTTCTACATGGTTGAGGTTACACTGCATAGAAAACTTATATTCTTCTTTTCTCATTTAACAGTCCCTCTATCATGAGCATTTTTATACGTCATTAAAATCCTTTATTAACAAATTATAATTGCAGTATCATATTACCTCAAATAAATCAGTTGTAATATACCACTTTTCAGTTTTGGACATTTATTTAAATTTTCTAAAATTTAGCTATTATAAATATTGTGATAATTTTAATGTGTTAATCTTTGTCTAACCATTTGCTTAAAATAATTCCCTAGAAGTGAAGTTATGATCAAAGTGTTTGGTTCTTGGGTGTTAATTAAACTTACTGTGGTAATCATTTCACAGTATATACATATATCAAGTCATTACGTTGTACACTTTAAACTTATACGATGTGATATGTCAATTATATCTCAGTAAAACTGGGGAAAAAGTCAAGTATTTGATTCTTGATGTATGTATCTATATCTACCTATCTTTATATTTTGATATATAGAATCTCCCCCAATTATTCTTCATATATATTACATATATAATAAATACAACAGCATATAAATAGATATATGATATATAAATAATTTATATAGAAATAAATGTATATTAAATATACACATAGAAATTTCCTCACAGGTTTACTAACTTATTTTCCATTAGCAGCATTTTTAAGTACCTTATCCATTTTATCACCATCAACAGCACTCAAAATTCATTTGAATTGGCTTTTATTTTATCTTAAGTTTTAGTCATTCCCCTCACACATCTCTCCTGGTAGGTTGTCTTATTCAATCATTCATATGGTTTCTCAGCAAGTTCTTCTGAATGCAACCATTTTTTTAAAAAGCGTATTACAAATATACAACATATTTTGAGGTTACTTTGTCTTTCTGCAATAAACAGGGCTACTCTTATAATTCTATATGATTAGGGAAGGAGGTTGTCACATAGATGGAACGCAAAAGCTCTCAGCTTCTCTCTGATAAGTTTAACATGACAAGTAGAGGCTCACACTTCAGTATTTTCTGCAGGAGGGATATATTTCAGCCCTCATGTTGCTTAGAAAATTTATCTGAAAATCCACATTCATTTTTGGGTATTATATTCAAATATTATGACAGAAAGAGGAGATGAAAAGCCCAAGAAAAAAATTAAAGTACATGTATTTTCTCTTTGTGTTTGAAGAGGGGTTTGAAGAAAGGAAAAAAACCTCTCTCCACCTGAAGAGAACATGAATCTGTATCTGCTTTGCTCCCTTCTCAATCTCCAGGTTCCCCAAATAGGGCAGGGCTGGCTCAAAAAGCAATGGAGAAAAAGTTCTCGAGATGAATGGTAGTGATAATTGTACAACATTGTGAATGTACTTCATGCCACAGAAGGATACACTTGAAAATGGTTAAAATAGTATACTTCACTTTATGTACCTTTTACCACCGCTCCCCATAAAAAAAGAAAAGAAAAAGCCGTAGAAGCTCTACTGATTTTTTTTCTTGGCCTTTCTGAGGCTGCTGCTGTCTATGAATCTGCCACAGCTTGTTAGCTGCTTCCAGGGGCATCAAATCATCCAAGGAAGCTAACTGACTCAGAAACCCTGCCCCAGCCCTTCTTCCAAATTAGCAGAAATGTGATTATAGCCATAAACATAGTATATTTGAAAAAAGAATACTGGAAGAGTAGCAGCTGCTGCTTCACTACTGCTTGGTGACTGGAAGACAAGGTTTAGAATTGCCGTCAGAGGCCCTGACTACAGGCAACGTCACTGTAAGTGTGCCTTGCATTCCACAATGGGCAGATTTCTGGAAATGTAGTATGTAAATTGAAATTAACGAAATGAATTATTTTATGCAGAGATGAAAATGGTAATTGTATTTCAGTTATATAAATAAAGCAAATGGTGCAAAAGAGTCTGAAATACAGAATTCAACTTTTTAGAAATATCTTGTCAAACATGAAATTTTGCTTTGTTTATGCGGTGAATGCCCGTAAGAAGCCCAAGCAATTCAACTTACTTCTTGGCAGAAATTAAATGAAAAGACAAGCAAGAGTAAATAAAATGTTATAATAGCTGTAAAAATATGTTAAAGAATTAGAGAAACCATTTTAAATGGATGAAAAATTAAAATAGTAAAAAATAATAATAATAATGTTGTTTAAGAGCTAAGAGCCGCTAAAATGTCTGTAGCACTTACTCTGAGCCAGGCACTGTTCCAAGTGCTTATCTGTACTAACCCTTCATTCCTCCCACAGCCCTACCAGCTAAGGTGCTACTAATGCCCCATTTTACAGATAAGGACACTGAGAGCCAGAGAGTTTGGCAACTTGCCCAAGGCTTCCAATTAGCTGCAATGCTCTTCCCCTATACACAGTACTGCTCTTCCAGGCTGTATCTAGAGCCTTACCCTGTTCATAAGATGGCCGCAATCTAAAAGAATAAAAAAGCTGAAAATAAAAGCATCTGCTGGTTTTTAGAAGCCCTACAAGCCCTCATTGAAAAATGATCATAATTCATATCTATAGAAAATTTAAAAGACAGCTAGTTATCTTCTCCTGACTCTCACATTTAGGCACTTAATTAAACTGTTGTTATGCTTTCAGATTTTCCTCATGATTCGAATTGTTTTCTAGAGGCATCGGTTACGGCCTGTCTGAGGACTGGTGAAGAGTACATCGAAAGTGTACTCAACGAAAGGTCCAGAGTGGCATCTTTCCCCGCACACTGGAATCTTTCCATTACAGCAGTCTGTTGCTGGGATGATAGTGAGGATGAGTGTTGTACAAACCAAAACTCATCCTCTTCGGACCCTGCTCATTAGGAAGTCCAGAGCCCTTTGCAGGCCCTATTTCTTCTGTCTTGAAAGCCTTTGTTCCTTGCCCCTGCTCAACCCTTAACTCCAACCACCGGCCCCAGATTTCCTGCCCCTGGTACAGGCCTAGAGATGAATCAGTGAAATCTTAAACTTCTCCCTACTGAATTCAACAGTGGCAAACTCGGGATTTGGGGCGGGGAGAATAACTTCAAACTGGACCCATCTGCAAATGTTTGGAGGCTCCAATCCCATCTGGCTGGGGTGTGGAAGTGGGGGTTTGGGGTGCTGATAACTTATCAGCACTCTGTGCTACTCAGTTAAACCAATGAGCACCCTCTGGGAAAGTGGCAAATATCCACTCACCTTGCCTTGGATGGAAAGGCGCTGTCAAGTCCAACCTCCACAAAGCTGGGGACTCAAGGGTTGCCATTAGCAACCAACTTATTCACTTATTTCCTGAGTTTTCATCTTTAGGACTACTTCCATATTCATAAAACAAAGAATCATTATGCTATATTTATTTCCAAGAAAGTGTTCCAGTGCCATTATGGAAATTTTGACTCCAGCAGAGGACAGAGTGTGGCCATCTACTATGGATTCAGGTTCTTTCTATGATGGAGAAGGATTAGGACCTGAAGGAATGCGGGAGACTTCCACACTATATGATTCACTTGGAAATTAATCACATGCTGCTTAATGGCGCCATGTACTGTTATTTGTCTCTTTTTTAAATGTTATTTCGTGCACTCAAATATATGTCTCATCTCAACAACTAGACTGTACATTGCTTCAGGACTATGTAATGAGCTTGTTGTGCATGTTCAAAGAGTTGATATATATCAAGGACCTAGTATAGTATATCGCACATGGTAAGAGCTCATTAAGTAGCAGTTTCAATTTTTTTCAAAGGACCTAACATAGACTTAGTTCCAGAGTATGTACAATAAGTTATCAATTAACCCTTGCCTGTAGGAAACACCACACTGTGGGATACTATTTGAAGATTCCCTTGAGCAATAATTACACAGGACATAAAAATAATACTCCAGACCCATATCAAATGACATTCCCAATTGAGCAACAATATTTAAGAGTTAAGAGGGGGCAGTGATGATGAACATAGGCTTTGGAATCAGGCAGACCCTGGTTTGAATGTCTACTGCAACTCTTATTAGATGTGTAGCCTTGGCCAAATTACATCACTCAGTCAGTTCCAAATGAGAACGATGATACCTGCTCCAGCATTGTGATAAGAATTAAAGGAACCAATGTATGTGACGAACTGACAATCAAATAGTATTAGTTACTCCTATTATGAAGAGTCCAAAAATTTTTTGCTCTAGAATTGAGTATAGGAAAAAGATTAATGTGTCCATAAAGAGAAAGAAATGAGAACTTGGTCTGACAGTCTCCTAGTCCATCAATCCAACCTTCACACTTTGAGAATTAAGTAGAATAGATCACATGTATATGAACATGCTTAATGCATATATTTTTCTGGGGAAAAAAAGTTTGAAATTCTGGAAAATGTATTTTGGTTGCTGGAAAGCATGTCTTTCTGGTTTAGACTAAGATTGGATTAGTAGCCATCAGGGAAATGCAAGTCAAAACCACAGTAAGATACCACTTCATACCCACTAGGACAACTGTAATCAAAAAGAAAGACAGTAACAAACGTTGGTGAGGATGTAGAGGAAATTTTGGAACCCTCCTTCACCACTGGTGGGAATGTAAAATGGAGCAGCCACTTTGGAAAACAGACTGGCAGGTCCTCAGAATTGTAAGAGTTACTGTTAAAGTTAGCTTTAAAGTTAACCTATGACCCAGTAATTCCACTTTTAGGAATATACCCAGAAGAAATAAAAACATATGCCCACACAAAACTTTGCACACAGATGTTCACAGCAGCATATTAACAATAGCCAAAAAGTGAAAATAACCCAAATGTCCATCAACTGACGAATGACTAAACAAAATGTGATATATCCATACAATAATTATTCCACAATGAAAAGGAATAAAGTGGTGATAAATGCTCAGTGAATCTTGGAAATATTAGGCCAAGTGAAAGAAGCCAGTCGCAAAAGGCCACATATTATATGATTCAATTTATAAGAAATGTTCAGAATGAGGAAATTCATAGAGACAGAAAGTAAATTAGTGATTGCCCAGGACTAGGAAGAATGGGGGAAAACAGGGAGAGATTGCTAATGGTTACAGATTACTTTTGGAGTGATGAAAATATCTTAAAATTGATTGTGGGGATGGTTGCCTAACTCTGTGAATATACTTAAATCATTGAATTGGACACTTTAAATGGATGAATTGCATGGTTTGTGAAATATTTCTCAATAAAATTGTTAATTTAAAAAGATTGTATTAGTGCTATGTTAATTAGAAAGAGTTCATTAGCTCACAGAAAGTCAAAAAAGAACAAACCAGGGAATTCCTTGGTGGTACAGTGATTAGGACTCTGTGCTTCCACTGCAGGGGTCACGGGTTCTATCCCTGATCGGGGAACCAAGATCCCACATGCTGCGCAGCTCGGTCAAAAAAAAAAAAAGAAAAAAAAAGAGCAAACCAAAAAAAAAAAAACCAAAAAAAAGAAACCTCACTACCAAAACAGCAAAGATTAATTAGTTTTTAAAATATATAACTATATCACTAAAATGTAACTAGATTTGACAGTTGAATTTTTAAATGTGCTACAGTACACTCAAAAATTAAGTTAGACTTAATAAGACTCCATATCAGTGACATGTTTTAGTAAGCTACTTAGCTATTAAATTTATGATTATAGGTTATAAAACCATTTTGAATGAAAGGTAATTAATTTTAAATTGCATTTTGTTTCCAATTCTTAGTTTATGTCATCAAAATCTTTATATATTTGTATTTATAGAATTTTTAGTCCTTTTCTAATCAATCAATAAAAATGATATAAAAATTATGGAGAGCAAGGGGTTACTAATACATATACTTAAGAATTTGAAAAAATAAAGCATGTCTACCAACTATTATTTGTTACATGATATGTTCTAAAAATTACAATTGGATATTCAGTAATGTAGTGATCAGAGTGTCTTTTTACCTTTTTGGTGAAAATAATAGTTACTTTATGGAGTATTCTTTTGGAGGGGGATTCTTCCTTATACATACTTCCATTAATTTATGTATTGGTAATTACATTCAGGCTTTATAGCATCAATATTTGACATTTTAATTTGAAAATAGTTTTCCTTCTTAAACTACCTTAAAGGATCCTGTATTTTATAATTAAATTATTTATAAGTAGATAAAATATTGTTGCTCAAAATACATTCACTCAGTAAATGTATCTGGTATGCAAACAAAATATTGTATGATTTCTAAATTTTAGAAAATTCTTCTACAAAAGAAATAGATGTGTAATAGATGATGCTATTTAATTCTAATATTAAAAAAAGATAACTTGTGGTAGTTTAAAACTTTCAGAAAAGTATATCTGTAAGTCTTTGCTTAAGAGAAACATATGTAATTTTTTATTGAAATATAGTTGACATATGATATTATGTTACTTTCAGGTGTACAACACAGTGATTTGACAATCAAATACATTATGAAATAATAACCTCAATAAGTCTAGCCCATCTGTCACTATGCAAAATTATTGCAGTATTATTGACTATACTCCTTATGCTACATATTATATCCCTGTGACTTATTTATTTTATACCTGAAAATTTGTACCTCTTAATCACCCAAAAGTGGAGTTGCTTGATTGTATAGTAGTTTCATTTTTAACTTTTTGAAGAACCCTCCATACTGTTTTTCACAGTGGCTGCACCAATTTACATTCCCACCAATAGTGCCCAAGGGTTTCCTTTTCTCCACATCCTCATCAGCATTTATTATCTCTTATCTTTTTGATGATAGCCATTCTAACAGGCATGAGGTGGTGATATCTCACCGTGGTTTTGATTTTCATTTCCCTGATGATTAGTGATGTTGAGCATCTTTTCATGTGTCTATTGGCCATGTGTATGTCTTCTTTGGAGAAATGTCTATTCAGGTCCTCTGTCCATTTTTTTAATTGGATTGTTTGTTTTTCTGATATTGAGTTGTATGATTTCTTTATATAATTTGGATGGTAAGCCCTTACTGGATGTATCATTTGCAAATGTCTTCTTTCATTCAGTAGGTCACCTTTTTGTTTTGTTGATGGTGTCCTTCACTGTGCACAAGCTTTTTAGTTTGATGTAGTTCTATTTGTTTATTTTTGCTTTTGTTACCCTTGCCTCAGAGACAGATCCAAAAAAATATTGCTAAGATCAATATCAAAGAGTGTACTGCCTATGTATTCTTGTAGGAGTTTTAGGGTTTCAGGTGTTACGTTTTACGTCTTTAAACCATTTTGGGTTGATTTTTGTATATGGTGTAAGAAAAATATTTGTTTGACTATTTTGCATGTAACTGTCGTTTTCTCAACACCGTTTACTAAAGAGGTTATCTTTTCCTCATTGTATATTCTTGCCTCCTTTGTTGTAGATTAATTGACCATGTAAGCATGGGTTTATTTCTGGGCTCTTCTGTTCCATTGATCTATGTGTCTGTTTTTGTGCCAGTACCATACTGTTTTAAATACTATAGCTTTGTAATATAGTTTGAAATCAGTGCATGTGATACCTCTCTGATCTTCTTTCTCAATATTGCTTTAGCTATTTGGGGCCTTTTGTGGTTCCGTACAAATTTTAGGATTATTTGTTCTAGTTCTGTGAAAAAAATGTTGTTGGTATTTTGACAGGGATTGCACTGAATCCGTAGATTTTTTTGAGCACTATGGACATTTTAACAATATTAATTCTTCCAATCCCTGAGCACAGTATATCTTTCTATTTATTTGTATTATTTTCAATTTCTTTTGTCAATGTCTTACAGTTTTTAGAGTATAGGTTTTTCACCACCTTGGTTAAATTTATTCCTAGGTGTTTTATTCTTTTTAATGCAACTGCATCAATCCTAGAACACAAAATTATTTGACTCTTCATAATAGGAGTAACTAATGCTATTTGGTTCTGTGTCAGTTCTTCACATACATTGGTTCCTTTAATTTTTACCACAGTGCTGGAGCAGGTATCATCATTCTCATTTGGAGTTGACAGAGAGATGTAATTTGGTTATTTTTTTGTCCTTCTCTCTTCCTTTCTTCTTCTCTTGCTCTATTACCTTGTGATTTGATGACTTTCTTCAGTATTTTTTGTTTGCATTCCTTTCCGTTAATTTTTTTTTAACATCTTTATTGGAGTATAATTGCTTTACAATATTGTGTTAGTTTCTGCTGTATAACAATCTTTCTGTTTATTTTTTGTGTATCTATTATCAGTTTTTGGCTTCTAGTTACCAGAAACATATATACTTTAATTGCTATTAAAATATCTTCAAGATTCACTTTATTTAACCACAGTGCCCTTGTTTAATATTTTTCTCTTTTAAATTTATATTTGACATCATTTTAGAAAAGTTACATGCTCCTTAATTTTAGGATCTGATTCCTGCCTTCTCTTTATAAAACATTTCTTTATATATGACTAGAAAATATTTAGCAGCAGTTGAAACTACATCTAAAATCATTTAAAGTTGAAGGTAGATTTAAAATTAAAATAATTTATGTCAATCATACCTCAATAAAGTGTTTTAAAAAATAAAATTAAAATAATTTTAAAAGCAGAGGTTATTACAATAAAGAAAACTTCAAATTTAAACCTTTTACTGTAATGCAATAATTTTTTTAATGACCCCAAATTAATCTTATTTCAAATTGCTTCAAATTTCTGCCACCATTCTGGTGTTCACCTTGCTATATTATAGAAAACAAATTAAAGAAAATATACCATTCAAGCATAGAACCACACAATGAATATTAAGAACTATGTGTCTCTCATTCTATAACTTCATAAAAAATAAAGAAGTCTATTTCAAAGAATTCTCTAAGAATTGTGTGAATTGACCACATTGCTTATACATAAATTGTGTTTTATTTTCTCATCTTATTTAGAAAGTTGGGCTGGTGAAGGGAAAGTTCACATTTATATGTGAGGAATTCTCCTAACACTCACTTCTGATTAAGGACCATGGATCACAGTGACTAAGCTAACGTGGATTTACATGATAGATTTAGAAAATAGCTTGACCTCAAAAATGTGTTACTTTTTCAGATGAATCATAAAGAAAGTCTTTAAAAGTCAATAAGAAGATAGAAATTTCAAATTTTTCTCCCACCACAATAATTGTATATATTTAAAAGTATTTTTGTAGTCAGAGCACTATAGAAATCTGGAAGTAATTCTGATTTTAAAAGGCAACACTTTCAGCAGCTTAAAGTTTCCTTTTAAGTGAAAATTAAAAGCCATGGTTAATGTTTCATTTTAGTTGGATCTGTTACCCTGAATATGAATAAGGTAATTATAATGGGAAGTAACAAAATACATACTAGATATAACTTAAGTTCAGATTACTGAATATACATTGTATATAATGAAAATGCATCTTATATATGTAACATATTTAAAAATTATTATAATGCTATCCACACATTTTTCTAAAGCAGAAAACCAACTTTTCAAAAATCTAACTGAAACCTTTAATACATGCTATTGAGAGAAATCAAATTGGAGTTCTTCAATTATTTAAATAAACTGATTTATAATTGCCCATTGGAAATAAGTGAGTTTAGATGAATTTATTTTAAATGTATTAAAAAAAGCCCAAAAATGTGTGTGTGTGTGTGTGTGTATGTATAAATTTCTAGCAATAAATTTAGGGCCAAGCAATGTCATTGGAATGAATTCCTTTAACAGATGTAAAGGTCTTGATGACAGGTATTTTCCAGGTCTAGGGTCCCACAATCACATCTCTGAAAGATTTTCTACATGAAGTGTTTGAAGAAGTGGTGGACGTGTCACTGATCTCTGAGGTCCATTCCGGGTCTCCTTTAAGGTGGAGGTGGGGCAAATAGGAGAGAAAAAAAGGTAATGCTGATAAGGGAATCTGAACCAAATGTTGTCGTATGCTAGAAATGATTAGATGCCCTTGTCAAGGAGCTGTTACAGGGGTCCAGGGTGAAAGAGGGAAACAAGAGGTCAAGTGTGGGCACATGAGCAATAAAAAAAGTTTGTGCTGTAGAGTGGAAGGAAAATAAATCTTTAACCTACTCCTAAATCTTCTCTCCTTTTCCTTTTTATTTTTTTATTTTTTTAGAGAGGGGTTGTTTATTTATTTATTTATTTATTTATTTATTTATTTATGCCTGTGTTGGGTCTTTGTTTCTGTGCGAGGGCCTTCTCCAGTTGTGGCAAGCGGGGACCACTCTTCATCGCGGTGCGCGGGCCTCTCACTGTCGCGGCCTCTCCCATTGCGGAGCACAGGCTCCAGACGCGCAGGCTCAGCAATTGTGGCTCACGGGCCCAGCCGCTCCGTGGCACGCGGGATCTTCCCAGACCAGGGCTTGAACCCGTGTCCCCTGCATTGGCAGGCGGATTCCCAACCACTGTGCCACCAGGGAAGCCCCCTTTTCCTTTTTAAATGTTCTCTGGTCCTGGGATGGGAAGAATGGAGGCGGGTCTTGTTGAGATGTATTAACACATATCAGGTTTAGCTACACAGTATGTTTGTAATTAAAATAAAAGCTTTAGCAAGAATATTCTGTTCCCTTCCTTTGAGGTTCCCAGAGCATGAGCTTGGGGCACAGCTACTGAACTGACCTTCATTATGCAAAGCTTATTTTTAAATGTCGATGTCTTATCACCATAGTTGCTTTTTGGCAGGAGACAGGTCTTACACATTCATTCAATAACTATACATTGAGGACCTGCTAGGGGCCAAGCCCTCTTCTAGACAATGATCAAACACACCAAAATCCTTGCTCTCATGGAGTTCACATAATAGTATGCATTTTTAAATGATGGTGAGTTGTATTTTATTTGGTGATTTTTCTTCTTTACAATGGGCCATGAAATAATAATACAAACCTCCAGTGATAGCATTTAGGGTTCAATAAAGTACAGTAGAATATTAGAGAGTAATAAATACTTTCAGAGAAGAAGAACAGAGAGTGGAATATCGTAATTTTTAATAATGTGGTCAGGGATAGCCTCACTGAGAAGGTGCCATTGGAGCCCAGACTTAAAAGATGAGGGAACAAGCCACACAGAGCATTCCAGGCAGAGGAAACTGCAAATGCTAACGCCCTGAGACAGGAGGGTGCCTGCTCATGCTCTGAGAATACAAGTCCAATGTAGCTGGAACTGGATGGGGGTGAGGACAGCTGTAGTAAAAGGTGAAATCAGAGAAGTAATAAGGAAGCCAGACTGTGTAGGGCCTTGCAGACCATTGTAGGGACGTTGGCTTTTACTCTGTGTGAGATGAGGGAGGACCCATAGGAGGGTTTGCAACAGATATGATATATGATATGAATTATACATAAAAGGTAAAAAAGTACCTCTAGCTGCTGTATTGAGAATGGCTGGACCAAAGGGGAACAAGGTGGACAAATAGACTGATTAGGAATCTACTGCATTATTTCAAATAAAAGGTGATGGTGGCTATCGCTAGGGTGTAGCAGGAGAGGTGATGAGAGGTGGTCAGATTCTGAATAGATCTGGAAGATAAAACCAACAAGATTTGTTAATTTTGGATGTGGGGTTCGAGAGAGAGGTAAATTATGGATGACCCCAATGTTTTTGGCCTGAAAAACTGGAACTAAGGTGTTACCATTAATTATTCTGATTGTAAACCAGAGGTTCTTCATACCAAATCGACAAGTTTCTAACTGAATAGAAACCTGTGCATTCAATATGGAAAATTTCAAATAGTAATGACCGTAAGAGTTCTGGATTACAAAACACTAGTGCTGTTCAACAAAGGAAGGGAAAGATGGAAGAAAGGCAAGAGTGAAGGGAAATTAACTTTATTGTACCAAGTGGTTCATGCACATTATCTCATTTAATCCCAACAATAGCCACACAGGGTCAGTATGACTCCCTCCGTTTTACAAGTAAGAAATTTGGGCCTTAGGTTGGTTAACTAACTTACCAAGGTCACATAGCTATGGTTGCCCCTAAGAGGTCTCCCCTTGGAACTGGTTGCAATTCTTAAACTAGGCTTTCAAATCAGGTGCCCCACTCTCAGTTTTCTTACCGTGGCTAGCTCTATTTTACTTCCTACTCCCAAAGAATGTAAGGGATTTTTTTTCTGCAGATCAGTGGAAGAATATTTCAGTAGGTACTACAGTGTTGTTCCAGAATGTATCTTTCAGCCAATGTGCTTCAATGTCCCAGGACTGTCTTATATTTCACCAGCAGAGCCCTCTGCCCACCCAGGGCACCATCCTCTATCCAACATTCAAACCCCCCTTACACACCATTTTACTTTTTCTTCTGACTCTTCATCCTGGGGGGTCAAACCTCAGAACCTACAGATTTTCTAACTACCTTTGCCCACATCATCATCAGATCCTCACACCTACGTGATACCATGTCCCCTCGAGCAGTGGTTACACAAGAGACTCTCATGCTGTGATTCTTGCCTTTAGATGGTGAGCCTTCCTCAAACAGGTTTACAAAATCTAGTGCAGCATGAAGAGTAAGAGCTTTTGTATCAGCTAAAACTTGGCTCAGATCTGAGTTTCTGACACTTTTTTTGCTCTGTGATCTATGGCAAAGTACCCAACTTTTTGAACTTCAACTTATTTAATCACTAAAAAGCAGAAAACTATAACTATGTTGTGAGAATTAAATGTGACAGTGTTTGCAGAGCTCCTAGTGTAAGGTTGGATACTAGTAAATGCTTCCTAAATGTACACATTACTATTTGCTGGCTCCCATCCCAAGTAACACAATAATAGAGGATATTTATGCCATGCCCCTATGAGCTCCTGGGTTGCAGTGAGATCTCTGCATTCAGAATCCCACACTAGTTTTTCTAATACTGCTTTTTCTCCTAAAAAGTCAAGGCTGCATGATATCCCCTATATCTGTGGCCACTCAGCCCAGCTGGTGAACTGTCACTAAGCCAAGGCAGAGTCACGATGAGTAAAAGCAGCAGACAGTGTTGGAAAAGCCGGCACTGCTGGAAAACAGAAGAAAAGTCTCAGACGGGGGCTGGCCACACAACCCCTTCTTTGTCATCAGCCCTTTGACTCATGGATTGGAAAAAATCTTTGAAAAGTGAGCTAGCCCTCTTTGCTACTCCTAAAAACGACTGCCAGTTACATGAGCATCTACTTTGTCGTTAGACTTCAAAACAAGAAATAGATTCTCTAGTCTCTTTCAGTGTGGTTTTACACATGGTTGATTCATTGCTGCTGTTGTTGTTGCATGAAGATGACATTTGTGGAGTCAGTTCTCTTACTCCCTGCCTCCTGGGTTACTGGTATTAAACTAAAGACATGTATGAAGGCCTCCTCTCTGCCCTGTCTGTGCTGACCCCCAGAATGAGCACTAATTTTCATCTCTCTCTGCCAGAGGTCTTAGTTAAGATGTCTTATGGGTACCTCAGTCTCAATTTGTCTAAAACAAACATCCTTCTTACCTCAACCTGCTCCTACTCTGGTATTCCCAGCATCGATTGGAGATATGCTCATACCAAACCCTAAGCCATCAGCACAACAAATCAGGCTCTGAATCTTGTGGATTCACTCTTTGAAATATCCCTCCAAACTACTCTTTTGTCTTCATCTTCACTGCCTAACCATCTCTCATCTGGCATGTTGTAACTGCCTAGTTCAAGTCTCCCCATATCCAGTCTCTCCCATGTCCAACCACCCCGGTGACAGAGGAATTATGACTCTAGCCCTGAATTAAGCCTGAATTTTCAACCTCTATCACTCAGTTAAGACCTATTATACTCTAGAACTTCACTGTCCAATATAGTAGCCACTAGCCACGTGTGGCTATCGAGCACTTGAAACATGGTTAGTCCAAACCAAGATGTGCTAGAAGTGTAAAAGATACATCAGACTTCAAAGACTTGATATGAAAACAAGAATATAAAATATTTTATTAATTTTTATGTTGATCATATGTTAAAATGATAATATTTGTGGATATTTGAGGTTAACTTCATTTGTTCCCTTTTACTTTTTTATTGTGGCTACTAGAAATTTTAAAATTATATACAGTATGTTGCTTGTATCATAGTTCTATTTGACAGTGTTGCCCTGGTGCCAAGCCCTTCCTAATTCATGACCTTTGCACCAACTATTCTTTCCTTCTCCCTGGAACATCCTTCATCAAACTAACTTCTCCTTACTCAATATTTAATTAAAATATCATTTTCTCTGTGAAGACTTATCTACCCTTCCCTTTGTAAGTCCTCTTGGCACTTTACCTGATTTAAATATTTAGAAATTTATTTCTTTAATTATTATCTCACTCATTAGACTGCAAGGTCCACAAAGGAAGAGATCCAACTTTATCTTGATTCCTTACTTATCTTATGCATCTTCTTCAATGTCTGAGAAACGTCATAGATGTTCAACAAATTCTACTTAAATAAATGAACGAACGGGACACCTGATTTCCTTGCCAGGAAGTGTTGGGCAGGCTGAGTAGTAAGCTAATCTTCCATTCCCCACCTGCCGTCAATGAGTCAGAATGAAAAAGGGCAAAGCAAGGCTGGTCTGCACTCTGGTTCCTCATTTCCCCCTCCATCAGTGGGGTTTAGTGAAGAGCTGAGCCTCCACTCCCAACAAGCACCAGTGAGGTGGTAAGAGTTGTCAGGAAGCACCAGAGAAGAGGATGCAGGGGTATGGGGAGAGGAGGAAGCAGAATTCCAAGCAGACTTTCTCCCCCCCAACCCTTGCATCCTCTTCTTAACAGGGCTCAGGGGAGATGAGTTTACACCTAGACTCAGAAACAATAAGGTCATGCCTCACTTTCCTCTGGGAAGTGTCAGTGGGACAAGGGAAAATTGAAGTGCCACCCCACCTATCTGCAACAAGACAGTATGAATAAGTGCTTCATTTTGCTGGAATGATGTCAGTGAAGTCCAGCATAAAGCTTAACATACATACTCACCCAGACCTCAAACTCTACATCTCAACTGAGACTACCTTCTTAAATAGAATCTAGAGCTTCATAATATAATACACAAAATTCCACGATGCCAAGAACAAAAAACAACAACAACAACAACTCACCAGTCATACCAGAACCAGGAAAAGCACAACTTGAATGAGAAAAGATAATCGACAGATGGCAATACTGAGATGAATCAAATATTGGAATTATCTGACAAGGATTTTAAAGGAGCCATCATAAAAATGCTTCAACAAACAATTATTAATTCTCTTGAAACTTGAAAAATATAGAAAATCTCAGCAAATAAATAGAAATTACAAGGAATGGAAAAAACAGAAATGACAGAAATAAAAACCCTTATTGGATAAGTTCCATAGTACAGTAGAGATGACAGAGGATAAAACCAGTGAATTTGAGGACAGATCAATATAATTGATCCATTCTAAAAAATAGAGAGAAAACTGGAATGGGGAAAACAATTGAACAGGGTCTTAGGGACTTGCAGAACAATGGGAAAAGAGCTAATAGCGTAAAGCAATTATACTCCAATAAAAATGTTAAAAAAAAAAAAAAAAAAGAGCTAATAGCTATATCATCAGAGTCCCAGAGGCAGAGGAGAGAATGTGGCAGAAAAAGTATTCAAAGAAATAATGACTGAAAACTTCCCAAATTTGGAGAAAGACTTACACATTCAAGAGACTGAACCCCAAATAGAATAAACCCAAAGAAATCCACACCAAGACATATCATAATTAAACTTCTGAAAACTGAAGACAAAGAAGAAGTCTTGAAAGCATCCGGAAACAAATGACACATTACAGGGGATTCATCATTTCAAACCACAGAGGACAATGAGTGTGGAACAATGATTTTCAAGTACTAAGGGAAAAAAAAAAAAAAACCTGTCAAGGGCAGAGTCTATGTCCAGTGAAAAAATTCTTCAATAACAAAGGGAAAAAAAAACATTTTTTAGATGAAGAAAAGCTAAGAAAATTGCTTGCAAACCTACCCTTAAAAAATGGCTAAAGGCAGTTCTCTATACAGAAAGAAAATGATAACAGAAGACTTGGAATTTCAGGAAGGAAAAATAGAACACGGAAATGGGTAAATTTAGATAAAAGGCAAAATGGGTAAATATAATAGACTACCCTTCTCATGAGTTTCTAATATCATATTTCATGTTTGAAGAAAAAAATCATAAAACCATCTGATGTGGTGGTCAATGTATGTAAAGGAACTAAAGACAATTATGTAGGTAAGGGACCTAAATGAAAGGAAGCTTTCCATACTTCATCTGAAGTAGTGAAACTTCAAGTGAAAAATAAGTTGATACCAGTGGATCGTGATAAATTGCATATGCATATTGTAATACAGAAAGCAACCACTAAGAACAGTATACGAAGCTGTACTATACGTCAATCAAGATGCAACAAATGCATGAATGAATGAATGGAAACTGGTTCTTAGGAATATCTAATTTTTTTAAATGTTGCTTTCAACAAAAAATTATTGCATATAAAATTTTTAAACCATCACAATTACATGTGACAATGATCAAAAGATTTTTTGTAAAGTACTGAATTAGGTGATTAACATTTCTAATCATGAAAAGGTATAAAATCTGTGTAAATGAACGATCCAATCCAAAAAACCAAAAACAAAAAAACAAAAAACAACCACAAAAAAAAGATGCAGTCTAACTATGACAAAAGCAGAAAGTGTGATTATTTCATCCTCAAGATCATGTCCTGATCCCATTATTTCATTCAGGTTACTTTTGTTTTTTAATTTACTGCCTCTAAATTGATGCAAAGCAGCTCTTTTCCCACAAAAGAATCTTATCTTTTTCAGCATGGAGAATAAAATAGGGTTTAAAATGCAACCAGATATAGCCCTATCTCCATGAAGCTTCAGGTCGGAAGAGGCTATGAGTAGTGCCAGAAGCTCATAAAGTTGGTTTGAAGGCGGGATTATCTTGTTCTCTCAAAACAGAAGTCATTAGAACAAGGTGGAAGGCTGAGGCTCCCAGACAACTCCACAGCCAGCAAACGCCAGACCTCTTTCCTTGTCCTTGGCTGAGATGAACTCTTCAAAGAGGGAGACATGAGGGCCCTGGGGCCGAGGTCATCTCTGCTGCTCCTCACCCAGTGACCTCTGGCCCAAGTGGACAAAGAGACACTGCCTTTTAGGAGATCAAAGCCCCAGCTTTCCTCACTGCTCCTCTTGACTCCCCTCTGAGGAGGCTGAAGGGATGGTTAATGAGGGAGCGGGTGGGAGAAAAAGGAAGGGCATTTTAGCACACTGCAAATCATTGCTGGGTCCACAAGAAACACTTTTCTGAGGTATCACTGGCCAGGTGGCTAAAGGGTAACCAGCCAGCCTCTGCCATAGCTGCTTTTAGAGACCCCAAGATCTGAGGAGAACGCAGAATTGCCACAGGTAATGAGATGAGCAGAAATTAAGTCTGGAGAGTGGCTCTGACAGACAGAACTACTGTCTAGGGTCTCTCCTTCCAGCAGAAATCTCTGAGTCATTCATCACAGCTGTCAAAGCAGAGGTCAGAAGGAGAAGGGGCACCGTAGGGCCAATGCACCTTTTCTCAGAGGTTTTTGCTTTCTCCTCCATTGACATCATGCCTCCAGGATGGGGATGTTGGTCACGCAGGCCCTTTGTTCCGTTATAGGGTAACCAACTGTCGGTTTACCTGAGATGCTCCTTCCTCTGGTTTAGCACTGAAAACTCTACTGCCAGGAAATCTCATGCAGGGAAAACCAGGACAGTTGGTCAGCCTAACAGTGGAACAGCAAGTTTGCAAAGTTGACTGTTCTGTTTGTGGAAAGGTAACTATAGTGGGTGGGATGGTGTCCTCCCCAAAACATATGTCCACACTCTGATCTCCCAATCCTATGAATGTGACCTTTTGGGGAAAAGGTCTTTGTAGATGTAAATAAAGATCTTGAGATAATCCTGGATGTAGGGTGGGTCCTCAATGCAATGTCAGCCATCTTTATAAGAAACAGAAGAGGAGAGGACACATTGGAGAAGGTGATGTAAAAGCAGAGGCAGAGATTGCAGTGATACTAACACTCACCAGAAGCTGAGAGACAAAAGGAACAGAAGCTACCCATGAGCCTTTGGAGGCAGCACAGCTCTGCCGACACCTTGACTTTCAGACTTCCAGTCTCCACAACTGTGAGAATAAATTGCTGTTGTCTTAAGCTGCCCAGTTTGTAGTCATTTGTTATGGCAACCAAGGGAACAAATATAGAGAGCCTGGTGCTTTGGTGTCTCTCCTGAGGCTACGACAAATTAAGAGTTTTCTGTGAAGACACTGGATGACTAAATAAAGTATGCAGTGAATTAGGGGGAGAAAGAGCTTTAAGATGAATCCTTAGGAATCATTAATGAGTTTAGCAGATTGACTTTTTTCATAAACATTTGTTACATACAAGTTTGCCTTAGGGGAAAAAATACCGACCTCCCTCAGATATGTATGTATCTCTATATATCTATATACATATCTGCTCAGAACAACAACACATCCACAGGGTCTCATATTTTTGCCTAGTGTAGATATAGGCTGTCTTTTCATTTTTAAATTTTCACTCATGAATTAAACTTCCCAGGATAATCTCCCCAAATTAGTATTTCATTTTGTGTCTGTTACTAGAAGATTCCAGTCTTTTAATAATGTGGCACATTTGAAAGGGGCATCGACTGTGACACTGGATTCTTAGTTGGCTCTGGTATTAAGTAAGTGATGATCTTGTGCAAGTCACTGCCACTCTGGTCCCCATTTTTATCACATATAAAATCAGGAGCTTCAACTAAATGATTTCAAAAAGTTTTTTTACTTTAGCATTCAAGAGATACAGGTCAAAAGTCAGATTTTAAATGTTAAAAAATACTTTATTTCCACACTAAAAAAAATCATCTCTCTATATTAAGAATCACATATGAACTTCTCTGGATGAACTTACTTTTGTTTCAAGATGAAGGCATCTCCTACTTTTGCTTCCTTTTGTATTATACATAAATAAATTTCTTTATGTATTTCTTCAACAGACTGTGGAGGGCCAGAACATTTTATTCAGCAAAACCTTATGCTGAAGACATTACAGTTTATTATTACTGAAATTCTTTAAAGGCTAAAAATGAGAAGGCAGAAAGCAAATGCATGAAATGAGTATGAAAGCTACAATAAAAAGAGATGCTACAATTAGCATCTTAGCTCACTTAAAATGAATCACTACAGAGCACGTTTCCAAACAATGTGACAAGAAGGAAAAATACCTATCAATATCTCCAGAGATAAGGTAAAGGAGATTTGTGTGTTCTAACTCTCCATAGACCATGCCAAATGGGATTATTACTGACCTCAGTGAATATCTGCTACAACCCACCAAGAGCAGCTAATTACAATTTGTCCATTTATCCAGCTTTCCTTTTCTTCATGATGCCCATCTAGCCCCTAAAGTGTGGAACACACGCCTCTCCTACGTGTGCCCATGGACCCTCACCTCCTTTGTTATTTTTCCTTATGTAGCTGTCTTTTTCTCTCCCGTAGAGTGAAGGGTCCTTGGCATCAATGGTACCTTCTGTCTTCATAACTACTGTATGCCCAGCATTCTGTAACCTTGGCTGAACCTATCACACTGCTTTACCCACTACATGCCATGCCAACTGAATTAAAACAAATCACACCAAATGTTTATTTTCTCTGTCGGACTCTCCTGGGCGCATATTGGTGAATGTGATCACTACATAAGCTGGCTTCATGTGAAGATGTTGCCACCATGTCATTCATGAGGTTCCTCAAGGGTCCTACTTTTCTGGCCTGCCTAAATATATATATAGTTGTTCTCTTCTTTTGAGCACACTGAGAAATGGATGATGAGTATCTTCAGGAAAGCATTTTTCAACAAGTGTATCTATTACTTGGGAGGGGATTAAGGACTCTAAATAGATGCCTCTTCCCAGAAGTTCCTAAACTCAACGTTATTGATATTTGGGGCTGTATAATTCTTTGTTGTGCAGGTCTGCCCTATGTACGGTAGAATATTTAGCATCATCCTTGGTGTCTAACCACTTAGTGCCAGTAGTGATCTTAGTTGTAACAATGAAAAGTGTCCCTGGATATTGCCAAATGCCCCATGGAGGGCACAAAACTGTCCCAGGTTGAGAACTACTACTCTAATCTTTTCTCGTTAGCACACCGGAGGAAGAAAAAACTAGTTTTTTTATTGTCACCTTGAAAGATGCCAAGAGTCCTCTCTGAAGTGGGTAGGCTTCAGTAGGACCAAGGTGAATGAAAGGTGTGTACTAGGACAAAAACCCTAAGCATTTCTCCAGTTCTGCTAGCTCCACATTGGACCTGTCTCCCTTCTTCCCTCCCTCCACGGGAGCCCACCCAAGCTCCCAGGATGCAGTGGAGCAGGCTGGCTGGCACACCTCTGTGGTCTGAGCTTCCTCTGATTGGACATACTTTTCTGCCATTACGGAGTGATATAGGACCTTCCCCCAAGAGAAACAGTATGTTATATGACTAGCAAATTTTATTCCCAGCTCAAGCTGGTTCATTTTCCTTTCTGGAGGCCCCACTACAGATTATCAGTAGCGGCAACCACCTTATATAAAGGAAACAATCTTTGTCCTGAATTAGATTATGAAGACTTCTCAGTACACCATTATAAACCTCCTGCTCCCAACAACATGTACTTATTTGAAGTAACAGACAATAGATTGTTGAATTCTACAGCTAAAAGTAAAATCTAACTTTGGTCCTAAATTTCAGCATACTCTCTCCTACCACCATTAACCAGAGCAGTGAACAAACACAACATGTGACTGCTTTTCTTTTTATCATTTTTCTTTCCATGTTCCTGATTCTGATGACTGTTGGAGTTCATCTGTGAAAGGGCAAAACACAAATAGATAAATAAAAAATTAAGAGGAGATAAGAGGTGAGAAGGAAAAGAAAATGTCTGGATAATTTGCAGTCAGTCCCTGAATAATCAAGATCTAAAGCTACAGGAAGCACAATAATGACGATGGAAAAGGAAAAATGAGCCAGTCACAATGGAACTGCAGAGGCCAACAGGTCCTCTGTAAGGGACCTTCTCAGCACCGCAGAATAACTGCTGTGGTTTGACGCCTACTTTGTGTTCTGGAGTCTGAAAAACAAAGTTTACACTAAGTAAGCAAATGGAGTACCAAGAAAGAATCCTTTCTTCAGGTAACTGGCTGTCCACAATTACAGTCATCCCTGAAGAGAGGAAATAAAACTGAAAATTACCACGGAAGTTGCCAGAACCCCAGCCAGAATAAAACAAAGTCAGATGGCACGGAAGCCTTACATGCCTGAATGAAAAATGACTAAACAAAACCAAATTTTGTCCCACAAGAAAAATGGGTAAAACTTTTACCCAATTAGAGAAATGTCATCATGATCAAATATAAGCCACATAATTATTACATGGAACAGTAAACATTTTAATTATATAATTAGATACAAATGTAAGGTTTTTGTTTTCTTCTTTTGTGTGCTTGTATTTTTCTGCTTTCATGGTCAGCAGCCTAATGTAGTGATTTAATTACCTCAGAGTCAGTCAGTTAAGCTCGCTGTCTGAAAACTGCCTTTTCACAATGCCCTGAACTGACCTAAAGTGAAACTCAAACTCACCCTTTGTGTCCAGGGCTTTCCTGACAACAAAAGAGGTATTGGTTCTCCTTTCCCCAGATACCAGCCTTGGGCTCACTTCCCAGTCCCTTCTCCTCCTCCCCAGGTCTCCTTCCTCTCCTGTTCCTTGCCCTCACTCCACCCTCCAGCTCATTCCCCTCCCCAACCCCCAACAATGGAAAGGAATGCCCAATCTGCCATCTTGTTTCTCTGGGTTATCACAGAAACAAGAGGGTAGGAATTGTGCTGCATTTCTAGGCACGTCAAATCCCTCAGTCTCTAACGGCTCTGACCTTGGCTGCTACATCCACGCAAGGCAGTAGATCACACGATCCCATTTTGGAGTCATATGTAAGAAAAGGAATCAGAATCACTGCCTACTGAAATGAGCTGGGCAACACACGATCTGTTGTTAGAAGAACCAGAATTAGACCACGAAGTCTTCAGATTCTGATCCTTCGATTCAAGTTCTACTTAACTAAGGAGAAATACCTTGTACAGAAAAGGGCTCCAGTGGATAGAGGTGGATTCTCTAGCGTGTCTTCGCTGTTTGTTCCCTCTGCAAAGCACACTGCATATGACGCGCACCAAGGTCAGAGCACATTTGAGAGATGCCTGGTACTTTGAGGTTAAGAACCATGCTCAGGACCTCCTACCTCCTTTGCTCACACAGGACACATGCCCTTGCCCTCGCCTCACTCTCAATTCCTATGCTGGTACATTCAAAATCTCTATTAGAAGCTCTGGGTACACATCTCAAGCAATTTTCCTTTTCAAAAAGTAGCCTTCTATCATAATACTGAAAAGCTAATGAGAATGAGTATCATGGGGCATTGGTATAGGGGGAGAGGAAGATGGCATCAAGACTTTTTCTTGAATTATTTAAATATGCTACAGGATATGGGTTATTCCTTTGAAATTTTTTTTCAATTCAATATATTTTCTGTCTCTGTCACCTAGAGTCTAAGAAAATATCTAACATAATGGGACTTTTGAAATCTTCATAATTAAGATCCTTCCGCATTAAAAAATGAATGCACTGCATAATAGTTCAAGAGTGTCCTTTGAGAACGCTGAAGCATGACCCCACAAATAGAAGCTTTTCCACAAATAATATCCTGGGAACAAATTCTATAGCAATTAGGCCCTGTGACAGTTTTAAAACACATTACCACTAACAGAATTTGGTAGTCTGCTTCTACCACTGTACCTTCTACAACTTCTACAAATTCCTTCTATAACTTACTTCATAGAGAAAGCAGTCAGCAGGTGTACCTGTTGATTATGCCACAGTTGTGATTCTCAGGAGCTGCTAACATGGGGGGTCCATAGCTTAGAGAGTAAAGACGTAAACTTTTATTCTTCAAAGAGATTTGCTGGATTGGCTTGTGTTGGTTGACTTACTGCAGTGGCTCAGTTTCTTCAATTGTGAAAAGCATACTAGTGCATGTGTCACCCTCAGAGGGAGACGACGGGAAGTGAACATCATTCTTAAGCAATTGGCCAGTATGAATTGGTGTTCTTTAGCATGGAGACAGGAAAGGTAGTAGCAACAGACAGACATGGTATTCTTGTTACAGAGGATGCAGATCAATACACTCAGTCTCTCTTAAGAGCTGATAAAAAGAGGTAAGGGATTTAAGCTAGAGCATAGCATAGCTGGGTGAAGTGAAACAAAAGCCTGTATTTCTGTGGAGATTATTAAAGTCATTTATAAAAGTTGTAGAATATATTTCTCTGTGTTTTTTTGGTAGATTCTTACTCCATTAATGTGGATGTTACCAAATAATAGCAGGATGAATTCTTAGGGACTCTTCCAATACAGAAAAATGTTTTGTTTTGTTTTTTGCAGAAAAATGGTTTAAATGTTAAAAATAGTTCAAGACTATGTATTAAAATAATTTCAAATATGGCTGTTTCCAATTGCTTTAGAATTGTTATTGCAGTCCTAGAGAACATTTATTTTGTACTTAATTGGTGATAAGCTGCTGCTGAACTGATTTTATTGGCTATTTAAGGTCATGCAATATGGCTCTCTGATAAGAACTTAATTGTACACACTTAGCTCTGAATATCCAAATATATGGCAATCCCTTTATACCAAAAGCTGCTTAGCGTTCGTCTGTTGTCTATGCTACTTCAGTTAGAGGAGGTGTTGTGAGGATTTCTTTGGCAGGTACAAGATGTGCATACTTCTGTGTTAAACCTGCTGAAATCAGGCACTGCACTGACCTTAGGAAATAGAACACTGAATTATAACCTTTAGGTCTTTGGCTACCTTTACATTACAAAAGACTTAAGCTTAAAAGAGATGTGGATTTTTACAACTAGCATGCACTACTTTTGTAAAAATCAAGGAACAAGGAAATAAATGTGCAAAAAATAAATTCAAATAGTATTGAAATGATCATCGATCAGACACTACTGGCTCATCTACCTTTTCAGTCTCACTTCCTTCCCTTTCACCGACATATACCCTCCCAGCCATTCTGGTCTTGCTGGCCTTCCCGCATCACACGGGCACCTCATACCTGCTTGACATTGCTTACACTGGCTCCTTTGCCTAGAAGGCTGTCCCATGCTATTCCTGATGAAATGACATTCATCCTCCAACACCCAGCTTAGCATCGTGTCCTCTATAAAGGTGCCCTTGACCTCTCCAGCAGTCAGCCAACCTGAGACCATTAGAGCATGTCACCCTTTGTCCTGTGCCCTCAGATTCTGGGACCCTATTTCTTTTGTAGTACTTTTACCATGCCAGACTCCTTAAAGTTAAGTCAATTTCTCATTTCCATCTGTTTCCCAGGGACTCTCCTGGAGACTAGGATGTGGGAGATCTCAAAAATATGATTGAGATGACTAAAGCTAATACTGCCATATAGGAAAGTTGTTAAGAGGGGAAATCCTAAGAGTTCTCATCACAAGGAGATTCCGCCCCCGCCAATTTTCCCCCTTCTTTTCTTTTTACTGTATGTAGATGAGAAGATGGATAGCTGAACCTATTGTAATAATTTCACAACATATGTAAATAAACCATCATGCTGTATGCCTTAAAGCTATACAGTGATGCATGTCAGTTATTTCTCAATAAAACTGGAGGGTGGGAAGTAAGCACATACATATTTATATGTGATACACACACACACACACACACACACACGTACACAATGTGATAAAAAGCACCTAGCTTACCTTTTTTAGCCATTACCCAGAAAAATATTGTTTTTCACATAGTTGCCATGAATATCAAAGCATTACTAAATGCTGTAATGCTGCTGTTACTAAAATTTTAATGTTCTCTAACAATTAGAAATGCTATAATAGTCAAGAGTAGTAAAAACAACTATTTGATAACACTGAAAATAAAAACAAACACAACTTTGAAATAAAAGAGAGACAGAGAAACAGGAATGAGTAGTTAACCTGGCCTGTAAGAAGTAAGTAAAATATTCACCCTTTAAGTAAACCCGGCTAGGCCAACACCAGTCAAACACCAATCTAGAGGTCCCCGTGGAGGTTTTTTCAGATGAGATTAACATTTAACTCAGTAGACTTTGAGTAAAGCAAATTGCCCTCCATAATGTGGGGGGCTTCATGCAATCAGTCAAAGGCCTTAAGAGAAAAAGACTAGCCTCCCAGGAAGAGGGAATTCTGCCTTCAGGCGGCCCTCAGACTTGAGCTGCAAAATCAGCTCTTTCCTGGGTTGCCAGCCTGCCAGGCTGCCCAGCAGATTTTGAACTTGACAGGCCTACAACTGTGGGAGTCAATTCTTTAATAAAGGTCAATAAATCAATCTCTCAATCTTCTCATATATATATAAAGTATATATATACAATATATATGTGAGAGAGAAGTATATGATATGCATATATATGTACGTGTATATGTATATCTGGTTCTAGAGACCCTTTTTGTCTAGAGACCCTGACCCTGACTAATATACCCACCTTAAAAACTCTACATTTTTGTGTTTTTTTATTACGCTAGTCTTAACACCTGGGTTTATCATTATGGATGTGACCGTTAGTGCTTGCATGTAGTGGGAACTCAAAAATGCAAGTGAATTTGAATTCAATAGGATGAAAAGAAATAAGTTATATAGATTTGGCCATTTGATAACCTGATATTTCTGTTTTCTTGTACCCTAAGGGGTACAAACACAGTAAAATGAGCTCAGCATTCAGACTGGTGCTATGGAAATCTCTAATAACTGTGATCTTCAAATATTATTTCCTCTTTAGAATGAAGGCATTGGAATAGATTAATGGTTCTCAAACTATGCATATCTAGAATGGCCCTTACAGAGGGGGGATACTTAGAGCCTGGCCCAGACTTTCCAGCCCCCTTGCAACCTTTGGCTGTGATGGGTATCTTTATTTTAATGTTGTTCTTATACTATATCTTTCTGCCTGCAATAAAACACAGATTCATAAGCAATGTTATTTTAATCTAATGAATCTTCCTTAGCAATTGAACTGTGACTGAAACTATTATCACTCCTGGGGACCAAATTTTAATAGGAATTGAATCCATGAAAACAAAATGTAAAACCGTCTGAAACCATGTCACATAACTGAAGAACTGAAAGAAGCAGAGAGGTATCATTTGGTATAAAAGATGTGAAGAATCGTAATATGTAACGGGATTTTGTCTGTCTCTTTCAACTCTATGATTGCACTATTAATTTTTTACATATTTCTAGAAGGCAAAACAAAACAGCAGAATGATATTACTTGGAGGTGTTTAAATATGAGAATGAATTATCCAACAATGTTGGGGCGGTTCTAACTGGAATGGGTTTCTCTGCAAGGCTGAAAGTTCCTTGTTTCCAGGTGGTTTAAGAGACTGGATGACAAGTATGTATAGATGGTACTATCGTCTTTCGTTTTGAAATTATACATGATAATTTCTACATTCCCTTTCAATGTTAATATCTTAAAATTCTAAGATTTTTGTGAGTATAGACAAGAAGAGTCTCTATTACAATGACGTCAAGATTAACTTTTTTCATGGTATCTTTAAAAAGTCTTCCTCTTCCATATGTCTGAATTCATTATGCACTGTGTATACTACACATCCCTTCCCACTTCTCAGCAAAAGTGAGCATCTAAGTTTCAACTTAAAGTCTAAAAAAAAAAAAAAAAAAAAATCAAAGCTTATTTTCTTACAAATTTCCTTGTGACTAAAACAAGAAGGCAAAAAGGGAAACTGTAACAGAATTAGCACTACCTCTGAGCTGGCTGTCAAGAACTGGAACGATGCATCCAGGAAACAAATATAACTGTGGTGCTGGGCACTGGGGGTAGAAACTGACGTGGCTGCCAGAAAGAAAACCCATCTTTGTACTTCAAGCAACTCAGGGCCCAGGGTACCAGCTTGATTCTGTGAGGAGCACACCAGGGGGTAGGTAGCCCATTGGGTCCAAGCGCAGAGAGAGGTTCAAAAACAGACAACTGTGCTGCAGAGAGCGAGGCTAACCTCCTTCCCAGCGCAATGGTCTGAGCTGCTGTTGATGGGGCAGCAGGGACGGGAGACACACCTGATATCAGCCAGCAGTTGGCGGACCCGGATCCGGAGCTTTCCAGGTTGGTAGGTGGAGAAGCAAACAGCAACTGGAGTCTGAGTCACCGGGAACTGAGGACATTTTGAAATGCCGATTCCAAGGGAGATGCTGGAGAGGATGATGGGACCTAACCTAAGGCCAGGTTGGAAAGGGGAAAGCAGTCTTTTCCTGCAGACGATGGCTGAGTGGCCGCGGGAGGGCTCAGATGCCAGGAGAGTTCCGGCAGCCAACGCCCACGTCCCCACTCCCATGGCGGTACAGGAAACAGTCTTGGGCTTTTCTCCTCAAAACGACTTCTGAATAAAATACAGTCGATCCAGCAGGTTTCCATTTCATCCCAAAAGGTAGCATCTTGTCCAGGAGACGATTGGAAAAGCCCCTCTGCCCAAGCCCCCCAGGGCAGGTAATATGTCTTTAAAGGAAGCCTGGGAAGAAGTGGGCATTCCTCTCACCACCGCCCCCCCCAACCCCGACTCAGGCATCACAATCCATCATGGTCTAACAGTTCATAAATTACCAAAGAGGAAAACTTTCCTCATCTCATTTAAAGCAGTGAGGTGTATATAGCTTTAACAGATCCAGGACACTTATCTCAAGCTGAGAGTGTAATTTCATGGTAATAATTTGTTTAAATTGTTGCTGATTGCTTCCTATTTCTCCCTGCTAATGACTTTTGCACCTTTCCACTATTCCTTTTATATGGGCTGCCATGGCAATTACCCTACAGGAGGCTGTTTAGACAACACAGAGCCTTTCATCAGGCTGCTGGGAACTCTACTGGGCACTCCCAAGATCTGAAAGTCTCTTTCATATAGATTCTTCCTTTTTTGGAAAAAAAGCTTTTTTACCTTCTGTCAATATATTGCTCCCTCACACTTACTATTACTCTTGTAGTGTATAGATATTCAGGAGGCAACTGAGCAAAGCTAATTGGCTGTTCATAAATTTCCTGGTGACCAAAACCAGCTTGAGGAAGGTGGTGTGGAGGGGTTCGATTTGGACGTATCAAAGAACACATCTCAGTTAGGCTGCAAGTCCAATGTGGAATATCTTGGAAAATGTGTTAGCTGTTGGAGGGTCATTTGAGAGCCTTTTAATCTTTACATTTTTAAAGCAACCCGTGCTTGCACATTTTGGCAAAGTATTTTCTTCCCCTATTGGCAAAGATTTCAAATATGAATGATGAAGTCGCTTTTTCCCTATTTGGTGGAAAAAAATAAATAGCATGTTCCTCATGTCACCAGGGAGCATAATGCATGAAAATGCCAGGGAGTAAGGGGCACACACAGCAAATGTGCAACACTGGGCTCCCCCGCCTCCCGGCCTGTCTCCTCCCCTCCCGGTTTCAACGCATCTGTTCTTTCCATTTATTCACCTTCTTCCAGCCACTGCTTTTCTCTGTTCTCTGCCCTTCTCACCGCACTTTAATTCTGGCAGAGGCAGGGCAGTCTCAGGATCAGAGAAGAGGACAGACAGCAAAAATACCCCAGCCACTCAGGTTCAGGCATTTGGTTCCACTGACCAAGTTCACCATTTCAGCCCAAAGGTGAGTGTGAATGAGGAACGGAATACAGATCCAAGATACCGCACGTGCGTCAGCAGCACTGTGACAGCCCAGGCTCTGAATCACAAGGCATTTTAATCCCTCAATGGCAAACCCACCTAAGGAAAAGGATACCTGAAACCAGGCCAGGAAATATTTGTGCCGGAGGCAGGGAACTCAATCCACACCACTTTTCTCAGTCACTGAAATTCTAATTCAAAACAAGGACGAGTCCTAACTCCAAAAACAGAGTGTCTCAACCCCCAAGTCAATCCTCCTGAAATGTAACACAGGAAGCTTTTACCAGGCCTGTCATCTCAAGATACCTTTCTATGCCTTTTGGTTCACTTTCAGGAAAGTCTTCTCCTCAGGGTCCAGGGCTTTCCTGCTGCCACATCGCTCTTGTTAGGAAAGTAACTTCTGCAGCCTCAGTCTCTGGAGAAGTTGAGCACCCCAGTTTGTTTCATATGCATCAAAGAATCAATCTCGGGGCTTCCCTGGTGGCGCAGTGGTTGAGCGTCGGCTTGCCAATGCAGGGGACGCAGGTTCGGGCCCTGCTCTGGGAGGATCCCACATGCCGCGGAGCAGCTAGGCCCGTGAGCCACAACTACTGAGCTCTGCGCGTCTGGAGCCTGTGCTCCGCAACAACAGAGGCCGCGATAGTGAGAGGCCCGCGCACCGCGATGAAGAGTGGCCCCCGCTTGCCGCAACTAGAGAAAGCCCTCGCACAGAAACGAAGACCCAACACAGCTAAAAATAAATAAATAATAAAAATAAAGGAATTCCTTTTAAAAAAAAAAAATAAAGAATCAATCTCATCATGGGTAGGTTTCATTCATTCATTCTTCCAGCAAACATATATAAAGTGCCTACTCTGTGCCACACATTGTTCTAGGTGCTTAAGGTACATCAATGATTCCTGCCTTCATGGAGCTTATATTCTAGTGGTGAGTGGGAGGGACAAGAAACAGAGTAAGTAACTAAATGACCTCATATGCTAGAAAGCAATAAGTGCTATCAAACAGTTGAATAGGGAAAGTGGATGGGGAAGTGGCAATAAAAATAAGGTTGTCATGGTGGATCTTATTGAAGAGGAGACATCTGAGCCAAGTCTTAAAGAAAGTAAGGGAGTTATCCAAGCAGACATCAAGGAGAAAGGATTAAGGAACAAACACCCTATAACCAGAGCCTGCCTATTGTGATCCAGGAGCAACAAGGAAACCCCTGGGACAGGATCTGAGTAAGAGGGGGAAGGTAGTAGACAGTGAGGTCAGAAAGGTAACAAGGCTTTACAGGTCCTTGTATGGACTTGGGATTTTATTCAGAGCAAAGTGAAGAGTCATCTGAAAGTTTTTGAATAGAGGAGTTGAATGACCTGGCTTCCACTTTAAAAGAACTTCTCTGACGGCCCTGTTGAGAATAGACAGCGTGTGTGTGTGTGTGTGTGTGTGTGTGTGTGTGTGTATGTGTTGGAGGGTTGGTAGGAGGGCGAGGGAGAGTAGTTAGGAGGCCAGTTAATCCAAGTAAGAGATGTTGGCAGCTCCACCAGAGTGGTAGGAGCGGAGGTGGTGCAAAGGAATCAGATTCTGGAAAAATTCTGAAAGTAGAGCCGGCAGGATTTCCTGATGGACTGTTTGTGAGATGGGAGTGAAAGAAGAGTCAAGGATGACAGAATTTTTTGACCTAAGCAACTGTAAAGGTAGAATTACCATCACCAGAGATGGGGAAGACACCAGGTAGCAGAAGTCAGATCGTGGAGATCAGAAGTTAGTTTAAAATACATTGAGTTTAATAGATTTCTAGCATTTAAAAATGATTACAAGATATTACAATAATATTATATGCTGTCTTAGTATTTGAAAGATTGGGAACATTGAGATTTGCACTTTGTGCATGTCTAGAAAAGCTCAAAAGTTAGGAAGAATACAGCTGAAAAGCAGCCTAGGATCTGCAGACAGTGATTCTATGCACTAATCTTATCAGTAAGTTAAGAAAGTACACTATCTTTTCTGGAGGAAACCACTGGATGTTAGACAAACTCCTTACTTGAAGAAATTGACCAGCTTGTTCTGATGAATGTGATTTCTTCATTCCCTCTGTCGCCCTGCCAGACTCACACAGGATTTCCTGTGAACAGAGCAGGGTGGAGATAATGATGAAGTGCCATGGCTTACAGTCGTGGCTCTTTGGGAAAGCCTACAGAAGCTGCCAGATCCAGAACACAGATCAGAGAAATCGGGGCTTTACCCCAAAACTAATAGTTTCCGTACCAAAATAGTCCATGCTTATGCCTGAAGTAGTAGGAGCAAAAAGTCTTCATGGTTGGATGAAACACAGAATTTCTTATAGGAAGTGTCTGAAAGCTCAAGCAAAAAACTCCATGGGGTGGGTAGTTTTTGTGGGGCTACAAGTAGGATGGAGCACGAAAATACCTAGCTGTTCTGCCTCTTTAGCACACGAGCCCAGTCTTAACCAAAGTGGAAATTAGGTCTGGGATGGCATTGCCCAAGGAGGGAACTCACTGAAAATTCTGATGGTTATTCCTAGAGCAAAGGACCCGTAGAGTAAATTTTTTTTCTCTGTTCTTCTCTTTGGAACATTGGCTCTAATAAAATAGATACTTGATTCTTATCAAATAAAGATGAAAAAAATAACTGTTTGACCATACAAATTAAACAGAATTTCAGAGCTGCATTAGATAAAACAAGTGAATAAGTAGCTTTAAGAAGAGACCTAACACTCATGTGGCTCAAAGAACAAAGAAATGTATTCCTCTCCAAGGTCAGCATTTCAGCCAGCAGGCAGTTCTGATCATTGTGGCCATTCAGGAACTCAGGCTGATGGCAACTCTGCCATCTTCCAAATGAGGTGTCCAAGGTCACAATGCCTGGAGGAAGGGGGAAAGAGCAGAAGGTCAAGGCCAGGGAATTCCACTTAAGCAAGTGAGACAGAAATTGTCCACTTCATTTCTGCTCACATTCCATTGGTAAGAGCCAAGATACATGACCAACCTTTGTTGCAAGGGGCTCTGGGAATGCAGCCCTGACGGGGCAGTCACCTACCAGTACAGCTCTACTACTATGGAAAAAGAAAAGAACACAGTTTGGAAGGACAATTAGCTGTTTCCATTCCAACTGCATTCATTACTGTAACGTGAACTAGGAAACATGCACTGAGCTACAAGGAAGGGAAGACATCTATCTGAAGAAAACTTTGTCCTGTAAAACTGGCCTTATGACATCACTACCAACTCAACTCTTCCTAACCAGTTGGAATTATGCAAAGGGCAGGTATTCCCTGAAATTCTCTAAAGAGAGATTTCAGATTATCAGGGAGTTTAAAAACTTGATCTTAAACAATCTAACTCAAATACCTACATAAGACCCTAGGATCCCAGTTTGTTTGGACACTTGACCAATATCGATGTGCATAGCTTGGGTAGCCAAAATAAGTTAGTTAGATGTATCTGGAGAAACTACACATACACACACAAAATAACCACACCAACAATAACAAATATAACTACCGACATCTGGCTGAAAAACTTGCTCTTGTTGTACTACTTAAACACACAAAAGGTCACTTGCCCACGTACTATGGACTAGAAAATGCTTTAGTTTAACCGACAGTCTGAGATTAAGCTACCTAGGGTAGCAAAACACTTGTACCCTTTACCAGAGAAAAGATTAAGTTATAATAATTGTTAATCTTTATTGAGTGCCTACCACATGCTAGCATTTTATATTGATCATCTCATCCTAACCCTCAGAACCGTCCTGTAAAATCTTTATGAAGATATGGAAACTGATGCTCAGAGAAGTTAGGTAACTTCCTTAGGATCTCAGAAGTAATGAATGATCGAGCCAGAATTTGAACAGACCTTCTGACTGTAAAATCTATGCTCTCCTCCTCTACACTACACTGCCTCCAACTATGCCAGGAAGAATTCATGTTTGAGTCATACAGGGACACCAAAGTATACAGGATAAATTGAGATTATCCTGAGCAGCAGAGGTTAGATTACTCTGTGTGGTTATAGCAGAGCCAGAAAAAGTGGAAGGAAGGCACTAGAAAGTAGATTTATGTCAAGAAGGAACAAGAGCTTTCCAACAGTCCCAGCTGTCTGATAGGAGTGTCAGCTTCCACACATGGTAGTGAGTTCCACTCCGCTGGGGGGTATTCACACAAAGGCTTGACAAACAGTCTTCTGATTTTCTTGCAATGGAAAGTAATTTCAGGGACTTCGAAGGTCGCTTCCAACACTGTGGTGCCTCTGCTCGAACTTGAAATGTACAAGATGTCATTTTATCTTCTTTGAAAACTTTTTACTTCCTTAGGATAATCACAATTTTGGTTATAGAGACTTAGATAACTGATTATCTTCTTTCTGAACCCATTTTAAGTGCTGTCAATGATTGTAGAATATAACTGAGAAACAGTAGAGCATATAGGTTGAGAGTTCATTCTTAGAGTCAGATCATTGGCCCAGTGATTCCAAAACTTACCAGCCGTGTCATTTAAGCTCTGTAGGTTTTGGTCTTCTCAACTGTAAATGGGAGTAATCAAATCTCTCTTACAGTGTTACTGTGTTACATACCATATTATTTAAAAATCCCTAGCATAGCACCTGGGACATGGTAAGGGCTTAAAAATGATGATGTTTTTTAATAAATAATAATAATATAGAACTCAGAGAGCAATGAAAAATCTTAATCACATCTCTAGTCCCAGAATTCTTACCTTTCTCTTGGTAGACAACTGTCTGTAAACATAACCTAACCACACAGACAATATACCACCATCCCCCAAAGTGCTTGATTAGTTGGTTGATTAGAACCCAAAGTTCACTTGGGTGACTTTACTGCCTTCTCCCCATGGGAAGAAGTGTGGGAGTGAGGATGGAAAGGGAGGAGGGTTGCCATCCTCACTGCCACCAGTGAATATGTAAGAAGATCTTTCTCATTTATCACATCTCTCAGGGAAAAGATGTGCAAAATCACCTGGCCTAGATTAAATAGAACCTAAAGCTCACTCCCCAGGTATACCTGGAATAAGCCACAACCTTTGAAGCTCCATGCAACCTGCTCTAGCTTTTGAGAGACAGGTCGATATAAAAGTCAAGCAGAAATTTTTAAATGCTGAGGAAGACTACTGAAACATTACAATTTTGTTGAAAGTTTAAGAATATGTTTTTATGTGTAGGCATGTTTGAAACTTGTTCATATACTGTTTTTTGTTTTGTTTTGTTCCCTTAAGGTGTAGAATTTTATATGCATTGTAAGTTGCATAATTTATATAATAAATGAATTTGTTCTGTTGGTGTAGGTAGATACATATGAATTATTGGAAACCTCAAAGAATGAAGTATTTCCTAGGTACGATGCCTGATGTGTGATATGGCTCTAATAATTGGTATAAAATAATATTTAACACTTATGAAGGATTTCCTATGTGTTAGGAACTATTTCAGTACTTTATATGCATTGACTCATTTAATCCTCAAATCATTTATAAGGAAGATGCTTTTATAATCCCCATTTTACAGATGAGGAAGAATGCACAGGGAAGTTAAGTAATTTGCCCTGAGTCACACAGCTACAGTCAGAGACAGGATCTGAACCCAGGCAATTTGGCTCCAGAGCCTACATCCTGATCACTATTTCTGGTTATCGGACTCAGACCAAGTCCCAGGGGAATCTCAGCCAAAGTAGGCCAGACTTGAAAGGAGCAGCTAGAGAGAGGTCCCAGAGGACCACAGCTGCAGCCCTGGCTTTGCAGTAGGTTGACCTACAGAATGCACTGACCATGCCTCATAGCACCTCGTGGATGACTCTTGATAAATTGACTCTAGTGCTTATATATTTTGTCTCCCCAACTACAAGTCACAGTTGCTCATCTGTCAGTTACATTACTAATTTGTTCATAAGTGTCAGCCTCCATTACTGTACTGAGCTCTAACCAGGCTTACCTCTATCCTTGGTAACAATGCATTGTAGCAATAGAGGCCCTGGGTCCAAATCCTATTTCCACAACTCATCACCTGTGTGACTTTGGCCAAGTGACCTTACTTCCTAGAGCAGTCATATCTATAGCCTGAAGGCAATACTTACTGATAGGACCATGAAGGTTTAAGGTAATAAATGTATACTACCAATTCCCTTTCCTCAACAGCTAACATTTGAACTCTATAATTCCTTATTTCTGAACTGGATTTGCTTCTTGCCATATATACATGTCAGAAACACACAGAAAACAGCAATTTAATTTTACTTTCAACATTATTTCTTGATGTTGAAACATTAATATTCTTTAAGAATCATCCATTTTCAGTTAAGACATTCCATGATGTTGCTGGAGCCTCTTCATGAGGAGTGCCATGAAGCTCTGTTAAAAATCCCTCTCTCAAATAAACTGATTTTTTAAAAATTGTAGTAGAATACACATAACATAAAATTCACCTTCTTAGCCATTTTAAGTGCACAGTTCAGTAGTGTTAAATATATTCATATTGTTGTGCAATCCCTCTCCAGAATTCTTTTTATCTTGCAAAACTGAAACTCTACACTCACAAAACAACTTCTCATTTTCTTCTCCAGCCCCTGCCAGTCACCATTCTACTTTCTGTCTCTGTGAACAAGACTACTCTAAGGGCCTCACGTAAATAATCATACAATGTTTGTCCTTTTGTGACTGGTTTATTTCACTTAGCATAATGTCCTCAACATGTTCATCCATGTTGTATCATGGGTCAGAATTCCCTTCCTTTTTAAGACTGAATAATATTCCATTGTGTGCATATACCACATTTTGTTTATCCATTCATTTATCAATGAATATTTGGGTTACTTCCACTTTTGGCTATTGTGAATAATGTTGCTATGAACATAGGCATAAAAATATCTCTTTGAGACCTTGCTTTCAATTCTTTTGGGTATATAACCAGAAATAGAATTGCTGGTCATATGATCATTCTATTTTTAATTTTTTGAGAAACTGCCATAGTATTTTCCACAGCATTACCGTTTTACATTCCCACCAAGAGTTCACAAGGGTTCCAATTTCTCCACACCGTCACTAACGCTTGTTTTTATTTTCCAGTTTTGTTGATAGCAGCCATCCTAATGGGTGTGAGATGGTATCTCACTGTGGTTTTGATTTTCATTTCCCTAATAATTAATGATATTGAGCATCTTTGCATGTGCTCTTTGGACATTTGTGTATCTTCTTCGAAGATATGTCTGCTCAAGTCCTTTGTCCATTTTTAAATCAGATTGTTTGGGTTTCTTTTGTTATTGAGTTGTAGGAGTTCTTTATATATTTTTGATGTTCACTTCTTATCAGATATGTGTTTTGCAAACACTTTCTCCCACTCTGTGGATTGTCTTTTCACTCTCTTGATTGCGTCCTTTGATCCAAAGAGTTTTTAATTTTGATGTAGTCCAATTTATTTTTTTCTTTTGTTGCCTGTGCTTTTGGTGTCATACCCATGTATAGACTGCTTTTTTATGCATAGGGCTAATAAGGCAAGAATCACTATCTCTTTACAGACCGTCTGGGAATCCAAAACCTTTGCCTCAAACATTCCCAAGGGAGCCTTGTGAGTAAATAAACAGAGCAAACCCTGCTGCAGGAACACCACCAAGGTTACTAGGCATAAAATTGGAACCCCTTGTTTGTTTATCTGGCAGCCTGTGCATGGAAGCCAGAGGGCACTGAGATGCCAGGAGCAGGCTTGAGAAGCTCCTTCAGTTCAGCCCTGCCTGCTGTCACAAGCGGGACAGGCAGCCCGTGTGGAGGGTCATGTGTCAGTGCGTAATCACTAAGAAAAGCAACTCTCTGAAGGGCTGATCAACACGTCAGGGTCAGGACGCATCACATGGATATGTGGATGCCTTTCCGTGTGTGTGCGCATTTTAAGTACCTATTCAGACCTGTCAAACATGATCAAGTGTCTTTAATTAAGTGCCTGGGCCAGTCTGTATGCGCACATATGCAACTGTTCATTTCTACGCACTGTAACTTGATGAACATTTTCTATGGAATTTCATGTTAACTTATTTATACCTAAGCAAGTAAATAAAATACATGTTGAAAGAATTTTTCCTCTTTTGCCCACTCTTGGTATTCCAGTAAACATTTTTATATTTCATGCACACAAAATCCTCTCCAACTGTTTATGCAGCCAAAATAAGACTTAGAATCTAGAGGTGGGCGAACAGTCACTTAACTGTCAAATATCTCTAGTGAATTTTGTTTGCTTCAAATGCTCTGGCAAGCATTTGAAACAATGCACTGTGTCTAGCACTATTTCTCTTAATTTTTAATCCTGGACGTATTTCAAGGGGAATTTAATCCATCTGGTTCTGATTTACTTACTCTTAGCTCATCAGAGTGGTACTTTGTAACTGATGTTTGATGACCAGAATGCCTTATGGGTTTTTAGGTCATTATAAAGATTCCCCCCTGCCTGCCCATCTGCCCCTCCCAAGCACTGACCGTAATCAAGAAGTTGTATTTTATTTATCTGACATAATTTTAAATGACCAGAAATGAGTACTTGACCAAATGTCAGAGCTTTCAGCCCTCCATAGTCACGATTTTGGAGTGTGATAAAGTGGAAGGCCTGGGGTGGCAGGTTGCTGGGGGCTGTGCGTGCTCAGCGGGGCCCTACTGCTCAGGAGGCAAGACCACACACTCTGCGCTGTCCCCGGGCTTGAGGTCTGTGTCCACGGTGGATGTCTCTAGGCTCCGGGAGCAGAGTTCTGAAACCTCTTTCATCTAGCACTCACACACGATGCCACAACCTCTCCCACGCCTCTGGCACACGCAGACATAAACAGGCCCCAAGACAAGCTTTCTCATCATGCGTGCAGTCTCTTTATGATGACTTAAAAACAAGCTCTTGGGCTTCCCTGGTGGCGCAGTGGTTGAGAATCTGCCTGCTAATGCAGGGGACACGAGTTCGAGCCCTGGTCTGGGAAGATCCCACATGCCGTGGAGCAACTAGGCCCGTGAGCCACAACTACTGAGCCTGCGCATCTGGAGCCTGTGCTCCGCAACAAGAGAGGCCGCGATAGTGAGAGGCCCGCGCACCGCAATGAAGAGTGGCCCCCGCTCGCCGCAACTAGAGAAAGCCCTAGCACAGAAACGAAGACCCAACATACCAATCAATCAATCAATAAATAAATCTTTAAAAACAAAACAAACAAACAAAAAAAACAAGCTCTTGACTCAATAAGCCCTGCTGTATTAGGAAAATGACGTGCTCCACTACTCATGCCCTTCCACATCCTACCAATAGGAAACTTAATACCACCTTCTCAAGCCTTGGCCCTTCTCAGAGTCCTTCAGAGAAGACCACAGAATGCTTAAATATCTCTCATGATGAGAAGAAAATTTAGTCTATCATTAGACTAGAAACATTGCACAGTTTTAGCACTGGAAGTGGTCTTTAGGAGCACATAATCTTGACCATCGCTATATCCGCAAATGGTAAACTGTCCATTTTGTTTCTGCATTTGTTCTTTCTTTTAAATATCAGTGATGTATGGTCATGGCTTTAGTCAGCATCTCCATTCACCAGTCACTCAATAAAACTTTGCTGAGCACCTCTTTTGTGTCAGATACCCTGTGAGGCCCTGAGGCGTTCAGAAGGCAAGCAAGCTTATCCTTGCAAGAGCTACACGTTCATTCCCTGTCCATTGAAAGCTAACAGCTCAGAGTCCTTTCCCCACTGATGCTCTGTCCTTGTGAACCAACAAGTGATGTCAACTGTGAATAGGCAAAGAGTTTCAGAGGTTGCCAGATTGTCACAGATGACTTTTGAGAACCCACTTTCATTCCTAAGGCTTCTATCAATAAATCTTGCTGACGGCCCTCTTGTTTTGACTTGTGAACTGTAGCTCTATTAGTTTTCCTACCTGACAAAGACGCTCTGGATGGCATTTTGGAATTCACAGGAAATAAAGAAAACCTATATTGATCAATGTCTGTTGATGAACCCTATTCAGCTAACAAATAAGCATTCTGCCAGCCAGCATAGAACCCCACCCTACAGAGAGCTGCAGAGAAACATCACAGAGAGGGAGAGGAGGGTGATGAAGCATCTCTTAAAAAGAGGTCGACTAACCAAAAAAATTCTTCTTTCTTCCTTTTTTTTTTTTTTAAGAAAGGACTCTATGTTTAAGTTTCTGAAAACTTAAGAGTCTGAACAGAAATAACAAGTCAATGCTAACTTACAAAAAAAAAAATGCACGTGGAGGCAAAGCAGACAAGAGTAAAGGGCTGCACGAGCATTAGTCACAAATACTTCTTGCTTCCTTTTAAAAACAGTTTCCTCAGCTTGAAATCATTTGTCTTTTGCAACATCAAAACCAAATGTATGAACATTTATATAAACTCTAGTACTGCAAATATCACAGTGCCTCATTACATCCCAACCTTCTGCATGTTGAATATTTCAGTGGTGCTTTTAGGTCTTAATGTGAATATGGAATTCTTAGAAGTGAGAAGGTAGTAACCCATCACTGGCAACTTCACCTTTGTGATATTTACTTTTATCAGTTTATAGAAGTAGAAAGCTTCTTTTCGAACTGATTTGCTAGCTTTTCCATTTCCCTTAACAACTGCATTTTACTATCATACCATAAAGGAAAACTTTTCAAGCTACCGATTCATCTTGCAGTGAGGTCATCTGAATTTTTAGGACCTTAAATAGGAATCGTATTGTGAAAAGAATGAGCCTAGCTCATACCAGACAAGCTGAGCGCTTATCTTACCAGGACACAGGCTCCCCAGTGGGTGGAAGAGATGGCCATTACTGCCTTTCTTTCCTTCTCCATTAGAGTTAAGCAGATACGGTTAGTCACTGTGTAAGGGAGCATGTGGAAATGGAAGTATTCAAGTTTATGTGTGGTTGCCAGGTCTAAGTCAGCCAGGCAGTCATTTCTCTGGGAGCCTAATGTAGGCACTAAATTTTGCACTCACCCACCAAATGGGTATACTTGCCCCTTAATCTGTCTTCCTGCAGGAGGGCTCCCCTGGCACCATCCAGCCTGAACGTGGGACCAGCCTTTCCCTGGAGCCCCTTCCCGTGAATTACAGCCTGCAGCATGGGGGCTGAATAGAAAACAGCCTCCAGAAACTCAACTGGAAGGGCTGACCGGAATTCAGCTTAATGTGGAGAATGGCAGGAAAGCTTCTATTATTCTACTTCATTCTATCTGCTGTGAGGCAGCACGGCGCCTGGAGTCTGACTGAGCTTAACTCATTTTCCTGGATTTCCGAGTCATAGCCACTGTACCTACTAAAGCCAAATATCTCACTCCCGAGGCTCACTACACTTCCTGATATAGGATGCACTTGCCTGTCTCCTGGTGACCTTAAACACTAATAAAGGAGTCATAATATGACCTAGACAAGACTTGGAAGCCAACCAGAATGCAAATGATTGACGGGAGCGCTTTCAGTTATCTACTGTTTGTCCTGACACTTTGGCGTGGTTCTTTTTATTATGATTGTGGGTGTAGGAAGCTTAACAACACAATACAGGCATTGCTGTCCACATTGGTGAAGCTGAATCTAAGGCGTGGCAAAAGAAACTCTGTGTTACAGACTGGAAACCCACAGGCACCAGCTACAATTTTTGCTCTCCCTTCCCCTGGTTTGCTGGAATGGTGGCAATGGCAGTTTGGAAACAATACTTCAATGTGAATTTTCTCCAATTCTGGGTATAGGGTTAAAGGAGGAAATCCTCTCGCTGACTTTTTGCGTCGCTGACTGCTCTAATTATCTCTGCTTGCTGTTTCTCAAATGTTGTTGTTAAAGTGATTAGCATTTCTGCAGAAAGAATTCACTGTCCTTGTTAATTGGCTATACTCCAATATAAAATAAAAAGTTAAAAAAAAAAAAGAATTCACTGTCCTATCCTTTCTTTTTTAAATCTTTTTATTTTCTTCCAAAATAAGATAAATGTTTGGTCTGATGCATAATGCAGATCCACGATTAAAATATCCACTCGAATTACGAATCAGGACTGGGGAGATTATTGGAGTCATCTCTTAGGTTTGCTGGTTGTCATGTTTCAGTGTCTTTAAGCTCAAATTCCTCTTTTTTTGAGGAAGGCTTTTTATATTTCCACTATTCCTATTCCTGTCTACTTAATACATTTAGATTCAGAAGGTCATCTTATATTCAGCTGGACAGAGAGGTAGGCTGCCCAAATGTTAGTTGCTCTTTTGTATTTGGAAAGTATCCACTAAATAGTCAACTTGCAATGAGTTCTTGTGAAACCCACCCTGGAAGTTTCAGTCTGCCATCCTTGGAGACCAATGGCCTAAAGTGATCTATCACAGCCATGACTCGGAATCTATATGAGGATTCCTATATGCTCATCCTTCCTATATGAGCAAAACCAAATGGAGTCAGATTCCTCCATCCAGTGTACCAGGGTCAGACTGGACTGGCACATTATTCTCCATGATAACAGCCCCCAGCAGGCAAGGGTATGCTATGAACATCATTTCTAATGTATTCCCTTTACATTATTCCCTTATTTCATTTCTGTGTTGAAGAGTCCCTCCACTTCTTTTTAATCTATTCTATTAGATTTAGACTTAACTAATACTTTTGAGTTTCTACAATGTGCTGGACATTGTGTTAGATTCTTTGTCATATGATAATAATAAAAATTATACCTAATATTTATTATTATTATATTTATTATCTAATATTTACATGCCAGGCACTGTTGAAATACTTTATGTGAATTAACTCACTTAATCCTTGCATCAATCCTATGACAAGTTTTATTTCATCTATCAAGAAAAATTTCATGGATTTATATTGTGATTCTTACTATATAGATGATATTTCTAAGGTTCAGAGAATTTTAAGCACCTTGCTCAAGGCCAAGGACCAAAAACCAAGATTCACACCTAGAACCTTATCTATGTAGAGCATCCTCCATCTATCTTGGCTGTATTGCATAAATCCATAGAAAACTAATCTTAATTCTCTTGGATGCTTGCTTCATCTAACTAATTCTTAGACCTGGGTTGTTTCTGTTATACAGATTTTTTTAAGTAAATTTCTGAATTATTCTTCTACTGGTCTGTTGTAGATCGATACTAACACATAGAGAAGTTAACTTGATAACAGTATCTGAACACAACATAATTGTAGGAGAGCAGACCCAACCATCAAACAGATATCATGGTAGAAACATACTTTAATTCTCATTGACTACAAGGTTGCAAATTCCATGTTCTACACAAATAATTAATGCAAAACCATGGTTGGTACCTCTGGAAGTTACTTTAATTCATTTGCTGTGTTTGGTTACTCACTTTGGTTATGAAAATATTATAACACATTAGTGATCTTCTATTGAACAGAAATTCCCTATGAAATAATCTGGAGCAGAAAGCTAAAATGAAGTCTTTAAAATTATTTAAATATGTTCGGGTTCAGAGGGTTTTTCCTTTCACTTTCCTTTAAATTCATGTCCATTTCCTTAGTCCTCTTTTTCAAAGATTTATTTTTCATCCTTTCAATCACCTTTGAAGACCCTCCATGTTCTCTGTTTCTCTCAAGTTGTGAAGCCCAGAAATGGACACAACCTACCAACAGTGGGTAAGACATGGAGACTATTTAAAGATTCTTACCTTCCCTTCTTATATTCTAAATTCCACATATTGTACTCAGAAAGCACCATACTCTAATACATTGCCTCTTTAGCACAAAAGATAATAATCTCCAGATTTTTATTTATGGTTTTTTGTTGTTGTTTTTTTTTGGTTTTTGTTTTTTGCACGCCCAGATTAAAATTGACAAATGTATGGTCTGGTTTTCTTCTTGAATTAACCACTTTGCCTTTCTCCCTTAATCTGAGACCTGGGTGGGCTTTGTTTTTGCCTGTCCCTCACTTTGGAGGCATCTGAATCCTTTGTGTTTGCTCTGTTCCCCTGTCCAAGACTTTAACTTTAAACACAACTCCAGGATCATAACCTGTAGAATAAACTATTTCCCCAGGATACCATAGTGGCCTGGTAATAATGCCCGTCTCTTGAGTATGTCGTAGTCCAGTCCACAAGTATAGCTGGTACAAAATTTCATATAAAAATATCATCTGCAAAGCACTGGGCCAATTATTTTTTAAATCAACAAGCTCCTAACATAAATTTGATGTCATTTGCAGATGAGAAAACTGGGCTGGATGAAGTTGATTGCTTCAGTGATGCAACTAACCCTGCCTCAACTCCGCTCTATCTAGAGGGAGGAAAGCAGAGACTCCATAAACACACAGGGTTCCCACAGCTCATATGCGGGGAGGAAGACAGTCTGGGGGTCCCTTGTTTTAAGCAGGGCTGCTCTCCACTGCAGTATTAGGGACAATCACCCTTGAATCTCCCAGAGTGTCTTCTTCCAAGAGACTGATTCAGACACAGATCCTAGTCTTGTTTATCTTTTCATTTTTTAAAATATGCATCAGGAAGAAAGCCCTAAGGTCTCTTGTAAAAATGTCACTGAAATGTCTCCTAGTGATTTCTCAGCAGCTATTTTTCCTTGAAATAGATTTTTTTCCCTAGCATTTCACCAGATATTAATGGAAATGCTAAGCTAAATTTTCAGCCATCCTTGCATGCATTGATAATTAATAAACTGACTTCCATTTTTGGTTTTATAAATCTATATATTTCTGCTCTTGGTTATATGAATTATAGTGATGAGGGACTATTAAACCATGAGAAAGTACAATAATTTTTTTCAATTTTGGCATAAAGATTATTCCAAGGATAGAGATTTCTTATGGATTTTTAATCATTTATACATAATGAAATAAAAATATCCTTTTAGATTTTCAAATATATTACTTAAGCCAAGATGGGGGTCTGTCATTTTAAATTTTTGTACATGCTTGATTTATGTTTCATTTGTTTCAGACTGTGGTATATGAAAAGGGTGAAATTTTTTCCAAGGTTGGAGGGGGGTTCGATTACATTTTATTTCCTCCAAAGCTTGTTAGTCTCGGGAATCAGAATTCTATATTTTCCCAGAAAAATCTAAGATGTTTGACCTAAAAGAAGCTTCAGAGATTATTAATATCAGTGTTGCTCAGAGGAGCCCTAGGGGTTCCTCAGACACACCTGAAGACAGGGGCAGGGCAAAAAGTCAGTGCAGGCTGGGATGGGGGAGGGTGGAGACATATAGTGGAGTCCCCAGACACTGAACCAGGGCAGCTCCACTTTCGATCTGTTTTATACACTGAACTTTTGTGTAAGGTTTCATTTGAGAAGGCTACATGTGCTACCAGGAATATTAATTATGTTGCTAACAATAAAAAAGACTTGAAATCCAATAGTCAAATGCCTAAATTTTATAAGTGAGGAAACTGAAGTTCAGAGAGAATAAATGATTTGCTCAAAGCAGCACAGCTAGTAAAAAGTTGGCTGACAATGATTCTTAAAAATAAAAAGGCTATGTTCAATTTAATCAACATTTATCAAAGGCCTACTAAGTGTAAGGTACTATGCTAGGCCTCCAAGGAATAAAGAAAACAGCATATAGCCCTAGTATAGAAACCTAGTATAAAATGCTAAAGAAAAGAATACTAAAGATCATTCCATCTAACCTATTGGTTTTAGAGTTAGAAGCTTTCCAAAAAACACATTGCAATTAAATGGCAGAATCAGGACATGAATCTAACTTTTAACACCCCAATTATAATGCACTTTCCACTATACCATGATGCCCCCAAATTTGGTTCATGAACACCTAGTCTCTCAGGGTGATCTTCCACTTGAAAAATCTGACTGAAAATTTGCATTTTAAAGGTTCTGAAAAGTCCTATAGTAAAGAACTGTGCTTAACTACAGTTCCAAAACCTATGCTATAGAATACTATTCATGCCATATGTATTTAAGTCCCAAAGAACACAGTTGAGAGGTTCTGCACCATATCTCTCCTCCCCTAGACTTTACTAGGTATGAAACTGAACTCCAGTAGGACCTTCTTTTAAAAACCACATTTCCATGGTTTATACATAAATCGGGCTTGAGAAATGTACTCTTAGTGATGTGTTAGACCAGATGTAATATTCACATATACATATTGTATTTGAATGCTTAGAAAATATTATGTTCATATGTCCAAATAAGCGTGAATTAAATGCAATATACAAAATGCTAACAATGTATTGTTTTAGCCTTAATATCAATTCATATCTGTTCATATCCACCATGAGAGGCTCAATACTGTTTATTTTCCTCCTAAATATAATGTATGCATTGTAATTCGCCAGAAATTTTGAATTATTTTTAGTAAGAATTGGTGAATAACTTCTTGCCCAATTTTCAGAGATAAAATAATTTTTCTGCCAAGTGAAAATCAATTTTTTTCTTATAAAATACATATACCTTGGTGCATTTTGCTTTGGTAAGAATGCTAAAAATAGAAAAGGAATAAATAGTAAACATTTCTCCAAAAAATACCAGGTAAAGTACACCACCCAAAATAATACTGTAAGCCTTGGGAGGGAACCTGTTCTTGCAAGATTTGCAGACGAATTTTTCAAGATTAAAAGTGTTTATATAAGTTCACAAAGTCTTGGATCTTTTCCCAGACTAAACCTCCAACACTTCTGAGGCTGGCCCATCACTAACATTTACAATATTTTGACATTTTATAGGACGGATGCCTAGGCCTTCCTGATAGGCAGGCTTCCTACTAGGATGGAGTGCTGAAACAGTTTGCAGTGTGTGAAAGGCGGTCAGACAGCACTGGCGTTTTGCAACAGGAAGGAAATGATTTGTAGGTACCACGGGCTTGTTGTATCTTGTCAGCTTTGTTAGTTGAGAAACATCACTGGGGACCCACTAGTATAGAGAGGGCCAGGTCACGCTGCCCACCTGACAATCACTTCTTGCCAAGCGATTTGAGGCCTGTGTTTAGGCGATGTTCCTTCCTGTAGCATTACATTTTTGAACAGAAAACTTTTAGAAGCAAGACCTCAAGTGTGCTGATTCTCTTAACCCTTTTATTTATTGCTTTTCTTTTTGGCCGCACCGTGTGGCATGCAGAACTCCCCGGACCAGGGATCAAACCTGTGCCCTCTGCAGTGGAAGCGTGGAGTCTTAACCACTGGACTGCCAGGGAAGTCCTATTTATTTATTTGTTTGTTTGTTTGTTTTTGGCTGCATTGGGTCTTCATTGCTGTGCACGGGCTTTCTCTCTAGTTGCGGCGAGCAGGGGCCACTCTTCGGTGCAGTGTGCGGGTCTCTCACTGCAGTGGCTTCTCTTGCTGCTGAGCACGGGCTCCAGGCACGCAGGCCTCAGTAGTTGTGGCTTGCAGGCTCCAGAGCGCAGGCTCAGTACTTGTGGCGCAGGGGCTTAGTTGCTCCGTGGCATGTCAGATCTTCCTGGACCAGAGATTGAACCCGTGTGCCCTGCATTGGCAGGCTGATTCTTAACCACTGCGCCACCAGGGAAGTCCGAGGGAAGTCCTCTTAACCCTTTTAAATAAGACCTAGCGTAGTGACTTACACTTAGTAGGGCTTTAATAGTAAGAATTTTCAACAAATCCATGCACTTACCAAGTTGGAACATGTAAGATAAAGTAAATCCTGTGCTCTCTGGTAACATATGCCTCTAATGATCCACTTATCCCCTGTGATTTGTTATTTTTTTCCAATTTGGTCATTCCTAATAATGCTTCTAAAACATTGCATAATTATTGTACCTTCATTGCCAACAGCAATAGTAGAATAAAGCCACAGGTGCTCTCTTACCTGCTAAATTAGGATTCTCCTCCAAAATCATTGTTGTTACTTGGCTGCTTTTAAGAGGTCCATTTCCCTTAGATTATGAGGGTCCACACCTGCAATATTTATGCTCGAGTTTCTCCAATCTCAATAGTTTTCACGTGTGATCAGGTATAAGAAACTGTTAGGAAAGAGAGAAACGGAGGAGCTGTGGGTCCTGCTCTCAGAGAGCTTCAATCTCATTATGGAATCAAGCCAAACACAAATACAGGCAGTAGCGCTGATCAGTCACTTATTAGTGACATTTGAAAGTGCTACTGTAGAAGTAGGGATTCGGATGTTCATCTTGACAAAAAAGAAGATCGATAATTGCACATGTTCATCTGCCCTTTAGAGAATGGGGGATATAAACGAGACTATCCTCATTCATCATATGATTTAAAGCCAAAAATCAAGGCTGCCATTCTTCCTGTGTGTGCTTTCTCCTCCATCATCCACAGGAGTGTCCAAGCCTTTACTCCTTTCTTTTCCTACCTGGACCCAGCCTAACTCTTTATGGGAGTTTGATCTTTCACTTTCCAGAGTTTTACAGCAGGATTAGAAAGGGGCCAATCTAACAAGAGAGAAGAAGAAATGAGCACACCCATAATGATAATCCCAACTGGGGTTCTCTTCTTCTAATTGGTCACCATGTCTATGAACGTGCTTGATAATTTACAACTTGCAGCCCTGTGACATGGGCTTAGACTATTTGAAATGCAGTTCCCAGGCAACCTGGGGGCAGCTCTCAGCAGTGAAACATTTAAGGTGGCAAGCAAAAGGTGCCTGTCTGGGAGTCCAGCCCTATTAGAATATGTCCTGTGAGGTAAGCCTGACAGTTGAAGGGAATAATTGCAAGAAGCTGTCTAACTGCCATGGCAAGAGAAACTTAACCCAAGTGTTTTCAGGTAACTGCCAGCCCTGGGCCTGGCTCCCTTCCATGGGCCCCACAGCACATGGCCCTGTATGAAGTGGGTGTTTTACAGCAAGTTACAGCAACACAGCTGTTTGCACTAGAACTTAACCCAGGTATGCCAGACAGCTGTGCCAAAGCACGTCTTACTGTTTCATTAATTCAAAAGCAACCCACATAAAAACACTACGTGACCCTGACTGCTGGTTTCAGTTCTATGTCAAGAACTGGTTATTTAATTCAATTTAATAAAACATTTTTGTGTACCAAATATGTGTTTGACACCTGGAAATAAAGAAGGTACAGACCCTGACTCAGAGACAAAAACATCTCCCCAACTGGTAAGCAACATCCTATCCAGTAGGAATAAACACACACACATTATAATTCAATGATAGGTGCAAAAATAGAAATAAATATGAACTAAATGGTGAAACAGAAAAAAGAATGGTTACTTCTGACTACTCCTGATAGTCAGAAGCGGCTTCCCAAAGGTGATGCTATTTGAACTGGAATTTGTAGGATAAATAAAAATTCTCTAGGCAGAAAAGAGAGGGAAAAGGCCTAACAAACAGAGGGAATATAATGCACCAAAGTATGAAATGCAAAATATGGTGGGAGAAAAATGAGTAGGTTATATTTATTGAGGTTAATTCTTGAACAAATGAGTCTGGGTGAGCAGAAAGCCCTGGATGTCATGCTTGGAATTGTGACCAGTACAGTACCCATGGGGAGCCTTTAAAGGGTGTTTCCCAGGGTGTGACATGACTTTGGCAGCCCCTAGGGGAGGATACATTGGAGGAGGAAACTCGGGGCAGCTGAGAGGCTACTGCAACAGTCCAGGCAAGAGAAAGTGAGGGGCTGGAGTGGGGTGTTCACCGTGATGACACTGAGGAAAGGATAATTCTGTTGGATGGGCTCAGAGAAACTGCAAGTTTCCCCATTCGTTCTGTAGCTGGACTTTGGGGTTTGTTGTACACAGATTTGTTGGTGAGTAAAAAGGACCATCATGGTTAGAAAGGAGTCTTAATGGAAGAATACTAAAATGATAGAATTATAGGACATTAACATTGAAAACTATCCAAAGAGATCTATTCCAACTCCCCCATTTACCTACAAGTGAGTTGGCTAATTAATGGCAAATTCCAGCCTGGCAGCCAGGTCCCCAGCCAGTGAGAAACTGGGTTGTTTTGTGGGGTATTGTTATGGGTTGAACTGTGTACCCAAAAAAGAGATATTGAAGAAGTCCTAACCCCCAGTACCTATGAATGCAACCTTATTTGGAAATAGTGTCTTTGCAGGTGTAATCACGATGAAGTCACTAGAGTGGGCCCTAATCCAATAGGACTGGTGACCTTATAGGAAGGAGCTAGCCATGTGAAGACAAGGAACACGGAAGAATGCCGTGTGAAGATGGAAGCAGAGACAGGAGTTGCTTGGCTGCAAGCCAAGGAAGGCCAAGAATTATGGCCACCCCCAGAAATTAGGAAGAGGCAAGGAAGACTCCACTCAGAATCTCAGAGGGAGCATGGCCCTGCCAACACCTTGATTTCAGACTTTAGGCCTTAACAACTACGAGAGAGTAAATTTCTGTCATTTTATGCTACCTGTTTACAGTAGCTTAAAATAGCCCTAGGTACCAAAGGGGAAGGGGGGGTGGAACTAATTAGGAGTTTGGGTTTAATATGTACATACTACCATATATAAAATAGATAACAAAAAATGACTTACAGTATAGCAAAGGGAACTATACACAATATCTTGCAATAAACTATAATGGAAAAGAATCTTAAAAAGAATATGCATAAAAAAAAAAAAAAAAGAATATGCATATATTTATATATATATATATATGTCTAGGTGAATCACTTTATGTACACCTGAAACTAACACAACATTGTAAATCAACTATATTTCAATTAAAAAAAAAAAAAAAACAGCCCTAGGAAACTAGGTAGCCCTAGGAAACTAATACAGATATCGTTAATGTTTGAATGGTGTGTGTGTAAGCTTAAATAGCTTCGAAGATAATGCCTAATGCAGAGCTAAAAAAAATAAGCCTATAAATTTTACACACTGTAAACCAATTTGTTTCGATAGTAAATCTCATTATCACATTTTTCACACAATGAAAAGATTTTAGCAAGTAAAATTTGAGTATACTTTATAAAGCATTTTTATCCATTATCTCATATAATCCTCACACCAGTTCTGGGAGGTGGGACTCGTGAGAAAACCACTGATTGTCTTAGAGTTACCCAGTGATGGAGTGAAAGTCAAATTACAAGACTTCCGGCTTCAAATCCTGTGCTGTTGCCTGCATTCCGCCCCATCGGTGACTCTAACCGCTCATGTCTGCTGAGAATCATTCAGGATAAACTGAGGTTACGGATGAGGAAGATCTCTGCACTGCAATTGCTTACACGTGTATTCAAAAAGAGTGGGCTAGAGATATTAGTGCAAGTGCCAGCAAGCAGGTCTACTTCCAGGAAAGAAACACTATTGATACAATGTAATAATGTAAATAGTCTAATTCGTTCCAACAAACGTGTATATTCAGAGATTTGAGGAGTAGAAAAAAGAGCCTATAAAATGACATGTTGTTGCATCTCCTCCCTAGCTGTCTCCCGAGTCTGAAAAAATAAGCTTTCTTTATAAATATAAAAAGGGATATTTATAGCCTTGGAAACCAGAACCAACTCAGCTTCCCTCAAACAAGAGGGGTCTCCTCTTGCCTCACGTATGATCCTATAATTTACTATCTCAATTCTCATTGTGGGATTTTTTATGGTTGATAAGAAAAATCATGCCTCAGGCAAGTGACACGGTTCAGTTTTTGTTGTTTTTGATTTGGAGTTTTTGTTTATTTACTTTTTTTATTTTTGAGGTATTAAAAAACTCATGTAGGTAGTTGCAGGGAGACAGCTGACCAACAATTAAACGGAAGAGGAGGAATCAACTTCTTGAAATAATGTGATACATGGCCCAAAACGCCATTTATCAGAAATTGGCTAACAGTATTATGTTAATTACAGCTGTGCCATGCCTCTGGCCTGTGTGGAGGAAGGGGTGTGGGGAAAGAAGGAAGAGGAAGGAAGCCTCTCCACATGTACAGATCAGTGAATGACAGTGGTTTCCTACTAGCAATCTTATGGATCTTTATTAACGTAGCAGGAGAGTAATATCTAGTCTCAGCCAGGAGGAGTCCTTGACACAGCGGCAGTGAAGCGCTACATTTCTAAGAACTAACCAAGCTTTGGGTCATTCTCTGTTTTATCTCCTATAAGTACTTAAAAGTCAAGGATAGTGACTCAAAGGGGAACCTCAGCCTTTCATCTTTCTGACTGGGCTGAAGGCAAATTCATGACCAATCCTCCATCCAGGCCATAAATGTATATCATGTTTGGTCTCAGGACAGACACCAGAAACGCAGCAAATAATGTCTGTCTCTACATCTGCACTAAAGACCTTCTCCATTAGAGCTGTGACTCTGAGTGTGTGGAAGAGTTCTCCAGACTCAGGATATTTGCCCAGTTGATGAAGAGTTTCAGTTGTTGCTTTGAATGTACTGACACATGCTCACAAAGCCTTCTCCACCCTTCATCCACGCACACCCTTAAATAAAAGTCAGGTTAATTATGTTACGATATAATCCAGAGGAACATCCAAATTCTTCACTGGAATGTCAGGTATTGTCCATTATTTTAAATAAAGAAGTCATGAGTTACATGTTGGAAGTTTGTTTGTTTTTTTTCTTTCTTTTTTTGGGGGGGGAGGTAACAGATTTTTATTTTAATATTTATTGTAAAAGGACTTGGATTTGCCCTATAGCTTTTAAAGTAAAAATTGTCATCCCCCCATAACCCCACACACTTGCAAATGTTTGCAAAGATTTTATCCAAAAGTTCCAAAGGTCGAGAAGCGTCTCATATGGATAATTGAGACACAACAACTAAATTCAACAGATTTAATGCAGATTTTTGTGGCTTTAAGAATTAAAACACGATCCCCACTCACCTCTTTACATCTGTCCCCACATTGCTTACGAGAAACTGAGTGCCTAGCCAACCCCAAGGCTGTGAAGGGCCATCCTGGAATAGGAACCCACAGCCAACCCAGGGCACCACACACAGCTTTTGACTTTTCGCCCATTAGTTAGTTACTCTGCCCAGATTTCCAGGAGAAGAACAAGACTGCCTGCTCCTCCACTGCCCCAGAGCTGCGAGTGACCTCCCAGAAGCACAGTGGAGCTCGCGGGGCAGTTGCTGTGAGGTCTGGGACTCCCCCAGCACTGAAGCGGTTAACTTGTAGGAAGACCCAGAGAAAGAAAAACAGACTAAGAACTGCCTTGTGCTGGGAGGAGGGCTAGAAAACGAGGCTGTTGCTGTTGTTTTCATTGTGTGCACTCTAATCAGGGAGAGTAAGAACAATGATGCATGTAATGCTGATTTTGGAACGTGTCCATGCAGCTTTTCCCAGGCTAGACAGCCTTGGGAACAACTGATAGAGTGGCACACCAGGAGCACAGCCTCAATCACCAAGCCCAGGGCAGGGCAGCCTTTTCTGTGGATAAAATATGTGAGGGATGACAAGAATCTTCCCAGCATGGGAAGTGGCAGTAACAAAAAAATACACAACAGGGGAAAACTGTGAAGGTTTTGCATCTCCCAGCCCGGCCACTGGGACGGGACATGTTATTTGAAAGATAGGAGACTTCTCCTTCTACCCACCCATCCCATTTTTCTTTTTTGTTTGTTTGTTTCCCTCTTTGCATTCAACTTGCCCTCCCTTTCTCCCCCACTCCCATCCCCCAAACTCCCTCCACCACACTTTGAAGCAGAGATGAAAGCCCTGTGTCGTGGCTGCTGGCACCAAGCAAGCAGGGGGACCGCTGAAGTGTGCTTTAGTTTAAGATGCTGTACATTTCTCCCAAGGAAAAGGGGGGAAAAATCAGCTTGAAACAATACATCGCATTTTGCTGGGGAGCATACTTTATGTAACTAGGACTCAAACATGGTCCTAATTTTTCAAAGCTCTTGTCTCCAAGGATAAGGGAAGAGCTTAAAATGTGGTGTCCTCCCTCAAAGTGAATGCATATAACTGTGAGGGCTTGGGAGTGCAATTGTTTAATAAAATAAAACAAGAAAGAGACAAAAATCAGGGGCATGAGCTTTTTGGTATTGACGCAGCAGCAGATCACACAAATTTCTCAAGTGTTATTGACACAGCTCCCTTATTTTGAAACAGCACATTCAAGCTATGCGGTACTAAATGATTCTGAAGGAATGACTTCCATACATTTACTTAATTATTTTCTTACCAGACTTAGCAAATAAAAATTCAACCTTCATTCATTAATCGTGACAATGTACCAAACTAGCGTAAAAGATGTTAATTGGGAAAACTGGCTGTGAAATATAGGGAACTCTCTGTACTATCTTTGCAACTTTTTTGTAAATCTAAAACTATTGTAAACTAAAAAGTTTATCAAAGAGAAAAATAAAAATTCAGGACACCCAGTTAAATCTGAATCTCAGCTAGACAATGATAAATCTTTAGTATAAGTATGTGCCAGGCAATATTTGGAATAAACTTATGCTAAAAATATACTTGCTATTTATCTGAAATTCAAATTTAACTAAATGTCCTATAATATATCTGGCAACTATACTAGTTAGGATAGTTTTAAAATCAACTTATCTTTTTAAAAAACTTACGTTAAAACATTTTTAAAGCTTTGTTGTAACATGAATTTATTTGCTATTCGTCAAATTTGAATGTAGGAATATTCAACATATCGTTCTTACAACAACACAGACTACCTGTAGTGAGGCCTTTCTGTGTCCCTGTCAACCTACACATACACACATATATACAACACCCTACACTTCCCCTGCCCCCGTCCCCCAGCAGGCATATTCCATAGGGATTTTAAAAGGATTCTATGTATGTATTTTTTCCACCAAAGAAAGGGCTGGCTAATGTGTTGCTTTGAGCAATAGGTCAATATTTATAATCAACTCCTACCATGGAAAGTGCATATAGCTCCCACTTGGCCATTTCTTAAAACTGCAGCTGTTTTGTCAAATAGCAATAGCTCATGAGATCTAAATGAAGCATAATTATTTTTGGTTAAAAAATTTTCCCCAATTTATCTTCTTAATGCCCTGAAACCTGGTTTTATTATTTTTTGTTTAGTTTTTTTAAAAAATGTGCTTATAGACACAAAATCAACCCAAAGGAACCATTTGGAAAGCTCAGCTGATTTGGTTCTGGATGCTGTACCTGCAAACCTCTCGTGTCTGCTCTTGTTCATGTAATACTGTGTTCACTTGAACTTGGACAAAGTTGAAGGCCTGGTATTTTTGCCCCTCACAGCTGCCAATCATGGGGACTGAAGAGGGGGCTAAAAGAAAAACTAAGAATAAAGGAGAAGATTTCTGAGCGGTTTTGAACACTCAATGTACACGAAATTCAGACAACGCTTAGATAAGGGGTGAAGGTTGCATTTAAACCTGGAGCAGGAAGACTGTTGAGAATCATCTAAAGAGTCATGTCTCCCTTGGACAACCATTTTCCTCCCTACCAATACTATTTTTTTGATTAAGCAAAAGATTACTGTGTTAGAAAAGTGGTTCTTATTAATCACATTTTCAGTGTAAGTTCACTTCTGCTTCCTCTTTAATTGGCACCAGAAAAGAAAATTTCTTGAACATCAGTATACTTTTCAGGAAAACTAGCAGGGTTTCAACTTGAGGGTAGACTTGAACCTAGATGGCTTTTACACAAACCTAGATAATGTTACATGATCTTAAATCATCCAGTTTTCCAAATGTAGTCAAGACAACCTCCTTAAGTGAGTTCAAAAATTTACTTTATTTGTAAAAAAAAAGGATAGGAGAAATATAGTTATTCACCTCCTTGTCCCACTATTCAAACACTATCTACACTTATCCCCATCTCCACCTCTCTGCTTATACAGAATGATAGCATGTTTACCTGAGAAATCCATGATGTGTTTAGCTGGTGAAATAGCATGATGACTGAGTCTGGAGAATTCAGTCTAGTTTTAGCTCTGATGCTAAAAACTATATAAATTTGGACAAGTCTATTCTTCATTCCTAGCCCAACAACTGAGAAATAACAAGACACTTAATTTCTTTGAAAAATGAGAAAGTAAAACCAGATGCTCAAAAATTCTTTCTCATTCTGAAAATTCTGATTCTATATCAATTTCCACCTGTAGGTCTTCTTTCTACTCTAATTTTTTAAAATTAAATATTTTAAATATTTTAATATTTTATCAATCAATTTATCAATATTTTTTCAATTAATTTCACTTAATTAAACATTTCTTATCGTAATGGCTTATTTTGGGGAAAACTTACACCCAAACAGAATTACAAAGAAGTACATGTAGAGGAGTGAAATTGTCAACTATTAGGTCTATAAATCCTCTCCTTTGGGAAATTAGAATTTGTGAATATTGCATCTTGGCCACTGAATTTTCAGATAAGGATAACATATGGATATACATGAGTATCTATTTGTTCAGATAGCGTGCCCATTTGTGAGCATCACAGATTCAAGGATTCCAGCTGTGTTGGAGTACAGACAGACACACAAGGAAAACAGATAATTTTTTAAAGGGAAGAAATGACACTATCATTGCTTTCAGCAGTATAATCAAATATAAAAGGACTTGGATCAATTATAGGATTGATATGGCATATGGCAAATGCTGTTCTTTTAGGAAAAAATGCAAAATATGGAGACTGGGAACCAGGAAGCAATCAAGGGAATATCTAAAAAATGAAACAGGCATCTAGCTTGCTGATCAGAACCAGGACCCAAGGATTATTGTGGAGAAATCATTGAAATCATCAATTGGGTCTAGTGAGAGTAAAAATGACAACCTGGATAAAGGGATAGAGGGAGAAACTGTACAACAAAAGTCTCGCAAGGGAGCTGTTAGAGTCCAGAAGTCCTTTCTTCAGAACTTCAAGCCTCTGGGGTCAGCTTTCTTCACTCTGCAGCTCCCTGGCAAATGGAATCAGCCAGGTTCTTGTTCATTCTTCCCAGATTCAGACTTCAGCAATCTGAGGCAAATATTCTCCAAAGAGGGAATTCATTGCTTTCTCTGTTCTTGTAGATCTCCTCTTTTCCTTGACATATTATTTCAAAGGCCTTTTAATAATGAGATCACTTAAAATTGAAATCACATACCAAGTTACAATGCATGACTTTACTGCTGCCAGAACTTCATTGGGATTAAAACTTGTGCCTACTTATGTATTTTGCTTAAATATATGTTAGGGGAAGAAAACTGGGTTTTTCTATAGCTTATGTGGTTTATTTTATGTTTATTATTTTGTTCATTATTTTAAGAATTAATCATGTCCTTTAAAAGATAAATACAAACCAATATAAACAGTCTCTCTCTCCAATACAAAGTTTTCTACACTGAAAGCTAACACTATTTTCACACATCCTTCTTCAGTTGGGCCAAATTATTATTCAAGTTGGCTTCCTGTTGCCAACCAACTGTCTCTCAATATACAAAAAATGTGCTCAATATTTCACCTAAGATAGCTATAAAATTCCACATGTGGAGACCACTTTCATACTGATTTCTATGTTCAACTTAGAATTCTGTTTCCTCTCTTTCAAAGGGAGTGAAAGGGTATCCCTAACAGCTTGCCCAGAACCCACCTTAGCTGGTTAGGAGGACAGCAGAAGAGAGGTGACCCCACAGGAGTTTATAATAGAGGAGTCTCACATCTCCTCTCCTAAAAAGGGTACTAAATACCCTGGGCTTGGGACATTGACGCCAACTCAGATGAAAAAGTTCCCATTTTCTCTGAAAGGCTGAAAGTCACTTTTCCTCATTCTGACCATAATATGGACATTGTAGATGCTTTATCCCACCCTCCTTCTTCTACTCGCTGGCAAGAATTGGAAGGGGTATGGAGATCCTTGGGGCACACAAGCCACCAGCACTGTCCCCTTTCCCCTTTGTGAGGCTGAGGGTTACATAGGTGTAATGTCTAGCTTGCCTCCTTCTCAAACTATAGTCCCAGAACAAGAATTTGTTCACTCATTTAACAATTATTTAACAAGTAGTATATTAGTGAATAGATGTCATGTGCCAGAAACCTTGCCAGGCAGATACAATGGTAAGCAAAACAGATGTGGTTCCGGTCATCAAGAAGCTTGCAGTCCAGTGAGAGAGCTGACCATTGGTTGACTAATCACTCAAATAAATGAATAATTTAAAACTGGTAAGTGTTGTGAAGAGACGTTATAGGACGTCATGAAGATAGAAGGATTTCTTAATGCATTGCTCACAAGTGCCCTCATACAGTGTCATAGCACTGATTTGGCGGGGAGGGGTGGTGGAGAGCATAACTTGAATGCTTAATGCATATCAATTAGTCCAAAAAAAGCTTCCCCAATACTGTTCCCTTCTTGAATTTGGTAAAGCTTATATACTCACTGTTTATAAACTTTTATTACAATCCAGTAACACAATATTAATTTCCTTCATTTCTGCATGTAAGTAGAATTGATAAATTTTGTATGGTATCAATTTCTAACCTAACCTTGCCAGCTCCTGCAAACAATCATATCCATGTTATAACAACTTTATCTGTTCCCAAATCCTGAAATATACTTCACTAGAAGGTTATCTTAGAATCTGCCCTCTTTATTTGTATCTGAATGAAAAGAGTGTAACTGTTCTAAGTGGCCATTTTCCAAGACCTATACATGAAATAATATATGCTTGTGAAATTTGTAAAATCACAAATTTTTTAAAAACTTAATTAAAAAAAAAAAAGCATATTTATTCAATCCAGAAGATAAAAGATCCAAAGTAACAAGTTTTGGAAGCCCATGTATGTAAGTAAACAAACCTATTCTCTCTTTACCAAGTGGAAAAATTGGTGATAATAGATGTCAAAATACTTGATTCTTCAAGAGATTTGTAGAAGCTTCCAGTGAACTTAAAGCCCTTAATCTCCATTTCATGTCTTTTAAACATGTAAATGATTTCAGTTACACCACCTTCTCAAGTGTATCATAAACCTTTTTCAAAATATATTAATAATAATGATGGCAGTGCTTCCACCATTTATTTTTTCCAAATTCTAGCACAAAGCTTTAACAGATTAAAAAAAAAAAATACTGCTGCTACTGGTAATAACAATAATAAACTCTGTCACTTGCTGTCTGTGTAATCTGGGGCAAGTAATTTACTTTCCTCATCTGTAAAATGAGTGAATTAAGACCTATCTTACAAAATTATTGTCAACATTAAAAATAACATGTGAAAAGTGTCTGGGACTTATAAACACTCCATGAATTGCCATGGGATGGTGGTGATTACTGTAAGAGTCTGGTGGTTTAATTTAGCCTCCAAACAACAGAAAACAAACATAGAATCTCATATGTAAATCATATTATGAAAATAAGAAAGCTTCAACAAAATAATTCCTTTTCATAAAGTGGGTTGAGCATTCAATAATGTAGCTAGCAAAGTTAACAAGCTCCTACATGAAGCTATGCTGTTCAGGTAGAATGAAACAGCTGGGCTCTGAGAATGAGACCAAAGGAAAAAAAAAAATAGACCTAAAATTGCAACCAGAAAGATCTTGGGTTGTGAGACATCAGAGTCAGAGGATAAAACAAAACTGGCATCTCCTTGGGTGGTTCAGTGAGTGGAAGTCCTGGGTTTGGTTAGCTGACAGCCCACCAGAAGAGTGAAGAAAAACTAGGAAATCCATCAAGGTGCCAATGACCGACTGGAAATTGTCTGTTATGTCTAAAAATGAAATCAAAGTCAAATTCAAAGTACTAGTATTGTATGCCACAATGCTGCATGTGGTATCATTTGATCCAAGAGAATGATCTTTTCTCACAGCTTATGGGAATTGCTGCTACCAACTTGCACATGACTGAGTCAACCAGAGATAAGGGCAGAGTTACTAGGACTGGTTTAATATATTATTCTTGTTCACTTTTCAAACGACATTCATCACAAAGGACATTATGTTCTGTAAGATAGTTCAGTTTGGGTTGCCAATTGGTCTGAACTTCTTAAAGTTATTTTCAGAAACCATGATTCTACCCTTTGGCAATACAACCAACTGACACATTCTACATTTGGTAAACAGACACTAGTTCCTGTAAAATTATTTATTACTTAAAATTATCTATGAAGACAGTCCACTGGAAATATTAAACTGGTACTCCAAGCAGATTGCTAATAATTTGGAAGCAAATGCTTCCCTTGGGGAAACTACTAAATTTTCATTCTCTAAAAAAACTTTAAAAGTACTTCTGTTGCAATTTGTATAACGTATGCTATGTATACAGAGCTCTTTAAATAGGATTAGGTTAATCCACAGTCTTAACGTTAAAAAATGTTTGACTCTGTGTAGCATGGTCTCCAAATGTGCGAGAGAGACATGTGGACTGGTCTTTACCACTATGAAATGCTTAGGAAGAATCCATCAAGCACTTGTATCTCAACCGGATGCCGTAGATTTACATATTATAATGTGTTCTGTTCTTAAGGAACTCCCTTGTTCAGAGGAATTTACAAGTTGGCAAGAAGACATCAAAATTCAAATACATATATATATATAAAATGTATATGTATATAGAAGGTATATATGTGTGTGTATGTCTGTCTATCTCAAAACTCAATACTGAGAAAACAAACAACCCAATTTAAAGAATGGGAAAAAGATTGGAACAGAAGCTTCACCAAAAAATTATGAATAGCAAATAAGCACATGAAAAGATGTTTAACATCATTGATCATTAGGGAAATGCGACTTAAAACCACAGTGAGATACCACTACACACCTATTAGAAGGGCTAAAATTAGGAAAACTGACCATGCCCAGTATTGGTGAGAATGTGGAAGAACTGAAACTCTAATACACTTGTGCTGGTGAGAATGTAAAATGGTACAACCACTTTGGAAAACAGTATCTCTTGATAAATCTATGAGAAGGGAGGCATATTAAAGGATACAGTTATACAGTAATACATAGCAAACTTCTAAGGAGCACTATTCACACCCTAGTCTGTGTGCATAGTTTGCCCCCAGATATGTAAAAAGCATAATTTCGGTGGCCTTATGTGGCAAATCTTACTAAAAAGTTGGTTTTGAGGTGAGGAATAGGATGTGGCTATGTGCAGGGGTGGGGATGGGCAAGACAATACATCTGAAAGGTGAAAAGAAAGATCATTCTTGAGGAGCAAGAAATCAGTTATGCCTGTTGACTGCTGTATACAATTCCTTGAAATGTAAAGAAGGGCACGTGTGATTCAGTAGGCAGGTCCCAGTCATATGTGTCCCCAAAGCTGGTGATAAGGAATGGAAAAATTCACTCAATACAAACCAGTATTGGGTTTTCAATAGAGGAATATGAGGTCAATTAAGTGAAATTGCTATAATGGACAGTTTTTCCATTAAGCAATACTGACTTTCAGAAGAAACTGAGAGCCATATAAGAAAATGGCAAAAATTTTGTAGGGTGAGGGAAGGGATTGGTGCACATAGAGAGATATTATTTCAAGTTCCTTAAAGAGAACTCAGGTGGGGAGGAGGACTCGGACAAACTAAGATTGTTAGGCATCTGGCTGCTGTATTTTGACTTACTGTAGTGGGAAAGCTAACAACTCATCAGACAATAATAATAGCTGCTACTTATTGGTACTTCACTAAAGGCAAGGCTCCCTACTCAGTGATAAACAGTCTTCATACATAATCCAGTTTAATCTTCACAACAACCAACGAGATAATTATTATTGTCCCCATTTTATAGACAAGGATATCAAAGACTAGAGACTTAAGGAAATTGCCCATTGACCACACAACATGGAAGAGAAAAAGTTGGGACTTCAACTCAGGTCTTCTTAATCTTTCATTTATCCAAAACTGAATCCAAGAATATAAAACTCCATTCCAAAAAAATAGTAAATAATATGATTATAAAAACTTCTACTTAGTAATAAATGTCACTAGTTAACAGCAAGAGACAAAGAGTGTATGAGAGGGAAGAATAAAAAGTGGGGAACATTTTGTTAGCACTCACCACTTCATGACTCTTGTCCCACCTTGAAGTTCTCCAGGGTCATTCTAAGACGGCAGAGTAAATTATCACCTGTTTTAATCTGCCCTCCCAAAAGTATTTGTGAAATATGAAAGCAGCTTGTTTTCTTTTTAAATAAATTGCACTTCTAAAATGAAGCTTGATTTTCCTAGAAATCCTGGAAATTTTGCATGGATGAGAAGGAATGACAAATAAATAAATTTTTACTTTGCAAAAAAACTGTTTACTTTCCAATGCTTCTTGACTCGGGTCTCACGTTAGAATCACCTGAGATACTAGGGCCTCACCTCAGATCAGTGAACTCAGAATCTCTGTGGGGTAGGCCTGGGCATCACCATAGTCTTTTAATCAGCTCCTCTATCAGGTATTTCTAACATAAAGCCAAGTTTGAGCACAGAGTTTGGAATCTTCTGGGTCACATCTAATTCATTTAACTAGTATCCTGCAAGTCACATGACATTAAAAGCTATGTGGCAGCCTCATCTTTGTCTTTGAAAACTCAGGACTCCGTCATCCTCTCTGCCTCAGTGTCTCACTCGAGAGGAGAAGAACCTCTCCAGTTGTCGCACACAGCCCACCTAAAGCTGAGATGAGGCTATGGATCTCAGTTCAAGTTCCCCATCGTGGGTACAGGTCATAGGGGCCCAGGGAAGTAGTGAGAGTGGGTAGGGTCGGCCAAGAGTAGGCCAAGTGACAATCTCAGGTCTCTGGTTTTTACACTATTGTCTTTTGTAGAAGCTCAGGAAGGAAACATAAATGTGTAATATCTACACTAACATAATGTCCAGAATTTTTCAAGTTTCCAGAGGTAAAATTCAAAGCACTGAAAGGTCCTTCCACATACAGTTTATTGAGAAAGGAAAAAAATATACATCAGGAAATACCTGACATCATTCAACTATAGAATGATCTGAGGCCTTGCTTTCTCCATCTCTTGCACCCCCGAGCACCCATGTTGCATGTACTTCACAGGCAATGTCTGGGTACAAGGGGATTAGGTAACAACCAGAAAACTCTGGTTCAAATCTAGGCTCACCCCTTAGTAACCAGGTCACTGACCATAATGACCTGTAGAATGGGGGAAAGATACTATAAGTGCTACCTACCTCTGGACACCAACTCAAAGAGGAGATAAGACATATGAAAGCATTTTATATGGAAGCCCTATATGTATAGTTTTTGTTATTTTTTTCATTTGCATTACATGAGTTTTAGCACCCTGCCTCTAGGCATAAATGAAGCTAAACCTCTTGCTAGCCTCAGACTAATTGGAACCAACATTTGACAGCTTCCCATTGGCCTGCTTCCATGTGCTGTGGAGGCCTCAGACTTGCCTCCTCGGCCCCCAGGCCATTGGAATGGCTAAAATAAAGTGTAGCTGATCTTGTTTTCCACTTGGTACATTGGACTGATTCGACTTTTGCAATTATTGGGAAGCATCATGTCCTTGATGACAGGGGGCTCCACCACAAGCATCGCTACCATCGCCGCCAACACATCTGTACTTTACCCCCCATCCCCAGCAGGTGGCCAAAGACTGATAGGAAGGTACAAATCCTGGCCCTTTGGCCTCAAGGTGGGGCAACTCTGCAGTGAGACTTAAACTTCCCACAATTAGATCAAGGATCACACCATAGCCTGGCTCCTTCCCCTTCCTTATCTTGCTTCCCTCCTTCCTTTACAAGGGTTTCCTGAGAAATGCTGATCAATAAGTCACATACAACTGAATCCTTGCCTGAGGATCTGTCTTTAGGCAACCTCACTAAGACAACTATATTAGAGTTACCTGCTTTATGTTTTACCTACTGAACATTTTAAAATAGAGTCTTTGCCTCATTATTCAACCATCTGCAGAATGCTTCTCCCTGTCATCCAGCCGCTGATTAGAAAGGAATGCAAAATAATTTAGTAATGTCCCAAACAAAACACATATAACAGGGTAAATCTGTACATATTCAGCATTCCCATGTCAATGTCATCTAAGTAGCCAGAGAGAGGGAGTTAACATCAAATCTCCCAAAGAACCAGAAAAGAGGTATGATCATCTACTGAGGTTAGAACAATGGTTTTTGTTCATTTGGAATCCTGGAAACTTCTAGGAATTTGATGAAAGTTAGGGATCCTCTCTCCCAAATAGGCACAAAAACACATATATACAATATTTTGCATGAATTTTCAGAAATTTTGTTAGATTCTGAAGTAAATTCTAGATCCCCGGTAAAGAATTTTTGGCTGTAGTAATATGACCCCATCATTTGAAGGATTGAAAATCGCTTGTATTTAGTGCTAAGTTAGTGCTAATAATAGTTTTAATTCCTATTTCATCTTCCACACTTAATATATGGGGCAAAACCTACTAACACTTTACCCAAATGGAGGACTCTCAGTCCCTCCTCCCAGGCACTGTGGGCCCACCTCTCCTGAGAGGCTGCCTGCCGACTGTCCCAAAGCTGCAAGCTTGACACCAGGAGGCCAAGACCTTTGGTTCACAGCCATCTCAGCCCACTCCAGCCCCAAAGGAGGCTGACTCGAAAGCCCTGAGGCCCAGATTTAACACCATTTGGAATTAGTACCATCCCTCCCTGTCATAGCTTGTTACCACCCAAAACATAACACCCTCCAAAGTCTCTTCACTTTCAACTCTCATCTCCATACTGTTTTCTACTTCCTCTCCTCTCCTCTATCTCCTCTCTGATCTTCCAAACCTTTCACTCTTCCCTCTATCCTCCACGCCAAGCTAAACAAAACTCTCTATACCCTCGACTTCTTTACTGAATGTTCATTTTCTTCATTCCTTTGCCTTCATTAAAACTGGGCTTTTCCTCCAGGAGCGGCTGGAGCAGATGTTTCTATTCGGTCTTCCATGTTCCACGGACCAGTAAGAGAACTGGAATATTTTGTCTGCCAAGAGCGGCACCACCCCTCATCTGCTGGCATATTCTTCCCCCTACCAGATCCCCAACTTTATTGTTCAGAAACAGGCTGTATTTTCCTTATTTATTTTAGGAAATTTCATTATGTTCCAACTTAACATAATGTTCCAACTTATGTTCCAACTCAGTCAATAACATGCAAAATAGGTAACTTTAATATAAATGTATTAAGTCAGGTTTCCCAGAAGCAGATCCTGAACAGGGACTCAGTTTTACCTGATTTATTGTGGGGACAGTCTCAGGAAATTCTTGTAAGGGAGGGAGTGAAGAAGACCAGGGAAGGGGGTGGAGCTGAACAAGGATGTGGTCCTTCCCTGATTGCAGGCAGAGGAGCTCTACAGCTTAAATCTCCTGGCAGACTTCTCCCACCTTGAGGCAGAGAGGGCCAGGCACCACTCAAGGTGCTGAATATACAGAACTAAACCAAACAGACAAAATCCCGACTCCCACGGGGCTGCCATTCTCTTGGGGGAGGCAAGATAAACGAATATATAATATATCAGGAAGTAACCGATGTTACAAAGAAACAGGCAGGGGAGGCTAGAGATTAGATGGTTCAGGGGTGTTGTTTTGGATGGAGTGGTTGGGGAAGACCTCTCTGGGAGGTGATATGTGAGTAGAGACCTGAATGAAGTGAGGGACTGAATCATACAGGCATCTGGAGGGAAAGTATTTTTGTGGAACAGCAGAGGCAGAGATCCTGATCCAGAAGCACATTTGACACATTCAAGGAAGGGCAAGGAGACCTTTGTGGCAGGAATGGGGACATAGTTGAAGAGCTGGCAGGGAATCTGCTGGTACGGCCTACAGGCCATGGTTAAGATCTTGGGCTTTTATTCTGAAAACGGTCTTACAGGTCCCACCTCCCTAGGCACAGTGATTGACCTAAGACTGGACTCGTGATCCTAACTGGACCAATCATAGCCTCCCCACATTACTGGCCACAGTATTAGACCCAACAATGGGCACTTGACTGGGTTACGCCAGCGTTTTCTCCCCCAAATTTTTGCGTTAGAGCTAAGAGAAGAGGGAGAGTTCTTCTTATGTAGCAAAGCTGAAAAATATGAGAATAGAAGCCAAAAGGTAAAGAGATGCAAAATGAGTGGTAGAGAAAGACAGTGCCATTGGCGGGGACATCCTTGATGCTGATGGCCCAGGAGCAACTCCATCTACTCACACCCTCTCCTCAGTTTGGCCACATTTACTGGTAAATTCTCCTTTACCTGAACTAATTGGACTTGGATTTCTATCACTTGGAAGTCAGCATTCTCCTAACTCCTGGTGCTCCTTTAAACTTAACCTTTTACCTCACTGGGTGAAAAAATAGCCACCTGCTTATGCCATCTGTTTATGGCTTGTACCACCTTTTCTTTTTATTGTCATCTAGCAACTTCCCAGCTACTCTCTTTCACTCAAGTACTTCAAAGTGGTCCTTCCTACCCCAACTCCAGCATCATCCTGAACATGTCCTTGTGAGGATTCCTGACCCTGGCCTCATACTTCCTTGGTTTCTTCAGTTGACACTACTTCCATCTCTACCATACTTTAATTAACTATCTGCATGGCCAGACTCTGTAATATGTTATCCCTGAGAAGTGTTCCATATCAGAAATCTTAAATAAACTCCAGCATCTCAAACTCAATCTTATCCTTCCAAATATAATGAAAGTCTGGATCTGCTGCTACCACAGAGGACCACCTGCTTTAGAATTAGGACAACTCAGACTGGAGCAGAGCCTGAAAATTCCTGAGGACACTGTTTGATGTCTAATCATGTAGGCTAATATATATTCTTTTTTTTCCTTAAGACTTGGTTGACTTTTTGTCACCTGCAACCAAAAGAGTCACTGCAAATGACTAATTCAAGGTCTTTTACCTGTGCTGGGCCAGTTGCCTATTATTTCCCTGAGCAAATATTACATATATGTTTTATTGCATATCAATATATATTTACTACTCGCTATTCTTCTCAAGCTTTCTCATCTTTCAAGCATGCTCCTGTTTATAATTTTGACCAACCACGTTGTCTACCACTTCTTGAGAAAATTAAAGCACACACACTCGTACATACATATGCATCCATCTTAGAATTCTACCTCCTCCTCTCTCTCATTTTCTTCCATCTGGTCTCGGAGAATGTGCTCTCTTTCCCACACACCAAAACTCCACCTAGTCTGGACCCCGTTCTCCACTCTGTCCCTACCATTTTTCCCTGAGAAATCCCATCTCAACCCTAACTCTTCAGTTTCTCCTTTCTCGAAGCAAGCTCCTCTTCCTCAGCTTAAAATAACGCTCCCTTTCTTTTGTGCTGTGTCCTCCTCCATCTCTCCTCTATCTCCACAATTACAAACTTGGTCTGCTAACCTTCACAGGTAAGCTCACCCACTTCTCGTCTATGACTACCCAGCTATAAGCTGGTAACTGACGAAATTTTATCCAGCCCAAGTCTCGCCCCATAGCTTCATAATCCTAAGTCCAATACCTCCTTACATTTCAATATCTCAATTTATATGATGTCTGTAACTGAGTTCACCATCTCTCTATCAACCTAAGCCTGCTCTTCTTCATATTATCACTGTCATCCACCTACTCACCCAAGCTAGCCAATCATTCCCCAGTCCTGGTAATTGACTTTCTAAATGTTCTTGAATCTCTGTCTGCCTTTCTACCTCACCACCTAGACCACTGCATCTAAATCAGGCATCCATGGATCAATCCTCCACGGCTGCAATAACTTCCTATCCAAAATGCAAACATGACCATGCCACTCTCTGCCAAAAATGTGTCAATATTTTATGGATCTAGCTGAAACTAAACAAATGTTTCTGGGACTATTGAGTTTCATCAATTAATAGGACACTAGTCATTCTCAAACCAAATGAACTTTTTTCTCCTTTTGGCCAGCTGTCCATGGCAACTTTATTCCTCATTAGAATGTCATCAAAAACTATGTTCAGTTTTTGTCCATCAAGTTTCAATTATTTGCCCCTCTCTCTATAAAGTTTAATGAGTGACATCAAGTTACAAATGAAGAAATGGGTTGGCACAGTAATGGATCTCCTGTGAATATAAGATATGGGATTTAGATCAATATGAAATATTTGGGGGGTAAGCGGCTTCAGTATCCAGTATGCCTGATCTTAGCCAAACACAGCTTCCCAAGAAAATCCCCGAAATGCTTGAAAAGTTTCCATAAGATGGATTGAAAAGGCTCTGCAGACTTCAAAGGACTGTTTAAAATGTTTTGATGAGTTACATGTAAATGAACACGCAGATTAAATTTCCATCTAAGGCCACATGCTCTTAAAACATTCAGGGAAAGTGCTTTGCAAAACATGCTCTGGGTTGTTCTGAACTCAAAGCAGTTTGCAATATTCAACAAACCTAAATGTGGCAGAGCTCACCCATCTCTTCGTCAGTCTCCTTACTACTTCAAAGCATAGTCACTAACCAATAAGTGTCAATAAGAAAGGAAAATGTACGCAGAGGGTTAAACTAAAAGGAAACTGATACTCTGCTCATTTAAAGGAGAGGATGATGATCCTAGAGCTATGAAAGAGCAACATGGATGGACCTAGAGATTATCATATTAAGTGAAATAAGTCAGACACAGAAATAGAAATATCATATGATATCATTTATATGTGGAATCTAAAAAGATGATATAAATGAACTTATTTACAAACGAGTAATAGACTCACAGACTTCGAAACAAACTTATGGTTGCCAAAGGGGAAAGGTGTAGTGGGGGGAAGGATAAATTAGAAGTTTGGGATTAACATTTACACACTACTATATATAAAATAGATAGCCAACAAGGACCTACTGTATAGCACAGGGAACTCTACTCAATATTCTGTAATAACCTAGATGAGAAAAGAATCTGAAAAAGAATGGATAAATGTGTATGTATAACTGAATCACTTTGCTGTACACCTGAAATTAACACAACATTGTAAATCAACTATACCCCAATATAAAATAAAAAATAAATTTTAAAAAGTGCAAACAAAGAGAAAGTTTCTTTCTCCAGATTTTATTTGTTCAATTACTGATTTAATTAACAAATGTATTTTTGAGCACCTACTACATGCCAGGGACCATAAGGAAATCAAAGAGTTATATGGATCATCCCTTAAATTTCCTGGGAGATAGAAAAATGATTTCTTTCACTAGCCTAAATACATCATTACTACCTGGAGAACAGTGTCCAAGTGCACATAAGTCATGGGAAAAATGGAGTAGAAGGTGTAGAAAATGTTCACATACATACATTCTCCAGCCAACAGAGCAAGAAATAGGCACACTGTGGTTTATGTAGTCCTGAGATAGTTGAAGGGCTGGAAACTTCATCCTGAACCTTGTGCCCTGCTCAGTACTGGCTCAGTACCTTGTGCACTGCATGTCCTGGATCTTGGTATCCCAGCTTCCTGCCTGGAGCATCCAGCTTGTCACTGGTGTTCTGGAAAGTCCAGATTGCTGAACACTGTTGACTGCCCCAAATAGAGAACCACCTAGCTCAGAAATTCACTTTGTCAGCATACAGCCTGGTGACAAAACCACGGGATGCTTAATTTGGGGTTTTCTAGCTTAAAAAAAGTTGCCAGCTACCTCTTGTTGACCATGCTGGTCAAAATTCCCTGTTATCCAAGCTGTCAGTCCCAAGACTGTATGAGATTCTGCCTGATTCAAACATGGCTGCTGCTAATTAATTTTTTTTTTTAATTTCTGAGTTATTCCACATTCTTCTGATGAGAAATAAAATGTGATCATATTACTGTTCCCCAACAGACCCACAAAAGGGAGGAGGACAGTTGAGTGACTACCCTTAAAATTTTCAAAAGAGAAAAGGAAAAGATTACAGGATACGGACCCCTTTGATTACAGGTATTCTGAGAGCTGGGACCACATATTCTATTTCTTTTCATGCTTTCCTATAATGCTTAATTCAAAAAAAACACCATCCGTTAACTAACAAAAACTCTAAACACTAAAATCAAGGCTAAAAGAGGGAAGGGCAGGGTAGTGGAGGAGATTGGGGGAGAAAGCATTCCTAAGAGAAGACTCCCTGGTGACAGACTACAACCTTTTCATCTTCTCCTGGTTTGTACTTTGTCAGTCATTTTTGGCAAGGTAAAAAATGAGAACATTTCCCACCTAAGTGTTGATACACATTTAACTCCAAATCTCTAACATTCCCTGGACAGACTGAAAACAAACATGACAAGAGAATGAATGAGAGGAAAGGGACCGTGCTCTAGAAGTAAAAGAGTGTCCTGGTATGGGTCGTTGCTATCAGTTTTTTATTCAGCAACTGTCACACGGTGATTAAGTTACATTAGATATTGTGGGAATGAATTGTTATGCTGGCAGCAGCCTCATGTTAGAGAAACTCTTCCTTAGATCAAGGGTTGCAAAATTGAACAAGAAAAATGCACCCAAAAAAATCTCTTCCGGAATGTGAGGGCTTTATTATTTCCATTTTGAGTGGTGTTGCATCCTTGCCACAAATTCCAAGGTCATGGGGTGAATTCTCAATTTTGACCTGCTTCTGAGCCTCACAGAATAAAGACTCACCAAATCAGATTTTCCCAGTACATAAATTACATCCAGGGAGTAAATCAGGCACCTCTGGAAGCGGCATTGACTTTTTTAGGCCACCAGGACAACAGTAGCTGAATTACTGCTTCTGTGAAATAAATAGACTCTTGTCTTGATCTGAAAGCGCTAATTCAGTTTCTTAAGGGGCCAAATCTAGTATTTTTTGAATATACGGGAAGACTGTGGGTTGAACAGCATGGGTCAAAGTGCTAGACCTAGGATTACATAGGTTCACGTAAGATCAAAACTGGATAGTCTGGTAGTCAGAGAATGTGATAAAGACCTGTAGTAGAGAGTGAATGACTTCACTGATGGATACATTCTGAAAGATTTGTCCTGTCTCTCTCCTCATGCCCATTTACTTATCTGTTAAACACAGTGGTCCCAGATGGGACAAGAAGAGGATAAACAATCAAGCTACAAACCTCCAGCCATCATGCAGTAAGGCTCTTACCTGTGGTGAAAACAGCAGGAGGAGACTGCTGATCTATGGACCCAGTGCTAGGAGCTGTCTCTTCCTTCCTGAGCCCCCACCCCATGATCACAGAAATGCTGTGTGAATTTGCTGGTTGAATTAAGATTGCTAAATACCATACATGTGCTTGGCTAGATACTAAACAAATCAAGAAAGAATGATTCATATAAGTATACATTTAATTATTAAGCAAAGATTTTACAGAAAAATTTTAATTTCACTAATACTTTCAAATTAATGAACATCTTCAAACATCATCATAATAAAAAAGAATATAAGAAGCAATAGAACACACTAAATGAATAATTAAATTTTTGGATAAGATTTACATGTTGCAAGTGCTTAAAATATTCCAGGAATTATTTTAAGCACTTCAGATTTTAAAAATTTTATTTGTTCCTCATATGGACATACGTATTCTCAGAATAATAAAACTTGAAAGCATCTAGAGAATATTTAACCTGATCCCTTTGTTTTTACCAGTTGGCTTTATATTATACTATATTTGTCAATGTTTTTACTTGAAAATATGAAAAACAAAAAAGAGACATTCATAATTCCACACCTCAATCACTGCCATGAAAAATTTTATGAAGTAAGATATTAAAGCACATCTCTCCCAGAAGCAGCTTGTGGCCTTCCTTTTCTTTTTCCTTTATTTATCAAGATATCTCTACACTGAAAGAAAGAGAGAAAGAGGAGGTACTTTTTTTTTTTATCCTGTTCTACTTTTTTATTTAGAAAGTGCTTTTTCAGTTTACAGTAAATCATTGATATTATTCAGGATAAGCAAATATAGAGACCCTTCCTTATTTTTAAAGGTTGCATAGTTTTTTATTTTATTATGGACCATAATCTAATCCATCCTTCCTGTATTGATGGACAGTTAAATTCTTTTCAATTTTTTTCTACTACAACCTGAACTAAATGAAGAATCTTACATATCTATATTGATTATATAGATATATATACATATATATATTTTAAAAATTGTTCTAGGCTAGCATGAGATGTTGAAAGGGAAGATGCTTGGTCAAAGACATCCCATTTTGCTCACAAAGGAACCAGTGCCCCAGCGCTGGTCCATGGAGGTTAGCTTGATATAAACTGGAGGGCTCAGCATCCCCAGAAGGGGAGAAAGAAAAGTGACCAGAGGAAACATCAAGGGAAGAATTAGATATCAAGGACTCATGTTTCCCTCTGAGAGTTAGAAACCTGCTTGGAGTGACCTGTGTTGTTATCAGAGCCTCACTCACTACAAGGGGGACTTTGGACAGAGTGAAGAGACTAATGGAAGTCCCCTAATCCAATGGAAGATCAGCCCCGGTGAAAGCAGGGAAACTGGGCCTACTGTTTGATTGCAGCGCCTGAAGATGGAGTGAGGAGGGACTACAGTTCAGAGCAGGAACAGGAAAAAGAAGAGCACATGACAAGAAGTCAAGGCAGAAGAGGCCCAGCCCCACGACTGCCGGTGAAGACCGTAGGCAAGAACACGCTCTGAGGGGCTTCAAGTCATCGCCTATTCTGTGATCACTCTCCTTTGTCCCAGACCTTCAACGAAAGCTGATATACACCAAAGCCTTGTGGTAGCAGTACCTTGGGGAACAAAGCAAGAGAAAGACTGTCCCAAGTTCCAGGAGTGTCAGAGGCAGCAGAGGCCGGGGTTACAGTGGAGGCAACAGCAGAGAAGCAAGCTGGCACCTGGCCTGGCTCCGAGCAGAAGAGTGCAGACTTTTATCCAAATGTACTAGGGGAAGCTGGCCTGGCAGGGGGAGGGAGAGTCCAGATTCTTCTGTTTTAGTAAAAAGGGGCTGTCCACGCAGCAGACACATGGGCCACAAATGTACAGCCCTGTAATCTTAAATCTTTTTCATTTCAGCAAATGTGCCAGAAACACATGCGCCTCAAAATCCAATAGCAGCTTCAAGAGGATTTTTTAGTCACTCATTCCTTACCCCACAGATTAAACTTTAGTTACCAAATCTCTGTGCTAGATCCAACAATTTGCTTCCAGTCCTTCCAGCCTCTGCCAGCCCCCTTGCCCATGCTCAGCACCGTCTGCCATTGTAGCCCGCTTCCCGCTGGCCCCGAGCCACAGCTCTCTCACTGCTGTCGCTGACTGTACCAGTCTGCCAAGTGCTCCTAGCAGCAGCACGGGCCCATTGGGCATGAAGGGGGAGAAGGCAAGGACTTATTTTTTCCCTCCATTGGGTCTCTTTTTCTCTCCCCTCCCCTTCCCATCCTTTCCTTCCCCTCCACTGATCTCTCTTTCTCTGTTCCTGTCTCTCTGTTTCTCTCTGCAGTTCCTCACCTGCTGTAAGTCACAAACCGAAACACGTTTCTCTCTAGATCCTCCAATAGCTCTCTAGGCACATATTACTCAGTGAAATATGGCCCATCAGACTTTGATGTAGTGAAAAGACAGAGGAAGAAACTGTGGTGAATTCTCTAGGAAGACCATCCAAAACCAAGACTCTTGCCGTTAATCCTTCCATATGTCCTTGCTAACAAATGTTGCAATAAGTAATTACACCATTCCTGTTCAGCCAAGGAACCCAGGGAGTATTAGCTCCAACCCCATTCCCCACCACCACCACCAAAAAAAGTCTGACTTTCTAACACCATGATTGTTTTTATTAGGGTTCAAGTTTAGGAAGAATAGCTCACTCTCTTGTTTATCCTTTATACCTTAGGAGTTCGGATTTAGGATGCAGTACTGCATACCTCCTTTCGAAGATCATTATGCACTATGGTGCAGAAAATCTGGAGTGCTCACTGCAAGTAGTGATTTACTGGGCAATGATTTGCTGCCAGGAAAATACAATTATTTGTAAAATGAGAGGGCTTTGAGGAAGCAATATGGCATACTAGAAAGTGGACGGATTCCACATGGGAAGAATCATACCCACCTCAGAAGATTAAATAGGCCATGTATGCAACATGAGTAGTAAAATACCTGACCTATGAAGGGTGCTCAGGACTGTGGTTTGGCCCGTGAAGCTCTGGGATTTGTGACAGCTGCCACATTCTCATCCTTCTCTCTTAATAGGATCCATTATATTATAACTATTGAATAAATGTTTATAAGATTACAGACAAGGACTGTGGTTTCAAGTAAGAAATAAGTAACAGAGGGAAAGAGGTGAGTCTGACACTTATTGGATGTCTCCTATGTCCCAGCACAGTGCTGGGAGCTTTATATATTATCTTCACTTGGGTTCCTTGGAAACAGATTTTGAGGTGAAGAGTTGCATGCAGAAGGTTTATTGAGGAGCGTTCTCAGGAGATACACCCGTAAGGAAGAAAGGAGGCAAGGATCATGCAGAGAGAGAAGCTGATCTACAATGAAGTAACAGTTGAGATTTCAGCTTATCCCACAGGAAGCTTTGGAGCTGAAATGCCTTCACAGTTATCCCAAATTGAGGCAAGGGGCTGGATTTTAGATGTCCATAGAAGCAGTCATTGGCCAGAGACCACCCTCTGGGAGGGAATATATCCTTGGGTGAGGCAGTTCCATGCTGCCAGGTCAACTCTATAAGGGCACAGATATGAGCCCTCAGCAGCCAATATTCCCAGCATTGGTCTACTTTCCACTCTCGGTTCCTCTCACTCTCAACTGGTATCTCTGCTAGTCTAGGCAACTTGCCTGGTATGGCGACCCAGACCCTTATTTCTGATCACCATGCATTTCCTCAGCCATGGCTGATATACTTGTCCATGTACCGTTGCAGCTGGGTGTGAGAGCGCTGAACATAGTCTTCCCTGTGCTCACTGTCTAGCAGCAGCCCTACCTTCTCTTGAGGATCAGGTCTAATTTCTCCTGCCAGTATGGTGACTCTTTTCTGTTGGTTTCTTGGCACAAGAGACCTGGAAAGACCAGATGTCAGCCATACTTCCAAGTTTGTGGCACTCCTACTGTTCCCTCGTAGAGACATTCCTCTTTTGGGAACTAGGACCTCTAGACACACAGAGCCTAAAGCTGAGATTGCATACTACATTTTGGAGGAAGATGCCCCATTCTCAGAGAGTATTATCTCCAAGCTGGCATCTCACTTGTGTGTTTAAAAGGCCATGACACCACTCTCAGGTCAGCAGCTTCTATGTGTGATGGGACCAATGGATCCATAATCGTGGGCTCAATGGTGCATATCTTTTGCTGTAAAGTGGGCCCATTGGTCCAAGGCAGTGTTATGCAGTATTCCATGTTGATGAATCAAACCCTCTGTAAGTGCTCTGATAGTGGTACTGAGCAGCGTTTCTGTGGGCAGGAAAGGCATACTCATACCTCAGAATAAGTGAAGATTTCAGTAAAGATGAATTGCTGCCTTTTCTGGGGTGAAGGAGATCCAGAGTAATCAACTTGTTACTATTATTGAACCTATATTGGCACATCATAATAACCAAAGTCCATAGTTTAACTTAGGGTTTGCTCTTGGTATTGTATATTCTATGGGTTTTTACAAAAGTATAATGAGATGTATCCATCATATAGTATCAGAATATTTTTACTGCCCTAAAAATCCTCTGTGCTCTGCCTATTCATTCTAACAACCCCTACTCATCAACCCATGGCACCTGGCAAACAGTGATCTTTTTATTGTCTCCATAGTTTTGCCTTTTCCAGAATGTCATATAATTGGAATCATACAGGATGTAGCCTTTTCAGACCGGCTTCTTTCACTTAGTAATATGCATTTAAGGTTCCTCCATGTCTTTTCATGGCTTGATACCTCATTTCTTTTTAGTGCTGAATAATAGTCTGTTGTCTGGATGTACAATCATTTATTTATCCTCTTACCTACTGCAGAACATTTTGGTTTCTTCCAAGTTTGGCAAATATGAACAAAGTTTCTACATACATCTACATACAGGTTTTTGTGGGGGCAGAAGTTTTCAACTTCTTTGGGTGAATACCAAGGGGCATGATTGCTGGAATGTGTGGTGAGAGATTTAACTGTTGTCATTTGTTTGATCACCAGGAAGGAAAGGGAGGGTAGATATTGGCGGGTGGGGGTGGGGGGAGGGAAGGAGCAAGTATTTTCCTCATCACTGAGTCTTCTGCATGATCTTCAAGCAAAGTAGAGCCACTTTAATAAGGGAAGATACATCATTTCTGCAAACCCAGAAGATTTAAGGGAATTGGAAATTTCAAAGTTCACAACTGCATTTATGCACATGTCCTCAGCCCAGGTCTCAGGATTCCACTCCTCTCCTAGTTAGGCCCCAACATTTGCTCAGGAGAACTGCCAGGATGTGAGTTCAGTTCAGTTCAGTTTTCTGAAGCTCCAGTACTCTTATGATTAAGTCCTGAACTTGGTCCTCCTCTCTCTCTGCCCTCCAGCTGCAAGAGATTAGGATTTCCCTAAATGCTGCCAAAGAGGCCCTCTAATTTTCAGTGTGCCTTGAATTGGTAATTAATCACCCTAAGCCTGCCATTATCCCTCTTTGATGAATCAGTGGTGCTAATCAACAGCCATCCAATTCCAAAGTCCCTATAGTTACAATTTCTGTCATACTTCTCAATACCAGCCAATGTATTGTACCAGCCAGTATATCTCCTTCCACCAATATCCCAATCCAGTTTACCACCACTAAAAGTTTTAACAGTTGCACCAGGACAACATAGCAGGGACTATATATATTCTACCTGCAAGTAGTAATGGGGTCTTCATTGCCATTGAGTCAGCAAAAAATTCTTCTCTTAGAGTCTATTTCCTATGACCATTCCTGGTACCAACTGTCTTCAACTGGGTTCACTGGAAACAGAGTCTAAAAATGGAATGTTGCATGCAGAATGTTCTCAGAAGAGATACCTATCAGGAAGTAAAAAAGGTAGGATCAGTCAGAGGGAGAAGGTGATCCATGTGAAGTGACAAGTGAACTTCAACAGATTCTATGGTGAGCTCTAGAGATGGAAGGCCCTTCAAAATTGTTCCAAAATGAAGCAAAGGGGACTGGCCTATGAATCCCTACAGAAGCCAAGCATTGGTTTTATTTCACCCTTTGGGAGGAGATGTAACCTTGGGTGAGACAGTTCTCTGCTATGGAGGGCAATTCCCAGAGAGGAGAGCAGATATGAGCCATCTGCGGCTGTTATCCCCAGGAGCCAGGGTGGGGTACATCAGCCTTGAGGAGGTGATCTTGGAAGAGCTTTACAGTATGTACTTTATGTATTTTATCTACACTACAACCATCTGCAACTGAGAGTTTCAATCCTGCTTCTTTTCCCTGCCTCCAGAAGGACAGTCTTTTTTCCATGAGTTACAGAGAAGGAATTAAAGAGAAATTAACCCCTTGCCTGAGGTCAAAAGAGTGTGAGTGACAGAGACAGCAGGATCAAGCAGGCAAGTTGAGTAAGTCACTATGAGCATCAAGAAAGTGGTGGAATCACAGTCTTCAGTTGAAAGATCTGAGCTACGTACAGCAAGTCTTTAGAAGAAATTCAGCTTTTGGAGTCCAAAAATCTTATGAAGCTCATTGTCAGAGCATCAATAGATGGGCTATAGCCCAATTTCTCAGACATTGGCAAAAAGGTTTCTGCTTGCTTTTAAGAGGAAACAGCTCAGGCCAAGCTACCCAACCCACCCTTCCAGAGCAGATTTATGTCATTAAAGGGCCCCTGCTGAGCTCTGTCTAGAACTCTCCACTGCTCATCTTCTGACAGTATAATGTTGCCTTGTAGCCTGCAGGTCACCAAGAGAGAGTGACATGTATCTAGCAATCTCTAGTCTCAAACTCCACCTTGTTTTCTCCTCATTTTCTCAGCATTGGGCAGAATCATGGTCACTCTCAAAGTCAGTGACATCAGCCACTCTAGGAAAATGTGTTTGCAACATTACTTTATCCTTCACTATTGTCTAGTGAGACATTCTTGGGAGAAGATCCACATATATTGCCACAACTACCACCAGATACTCCTTCAAAGCATATAAAAATGTGAATTCATCCCAAAGTTTGCCAGAGATCAAGTTCAGTGGCCAGGTTCTACCTCCAAATCATTGTGGTCACTTCACATACTTGGTACTAACGAACCTGAGAACCACTGATTTTGTTGCAAAGTGAGTCTTGTTCTTTGACCACAGGCCACACCCCCAAACCCAGGCAGCTTGGTCCCAGATGCAGACTGGGTTATGGAGGAACAGCTTGGGCATGTGAATGGACCACAAGGGAAGATCACAGCCCAGAGGTCACCCTCCTGATAGCAGGCCAACTATCTTGACCTCCTTAGGGAAATAAAATCACTGTGAGGGACGAGTGCTGAATCATTATTTGTAAAATTAATGGACAAACTCCTTAAAGGGAGTAATTGTTCTCTGCATTTCACATGTCTGCCCATGGCTTGTCTGCTTCCGTGTGGAACTAGAAATTAATGCTGAGCAGAGCTTTCCCTCCACCTCATCCACTGGCAGAAAACATATCATGTCTCAGCACACCAGGGGATACCCGGTGACCTGCTGGGGAGCGTGAGCTGGAGCCGTTCCTATGACAGCATGTGCCACTTTGCCTTAATAAAAATTACCAAACCAAAAACAGATGACAGCCACAGATGTTGAGGAACTGAAATGTATAAACAGTCTCCTTTCCTTGCTATAGTTTTTTTTGGTTGGGTTTTTTTTTTTTTAACCAGTTGGGGTGCGTGTGTGTGTGTGTGTGTGTGTGTGTGTGTGTGTTGCCCATGTGTTAATGAAGACTGTGGGAGGCTCTTGGCCCAGTGCTGCGCACCAGGCTGTAGCCTGAAGAAAGGGCTCCCCGGGACACTGACCAGACTTGATGAAATGGCAGGGTGGTCTGCTCTAGAAGAATCCACTTCACACAGGGGGTCTCCTTTGATTATTTCTACTTTTGTCATCAGAAAGAAGCATGGGAATCCAGTCTATTTTCCTAAATCTTCCTGTGTTGTACCAGTTCCCCTCGTCTTACACTCTCTTTCCCCTTTAGGTCACCCTAACAGTCAACAATATTTATTAAAACCCTGTTGTAGGCAGAAGAGCAGCATTAGACTCCACGAAATACAAAGAAATAAGCAAAATAATCCCTGCCTTTGAGGAGCATATAGACTAGTATAGGAACAACCACCCACAAGCATGAGGCAACATGACATTTTGTGAAAGCAACAGCATAACACAGTGTAAAATGTCATTATAAATTGGAAAGCAATAAAGCACAAGCAAAAACTGAGTGAAGCAACATGTAAACAGGCCTCCTAGAAGAGGTAAATTTTGAAAACAATCACTGATAACACCTCCATGTACTATATTCCAAGTTGCCAATAACTCAAATTTTCAAGTTCCTTTGACTCTACCTTCAAATTTCCTTTTGCCTTATTTTTCAACCCTGTTTTTCTTACTACCACCACAAGGCCATAAAGCACGTTGTGCCAGTAACATTTTAAATGGCCTCCCTGTGTCCAGCTTCTCTTCTGTTCCATCTCTTTCATGTACAATTATCAGATTTTCTTTGTAAAATGTAATGACTTCCATTAAATAATTGACCTGCTCGAAAACTAATAATGGCCGCACATTGCTTCTCAGGAGAGAGTAGAGGGACTGTACCTATAGAATCTGGGTATAATCTATATATGTCAGCATGTAACAGCTGAACAGTAGGCAATAGTATTATTAAATTATTATTATTCTTATTTAGGGAAATGTTTAATAAATTGCATGTACTTCTTTTTCTTAGAGTTGGTTTCATCATTCACAGAGAATTGAGTCCTGAATTCAGAGAATTCCTTCAAGACATAAACCTAAATCATGTAGAAGTAAACAAAATTTAGGATAATTAGCCTAATGTCCAGAGTGTGAAAAAAAAAAAAGAAAGAAAGATATACTGTTGAAATCTAGATGGACCATCCTTTGTCAAAATACTCACCACCTAAATGGTAAATTGATGAGGCAACAAGCAGGAAAGATCTCAGGCTAAAAAGGACTAATATTTAAATTAATATTATATTCCATAATTTCTCCAGCAAAGCAAGTGACACCATCTTCCTTTCACCCTGGAAACCTTTTCTCACTTGATTTTTTTCAGAGATAGAAGTGAATCTTCCCAAGAACTCCTAGTGTCAAATGAACTAATCAAGTCAAGAAGAGTGGATAAAGTAAGAAGAGTTGAAAACTTTTTTGAAAATTACAGTACATAAGAAAACCAAAATAATTAAAACAATATGGTATGGGTTCCTAAGTAGACAATCAGATTAATGAAACAAAATGCATGAGGTCAAAAAAAGATCTTAATTATCTATGAGAAATTAGTATATATGACATCTTTAACCAATGATGAAAAGACAGAGCTCAGATGAATAGGTAGCCACTTTGGGGGAAAAAATTACTTGTTTTCCTACTTCACCTCTGATTTCAAAACAAAATTCAGGATAAATGTAAGATTTAAATATATTTGTAAAAGAAGCAATGAAAGTCCAAGTAGAAAATGTGCCAAAAATATTTTATAAAACAGAAAGGAGGGGTAGCTGTTTTGGGAAACAGTTTGTTAGCTCCTCAAAAAGTTAAACATAGACACCATATGACTCAGCAATTCCACTCCTAGGGATACATCCAAGAGAATTAAAAATATGTGTTCATACAAAAACATTCATGTATGTGAATGTTCATTGCAGGATTATTCATAATAGGCAAAGGATGGAGATAATCCCAGTGTCCTTCAACTAGTGAACGTATAAACAAAATGTGGTATATCCAAACAATGGAATATTATTCAGCCATAAAAAGTAATGAAGTACTGATACATGCTACAACATGGATAAACCTTAAGAACAATATTCTAAGTGAAAGGAGCCAGACACACATACTGTATGATTCTATTTATATGAACCATCCAAAACAGGCAAATCCATAGAGACAGAAGATAGATTAGTGGTTGCCAGGGGCTGGAGGGAGGGGGGATGAGGAATGACTGCTAATGGGTAGGGGTTTCTTTTTTGGATGATGAAAATAGTCTCAGGTTAACTAGTGATGATGATTGTAAACCTTGTGAATATACTAAAAACCACTGACTTGTACATTTTTACAAAATTGAATGGGGAGAGACCAAAAAGGACATCTCAAGGGAAACCGAAAAAAATACATTCAACTGAGTGAAAATAAAGATGCAACATATCAAAATTTGTGGAACACAATTAAAACAGTGTTGAGAAGGACATTTATAGCTCTAAATGGTTATATTAGAAAAGAGGAAAAGTCTCAAATCAATAATCTAAGCTCCCAGCTAAAAAATCTAGACTACGAGGAAAAAATAAACCCAAAGCAATCAGAAGGAAAGAAATAATAAAGATTAGGGCAGAATTTCAAACTTGAGAATTTGGGGATTTTACAAAGGTAACACAGCACATCTGCTGCATGTTACATAACAAGTCAGCCAAGGCTGGCGTCATTCCCTGTAATCAAACACATTAATATTTCTGCAGCAAAAAGCACAAATATTCACATGGTGATGGAAATATTCTGTATCTAGACTGTATCAATGTCAATATCCTGGTTGTGATATTGTTCTAGAATTTTGTAAGATGCTCCCATTGGGGAAAACAGTAAAGGATACATGGACTTTCTCTGTATTATTTCTTACGACTGCATGCAAATCTACAATTATCTCAAAATAAAAATTTTAACTAAAAAAACAGAATTGAGAAGTCAGTCTAAGTATACAGTGAACCACAGAAGCCATATAAGAAAAGACTGATAAATTTAACTTCACTAAAATTTGTGAAACTCTACGTGACAAGCATCATATAGGCATAGAGTAACAAACAAACAAAACCTGGGGGAAATTTTGGCAAGGTGTATCAATCACAAACTGTGCTTACCTAATGTAAATTTCCCTTAATTCCTTACCAAAAGAATTAAGGGAAATTTTTGTTTGGGGCAGCCATGCGTTTCCCCAGCCTCCTTTGCATCTAGGGGTAAGCATTAAGATACAGTCTGGCAAATAAAACATGACCAAAGTCTCTTGGAAAGCATCCTTCTCATAAAAAGACATAGTCTGGCAGAAAAGGACCTTCTACTTTCTTTCTGCCTGAAACTTGTTCTCACTGCCTGGAGGAGTATGGCCTTCTTGTGATGTCAGGACAAAGCAATTTGCTGAGATAGGAAAAAAATCTCAGCAGTATAGTTGACTTTCCTCAGTTTGTAGAAGAAAAAGAGGCCATCTAAGAAGTTGTTTTGGTAATCCAGACAATTACCAAAGTTGTTTGGTAATCCTGGGAAAGAAAGGAAAATTATCCATAAAAACATGGAGAAATGCAATAACCAGGCACAAAGGCCATTCCAATCATACAGTGAGCAGAAGTAGAATAGGCTCTGTTCAAATGTGGAACAGGGCCACGTGATAGCGAAGTACATGTTTATCTAGAACATTAGAGCCCCGACTCTGACTCTTCCCTGAAAGCCTCGTCAAACCACGTGACTCACAAATACTTGACTTCTGTTTCTTTCTTGACTTTAACACGATTGATAATATTTCTATTCTCCATTACATGTAAGCATAGTCTACATATAATGGCAAGATTTAAAAGGTGATGTACGCTACTTAAAGAAAGGTTTCAAAAAATACAGAAATCCTTTTATTCTTTCATTGTTCTCAATCATGGCTTAGTCGCTCTGATTTTGACTGCAGGCTTTAAATAATCTAACTCACCACACATTTTCCTTAGCTTTGCCTCGGGCTGGTCAAGTCTCTACTACATCCTGAGGTTCCCCTAGCACATTTCCCAAGAACTGAAATCTCTGATCTTTTGCTCTACTGTGGTTTTAAGGGCCCTGGAAAAATAACTACAGTATAGGCATTTGTTTTCTGTCTATTCCAAGAAAAGCTTTACGCCTCTCCTGTACACTTAGCACCCACTCTATAAACAACCAGCTCTTCTTCAGTTTTCCCTTTTGTAATCCGAGGTCCCCAAAGAAAGAACGGAACTTGTCTTATTTAGCATTTCCAGGTGACCCATATGTGTCAGCCCTTCCCCCTCAGGGCGAGGGCACACAGCTCTTCCCTTCCCTGCCTTTCTAGCGCTCTGAGCGCTGATCCTTGGCACAGCTTCTTGTGGGCCCGCTGAATACTCCTTCAGCCTCTCCCTGGGCAGTACAGCTCATTTGCATGTTCACACTGAAGAGGTTTGGTGCTTCTAAAATCCTTGCCAATATCAGAATGTTGTTATTTTTCAGTTAACCAGAACATCATAAACTTTTTAGAGGGAAATGTGGAAAAATAGATTTATAGATTTAGATCTGGAAAGAAATTAGAAATAACCTATCATTTTAAAGAGAGAAATCTAGCTTGGTCAAGGTCACTCAGCAAGTTGGCAGCAGGATCAAAAGAAAAATTTTTAATGTGTGCTACTTCCTGTGGCAAGCTACTAAACATTTTATATTTCCAATGTGTGTATTCATTTCGGAATCATAATAGAAATATCAAGCAAGTCTTCACGAGGTGAGAGCAAATCTCTTTCACATGTCAGCTGAATCTCCAAGAACAACTTTTGGATTTTGAGAAATAGGCTAAGTGTATTTTTGATTTTTCAATTTGTTTTAATTAACACCATAATATTAACTTCCTCCTTTAATTGTATCATCTTATAAGTATGGTAAGTTTTTTAAAGTTATTTTATTGTAAAATGAAACCGAAGCTCTTTATATGGTCATATACATCCTATATCAGTAGTATCTGTGGGTTTCTGTTATCTTTGGGAACTAAAGTAACCCATAGGAAAATATGATTTATATTGAAAAATTCATTTTAGAGTCAACTCTTCAGGAAGCTGAAAGAGGCAAGGGATAAATACCTATAAATAAAAACAAATTTACTGCATTAGTGTGAACTATTGATTTTTTTTAATCTATATAAATTCTATATGAATCTATATAAAGGAGTTAATGGAAGCTCAAAGAATTATATCATATCATATCATATTATTTTCCATAGTCCCTCAGCTGAAATCCATGTGGCCATATGAATTTCAAACTTGAGAATTTGGGGATTTTACAAAGGTAACACAGCACATCTGCTGCATGTTACATAACAAGTCAGCTAAGGCTGGCGTCATTCCCTGTAATCAAACACATTAATATTTCTGCAGCAAGAAGCACAAATATTCACACTAAGTGAAGTAAATAAGACTATAAATAGACTCACATCAGTTCAAGTCAGGTTTTCTACCAAATTTGTTCAGGTCAGCTTAAGTTTTGCCATCACATAAAGGTAGAAAAAAACCTAGTTTTCCTAGACTTTTGTATTTCAGAATTGTGTCTAAGGGACCTAATATATTGCCATTTATAAATAATTTTGTCTTGAGACTCTAAATAATTAATTTACTAAGCAATTCTATACTTTAGCATTTCTGAGTTTTGAAGGTGTTCTTTTCTGATGTCTGGTTTTTTTGTCTGTTTGCTCAATTTGGGGTTCTTCAAGAAACAATTACATTATACTCCAATTTAAACAGCAAATGTGTTTGACAATCAAATCATACTTTATATGTGCTTACGAGGCTGGCTGTGTCAAGTAACTTTGTCAAAGAAATGATCATTCCAGAAGTGATATGTTTTGTAAGTAGGGATTTTCACCGATCAGAATTTCTTAAAGTGGGCCTATCAGTATCATGAAAATCAGCAAAAGACAGACCAAAGTTTGTAATCTGTAACACAAAGAAGTAACTATGAAACTATGAAGTAACAGGCATGATTTGTCAACTCTCTCTTTGGTTTTGGTGGAGGAGCAATCACACACACACACACACACACACACACCCTGCCAGTCTCGAGTTCTCAGAATGTCACTACTGTAATTATTGCTCTGTTACCTCTCATGGGAGCTTCTGATTCCTCTGACTTATTTGAATTTTTAAATTTGCTTCCTTTCTCTAGGGTTGTGATAACATGCACCTCATTTTATTTGTGTTAGCATTATATTAATAGCTTATTCAATCATTGTAGATATGCCTTATAATATTTCATATTCTGGCATTTAAAAAGCAATGTTGTTTTCAAATAGAATGAGTCAGGGCTTGAATGCCAACATGAGCTAAAAATATGAATCCAAAGAGTTCCTCGTCTTCTAGAGTAAAAATTACTAAAACTTTAGGAGACTGACCTTCTTTAACTTTAAAAATCTCAGACATAATTTATATAAGACTAGTAGACTTGAAAAACTATTTCACTATATAACAAATTTCTAACAATATCATCACTGCTTGAAAGACTGAATTTTATAATGTTATTATTAAAAGTAAAATTTAGAGTTAGAAGGGAATCTGATCAACCCTTTATTTCACAAATAAGAGTACTACATATTAGGGAGGGTGGTGAACTTTCCTGAGATTACACAGCTGCAGATTAGTGAGGGTGGTGAACTTTCCTGAGATTACACAGTTAATCAGGGACCAACCTGAAACCTCCAGGACTATAGTGCTCTTCAGCCCACCAATTTGGTCTCTATTGCCTTAGGTGTGTTCATCTTGTATCCCCATTAGAACCACAAGCAACCTGATCAGAGGAATCAGGCATCATTCTTCCCTTTCATTTCTCCTATAGCATATTTCATAAAATAGATTTTTATTTCATATGTGTGGAGCTATCATTATTCTAATAAATGCTTGAAATTGCCACTCATCAATCTTTCACTGTGATTTTAACTTACAACATGCAAGACTCTGCTCTAATTTTTCCAGCCATTTGCATGTATTTTCAAAGAACTCCCACCCTGATGTAGACTCCCACCTGCAAGTCCTTACACACAATGATATTAAAAGAGCTCAATGCACAGCAACGAGTAGCAATGCTCATGTCAAGTGAAAATTGTTTTCACTCTCACAATATATCTTCCCAAAGGCGACAAGATCAGGTAATTAGACCATTTGGGGAAACTTTCTTGATCTAAAGCCTCAGATGTGGGTTGAAACTTACACAAGAAGCTTTGCTGTTGGAAAAAGTGGTGGAGGGTAAAGGAGCCCCTTTGCCTCTGCCCAGCACAAACATCATAATGAACTTAAGTGAGGATATGGCTTGTAGTTTCTAGAATTGTCACCACAACATTGTGTTCTATGGGAGAGGGTCACTAGAATGACTCATTTAAACTTTTTAACTCTATGACCTGTAAAATGAGGACAATCCTTGTAACTGGTTTCCGATGATCATGATGTCACCATTAAGAGTTCACTGGGCCTTGAAATGCCAGAAACTTGACATATTCTGCATCCTTTTTCCATGTTCCATTCCCAATTTAAGTTTAATATTGAATGCCAGAGTATACTAGTGTTAACAAGCACTTTCCCTTGCCTGTGGACAGAAAAGCAAATCTTTAACAGTGCTATGTGTCGGGGGTAGAGGTGGGGAGGGAATAACTTCTAGATTGAAACATCACTGTTAAAAACATCTCACATTTTAAGTAAAAAAATTCTATTGTTACTTTTTAGAACTTTTTATTTTGATCTAATTTTAAATATACAGAAAAGCTGTAAGAATTAGTAGGACAAGGAACCTCCATATACCCTTTACCCAGATATATGAATTGTTTACATATTTTTCCCATTCTTTGTCTCTGTCTCTTAACCATTTGAGAGTAAATTGGAGACGTCATGTCCTTTTACCCCTAAACTCTTCAGTGTGCATTTCTTAAGAGTAAGGACATGATTATCACTTACCAAACTCAGGAAATTTAACATTGATACCATGTACTAACTAATCGTAGTTACTTTTTTTTTCCTTTTTTTAATTGAAGTATAGTTGATGTACAATATTATATAAGTTATAGATGTACAATACAGTAATTCACAATTTTTAAAAGTTATACTCCATTTATAGTTATTATAAAATATTGGCTACATTCCATGTGTTGTACAATATATCCTTGAAGCTTATTTTATACATAATAGTTTGTACCTCTTAATCCCATACCCCTATCTTGCCCTTTCCCACTTTCCTCTCCCCACTGGTGATCACTAATTTGTTCTCTATATATGAGTTTGTTTCTTTTTTGTTATATTCACTAGTTTGTTTTCTTTTTTAGATTCCACATATAAGTGATATCATACAGTACTTGTCTTTCTCTGTCATACTTATTTCACTCAGCATAGTACCCTCCAAGCCCACCCATGTTGTTGCAAATGGAAAAATTTCATTCTTCTTTATGGCTGAGTAATATTCCATTGTATAGATGTACCACATCTTCTTTATCCATTCATCTGTTGATGGACACTTAGGTTGCTTCCATATCTTGTCTACTGTAAATAATGCTGCTATGTACATTGGGGTGTATGTATCCTATAACTAATATCTGTTATACAGTGTAGACCTCATATTAGGAGGAAGAGTTGCACAATAATATGTGGGTCCAATCTTGTTAACTCCCTAGGGATCTGTTGCTATAATGACACATTTGACTTCCCTGCTCACATTTTTAAAAGTTGGCAAAATTAAATAAGAAGGATCAAAATTAAATATGAAGTGTGGAAGATATGAAGAAAATGATTTATATTAGGGAAAGCTGAGTACCAACTAATAGAGAAATTTCAACTTAGAAACTAAGCAATTCTCTTTCTCAAATTCCAGCATTCATTGACTCCAGATTTTGGTTCTCCCACTACTGTGTTTTTGAGTTTTCAATTACATGGTTACTGGGGGTGCTCCATTAACAAATACTTTACTCATCAAAATATTACCTAAAATATGGTTAGAGTTAGACATAAACATAATCTCAGAAGCAATATTTTTATTTATATGCTACTTTATTTCAAAAAGAATTTATGAATGCTTAAAAAATACATAAAATACAACAGGAAAAGCTAAACTTCAAAATTATTGGATTAAAAAATAAATGTGACAAAGTTAAGAGATAACCCAAAGTGAAGTTAGGAAACCACTGCAAGCTCCCTTCCCAGCCTAGCATTTAGCATATAGAAGGTACTCAATAACTATTGACTGATAATAAAAGAAAAATCTATTGAGTGTTTTTTATGTACTACATCCAGTCTCTAAGGGCAATAAAAGCCCTATTTCATTTAACCCTCACATTCACCGTGGAGGTGAATTCTATTATTATCCCCATTGTGCAGATGCTTACACTGAGCTTCAAAGAAGCTAACCTGTAGATAAGTGGCAAAACTAGGTTATGAGCCCAGATAGTCTAATTCCTGGAATTTTAACCACTGCACCATGTAGCCTCCAAAATTAATTCTCTAGAATCCCTGCTCATGAAAAACTTGGTAGAAAACAAAGAAGGCCATCTCAGCGACACCTCAGCTCCGTCAAATGAATGAAAGAATACATGAATGTGGTAGGTCACACATTTTGTCCTAAGCTTTCTAACATCCAAAACAAAAAGGGCAACAAATTAATTCTATGATTCACAGTGTCTTTCAGAAAAAAGCAAACCAATTTCTTGGGAAAAGCATAAACAGAAACTAATGTTTGCTGGTGCGTACAAGATCAGAAGACAAAATGGAAAGCCTAACAGTGGACAAACCAAGTGTATATAAAAATATAACCAATCATATAAATTTTTAAAAATTATGGGGCATTTCAAACAAGTATAAAAATAAAATAACATAATGAACCCACATGTACCCATCACCCAACTCAACCATTATCAACTCACAGCAAGTCTTGTTTTTTCTGTACTTACTCCTATCCCCTCACTTTCCACCCCCACTATATGATATGAAGCAAATCCCAGACATATCATTTCATTTATTAATATTTCCTTATGGATCTCTTAAAAATAAGCTCTATAGTTTTCTCAATATAACCACACTACCTTGACCACATCTAAAATCATAATAATTCCTTAATACCTGCTCAGTATTTAAATTCACAATTGTCTCTTGAATTTCACCATTTTTAAAAAGCGGTTTGTTTGTTTGTACAAAAAAAAAGATAAGGTCCACACGTTAAAATTTATAACCACTTCTTAACACACAGAAATGAGTTGACTTCCCTGCAACTTATAATGGAAAGTGCATTAGTCCAGGGGTAAGAAGTCATAAGGCTACAGAGAGGTGCATTTGAGTCCAGTTTCCTCTGCTTGGCCTTGAACCAGTTGTGTTCCCTCTGTCAGTAAAATGAAGGGGTTGGCAAAACAATTTTCAGAGTTTCCTTCAACACAATAATGACTGGTCAGACTATTCTACTTTATAAATGAGGGCCTCAAGATCAGAGAGTTAAGGGGATTACAGACTTAAATTTACAATAGAAAAATTAATTATTTGATAAAATTCATCAACTCATTCATAAATGATATCTCAAAAAATCTTCAAGCAACATACCTCAAGTTACTTGGAGCCTGCCGGTTTGCTTCTCTTCAATGACTAATTTCACCCTTAATGAAAGCCCATTCTGTACTACCCTGATTATGATCAGAACCAAATTTAAAGAACCCAGTGCTTTGATTATTCAGTATACAAATAGTGCTTATCTTCAGCCTTACAATCAACCTCTTTCCTTGAAGTTTACCTGTCTAGCTGGTAAGGATGGGAGGGAGAAGAAAGGGTGAGAGAAAATATTTATGGAGTGCCTACTGTGTGCCAGGCACTTTTTGAAAGTTGTCTTGTTCAATCCCCAGGGAGGTTAGATGAGATGGCAGAACAGGAATCTCAACCCAACATCACTCCTCCAAAACCCATGTTTTGTTCTTGTTTAGAAATCAGAAATATTAGTCTTAACTTCAGAACAATGTTGTGAGGATTAAATGGAAAAAAAAATGTCTTTTAAAAAGAGCTTTGTAAACCATAAAGCACTAGGCCCGCATAGAGCAAAGTGCATGGTCTCCTAAAGAATATTTTACTTGTAACTTTTAAGATGTCCAGACTCAACATTATCATAAAGGATATATCTGGTTGCTTCTGTGGGCTCCCAAATAGAGTCCTGAAAAATACATTGGAGCATCCTGAAATTCCAATTCCTTCTCCCTTCCACATACATCTCCACCCACAAACAACTGTCCTAAACCAAATCTGTCTTCTCTCCACTTTCCCCAGGACTGCCCAATGCTATAGAGAAAGAGGAGCCACATCTATTATTACACACAGCCAGCTGAGCATATAACATGAGACATTCAGGAAGTACTTTCAAGACATTTGATTGCATTAAAATCATCACCCTTCTATCTCCCTATAAACTGAATTTCCTACACAAACAGCAAGCAAGCTGCCATAAAATTTTAGATTCCATCTGGCAAGCCCAGCATTATGCATGGATTTCTATACCATAAGTGAAGGTTATTGTCAGGTTTGAACCTTCCCCAGAGAAACTGGGACACCAAGCACAATTGGAGACAGGAGCTGCACATGCCGACCAACCTATGGTTCATTCTAAATGGATGACACCATGAACTTCAAAGAGCATTTTGCAATGCACAGCATAGAAGAATTCAAGTCAGGGGTGGCTGGAATTGAAAGACAAAACAAACATTTCCATTTGCTAGGTAGGGAGGGAACGAATTGCAGTGAGCCCCCCTCATTAAAATCAGGGCCTGGAGTAAAAAGTGTAGTGAACATGCAGAGCTCATTCCTGTGCTTCCTAGTAAAGTGGACAAAAAGCATATTTCTGAAATGATGTTTATTACCATATCGTGTATTCTCTTAAGAAGCTAAACAGCTGCTGTCTAACCACTGTCTTAATGGAAAGCAAATTTAGGAGTTTGGAAGCTTTTGGTGGTGTTGGGGATTGGGAGGCTGGCAGGGAGAAAGGGTTTCCTTTCTTTCTCCCTTTCTTTTTTTCTTCCTTCTTCTTTCTTTCTGTAATTTTGCAAAGACTTTAATACTATATCATTGATGGGGTTATTTAACTAAATCAGTGTAAAAGCCTCAGGTACACCAAGAATAAAAAAAAAATGCTAGAGTTTACGCAAAGATGAGGAATTTTACTTTGTCGAAATAACGAAATCACTAATTGCTCCAATGATTGTCCTTGAGAGGAATGGTGTTATCATCCTAACAGAAAGGAAGGGGAACGCTGAACACTGAGTTTGCAGACTCACCTTGTAAACTCACTGAAGCATAGGACTATCACTAAGTAAAATTTTACAGTTTATTTTCTCATGCAATTCAAGACATAAAGATATTTTGGCACAGCAGTCTGCCAAATTCTCAAACTATCCCAAAACAACCTGCTCAGGGTTCAGCAAGCCACGCCAAAAAGAGACACACATGAAGTCCAATAACATCACAACACACAACAGAAGAGTGGTAGAGAGCCCAGGGTGGTAGCCAAGTGATGCTGGGCTGCCTTGGAGAGATAGCACAAAGTCTCTGAAAGGATGACTGGTATGTGTGGAGAGTAGAGAGCCCCCTATCTCTTTCTGCGATACGATGCCACAGGGTCAAAACAGGGAAAAGCAGCAGCGCAGGAGTCCCAAAAATGTTATTTAAAGTACAGAATTTCAGTTATATCTCAATAAAGCTGGAAACAATTCCTTTTTAATTTTAAAGAAATACTAGTCTACCAACACACACACACAAATTTTTAATTGAGAAAAGAAAGCAAGCACAGAATTTCAATCTCCACTTGTAGGATTAAACATGCAGTTTTTAAGCACTGAATCAATAAGCCTACAAGTAAGATGAGAAGGCAAAGAAATAGAGCAAGGAATACGTGAACCTAGTATGACCAAAAGAAGGCTCTCAGAGAAAATCAGCACTTTAACCCAGAATAATTCTTCATATTGCTACAGATGACTGTGGTGGCTACCATCAAAGTGAGAATGTATTCGAGACTAATTGGGTGTTATTATACACTTTGGGGAGTTGAGCCTCCCCATACCATGGAACTTTCAGATTCACCCCACTTCCTGATTTCTGATGATTGGTTCTCATCATCCAACTATAAAGATTTGGATCATCCCAATTACATTTTGTAGTTACAAGGGGCTGAGCACATCTGCAGCACAGCAGTGAGCATTGTAGACCTCAAAGGAAAGTCATCCACATGAGATCCATGATGTGTGTTTCCAATGTCAAATGCAATTAATTTTTAAATGGATACTTGGGTTTTAGGAGCATTCACCCAAGGCTTTCACTGGCTACTGCCTGAGTGATGATTTCCGTTCTGCTCATCAAGGGCAGCTGTCCCTTCCATCCACTCACTCCTAGAACCCATCCCTATCGGCTCAGCACAGATGGATAAGTGTATCAACTCTATGCTTGTCCATGATCATCTCTCAAAAAATGATGTCACTGGGAGGCAGAGAAAATGCTTGTGAGAAAGATTCTCCATTACTTTACACCAGGATTAATTTTTTTAAATCTCCCTTTGAATAGTACAAATTTGATGTGTAATAGATATCAGATCATAGGGTTTATACTTCTCTATCTCTTATATAAATGTTCATCTACTGTAACAATATGTGGCATTTCACTGAGGTTTTCATTAAGTAGAAGTTTCATTTATATGGAATGCAGAATTGTCCATTTTCTACTATTATTATTTCATCATCCTGAAATTCAGAAATGGTTTTGTTTCTTCCATTTTTCCACCCCCAAAGGGGTACCATTTTATCCACATGTAAATGGTTTTAGATCACTGATATTACAGTTAAGTGGTTTTCCCTAAAAATAGTTATAAATAGTTTATTGTCCAATTGGGACCATGTAGCCAGGATCAGAGCTTGAGTCTAAGTGGGATTCAGATATATTTGGGTATGTGTGGCCAAGTGGTGGGGGAAGACTCTGATGTTCTACAGAGGGTCTGCCTCGTACCTGGATGATTAGAGATATTGATCAGTGAAATAGGTAATAGGAAAAACATGCTACTTAAATTCATCTGGTTTTGAAGGTTAGAATTCAGGATTAAGATTCAAAACAACCACAGGAGCTTAGCGATGATCCCACCACGTTTATCTGGAACTCAGTGCCACTATATGGTGAGTGGGCAGATTGGTTACAGGTTTCTAGGGTGCACTGTAGAAAAGGCCAGGTAGAGAACTATAAATATGAATGAATGAATTATGAAGCAGGCCTGTGCTCCAGGTGATCTTTTAGTAAGTTTCGGTTCTTCGAGGTGTTTAAGGTTCACCCTGCAATTTATCTATTGACTCTCAAGCTTCCACCTTCAAGTGCATTAGACAAGCCTACACTTTCAGGAGTGGCTTCCAGGACCCTGCTGCCTCAAGCTGTGAGGGAGAAATCATAGGTCCAGACAGGCAGCAATTCTATCTGAAATCTTTGGGCTGAAATTAAGCACCTTAGGTGTGTGACTGGTGCTAAATCTCAAAGATAAATTTAAAATGGTAAAATAATAATAATAATAATAACTGCCAAAAGGAAAAAGCATGGGATTCAGAATTTATTTACCAAAAGAAAGAACTAATCTGGATTAAATAGCCTGCTTTAAGTATTATATATAAATGACGATCTTATGAGACGAGAGTAGATCAGCTGATATTTAATTCCACTGCTTCTAGAATGAGAAAGAATTTAATTCAGTTTAACACATGCTGACTGCCATGTAAAAGCCTCACTTTAGCCTGTGACTGCTCAAGTTTATGTTAGATATTTACATTGTACAAAAAGAAGGGATTTCTGTGCATGTTTGTTATTAGACAGTGAAACTGGTTGTGAAGGGAAAAAATGGTTATGGAATATCTTTGGTGATTTTAAGGATAAATATCCACCTGTCTATAGAGTGAATCTATTTGGAAAGAGGGGCATCTACCATATCACCTCTTATCTAATCTGTTATCCTTTTAAATTAAAAAAATTTTGTTTGGACCTCTCTGAATAAATTCTAATTATAGCAACCTAAAACTTTAGATTTGCATAACATGTATGGTGTTCTATCGTCACTTCCATCCCTTCATCAAAGAAAGGAAAGCAGATTCTAGAATGAAAGAGCTCTCTTGCTCTAGACAGTAATAGAAGCAGCAATGGACTTGGTGGCAGAGGGCCTGAATTAGCATTCTGACTCTGCCACTTACTAGCCAGGTGACTGCAGGCAAATTATATGTGTGTGTTTGTGTGTGTGTGTATATATGTGTGTGTGTGTGTGTATATATATATATATATAGAGAGAGAGAGAGAGAGAGAGAGAGAGAGGGAGACAGAGAGAGAGAGAGAGGGAGAGAAAGAGATGTTATATATAATTGTAAGTATACAGCCCTCTGAGTCTTATTTCCTTTGCATGTAAAATGCAGATATTGAAAATAACCATCTCTCAAGAGATAGTTAAATAGCTCCTGGAATGTAAGCTTCCAGCACCTAGATCCATGCCTGGCACATAATATATGCTTAATAAGTATTTCATTATTGAATAAATGATTATATATATATATATATATATATATATATATATATATATACACGTAGCCATAATCACTAGCAAAAAAATGGAAACTGACATAAATTTCTTGGTCCCACTGCCCTTCTGCAAACATGATATTTTTCTCCGGGAGCTTCTAAGAATGTCTAGCAGGCGAGCTTCCTACTGTAGCTGTAATCATGATGATTCTTGTTATTCCCATCACAGGTAGTATCTGTTGAGACTTACTAGGCACCAGGCACTGTGCTAAGTGCTTCACGTGCTTATCTTATGACCCTCACAATAACACTGGAGGCAAGAAGATTATTTCCCCCATTTTACAGGTGAAGAGACTGAAGCTAAAAGAGGCTAAGTAATTTTGCGAAGTCTCACAGCTAATTAGTGGTGGAGTTCAGAATGAGAATGCAGACGTCTGAGTCCAGAGCCTAGGCTCATGGGAAAGAGCAAGAGTTTGGAGCAAAGAAGCCTAGATTTGAGGATCTGCATGGCCCCCTTCGAATGTGACAATATCGACATAACTTCTCCCAGCCTAAATAATCATACCTGAAAAAATAAATCCTATCTCACAGGATTATTGTGAGGACCAAATAAATTACTGTATCTTACTTCCTTATGAACTTTGTGAGAGTAGGACCATGTTCTACTAATATTTAAATCCTGAGTACCTAGCGTATAGTAGACCTTAGAAAATTCTGTTAGATAAACAGAATTTGAGCAATTTAATTTAATAGGAAATTCTGTTGTATAACCAGAATTCTGTTGGATAAACAGAATTTCTGTTGGGTAAATGAATATTCACAAGTTGCTTTGTAACTATGAATCACTACAAATTCCAATTATCATCATTATCAACAACTTTACTATGTATTGACCGAGAGCCTCCAGATTATAGAATCTAAGTGATTCCCAAATTCTCCCAATGAACCAATACTCTGCTACAATACAAAGGTGACTTGGAACACCAATACCCACGAAATCTTCATCCAGACCGTATAATACAAGACAAGTAGCTGGTTACCCTAATTACCAACAGATGATTCCAGAAATGAACCTTTTTTCCAAGGAAGTAGTTGAAAAATCATTAGAAAAACATTCAAAATGTGGTCAACAGCAGGGACCCAGCGTGAGGCTTGAAGCAAACAGTGGAATCTTTAGAAGCCTACTTTGTGTTCCTGAGGTCAGGGGAGCAGACAGAAAGCATATTGCAGCACTTAGTCGCTGCAGGGGCCAGAAGCACTCCTTCAGCCATCTTGAATTGGGCAGGAAAAAAGGATTATAATAAAAAACAAGGAAAGTGATATTGCTCATAATATAAACATCACAATCATGGGCCATATCAAATACGGCATCTCAGCTACTCAAAATAACCATTTGCAAAACATAATTTGTCAAATGTCTCCTATTCTGAGATGAGAAAATGAAACTGGCTAAATTGTAGCCTGGAGCAGGGTCCAGAAAAAGTGCAGGTCACCTACCTTGATGCTGCAGGAGGTACATCCCTGGGCTTTAGTCTCTGAGCACGCAGCAGATAGTCTGAGGGCTTGGCAAATCCTAGAAAACACCCAGCCCCTGACCATTCTGCTTATGTGAATAAATACGCCAAACAAGACGAAGACTAAAAAAACATCACAAGGAGTTCAAATCTTAGCTCATGAGGCGTAATTTGACATATGGTTTCACTTGTAAATCCATCAGCATCAGTCAATTCTTTCACTTAAAAATATCTTTTATGATACGACTCGGAACACAAAATAGGGTAGACTAATCGGGAAAAAAAGCTTTATCTGGGTCAAAAATTCCTTTTGACTTGAACACGTGCTACTTAAGAAAAAAAAAAAAGAGGACACTGTTTTTACTTTTAAATTCTTTCCTTCATGGAAATAATAACAGTATATGTCCGAGAGTGTGTGTGCCCATGGTGGTAAAGAGAATACCAACCTAGGAATCAGGTCGCTGAAGTTCTGTCCTGGCTCCAAGTCAACCCCTTTCAGTTTCTTCATCCAAGATTGCCATCACACCCTTCTGAACTAGGCATATATCATGTTCCATGGACTCCCAAACAGGTTACCTCATTTAATCCCCTCATTATTATTCCCACATTGTAGGCAAAAAAAAGAAAAAGAAAGATTCACAAGAAGCCAACTGCTAGATGCAGAGAGAAGAGCATAGGACGTGGAGTGAGAAGACTGTCCCACCCTACACAGCTGTTTGGTCCCTAGTTTAACTTTTATGTAAAGTGCGTCCTGGCACACCCCATACATACGGACTCTGCTTCCTTCTCTCCCCATGCTCAAGGACGTGAGGCTCTCAAGTGTCAAGGCTAGAATTCAAATTCAGATCTGTTGATTTAAAAGTGAATGAATAACCTTTCTTTCTTCTGCAGAGGAGGGGACAAGGTCTGCCCTGGGCAGAAGGTGACTCAGAAGATGCCAAGAAAGAGAGTGGAGAGAGCTCAGAGGCCAGGAGCCAGCAAGACTGAGGCCTGCCCGGGCCACCTCCTAAGAGTCATGGAGTAACAGCCTGCAAGACACTACTGATAAAGCACATCGTTTTACACATCTCCTTTTTGCTGATTATAAAAAAGCATGTCTAGATGCTGAATCTAAAGCAGCAGGGCTTTGCAGAGGCTTAGACTAAGGAGATTCCTTACTCTAAAACAGTAAAAACATAAATTATATAGGCTATATACAGTGACCATATCTCCCCAGATAATTAAACATTCTATTTCTGAAAATAGCAAAATAAAAGTAATATCTGCTAATAATAGAAAAAAAAGTATCAGCCACAGTTAACATTTTGGTGCATTTACATCCCATCTTTTTTGATGGATATATGTTGTATATTTGCCTAAAAATTGTGATCCTACTGTTTGTACAGCTTCGTACTCTGCTCTTCTAAATTAACTTAAACTGTTAATGAAATTTTCCAGACTTCAATCCTCCATTATTGGATATGTTTGTTATTTCCAATTTGTTTTAACCATCATAAACAATTCTATGAGAGCATCCTTGCACATAATTTGGCAAAGCCTTTTTCAACTTCCAGAAAGATGTTCTAGGTGAACTTGGAACATGTTATGAGTGTTTACTATGTGCCAAATGCTGTGCTTTGTTTTGCAAGCATTACCTCAACCCCCGCCAAAATCTTATGAAATAATCTATGATTAATTCTTTTTACAGATAAGAAAACTAAGGAAAAGAGAGATTAAGTATCTTGACCAAATTCACACAGACACACCCAGTCTGCCTCCAGAGCCTAGACTTTTAATTAGAACAGTGCCAGACTTGCCATGTCTTCTGACATTCTCCCTCCTAAAAGGAGGATTTCCCTCCACATCAGACACATGTACAGAACCTGTCTGATTAGACAGTCCACCTGGGACAGCCTGGAAAGACTCAGGAATCTGGAGTTGCCCTTGGTCTTCTGGACTCAGGGTGTCATTCTCTAGGTCATCCAGTCTGTGAGGTGGTAGCACCAAACAGCCCCTGAGACCATCCTGCTAATGACAAAAAAGACATTTACTTCAAGATCCCTGACAACACATAGCCTAACAAAGCCACACGGCAGATGTTTCTGCAGGCTCTTCCCCTAAGGTTAACTTTTCATCTTATTGCTTAAAAACATGTGTATCTCTTTTCTAAATTTATCTTCCTCTCATTTCTACAAACACGAAATTGTCATCGTTAAGTGTATAACAAAGCTGATCTGTGAAGATTAAGCCTCTTGAGGAAACACACAAGAGCTTTTTTGGGGAAAAAAATTAAAATCACTAAAGTTACAAAAACAAGTTTTTAATAACTTCATTATGAAAATTAGGCTTCTATTCCTTGGTCACATATGAGGAAAGATACAAACAAAACAGGGTAGAAGGAATCCCCAAAAGAGACCTTGCCGTCTCCAGAAGGGAGGACAAGATGCGTAAAGGAGAGTGCACAACACAAAAGGGGTTTTAATCCGTGTGGACACGAAGGTGGGAAACAGCATGCCGCCACCAAGAGGGAGGCTTGGTACAAAGGCATTGCCTGGCGGTAATGGGACCCAGCTGAAGAAGGGAAAACTAGAGATGGGTATCAGAGAAGACTTCCTGGCGGTGAGAACTGCTGGATTAGAGAACGGCCTCCCCAGGGAAGGGCGGGAAACTCCCTCACGCAGGACACTGGAAACCAGACACAGCACAACAGTAAAAGCCACGCTGAAGGAGGAAACCCTGCACTAACAGAGGATGAACCGGATAACCTGTAAGGCCTTTTCTATCTGGAGTTACTTTGATTACAGTAATATAATCCTTCAGGGATGTAGGAGAGGTGGTAGGGGTGGAGTGCTTTAAATTTTTGAGTGAACTTAATTCTGATGGAAGGTGCTGGACTGACATCCTAAGAGACAAAAGCTCTCTATTCATCCACACAACATTGACAGAGATACGTTTCCCCACTGGACTTCACCAAATGTGTCCCCAGTCCCGGCATTAAAGGAGAAGGAAAGCAGTGTCCTTTCACCCCTTGACTCCTGGCTTCTCCTCATTGCTTCACAACAACGAAAAGGCTGTTAGTTTTAAATACCGGCCCTTACACCGAATCCTCCGCTTCCCGCTCCCCACCCCAATAACCGAAACTCTGCATTTTGAAGGGAACACGTAGAATCTCTTAAAGCATCCATCTGGGAAGCATTAAAATAAGCAAACTGCTTTCAAAGGATGGTGTGTGGCAGCAAGTCTTGGTCTGTTACTCTCTTTCCTCCATGGACAGATGTAAAGAAGGGTGGATGAGTGGATGGATCAGGTATAATTCCTCCATACGCTCTGCTTCTAAGTCTTGAATGGGAGCTTTCAGTGAAGCTTCCTGCTCTCTTTCCATTCTTTATTTTCTATCTCCTTCCACACCTCTCCTTCAAAAGAATAATTTTTGTCCTTCCTTAAATTTGTTCGGAACATGTCAGAAAGAGGGATCTCAGTCGTAGGACTTTGGAGTTTAGATCTTCACCCACCAGATACTGTGCCAGTTAATTCAGATCCCTTGTGTCTCTCATGCATCTCTCCTGAGTTGCTGATTTCTTATTTTCTTTACTTGAAGTTTTGCAGAAGGAACCTCAAAGTGCTGGCAAAGTTCTGCACGGAAACCAAACAGTAACATTCATCTGAGACCCAGCTCTTTGATCTTCTCTGCAAAGTATGTGTAAATTTCAGTGTTTAGTTTTCTATATCTCTCTTCTGCCCGAGACAGACATCCTTGGCATGTCCACATAGTTACCCGTCACCCTATTACATGAAGCCTTGGTCTCTCTATGTCCTAATGCAGATATTTTATCTGCTTTTCTAGAAGGTGTGTGAACAGAATGCATGCTGCCTTTTCGTTGTACTTTGGGCTGTGTGGACCTGACCAGCCTTGCCTTCCATCCATGTGGATTCAAACCTCAGAGAGGTAAAACCTGTGATTCAAACCATAGTGCAGGAGGTGTGATAGGGCTTGCCCTGGGTCCCAGTACTGATCTCAGGGATATTAGGCATAAAGAGAAAATCCAGTTTTGACTGCCCCCCATTTTGTGCAACGATTGTTAACAAAGCTCCCTGCCTGTTCGGACAATGAACATATTCAATTGCTTATTTCCTATAGAAAGTTTCTCTTACACTTCAATGGACTTGGGTAAAAACAAGGCCTGACATGTGGTCCCACAAGGGTTCAGATGGCGTCCTAGCCAATGCTTGCCTGCAGAGGTTGGAACTTGTTTTTCTCCCTCTCTATTTAAGTAATCAAACGGACATCTACTCCATGACAGAGAGCTGAATTGGTCAGGAAGTAGTTGTACCTTTGATTTCCTGCTCCTTCACTGCAGACAAAAGCCTGCTATATAGTTACCTCCAATTGGCGTACGGTGTACGTTGCAGACCACAATGTAGGTGAGTAATGAATCCTGTGAGAATCTGAGTGACCTGACCCAAGACCCCACTCACAAGTGGGCAGACAACCTGGAGCCTGTAAACACACTGTTTTCAAGTTACTGAAAATCTATTTTAAAACATTAAAATCACCGAAAAATAGAACACCATGACTCTCCAATGAAGAGTGATTATTTGCATGACTAATAAGAAGAAAGTGATTCAACAATACCCAAGGGTAAAGCATGGTCAAATATAAGAAATGCACTTCAGTGAATAATCACCTCCTTGTATCCATTTACTGCCCAAAAGTCTCCTGCTTCAGGACTTGTGTATCTCCACAGCTAACCCGGCTAGCAAGAGAAAGCTTCCTTGAAAAAGAAGCTGAAGTAAACTTGTAATATAGAAGAGCTGTGATAACCTCTCCACAACCCCTGGAATAAATGTATCTCTCTATCTGCAGACACTCAGCACATTGACTCCCTTGTACTTCCAACACTGCAACCGAATTATCAAATTATCTCTTAGTTAGTCCTTCAATCCCTAAACAGAAGTGCCGTTTGCCAGGGGTGCCACTCCTGAACTATAGGACCACATCCTTCCCAGGGTGTAGCAGAGCTAGCACAGTCTGTGCACTGTCGGTCAATGAGTCTAACCCACATAGCAGGGGGTCCATGGCCTTGCGTGTCTATATCTAGTACACCGGCCACAGCACAGCTGAGGTCATATCCTGGGTCTTTTACACAAGGACCAAGTTCTTGGCCAAAACGATCTGATGCCTTTCTTTACAGTCAATCATTTTCATGTGGTTTTTATTTTCATTTTAACCCCCTCATAAGGGGACCTCCCATTCAGCTAGGTCTCCTACATAATAAAGAAGCTCTTATTCTGAATACATAAAGTAAGTCATAGGCTTATAAAGAGTTTGCCTATTGCCCCAGAGCCCCTTTGCATCCATATACTCAACCCACATCAATATAACCCCATTCCTATATAACTTGGAATGCCAGGGCCAATTCTGGACATGAAGGAGCTAGGTTCTCTCAAAGCTTTCTTGATTTGAACTGACTAAAGGAATCCAGGAAAGCTTATCCAAAAGTCTCCCAAGATACCACTGGCCTCATGTCTTAATTTATCAATAACTTTCTCCTATGGAAGCCCGAGCATAACGAGAAGCTCATGGTTAAAATGTTCATAGCTGGCTGCTTGTCCTCTTCCGTTAGTGCCCAACTCAACCATCCCCTCACTCCCGACCACAGTTTTTCTACATTATTTCATAGAAATAGATTTTAAAACATGTTTTATTTTACAAAAATAGCTTTCAAACTTTTTTCTAAGACACTTGAAGCATACACACACACACAGTCTTCCTTTTAAGGCCACCTAGTGACTTAAAACAACCATTATGTTTTGCTCATAGTTTTGTGGGGAGAGCTTCATTGTGTGGTTCTTCTCTGATCACATGGCATCCTCATGGGGTAGCTGGGAATTAAGAGTCCTCTGCTATAATGATTCTTCATTCAAACATCTGGTGCCTCAGTGCTCCTTGGACTCTCTCCACATGATGTCACCGGGGTCTCTCCATGTGGCTTGGACTTTTCATGAATGATGGTCTTGAGATGTGCTTCTTACCTGGATGCTTAGAGTTATAAGAAAGATCATTCCAAAAGACCCAAAATGGAAGCACCAAGGCTTCTTATGACTGAGTCTCAGAAATCCCTGAATATCACTTCTGCCACATTCTATTAAGCAAGTCACTAAGGTCAGTCTAGTTTCAAGGGGTTGGGAGAAACAGATTCCACCTCTTGATAGGGGAATGACATACAGGAAGGAAAGGGATCGATGGTGGCCATCTTGGATATAAACTACTGCAGAGAGAATGCCACGCTTCCTCAAGATCTGTCTTTTTTTCACATATAGCTCCACTTATTCATAGACTTCAGATGTAAATCGATGAGAGGCTGGACTTAGGTATCTATCTATGAGTGATAAGCACTGTGCTTTACTTAGAAACTCCTCTCTGCTAATAATGTGTTAGAGAACAAAGTTGTCTGTTGAACTTGTTCTTCCCTCAAGGTAAGTTCTCTTTCTGGATGCTTCTCAGTTCCCCTAAGCTTCTGGAAAATCCATTTTACCAGGTCACCAAACACATCTAGACATTGCAGATGCCAAATGGTGACTATAGCCTGGGCTCAAGCTGAGACTCTGCTACACAAGTTAGCCCAGCACAGATTCTGGAACGCAGGAGATGCCCAGCAAGCAGTAGTTCTCATCTCCTTCCCTTCTCTGACTAGGTACTAAGACCTAGGTTAAATATTGGATTATGATTCCCACTTACAGATGATAAAACTGAGGCTCAGAGAAGCTAAGAGACTTGCCCAAGTTCATATAAACAGTTAGTAATGGAGATAAAACTTGAGCCCAGGTCTTCTAAAGATTTGTCTAGAGTTCTTTCAGCTCCACCAAGGTTTATCGAAGTTCATTTACTCCTTGAATTCCAAGGTATAAAATAGAGAACAGATTCTTCAATGGAAAGGAATACAGCACTAAGAAAAATGGGGTGCCAGGGTTGGTGGAGATGGGCATTAAAACAGAAGTAGTGTACTATAAAAATCACACCACCTACTCATCAGTTTTGCCTAGTGCTAACCTTACTATATTCCCCAGAAATAGTATTCCAGATGATTTATTCCTGCAGTATATACCAAGGGTGCTTTTTATGTTTTCAGTGGAAAATATCAGTGATTCCAATAGATAATTTTTAGACTTGTGCTGCCCATTCCAACTCCCTTTTAATCCCTCACATCCTGCTTATGGTTAATGGAAGGCAGAATTCCATCTAGCCCTGTTCTACAGATCTCCCAGCAGGACGTCATTGCTGTGTATCAGTTACTAGGTGTGGGTTTCCTTTTGCACCAGTGTGTCTGCCTTCCCAGGGATGAAATGAAGATTTCCCCAAGGACAGAACCCAACATCACTGCCTCTTGCCTGGTCAGCTTCCCTGGAACGCCAGTGGCAGCCTTTGCTTCCAGCAACAACATGCTGCGTATCCATAACAAAGGTGGCAGGAGGCTGTGATCTGGCCGTCTTCAACTCTGTCTTTCAGCCAAGACAGTTTCTGAGCCTTGCCCCAGGGTTTCCGAGCCTTGCCCCAGAGCCCTAAGCCTCTGGTCTTCGGTGGCCCTACCACCTGGCATACACTAATGCGTCAGCAGACAAGATGAGTCTAGGTTCAGCCTCCTTGACTCACTAGCTCCCTGTGACTGTGCTGAATAAAGGTTACTTCCTTTACTCAAATAGCCAGAGGACATTTGCCAAGAGGGCGAGTGACCTTAGGCCACAACTGTATATATCACTTGGAAAGGCAAAATGCATAAATACTGGCCAAAATCACAGCATTTTTACGCTATCCTAAAGCAGGAAATAAACAAGTGCTTTATATTCTGTGATGACTTTATTTTAAAGTATAAAATAAAGTGTCTTCATTAAAGTACACTGTACTTATTAAAATATACATGTTGAAATTCTGGAAAGAGGTATGAGAATTCTGTCCTTGAACTAATCTAACGGTTCCTTCCTAGGGAAATATGCCCAGTAGTATCTGGTATAATAATAAAAGTAGCTCCAAGTGTGCAGACAAAGTATTTAACATTACTGTCACCAAAGCAGGGAGGGGTAAAAGAACACACATACAATGTTCACCTACTTAAAATAGTCAGACTGTAAAACGTCAGTTGCATCCAATCCATTTTATTAAAAATATGCAAGTTAAAAAAAAATATGCAAGTTAAATGTAGTCATTATAAAAATTAAGAAAAATAAATAAAAAAGAGAAAAATAAAAATCTCCTATAGTCATACAACCTTGACATAACTACTATAAATGTCTTGGGATTTATATCCCTCTAGACCTTTCCCTGTGTGTGTGTGTGTGTGTGTGTGTGTGTGTGTGTGTGTGTAAAATCCTTTGAACAAAATTAGGATCCTTGCAGTCTGTAATTTTCTATCTATACTTAATGGAGCATAAACATCATTCCATATCGATAAACATACATCTGCACTTCAAAATATCAGCCCACAATATATTGAAAATGTGCCTTTAAATAAAGGCACTTACCAGTCAAGTCAAGCTTTGCCAGTAATGCGACTGCCTCATATTATGTGCCTCCTGACAAAATGCAGTAGGAGGTACACACATCACCTATAACGTGTTCTTGCCTGAAATGTCCAACCTGAATTTAATCATGAAGAAACAGATTAATCCAGAATGTGAGTCATTCTGTAAGAAGAATTACATTCTGTAAGAAGGCTGACCTGGACTTTTCAAAGGGTTGATATCATGGAAAGACAGAGGAACAGTGTTCTAGACTGAGGGGAACTGAAGATATAGAGTAGCCAATGCCATGAGTGAAACTTCATTGGAGTTTGGGTCAGAAAAAAAAAACAATAAAGAATTTTTTTAGGATAATTTAAATGTTTGTAAATGATGTCATTGAATTAATGATGATTTTATTAGGGTGGTAACGGTGTTGTGATAGAGAATACTCTTACTCTTTAGAGAGGCATGATGAATGATGTACTAAGAGGTACAGTGTCATGATATTGGTAGCCTGCTTACAGTAGGGTTAGCAAAAGGGAAGAATGCTCATATACATACATAAATAGAGAGGGAGAGAGAAAGAGAATGTATGGTGCAGATATTCAGTGCACCATTCTTCCAAATTTTCTGTGCATTTGAAATGTTTCAAAGTAATACATATATATATTTACATTTATATATATATATAATAAACATTTCTGGATTTCCCTGGTGGCGCAGTGGTTAAGAATCCGCCTGGCAATGCAGAGGACACGGGTTCGAGCCCTGGTCCGGGAAAATCCCACATGCCGCGGAGCAACTAAGTCCACATACCACAACTACTGAGCCTGTGCTCTAGAGCCCACGAGCCACAACTACTGAAGCCCACGCACCTAGAGCCTGTGCTCTGCAACAAGAAAAGCCAGGGCAAAAAGAAGCCCGCGCACTGCAACAAAGAGTAGCCCTGCTCGTTGCAACTAGAGAAAGAGCGTGCAGCAACGAAGACCCAACACAGCCAAAAATAAATTAATTAATTTTTTAAAAAACTTATCAAAAATAAACATTTCTATCCCATCATATTTAATGACAAAACGTGATTCTCTTATGTGGATTAACAATAATCTATTTAACAAGTTCCTCATTTTTAATACTTCATTTATTCCAATTTTTAACTCATGAGAAGTTTCAAAGACAATTCTTGTAGTAAATTGTTTGCACATATTTTTAACTATTTATTTAAGATAAATTCCTAGAAACAATTGCTCAATCAGGTTCAAGGACATTTTTTAAGTTTTTGGTACTGCAACCTACAACACAATTATTTGATTCAGTCCTGAAATTTTTCTGTGGCCCTCAATCCCCAGGACCTAATAATTCTCTTTAAAATGATTAAATTTGTCAAATGATAAGACTTCTAATGCTGATATTCTATGTCCTGGGTTATTTAATAAAATTGGAGCTCTCAGTTCTTGGCAACATCTAGTAACTTTATGTGCATAACCATGGGCATTTCAATCTCTACCAAAAACTGCTTTTGTTGTAAACTCAAGTCCCCCTATAGAACTTAGGAATTGTCAGTCGCCTTTCCTGTGCTGTCCATCTGTTCTAAAAACGTTTATCTTAATTATTGGCAGCAACATATCTTTGGTCATTATCCCCAGCAAAGGTGGCACTACCTGGCCCCATCAGAGGTTAGACTGAGTAGTGTGCTACAGCCATCAGCACTGTGTGAGACAACCTCTCTGAAGAAGACAGAGTCTGAATCCTGCCATAGATATATCACAGCCTGCACCACTGCTTCCAAGGATTCAGCTCCCAACACTCACTATGTGATACACACATCATTCAAATAACACTTATTAGGCAGCCCAAACCAAACCTTAGCCAGTCTCAAAGCTGTTCCTAACAGGTTTGGTCTATTGAACAAGCCATGCTTACTGTTGTAACACATTCAGATGCAGGTAATTCACTTGTGCGCACTCTCTCTCTCTCTCACACACACACACACACACACACACATACTTTTTCCCCACACCTGAGCATGTGGGGAATATTTTCCAAGACCTCACTTTGGCTAAGTTACCAAAAAGGAAAGGAAAGTTAAAAAAATAGACATAATCCTTTTATGTAGTATATTTTCTGCCACTGGAAGTGAAATTGTTGACCCAAGAATCCAAGCAAATGCTGTTTTAGCTGGATCCCTTTCAAATAATAATAATCAAGAAGGCTTCGTGTAACTAGAATCAAAGTCACCATTTATGGAAGCACTGAGATAAACCCATGCCTGCTTCATGCTTCTCACAAGTTGTATGATCTATATTTTCTGTTACTGGTTCTAATGTGGTGCCCAAGCCCAGGTAACGTTTACTAATAGCAGAGTTCATCCAAAGAAAATAGATAACGAGTTCAATTGAAACTCTTAATGCCTTTCCAGAGCAATTATTTTTCTTAAGAACTCATGGGAGATTAGAATTCCAATGTCTCTTTGCAGTGGTTTTGGCTGTACCTCTCACATTGAAAATACATTAGCCCTGGTTCTTCCATTGACTCATATGGTACAACACGTTACCTCCTAGATACCATGGAGCCATGGTGGAATGTTCCTTAGGGTGAGGCAGCATATAAGGAGCACACAGGATATTCGTATCCCAGAAAGGTGTACGTGAGGATCACCTGCACGGGCTATGTAACCTCAGGCAAATCTCATTACCTCCCGAAACCATAGATTCCACATTTATGCTCTGGCCACAATTACTCAAACCCATAAAACTTCTGTGTGGAGTGGGTAGAAAGCTCTGAAAGTTCAATGTTTATTATGTTTATAATTTATTATGATGTACATTAATTCAAGGGAGAGTATTCAGTACAAACATTGAGATGGTTTTCTGGTCTGTTTTTAAGAAAAGATCAGCTAACATAAGACCTAAGAGTTTTATGTGAAGTTACTATTAAACCATAAGTTAAAAAGGAAAATTGTAGTGGCAAAGAAAATGTTTGAAAATTATATCAATAAAAAATAATTTTTAATAAAGTATGTGCTATTATCTGTATTATACAAAACCAAAAGATATGCACATCAGATAATTTTAAAGAACCTCAGAGGCACATTTATTTTACTTCTTAGGTCAGGTCAGTGGGAGACCATATTCCGCCCTCTTCTGCCAGAGGTGTTATATTATCTGGCTGTGACCATGGGTCTGGAGTTCAGTGGTAACAGGACCAGCCCCCAGCTATTCCACTTAGAGGCTGTGTAACTTTAGGCACTTACTTTACCACTCTGAGTCTTTTTCTTTATCTGCACAATAGGGATAAAAATCCTTTCTTTGTGCATCCTGTGACTGACTTTTATTCAGAACTCACATCCTGGCCCCAATTTGGAATAACTCGCAAGGACTACTCCAGCTCTAGAACTCCCAGTAGGAGGAGCCAAGTCCTTTATTGCAAAAGCATTATAATTCAGCTTCTTCTCTGCCTAATCCTGCTTTCCTTACCCCTCAAAGGTATTGTTGCCAAGAGCACTTCCCAACACATTTACTGTACATAATAAATCTCAGAGTCTGTATTTGGAGAACCCAAACTATGACACACCTCTTCCATAAACGTGGAGGAAATACTTGTGTCACAGAGGTTTGTGATGCTAAGTATACCTTCCAGAATACATTAAAACCAGGATAACCAACAAGAAAACCTTGGCGATCTGGTTTCTAGCTCCTTCAGCACCTTCTGATATAGAACCTTAACTACAGCAGCTTAAGGAGATATAACAGCGTCTGCTATCAATTGATAGTCCTCACTCCCAGAAGAAATTTCAGTGTTTACTTGTTTCTCTAGATTTGCCTCCTTTTCCCATATCATTTGTTCTTGCTTTATCTTCCAAATATACAAACCATGTATGTGGTGGGATCTTGGTATATCCTCAAAATTGACTCACTGTCAATCTTCTACACACCTGGCTCTGGTAACACTTGTTCTGATTTTATTTCTCACTCAAAGCTCTGAATGCCACACTCAGTCTGATTTCATCACTGTCTCTTTGCTCAACTAAAGAACAGAAAGCTACCCAACACAGACGATGGGAAGACTTCAAGGCTGATTTCAATTGGCTCAAGAAACAAGCGCCTCAGAACACTGAGAATGCCAAAGAACTCCCAAGTGGCATATAAAACCCTCTATCTAGAAATGGAGCCGTTAGGACTATATTTAGCCCAGGACATTATCTCCTGTCATTTTACTGCTAGTTTTTGTCTGTTCTCTCTGGACTCTCGTTCTATCAGCTATCCAAGAAAATTATGGAAATGTCTCAAAAGCGTTGCTAATATCCACCTTCCCCACTGCTTCCACATTCCTGAAGATTCCAAGGGCTTCAGTCAATTAGGTGACAGCAGATGGTGACCATCCAGACACCTTCTGCCCCAGCTGCTGAATGTGTTGTGGCCCAGACATGGTTTTCCAGTTGAAAAGTGAAAACCAAGTGTAAAGCTGAGGGAGTGCCCCCTTGGCAGTGCTCACCTTGGCAGAATAGGACCTTAGAAGCCCAAGTGTTGCCAACTGAACTCTCAAATTGTGGGGTTCAATAACAGCCCAGACAAAATACTCGTAGATTCAACGTGTTTTTAAAAGGGCTTAGAATATATAAACTTTTAAATAAATGCCTCTGTGGTACGATCTTCATTTTTGAAGTGCCTTTGTGAACGTTGGCTTATTTTCCCTTCTGTTCTTGCCACACCAAAAGGGAGTTGTCCTGTGAACTCACTTCATGACTGAGTCAGATCCATCCAAGAAGCAATGTTTTGAACAATGCAGTGGCGGTTAGAAATGTCTTATTGTGTGTTTTCCCTCACAACTTTAAACAAAGAAATACCAATGTTTCTAGCTTGTTTTTCTTTCTTTCTTTTTTTTAATTTAAATTAATGTCTCTCTCTCTCTCAACAAAATTTTTAGGAGGTCAAGACTTTTCATTATTTCTAGTGAGCAGCAAAAAAATCCCAAGTGTACTTAAGTGAATAAGATATTAATTTTTATGTTGTGTACAGGTCATGGTACCTCTTCAATTAAAGTAAACACTTTCTACCTCTTTATATGGCTTATTTTCCTAATTTGCCAGTGTTACACGATATTAAATCATCAAGCAAAAAACAGCTGCTTGATTGTAGCTTGAATAGGACTAAGGAGGCATTACTACTCTGTTTAAAATCACCTCATGATCAAGAATCAAAACTGGCATATAGTTCATTGAGCTAAAAGAGGTTTAACAACATGAATTTTTATCAGCGATGCATGTAAACTTTATCTGGCTCTCCTAAATGTAGATGGAACCTAACTGAAAATGAACATTTCTGAATGTTTCAAATACATTGTGCTTCTAGTTTGGCCAGAAATAAGTATAAAGCATTTCCTTGATTCCTTTTCAAATCCTCTGTATGTAATTTATAAAGTTTTAAAAATTAAATAAATATTATACAGTCCTGACTCTGATGAATGTGAATTGATTGCATTTACAAGATTTACATTTCCTATTCCTGCTAATATCTTTTAATATTACATCAATATTTTAAAATAATAAACATTGTATTGTTGAATGGGATTTTGTGCCCTTAGGAAGAAACAAGAGGAACAAAGTTTGAAATTATCCTCCCAACCACTCCTATAATTGCATGTTTATAATTATAGGAAAATATTCTTAGAAACCAACTTGGGTAAATCTTGGGGAGTTCTATAATCCTTTCACAACTTTTTGAAATGGAAACAATAATTAATTTACAGTAAATGTTTGTTTCTTCATGCCTGTGTTTAAAGTATTTCTCTGAGGGTAGAGCTATAGGGGGAAAAAAAAAACAGGTTAAAGAAGTTTAAAATAGCTTGTGGCGGTAATTTTTAAACCTTTCAAAAAATATTACCCATAACTAGAATTCAGTGTTGTTTAATTCTGCATCTAGGGTATAAGCTACCATGGTCATGCCCAAGAGATGCAATGTGTTATATCAGAAAAAGCAATAGAACAGGAGCCAGGAACATGGAGGGGGCATGACAAGTAACCCAGCCATAAATAAGTTACGAAAGCCAGCTAAGTCCTCTGGGTCTTGGTTTCCCATCATTACCAAGGGCTCTTCCTGCTCCAACATTCTGCAATTCCTTTCATTTGACAAACTTTACCAAGAACCTATTAAATGCAAATTTGCTTTGAAAAGATACTTTGTTACATTGCCCTTGTTTAATATGGTGCCAATGCCAAATATTACATCTCATATAACACTTCACTTTTCACATCATTTTTTTAATCCTCAAAAGAACCCTATTCAAAGAGACAGATCAAGCATCACTAGGCTCATTTTTGAATGGGTAAACTGAGCCATGGAACAACTAAGTGACTCATCCAGCACCAGTACAGTAATTCTCATAACAGAATTAGTTCAAGAACTCAGGTCTCCAGAGTCCAACAAAATAACCTCTCCACTTGAGCACTCTTGGCACAAATAAAAGTACCTGGCCGTATTACTGCCCTTTTGTTTTTTTCCCACAAGAATACCTTGCATCAGCTGTCCACATGTTTTAGGGGAGCTGCAGACAGTTATTTGTACAGAATTTGAGAACCGGGCTATGGCTTGGTCCCAGCCTCTCCGTCAACATCCCAGGCGACCTTGGGCTGGTGGTTCACCCACGGAATAAAGATCTACATCCATGAGGATACTCTTGGCATTAGGCTATGTGACTGCCTGGGTATGTGGCAGGAGAAAACGTCCGTGGATTCCTTGAACTCATGAGGAAAGGCGGGATAAAAGCAATAAAATTTATAAATAGGCTACTACCAAAGTTTCTTTCAAAAGAAAACCTGAGGTTTCCAATCCTTGCTTTCTCAAAGCCATTTTTGACTAACATCTCTTGGTTGTCAAGGATACAATAAAGTCATGAAGACCGTTATCATGCTTATTTCCATGTTATATTCCCCAAAGGGCAGAGCTGGTGTCAGACTCCAGGAGATGTTGTAGGGAGGGGAAGAATAGGAGACTTGCAAATGCTTATGGAGCCACTAAAATATCCTGTGTGCTTTTCACATATTGAAAATTTCAAAAAATCAAACTTTTTCTGTAGCAAAAGGTTTCAACAGGGAAATTGTCTAGAATCTAAACTCAGGCTGAGATTTATTCCCCAGAACTTGACTCATACTTTCAGCCTATTTCGATCATATCCTTTTTATGCCCCCTTCTTCAACCCCAAGTGGGGAAACTGATCAAACACATTCTCCACATACCTCTGAGCCCACAGACTCAGCCTCCCAGCTGCTGCAGTAACCTCACAAATTCAGAGACCATCTCCAGTTTCCAAAAGTGCAGTGGCTTTCTTGACTAGAGGAATACCCCAGACACACCCACTATTCTCAGCTTGCCTGACTTTTGCATCTCTCTGCCTTATTATCACTGACACCATTTTTCTGTCCAATCAGACCACTGGATAAAAAGGATTTCTCTTTAATATTAATAAAAAGAACTTCCCCTCAGTACTCTTGATCTCCCTCCCCAGATCACAATTTTATCTTCATATTCAACACTGCATTATAACAATTGCCTGATTTCCCTGTCAAGGTCCTGACAGTGATGAGGTGTCAGGACATCGTCATGTTTTCAGTTGAAAAAAAAAAAATTGGCTTTATGTAGTCTGTATGTGAAGAGTTTGGCAGATGAAAATTCAGAAAAGCTGCCAATGAGGCAAATGTTTAATCTTGGAGAAAGCCCTTCACACGAATGCAGTTGACGTAGAGGAAAGGAAACCACAAAAACAACAGGGTAATAACATTAAAGACTGGTTTACACACACCAAAAGAAAAGGAAATTCAGAGCTGACTTCCATATCCCTTCTTATAATTCATCACAACAGGATGAAATATGCAGATGGTGTTTCCTCTATGAAACTGGAAAAAAGAGCACAAATTTCAAAATCAGATGAACCCAAATGCAGTAAAATGTCTGGTTATTCTTTGCACTTTGATAGTTATCTTCCATTTAAGGTTCTCATAACACTTTGCAACAGTTAGTCTCCCCATATTATAGCTGAGGAAAGTGAGATCCAGGCCAATAAAGTAATTCCTTCAAACACACAGAAAATCAGAGTCACTGAGTTGCAACTTCTTTTTTCACACCTGCTATAAAAGTTACTTTCTTGGTAGAATGCTTTTCTCAGAAAGAAACTGACTTATATTTGAAAGCATACTATCAGTCAAATAAATCTACTATAAGATAGATCATTGTAGCAGTACTCTGAACAATATATATTTTAGATCAAGTTTTAATTCATTTGTAATAATTTGAAAATTATTTGATGATACATCTTTCCCAACTCACCTTCTAATTCCAATGATTCAATAAATTTGCAAGGATAGTCGTATCTAATTATTCTAAGAAAAAGTTTTTTACTTCTTAATAGTGAGACTTAAAAATCATAAAACTTTGCCCTGGGACTTTCCTGGTGGCGCAATAGTTAAGAATCCGCCTGCCAATGCAGGGGACACGGGTTCGAGCCCTGGTCCGGGAAGATCCCACATGCCGCAGAGCAACTAAGACCGTGCATCACAGCTACTGAGCCTGAGCTCTAGAGCCCGTGAGCCACAACTACTGAGCCCGGGTGCCACAACTACTGAAGCCTGTGCCTCTAGAGTCCATGCCTCACAACAAGAGTAAGCCACCGCAATGAGAAGCCCGTGGACCGCAAGGAAGAGTAGCCCCTGCTCACAGCAACTAGAGAAAACCCGCGCGCAGCAACAAAGCCCCAACGCAGCCAAAAATAAATAAATAAATTTATTAAAAAAAAAATTCTTTGCCCTAAATCCCTAATACAGGAAAACAGCTTAAATATTTCAGATAAAATTTATACCTACTTAAACAAGGTTTTGTATGTATATGTTGGGAGTTTCATTTGGTTTGTTCTAAGTAATGTTTAAATTTCTACCTTGATAAATTGTGAAGCAACTTCTCCCTTCCACCCCAAGATCCCCTCTGTCCCTTTTTTAATTAACTGTGTCATCAACCAGAATCTGCATTTTTTGAACTAACCCACCAAAAGTTATACCCATAAAAATTGTACTGAAGTCAGAGCTTCCAGGATCCAATCCTAACTTGGAGAGAGATTTATCCACAGTGGCTAGATACAGCAGAGCTGGAAGAGAACTTGGGTGACAGTCAAGGAGGGAGTCAAGAGCCTAGCCAAAACACTGTGCCAAGCCTGGTCTGAAGGAATAGGGCAAGACCAATGAAGAGAAGAATGTGAAGTGAGGTCAAAAGGTAAGAGGAAGAGAGGACAAGAAAGTCTAGAAGATCAGGAGGTAAACCCTCCATATGGAACAGAGAGAATGAGGGTGGGAATGATGAAAAGATGCTGAAGTTCCCATTTCAGTAGAGCCAGATGGCTGAATGTGGCACAAAAGAGCCAGTCATGCAGGGCCAAATAGGTCCAAACAAATAACACTGAAAAAAAGAAAGTCAGGTGAAGGTCAATAAATGTTCACATGGAAATTTTTTTTAAATACTGCTGATTCTCAATGCAGAAGATAAAGACATTTTTTAAATAGGAAGAAGAACTCCAAAAGAGCTCACCACTCACAGACATGCATCAAAGGAATTCTGAAGGCTATTCTCAGGCAAAAGGAAAATGGTCCCAGATGGAAAAATAAAGATATAAGAAGAAATAAAGAGCATCAGCAAATGGTATGTTGGTTATCCTAAATGATTGTAAAAGAATATAACAATAGTAGAGTTAAGCTCAAACCTCAAAAAACATAGGATGCAGGGAGCAGGATAAAATTGAAGGAATCTCAAGAAGGTTAGTGAAGGGAGATCCCAGGATGATAGCTATACAGGAAGGACAGAGCAATTAGCTAAGACTGGAACAATGTGACTCAAGATACAGGCCCACGTTGAAGACTGGGCAATCGTATCTTCTTTTCATCATGAGTTGAGAATGTCTGCATGAGCCAGAAGAAACTATTATCTATACTTGGCTTCTCCTGACTACGTGCTGAGTAAGTTACTCCACTCCACTCCATGCCCTGCAGCCTAGATCAGCTGAAGACACTCAGTTCGCTCCACAGAAGTGTTCTGCTTTGACCTGCTCCTAAGGGCTGGAGGTAAGCTTAGAAGCTTAGTAGCAGTGATTAGCTGAGAAGCAGAAAATAAAGAGCAACTCACTTCACTATCATTTTCCTGCTGGACATCTAGAACCCAGCCCCCAACACAGTCCTGGTTGCTGGCCCAACTCCAGTATACCAGCCTAGTGTTTCCCTATAGTTACTCAAGACCTTGCCCAAAGATTTCAGATCAATGACTACTAATCGGAAAGGCCTTCCTTAAACATACATTCTGTTTAAATATTATTCCCCTGACCTGCTTTATTTTTCTTTCTGGAACTTATTAACACCAGACACATATTTATTTGCTTATTTCTTTACTATCTTTTCCCCATAACTAGAATATAAGCTCCACAAGGCCAGAAACTTTGTCAGTTTTGTTAACTGTTGAATGGTGCCTGACAACATAGTAGGAGTCCTTTTAATATTTGTTAAACAAATGAAGGGTAATCCCTTATTTATACACCTTCAATCTTAGCCAAATTTCCCCCAAAGTCCTAAGTTTACTGGGCTTTCTTGTTGTCCACTCAGGTTCTTACAAATGATCACTGGAAGGATGATGGTATGTCAAATAAGTCACTTGGGCAAAAAAGTGCTAGTTCACAAAAGCAAGGGAATATAAAGATATTGGTGAACTTTGAAAAACTCAAATCTGAATTATGTGCTTAAGACTAAAAAAAAAAAAGAGTATAAAAAATATAATTAGAGAAGATAAATACAACTGTGAGCCATACATGAAATGTGTCACTGACTTTAGTTTAAATCCACACCTCTAGGGAAAGAAGCTATTTAACTTACAGAATAGAAAAAGACACACCTTCAGCTATACGAGGCCAATAACTATACTTAAGTGTCTCTGAAAAAAACAGGGGTACGGGTAGGAAACGGTATTTGAGATTTAAATCGCTACAAATTTTAATGCATTTAATTGAAATCATAGACTATTGAAAACAAAGTTAATTTTAAAAGAAATATTCACAGTTATCTTGGGAAATAAATCAAAGTTAATGCTACTTCAAAACTTATTATTACATCTGTTTTCTTTATTTTTGTCTTTTTTCTTTCCTAGTAGGAAATTTCATTTCCAAATTTGAGTTAATTGGCTTTTGCTAGCCCAGAGATCTAAGTTCTGCTGAAAACAAACAAGCAACCCAAAAACAAACCATTAACTCAGATCAACAGGTGACAATAATTGAAATTTTTTTTAGGTTAATACCTTTCTTGACATAACATGGCTGGATTGCAAGAGCTAGTTAATACCTTGATTACTTTTCCATTACATTCTATTATTTTGACATAGGTTAGTCTGAATTTTGTCTTTCATCTAATGTTTTAAAAATTCAGATTTTCCATTAGGAACATAAAATCCATTATCATCATTTAGCCACATTCCTTCCGCATGTAGTTCCTCTTTAAGATTTTTTAATACTGACTATATTAAATTCTCCATTTGAGGAAAACTGGACAAATAGCTTTTCATCTGTCTCTTTACACTGAAAAAGACTATTTTCTAGGGTTAGTAATAAGGTAATATATGTATACCATTTCAAAAAAAGCTCGTGGCTGCTATTGGGCGTTAGTAGAGATGAGTGTCTGTGAGTCAGGAGACCTTAATTCTAACCCTGCCTCCAGGAATAACTAGTATCTGTATCACTTTGGAAGTTCATTTAATTTTTGTGTATCTCAGTTTTTTCTCACTGTAAGAGTTCTAGATAAGGACCAAGGTGGGCTCCAGCTCTGAAACTATATGAGTCCATATACAATTGTTTCATCTGGCACAATTTGACACATTCCTAATCTGAATCTATATAATTATATGCCCCTAACAACAGAGCCCCAAAATACATCAGAAAAACTACCAGAACTGAAAAGAGAAATTCAACAATAATAGTTGAAGACTTCAATACTCCATTTTCAAACATGGATAGAACAACTAGACAGATTAGAAAGGAAACAGAAGGCTTGAACAACACTATAGACCAACTCGACCTAACATATCTATAGAACACGTCATCCAGCAATAGCAGAATGTCCATTCTTCTCAAGTGCAGATGGAACATTCTCCAGGATAGACCATGCATAAGGCCATAAAACAAGTCTCAATAAATATAAAAGGATTGAAATCAACACAAAGTATGTATGGCCACAACAGAAGTAAATTAGAAATGAATTTCCTTTTGTCACGCCACAAATAACCAGAGTCAAAGAAAAAATCATAAAGGAAATTAGAAAATATTTTGAGATGAAACATAAAACACACACACACACACACACACAAAACACAACATACTGAAATGTATGAGATGCAATGAAAGCAGTGCTCAGAATAAAATTTATAACAGTAAATGCTTACATTAAAAAAAGAAAAATCTCAAATAAATATCCTAGACTTTCTACCTTAAGAAACCAGAAAAGAAAAAGTAAGTTAAACCCAGAGTGAGAAAAATGAAAGAAATAATAAATATTAGCATGGAAATGAAAAAAATAGAGAATTGAAAAATAGAGAAAATCAATAGAACCAAAAGTTGGCTCTTGCAAAAGGTCAACAAAATCGACAAACCTTTAGGTAAAGTGACCAAGAAAAAAGAGAAGAGACTCAAATTACTGAATCAAGAATGAAAAAGGGGATATTATTTAGTCTTACAGAAATAAAAAGGATTATAAGGAAACACCATGAACAATTACATGCCAACAAATTAATAACTAGGTGAAATGGACGATCTACTAAAAAGACACAGTCTAACTAAACTGAGTCAAGAAGAAATAGAAAATCTGAACAGGCCTATAACAAAGAAGAAATTGAACTAATAATCAAGAAACTTCCCACAAAGAAAAGCCCAGAACCAAATGGCTTCACTGGTGAATTCTACCAAATGTTTAAAGAAGAGAATTAACATGAATCCTTCACAAATGCTTCCAAAAAATAGAAAGAAGGGATTTCCCAAATTATTCTAAAAGCAGACAAAGATATTACAAGAAAAGAAAACTATAGACCAATATTTCATTCACAAATATAGATGCAAAAATTCTCAACAAAATATTAGCAAACTGAAATCAACATATAAAAATGGTCATACACGAATGGATAAAGAAGTTGTGGTACATATATACAATGGAATATTACTCAGCCATAAAAAGGAACGAAATTGAGTCATTTGTTGAGACGTGGATGAATCTAGAGACTGTCATACAGAGTGAAGTAAGTCAGAAAGAGAAAAACAAATATTGTATATTAACGCATGTATGTGGAACCTAGAAAAATGGTACAGATGAGCTGGTTTGCAGGGCAGAAGTTGAGACACAGATGTAGAGAACAGACATATGGACACCAAGGGGGGAAAACTGCGGTGCGGTGGGGATAGTGGTGTGCTGAATTGGGCGATTGGGATTGACATGTATACACTGATGTGTATAAAATTGATGACTAATAAGAACCTGCAGTATAAACAAACAAACAAAACAACTAATACTAAACTTTCATTGGGTTATTTGTATGGAAATATGTTAATATAAATGTTTCAGACATTACATGAAATTTCTAAAAATCTTGTATGTTCTGGTATAATGTTATAAGTCATAATCCTAGTTATTACTTTAAAATGTATATCTCAGAAATAACTAATTTTCTTGTCAACTGCATTATTATGAACTTTCATCAAATCTTTAACCGTGGTCATTTTTAAGTCTTTTGTCATTTACAGACAGTTCTGGGTGTACTCTGATGCTTTTGTAAATATGTTCCTATAAAAGGGTTTCATCTTCAGGAAATTCATGGAAAAGACTCTGACAAGTACAGGTTTCTGGTACCTGACTGTACTGCTGAACTTAATGAATAAGCATTTTCAGAACTCTAATGAAAAACTGATGAGCTCATAAAAGTGCTAACAAAAGATCAAGATGAAAAAAAAAAATTAATTACATGGGACTGAGTGAACTGATGAGGATGAGTATAATTTTTGTGACTTTCTGGTTGAATTTAAAAAAAAAGAAAAAATCCCACAAGAACTCAGAGGCAAAGAATATACAAATCAATTTTCACTGCAAAGTAAAGGAGCTGTTGCAGTGGAGGATTACTGGACTGAATGTCAATATTATGACATAGTATGAGTGTGTTTCATGTTTGGTAATTGCAATCATTGTTGCTTTTGTTGTGGTCATCCATGTACAATGCTTGGTGTCAGTCTATTTATCTCTTGTAAAAATAAAATACAGTGTGTGTAAAAAAAAAAAAAAAAAAAAAGTGGTCATACACCGTGACCAAGTGGGATTTATCTGAGGAATGTGAAATTAGTTCAATATATCAAAACAAATCAACGTAATACACTGTATTAGTAGAATAAGGGACAAAATTTTTTAAAAATAAACATGATCACTCAATAGACGCAGAAAAGCATTTGACAAAATCCAGTATCTTTTTGTGATTAAAAAAAAAAAAAAACTAATAGAAAGGAACTTCCTCAACCTGATAAAGGGCATCTATGAAAAACCCACAATTAATCTCATATTTAATGGTAAAAGATTGAAAGCTTTTCCCCTTAAGTCAAGATATCCACTTTTGCCCCTTGTATTTGACATTGTATTGGAGATTCCAACCAGGGCAATCAGACAAGAAAAAGAAATATGATGCATTGAGATTGAAAAGGAGGAAGTAAAATTATATGTATTTGCAGGTTACATGCAATATAGTATATATAGAAATTTCTATACACTTTCAATAAACAATCTGAAAATAAAATTAAGAAAACAACTTCATGTATAAAGGTGTCAGAAAGAATAAAATACTTAAGGAATAAACCTAACAAAAGAAGTGTAAGACATACACATTGAAAAGTACAAAACATCATTGAAAAAAATTAAAGAAAAAATCTTTCTATTTCTAAATAAATAGAAAGATATTGCATGTTCATGAATTGGAAGACTTAATACTATTAAGATAGCAATACTCCCCAAATTAGTTCCACACAATCCTTATCAAAATCTCAGCTACCTTTTATACAGAAACTAACAAGCTCATCCCCAAATTCATATGGCAATACAAAAGACTCATAATAGCCAAAAAATCTTGAAAAAGTATAACAAATTTGGAGGACTCATACTTCTCAATTTCAAAGCTACAGTACTTGCCACAAAGCTACAGTAATGAAGACTGTGTGATACTGGCATAAGGATAAACAGATCAATGGAATGGAATGGAATAGAGAGCCTAGAAATAAACCTAAACAATTATGATTAGTTGATTTTGACAAGGGTACCGAACATTCATGGGGGAAAGAATAGACTTTTCAACAAATGGTGCTGGGACAACTGGATATCCACATTCAAAAGAATGAAGTCACACAGAGAAAGAGAAATATCATATGATATCGCTTATATGTGGAATCTAAAAAGAAATGATACAAATGAACTTATTTACAAAACAGAAAGACTCACAGACTTAGAGAATGAACTTATGGTTACCGGGGGGAAGGGATAGTTAGGGAGCTTGGGATTGACATGTACACACTACTATATTTAAAATGGATAACCAACAAGGACCTACTGTACAGCACAGGGAACTCTGCTCAATGTTATGTGGCAGGCTGGATGGGAGGAGAGTTTGGGGGAGAAAGGATACCTGCATATGTATGGTTGAGTCGCTTTGCTGTGCACCTGAAACTACCACAACATTGTTAATTGGCTATACTCCAATATAAAATAAAAAGTTAAAAAAAAATAAAGTTACTGAGGCTTAAAAAAAGAATGAAGTTGGACCCCTATCTCATACTACATACAAAAATTTACTCAAAATGAATCAAAGACCTAAATGTAAGAGCTAAACTATCAAACTCTAAGAAGAAAACGTGGGACTAAATCTTCATGACCATGGATTAAGAAATGGCTTCCTAGATATGACACCAGAAGCACAAGCAACTAAAGAAAAAAAATAGATAAACTGGACTTCATCAAAATTAAAGTATTATACATCAAAGGACACTATCAAAAAGGGAAAAGATAAACCACAAGATGGGAGAAAATATTTACAAATTATATATCTGAAAAGGATCTAGTTTCCAGAATACATAAAGAACTCTTACAACTTAACAGTAAAAGACAATCCAATTAATAAATGAGCAAAGAATTTGAATAGACATTTCTCCAAAGAACATATACAAATGACCAATAAGCACATGAAAAGATGCTCAGTATCTTTAGTCATTATAGAGATGTAAATCAAAATCACAAGATACCACTTCATAATCACTAGATGGTTGTAATAAAGACACAATAACAAGTGTTGCTGAGGATATGGAGAAATTAGAATATTCATATTTTGCTGGTGGGAGTATGAAATGGTGCAGCCACTTTAGAAAATAATTTGGCAGTTCCTCAAAAAGTTAAACATAGAGTTACCATATGACCCTGCAATCCACCCCTAGGCATGTATACCCAAGAAAACTGAAAATGTATGTTCACACAAAAACCTGTACATGAATGTTCATAACAGCATTATTTATAATAGCCAAAAAGTAGAAACAACACGAATGTCCATCAACTGATGAAAGGTTAAACAAAATGTGATCTACAATGGAATATTATTCAGTCATAAAAAAGAATGAAGTACTGATACATTCTACAACATACATGAACCTTGAAAGAAGCCAGTCACGAGAGGTCACAGACCGTATAATTCCATTTATAGGAAATGTCCAGAACAGGCAAATCCATAGTGACAGAAAAGTAAATTAGTGGTTGCTTAAAGAGAGGAGGGGAAGTGGGGAGTAACTGCCAATGGTTATGGGGTTTATTTTTGGGATAATGAAAATGTCCTAGAATTAGTGACGATGGTTGGACAACCTTCTGAATATATTAAAAACCACTTAATAGTACACCTTAAAAGGGTGAATTTCATGATATGTGAATTAAACCTCAATTTTTAAAAAATCTGAATCTAGGGAGTAACAAGTTGTATCAAATGGACTATATAATCTGGAGTGTACTCTGCTGTGTTACATGCGCACAGTGAGGGTAAAGTTGAAGAAGACAGGTAGAGGTCTATCACTTAAAAAATGAACAAAATCAATATTTTTTTTTCTTCAGGCAGAAAAACTATTATGCACCCATGACAAGGAGGTTAGTGACTATTTCCAGAACTGATGTAGACTTTGAAAAATGAAGTGCCTAGTGCTTAGAAATGTCATTGGTGGTTTTAAGACCAAAAATGCAAGGTGTTTAAATTCCAAGATCACACTTTTCTATTAAGCAAACAAAAGTCAGGGCATAGTTATGTTTAATTTTAAATCTGCACCCCTCCCTAATCAGGCTCTCTAGCCAGAGGGGCTGTGACATTTTCCGCTGTCCTAGTTAGCATGGTCTTTTGAGATGAGAGAAAAAAGCATGTCACCAAAAAAAGAGAAAGTTTAAGAAAGACTTTGTATTTGAAAAGACTCTACTTTTATTTAAAAAAAAAAAAAAAACTGAATAGTTTTGCACTTTTACCACAGAGAAAATATATACCATTTCAGGATAGCAGTTACCTCCAGAGAGGAAGGGAAGGAGAAGTAATGAGGAGAGAGGAGAGATGGATGGGGGAGGCCTCTATCTTTAACATTATGTTTTTATAAAGATATAGAGAAAGCTAAAGTATTTACATTTGTTTAATTTTAGTGATAGATATATAGGCATCTATTATTTTAATTTCTGAACTCAATATTTCAAAATTTAAAAACTATTTTTAAGTTATTTGATATTAAAAACACGATATATTTGTCACTGTGATAATATTTTCTCAGCCTGAACACATTTTATGCTTTATTTTATTTAAAAATTTTTTTCTGGTTGTAGTTAATAATAGCTAAGTACTGCTATCAGCTGGCAGAAAGTCCTTAAAAATACATCTGGTCAGTCATGAAACATTTATTCAGGACCTACCATGGCACCATGTGCCAAGTGCTATAAAATTTGCTCACGAGACAAAGATAATAAGACACAGTCTCTGTCCTCAAAAAGCTCTCATCCTAGTGGATAATTCAGACAGATGAATGCACAATCCCAATACAATTTAGTAAGTGCTAAGAGAGATCTATGCACAGTAGGTATGGACTCAGAGAAGGGAGTAAAAAAGCAAAATCAGTCATATATACTCCCTCTTCTCCCTAATGAGTTAATAAACACCAGATACATCAACCCTGGGTGGGGGAGAGGGTGTGGGGAGACAACAAAAGTATTTATTTTATCCAGCATAATGACACAACCCACTGAATGTGGGCCACAACTATAATTTTCCCCCCTGTAATTTTTTAAAGCTTTAATTTTATATGTTTATTTTAATCAAATGCATTTAGCCAGCTATGAAATTTCTGCATACTTATACTAAGGAAACTTTTGTGGCTAACATTTTTTACTACATGGAAGTCATCGTGCATGGATTATTTCATTAAATCTTCATAATGTCTCTTGGAGATAGGTGCTGTCTGTATCCCCATTTTACAGATGAGAAGACTAAGCCTCAGAGTAACTAGAAAAAGTCTCCAAGTTTGCTCCAGTTAAACGGAGCCCTTAACCATCTGTCCATGCTACATCAATGTCACTTATATAAGGGAAAAATTAAAGATCCACAGAACCCTCTATTAGCACAGAGAATATTTTTATCATGATGCTGGGAATTCCATCCGATTTTCAAAATGAAAAAAGACCTTGAAATTATTTGTCTTCTTATATGTTAGTAACAGAGTGCTTGTATATTTAATCTTTAGCTCTGTAAAGTGTGCAAAGGGAAACCAACCTAAAAGCATTCATTTTCTGTGATCAACAACTGGATTAGGTTCTGGTCAATTAAAATGGTCTCCCCAGGCTTCTCAACAGGATGGTGGCTGATGTTAAGAAAGAGTCCTTACTGAGACCTACAGACTGCTTTATAAAAAAAGAAACAAGGATATCATTCCTCAGTGGAGTTTGGACTAGGGCGACATGGTGCCATTGGCAACCAGCAGGGTGTTAGAAACAAACAAAAAGAAAAGCCTTGTATTGTTTAATAGAGATCTGCCACTGAAGAGACTCTTATCAGAACCTCTTTGTTCCCAAGGCTGGGAGGATTTGCCACAGACTCACCAAACAACAAGAACACAAGCACATCGTACAGAAGAAAAACACATCAGAAACTACCCAGGAGCCCAGGAGGTCAGGGATATAGCCACCTCGGAGTGGGAGTGCAGAGGCTGATTTTCCGAACAGCTCTCCAACTTTGGGAGATGCCAAACTCCTGGGACAACAGGGGCTGAAGCTTCAGGGCTGCCAAGAGACACAGAACTGTTGACATTTAGATGAAACATGAAAGAAAGGGCCAAGCTGCTGTATTTTTATTGTTTTAGTTCAGGTCTGGGCTAAGTGGGCTCCTGTGTTTCTCAGTGACCCAGCCACCTTCGGACTACACACCCATGAGAATCCTTCCTAGCCTATCAAGTGTGAGAACAAATTTGGTTGATTCTTCTCCAGAGAGATCTTGGCAATCACACAGCAGGTTGTGCCTCTCACACAAAGGCATTTCCTTGTATTTCAGTGACCTTTGCTTTTACCCTTCGCTTCCCACCTCTGCATGCCTCCCTCGGACACTGTGCTACATATGACGTTGCTTTGTTAGCTCCCAAGACTTCTTCCGTTCTCTAATAAAGAATTCTTTGACTGAGGCTTAGGTCACAATAATGACAGTGATAGTCCTCAAAGAGGCCAGGCCAAGGCTGAGGGGGCATCCAACTCCCTGATAATTCCCTTCATTGGAAATAATGCATAAAGCAGGAATTCTATCTGGGTGGCCTGGATTTGAAACTTACTTAGCTTCCATCTTTTCCCTTTTTTAAGAACACAGATTAAACAAAAGGCTAAATTTTGCTAGAGTTTCAGAAAGCAACACTAAAATGGCAAATTACCTAAACAAAGTGACTTATTTATTCACAGGGACAACTATGGAACCATAAAAAGCATAAAAGCACTCTGTATGAAAATGCAGATAGCATTGTGAGTTAAGAATTCAACTAAATATTTAGTTTATATTCTCTATTTAAAATTCTGAAACCTACCAGGGATAACTAAGGTCAGAATCTGATGGTTCTTAGTTTGTCTCATAAGGACACAATTCAGAAAATGATACTTTGTATGTACAATAATCTCAGAGAAAATATGGCCCCCAAGTTTGCAGTTTCTTAGAAAGAGAGCTCTTCTGTAATGGCTTAGAATTCCATGTGGTTGTGATATTTCCAGAATGAAGGACTAAGTCAATCCTGATGAAACTTTGAAAGATGCCACCAAGTCTAAATGTTTCAAAGCCAACACTTGAACTGCTAAATCATTCCCTCTGTTTTAAAGGAGTGATTATTTGATTGGCAATGGGGGTGGAGAGAAATCCTTCACCAGTAATGCATATGGGCACATCATCTCCATGATTACATATGAAAGAGGATGGGATCTGGGGAAAACCTCCTGATTCATTCAGACACACAAATCATCCAGAGGAGGGGGTTACCCCATTTTCTCTTGAACTCTAGTAGGAAATTTCCCATGCCATAATTGTATTTGTTATAGTGCGCTGATCAAAGTCCATAAATTCCTCCATCTATCCTCATTCAGGGAAACCATATGGCATTACTAGGAGAGTCACATGTAAGGCTGGTTTGTTATATACATGATTAAATACCCATGCGGGAAAGGAACACTGGGGAGAGCAAAAGCATTTAAAAGAAGAGACTAAAAGCATGAACTCTAAGAGACACGTGGATATATATTCTACTCCTGTAAGATCTAAAGTGGTAGGTCTATACAGAAAACATACTGCAGTGTGATCATTAAGAGAAAAGAGGAGGGATTCCTGAAAACAACAGGTAGTACTTCTCAGCAGCTGTCCACATAGAGCCATTTAGGTCTTCATCAAAAATTCTAGAAGGCAGATACGGTTATTCTGAAATTTATTGTATCAGACAGTCTTATGATCTTGTGCTCTGTTTGGTAGCAAGGAAAATACCATTTAGTAAAAAACAAGGAGGTAGCATTTTTTTTCCCCTATCAGATTGGTGAAGATGAGAAAGTTTGATAATTCCCAGAATCTGTGTAGATACAAGGAAATAGATACTATTGGAGTAAGTAAGATTTTGGAAATACTATTTGACCATATTCATCAAATTTTTAAATTTGCATAAACAATGGCCCCACAATTACATGGTTAGGTACAAGATACAAAAATGTATACACACCTATGAGTATCTATTGTAGCAATTTTTATTCTAGCAAAACATGGAAGACGTCTGAATATCTGATAGTAGAGGAACAACTAAATGAATTAGAATAATCCATTCAATAGAACATACCGCCAGTAAGAAGGAATAAGGTAAATCCACCTATTTCTGTGTCCAAAACTTTTTAACTCATAAAATAGGAGTCTACTTGTGAAAAGAGAGAAATAAAGAAAGAAAAGAAGAAAGAAAAGAAAAGACAGAAAAAATTTAAAGCATAAGGCACATCTGATAAATGTTTGTTTATAACAAATAATAGAAATAACATAGAAAATTTTTTTAATTTCCTTAAGAAACTTTTAGTAAAATGCCCCCAAGAAGTGGGAATTTGAAGAGAAAATGATTTTTACTTTTCATGTTATACCCTTCTGTTTGATTTTTTTTCTTTTAAATAAGCATGTAAGCATATAATTTTTAAAAGCTAACTTGTAAAACATCGTCTATAGACCAAAGTTTCTCTTTTTCCTAAGAAACCTTTATCGAAGTACAATTTATACACAATAACATTCACTGATTTTAGGCGAACAATTCAATGAGTTAAGACGAATTGTATACAGTCATGTAACCACCATAATAATCATGATATAGAATATCTCCATCACCCCTAAAATTTGCTCCTATCACTTTGCTACCAATCCCAAAACCCTATCCCTGGGTCCCAGAAACCACTGATTTGCTTTCTTTCACTAGTTTTGTTTTTTCTAGAATTTCACATACTGTAATCATATAAAATTAAATTTTGCTTCTGACTTTTTTCAATTAGTATAATACTTTTAAGATTCATCAACATTGTTATATGTATCAGTAGCTTAATCCTTGTTACTGCTGAGTACTATTCCATTGTGTGGATATACCATCGTTAACCCACTCACCAACTAATAGCCATTTGGGTTCATTCCAACTGTCAACTATTATAAATAAAGCTGCTGCTTTGAGTATTCAAATATAATTTTTCTATAGACATATGTTTTCCTTTTTTCTCAGTAAGTACCTAGGAGTGGAATTATTGTGAAACATCTTAAGTTTCACTGAGTTTTCTCTATTTTCTTTCATTTATTTCAGTTCTAATCATTATTATTTCCTTCCTGTGCTTACTTTGTGTTTAATTTTCTCTTATTTTCCTAGTTTCTTAAGGTAGAAACTTAAATCATGGATTTGAGAACTTTCTTGTGTATCTAATAGAAATTAATGCTTTAAATTTTTATCTAAACACTGCTTTCACTGCACGTATTTTGATAATTGTGCTTTCATTTTTATTCAGTTCAAAATAATTTCTAATTTTCTTTGTAATTTCTTTCTTTGGCCCATTTTTTTTTAATGGATTTGTTTCATTTTCAACTATTTGAAGATTCCTCAAATAGATATCTACCTGTTATTGATTTCTCATTTAAAATCATTGTGATTACAGAACATACTGTGTATAATTTCAAATGTTTTAATTTTATTGAGATTTGGTTTATGGCTCAGAATATGATCTACATTGGTGAATATTCCATGTGCACATGAAAGGAATATTTATTCTGCTGTTGTTGAGTGAATGGTTCTATAAATGTCAACTAGGTCAATTTGGCTGATAGTGTTGGTCAGTCTCCTTTTCCTCAATGAGTTTTCTGTCTACTTATTCCATCAACAAAGAGGACTGTTAAAATCTCCAGCTATATTTGTAGGTTTATCTAGTTCTCTTTTCATTTCTATCAGATTCATTTCATATATTTTGAAGCTCTTTTGTTATGTGCATTAACATTTAGGCTTGTTAAGTCCTCATAATGAATTTACCACTTATCATTATAAAATGTCCCTCTTTATCCCTGGTATATTCCTTATTCTGAAATTTACTTCAATATTAATATGGCAACTCCAAATTCCTTTTGATGAGTGTTTGCATAGAATATCTTCTTACATTCTTTGACTTTTATGCTATCTATCTTTACATTCAAAGTGGGTTTCTTATAAAGGATATATAGTGAGTCTTACTTTTTTTTAATGTGACAATCTTTGACTTTTAATTGGAGTATTTAGACATACACTGTACAATATGGTAGCCACTGACCACATGTGGATATTGAGCACTTGAAATATGGCTATCATAAAATGAGATATGCTTCAAGTGTAAAATACAACACGTTTTTGAAGACTTAGTCTTACATGAAATCAAAATAGAAAATATCTCAATATTTATCTAATTACATATTGAAATATTTTATATATTTTGGGTTAAATGAAATAAATTATTAAAATTATTTTCATACATTTTATTCATCACATAAGTATTAGAAAATTTTTAATTATGTATGTGGCTCATATTGTATTTCTATTTTAAAAATCTAGTTTGGACAATTTACATTTAATATCATTGTCAATGTGGTTGGGTTTAAATCTACTATACTAATTATTTTAAGACTTCATAGTTTTAGAGAAGTTTTAGGTTAACAGAAAAATTGAGGGGAAGTTACAGAGACTTCCTATATATCCCCTACTTCCATACATGCATGCATAGCCTCCTCCATTATCACCATCATTCATCATAGTAGAGTAGTACATTTGTTACAATTGATAAGCCTATATTGATAAATCATAATCACTCAAAGCACTTAATTTACTTAGGGTTCACTCTTGGTGTCGTAAGAGTGGGTTTGGACAAAAATGTGTTTGGACATTCCATGGGTTTGGACAAATATATAATGACACATATCCATCATTATGGTATCATACAGAGTATTTTTACTGTCCTAAGAATCCTTTGTGCTCTTGATATTCATTCCTCCTCGCTCCTACCCCTGGCAACTACTGAACTTTTTACTGTCTCTATAAGTTTTGTCTTTTCCAGACTCTCATGTAGTTGGAATAATACAGTATATAGTATTTTCAGATTGGCTTCTTTCACTTAGCAATATGCATTTAATGTTCCTCCATGTCTTTTCATGGCTTGATAGCTCATTTCTTTTTAGAGCTGAATAGTATTCTATGGTCTGGATGTACCACAGTTTATTTATCCACTCACCTACTGAAGGACATCTTGGTTGTTTCCAAGTGTTGGCAATTATAAATAAAGCTGCTGTAAATAACATGTGCAGGGTTTTGTGTGGACAGATGTTTTCAACTTCTCTGGGTAAATACCAAAGAGTGTAATTTCTGGATTGTGTGGTAAGAGATTTGACTGTTGTCACTTGTCTGATCACGAGGAAGGAAAGGGAGGGTAGATATTGGTAGATAAAGTGATTGATTATTACTTTAAATATTTTTCTGCCATCCCTTTTTAGGGAGTCCAATAATATGTATGTTAAATGGTTTTATATTGTCTCACATTATGTCCCACACATGACTAATGCTTTGTTCACTTTTTCTTAGTCATTTTTCTTTCTGTGTTTCAGTTTGGATAGAATCTATTGTTATGTCTTTGAGTTCACTACTAGTCTTTTCTTCTGCAGTGTCTAATGTGGTGTTAATTACTTCCATTGTACTTTTTATTTCAGACTTGTATTTTTCAACTCTAGAAGATTCACTTTTGTCTTTTCTATATCTTCTGTTTCCTCTGATCATTGTGTTCATGTTGTCCTTTATCTTTCTCAATATATAAGAATATATTTATAATTGCTGTTTTACCACCTTTATCTGCTAAGTCTAACTTCTGGGTCATTTTTGAGTTTGTTTTTACTTTAGTGATGATCTTATGGGTTATATTTTCCTGTTTCTTTTTTCTTTTTTTAATAGTTCTTTATTGGAGTATAATTGCTTCACAATACTGTGTTAGTTTCTGTTGCACAACAAAGTGAATCAGCCATATGCACACACATGTCCCCATATCCCCTCCCTCTTGAGCCTCCCTCCCATCCTCCTTATCCCACCCCTCTAAGTCATCGCAGAGCACCGAGCCGATCTCCCTGTGCTATGCTGCTGCTTCCCACCAGCCAACTATTTTACATCCGGTAGTGTATATATGTTGATGCTACTCTCACTTTGCCCCAGCTTCCCCTGCCCATCCCATGTCCTCAAGTCCATTCTCTATTTCTACCTCTTTATTCCTGCCCTGCAACTAGGTTCATCAGCACTATTTTTTTTTTCCTGTTTCTTTGAATGTCTGATAATCTTTTTGTTTGTATGACAGATTTAGCAAATATTATATCTTTAGCTGCTGGATTTTTTGTATTCTTTTAATATTATGAAGCTTTTCTGGGACACAGTTTTGTTGCTTGAAATCAGTTTGATTCTGTCAAGGTTTGCTTTTAAAATGTGTTAGGGTACGTCCAGAGCAGCCTTTAGTCTTCAGCTAACTTGGTCCTTTTTAAGGACTCTACCAAATGCCCCATGTATTAGAATATCTTTCTACTCTGGCTGGTGGAAACCTGAACTATTCCCAATCTGTCTAAGCTCCAGAGATTATTCTACCTACTCCTTTGCAATGGTTCTTTTCCCAGCCTGAAGAGTTTCTTCATATGCATGTTCATAAAAGTATTCAAAGGCTTGAAGGAACCCCTCTGTAAATCTCTCTGAATTCTTTTTCACTTGGTAGTTCCCTTTTTCTGACATTTTTCTCTGTAAATTCTAGCCATGTTGGTCTCCCGAACTGCAAATTCTGTCTTTTTAATTTAGAAAATTATCTAAGATCTCTTTGGATTCCCTTCCCTGGGTTGCAGCCTGGAATCTCTCCCAAGCAGTAAACTGTGGAAATCATAGAGTTCTCTTCATTGTTCCCTTTCTCTCAGTGATCACTCTCCTGAGCTGCCTTTGACCATGTCTAAAAACCATTGCTTCATATATTTTCTCTGGTTTTCTAGTTGTTTAAGGTGGAATGTATATCCAGCCCTTTACTCTATTATGGCCTACACAAGGATTTATAATTTGTAAATAATAGGAATACAAAATACAGATAACACCAAAACTATCTGAATAAGCTTTACTTTTTATGAGACCTCAAAATCTTAGATTGCCTTCTGGTCATATTTCTAAGAATCAGTTATCATATGTTATAGTTCTGCAGAATGATATTGAATATATATAAAATTCTGGGAGAGAATATTACATCTTTTCTCCACCCCCTCTCTCACTATCATCCTGGGTGAAGCCAATATCTACAGACAATTGCTGCAACTCTTTATTTTCACAACACTTTAAAGTGTTGATTATTTTCTCAGTGCCTGTCAGATCCATCTTCTGAGCTTCTCTGCTTCTTTCTGCCTCTTGTTTAGACTTAACCAACAGGAGGCCCTGGCAGGAGATCCAAGAGTAGAAGGAGACAGTGATCCCATCCTCACACATCCTTTTCTAACCAAAGTTTTGCCAATAGCTGCATTCATCTAGTTATGACCAGAGCTCCTAGGCACAGTACCTCTCACATGGCTACAACACCAGCCAGGGTTCAATAACACCACTCCCTCTCCTTGGTTTTTTAAGCCTAGGGATGAAAATGGCATGGCTTTCTGTCTCTACTCATTCCTGAATGTATCACCATCCCTTGTTGGGTTTTTTTGTTTCTTTGTTTTACCTGCTCACACCTCTGAAACGGTCCTTTTATTAAACTCTCTCCGGTTAATCCTTACATGGGTTATTTGTTTCCTGCTGGGGCTTCCGCAACCCCAGGCCACACTATTAATGCTTCACCTTTGAAATCACAAATTCAATATCCCAATCTTTGACCACAACTTCCTATCCTTTCAGCTCTCTATTTCCGTGACTCTTAATCTGTCTGTGCTTTCTCCATTCCTGCGCCTGATCCCTCCCTCTCCTGCTTCCCCATCTTTCAGCCTTTTTCTGGATTTATTTTCTTCCCGATCCAACCTAGATTCAATAGTTCTTCATTTCACTCTTATGTTCCCCTTTTATAATAGTTGTCTCCATTTTCAAGAGTTCTAACTCCTCAGCTTGGTGTTCAAGTTTTTTAAATACTCTGGGTCTTTACCTACAAAATGAAGAGTTGGATAACATAATCTCTAACTAGGATAATCATTGCCCCCAACCAGGTTGCTTTCAAGGATGAAAAGGGGAACTATTAATTATTGCACCAGGACACAGGACAGTCCCAGTGAAACTGAGCATGTGACCATCTATCTCTATAGCCTCTTCCAGCTCTAGAACATATGATTATATTACACACATTAAAACCAGAAAATAGATCTCTGTTTTTTCTGGAGTCATGAGGTTGCAGCTTACTATATGTTCTGCTTAGTGAATACAACAAAACATTTGGAAAAAATAAAGATAAGAATAAGAAATCAAAGGCACAGAGGTAAGGGTTGTGAAGTGTGAAGATAGTGCAAGAAGATCTACAAACACATGTTTCTTTCCAAATCTCAGGCTTATCAGACAGTTGCCCTCAAGGAAAGGCCCTGCTTTTTCTAATAAGCAGGTGGAAGTGAGCCCACAGAATATTCTACCCATTTGGGTATAAATCTAATGCCCTCTTGCCTACTTGTCTCTTCTCTTCCATTTTCAGTTTTCTGTTTCAAACCACACAGAAGCTGATGCTCTGCCCTGTGTGCTGCCTACTATCCCACAACAAAAAGGCTCTTCCAACTGAATAGCTGTGGTCGCCATGGTAGCTGGGGGTCATAAACTCCTGAGCTGTGGGTCTTGGCACAATTCCATGCATTATCTGCATCCTGGTGCAAATCAGTCCCTTTATCTAATTAGTAGGCTTACAAATAGCCACCTGCCCCAGAGCTTAACCATTAAAGATGCAATATTGCTGAATAGCTTGAGACAAGGGGTGAGGATAACAGAAAACTGAAAGCTGATCTTAGCGAGGTCCTTCTCTCCTGGCTACAGACACCTGCAAGCCCTGGCCCACCCACATAGCAGAAGTTCAAAAAGAGGCCGAGAACAAATCGTTTCTGTCTTCTGTTCACTGCTCACCTTGAGTGTCTCTTGATCCACTCGCCTCCCAGAAACTGGGCCTGCTGACTTCTGCCTATAGGACATGCTTGACCATTCCTGCTCAGGGGCCCAGCTCTTCCCTGCCTCAGAGCTTCCTACCTGAAGCAACCAACCTTGTCTCTATTTCTAGAATTTGACCAACTGCCCTGGCCTGCTGTAGTCCACACCCTGGTCTGGATACTTCAGAACTATCTCCTGATTCACCTGAAAGACTGTATCCTTTCTAACTTGTTTACATGCTAAAACTTCCTTGTGCTAATGAAACATACTCCAGATACATATTATCCGGATGTTTGTCAGGTTCATCTTTTTTTCTTCCAGTAAAAACAAAATTATTTTTATTCAACATTTGCTATATAGAAGCAAATATCTTCCTACATTCATTCTATTAATAATAATAAATCTAAACTGTTAAAAAGTTGAAACCAATGCATTCTGAAGGTATATAATGCAGTGAATCTGACTGTTGCATCCTGGGCTGAATTTCAGAAATGATACCAAGTGCTTGGGATGGATGGTGCTAGAGAGATGGCAGCGGACTCCAGCTACGACTTTACAGTTGATGCTGTGGTGCCACATTTGTGTGTTTCTATCTATTACAAAAGCAAAAGAGGATTCTAATCAGCATATCCACCATGAGCTTCTGGAATTAAAATAGACTGAAAACTCACCCAATAGTCTCTTTTATTCTGGGGAATATTTATTCCAGATGTGCAGAGCAAGTACATGCCTCACTATAATTTTATTGTCATGTAATGATTTCAAAATTTCCTGCTTTTTATTATTGTGCTATGTGTTTATGAGAATATATATCCAATAGAAACCTATTAAGCTAGGAAATGATTATCTTTACTATGCTGGTAATGGTCGGTCAAATATGAAAACTATGGCAAAAAACTTAAAGTAGAAAATCTTTACCAAATCTTTTATCTTTTCATTTATTCTTTTGTTGGTGCAAGCTATGATTTCTTTTGTTTTAGTATCAGATTAGTCACTCCAGTTTGAAATGATACCAAGCAACAGGGTTTCTCATACTTCCTGAGACATGCTATTCCAGAGGCTAGCAGATCTGACTGATACAGGCTTCTTGATATTCAGATACAGTCTCTTTTCTTGAAGTTTCCATTGTTCCTATTTATTAATTTATATTTCTAAATAAAAAATACCTTTAGGGTCTCTGAAAAGAAGTAAGTGTTTTGAATCTGTGCAAGCAAAAATGAAGCCAGGCCAACATTCCCTCCTTGCCCACTGGGAACCCCCCGCCTCCAGGCCATTCCAGGAACAACCAGATTAAATAGTTATGCCCCAACCAAAGCCTAAAGGCCATTATTTAGGTTTCTTCTGAGAAAGGAGAAACTACAAACTTAAAAACAATAGCTATCTTTGTAAAAATTTTTCACTTTTCTTCTCCAACCCTCTTAAGTAAGAGTTGCCAAGCAATCACCACTGTATTCAACACAGATTAAAATATTCCTATGTGCATTTATCTTTTTGGCCACTTCTAATCATTCTTACCTGGTGTTCAATTGTAATCTTATTAAACAACAGCATTCAGTACTTACGGAGGTGTTGTCTTCCTGGTACATAAATGCCTGCTCAATGTCTGATTCCTCTCCAGACTTTAAACTCCATGAGGGCAGGGACAGTTCATTGCTTAGTCACAATTCCACCCCTGTGAAAAGATGTTTATAACAAGAAGTGTGCCATGATGTTTTTATTGTTTAGGAACTGTGAAGAAGAGTAAGTTAAAATTCTATGCCTTTTGAGAATTACAAAGAGCATTTATAGTCTTAGTAAGACTATATTACTATATTACTATATTATATTATTAAGAAGTAATAATAATATAAACCAATTTATCATCAATTAATGAGCAAAAGCAGTGTCTGGGCTTCAAAAAAAAAAAAAAAATGGAAAAGGTATGTTTGCTGAACCTATGACTCCAAAAATTAAAGAAAAAAATTTCCCAAACAACCATTGTGTTGAAAGGATACCCCATTTGACACCTGTAGAGTTACTCAGAGGGAGCTCTGTAAACCTAAATTGCATCTTTCAGAAACACCTGAGATAATCTGTAATTTCTCACGTGGTCTTTGAGATCTAACTTTTGACTTAAAGATAAACTTCCCAACTTGACAAATTTATAATTATAATCAATAAATATAAAATCTTTTTTTTCTCCAGACTGTCTTGTCCTCCTCTACAAATCCCACAAAGGACACAGTAGAGAGGGCAGGAATGCAAAGGAGGTCTGTGGTTTGGAATTGGCCCAAGCCAAACTGAATTTTTCTGAATATACATTGAACTGTCAGCAAAGAACACCACGACCCAGAACTTGAACAAAGGGAAAACCCCACAGCCCCTGAAGTCACTAGTTCCATGAGTTGTTTTCCAGGGATTATTCACGTGTTTAAAATGTGTCCATCCAACCGCCAACAAAACCTCCTCATGAACATACCACTGGAATGATTTCCCTTTCTCTATCCCAGGTGAAATGTGCATTCCTCTGAGCAGCTCACCTTTAAGAGCACTTGCTGGACCTATAGATTCTCATATCTACTCTGAGACTTGCAGTATAGGGTCCTGCCCTCATCTTAAAAGGTCTCAGGAAACTGATATCTGAGATCCAGGATTGCAGGATGGTCAGAACCTGAAGGTAAGCAAAGGACCTCAATTCTTCCCAAAGCATCACCTGACAGAGACACCCTAGCTAACATTGTAGGGTTCCTGGCAGAGGTGTATGGAGAGGGGAGAAGGGAAGATGGAGACAAAGACAGCTAGCTTACTGCTCAAGACTGGCCCATCTCCCCTCATTCTGGGATGACTAATTGAGAAAACAAAAGGTAAGTGAGAATCATCTTCCCTCATGTGTTTATTAAGCTCTTAAAGAGTAATTCTCTGCTGACTATGTTGATTCATTTATTTATACCTTAGGGATATAAACTTAAGATGGCATTATTGGCACAGAAAATAAAGAATAGACAGAAGCATAGAGTTAAACAACTTTAATCATCAGAATTCTAGTGTCTGCTTAACTAGCTGTGTGAATATGAGCAACTTAACTTCTCTAGGAACAATTTCCCCATCTTCTAAATGAGAGAGATGAGGCCAAAATTTTCTACGATTACTTCTAGCTTTACCCAGGTAATGAATTTTTATGAATGCTGCATGTAAGCCAAGTAGAAAACATATGCAGTAAGATATAGTTGATAATAGTATTAAAAAAGGAATCATGAAGGATGTGTGTCAGTGAGAATTTGCTGCTCTTTTCCAGTCATCTTGCAGAAATTTATGAAAAATATAGAATGTTTTAATGTGTAAGAATGTCTGCTGAACTAAAGGGTACAAGCTTTCTAGACATGAGTTGTAGCCAAGGAGATAAAACTTAAGGATGGAGTAGAAGCATTAAGGAAATTTTTCCTAGAAAGGAGCAAATATAAGTAGCAGGGGTGGGGGAAATAGACGTTAGTAAACTCATAAGAATCAGAGAGCTAAAGAGCTTTGAAATAGGATGTGAGGACTCAGACGTATTTGAGAAGATATGTCATGGTCAAAATGAAGGACAGAAAAGATGACTCAAGCCCATCATAATGGATTTATAGAGAAGGCTGATTGATGGTGGTGGCCATGAATCCAATGAGGATGAGGAGGGTAGTAATAACAGTTACCATTTATTGAGCACTTACTAAGTATTAGAACTCTTTGCTAGGAAATGTATAAATACCTTGTCTAATTTCTAGAACTCTCTCTAAAGGATATTGTGATATTCATCACATAGATAAATAAACGAAGACTCAGGAAACGTGACTTCTCCAAGGGCTAACCCAGGTCTCTCTGTGCTATTTTCAATACACCATTACTGTTTGCCCATGAATAGGAAAGCTCCTCATCCAGGGCTTTGGGCAATCAAGAATTATTAAGAAAAAAATTAGTCAGAGATAACCATCGATAGATCAGGTGGAATTATTTCTCCTCGAGCAAAGGGACTGTGTCTTCCTTACCTACTTGTTCCCTGCACTTAGCCCAGGGTCTGGCACAGAGATGTGCCTCCCAGATGCCCCTTCAAGGAAAGACTTGCTGCCCAGCTGCTGAGAGTGGGGTCAGCCTCCAGCTGTTAGCTCCATCAAGGTTGGCCTCAGCTGTAGATAATTGCCTCACCTGAAATCATGCCTTTTCCGGAAGCCTGCATCCAGTAACTGAGCAAGGAGAGGAGAGTGGTGTTGGAGGATAAAGGCCTGAAGCTGATTTGAGACAACTCTAATGGGCAATCTGACTTCAGAGCTCCCTGCTCAATGAGCTGAGATCTTGTCAGTTCTACTTTGCAATTTGACTTCTCTCTTGGCCCAATTCTGCTTCTGTCCCCTTCTTTTCACAGGTGTTGCTGCCTAATAAATATCTTGGACTCCAGATGCTTCCAGAGAACACAACCTGCAACACACCCATTATGTGTCTAATAAATATTTGAGACATGAACGGATGGATAAAGTGGTATGAGTTAAGGAGCATTTTTAGAGATTCCTATCCGCTCAAAAATGTTCCCAGTAGCTGGTGACTGAGATTCTACAATCAGAGGTTTTTTCCTTTTTTTCAGTGCTTCTGCTCTTACCTCTCATGAGGTAAATAGCATGTTAAACTTATTGGACACATATATCCTAGTGTAAAGAAAGTCCTGAAAGCACATTCTCATAGGAGGAGAGAGAGAAAAAGCGTGAGAGCACTGATCAAAGAGCACTAAGGACTTGTCTTCTGCAGCTCAATCATTCAGAAGTTGAGCAAAGTGAAACCAACACAGAAGAACAAGGGAACCACGGAGGTCATTTAAAAGGGAACATCATTTCCTTATTTATGCTACCTTGGTGCTGCTTGCACATGAATTTCCGCTCTCAGACTTTTTTCAACCCTGTGGTGATAGAAAGATTCCATCATACCAGCAAAAAAGAAGCTCAAGCTTTCCAGTGAGTCTTTTTATTAATTATCACTATCATAATAACCATCATCATTATCAACATCATCATTGCTATAATAAGCAAACATTATATACTCATTTTAAGTGACCATAGTGCCATAGTCACCGAAGTCATTCTCCAGGCTTTCTTCTCCTTTGTATATCATTATTTCAAATATTTCTTTAAGACAAAATGAAAATGGCATGTCTACTTTCATATACAATGATTTGCAAACTCAACCTCTCCTTGGTCAACTGAAGGAAAATATCTTCTACAATTGAATAGCTAAATAACATTGTTACCTCAAGATACTTTCAATCTTTTCTTATAAATACCTTGATGTATAGAAGATTTTCACTTCTCCCTTAATGTCTCTCCTCTAAGTAAGGCCTTAAAATCTGAAATAGTTTTTCAAAATGCAGTGCATTTATTTCTATTCAGAAAATATTATAGGTTTTACCTTAGTTTGTTTCATCCAAAGCAGTTTTTTTTAATATATGTAAATACAAAGCAGTTGGAATTGGAAGAAGGAAAAATCACTCTAAGGACTTTGTGCACCCCCATAACTGCTTTATTCTCCCTGTGGCACAGTGGCTGATGACGTTTTTGTCATGTTACTCATCCTTAAAATCCTGTCCAGCTCTCTGAATCCATCCCCTACTACAACCACACTATCACCCCCCTGCCGTTCCCTATCCACTCAATATTCCTTTCTGCCAATGGACATTTTTGTTCCTCCTTCTGGTACCAGGTTTTGAAAGAAGAAAAAAAATTATTTATTTCTTAACTCTGTATTCTCATTTAAAATCTCTCCCTTCTTCCCCTTGTTCTCACCCACTTACCACCTCTCCAGGTCACCTCTGACCCCTACACCTCCCCAGCCATTTCATCGTTAACTTTGCCTGAGTCAGAGGAATGATTCATGGAATCATAAAACTCAGGGTGGAAAAGAACCTTAAAGGTCAGCTAATTCAACCACCCTACTAAGTGGAAAAACCAGCTTTTATTTTCATTCTTTCTTCCCTGACTTCCCAAACTCAATTGCAAGCATCAGAACAATGTCTCTAGTTGTTAATGGAACTTCCCGCTTTGGATATCCTTTTAAATAAAGTAGGTTCCCCTCTCTCTGAGATAGCTTAGGGAGAGTCCTGTCAGTGGTAGACAATGGATTACAGATGAGGAAACCAACAATCCTCTGAATATAAAGTTGGTTACTCTCTCAAAAACTGTTTTAAATGAGCATGTTTATTTCACTTACTCCATTTATTCTATGGGACAACTAAATATTGTCCCCAGAAAACACAGACAATTCAACAAAAGAAATATACAAATGGCCCATAAAAATATTAAAATATAATCAACCTAAGTCATGGTAAGATAAATAAATGTCAATTTAAATTACAGTGCGATTATATTTCTCATCCAGCATATGGCAAAAATTTAAAACAGGCACTCGCATACATTGCTAATGGGTGTGTACAAAACCTTTATGCACAGGGATTTGCAATATCTAAAAAAATTACATATGTGTCTACCTTTTGACCCAGCAATACCACTTCTAGGAATTTACCCTGAAAATATACCTCCAAAACTATAAAAATATATCTGTACAATATTACTCAGATTATTCATTGCAGTATTGTTTATAATTGTTAAATATTGGAAACAGCCTTAAATGCCCATTTACAAGAGAGCAGTTGTATAAACAATGATGCATCCACACAATGGAGTACTAGGCAACTGTAAGAAAGAATGAGTAAGATCTCTATGGAACCAATATGGAGTGCTCTCCAGGATATATTATTAAATGAAAAAAGAGAAGCATATTTATAGTAAGTTATTTTTGTGTAAGAGAGAAGAGAAATTTAGAAAATACACCTATAACTACTCATCTGCACATAAAGAAACACAGGACAAAATAGAAACTAATGATATTGCTGAAAATAATAAAAGGAATAGTAGGAAATTATACCACTTTTTATATAATCCTGACTTGTGGAATCATGTGAATGCTTCTTCATATACTCAAGAAAACAAGGATGGGCAGAAACTAAAACAGAATACAAACAGAAACAAACAAATGAACCAGTTGGGGGACGGGGGAGAAAACTAACTCAAGTAACTTTTAAGTGGAAAAGTTGGACTATATACCTTCAGGCTAAAGACAAAAAGTGTTAACAATTATTGAAGTGCAGTCAGCAAGGGTTTCTTTCTATCACTGACATAAAGGTATGAAACTATTTTCTGTATATTCTAGGATTAAGCAAATAAGTAAATATACAGTGGTCAGTGGGAGCCCGATTCCTCACTGACAAAGTTACAAATGTGGAAAGAAGGAAGGTCTAAATGATTTCTGTGGCTTTTCCCAGCTCTGTCTACTCAGAAGACCTAGAAGCAGTGACACCCATTCTCCATTCCCAAAACAAAACAAGTCTGGGGCACGGAAAGGACAACTTGAGTCTGGAAAATCTTTTTGTGGCAGAAAATAAGGACGTGCTTCAAAGAATGGTGGAGGCATACCAAAAGGACAAAGAAGCCAGCTCGAAGAACTTCCCACTAGTCAAAATCTGGAAATTTGAGCATCGAAATAATAATAACAGTAACTTATTATAACCCATTGAATGAAATAAGAACCCATGAGTCCATAGTCCTATTCATACACACATACATATGAAGAGAAAGTTCTTCCTTACAGTACAAAACCAACTAATGAATATAGAAGAAATGATGGACTTGGAAAGTCACCATTAACAACCATCATTGAAATAATTGATTCAGGCAAGAATCATTAATGGGTACTAAACTAGTATGTGTGAATTTGATGAGTAACAGAGTATTTACATAGCCTTAAAGTTTCTCCCATAAGATATTTATTAACTACAATGAAAAAAGCAGTAACTTTTCAGTGGAGAAATCTGGCAGACACCTCCTTAACCAAATGATTAAACATTATCAGTAATGGTGCATGTCACTATCACATGCCTCCTGGTATGATACCCTAAGAAAGACACAGCATCACTCCTGTGGAATTCCTGCTGAAAATGCCTACCCCGAATCTAATCCTGAGGAAACATCAGACAAATTCAAATTGAGGAACGTGAGGAACAAAATATAATTGGCCACACACTTTAAAATGTCAGTGTCATAAAATACGAAGCAAGACTGAAGAACTGTTCCAGGTTAAAGGAGACTAAACTGAATGCAATGTGAGATTCAGCAGGGGGGTTTGTTTGTTTGTTTTGCTGCTGTTGTGTTTTTGTTTATTTGTTTTCTATAAAGGTAATTACATGGACAATTTGAAAAATCTGACTGTATGTTAAATAATAGTTATGTATCAATGTTAACTTCCTGATTTTGATGATTACATTTAATTATGTAAAAGAATGTCCTTGATTTCAGGATATACACTTGAAATAATTAGGGGTAAGTGGCATCATGTCTGCAAGTTTCAGTTTTTATCTTTTTGAGACTCTAGGTGAAAGGTATAAGAGAATCCTTTGAAATTGTCTTGCAGCTTTTCTGTAAGTTTGAAATTATGTCAAAATAAAAACACATAAGAAAAAAAACTATTATCCTATTGTGGTCCATCCCTCCATTAGTTACTGTGTATTTATCACATGCTCTCTACTTCATTTTGTGTTGCATTCTATGGGGTCCTCCACCCACACATCGTGGTAAAAAAATTGAAAGTTTGGGTGGAGTGGGCAGCCTTTTGATTCTCCTGTCAGATGTAAAAAGCAGACATATTCCCATTTTTGTTTAACATGTACCAAATCCATCCTTCACACACAGTAGTAGTTGTTATAGGTACATATGCTGCTCTCATTATGTCATCTACCAAAGGTGGCTGCAAGAATATGATGTGAGACATTTGGGCCAATTCCAATCCTTTTCTATAAATCTATTCTAAAGCAGGAACTCTTAGACACCTATATAGTCAGTCTAAAGACGACTAAGGGAGACTAAAATAGGAACATTTGTACTTTTTTAAAAGTATCTATATACTTGAAGAAAAGCTTGTCTGCACTATAAGTCGTTGTGCAAAATGTGTATGACTCATTCATTCATTCACTCAGAAAGCCTTGATGGAAAAACTAGTACTCGTCAAGTTTTATGGATAAGTTCTACAGATTTTAAAGCTAAAGGAAATGTTCCTCTTCTGGAACAGTATTTTCAGGAAGGAACAATGTGGTAAGTGCTGTAATTGAATTATATACTAAGTATTATGGAAACACAAAGGAGAGCACGATTAACCTCACAACAGTTGATATTAAATCACAGAACAAGAGTCAAAAAAGCCATAAAAGACACCTAACCTACCTGCCTTTTCCAGGCCAACATCCTAAATCTTGTCTGTGGTATTCCTGACCCCTGAACATGGAAAGGGGTGAGGTATCATCCCTACACCTTGGAAATGACTCAGAGGCAGAGGCAGGGAAGAGGTGAGGCACTGAAGTGGAGAGAGTTGGTCAGAGCAGAACATCTCTTAGCCTTCTACTTCCACCCATGCAGAGTGCCTCCACTTCATAGCTTTAAGGTATACACTTGCCACAAAATAATATTTCACTTGATAAAAGGATATCGGTGCTGGGCTTCCCTGGTGGCGCAGTGGTTGAGAATCTGCCTGCCAATGCAGGGGACACGGGTTCGAGCTCTGGTCTGGGAAGATCCCACATGCCGCGGAGCAACTAGGCCCGTGAGCCACAACTACTGAGCCTGCGCGTCTGGAGCCTGTGCTCCGCAACAAGAGAGGCCGCGATAGTGAGAGGCCCACGCACCGCAATGAAGAGTGGCCCCCGCTTGCCGCAACTAGAGAAAGCCCTCGCACAGAAACGAAGTCCCAACACAGCCAAAAATAAAATAAATAAATAAATAATTTTTTAAAAAAAAAAGGATATTGGTGCTAAAAAAATTGAACTGAACATGAATTTTAGCACATGATTTCTCATATTGATAGAAGTGTGTGTGTGTGTGTATTTCCAGCTGGAATGTAATTCTCTCAATACCTGGCATCTAGGTACACAAAAAAATTGTTCACAGAGGTTGTGCTAACAATAGTTGGTTTATGTAAAAGGATAAATACTGCTGCATTGTTCATAAGAGTGAAACACTGATAACTACAACTTAAACATCCAGCAAATGGTCAGATAAATGCTACACTGAGCCATACTTTGAAGGGATTTTTTTAAGGAGGTTGATTAATATGTGCTCATCAAGAAGATTGTTCCAAATATGTTGTCAAGTGTACATACAATTTTATTAGCATTACAATGTTAATGAAGTATGAATCTCGATTTACAAACTCAAATATGCAAGAAAGGTAACTTTTTTAAAACGATGAACTTATTTTCTGTTTTAACCTTATTTTTATGTGGTAATAGAAATTAATTCCTGATATTGCAGTTGTGTTCCAGGAAAGCTTGTTTAGGGTCAACATATGGGTGAAGAGACATCTTGTCCTTGATTTTGTCCTCTATCAAGGATCCTAGGATCCATTCTCACCTTGTCTGGTCACCCATCTTAGGATCACTCCAGTCATTTCTACATCCTTCCCTTCCTGAGTCTGGCTCTCCCGGCTACTTCCATGCCCTTCCCTAGAGTCATTCCATTCATGCTACACTGTAAGAAATTCTGAGAGACTGTCTAAAGTCCAATGGGTCTAGACACACCACAGTGGCATTTCCTGGGGCCTTGGCACCACCCCTGCCTGAGGGTCTACCAGGACAGCAGGCACAACCTCTCTACCTTCAGATTCACTAAACCTGCTTGCATCCTGTCTCTCCATCACCAAGTTCACTTGAGTTGGGGAGTCAGGGCAGAGGACCTTCTTTCCCAGGAACCCATAAAAAAGGATGCCGCATACGGTTGTACGGTTTGAACACTGCACAAAGGTACTTGCTTGAGTATGAGTAGGGATGAAATCTAGAAAGTCAAGACCCTTGGCATGAGGCCAAGGCCGCTGGAAGAAGGAGGGGCTTTTGTCTTTGTATAAAAGTGTTGTCAGCCACCTAAGCCACCGCCCTTGGGAAGGATCTGCTCAACAAGGCACTTTACTGTAATTCATTCACCAAAATGTGGCCTTTTTCTAATTTTCAGAATGAAGCTGCATAAGCAGCTAGAGGTCCTTTCTTCCTCTCTAAATCTCTCTCTTCTCCCAAGAATTGATAGCTTTTTTATCTAGTCTTGAAAGCTCTAAGGCTTCTTCTGACTTACCATATGTTCTTCCAAATCTCTTTTTATTCCCTAAGTCTTTTTCTATTCCCGCAAGGGCTCAAAATGTTGCAACTCAAAAGTTGTTGACTTCCTTTTTTAAATGCATTCAGTTGGGTCATCTTTTCCCTGAGGCAGTGAATGCAGAATGTGCTAGTTTACGGAATGGGTGAAAGGCCAGGACCACCAGGAAATACAGTGGGAAAAAAAACCTCAGTTAATATTTCAAAATGTCATCCTACCACTGTGTGGGCATAGACCACTTCTGGAAGGCTACACTTGTCTAAACTGTTAGCAGTAATTCTCCTCGGGAGTGAAATTTGGGGATGAGATCTCTATTTTTTGCTATATAAATTTCTGCATTTGAATTGTTTTTATAAGGAGCTTGTGTGACTTTTGCAAATTTTCTTGAAAGACAAACATTTTTAAAACTGGAAAAAAATGTTCCAGTGTACTTTTAGTGATGGTATCCAGAATGATACCTTGTTTGTTCTCCCTTCTCCTGAGTGCTTTGTGCTACACCTACCTCTCTATGGTCGAGTTAAACTATTTTTAAATTCTTGATCACTGTATAAATGATGACATTAGTGTGAGTTATGGAAATGGCAGTATTAACTGATGGAAACAATATGGATTAAAATGTACATAATTGGCATAATTTAATATGATTTACCTTCCAGGTGGGGCCACAAAGGGTCCCATAACTGGAATTCCAATTTCTCACTTCCTTTTGCAGATGAGGAAGGGCCAAAACTTAACAGATAACAAGAGTAAATCCTAAAGGGTGGCCCAAAGGAACAGAGCTGGGAGAGCTGGGACAAAGCTCCTGTCCTCCAGATTCCAGGCCAGTGTCTGTTCTGTCACAAAACACGCTTTCTCAGTTTGGGCTACTTCTCTTCTTTAGTGAATATAGAGAGAATGGTGAGCAGAATTGGATTTAAGTGAATGAAGTTTAAACTTCAAGTGCCTAATTTGCATGGGCCCTTTCTAAGGTCCTGAGAGGGCCATAGCATTGTGTTGACATGGGCACCTGATTTTGTAAAATGTGCAAAGTAAAATATTTTTTAACAGCAATTGGTTCAGGCCACTGTCTCTTTCCACTCCAGCACTTCCTCCTACTAGGTGACACTGGGTGGCCATGTGACTTTGGAGGACATGATTAAGGGGTGGTTGATTCAGCTGTGGATACATATAGTTTCAGTACATTGTCATATATGTATATGGTTCACAGATACTCCCATGAAAGTCGTCACCAGCTATCCCCATGCAAGTATAGAGTATAGATTCTAAGAATCTCCTTACAGCCCACTGTGTCAACTCTCCTGGCCTCCTGACACAAAGGTTCAGGGCCAGACGGTGATTCCTTCATAGCTCAGCTCTGACAGCATGTGATGGTGGAGAGATGATGTTGAAATGTATGGAACCAGAAGCTAATCCATAGAAAATCCTTTCAAATATCAAGTGCATAAAATTTTAACAGAGGATTTGGTTCTCATCAAGATCTTATCAAAACAGATGTTTTCTCTCGTCAGGAATATATTTTAAAAAGCAGTGCATACAATTATAAAAGGTCCATATTTCTCACAGTTTATGCTAATTGTGTGAGACAGAATTTATCAGAATTTCTAGATTTGAAGGGAACAAACCTTTAACTATATTAAAAATAGAGAGCAGGTCTATCACAGTTCAACAATATGATAAAAGGTTTTCCCAATTTGACAACAGTTGTAAAAATTTACGACATTACTAACAACGATGGTGCTAAAATTTTTAAACTAATAATTTTTTAAAATATTCAATCAAGACTAAAATATCTTTCTTGTCTCTCTACAGAACATAAAATTGATATTTAGTAAAGAAGCAAAGAGTATACAGACAAAACAGTATTTTTTAAAAAGTAGTATAGAGGTGTGGCATACAGTTAATTTAAAAATTGCTCTTTTCAGATTTTTTTGTATTTGTGACTTTATGAGCTTTCATATATTGTAATTTGTGTGTGTTTTTTGTACCTAATTCTGTATTATTTTTTTGAAAGAAGGCCCCTCAAATTATTATATGCTTCAGGAAGTCATCAAACCCAGATTCACACTGACAGGGAACATAGTTTTCTTTTGATGCTTGCCTCTAGCAGCTTTGTTAATCCCTGCCTTTTCCTGATTTCCCATCCCACTTCCCCCTACTTCTTTTTTCTTTTCTTTTTTTTTTTTTACTTATTTTTGGCTGTGTTGGGTCTTTGTTGCTGCGCGCGGGCTTTCTCTAGTTGCGGTGAGCGGGGGCTACTCTTCGTTGGGGTGCATGGGCTTATTGCGGAGGCTTCTCTTGTTGCAGAGCACGGGCTCTAGGCTCCTGGGCTTCAGTAGTTGCAGCGCGCGGGCTTCAGTAGTTGCGGCGCGCAGGCTCAGTAGTTGTGACACGGGCTTAGTTGCTCCGCGGCATGTGGAATCTTCCTGGACCAGGGATTGAACCCATGTTCCCGGCATTGGCAAGCAGATTCCCAACCACTGTGCCACCACCCCCTACTTCTTCGATCCCTCATCCCTGAAGGTAACACACACAGAAGGCTTTCCAAGATACCTAGCCAAAATTAATGGTTCTTGTTTACAGTTTTCACAGCAGCCAATATTTGCCTCTGACATCATACTTATCAGAATCTGCCCTGGATTAATTTATACATCACATATATGTTGAGGACCAGTTGTATGCTGGGTTCTGTGCTGAGTCTCAGTACTTCCTTTGGTCCCAGCCTTGCCCAGGATCCTGAATTTTAGAAGGCCCTCCAGCCACGCCCCTCCAAATGGGCTGGAGGTCTGTGGGCCCGGTGGGGCATGCTCATCCAGAGCCCTGGTCTCCTTTCCAAAATCACATACCTGGGACTCCAGAATTACCTGCTTAAATCCACACTGAATCTGCTTCTGCACGGGCCTCTTACCCTGGTCCTTCCTCCAGAGAGCTGATTTGCCATTGGTATTCTCACTCCTAGGGCCAAAAAGAAGCTGTTATTGCAGTAGGGGAGAAGGTACAGGGCTTGGATATAAAGGGGGAGATCCTATGCTGTAATGGGAAAAGAAAGGAACAAGCTAGTAGTTTCATTTCTACCATGCCCCAGACCCTACAAAAGTCAGTTATGGGCCTGCTAAGACTGTAGTTGGAATGTCTATGTCTTGTTTTTCATCCCAGAGGTTCCTAAACTTTCTCTGCCTCTATAATCTTTTAGTATCTTTGTAATTTTTTCATGGCATAACTAGGGCAAAAGAAATGCTTAACAGTTCCACTTATTAAATCTAAGCTACTTAATAGTAGTAATTCACATGATATCTTACAGATGTCACATTGTTTCCCTCAAAAATGTAAAGTATCCTGCAGCTACCCTATGAATTTTCCAGAGACCTGGAATACCTCATTGCACAGTTTTGGAATTGTGTTCTATCCACTAGGGTATGAGTTTCTTTGGAAAAGATATTGAGTCTCATTCATCACGACAAATTATATTTTCCAAAAATGACCACATTCGAGTCCTACAGGCTTTTCTAGAAAGTTACCACTCTCTCAAGGAGATACAAAGTCTAATTCCCTTCCCCTTGAATTTGAAGGGACTATTGACACACCTGTAACCAATGAAATGTGGCAGCAATGGCACTGCATGACTTACAAGGCCAGGTCATAAAAGGTGATACAGTGTCTACCTTGTTACCTTAACCTCTTGCTCTGAGCTGTCATGTAAGCAATCCAACTGCCTCGATGCTTCCATGCTGTAAGGAAGCCCAAATTATCCCACTCAGAGAGACCACAATGACAGGCCCTGAAGCTACTTGAAGGAAAATAGAGTCCTCAGCTCCTCTAGCTCCCTTCTCTTCCAACTCCAACCACTATCTGAGTGCAACCATATAAGGCACCCAATGCTGTAACCACCCATCTAAGCCCTTCCTGAATTCCTGCACACAGAATCTATGATCATAATAAAGTGACTGCTGTTATTTTAAGCCATTAGTTTTGGAGTGATTTTTTTAGACAACAATGGTAACTGGAAACATTTTTTTTCTTATTGCCTTGACAGCATAGTATATTGAATATTTTGAAAGGTTAATAAATGCTCATCAAATTGAATGGAAAAATGGAAAATCTCAAAGTACCAGTGATTAATCTAAAGTTACACATGTATATGTTGAAAATACAGAAACTTAGGTTATATGTATTCTGATTTCATGGCAAACCTAGGGTACTAGGGTTTGATCTTTTTAGAGTTTTAATAAATCCCTTAAATGAGTCAATTACCTTGCCTTTTGTCTTCATGTCCTCACAACAAAGGGCAGGAAAATAATTCTAAATACTCCCTAGCAAGCTCACTATATCATGAGGTCACCGTAGGGGTCGTGTATGCTGAATTATCAATTCCAGTTAATTGAGGATTTTAATTAGTCAATTCAGATTAAGCAAGGTACTACTATAATTGGTGGATTCCAAAGGCAGCCATCTGTTCCCTTTGTGAGTATTAATACTATGTCCTATAGCGTCTATCAAGGAAAAGAATTTGTCAAGTAGAAATTCTCTTAACATTAGCAAAAGGTGAATGCTTAGGAAATAAAAGGGAAGAGCTGGGGAGAAAACAGACTAAAGACAGGAAAAAAGAAAAAGCCTAGGAAGAAAGCAAACAGTCCAATTACTTGCTATGTTAAGAGAATCAAACTGAATTTAACTTAGACATCTGTTTATGCCTGTTTTTTTTCCCACTGGAGTGGAGGGAGGTAATTAAAATGCCATGTAGCTGCTTGCCTTGTATGCATTTCTAAGCATAATTCAAACTCTTATGAATCTGCCCTCTCAAAGAAGTAGCTGATTATAGAAACAGAACAAAACCTCTTTGATCCCTCTTGTGATACAACTAGGTCATGAGAAGTAGAATTCCAGATATATTTTGTTTTAAATGATTCTTCATGAAAAATCTGACTTGGGGAGGTTTTTGAAATGAACAATGATGGAAACCAAGGCAGAATATAAAGCAAAAGACTTGTTGACATAAAAAAAACACCAACTCTGCAAAGGTTACCTAAATGGACTTATTGTTGACATGATTTTTTTTTTCCAACCTCCTTCATAATAGGGTTTTTTTCCTAAATGAACAATGCCTAAAAGGTGCAATGATAAATTTCAGGTGCGTGTAACAATAGACGAATTGTGCCATGCAAAACCCCATAACATCTTGGGTACTGGTGGAAGAAAAAAAAGGACAATATTTATGAGTTTCTCACAAACTTCAACCTGTTTTTCTAGTGGTTTTGTTATCTAAAATACATAAATGTATCTTTGTCTTCTAGGCAGAGGAAAATTATTGTGCTTTTGGAATTAATTGTGCCTCTCTCTAAAAGCAAAAAGTTAACATATTTTGCGGAGAACCTAGTACTTTTTAACACTTACTTGTAAAATAATATAATTAAGATAAGGCTGTATATCAATTAAGATGGTTGTTTTTGTTTTTGTTTATCCCCTTACAAAGAACAGACAACCTCTTACAAACTAGTTTAAAAACCAAAAGAGACTCACATAACAGTAAAGTTCAGAGTTAGGACTGGGTTCAGGTGTAGCTCAATCAAGAACATGCCTCTGTTTTTCTACAATTTTCTTGGTTTTGCCCTTCTTCATAATGTCATCTTCAGGCTTCCCTCATGATTCCAAAACAAGTCTCCCAGGAAGGTGGATTTCATGTGCTCTTACTCACATCTCCCAACCTGCTTGAGATTGAATTTTCGGTACAATCTACTGATTGGTCTATACCAATTCAGGTCCCACTCCTGAACTGAAGGCAGTTCAATCCCACGCAACTAACAGCTGCTACACAATGAGGAGGGGTGACTCTTCGAGGAAAATCTGAGTACTGCAAGGAAGGAGGGAAAAGGTGTATAGGATACCAGAAGATAACTGATGTTCACTACAGGTAGTTCGTGCAAACGGTCACAGCAGCGCTTATGTTTTTGGGCAAGTATAACTATGGGAAAGTATAAGATTTTCACTAGAAAAAACAATCCTTCTGTTCTAAATTATGTTTTTAACGAATGCAGAAATAATGAGTTTATCAGAAACAAATCAAAGAGTCAAATTAGCAAGAATTTCAACTATGGGAAATGGTAATTCTGATTCATCTAGCAAATATTAACTGAGTACTTACATATACCAGGTGCTGTGCTAGGTTGATATTTTTATTAGTCTATTAAGTATCATTGTGATATAAATAAATAGGTAATATAATTGCTGGTAGCCTAAGACATATTATTAAAGTTTAAATAAATAACATATATGATTTCTCTTAGGCTTTTAGAAATAGGCCCCCCCCCACCAAAAAAATATATTCATGACTACCATTGTGTATCATGAGTGATACGAGGGCCCCAGATTAGGAGCAATGATAAAAATAAAACAGAACAAAAAGTGTAGACACTAATACATATGCATAAATCATATAAATCCTATACACTGTTGGTATTAACTTTAAAGCTCAATCCTCCACTAAATCATTCTCTAGCACGAAGATACACTCTGATGAGGGGCTTCCAAATTTCTTATTTACCATTTACTTCCCTACAGGAGTCAGACCGAGCCACCTGGACTCAATCTGAGCTCAATCTGGGGTGGTTTCTTCATCCTATGACACGGAGCCACTCAACCCCAGACCTCAGGGTGCCACTGGGTATGCAGTACAAGAATTAACCTTAAGAATTAATATCATTAGTGTTCAGGTAGCTCATACCACTCAGAAATTTCCCTCTAACAAAGAATAGTCTGAATTTTATATATTAGTCAAAAACCTAGCAGAAGCGTACCCAGGATGAGCCAAGCATGCAGCTGACTTCGTATCAGCAATGAATGTGGGGGCGGCGGCGGCGGCGGCGGCGGCGAACATGGCGGCCGCGGAGAGCGGCTGAAATGCCTGTTTTTCAGGCCAGGCGAGCGGGAATCTGAAGCGATTCTCTGAGCCTTCCCCTCAGACGGCTGGACCGCGGCCTCGAGCGCCTCGACTGCCCTGTTCCCTGCTGCTCCCTCGAGTGCAGCCTGCACCCGGTCCGTTCTGCATCCCCCTGCGGGGGGACTCCTGCTCCGGAGAAGGAGGCCGGAGAGCCGCGGCGGCGCTGCCATGGTCGCGGGCGAGCGCGGCGCCCGTCAGCGCGGCCCAGAGGCAGCGGCGGCAGATCTAATGGACTGTAACTGGAACAGACTCTCATGATAAAAATCAAGGACCATCAGGCAAGATCAGGCAGTAAGAATTTTTGCTTCCAAATGAAGACACCGACATTTAGAACTTCTACTTATTCTAAGTTGTTTGCATAATTGGCCTTAAAAGAGGTAAGAGTGAAGAGACTCGAGCCATCTCTGGAAAATACCTTTCCCCCATTCCATTGGAAGCTACCCTCTGGAGCACCAGATTTGACCACATATGTTCTGAGGACTCACTATGAACAAAGAAGTCTCCCAGGGGAACAAGGATTTCAAGAAAGCTCAATTTCTCAATTATAGAAAAGAATTCCAGGACTTGGGGCAAGATGGCGGAAGAGTAAGACGCGGAGATCACCTTCCTTACCACAGATACAGTAGAAATACATCTACACGTGGAACTGCTCCTACAGAACACCCACTGAACGCTGGCAGAAGACGTCAGACCTCCCAAAAGGCAAGAAACTCCCCACGTACTTGGCCGTGTGGATGAAAGGCTCTTGGTGCTCCAGCCAGGCATCAGGGCTGTGCCTCTGAGGTGGGAGAGCCAACTTCAGGACACTGGTCCACAAGATACCTCCCAGCTCCACGTAATACCAAATGGCGAAAATCTCTCTTGAGATCTCCATCTCAACATCAAGACCCAGCTTCACTCAACGACCAGCAAGCTACAGTGCTGGACACCCTATGCCAAACAACTAGCAAGACACGAACACAGCCCCATCCATTAGCAGAGAGGCTGCCTAAAATCATAATAAGGCCACAGACACCCCAAAACACACCACCAGACGTGGACGTGCCCACCAGAAAGACAAGATCCAGCCTCATCCACCAGAACACAGGCACTAGTCCCCTCCACCAGGAAGCCTACACAACCCACTGAACCAACCTTAGCCACTGGGGACAGATACCAAAAACAACGGGAACTACGAACCTGCAGCCTGTGAAAAGGAGACCCCAAACCCAGTAAGATAAGCAAAATGAGAAGACAGAAAAACACACAGCAGATGAAGAAGCAGGGACAAAACACACCAGACCTAACAAATGAAGAGGAAATAGGTAGACTACCTGAAAAAGAATTCAGAATAATGATAGTAAGGATGATCCAAAATCTTGGAAATAGAATAGACAAAATGCAAGAAACATTTAACAAGGACGTAGAAGAACTAAAGAGGAACCAAGCAATGATGAAAAACACAATAAATGAAATTAAAAATACTCTAGACGGGATCAATAGCAGAATAATTGAGGCAGAAGAAAGGATAAGTGACCTGGAAGATAAAATGGTGGAAATAACTACTGCAGAGCAGAATAAAGAAAAAAGAATGAAAAGAACTGAGGACAGTCTCAGAGACCTCTGGGACAACATTAAACGCACCAACATTTGAATCATAGGGGTCCCAGAAGAAGAAGAGAAAAAGAAAGGGACTGAGAAAATATTTGAAGAGATTATAGTTGAAAACTTCCCTAATATGGGAAAGGAAATAGTTAATCAAGTCCTGGAAGCACAGAGAGTCCCATACAGGATAAATCCAAGGAGAAACACGCCAAGACACATATTAGTCAAACTATCAAAAATTAAATATAAAGAAAACATATTAAAAGCAGTAAGGGAAAAACAACAAATAACACACAAGGGCATCCCCATAAGGTTAACAGCTGATCTTTCTGCAGAAACTCTCCAAGCCAGAAGGGAGTGGCAGGATATACTTAAAGTGATGAAGGAGAAAAACCTACAACCAAGGTTACTCTACCCAGCAAGGATCTCATTCAGATTTGATGGAGAAATTAAAACCTTTACAGACAAGCAAAAGCTGAGAGAGTTCAGCACCACCAAAGCAGCTTTACAACACATGCTAAAGGAACTCCTCTAGGCAAGAAACACAAGAGAAGGAAAACACCTACAATAACAAACCCAAAACATTTAAGAAAATGGGAATAGGAACATACATATCGATAATTACCTTAAATGTAAATGGATTAAATGCTCCCACCAAAAGACACAGACTGGCTGAATGGATACAAAAACAAGACCCATATATATGCTGTCTACAAGAGACCCACTTCAGACCTAGAGACACATACAGACTGAAAGTGAGGGGATGGAAAAAGATATTCCATGCAAATGGAAATCAAAAGAAAGCTGGAGTAGCAATTCTCATATCAGACAAAATAGACTTTAAAATAAAGACTATTACAAGCAATGAATGCACACTGAGCACTCACTTTCCACTTTCCAAATTTCTGTCCTGCACCCACACAGCCAACCTGTGTTCAGACGATCATTTTTACTAAACACTTCACCTCCCACAAAGCAATAGTGTGTATGATTTATATAATTAATGTCTGTAAGGGACTGCTAGAGCCTGGTCTGAAAGATGCCTTTGAAGAGGAAAAGACTGTTGATGCTATGATGTCCTGGATTTCTTATCCTTATCAAGACTGCTTCTATGACGAAAAGCTACAGAAATGATAGATGGGACCATTTTTATTCAGCACAGTTACAGGTGGCAAAACACTGCTGTAGGACTCAGGCAAGAATATGTCCCTAGGCGACATCAACTGTATAAACATGTATCGTGTCAATCACTAAGAATGTAGGTACGATACTTTATAGACCAGGGGTAATGTTAATTCCATCCTGCTTACAGTGTGCTCTGTACTGGAAAAGTTCAGGGTGCTTTGCAAGCACCATAATTTAGTGAAGCATGAAATGAAAGCTACACATAGGAAAGTTGAGGTATTTTGAAAAATTAAGATATTATCTTTATTCAGCTATTAACCAAGAAGGATTGACATTCAGTACTACAAATGCTTTCCCCCATACAGACACTTTTGTTGTTATTTAGGGAAGGCAGGTAAAGAAAATTGATCTTCACTGAGGGTATACAATGGACTACACATTGCTAGGAGGTTTCACATTATTTATCTTGTTTGAACTTTAAAACATCTCAGTGAGGTATATTTTATAGTTGAGGAAACTAAGGCTTAGAGGAAACATTAATCTGGCTGAGATAACATAGGCTACCATGTGACAGAGCCAGGAACTTAAGCCAATTTTGCATGATTCCAAAGCCATTGCTCTTTCCATTACACATACAGCAGTGGACTAACAAACACCATCAATCTAATAGTTTCTTTCTTTTAGGAGCTTGTCCTTACCTTTGCAAAGAACCGAAGAAACATATATTTTTCAAATAAATTATTCTTGAAATACCCGTGAAGCTGTCTCATACCATGCAAGCCCTCATTTCTCTTTTCCATCCCTGAATTGTGGACCAGAATATACAGCTTAGTATTTGATTACTTACAGGAAGCCTCTATTTTAAAATAGTACCTGATTTATACCTACCCACTGCCAATCAGACACATAAACCACCTCCAACACTTCTACCATCACTGGGGTCAATAAAGTCATGACTATGGTAGGAATTCCAAAAGGAAAGAAAATTATTGAGTTCATCAGTGAAAACACAGAAAGTATCTGACAAAACAGGAATGCCTTAAGATACTGTGGATGGGCAGGCAGACTCAAGAAGCTCTCAACTCGGAAGTAAGTTACCCTCCTGTAGACTGAAATTTTAAAAGATACTTTGTTATGCTATTGGAATTTTTTAAAAATAGCAAATCATTTAAATTCATTTAAAGGATAAAATATCCTTTTCCTAAAATACACATTCCACCAAGGGGCATCTAACTTTCACAATTTAGGGATAATTCAGATGGTTTTCCCAATACTTCTGTGAGATCAATTGCACTGAGGAACTGTCCATTTTTATTAGGAGAATGAAGATGGAAGTAGTTAATTTTGAAGCATGGGGCAGCTTGAGGGAAGTTCAAGGATCAAGGTACAGTGCTAGGCTTGGGCCAGTATGAAGGCATTCAGTACTAGTAACCTGGGGAGATAGGATTAATAGAATAAAAGGTAGATAGAAAGGGATATGAGAGGATGTTAAGAAGACATTAGAGGATTTGGGAGAGGTATTTGACAAAATGATTCTAAAGTTCTTCCAGAAGTATAAATACAAAGGACACGACCAACAGCTGAATGGATATACAAAGTGTGGTATTACCTACAATGGAATATTATTCAGCCATAAAAAGGAATTAGGTTCTGATACATGCTACAACATGGATGAATCTTAAAAATATACTAAGTGAAATAAGCCAGGCATAAAAGGACAAATATTGTATGATTCCACTTATATAAAATATCTAGAATAGGCAAATTTACTGAGAGAGAAAGTAGATTAGAGGTTACCAGGGGCTGGGGGAGGAGGGTTATAGGAAGTTATTGCTTAATGGGCACAAAGTTTCTGTTCGAGGTGATAAAAATTTTAGAAAAAGAGTGGCGATGGTTGCACAATACTGTGTATATAATTAATGCCACTGAATTGCACACTTAAAAATTGTTCAAATGGAAGATTTCATGTTATACATGTTATGCCACAATAAAAGAAATAGTAAAAAAAAAAAGAAGGGACAAGTCAAGAAAAAAATTAAAGAACAAAGCAAGAGGAATGAAATTAGTCCTTGCCTTGCTATTTATTAAAATGCATTATTTTAAAATTATGATCATTAAAACAGTGAGATCCTGGCACAGAAACAAAGAAACAAATAAATGGTATCAAGTAGAAAGTCTATAAGCCGACCTGATTATACACATGTATTTGGTATGGAATAAAGGAGGAATTTAAGTCAGTGAGAGGAAAGTAATGTATGAGCATCAACTAATGAGCCACTTGAGGAGGAACTGCCTCCTGAGGGCAGGAATTCTGCCTGCCTTACACAGCAATTATTCCCCAAGCAAAGTCATACCTGGTACATTGTAGGCATGCAGTTAAGGTTTGTTGAATGAATTAAAATTCATCCCTATATAATAAAATATACCAAAATAAATTCTAGATTGAATAAAATTTTTTTAACTGGGAAAAAACATCAAATACTGATAAACATGAAAAAGTAAAAACCTCTGTACGTATACATCAAAAGGTGCATAAATAAGATTTAAAAGAAAATGAGAAGCTGAAAATATTATATATGTATATTTGTAATATATGAGACCAACATTGTGCGTTTATTTATAATTAGCACTTTTAACTCAATAATAAAAGGACAACTACCTCAAGAGAATAATAAAGTGTATCAACAGTCATAAAAAACTACAAATAACCAATAAGACTATGAAAAACATCTTACATCATTAATAATCAAAAAAACTAAAATTAAAATGATAGATACTATTTCACCCATCAGGTTGGCAACTATGAAACTATCTAGTGTTAGCAATGATTCAAGAAATGAGTTTTCTCACACATTGCTGGAAGGGATATAAATTGGTCGAACTGTTATGAAAGATAATTTGGCAGGAAATACCAAAACTGTTTAAAATGTGAATACCGTTTGGTCACCTGATTCTATTTCTAATAATTTAGATTAAAAATAATTTAAAACACATACACATTTTTAACCTACAAGGTTGTTTATTTCAGCATTGTTCATAATAGAAAAAAGATTATAAACATTTAAATGTCCAGCGATAAGGAATCGTTAAGTGAATTTATGGTACATCCATACCAAAGAATACTACACTATCAGGAAAAAAAAATGTTATAGACTATTTAACGAAATGAGGGAAATGTTCATTTTATATATATTTAGGTTTAAAAGCAGGTTATTAAATATTATTAGGCAAAATGATCCCATGTTTTGTGAAAAGGAAAAAATACAAAAACTGAAAGAATAACTATCAAAGTACTAATGGTGATTGTCTGTGATTGCCAGGTTAAATGGCAATTTAAATGTTATTATTACTAACACAATCTACTAATTGTTCTTCAATGAACATGTATTGCTACTATAATATAAAAGCAATAAAAGATGGCTTTAATTTTCATAAAGAAATAAAATAACAAGGAAGTTTGTCCTCTGTTCTCAGGACCCATGATTAATCAGCTATAATATCTGTCTCTTTCCCTGTGTCAAGCACATTTCTAAGAGCACTTGACACTATTTTATTTGATACTTACCCTTTTATTAGGTATCATTAACCCCATGAATGAGGTCCTGGGTTTAGAAAAAGGAGTGTGTTCAAGGCCATGAAACTAGTGGCAGAGCTAGGAATGCCCCCCTGGTGTCTGATGCTAAAGCTCATGTTCTTAACCACAAACTTTCCTGGCTCTGTTATGGAGTAGTTAGGCTTTTTGAGGGTAGACAAAAAACTAACCACCAGGTATCACAGTTTCTATGAGAAAATGTTTTGGCATTCCAAACAACACACTTAGAAATGGTCATTGGGAAACAAATTTTTCTTAAAGTGTGTCACTTCTACCGATTTGCACAGTCTGTGTCTGTGTCACATAAATTCTTCTCAGAGGCAAAGTCCAGTACTGGGTAAGAGCACTAGCCCAGAATTAGATTCCCTGGGTCAAACCTGACTCTACCTATCCCTTAAGACCCATAAAACTTGTGCAGTTATTTAACATCACTGGGTCTGATTCCTCATCAGTAAGATAAAGATAATGAAACATCCAGTTATAAGATAAATAAGTACTAGGGATGTAATGTACCACATGATAAATATAATTAACACTACTGTACATTATACATGAAAGTTGTTGAGAGTAGTTCCTAACAGTTTTCATCACAAGGAAAAAATTTTTTTCCCATTTCTTTAATTTTGTATCTATATGAGATAATGGATGTTCACTAAACTTACTGTGGCAATAATTTCATGATGCATATAAGTTGAATCATTATGCTGTACACCTTAAACTTATACAGTGCTGTATGTCAATTATATCTCAATAAAACTGGAAGAAAAAACTAAAAATAAATAAATCTAAATTCACATACATGCATGCATACATACATACATGCAATGATTGTCCTACCTCAAGGGGTTCTGGTGAGGATTAAATAAACTAATCCACATAGCGCTTTGATAGCTGAGTGTCTGACACATAGCAAACACTTGATAAATGGCAGTTACTCAAATCATTAATGTATTCTCTGGATAGTAAACTCTCCAAGGGCAAAAATCACATGTTACATTGCTTTTGAATTTCTTAATGAGCACACTAGATGTTTGTTCAGTGGATTGAAGCTGAATGTGAAGTATAATCTGAAGGGAAGTCTCTGCACTGCAAGCTCTCCGCTCTGATTCAACTTCATTGAGAGCCCGACCTTGCTAACCTTTGTTCACTAATAGGAGCCTTGTTTTATTCTCACCTGCAATGCAGTGACTAAAAGAAAATCACAATTTTAAGGCTGTCTTGCATTTTGTTATTAAACATTTTTGCCGTTTACTGATTGCATATCCAATATTTAAATGCAAGTTACTTTCATTTCAACAAGGCCTTTCAGGGAAGGATGTAATTTTACTAGTCTAAAAATCGTTAAATAACACCTGAATTGTAACATCCTTGAATGTTTATTTATGGCACCCTGTAGAAAAGTAACTGTAACCTATTTCTCTCTTTCAGCAAGAAAGTAGCAAGAAGGAATCAGGGCTCAATCTTCCACTGGAAGTATTCAATCTGGATAAATCTGAGATGGCTAGCAGTGTTCATGTGCCATGTGTTACTCTGAAGTCAATGAAGCTGAAAACCTCACTTTAGAAAGTTCTCTTAATCCTTGAGAGTATAACAGTTTGCTGATTTTAATTATGACATGACAGACTGTAAAACAAATCTATAAATATTGATGTGCAAGTCCTGGCATAATTCTGTGAATACTCCACAAAACAGGTAGTGAACATGTTCTTTCATCTAAATTGGGTCATATTAAATAAACCCAAGGAACCCAGTTAAAAGCAGTGAGTTTCCCCAGGACTCAGTTAACAGTCTTACCTGACAATGCTCTTCTGGTGGCTAAATGACTTGCACTGAGCAACAAAGATGAAGAATTCCATTTATAAAGACAAATTGTCCTGGAATTTTTCTTCTATTATGTTTTCAATTCAAATTAGTGACAACTAAAACAAGGAAGAAACTTGACTGGATCAATCTAATGAATTATAGCTCTAAACATGTCACTTCTCTTAAAAACCTCCAGTGACTCTCAAATGACTTCAAGACATGCAGGTTGGCATGCAAGCTCCACCAGGACTTGGCTACAGCTTAATTCATTTCCCAAGACAACTCTTTCCCTTCCACCCACCTTTCCTCCATATCCTTCACTCCAGCAGAGGATCATCCATCTTCCCCTAAGAACCGCCTGCACTCTTCAGGTGTCTTTGCAAATGCTGGTCCTTCTCCAGGGGAGTGTATTTGTGAGTGTAGTTATTCTGGACATCCTTCAAGGCTCTGCTCACTTTTTCCCTTAATCCTATGATTGCACCAAAGGAGAGGTAAGGGGTTAGAAACCTCCCCTTCTCATAATGCTTAACAGCAATACAAAGACATCTCAATAAACATAATATCTAAATAAGAATAGTGTGATTGTCGTATAAACAGAAATTGAAGACAAAAGTCTTTGGGCCACTCCCACCCTTCCAACAGGGTTGCTACCTCTGATCTTATACAAAAATTTTGGCGCTGCCTCTGATTCGATCTCCCTTTAAAAATGAATCTTCTTTCTCTTTGTGCCCATAGCGTGCAGTTTTCCTTTTACTTTGGCCTTGACTACATCCCATCTCGGTAACAGTTGTTTGCGTTTAGACTGCCGTGTTATTTCCCCTGCTATTTCCTGAGAGCAGGAATTGAGGCTTACTCACCAGGTATCACTCACACTGCTTAACAGAGAGAGAGCATTACTCGAAGTAGGTGTTCAATACTTAGTGGCCTGGAAATGAGAACAGACAAATTGAGAGGCACAGTCTGAAAAATCAAGCCATGATTAATGAGTTAGCCTTATTAATTTCAAGTACACACACTAATAGTTCTGTCAGTGATTTCTGTCTATAATCTCTTTGGCTTTATTTTCAGATCATTTCCTCCCTCAGTTCTGTTTATTTAGTCCCCACTCTGATGTTCCTAATGTATTAGTTCCCAAACTACATTTTTGAATGAGAACAAAGAGTTTCATTGTTAAAATTAAAGTATGGACATCCTTTTCCCAATTCGCACACACACAAAAAAATAAATTTATGGTTAGTATGTTTTCATTTTAAATTTTGTTCAAACCTTTGTTATTTCAACTAGAAGCTATGCACGCAAGTATACAGTTAGTTAATTTATCAATATTTCATGCGTTCATGTACAGAGAACACGATTTTTCAGTTGTTCACCTGAACACCAGAGAGAATCACTCTCCCAACCCTTTAACATAACAAAAGCTTTAACATAACATTGCACCAAGAGGTTCAACTATTAGTCTGCTTTTCTAAGGATCTACATTTTTAAAATTGCATAAGGAAACTAATTTTAAATGTAGATGATAGAATAGATAAAAGATAACATATTTCAGTATCTAAAATAATATAAACTGGAATACAGTGAATGTAATTTTTAAAAGTGGAGAAAATACACACAAAAATATACAATTTGTAAATTTCATGTTACAAATGGTGGTTTAATTACAAAATGCAGCATTTTCCTCTGTGATGTGAGCTACTGGTTAGTGCCAGATATTACGATAGCCTTTTATAAACTAACGATCAAGTCATGTCAATTAAAAAACCTTTAATTATTTTGTGCCTTTTATATCTGTCTATATACAGATACTTTTATCTATCCATTTGTATACAGGGAGACAGATACATATACACCCACATACACCGTTTTATTGGTTTTTTGTTTTCTATCCATAACTTGGCCTTCTATTTTCAGACTCTGTTAATGCTTCTGTTGAGACTGTTTTCCTAGCAAAATCCTGATAGCCAGCCTTGACAAGTACTGCAGTGCTCTGAGTTTAGATTCATGATTCAATAATGCCCTAGGAGTCTCAGATTAAAAGTGCTATGGAAACGTACTTTCCATGTACCTTTCTTACATATTCAAGGCAGAGTACACAGCTTCTCCATGCTGCAGCTGAGCATGGTTGCTCTCTACTAAGCACCATGACATTTTGTTTCCAAACAGACTGCACTGCCCTGATGAATACTGCAGTTCGTCACAGAACTGTTTTTTCTTTATTCATTCCCTAGAAATGGAATGAGCTATTACTTAAGACCAAAATCTATCTCTAAAAAATTTTAATCATATGTTCCCAATACATTATGACATTATTAAATTATTTTGAAGTCTAAAGCCAGAAAGAAAAAAAAAACAACTTCTGTGCTGTCCCTTCAAACAATAGATGCCAAACTTGCTATTTTTCTGTTTCTTGTAACATACTACTACTTCAATAGGCTTACAAAACATGAAGGTCCAAAAATATCCTTCAATTTTTCTACAATAAATCTAAAATTAGCAACTTCTTATTTCCAATCTATGAGGGGTTTTTTTTCCCCATAAAGTCTCTATCAATTTAAAAATAAGCAGATAAGGGCATAAATGTGCACACATCTAATAAAAGTATCTTAATAAAAGTGTGAAGAAAAATATACATGGTCATTTGCATTCTACTGGGAAATTCTTTTAGTCTTAAACTTTTCTATAGCACTTGATATTTCAGAAACCTGTAGAGTCTCTTTCACTTTCATCAAGTAATACCAACCAACCAGATCCATGAATCTTTGATTTAACTTTTTCTAAAACTGAAAGAAATTTTCCTATGGAGAATCCACATTTTTGTAACTCTGTGAGGCACTGGTCCTACTAATGTCAGTTTATTAATCGTGAGAGCATAGAAAATGACTTATTCAGCTATTAGGAGATAAACTATTGTCTTCATTTATACATAATATGAATGTTCATGCAATAATTAATGTAGATACTTGGGGAAGAATTTTAGACAAAGAAAATAATTGTTTTAAACAAAACAAAAATTTTAAATCTGTGAAAAAGGCAATCACGTAGCTTGTTTAGAATTCAGCAGCTGGATAAACTTTTTCTTTTTTGACAAATAATGTGCTTCCTCTTTTCCGATTACAAGAATTAGAAAACTCACTCTGTTTCTTCTGACTTGGCTGCCAGGAAGCTCAGGAGTGACCTCAGGGCCCATTCACAGCAAATGGTTTCCTGCTCATGTTTAAGTATATTCTTTTCAATTTTTTTCATGATTTTTTTTACTTCACGGCTGTTTATTTCCATTTTATTATTCTGATGTATCTAAATTCTGTATATATGGAAAGAAGCAAGGAGTTCATTAATTTTGACAAGAAATTCATTCACAAACCATTTATTGTGTATCCATTATGTGTCAGGCACTATTCTATTCTAGAGGATGGGGATGAAGTTAGTTAAAAGATGATTTCCATGACAGGAGCGAATATTTCTTATTGTATTCCTAAGAGAGAGGGGGAAAAAAATCTCTCAATCAAACCAACTTCAAGAAAATGAAAATTTAAAAGAATTTCCTTAATAGAAAAGCCTGCCAACATCAATTTAACACTCACAAAGAGGAAGTTAATATAGTGAGTTTAGTTATCTTTTGACTGTTGCTTACAGGGGTATGGAAAACTAGTTACTTAATTATACAACCCTCTTCTCCAGTGTCCTGCAATAAAACCAGCCTTCCTCCTTGGGCATGTGCTAGGTACTAATAACGTCACTCATGAAATAAAAGCTTTTAAATAAATTGCCCCTTAATAACAGAGATCAATTTAAACATTCTAATCTCCAAGAAAGGGGCCTTTGGGTCTTAGATTTCCTACCTTGAAGCTTCTGATGTAAAAAATAAGTAGCACCTATTGGGGCAAGCCAAGAAAAAACGATGCACTTTTTGTGGGTAACCAAGCAAGGATAATTGTTAACTGGTAAAGCAGTTCCCTTTTATAGATGACTTCAAGGTTGGTGGGCCTAAATTTGCCCTTGCTTTCAGCTTTGTTTTGCTTTACTAGCTTGCAAATATGTGTCGCACAGTGACCCTAGGTTGGCCTGCCTGCTGCCAGACTGATGTTGAGAACGGTATTGAAATTTACAAGGATCTTGCCTTTGGCCTCCACTCTCAGGGCGCAGCATTCTCACACACTTTAAAGTGTTGCCAGCTCACAATAGCCTTGTAGTCAGGAAAGCCAGCCCAGCAAGGCTGCCCACAGACGCACGTGCATGTCACCTGCCCCAGCAATTGCAAATAGACTAGCACATCTTGGGGGCGACCTGCTTGTCTTCCATTTGCAAGAGAAAGCTGTGTAAATATATTTCAGAAAGGGCAAAATATTGGACTTCTCAATATGAACTATGTGCACTTAGCCTTCTCAGACTAACATAAAGGTCTTTAAATAACAGAGCTGCCTGTATTTCACTGTGAAGCTAAGTTAAAACATTTTTTTTAAGTGGTGTCATGTCTTAGTGACTTTCTAACGAACCCAAACACTGGAGTGGCTGACACTTTTTAAAGTAACTGTAAGCAGTACCTCAAAGGATTCAGAGAAGTAACAAGTAACAAAGTGTGACCACTGATCTTGAAAAATCAGAGTGCTCTAATGAGGAAAAAAGCAGACCTAGAATAATAAAAAAAAAAAAATCCTACTTTCCTTCCAAAAATGCTGCAAGGAGAATTTTAGAATGCTGCAAAGTAATCACTTCATTAATTTATGCAACACAACTCAAATTTTGTGGGACAAGCTATAACAGGGTCAAAATGGCCAGATGTATAAAATACAGGTGCAAACACTGTAACTTTATATTAAATGAGTGAGGGAAGAGTTGGGGAGGTGGATCAGGGCCACTGAGCTTGATGTTTCCAGATCTCAGCATTCGACATCTCACTCGCGTCAGTAAGTGAGTTAAATCACAGAAGGACAAAACAGGGAGGAAAGGACCAATTTCGGGAAGACAGCTGAGTCTTCCCTCCTCCATTTCGTTTAGATCTGTCTTTCTGGGCTTTCTTTCCTAATGGCATTTCGTTTGTAGGGAAGTTCTTCGTATCTTTGGGTCTAATTATCTCATTGTACAAATCTTTGAAGAGGAACGAACTGTGGTTTGCTCTGCGCGCGGACATCTTTTCTTCTGCCCGAGTTCTTCCTAAGCCTTCAGCCAACTTTCACTGAAAAGGATGTCGCTGAGGGGCGATGAAGCTTGAAATCCCGCGGTTTTCTCATTCTCTTTTCTTTCTCTCTGCAGACGCCACTCCTACACCTCGCTCCCGCACTCCAGAGAATCCACCACCGTTTTTAATGATGCTGGGGCGTTTTAAAGAGTTTCCTCCGTTTCTCCCTCTGACCCGAGAAGCACTTTCAGTGTCAGACAAGGCGCCTGACCAGGGCATAGGCAAATGGGATATTCGAGGGGAATAAAAGACCTAATTGAAAAATCTCGTGCTGCCTAATTGTGATCAAGTATCTTGCAGATAAGTTAGCATGTTATTAATTTGGTCGTGTTCAAAACGCCGAGGTCTTTTGCCTTATGCATTCTTGTTTATTTAACAGACGTACAGAGCGCTTACCACGTACCAGGCACTGTTCTAAACGTTTTAAAAAATATGACCCTCTTTGCTTAAGAAGTATTTTTAAGCGACAGTAAATCCGCGTGTGCATTTCGAACGTCCCTGCCATATTTTTCTTTACAGCATGGTACAGTGGTTAAGTCTTCAAAGACAAATATGGAAAAACTTTAACCAGCTGCAACTTTATTTCAAGCAAGTCATTTCCCTCTTCGCAATTTTTCGCAATTATTATAATTAAATACAGTAAGATAGTGAGAAAGAACTCTTAAATTTTTTTTTCAGTGATGATCTCAGGTTTTGCCCCCGGCGTTTCGAAGCGCCCGCTAATTTGATCGCGTGGCCAAGGTTAATTGCATCTGTAGACATTCGCTTTCAGAAAAATGCGCACCCTTCGCTGAAAGTCGTGAAGGCTGAGTTCGCCCCAGGCCGGAGGCGGCGTGTCTCCGCGTGGCCTGCGCGGACTGGCCGCGGGCGCATCCGCCGGGGAGGTGGAACGGGCGACCCGCGCAGATCTGGCTCATCCCTAGCCGAGCTGTGAGGTCCGAGAGCCGAGTGACGTCGGGGGAGGTCAGAGCCGAAGGGAGGCGAGCCCGCTCGGCTCCCCGCAGCGCGCTCAGGCAGCCGGCGCTGCAGCGAAGCAAAGGCCCGGAGACCCGCGCGGAAGGGAGGCCCACAGCCGAGCTGGGGGGTCACCGCCCCCCGCGGCCTCGAGCTGACCGGGTGCATCCCCACCAGGCCCCGCCCGGCCCCCGACGACTGTGTGTTTTGCCCGGTGTTAAGTTTCAGAAGTCAGGACGGAACGTTTCGGGTTTCTGTTCACACGGTTATTGCAGGCGCCGCGGTGGGGACCGCACAAAAGAGACGAGGGCGTGTGGGGAAGGGGTTTGGTGGTTTAACGAGGGCTTATCCCGCGGACTGCAGGTCCTTCCCGCTCTCCCCCTGCCCTGCCCCGGCCCGGGCCCGGTCTTTTCAAGTCTCATCCCTTCCTCTTCTCCTCCCCGCCCCGCGCCGGTCTTGTGTGAGGAGAGAATGTTGTGTCAGAGGGGGACGCCCTAAGCAGATCCCCAGAAAAATAAGACTCCGTCGTGGCGTAGGGCTGTGGCGACTGATTGACGCCTCTCTCTCAGAGGCTTTTCTGCTCTAAGCACCGAGCTGTCCCGGCGCAACAAGTGGAGTCTCGAGCTCGACCCCGACCAACCCGGCGCCCGCCTCCCGGTACCGCGGCGCCCCGGCGGGCCCACCGCCTCCCGCTGCCCTCGCATAGACACAACTGCGTAGCCGGTTCAAAAAAATACCTCAGAGCATGGAGGGAAAGAGCAGCTTGAAAACATGTTTTACAAGCACATCTAGAGTTTTATACAACCCACGCTGTCCAATGCACTAAAAACTGAACACGCATTCGTCTTTTAGAAAACAAATTAAATTTCCAAGCGCAATTTTTTTTTCACGTCCGGGATTCTACTTAACTCTACCTCTGCGACTACCCAAACCAGGGAGTGTGGAGAATTGCAATTATCTGGATAATCCAAGCCCGAAAAACTCGAACTTGAAAAACTACTAAAATTGTGTCCTGAAATACCCTCATCATTGCTCTAGTCCTTCCTGCCACCAGAGTAGACACAACTCCAGCCCACGGTCTACTCAGCGGGATCTATTATCCACAGCCTCAGTGGCCAAATGCAAAGAACTGATTAGGTGCAAATCGAAAATCGTTTGGTGGCCGGTCTCTCAGACCCTCCGACCGCCAGCTGTTAAGTACCTGGTCGGGGAAACTTGCGTCCTTATCTGTTCACAGCCCAGAGGCCGCGGAAGTAGCCTTGGGAGTTGCCAAAGAGAAAAGCAACTTTGATTTAGGGTTTTCGAAAACCCCAGAGGGCAAATGTGACCGCCAGGGTCAGTCAGTCAGCAGTTTTGGTCCAGACAAGGGACAGCCGAGTGGGGCGGTTCGGTTAAGCCACGGCGCCTCCCGACGTCACACACGCTCGCTCACACTCAGCCACGCGCTTGGGGTTATTCTTTAAACACAGGGCTGAAACTTCACCGGCAGACGGCTGGGTGCGGAGGAGCGCCAAAACCCGAGGTCCAGAGCCCGCCCCTCGCCAGCCCGCCCCCGCCCCCGCCCCCGCCGCGCCCGCGCCGGCGCCGGCGCCTGTGCCCACGTCCGCGCGCTTCCCTATCTAGAGTTAGCGACTTCGCGCTCCCGCTCGCCGCCGCCTCTCCCCACCCGCGCTCAGCTCCCGGGCCCCAGATGCGCGACCGCGTTCCCACGCCTCAGCCGGAGCTCCGCGGCGGGGTTTGGCGAGCGCGGCCCCGCCCCTCCGCTCCGGCCAATCCCGGGACACGCTGACTCCCGGGGAGGCGGTGCCCGGCGGAGCTGCGGGGGCCTGCGCGCTGGAGGCGGGCAAGGGGGCCCCGCCCGCGCGGGGAGGCGTGGCCGGCGCCGGCTCTTGCGGCCGAGCTGGGCTGCAGCGTGGGAAAGAGCCGCGAGAAGCCGACCGCGCCGCCGCCCGAGCCGCGCCTGCCCGGGCCCAGGAAGGGCGGGAGGGAGGAGGCAAGCAGGGAGGGCGCTGCGTCCGGCTCGGTGTCCGAGGCTTCGGCCCGGCTGCACCCCGTGCGGTGTTCGCCGTGATGAAGCGCCCTTGCGAGGAGACGACCTCTGAGAGCGACATGGACGAGACCATCGACGTGGGGAGCGAGAACAATTACTCGGGGTGAGCGCGGGCTCGGCGGGAGCTGTCCGGAGCCCGAGGCATCGGGGAGCATTTGTGTACGAGCGGCTCCTTGGAAATCCCGAGGTTCCTCTCCGCCGCGTTCTAACCGAGCGGGGAAAGTTTTGCCCGAAAAACTTTCAGGGGTGGGCGCTCACGGAGCGCGTGTTCGGGTGGGGCGAGGCATGTGGGTTTGCACTCTAGGGGTGGGGCGGCTGAAAGTGTGCAGAGGTTGGCGAAGGAGGGTCCCTGGCTGTCAGCGTTGGGCGTGCGGACTGGCACGCCCGGGCGACGGGCGACGCCCCCGCCACCGAAACTGCATTTGGGAGCACTTTCAAAATGGGCCAGGCGAAGAGAGAAAAAAATGATTTTTTTAATATTTAAAGAGACTAAAAGATGACTTGCTTTTTGGAGCCATTAAAGCAATTAGCGATGTCAAGGCTAAGTAGGCTGAGATTTCCAGGTTGATCGTATGTGACTTTGCTGACGGGAGTGTGAGTGACAGATGAAGGATCGTTTCAGGCATCATCTCTTTGCTTGTTCCTGAGTCTGGAGAAGATTGAGATCGTGATCACGGAAGCCAGACCTCCACTTTCCAGTGACAGAGGGAGGTTATGGAGGCGTTTTAGTGCCAAGGCGGGTCAAATGATAATTGCTTCTAATTGGCATCCCCAGAAGCACCTTAATTATTTATCTGCAGCTGTCACTCAAAGAGTAAAATTCTACGTTTGGAAAACTGGTTTTCTTTAAATATTATTATTCTAATATGTACAAACCTTAGCCTGGAATCAGCAAAAGCAAAGATATTTACTTGAAACGTTGTTTGCAAAGTATTTTCTAATTATTAAAGTGTTGTGTCATCTTAAAAAATGAGATCCGAAAAACAAAAGATGTCACGTGAAAGGTGAAACCAGTTGAGAAGGGGGTGGGAATGAGGGGAACAGTTAATTCAGAAATAAGATCCAGAAGTGAGAAGGTGAGGTAATAAGAACCTGGTGTGTGCAATATTTCTATAATGAAAGAGAACAAATAACAGGAACCTGGAGAATTTGAGAACATGAGGAAGCAGAGTATCCATGAATTATGAAGAGAAACAGATACAAACTAGAAAGGATCATAAAAATTATGTGACAATAAAGTGATTTGATTGAACTTTTGATATAAAATATTTTTTCTTTAGCAAACTCAAGATGGATTACAACTCTGAGAGTTTTAAGCTTAGATTGAAGGCTGAGAGATACTCACCTAGAGTTTTATTTTCAAAGTAAAACATTTACCTAGTAGTTGATCTAATTTTAATTTTTCTATTAGTGGCATATTTAATTTGGGGTCATTCTTTTGGAAGATTAATATAGAAAACATTGAATTTGTCATTTTTTTCTTGTATGACTACTTGGAGTTTTGAAATAGTAAGGTAACTTCTGTTTATTTTAAAGATTGCATCTAGGGACAACAGTTTGACATGTGATGGCTGTATATCTGTTTGACAGTAATTATTTTAAAATAGCTTTGCTTTGTTCAGTGGGTCTTACCAGAGGGAGGAGGAGGGATGCTATTAGAGATTAATTGACTTTTAAGAAACATTTATGAGTGGAACTAGGAAGTACTAATATCTAACTTCTCACCCTGACTGCCCATAATTATTTCATTGGGAGGCTTAGTAAAAGTTTAGGGATGTTTTTGCCAGTGGATTTGACATCTGGATTACTCATTAAAATTAAAAGAAAAAAAGGCATAATTCCTATCTGAAAAGAGATATAAGGGCTGAAAGCAAAGTCTGTAAAGAGCAAGAATTAAGAATAAAATAATGCTGATCTGAACTGTGCTGTCACTCTGAATATTTAATGGGTGCCATCAAGCACCCAGAAGAAAACAATTGTTATGTTAATGCAGCACCTGACAAACTCTTCTTATTTCGTAGACAAAGTACTAGCTCTGTGATTAGATCGAATTCTCCAACAACAACATCTCAGATTATGGCAAGAAAGAAAAGGAGAGGGGTATGTGATTTTTTTTTGTTTTTTGTTTTTTTATTTCATGTAATCCAGCCTAATGTGTAACAGTTGTATTTTTCCATTACGAGTAATTTTATCATTTGTGTATTCATGAACTTTTGTTGTTGTTTTGCTTTTTGGGGATAGATAATAGAGAAAAGGCGTCGAGATCGGATAAATAACAGTTTATCTGAGCTGAGACGACTGGTGCCAACCGCTTTTGAAAAACAAGTAAGCTGCCCCCCCATCCTGACCACCCCACCAGTGAGCTCAAAAAAGCTGATTCTCTCATCTGGCAACGTGGGTTCTTCTTAAAGCTCATTAAAATAATGGTGTATGTGCCGTGATCTGGCACAGAGCAGCTATTTCAATAAAATGCTTTGTTGTGGCAAAACTATTAAAAACATAATCCATCATGAAGTTGAAAAACATTTCCATTCTCTAGCTTATTTTCCCCTTAAGGGTAACATGTTCATGCTCTCTCTGTTCTTTCTGTGAATACCAGTAGTGGTTTTGTTTAAAACTGAGCTGTATGTAGTATTCTTCTTCTTCAGAAAAAATAGTCTACGTGAAATTTCATTTTTGTCTCAAACTATTCTTTAAAAAGTAAGCTTTTTATTTTAAAAAATAATCAAAGCTGAGGAAGTAACACCTCTAGCTCTATTTCCTAAATAATAATACTAACAAAATTTATTTACCAAACCACTTGGTTTCATTTTTAATCCCTGGCTTAATAGAATGAGGTTTGTTTTGAGGCATCTTTGTGGAAGTTTGGTAAAAATCAAACTAGCCATAAATTCCCCTTTTCAGAATTAAAGTATTCCTTTACAAAAAAAAGAAGAAGGAAGGAAAAAAAAAGATTTGCACACTTAGTAAAGTAGGAAGCCAAATGTTTAAATCTTCCTTTTCATTTTGGAAGAGTTGTGTTTTTCCTCCTGCCGCCGTGGCTGATAGATTTCAAAGAGCATCTTTCAAAGAGTATGGCATCATACCCTTGTTGAAAATAACTTTCAATTAAATTCGAATAGGGTATAAGACAGCTGTTGTTTGTTTATTCCATTTTGTTGTTTACTTCATGAACCACAAACATTATAAAGCAAGCCCTACAAAGCCCTTGGAAATTATCCAGAAACTGCAGTTTTGTTATTAGTCACTTTCACTGAAACTACTATACATATTCATGGAAAAACTGAACATTGACAGAAGTACAAGTTGTCAAATGCTATTGACTATACATTTTTAAGAGAAAAAAGGCACCGCTCTATATGCTGAAACTGTCTTTAATGAGCTAAATGTAATGGGCAAATTGTAGTTTTGATTATTAGCATTTCCCATGACAATACGTTGAAAATGAAAATATCAGTAATCAGTGACGTTTTTACTTTCAGTGCTCAAATGTCTACAGTTAGGAGAAACAGTTTGGTGATTTTTTTGGCGGGGGGTTGGGGGGATGGAGTTCGTTAGATTTTTTTTCTTAAATGTCGACTTAAACCTTAAAAGCAAACCTCAGTAGTTTGGCAGTTAGTTACCATAAACACAGGCTTTCCCATTTGCTGAGCTTGGCGACCAACCCTGGAGAGCTGGCCCTGTCACAATGTAATTAGAAGAGTGTTCTTTCAAGCAGTTTAAATCACTCTGGCACTCTCACCATGCACTGGGTGCTGACAATTTTCACAAAACAAGTAAAGCATAGGAACCTGAAATAAACTGCAGTTTCCTTTTCAAGAAAACATACTGATTTAATTATTTAGCTCTTCCAAGAAATTAGAAGCCACCCACAGCCCTCTGAGACAGTTTGAAGTGGCACATTTGTATTTCAGTTGGTTTCCAGAGGTTGCCTTGTTTTAAAATGGGGGAGGGGCATAAAAATATAATGACAATTTTATTAAGAACTATTTTAAAGGGTTCAAATATCCTTAAGCATTTTTGATGCTTATTAGATTAAAGTTAGATTATGCTTCCTTGTTTATGATCTTGGAATTTACAGTGACACCTGCTGGTAATTATTGGGGAAAAAAAAAAAAACCCTTGAAAGTCTTCCCATCGCACTTTTGGTTCTATACTTACAGTGGTGTAGTATGAATTACCTTAAAGGCATAATAGAATTTTCTATTTTTGAAAAATATGCTTTTTAACAAAAATTTGCTGAGATCCTGCCTGCTTTTCCTCCAGAGTTGGATTCAACTGATCTAGACTTCAGCATTATATAAGACTATTGTATATCCCCTGATAAAATAAAGTATATTATTAACCAGTTTGATGCAGTTTGAGATTTTTGCAGTTGTAGTAGTTTGGGTAGAGTGATCTTAGTATAATTATTTTTGTGTGTTTAAAAATTATTTATTATGCCTTTTAGTCTTTAAAAGTTAAAATGGCAAATATCTGTCATTAGGTGTGATGCAATTAGTGTTTTCATGTAAAGTTCAGGAAGAATTCATATTTTTCTGTGAAAAAGTTAAACTTAGAATTTTCTAGTGAGAGGGAAAATTAAAAATTCAGGGTAAGTTGTTCCAAATTCATTTCCATAGGACTTATAAGATTTTATTATTTGTTTATTCAGGGATCTGCAAAGTTAGAAAAAGCTGAAATACTGCAAATGACAGTCGATCATTTAAAGATGCTCCAGGCAACTGGGGGTAAAGGTAAGTAGGTGACTTCATCCCCACCCCCCGCCCCTTCTACCTTTCTCTTTTCATTTTTTCTCCCTAAGATTGTAAGGAAGTCATAGTTGAACAGTTCTTTAACGAGCTGAGATAGGAGGTCCCAGATTAAAGCCGTGGAAATCAATGCTAATGGCAGGATTGAACTCGTGGGAAAGAACTTCTGGAACAAAAGAAGCACTTGACCCTGGGCTTGTGTTTGCTTTTATAATACTGTGGGAGTAAAGCTTCATTCACAGCAGCCTGGTCAGAGGTTTGTTTGGGACTTTCAGAAGTGCATGCTGGAATTTGTACAGAAAGACAAAACAAACACACAAACATCCAAACATAAACAGGAGGTTAGAGGCAATCTTTTTCTCTTCTTCTTTCCCTCTCCCCAGTTCCCCGTTAAATCAGGGATAGGATTCACTATAATGCAGCTATTCCAAAGGAAGTGAATTTTCATTGTTGTTTTCAGAGTTTGGTTGATCTTGGATTTAGACCACACAGAGCATTTGAAGTGCAGGTAGTGAACCTCTGTCCTGGAAACCACTGATGGAGCAGTCTTTCCCGTGAAGAGCAAACAGGAGCAGGTGCCCTGGGCCCAGTGCTGTGGAGAGATGTCTTCTGTACTGGATAGTGATTTAGGGAAGAACAGTCCAGAGGGTCAGGGACTGACCCTCACTTCATGCTATGAATGGACTTGAGATCCTAAACGATGTAGTATTCATTCAGATTTCATTATCCCACTTCTCACACATCACTCAGACTTGATTTTGCCCTTTTATATCTTTTTCACCCTTCAGGCAGGCCTTTGGTATTCATCTTAGCCAAGGGTGCTGTTCCATATATTTGATAACTGGGTAAGGAGAGGGTACCACAGGGGCTAAGTGCTGCAGCTACACCCTGAACGCTTATCTCTGCTCAGCATTAGCCTTTTATTACGTAGTATCAGAGTTTGCCCTAGATCAGGACAGGGGCAGGGCATTGGAGGGAAATAGCTGTTTATCAATTGGTACAGAATTATTTCAGTGTTTAACTCCAGCTGAGGACCTGTGGAGCATCAGCCCTGACCTTCACCATCCTTTACCTGTGTCAGGTGGGGGGGGTGATCATTGTAAAGGGACGCCCTCACACACAGTGTGGCTTACCCTCTGCTGTACCTTCTCAAGGAACCGTCCTGCCTGAATAACCATCCTGAATGGGTATGGAATTGTGATTTCTACTCTTTAAAATGTAACCCTCAGCATAGGCTGCAAATATTCTTACGTAATAGGGAAGAGAACTGGATGAAATTCTAGAAGCCTGTGATCCAGCCCAGCTTGGCCACTGACCCACCTTTAAGACGAGACAGAGGTGCTGGGCTGCACAGGGAGACCTGTACTAGCACTGTGAGCCCTCAAGGCCCCCCGCCGCCCCAGGATTCTGCCTCTACACCTGCTCCCTCACGATGTTAGGGGACTGATCGGGTTAGTGATCGTGCAGGGAAAGTTGTTTGATTGCTTTACTTCCCTTGGCATTGTTAGCCACAAGGCTAAGAATTTTTATCAGCGTTTCAAATATTTGGCATGAGCTATACTTCTAAAGAGTAATATTGTTCTTATGCCTTATTATAAACACTAAGTTCCATCTTGGTTGCTATTCTTGGCTACCTGAACAGTCCTAAAATTCATCCCAAAATAGTTTGTGAACAGACATTTCCGAGCAAGCTCCATACAAGTCGCCTGACTGCCAGCTCATTAGAGAGGTCACCTCGCAGGAGGACGTGTGGGCCTTGAAGAAGGGGGGCTGGCAGTGTGGGCTCGAATTGTGAAAGACTCACAGCTGCTATGGGGGCCTCAAAATGTACTGGTGAAGGACAGACACTGCATTTGGGTTGCCTGGTTTCAAATCCTGGCTCGTTTTTCTTTTTTTTTTTTTTTTTTTTTTTAAATAATTCTTTATTTTATTTATTTATTTTTGGCTGTGTTGGGTCTTTGTTTCTGTGTGAGGGCTTTCTCCAGTTGCGGCAAGCGGGGGCCACTCTTCATCACAGTGCGCGGGCCTCTCACTATCGCGGCCTCTCTTGTTGCGGAGCGCAGGCTCAGTAGTTGTGGCTCACGGGTCTAGTTGCTCTGCGGCATGTGGGATCTTCCCAGACCAGGGCTCGAACCCGTGTCCCCTGCATTGGCAGGCAGATTCTCAACCACTGCGCCACCAGGGAAGCCCCTCTTTTTTTTGGTCTGTGACCCTAGATAAAGGACTGACCTTTTCTAAGCCCCAGTTTCTTCATTTGTAAAATGAGGACAGTGATGGTGTTCACTTCGCAAGGTTGTCGTGAGCTTATTCACTTAAAGCCCAGAGAGCAGTTGATGGAAGTGGTGTGGACCCCTGTGCTATGATTATTGGCCCAAGGTGCGGTCGCAGGAAACAGTTGCTCATCGTCATTTCCCTCTGCATTCAGCAACAGTATAGGAATTACATAATTTATATTCCTTAAGATGCAACAGAGAACTCACCCATATACAACCACATACAGCTGGCAAATCACAAATTTCAATTCATGCCGACTCATGAAGATTCTTGGAAGCTCCTGGGGTACAATTCTGTTGGTCCATTCTTTAGTCTGTCTTGGTATTGCAGGAGTTTCTAGAGAGGATTTAGTATAGTAACCTAAATTTCTAGATCCCTCTGGGTTTCTGGACTCTTGTCTGCTCTGATAATTATCTCCCTTCTCTCATGAAGTCAGAAGTCTGCAAAGCCTTGCAGAGAACCCTGAGGACTCTTATGGGAAGTCTTTCTTTGGAGGCGTCTTCTTCAGGAAGAACTTTCCCTCCTAATGCCAGGGGCTTTATTGCTAACCATGCTGAAGTCCTGGGATGATGACTCTTTTTGTTGCTGATCTTCCACATTTCATGATATTCTCTTATGTCAGCTTTGTGCTGTTGTTGTTACTGTCTTAATGGTGTATATTTTTTCCTCAGATTTCTTTTTGGGACTTCCAAATTTCTGTTGAAATTCTAGCTCTTGGACTTTGAATATTGTGACTACTATTTTCCAAAGTGCTAGTCTAATTGTTAATACATGATAAACAAAACAGGTAATACTTTGATCTACAAAATCATAAAAAAGGGAATGTAGTAAATGCCTTAGATGAAAATAACCTTGTTTGAATGTGATATTTTTCATTTATGTATATACACATCCCCGAAGTGAGTCGACTAAATTTTAATTTGAAAATTGTTTAAAAAAAAAGTTGCAAATGAGAAAAAAAGTCTAAAAAGGATACGTTTATACACATTAGAGATCACTTATTCAAAGTGGTGACATTTCCCCAAATGTCTGATTATTATCAGTACCCTAAATTGGCACTGATACTAATCAGATGTTACTATTTTCTATTCTAATGTGTTATCTTTGGATAAAAAGGGATTCTCATAAATGTGACCAGCTCTAGCCATTTTAATGGTAGTAACCTTAGGTGTAAGGGTATGTGCATACACACTGACACAATTAATATACATTTCTTTCCTGGAAGGATGCCAGAAAAAAGTAAGCTAACCAATGAAAGAAATATATATTTGGACTTCAGGAAAACTAGGAGTTATAGTAATGTTATACTACCTGATAGAAAAATAAGATCTTCAAATTAGTAACCAAATTTTTAAAAATCATTTTGCTTCTTTAACTTTTTTCCATACAAAGTAATGGTGTTTTCATTTTGTTGATAAAAAACACTATGAGTCAAGAAGCATTTATGAATTTATTAAGCAGTTCTGGCACATTTCTAAAAAAAGTCCTCAAACTGCTCATACGCATTTCATATCTCGGTTATAAATGCCAAGAGAGTGAGGATGTTTCAGATAAACCCTTTAATCTCCAATTCACGTGACAGAGACAGAGAGACTGGTACTCTGTTATACTGTGGAAACGTTTACTAGAAAATTTCACTATCCCACAATACAAAAGAAGAGACACGATTTTTTTTTTCTGGAAATGTTTGAAACACAGATGTTCTTAATTCTTTTCCCCACTGTGCTATTTGGTTGCAGGAACAACTGCAGTACATAGCATTGCCAGAGTTGTCACACATGTGAATTGCAAAGTGCACTTTCTTAACTTCTGCAAAAATTACAACCATAAATAGCTGGCAACGTTCTCAGAAAGGATCGTCGTTCTACTTAAATCTCTGAAGGTCAGGGTGGAACGTAGGTGGTGGCTACTCTTCATAATTGTATCGTTCTTTCTCTCACTGTCTCTCCTGGCCCCCACTTTGCTCAAACCTCCTTTCAGGCTACTTTGACGCCCACGCTCTTGCCATGGACTTCATGAGCATTGGATTCCGAGAGTGCTTAACCGAAGTGGCAAGGTACCTGAGCTCTGTGGAAGGCCTGGACTCCTCCGATCCACTGCGGGTGCGCCTGGTCTCTCATCTCAGCACGTGTGCCTCACAGCGAGAGGCGGCGGCAATGACCTCGTCTCTGGCCCACCACCATCACCCCCTGCATCCTCACCACTGGGCAGCGGCCTTCCACCACCTTCCGGCAGCCCTGCTCCAACCCAGCGGACTCCACGCCTCGGAGCCCACGCCTTGCCGCCTCTCCACCACTTCAGAAGTGCCTCCTGCCCATGGCTCCACCCTCCTCACGGCCACGTTTGCCCACGCAGACTCTGCCCTTCGGATGCCGTCAACAGGCAGTGTCGCCCCCTGTGTGCCGCCTCTCTCCACTTCTCTCTTGTCCCTCTCAGCCACTGTCCACGCGGCCGCTGCAGCAGCCACGGCAGCTGCGCACAGCTTCCCTCTGTCCTTCGCTGGGGCGTTCCCCATGCTCCCCCCAAACGCAGCTGCAGCAGTGGCAGCTGCCACAGCCATCAGCCCTCCCTTGTCGGTATCAGCCACGTCCAGCCCTCAGCAGACAAGCAGTGGAACAAACAGTAAACCTTACCGACCCTGGGGGACAGAAGTGGGAGCTTTTTAAGTTTTCATTGAACTTCTTGCAGTAGTAACTGAATGCCCTTCATTTCAGAGTCAGCTTAAAACCTCTGCACCCTGAAAGTAGCCATACAGATGTCTGCGGATCCACAAAGGAACAATAAAGCTATTTGAGACACAAACCTCAGAAGTGGAAATGTGGTATTATCTTTTTTCTCTGTTTCGGTTTAAGGCAATTTGGTAACTGACATCAGCAACTTTTGAAAATGTCACACTTGTTTTCATTTAGAAGTCTCCTGGAAAATAATATATGGACTGAACCATCCAGCAGTGCATCACGATGTCTGAATTGGGGAAGAAAAATGCCCTGACTGAATTTTCTTGAAACTAAATGGAAAAAAAAATATTCGTGTTTCATAAGTGCCTGAGCTAGTAAAGTTTTCTTTTGAACATACAACGTTGCACAAGTAAAGAAGAGCGTAGAGGTTAGGTTAAGAAAGGATAAGGGACAGAAGTCTTGCATTAGGCTGCAGACATTTTAGTACAAATACCAGAAAAGAGCACTCTGTTGAAATCAACAGGTTTTTATTGGCCAAAAGGATTGCTGAAAGTAATTTTCAAGTTGAGAAACCTAGTTTTATCTTAGTTTGCTTTTTTTGTACAAACTTGCCAAGTTGTGACATTTAACAATGTATTAGTATAAGCAATTATTACGTCAGTGCTCAGATTAACAAGCATTTCTGCCCTGCCTGCAAACCCCCAGGCACTTTTTTTTTTATGGCTCAAAATATGGTGCTTCTTTATATAAAACATGCATTTATAGAGTGCACCTAGAAGCATTTGCCTACTGTGTGCCCACCAGAGGCTATCTGACTCATGCCAACTTGAAAACTCTCCAGTTTGTAAAAGTTTAATTTATTCAGTTTCATTTGGACTATTTTTGCATATTTATCCTCTTCATTTCATCCCGATAACATGTAAAATCTAGTCTTGTCACCTTTTGGGGAGAAGTTGCATTTCTGGAAGTGATGAGGCAGGGAGAGAACAATGGGAAGAGAAAAGCCACGATTTTTAAATGTCCTTTGTCAAGCTTGTGATTGTATTTGATCCCAAATCAAGGTGAATGTATGCAATGGGATGTACATAAATTATTTTTGTCCATGCTAGACTAGTGCTACATAATGGTGTTTTGGTTTTGTTGTTTTTATTTTGTTTAATGACAAAATAATCTCGTAATACTTTGAAATTGAGCACGTGAGAATTTATGTTTGAAAGACAAAGACACAGCATGTATTATTATGCACTTCATTTCTCTGCTGTGTGGAGAAAGCAATAAACATTATGAGAATGTTAAACATTATGCAAAATTATACTTTTAAATATTTGTTTTAAAATTACTGTACCTAGTCTTTTTTGTATTACTTTGTAACCTTTTTCTATGCAAAAGTCTACATATCACTAATTAAATGAAGTCCTTTTTTGACCATTTTTATGTGGATGAGTTGCTTTGCAGAATGGAAAGTTGACGTGAATTTCAAGCAAGGCCTTGTTTCACTAACAAATTAAGCCATGGCTTTTCTTTTTCTCTTTCAAACTCATTTGATATAATTCACAGCCTTGAAAATAGCATGTATTTGAGCTTGTAAACCAATTAAGCATAGGTGAGTATGACATCATTTGGAGGCAGGAAGTGATCAGTTTCCTCTGCCTTTTATTCTTAACCATTCTTCTTGGAAAAGTGCAAATACCAGAAGGTCAAATAACAGTATACCGAACATACGGTAATAAGCTAGAATGTGTCATACATTTTGGAACTCAGAAATATTTATAGAGTATTTTTAAAACATCACATGCATGCATGATAGGTGTGTGTATGTGTGTATATATATATGTGTGTATATATATATATATATATATATATATATATATATATATATATATATGCCTCCTGATGATAAATCCTTTGTACCTACCTCAAGATTTCTTTTGATGCTGTAGAAATTATGCAGGTATCCCTCCTTCTTCAGTGAAGCCTAAAATAGACTATTTCAGAGTTTCTGAAGCTGTTGGGCCAAACAGATGAGAAGAATTTTTTTTTTTAATGTTTCTATTATGCTTATCAATTATGCTCAGAGTTAAAGGAAAAAGTGGGAGCCTCTTACATTATTTTAGTTTTGCAAAATCAAGCATATAGTTTATCTAATTTTTTTCTGTAAGTGGGTGAAAAAATGAGCAAAAACAGATCACCTTTGTTCTCCTTGTCTGTAAGCTCTGTGACTATTGTCAGTTAGCGCTGATAGAATTAAGTAACAAATAAAATGGATTTAGTGGTATTTGGAGTTTGCTTTTTAATCGTGATTTGTGGATAGCAGGCATAGAAATAATTTTGATTTAGGATCTAATAGTTGATTCTGTGCCTGTTGTAATGTCAGCATTCAAATAACTTCTTTTTTTGGAACGTAAACTATTTTAGTGATCGGGATTTTTTTTTTTTTTTGGATTAAATATTTTAAGATAAATCCCCTTCTTCCTTCTTTTTATCCTCTTCCTTTTTTTTTCTTACATTTTTTTTCTTCCCAGTTACATATGGGTTATTATTTTTCAAATCATTTGATTAAAATATTTGCCAGCCAACATGCTACATAATTGCTAAGGGTGTCAGTGTTCCTAAAGATAATCATTGTCAGTAATTTCAGTTGTTTAAAGTTCATTGGTTCTTGATCAATGTTTCATATCTTCAGTTTTTAACATCATATTTCACTCTATTAACTTTACCATTGAGTTTTCCATCTCTGACCCAATGTTTTGTGAAAGTGGTGTTTCACCTTTAGTTGTGGTAATTTTCATGTTCACTACCAAAACAGAAAAAAGAAAAATGTTGTTTATAGTTCAAGGGAAAAGAACTTTTAGGGTTTGATTTTTGGTGGGTTTTGTTTGTGTAAAAGTTAGTCCCAAAATTAACTCAAAGGGTTTTTGGTGGGGGGGGGGGGAAAGGAAAAAAAAGAAAAAGGAGGACTTTTTCAGAAATTTGGTTTTCCCCAAATGATGAAAGCTATATGTATGTCTAATTAGAACCCAGTTTTATATTTCACATCATTGAGCCAGAAAGTATTTATTGAATAACTACTGTGTGCCTAGCATTGTGCTGTCTACATCAGCTTTCTAATGTTATGGGATCCCACAGCCTGACAGTGATGGGTATGACTACCACCTTAGCTATTCATAGGGACCCTCAAAAGAAGCAGGTGCCCTGAGAATGAGGAAAGGGGTTCCTAGGAACTAGCCAGGGACGCTTTTTCTCTCCTTGGGATCTTTGGCAATTACAAATATGATATTTCCTATCATATTTGGAGAAATCTGAGGGACTTTTATTTTTTTATATAAATTTATTTATTTATTTTTAATTTTGGCTGTTGGGTCTTCGTTGCCGCGTGCAGGCTTTCTCGAGTTGTGGCGAGCGGGGGTTACTCTTCGATGCAGTGCTCGGGCTTCTCATTGTAGTGGCTTCTCTAGGTGCGGAGCGCGGGCCATAGGCATGCGGGCTTCAGTAGTTGTGGTTCACGGGCTCTAGAGCGCAGGCTTAGTAGTTGTGGCGCACGGGCTTAGTTGCTCCGCGGCATGTGGGATCTTCCTGGACCAGGGCTCAAACCTGTGTCCCCTGCATTGGCAGGCGGATTCTTAACCACTGCACCACCAGGGAAGTTCCTGAGGGACTTTTAAAGTAATGTTCAAAGATAAAATAGTTCAAATATTAACTAGAGTGATGGTTGTATTATCCACATGTACTTATGTATCATCAGTCTTAATGAAGCCTTTTAAATGATCTTCCTTATTATATATTCATCTTGTGCCTTTGCCAGTAATTAAGTTAACACAAAGTAAGAGTAATCACCTCAGGTAACATCATCACAAAGCAAGATAATTTTAGAATTTCATAATTTCGTAAGTCTAAGACTCCATCAATTACAAGATACACTATTAGTTTAAGGTCAGTTTTTAAGGAAAAGTACCACCATGAAATAACGTTACACATCCCAATTTCCAAAGTGTAAAACTTTTTTTCAAAATTGTATCTTGGATTTGAGGCACTACTATAATATTATATTCCAATGTGATTTTTAAAATCCATGGCTAGAAATATACATAGATTAAAATGTGGGTGATTTAGCTTACTTTAAAAATACCAGCATAGGGTCTTAGTCAAATCAAAGAATCTGGGTTGACTTTGTAATGGCTTAATGATCTAAAGATAGATATATATTTTTTAAGCTTTTCATGTTTTTATTGCCCAATGGGACTATTCCTAGTTCTGCATTTTACTGAAGAATGGAGTTTGACTTCCCCTTGTAATTCTTTTAAGATCTAAGCAATAACTGAGGCTGTGAGCATTTCAGCAACTACAACAAAGCATTACAGCAAATATGACATCATAAACTGTGACTATAGCTCATATTCTTTGGAAGGAAGGATAAGTCTTTGAACTTGGATGAGAGATCTTTAAAAGAAGAAAAGTCCCTTGGCTTCCATCGACAAACTTGTATGAGGGGCCAGAGGCAGATGAGAAATGGTTCCTTAGGTCCCAGTTGGCACTTTCTCCCTCACTTCTAACTTTAGAAGAACAGACATGAATGGGGTTGGCTGGTTAGGGAATCAGGTCCTCTTTTAGAACTGACAGAACCAACACACACTGTTTAAGTCACATGTCTAGAAATGGATATAAAATGTAATACTAACTGTTAATGTTGTTTGGTTCTCTGTGCTAAGCTCCATGCTAAGTGCTTGAAATCTGTTACCTCACTTAAGCCTGGTTAACTATCCTATAGAGTAGATAGTCTTATTATCTTTACATATTAGGAATTAGAGAATAAGAGGTTGATTGTCCAAGGTTATAGCTAGCAGTTTGAGCTGTGACTCAGCCCAGGCCTGTCTGATTCTTAAGCCCATACCTTTGACCTCTAGGCTGTGGCTTCTGGCAGTACTTTTGGACTCACTCATTCAGACTAACCAAGAATCTCAACCTGCCTGAGATCACTTTGAGCTAAATACGAGTAAATTAGCATAAAAATCTCCACCATCTCTCCCTTTTAATATATGAAAGGATAAAAAAAACTCCACTTTATTCTGTAATGCAACGTGAAAGGAAATTATTTTGACAGTTCCCTAGTTTTAACGTTCACCTGTCAAGCAGTTGAGAGTTAATAAAGTTTTAAATTACTTATCTTAATCAGTGAAGTTACCCTCTGTTAAATCTACCAAAAATATTCTATAATCTCAGTCAAGGTGGTTGACAAAAGTGAGGCAAAATAGTGACATATTAAGACTAGATAGCTGAGTAAATTGAGTTTGAAAAAAAAATCCTGTCTTCCATTAGATATAAAAGATAAGAGTTTTTTTGAGGGAAAAATGCTGGATTATTCTGAATGTTTATACATTCCAGGTCCATCATGTCATAAAACAACATTCTTCATTTGGCCTATGAAGACCTGCTCAGTAATCCATTCACTTTAACAAGTCTTGTTATCAGGAAGGGGTTTTTAACTAACCTAAACTCTTCGGCCTGCAGTTAAGCATTCTTTCTATAGCAGTTAACAGTTTATATGTGTATAATTTTGCAAAAATCTTATATCCAGAGATATATTTTTATATGCCTCTAAATTCTTAGTCTTCTGAGAACTGAATATTCTGTTTCCTTGACCTCTGCTGTCATTCTGTTAGTCTGTGGGAATGAAGAGATTTATGCATATGAAATGGAATATGCATGAAATAGAATGCCTTATAAGCTTATTTTTTAAGGGATAGAAAGTGGCAAGTTAACTCTAGAGTTTTGTGCATTAAGCTTGCGTTGTAATAGTTTTATGTTTTCATTGCTGTGAAAACAGTCAAATTTTCTCCTGAGGAAGAAAAACTACTTTGCAAAGAATGGCTGTTATTCATAATGTTTCACTTGTATAAGTAGGGTGATAAATTTTATATTGCTCATAAACTACTAAAACAACTGAGCATCTTGAGTTAACCCCTTCTTTCCTGATTATAAGCTATTGAACTGAATATTATTTATCATACTGTAAAACTATAAAACTCTGCCTGCTTCCTAGGTCTTTCATTGCTTTTTTTTTTTTTTAGCCTTTTCCCTTAATTGCAGAGAACCCAAAGACAGCGTTTTTTGTTTGTTTGTTTATTTTGTTTTTTTCCCACCAAAACAACACGACGAGAGCTTCGTGTAGCTCTGTTTGTGTAAATTTTCTCCTGGGCCAGCAATGGCTGGCCTCTTCCCATATCCTAGCCAGTCTGTCCCAGCACAGCTGCTTTAAATAGGCTTCCCTTGGGGCCTGGCAAGATGACGGAGACGTGTTCACAGTCAGGAGGGCAAAACACAGAGGCACACAGGCCATATTTTATTGTCATCATAGCACACTTCTCAGTCACAGTCACCAGCCACTTCCTAAACAGGAACTAAGCCAGTCACTTTTTTGTCTCACAAGCAGCCACTGTTAAATTTATTTTGTTATTTTGACATATTTCTGACAGCAGAAAGATAAGCATAGCATAGTACAAATGGTTGAGTGCTGTAACATCAAAACTCACAGACAGCCTGGTGACATCAGATGAGGGTACAGTCAAGCTCAGTGGGCAAGCATTGCCTATGGTGACAAACATCCTTTACTGCTACAATAAGGAGGCTTGATGGGCCATTGTGTCCCCTTTCAAAATTCAGAAAGCCCCACCAAAAATATCCATGAGTCAACAACTGCTGAGTCATTCAGCAGGCTTAAGGCATATGTTTTACACCAAGAGAACAGACTTAAACACCAAGTACCACCTGACCATGACTATCATGGGAACAGGTCTCAGCAATAAACCCATGAATTATCTGGCCCACGCTGACTACTCTCACAACACAGTCTACCCCTTTGATGTGACTGTCAAACCCCAAGCGTGCCCAGCAGCAGGAGCCACAGACAAAACAACACAGGAGCAATAACTCAATGTAAGTGCCTTTAGTCACTTCTCAAGACACCGAGATCCAGCAGGCAGCTTACTTGCTTTGGGTATCAGGAGCTTGAGACAGAAGGAGAAACAAAGTTCACCACTGTTTATTTTCAGGATATGACAAGTGAGAGAATTGTAAGAGTTATTTAATTGTTCTTTTTAAATGTACAGATTAGAAGTTTAATTCTGTAGGCATATCCCATATTGATACAGTAAAGACATATTAACAAGGAGGTGGTTTGCTAAATGATAGTGCCGCTTCACAGCCCTATCTAGGGCACTGCATGTTTAATGTAGTTAAATCAAGTCTATTAAGCAGTTTTGTTTGAGATGTGGGAGCTTATTAAAAATTTTGGTACTTATTCAGATCACTTATAAATAACTTGAAATCCATATTTATAATTCTAGTCAATGTCTCTCTAGTCTACTGAATATTTATAAGTCATTTTTAAAATCTCAACTCTTCAGTGGGTATAATAAATAGTATAATGAC